>NC_052499.1:1292203-2584406 GCF_016617805.1 Bactrocera tryoni
ATATCGCTACACATATACTTTCATATATTTAATTAGAACTATTTGCCATTTAGGTGCAGGCCTGCTTGTCCACGGAGCTTTGGCGGTCAATCCCAATATGTCGGTGACTTGCTTTGGTTGCTTTTGGGCTATTAAAGTGTCAGATATATATGTACATTGCAATTGCAAGCGATAAATAGAATGGTTTCTGCTATTTATTGGGTCTACACATACAGGTAAGTTAAGCTCTAGTACATTACGCAATTATTTCTTTTAATGGGATTCCTTAATAATATTTCTCCGCTAAATGGCGCTGTTGTCACAATATTCTACTAATTAGCTTTGGTCGCCAGCCACAACTTTTTAAAGTTGTCTTTAGGGTAAAAAAATTGTCTTTCGAGAGCTAAAATTTCCATTTTGTCTTTGTTCTTCAACTTTGAGGGCGTGGGCACCGCTTACGCGGTTATAGCTGAGTTAACAACAGCGCCAGTCATTTTCTTCCTTTCAAAATTTGGCGCCAACTCGGGATATCAAGTGCAGCCAGGTAGTACTGCGTCGAATACTTTCAGAGCTGGAGTGTGCTCTTCTATTCGGACAACATGACCTCGCCAGCGTAGCGTAGTTTTAAATAACGAATATATTTCACTCGTAAAAACGCAAGTTTATTTTAATAAAAGAATATATCGTCACCTAAAATGCAGAATAACGTATCATCAAAAAATTCGAAATTGAGTATCTTATTGATTACGATTCACTACTTCAAATTACATACATAATATTACATATGTCCAACATTTTCAGATACTGCGCTCATATATGAACCAGTTTTAACCAATATTAAAATTTTTTTTTTTCACTCTTGTTCCCTTTTCTTTCGTGTTTCATTCACGCCACTGTAAATTTTCGAAAATGTTGTTACGTTATTTTGCATTTCAGGTGACGATATGTACATTTAATAATGAACACCTTTCAAACATCAGGCAACTACTACATGGCGTCTCCCCTGCGAAAATAATAATATAATAGCACACTTGCTGTCATCGTTACTGTCACTTTGCCTACAAAAGCAGCTGAGCATATGCTGACAACTTGCGCCGATGACAAACTCACAGAGCTAATAAATGAAGGACTTTAAGCGGATAAATTGGAGAAAAAGCTTTTTTGCAGCTGACCAAACTTATTACATTTAATACTTACACATTTGTATGTGTGTGTTGAGAGGCGCTTCGTGGCTAGGCGCATGCATGTTAAGTGTGAGTATGCAATGTCAAAAGCAGTCAAAGCACCACTCAAGTCAGGCTTCATGTCAAAGTTCAAAACTACTTAAGTTTGACAATTATTCGCACTTATGATATGCTTCGCACATACAAGTAGAGAACATGTGTGTTAGTAACAGTGGGGCATACATGCGAGTGGTGGCATACTTTCATAGGGAAAATTACGAGAGAGAAAGCAGCAAAAAAATAAAAAACTGAGAAAAAAGCCAACAAAGTAAGTATAAAGTAGCAAATGAACGAGACAGAGGGGGGAGTGTGTAGCCTAGAGACAACACCGACACACTTATAAACACCCATTAAACACCACAAAACATTTCTAAAAAATTCTGAAAATTTTTATTAGAAAAACCGATTTTTGTAGAAAAGTTTATCGCTATTGAGTAAGTACAATATAATGTATTGTTCTGACGACAACTACTAAAAATTGCATGAATATGGGTTTTACCAAAAACAGTTTAGCTTGGAATTTAACCCTCTGATGATTGAGATGCGGAAGATGAAGGCTCTTCATTTGAGCTTATCGGCATTACCCAAAATGGTTTGTTGGGTACTTTTCATGTCCCATACCATCTGTAAATAGGTGTGTAAGAGGTGCATGAATGTATTCATGGCGACACGAAAGAGCACTTATTTAAGTTGAAAAGGCAAATGTCAAACAAACCACAAAACGTCAGCAATGCAAACAAAGTATGCTTACGCGCTGAAAGAAGTGCAAAGGCGGAGTGGAAAAATGAAATAAAGCGGATTGTGGCAGTTTGGGCGCACAAGGCGTACATATGTACATGAAGAAACGAACTTGGTGTATGACCTTGACCCAGCCGGCGTAGTGACTGTGTGTTTTCAGACAGTAATGAGTAAAAGTCATCCCGTAAATGATATGACCAAATGTGACAGAGACATGCTCGCAGCATATTATAGCGGTTATTGTACACAATCAGACTTTGAAAATTAATTCATTTCTTTTATTGTTTAATTATTTTAGTTCGTGCATTGACCGGAAGATATGTACAAGCATATGCTAACTATGTTTTTCACTGCTCTAGCCCGAATTAAGCATAGACATCCGTGTCAAACTGTTGTGGCATTGTGGCATCAATGCCCTAAGCGAGCGCTTTATGATTCTGATCTCGTGCTGCAATGCTCAAAGTAACCCTTGCTAAAATGAAACTTTTTCACACAATGTTTCGACGTTTGTCTAACTGGACAGTCACAAAGGACAGAGTTAACTGAAACAGAAACGGGCGTTAAAAATCACGCCAAACTGTTTACTACAACCTAAAAACAAAAAAAAAAAAACTTAGTGGAAAAAATTCTTTTAACGCTGCGCATCAAAGCATATTGTTGGGTGCAAAAAATAACCTATTTTGCAGCAAAGAGTCGCACACATGTGGCACACACACGAATCATAGTTCTAAGCGCACGTCAGAAGTAACAACCAAATGGCGTGCTTTTGTTTTGAACACTTGAAATGCAGACACACACCACCACACTAACTCAGTCCGAATGCAAATGTGTAATTGCGTGTGTGCCTGTGTGTGTTCAACTGGCTTTTAATGGGTGCTGACAGCTTTTGTACACGTTGATTGAAGTTTAGTCATGCGCTCACAAATATGTCAGCAATTAGCATATCACAGCTTGCCATACTACTGTCTGTCCCATTGTCGAAAGTTAAAATTTATTTCGGCCCACCGAACCGCTTTAACACACCCACATACTTGCAACGTATTGAAACAAGGCATTTGTATTGTTATGTTGCATATTTGTAGGCGCGCACGCGACTATTGTTCATGAAAACAAAACAGTGTAACGGTATCTCCAAGATTGCTTTATATTTGGTCAGGTGGGTTTGGCATGAGGCAATGTGCGCCTAAAAGGCATTGTTATCAGCTCTTTGTCCCGCTGCACACGTCGTTGTGAATTTTTGGCGAACAAAGTAGAAAGTGATGCGTGCATTATGCACTTGAAGCAGCACAGAAAATAACTCAAGTGCAAGGTGCATAGATAATAGTTCTCTTGAAACAACTCATACCTGTGCATCTCTTGTCCACACGCATAAACAAGCGCAAATGCATACAATTCGTCAAAATTTAGCCAGAAGCATTTATGTGTAAACCCAACAGATTTACTACGTAATGAACTTACCGTTTTAAAATTAATACAACTTTACTTTCTATTTTAAAATTTTCTTATAAAAGCTCCTGGCTGTACTTTTAATTAAAGCTTACGGCTGTTGAAATTTCTAAATTCAATGAAGCATATTCCTGGGAGCACTTGAGCGTGTTGAGAAATTCATTTCGGAAATGCATGCACTTTCAATCCTTGCAGGCACATTTTTATTTTATTTTTACATAATTTTTAAAAGTTAACAGCTTTGAAGCATCTCCTTCACGATTTTCGTAAAGGTATGCAAGTACAAACGAAATAAATCAAGTTTTTAAACAACTTTAATCTTTAAATTGTAAGTCAGCCTTAAGGCCTCTAAATGATGTTTATCTAAAACATATACCGTAATCAGTTTGCGGGAGATTTCTCAATGAATGGCTCACTTACATTATCCGTTTGCCGTCATTGTATGCTTACAAAAGCATACTGCAGGGCGCAGAGATTATCTGCTTCCACAAATACAAGCAGACACATACTTGCAAATGCATATCGCAAATCTCATAACCCTTTGGCGGAATTTTGAGTAATTTATGCGTTTAACGGTGGAAACGGACAAATATTTACATAAAGCAAAGGAAATAGTTGCGGGGACGAATAATTTATGACGGCGAGCAGAGCGAATGGGGCTCCAAGCTCAAAATAACTAAAGAAAACACACACACACACACACATGCAATACAAATACGCATTCATTGTATACCATGAACACACATGTGTCTGCATATGTATGGGTGAAAACGTTATTTCTGACTCGCTGGTTAATTTTATAATCAAGTTTTCGGAACGCTAATCTCGCTTGGGCTCAAAGCAAAGCCAAAAGTCAAAGCCGCCGTAATAAGATAACTAATAAGACTGTACTTTGTATTTTGCTGCACGTTTCTTTTGTTCCACATCTTTCAGTTCGAAGGAAAGATCTCGTTTGTTTTCTTAGCAAAAATTGTTGACACCCAAAGGCAAATATGAGCTCGTTAAAAACTTTCGCAAAGCAGCGCTCATGAAGGCAACACAGTCCAATTTTGAAACAGCAAAGTTTTAGCGACGCAGCTGCCGGGCCGAGCGGGCGTGGGCGGATGCAGACCCCCAAATTAAAAGCTGCATGCCGCAGGAGAATAAGCCAAAAGTGAACTTGTAAATAATTGTACTTATACAAATACAAATGTATTTGAATGTGTGTGTGTGTGTTTCTTCAACGCCACTGACAGCCAGCGCCCGATGTGAGCGAAAGCTCAAACAAAAACATCAAATATATTCATATCAGAGTTACGCACACAATAACATACGGTGTGTGAAACATATAAACTGCATATGCATGTATGTGTGCGCGTGTGTGTAGCCTGCAGCTGAAAAGTTTCACCTAGACTCGAGTTGAGGCAAAACTTAAGTCAAGGCATGACGACGCGATCAAACGAGACGACGGAAGCCGCGCGAATATGTCAGAGAGAGTGTTGGGAAGAGAGAGTGCTTGTTGGCGGCTTGAGTGACACCGTAAACATTAAGGTTCACGCGTGAAATTAATACATTTGTCGTAATTTATTTTATAATATTATTTCGTGACCAACGAACGGAGCTATGAGAAAAATATAAGCGAAAAATGGCTGTGAAAAATCTTTGTGTTGAATGCGGTTTTTTAACTGAAAAACATGTTAAATTTGCTACAAAAAAAGTCAAAATATATTGATTTTGAAGAGGCATTCTTTTAGAAATAAGTATATTCAAATATGTTATTTAAAACCGATTGTAATCGAACCGAAAGCATATGCGGAGCATCTCCTTCTTGGAGATACATGTAAAGAATTCGATCGAAATTGAAATATCCCGAGATGAACCGCAATAACAACCTTGTAGACAATGGATAGCTAATAAGTCTTAAAGACCTCTGATCACAATACTGGTGTAATGAGTTCGACATGAGCTTTTCGTGTCATGTCGTGAACCACCGATGACACCGTTTTGACAGAACATATAAAAAAATATGCCCTTTTTTGATTAAAAAAAAATCATGTTTTTAGTTTTTTAAAAATTTGAAACCTCGTGTAAAATTCCTGGCACTTAACTGTTCGTGGCATGAATTTATGGGATCTAAACATATCATACACTTATATGTTCACACACATACGCACTCTTCCCACCCCAGCACAAACGCACTAACCTTTCTTCATTCTTGGCATAACTGACTGATTTCAATATGAATACGAGCATAACATTTTCAGTGGAAAATGCAAATGAAGTTCTTTATTCCATTCAATTATGTGAAAACTGTTAATTTCCGAACAAATCGAGAGCGCAATCTTGAAAAATCAATAGCATATACACTATGAACCCACCTCCATTACCGGGCTATAACGCTGGTTGTCCAAATGCAAATAAAAATGGCGGCCAACGGGGAAAAGATCAGGTAAATGAACACCCAAATGCAAGTAATGTTGAATATCTGGCGGCGAGCAAACAAATGTAGCCAAAGCTTCCAGCGAGGTGGGTAAATTGCGCGTTTAATATTTCATGGACCCACGCTTGCCCAACAATTCAATTTATTTGGAAATTACTCATTCTATTGCGCGTATTATTATGTGAGCGTATACTCAGCTATCCATTGTTTATTTGCTTGCGCGCGCATTAATATTTATTATAATTAAGAATTTCATGTGCGTGCCACACATACATGCGTGCATATGCTTATACTATATACATATGTATATGAATGTATGTGCCAATACTGATGGCCTGCGGAGATAAACTAGATGCCATTAAAGCGGTATGCTAATTTATTGCTGTCGTTTGTACTAGTTGGTGAACTCGCCTGTAGCCGATGTAACTGTATCAGACCTACTAGAAAAAAGCTCATACCTGCAGTTGTTGGATTGTTTTCGCGTTGGGAAATGGCCTCATCACTAAATAATATTAAATAATCGATAATTTTTAAGAATTATAAAAGATATTTTTTAACTTTACTGCTTGTTGGACTTTCGAGTTTCGAGGGTCTAATGAATGCGCTACTAGAGAAAGGAGAGATTAGAAGGATATAACAAGAACGATATGTTGATTGTGATTTCCATTTTTGTTTTATCATCGGTATCACTCAACCTAAACATATTTGTAAATACAAAACTGAGTACTTTCGGTACAACAGGGCGTATGCGGCACTAACACAGTGGTCACTCAACCTCCATGGCGGTTATGCAACTTGCAGTGCTTTGTATGTGTAAAATACATTGTTCGCTCATTGCATACGAGTGAGAGCCTCTTAAATTGAGTGAATTGAAAAAAGGATTAAGCAAAAGCACAAATGACCAGCAGATTATAAAATATTCACATGTATATAAATATTGATGAACAGATGCAAGTGTTCGTATACTACATTTTCGTTTATTTTATATATCAAAGCAAAGGCTTTCTTGACAGTTTCAGTTTCATTTCTGAATATATGATTGATTTCTTCTGTTTGTTATATTTTTAATACCAACTTAATTTCCTGTTCCCGGCGATGCAAACAAACATAAAAATGTAGTAGACTTATGTAAATAGGTATATAAATTGCATATACATACATATAACTCAATCTCCTTGACACTTATGTAAGTCATGCAGCTCTATTCTAGGATTATTAATTATTTTTGGGAAACTTTTTCTGTATTTTTTAATTTTCGTATAGTTTTTGATACAACGTTTTTGTGCAAAGACCTACACAGTCTAAAACGGTACGTGCAAGGTGTCTGGTTCGCGGTGGCTCAATGCAAACTAATGGGGTAATTGGCATTCATTTGCGACTATCTGACATTGGCTCCCATTTTTTAGTTCAATAGAAATCGAGTTCTGAGTTAAGAATACATTTCAAACACCTGGTTTTCCTCTGTTTCCTTGCTTTGATCTTCGCAAGTTGCAAGAGTATACATAAAATGTCCGAAATGAATAAATATCCGAACTTTCTTACTTGTTATTTGTTTCCAACCCGAAAGTTTGGTGATTTGCTTTTATTTTTTAATCCTGTATTTAGGACTATAGAATAAATAAAAAATTGCAATTCAAATATTGATTCAATTATTTTATTTTTAATGCAACCGCACCGCAGTCAGCCTCGGGTAATATTTTGGTATCCATTGCCGGATACGAAGCCGCAATTAAAGCAACAAGGTTGCGAACACGATGTCGTTTTCAGAAAAAGCGAAAAAATGCGCATTGTTTTGTATAAATGAGCTCTCATGTGTGTACCTAAACGTGCTGTATTTACCATGTAAACAATGCTCGGTAGTGCCAATTGATTTGTGGCAACAATAAATGCAATAGATGTTAAATCAACAGTAAAACATCACAAACCACGACGTGCAACAGAAAAAGCAAGTTCGAGGATTTGAGGAGCTACTAGAAAGCCCCGCAATGAGTTCACGCACGTACGCACGCCAGCACGCACGCACGTACGCAATTACACAAATCTCACGCAAATCAAGCTTTGCATACAAAGCCACTCTTATACCCGCTCAACAGGGTTATATGTATATATGTATGTATACACATGTGCGTTTTTTACCAAAAACAATACAAAATGATTTGATAGCTCTGAAAAAATGTCCTGTTAGCTGAAAAACGCAAACCTTTACAACATCAATAACTCAGGCATTAAAGTATGGTAGGAAAGAGTACACGCCTAAGTGCATGCAGAGCATTTCGCACCATTTGCGTTAGTCACAGCGTAGGATGGCTGCAACATCGACGTTTCAAACCCGTCACAGCAATTATGAAAAGTGATGGCGTACTCATATTGTAAGTGCCGTTATCATTTAAGCGCAATTGAAACCAATTATCAGTTCGCTTCGTAACTTGAAAACAACACACGAGTCTCACTTATTCTGTGAAAGACGTAAATCATGGAAATGCGCCATTATGTCTGCCATGTTTTTGTACTCCATATTGTGTGTCAAATATTTTGTGGCCGAAAATTATACTTCTATAAATTTATTTGGAGGGATTATTGTAACTTGCAGATATGTAAAGAAAACAAACCCACCACACAATTGATTGAGTTTTGTTTATAATATTCAGCATTGGCAACTTAATCAGAAATTTGCCTGAAAATTTCAGAAGCTTGTCTGCGCCAGTTTTTCAACATCACTCAAATGCATTTTTTGCTAGCTCCGGTCGCAAATTTTTGCCATAATTTCTGCAAGAAATAAATGTATATTTGCATGCTTTTAGGCATCATGCGTTCCCAATTGTTATCTTGCCGCATTTTATGGTAAATTTTTTCGCTATTTTCACCATTTCCAAGGGAGCATTTTCGTGCATCAGCCGACAGCGCTGCTTCAGCCGGCAGCGGTTTCTTCCCGCTTCGGTTACTGGCGCTGACAAGTAGGCAATTCGGCGCGCATGTAAGCGGTCGTTTTTTATTATGGATTCGCGTTGTCGGGAGCTGAGTGCATTTTACATACTGTCTGCGGCTGTAGCAGAATGGAGCTGCCATTGTTTGGCACCCGATGGTGTGTTTTATCTTCGATTCCGCGACAGCTTGCGTTTAAGGCCTTACTCGCGCACGATAACAAGCACCAGTCGGATGCATACAAAAGTGGCTATTGTTTGCTGTTGCATACTTTTAGGGGCCGCTTGCATCGTATTGTTATGTGCCATAATTGTTACGCTTTTATGAAAGGGCGTTGCACGTGAAGTGTTTTTAAACTTTTATTTGTTCTTATTGTTTTTGGTTACGGTTTTTAAAACTTTATATTGAGTCTAGGGATATATCGGGTGATTTTTTAAGAGCTTGATAACTTTTTTTAAAAAAAAAACGCATAAAATTTGCAAAATCTCATCGGTTCTTTATTTGAAACGTTAGATTGGTTCATGACATTTACTTTTTGAAGATAATTTCATTTAAATGTTGACCGCGGCTGCGTCTTAGGTGGTCCATTCGGAAAGTCCAATTTTGGGCAACTTTTTCGAGCATTTCGGCCGGAATAGCCCGAATTTCTTCGGAAATGTTGTCTTCCAAAGCTGGAATAGTTGCTGGCTTATTTCTGTAGACTTTAGACTTGACGTAGCCCCACAAAAAATAGTCTAAAGGCGTTAAATCGCATGATCTTGGTGGCCAACTTACGGGTCCATTTCTTGAGATGAATTGTTCTCCGAAGTTTTCCCTCAAAATGGCCATAGAATCGCGAGCGCCATCTTGTTGAAACCACATGTCAACCAAGTTCAGTTCTTCCATTTTTGGCAACAAAAAGTTTGTTAGCATCGAACGATAGCGATCGCCATTCACCGTAACGTTGCGTCCAACAGCATCTTTGAAAAAATACGGTCCAATGATTCCACCAGCGTACAAACCACACCAAACAGTGCATTTTTCGGGATGCATGGGCAGTTCTTGAACGGCTTCTGGTTGCTCTTCACCCCAAATGCGGCAATTTTGCTTGTTACGTAGCCATTCAACCAGAAATGAGCCTCATCGCTGAACAAAATTTGTCGATAAAAAAGCGGATTTTCTGCCAACTTTTCAGGGCCCATTCACTGAAAATTCGACGTTGTGGCAGATCGTTCGGCTTCAGTTCTTGCACGAGCTGTATTTTATACGGTTTTACACCAAGATCTTTGCGTAAAATCTTCCATGTGGTCGAATAACACAAACCCAATTGCTGCGAACGGCGACGAATCGACATTTCACGGTCTTCAACCCACACTCTCAGAAACAGACGCAATATTCTCTTCTGTACGCACTGTACGCATTCGTGTGGTTGGTTTAATGTCAATAAAGTAAACTGAGTGCGAAACTTGGTCACAATCGCATTAATTGTTTGCTCACTTGGTCGATTATGTACCATAAATCGGACGTGAAGCGCGAAACACATTCAATTCATTAATAAAATTCAATGATTTTGCAAGCGTTGCTCGTTAGTAAGTCTATTCATGATGAAATGTCAAAGCATACTGAGCATCTTTCTCTTTGACACCATGTCTGAAATCCCACGTGATCTGTCAAATACTAATGCATGAAAATCCTAACCTCAAAAAAATCACCCACAGGTTTTCAATGGGGTTGAGGTCAGGAGACTGAGCAGGTCTCCACATAACCTCAATTCCGTTGGACCTAAACCATTTTTTTGCGCACTTGCAAGTATGTTTAGTGTAATTATCTTGTTGATATACCCATATCAATGGCATATTCCATGAGGGATGTGTCAACATTACCTCATATAATATTTTGACATATGCCCTTTGGTCCATAATGCCTTCACTTAAGTGAATTGGACGAATTAATTAAGTTAATTGGACGAACACCACAATGTGAAAAACGACCACGTACCGTGATTTGGCATCGTTATGTATAATAGTTTTTGTGGGAACCCGGGGATTATATTCTGAGTTAGGGGGATGTCGGACAAAGTTCCTGGAGCTTGTACTACCAAATAACTCAACTTTGGATTCGTCTGACCACAATATGTTTCGCCATTTAGACGCGGGTCAGGAGCCATGCTTTTTTGCAAATTGTATGTGGGCTTCCTTGTGCTTCTTTTTAATGGGGGTCCTTTTCTTGGCCTTCGGGCAAATAATTTGTTCTGCCCGAAATGCCTAAGAACTGACAAATTGATTTGGTCATGGATGCTCCTGGCTGAAGCAAAAGGATTAATTTTGCAGTAGCGTACTATATTGCGATCGTCTGCAGTGGATGTTTTGCGCTTTTGTCTACGAGTTTCATTTTTGTTTCTTTAATTTAGGGCATTTGCTATCATTTGAAGAGAGCATTTTACGATTTCTTGGATCTCTTTATAAGTTTTTCCTAGTTTCCCCATTTTTTTATCGTTATCGCTTTTTCTCTGTAAGATGATTTCCTCTACTCACTGGAGAAAAACCCAATGATTAAATAAAATAATAACTAGTTTGAATTGCTGCTAGATTATGGAACTATACTTACTTTTTTAATTTTGTGAATATTTTTTGTGTTAAGGACTATTTGTAAAACGAAACATCTAACACTGCTTTTATTTTGTGGAAAGCAATAACAAGTGTCTTCCAGAACTAGCAAAGCAGAAGTAGAATAACAATCATCACAATAAAAATTTGTTTCGTATTTTAATGCTAGTACCCCGTTATGTGTATCATTATTGTTTCGAGTCATTTACATGTAATTTAAAAAAGTTATGCAGTCAAACATATTTTTCATATTGGCACTCCTATTATTTTGTGGACAACTGTATATAGTAGTTAAACTCGTCGTGAGCAGGGAACAACTTCCATTCTACGATGGCATCTGGTGCTTATCTAACATTTGTGTAATAAGCACGGAGTAAGCAGTACTACCACCAGTAAGTAATAAAGCGATTTGAAATAGTCAAAGAACTTTCGGAAAGCTTTTCTAGGCTCGGCTTTAACAGTTACAAATGTATTAGAATATGACAATTTCAAAATTAAAGACTGTTTGAAAATTTATGACACTTTTGAAAGCTTCCCTTGTTATCCTAGCTTTAGCAATCATTTAAGGCAAAGAGTCTACACAATATCCATAAACCTATGGAAATATTGCTGCTTAGAGATTTAAGTGAAGGAAGTTGAAATAAAGTTCCGACGCTTCGGAATGGTACACCAGATGCTTGGTACATACCTACAGCCGTAAATGTTTCATTTCACAGCAAACAAAAAACAGAGCAAAAAACACAACAAATGAAAGTGTGTTGAAGACTATGCGGCTCATTGTTGACTTTTATAACGGTGAAATTGCTGCTACAGCTGTTCTTTGCAATGGTGAGTGCTTTTATGTTTATTTTCTTTCTGTTTGCTGCTTTGTTTTGCGGCTCTTCTCCGCGCTCTTGAAAAAAACACGAATGAACATGCAAATCACTGCTTACAACTTAAGCAACGCAACGACAAATGGAACAACACTAAAACAACTCAGCGAGTAAGCAATCGTTGGAACAACAACAATCGCAGCTGTCATTGGAAAAATATACACAACACAAGCAAGCACACACACACACACTCATACCAAGAAGACTATTTAATCTGCGGCCCATTTAAGCCACATAAGCTGGCTGTAAGTCAAATAGAATGCAAACTGAGGAAAATAGCTGCGCGGCGAAAAAAGGCGAGTGATCTCGATGCGTTTATGAATGGGTGCATACTATGAAGGTGTGATGCTGCTATGCATGTAGGTATAGGTGGAGAGGAGTATTTACTTCCTGTGCCTTTTTATAACGGCTTATAGCGCCAAAAGCAAATAAGAACAACAAAAAACCATCAAAAAAATACAAACACAGTATAATCAGCTCTCAGAAGGGCGAATGTTGCAGTATTCAAACCTTGGTCATCACAATTTTCTACTTGGAGGCGGTGGGCGGCATTAATCTCTGTGTGTTCCCTAATCTCCCGGTTATCCCTTGGGTTTTTAATGGCTGAAACTCCACGTCCACTGTTGTTTTGGCTTATTATTATGTTTTTTTTTTTGAAACAAAAACACAATATGCAAAGTTTCTGGCTACATAAGCATCTCCTAATCTTCATCATGATTAGCAAACATTTGCTGTAAATTAGCAGCGAAATATTATTTGACAAGTAAGGAAGCGCAAAGTTCGCGAATAACCGAACATTTCATACTCTAGCAACTTGCAAGGATTAAAGCCAGGAAAGTATCTTCAGAGACATAAGGACTGTAAGTTATAAGGAGTCATTCTAAACACAAATATGCACCGTTTTTAGAAAAACACGCTCTCGAAAGTTCGAAAACTTTATAAGAGATATATGGGGACTCTGGGAAGTATTGTCGAATCAACCCATTTTTGATACACAGAAATATTATTATCAGAAAAGATGTTTTTGAATTTCAATTGTAAATTCCATATATTGACTGTTATTTTAGGAAAAAAGTCAACTGTAGGATCTGGAGTCTAAATATTAGATACCTAAGGGCTTAAACAGTTATGTGGCATACTATAAAGGCATTATTCGTACAAAGTTTTATCCCATTATGTTATTTGCTTCTTGATTTGTACATTTGAACTGAAAGAATCAGACCCATAATATTTGTGCTGTGTGAATTTGATTGTTATAGTTTAAGTGGTTCAAGAGACATATACATTAAACTTTTTAGTGGGGGCTACTTTCACTTTTTCAATATTTTTGGCCCACATGTGCTCCTTGCTACTACGATTCCCTAAGCCAAATTACAGTTTTATATCTTAATCGGTTCATGGCGTTTTGTGGGCGTGGCAGTGGTCTGATTATGCCCATCTACGATCTCGTAATTGTTTTGCCAAGGAACGCGCATTTGAAGTTTCATCAAGATATCTCAATTTTTACTCAAGTTACAGTTTGCACGGACGGACAGACAGTCGACAGTCTCGCTTAGTTTTAGGTGATACGTACAAACGTTAGATGAACAAAACTTTTATACTCTGTAGCAACATGTTGCAATCGTTGTAATTACTGTTCGTTCCTAAAACCACGTTAAATAGTAACAAACTCCATACCGATCGATTTTTCTCTATAAACCTGAGATGCTCAAAAAGAAAACCTGTCAATAGTCAACAATCAAATTCTTGTTTAATGAGAACACACTCCAAATAAAAAACCCAAAACCCGTCAATTACTCATTAGTTGACAGTGTTCCTATCGACATTTCGCCAGTCCAAAATGAGCTCAAGTAATTAGAAACATTATGAAAATGACGACTTCGCGAAGATGAATGTTCTTTTAAATGAAGCGCTTAATTTAAATCGAATGAAATTAGAACACATCCGCCATCATTGCAGGATTAAACGTGAGTCATTAGACGAGCAAATTGTAAGGAAAGCACATAAAAACACAAACAAATAGAAAATTATGTCTGTGCACACATTCCCCCCCCCCCCCACACACACACCCACACACAAACATTTCCATCAACAAGTATGGCAACGCTGGTAACTAAGCCAATTTAGAGCGACGCTGGCCGAAGAGGCTTGAAAAGAGGACAGCGTTGCTAACGAAATGAAAATGAAAACGCGGCGCTGCGCCGCACCAACGCCAACTGCCATTGCTGCCAACAACTCTCTAATTTAATGGAAACTTATGACATGCTCATTAGGCCTTCGCGCAATTTGGGAAATTACAAAATACCCGTAAAAGCGACAGCTGTCAATGGGCGAGTGTAAAACTACTCTGAGATCATTTCCTCGTGGCGGTTTGAAAAGACGTCGGGCATTTCCACCAATCTCCTGCTGTTGGAATGAAAGCAAGTAAAAACCGAGCATGCCGCTCTTTGTTCTTTATGAAACAAGGCAATGCAGAGGATGAAACATGGAATTTGAATCAAGAAAGTGGCAGAAATAAACATTGTGCAAAGAAAGTAATTAAGTGATGAGAAGTGGAGTTGCAGGGCAGCCAAATGAACATAACTGCACCTACAAGTAAAGTGATAGCCGTCAAAGAACAAAGTGCGACTCTAATGAAAGTGCGCACCAGCAAAAGCAGCGGAGAAGCTCTAGAAAGAAAAGGCGGTGAAGAATCGCAACCCGCCACCAACAAGCAGACAAGTACATAAGTAAGTAATTGAGGAAAAGTTGAAGAAAAGACACAAATAGGCATAAAAGTACCAATGATTATAATGACGGCATATTTTCTATGGAGCCGAACATCAACCATGGTTAACAAAAGCCCCGGAAAGAAAGTTGATGAACCTCTGTGTGTAGCACATGTGAACTTATATGTATACGTGTGTGTGTATGGCTATGCCTTACATTCCTTGAAAATAGGCGCATACTTTTGAGGTTATTTTATTAATTCAAAAACAGTCTTACAGTCTGAATAAGCAATTTGTAAAGTGTATTACTATAGTGTACTGATTCTATTAAACCCCATGCGCCAAAGTACAGCACAGGACTTAGTTTGCATTTTTTGACGGGAGAGTTGGTTACTTTAATTTTTTACAAATATTTTGAGGCTAGGTGAAAAACGAATTACTAAAAAAGCTGTAGATTTATTAATTATCTACTACTTCGCATATAGGACTCACATTTTATATCCAGAAATCGGGAAAACCCGTTTTTAACTCTTAAATATTGAACCTGCCCTTGCTCTTCCCGACTTCAGATACCCCATAAATTATTTTTATTTTCATTTCTGTTCTTTTATCTTTCTTTTTCAAGGATTTTTTACACTTTTTACCATCTCCAACGGCTTTTGTTCTAGCTTATGAAAGGAAATATATTTCCCAATATCTACTACTTATAATATTAGTTTCATCTTTCAATATGATTTTAATATTAATAATGTTTGAACACCCATTTTAAGGGGTTAGGTCAGAATTTTCAAAAAATTAATATTTTTTTGAATTTTCGTTAAGTGTAATATTCTCTGAAAATTTCACGTTGATTCGATAATTAGTTTTTGAGTTATTCGACAAATAACAAAGAGAGCTCGGGCACTTCAAAGCGCTAGTGTGAAACTTTAAACCCGTTTTACTCAAAACTGTGTTTTTTGAACTGGTGACAACTGTAACTCGAAAACCGCTCAGTAGATTTTAATGAAATTAATACAGTTTTTAGAATACATAATAAACTCCGGCCTGATCGAAGAATTTTTTTCTTTTCAAAAATTTCGATTTTTTAAGACGAATTAACTGTCGATTTTTTCCCAAAAATTTAGACAAAAAATACTGAAAATTCTACTTTTTTCGTGCCTCTGACTACCCCTAACCCCTTAATGCGTTAGACAACGATTATAATATTTAAAACTTATTAAAAACTCTGTAGTTGAGCTAACTAAACTTTCTTAAGGTAACATAAATTTGTGAAAACCTTGCTACATAGTTTTCAACTTTTATTGTCTAACGCATACAATCGAAAGTTTTGAGCTGCATTGCCAACAAATTCATTAAGCTGTGTTCATAACCTTAAACTCCATGCAGTCATCACTGACATTGCACATAATAATCCAGGTAGCCAAACACATTTCGACAAACTAGCGCTACCAACAACACTACCTAAAACACTCGATACTTATGCACCAGCACTTACTTGCAACTTCATTTAGGGATTGTGGCGTGCAAAATAATGCACAAATGAGTGAGAATACATAATGCAGAGGTTAATCTTGTTGGCAACATGCAACCAATTTGTGAGCCAAACCCGGAAGGTAAAAGTAAAAATTACAAACAGAAAACGAACTTTACTTGCAAAATACAAGTTAAATCTCCAAGCACAGGGCCTTACCCCGCCCCAACTAACCTGACAGCCACAAATTGGCGTGAAAGGTAGGATTTTCCGGAGCGCTTAATGCGGAGGAGAAAAAATACAAAATAACTTCGACAATGCAGTCGGATTTTGGTGTTTTCACCCTTATATTTTGTTGTTGTTATTTTAAAATTGCGAAAAAGATTTGCTTTGTTGCAAGTTTGTATGCCAGCTATTAAAGGCAATTCGTAAGGCGCACAAAGAGTGGAGCAGTCGAGAAGAATGGAGAAAGGCACTTAAAGCGCAGCCATTTGCCTTGGCTTTTAACCTGTTTGCCCTTACTGCACACATACAAAGGCGCCTGTGTGTGCGTATACAAGTATATGCATGTTCTTGTTTATTGTTGGGCGGGCGTATGCCCTCCACCGGATTTACCTCACTCTTCCGTTAAACCAGGTTGTACTTATGTAAATTCTTCTAGAGGCACAGCTCCGCCCTGACAACTCCCCAAGTGCATATTTTCTATTTTCTCCTACATCTGCTCACCTTTGAGCAGGCGAACGAGTTTAGTTGCGCAGGAAAAGAAGTTCTAAAGGAATGTTTTACCGGGGAACAAGTGCGTCAACACATTACTTCCAACTTGGTAGCATGCGCCCGCTAGCTTTGTGCCTTCGTACGGGGGCGTTCGCTTTGTATTCAATATGTTTACTCTAAAAGCTCGCTTTATGCGTTCCTCACCTTTGTTATTGCTGTCGCTGCTATTCTTTCATGGGTTGGGTGCGTTCTTCGTCTATTTCGATATTTGTTTGCTCCTCCGTTCCATGTCCAGGTGTGCGCCAGCTGCTTTCTAAGAGACTAAAGCTATGCGAGGTTACGACTTTCGCAATTTGTTTCGTTGGAAGCGCTTTTGTTGTTGTTGATTTGTCTTTGTTCAAATGGATCTGCGAAAAAGACAAAGCAAATGGATGTTAAAATTCTGTACAAACTGATGCAGAACCAAATGTGTTGGGAACAAGCGAAATATTAAATTTCAGTACTAGGATACGGGAGTAGACATTCTTAGAAATAATAAAAGGTTTCCATTAAGATATCAAAGTGCGGAGCATAAATACCAAATATTCTAAGCTCAAAGTTGGCAGAACGTAAAACACGTCTACTACCTTATTGCACTCTTGCAACATGTAGCTACAGAGTATAATAGTGTTGTTCACCTAATAGTTGTATGAATCATCTAAAACTAAGCGAGAGTGATATAGGTTTATATACATATATGTTATATAAATGATCACGATAACGATACGAGTTGAAATTCGAGTGACGGTCTGTCTGCCCGTCCGTCCGTCCTAACTATGGGAAAACTTTTTTGTAAAAGTAGGCGTGGCCTCGCCCTCCAACAAGTTTAATGTACATATCTTCTGAACTACTAAAGCTACAACAACAAAATTTGCTGAATGTAAAACTTATAAGAACTTCTACCGATACCTAATTAATATAACGGTATAAAACTTTGCACTTGTGCCACCTTTTGACCAAAAATTGCTGAAATTCGAGTATTTAGACTCCGGTACCTATAGTTGACTTTTGATCGAAAAGGTCGGTCAATGTGTGATATATGTAACTGAAATTAAGGGATAATCCTTCTCTTATAATGGTATGTCTGTATGTCAAAAATGGATTGAACAGGACCAATACTTCCCTTAGCTCCGATATACTCAATATAAAAATTTTCGAACTTCCGGGTGACTTTGTACAGTAAACTATACGAGTATATCGGCCAATATGTAAGTTATCGAAATGAAAATAAGAGAGCATGTTTTATTCATAACGGGGTATTTTTGTGCCTAAAATAGATAAATTTGAGCGAAAACTTATAGTGGAATTCTGTAAGTAGTCTCTAGTCACTATTTGAGACATTTTGAGGTAAATTCTCAATTTGTGACTAGTTACTATTCACTAAACAGTCTCTAGCGTTAGTCTCAAAATATTGAATCAAATTTGAAACCTGATAGTTAGCAGGTCACAAAACTAAAAAGAACTTTCGTTTGCCATTTTGAATTTGTGACCTGGTCTACGAAAAGGGAGCTAACGTGCGAAAACTATCACATCACGTGAAAAAGCATCTCATCTTCCATCCGAATCAACTAAAAAGTGAAAATTGATTTTTTGACACCTAAGCCCCCTTCCACTTTCCATAGACCAGGTCACATATATTGAATAAAGAACATCATAGAAATTAATCGATATTCGTTTTTTTATATTTCGTAAGCAACTCAAACACGAAGAGATTAAAAATAAATCAATTTTACATAAATTTCGTAAATATTATGGAACAAAGTCAACATATATTTTTATTTTTATTGGTATTTATGTTTTTTGACTTTGTTATAGAAAGTTTAATATTTGTTATCGACATATGTATTTATTTTCATTCAAGTGTAAAAACATTTCTGAATAATGAAATGTAATAGATTTTGTGACCGTCACTTACAGAATAGCGAAATTGTCTTAAGTCACAAAAATTGTCTCTAACTTAAAATCTCAAATTTAGAGACTTGTGACTGTATCACAGTACAGAATCGCACGGTTAGCATAGCCCCTATATAACTAATATCAGGTTTTTGGAACATCCGGCTGTCTTTACTCTATACAAGTATGACTGGTTTTACACCTTAAATTTCAGATCGATATCGCGAGAACTGAAGGACCAGAGTTCTTGCGATATGGATCTGAAATTTCCTTTCGAAGAAGCTGCTCATTTTTTGTAACCTATAGTAATCAATTTTTAGCTTAATTCTGATTTATTTTTTACTCGCAAGCAATGTTGTACCAGCGTGCAACAATAACAGTGTTGACCCAATGCATTTACACAATTTACATATTTTTTTATTTAAACTTTTATTTAAATTACTTGCTTTTCACAAGAATTTTTCCACGTGTGTGGCATGCGATGCAGGAAAAAATAGCTCACAAGCTTTAACTTCATTAATGTGCATTTTTACACTTGATTGCATTTATGTTGCACAAGTGCAAAAGTATTTCCTGTGTTCAACTTTGAAATATAACTTTAATTTATTATACTCAATATACCATACACACATATGTATAATATTCCAACAAGCTTGTATATGCGTGTATTCCTGTGGCTGTGGTCGCTTTTGAACCTGCAATCGACTGCCTTGCTGCAGAAAAAGTTATTAATTTGCATTCGTATTTGTTGCAAGCGTGCACTCACACTGCCATGTTTTTATTATTTACAGTTATTGGTGTGCAACGCTTAGGTGCATGCATATGCATGGCTTCGATAGCAATAACTTTGGCAATTAACAAGTGTATGCAATTTTCCAGAGTTATTTTGCTTGCATGCTATAATTTTGGTATAGTTTAATTTTTGCAATTCAATTTGACGCTCAAAGGATATCGCTTCGCACTAATTATTAAGTCAATTGAGAAACAATTGTGATCGACAAATTCAGCGAGCAATTTTTTTGAAGTAAATATCGGAGGTGGTACGCTCATTAGGGTGGTACATATATACAGCATGAGATATTTTAGCCAAGCAATGCGGAACTCAGACTGGAAACAAACCAAAAGGACCGCACTCGAAGAGCTGAGTTGAGAAGAGAGCGAAAGTTACGCCTGCGGATATACTGCAAAAAGTGCACAAAAGTTGCATTTTCGTTTAACTTTATTTTCCTTTTCCTTGTTGGTATTCGCTTTCGCTTTCGTTTTCGCTTTTGGTTTTACTTTTACCTTTGGCTTTGACATCACTTAACGGTTGGTTGGTTGGTTGCACACACACACTTACTCCGGTAATATGCATATGAATGCAAACGGGAAAAGTGTCAGCAGCTACAACAACAAAAAAGGTGCCAAGGTAAAAGCAAACGTGCGAAAATTAAAAGACTCAGAACATGACCAGCACACTGCACGCCAAGGCGATAGGGAAACATATCAAATGAAGGTAACGGAAATGCCACATTGTGACTTGCAGTCGTTAACGCACATACAAATTGCTCACGAAATTTTATTATTTTTTATTGCAGTGAGGCATACGTATTACAAACGCGAATACAGTAGCGTGTAACAGAATTTTTAAATTTGAAACTAAACGTCCTAAACGGGCTGTCAAATAATCCATTGCGTGAACAGAGAGAGAGAAAGAGAGAGATAAAATGTTAAAAAAATTATTCAGCTTTGTATTTGTACTACGTATATGCACTGGTGCCACACAGCTATGGTAAGATGGTAAGACCAACTCTGCTCTACGGTGCAGTAGTATGGTGGAAATTCGCACGTAAATCCACCTACCGGATGCCAATGGAAATGTTTCAGAGGCTCACTGCGCTGTGCATAACGGGAGCTTTAAGAACAACTCGAACGGCGGCTCTTGAACTAGTGCTAACCTGCCACCTATCGACATCTTCGCTGAAAACTGCGCAGCAAAATCGACGGAAAACCGCGTCCTCGTAACTGAACTCTATTTAGCTTCGCAAAGAATGAAAACTGGCCTATGCGTGGCAAATTGATCTACCAGACTAACCTAACATATGTATTTGTATTATAAATAATAAAATTATGAAGCAAAGTAACTGAATGCAAATGTGTATGTGTATGAGTACTGCGAGCAAAACTTATTTCATTTGGTTATATTAAAATTCAATGACCTTTAATTTTATTTGCGGCGTTTTTACGCGTTTGAGAATTTCTCTGCATTCGCTGAATGTCACTGTTAATCGCTTGGCGCAATCATTTATGAAGTCAAAAGAGGGTCAGTTAAATTAAGGCAAAATATAACTAATTTTAAGCAGAAACTAACATTGCGCATGCGCATCACTAAACTCAAGCCGTATGTGATCGCTGGTGCTGCATGCCTGTGGAACATTAATTAAAAACTACCCCACAACGATTGACCGTAGCGTTGTAGTGTGTTGCATGCAGCCGGCGCGCTGTAGCGTGCGCTTAGCGCTCTTAATATACAAATATACTACAAACACACACACTCAAACGCATGGTATACTGTACGTGCAACACGCAACAATGCAGGCGATCTTTGTGTGCATCATGTTTGCAGCGGGACGTTGACTCGAGGGTGATGCCAGCCGTCAGTTGATGAAGAAATTAATAGATGTACGCGATGCTACGACATGTAGCGACGAAAACACAGTTCAATTATCATCACTTAGGGCAGTGCAACAACGCTTTAAAGCCCCGGTTGAAATTTCATTTCAATTTAATTCATTTTATGACAACGCGAAAATTAATTTCCTCAAGCAAAACAAACAAAACAGGAGAAATTAAAGAGAAGGCCATAAAAATGTCACCGGCGCATGTGTTTATCATTGGACTTCTGGCTTTGAAGAATTCTCTGCCATTAAGTTTGTCAGCTTTTCATGTGCTTCGCTACTTTTCTCATTTGCTTGCAACAAATTTTATGTGCGCTTGGCGGCTGTCTTTTGTGGCAATTGGTGACTGAGATAAGTGACACGACAATATTATTTCGTTCGTGCGGTAGGCAAATGAATTTATTATGGCAACGTTAAAATGTCAATGCTGTAGTTGTTATTGCTACTATCGCCGGCAGCGTGGTATTTCACGCGATTGTCATTCAAACTTTTTTGCAGCTGTCAGCGCAGCGGTTATTGCCTTTTGATGCTCACAATTACCGCAGTCATATTGCAGTTATTTCATTGTTGTTGTGCTCTCCACTATTTATGTTTTTGTTGTTTGATTACTTTCATCGTTTTGCATTTCTAATTACCTTCACTGTTTTGCATTCGCTAAATGCCGTTACATTACTTCCGAGCGAAGAGATACCCTTCACGCAGCTCAAAATAAATGCTACTACGAAGTCAACCCCGCAATTTAAAACAGTTTTAGCTTTTTCCAAAACCTGTTCAAAACGATTACTAATGGTCATACATCACAAGGCAACCTCCTGTTGTAAGAGAAGAACAACAACTCGGATATTTCGATCGGATCAGCAGTAAATTATATTACAAGCGGTTTGAATGTGCGTAACTTTCTTGATAGGCGTCCACAAAGGTGATACGTTGCAGTCAAAATTAAATGCTTAATTAGGATATCATCAACCCAAGCAGGAGTAATGATATATTGCAAATATGCTAGCTCTGCAACTGACACTGAGTATATGCAAACTGCATATTTCTCCAGCCACCTTGATGTCACACGTCAAGCGAATGCATACAGCTATTTACATATGTACAGTATAGGTCATGGACAGTTAACTACAACAGTTCTCTGCGATGTCGTTGGTGTTCCCAGATGACACCTTTTGAATCAAAACTGGAGTATTTTAAGATTGGCAAACGTTTTACAAAATTAGTTGGTTAGTCGACGTGCTGCTTTTATTTATTTATTTTCTTTATTATCTATTATTTTTGGAATATGAAATTTCGGGTAATATTTTTATAAAATATCCCTGAATATATCGATATACATAAAAGTGAAATCACCTAGAAATTAAGCATTATTTATTCATACTTGGACTTACAATGAATTTAAGGTAATGTGGCAACTCTGGTCGAAAACGTTAGGTGCTCTTTAATTAATTTGCTCTGCGTGCACGTGTTGTTGCTAAGCAGTTAACCTAAATGATTACCTTTGAATTTTCGTTATTCATTATGATATATGAACACGTTCCCCAAAGTTGCGGGGTGAGGGAGCGACTGCATTGGTTGCTGACCATAATCTGGTGAGTAATTGAGGCGAACTAAATTTGTGTGCATATACAGGTATGAACAGCATTATTGTCGCCTGGGTGGGGGCGAAAAAAACACAGTGGGGATGAGAAGAGAACAGAAGGTGTAAATTTATGGCCGCAAGGTCAATGAGGAACAAAGTTAGGCAATGGCACGCTTTCGAACAGAAAAAACATTTTATAATCAAAATCAACTTTCCACGCATGGGATTGTCTCAGCAAAGTGCATTTATCATTTACATACAAAAAGTACGTGTCACGTTGTTTCTCCGCAATGGACTCCTAAACTACTCAACCGATTTTAGAAAAAATTAGCACACTGTGTCCAGTTCGAACCAACTTAGAAGATAGGATAGTATTCCCACGACAGCCGGTTCTTCGCACCGGAATTGACTCGGATTTCATCCGACCAAAGGCTGTTTTTTCGGCGATCTAACCCCGTTTGGATCGGTAAGTGATAGGATAGTAAAAACAATTCATAAATAAAAAATACAGTGAAAGCTCTATTAAATGGATGCTCTACTAAGTGATCATCTCCATTAACCATGCATACTGTTAATGTTTATTAAGTACAATCTATTAAGCGGACAATTCTATTAACTGGACAGAAAGGCTGGTAACCAGACCAGATGTCGGTTCAGTCGTATATCTCCAGTGCTACCAATTGTGTCATTTTAAGCTTCATTTAACCAAAAACAAAATTAAATTTGAGGAAGTTGAAAAAAAGTTACGAAAATTAGTGAAAATAATGAAGAAATTCGCTATTTTTTTTAATTTTTGTTTTACATTGATGGAATAATGTCTCTAGCAGAAAAATGGCAAAAAGTGGTCGACCAAAATGTTACTCTTTTTGTTCTTCATTGTTCATTATAAATATAGAAAAATAAGTATAAGTTTAATTAGAAGTACGAAAACCCAATATGCAAAGAAACTGCTTTCTGCATTCTAATACACAGTTTTGGGTCTTTCACTCTTACTAAATTGAATATTTTTTCCACACTTTTAAGTCTTAAAAAAAAACGAATTCCTTAAAGTGTTAAATAAACATATTCGAGCTTAATGGCCGAGCATAATTTAACACCTCCAAAATTATGGCAATTTCACGCAGCACTTAACGGTACTTAATAAATATGTCGTTGGAACAAGTGGTTATGCCAAGGAAACTAAACCTTTATATGGAAATTCACCTGAATTCTAATAACAGACATAAATAAAAAGTTACGCCACATCGACACACACACATATGCATGTATTTTGCCATTCACCTAATTGTATGCACAATTGAGGCAAGCCTGCAAGGGAAACACTTAATAAATATGCTAAAAGCCCAATTTTGGCGAAGTTCACACCGAAGAACACGCCCCACCACTCAAGAATGTGAATATAGAGAACAACACGAACACGTAGGCATTAACACGCAAAGCAAACACGGCACACACACGAAGGAAGGAGGTGGGAAATCGCAGACGTAACTAATAAACAAGCAAATAAATTCTCATAAGTGTTGGGTAATAGTCTGGCAGCACCACTTACCAAGGACACGCACACAAGTCAGCATGAAATCCAGAAGGCCGAGAAATGGCGACGTCTAATGATGTGAAAACCAGCGAGTGAAGTGATCGAAATTGTAGTCAGCCAACTTATGAAGGGGCAAGTGTGTGTATGTGTGCGTGGCAGTGAGGCCATTGTGGATACTCGTGATAAAGTCAAAGCGAAAAACGCCCCAGTTGTAAAGGAATCAGCGCGAATAAGCAAGTCGACGCATGAACGAGTGGAATGACAAATATCTTGCTGACAGAACTAATCAAAATGGCTGCTACAGACAGTCAAGCATAATGGCGGGGGTCCGACTCGAAAGTGGTGCAAAACATTAGAAGAATGTACGAACGGCGCGCGTAAGTATCAGTGCACTTTCGGTAATTGAAAGAACAAAAACAACAAATACGTAAGAAAAGTGGGCGACAGATGAGCGACAAAGAGCATATAAAAGTAAAAGTGTTTTAATGATATGCGGGCAGGAAGAGTTGAAAGCAAACAAATGGACAATAGTGCGCTCAAGGATCCAGAAGGGACTGCGCCAACAACAATAAAATATATATGAGCGTATAAGAGCAACATGTGAGGATGTCCAACTTTTCAACTTGTTTACCCAAGCGCTAGATCGCGACAGACAAGACACTGATAAGTATCAAAGACTCCTAGAAAAAGGCGGAGACGCTGCAATGCAATGAGTTATGGAAGTGCAAGTGGTGTGCTGATTATGGAGGTGTGGCGCTCCGCAGGAAATATGATACGTTGAAGTTAGTGTACAAAGACTTTCAAGGCTAAAGAAACGAAAAATATCATAAAAGTAAACAATACAAAGTAATATTGAAACGAAACACACAAAATTGAACTAGAAAAAGGTAAATTTAAGAGTGTAAAAAAGGAAATCGTAATAAAAGAAGGCGAATTGAAGCGCAATGTGAAAAACCCGCCAAAATTAAACATTAGCAGATCAAAGATGAAAAGATGTCGGAGATGTGCATGAGAAAAATTGGAAAAAATCGAGTGCTTGCATAAACACGGAAAGGGCGGGCAAGTGTTGCAGTTTGCGTAGAGAAAGCGCAGACTTCTTTACACTTTGTCAATGAATTTTTGTACTTACACACATATAAGCTCATTGAACGAGAAAGTAAATAAGCCAAAAGCGTGAAAATAAAATATTTGCAGTGAAAAAAGTAGGAACAGGGAAATAAGGAAAACGAACAAGTAAAAATAGCGGTGAAAATGCTTTTGAAGAAACAAGAAATTATACGGTTTGAGCTTAAATTGGTGGACAAAACATACAAGTCATATCAAGCAATAAAATCACATTCTCTCGGATTCAATACGGTAGGTATGCTGAAACTAGTGCGATTCAGTCCCATACTAACATGTTTTATATGCAAGTATTTCTAATGCGACACTCCAATATGCAAATATGTATTTTACTTAAAGTAAAAGCTCTAATTGAAGGGAACGAATTATTTTTAATAAAGTAACAAAGATAGTATGATGATTCCTAAAATTCAGTGAAATCACGCATCTCTTTATTCGTATTAATTCATGTGGAAAGTTTACAGCGAAAGACTTCGAAATAATATTAAAAAACAATATAATAACGGTAAATATATTTAATATGTTCAGAAATCATATACCTTTATCAATGTCATGTTTCCAAATAAACTTTAGAAAAGGTCCAACGTCCAACGAGACCTTATACATATATATTTTGCAAAACGAGGAGAAACTTTTCTGATACTTAGCAGCTGGGATAAACAAAATGTCAAAAAGAAGTTATATTGATGATTTTCATCAGCATTCCTTTAATTGAACAAACATAATGCTGAAAAATCTGCTAGGAAATACAACACTGACATCGTGTCGTTGACTTACATTAGAGAACCAAGAGCCATAAAATCCTGCGAATATGAGTGTAGAATAAATGAGAGAAATATTATTAACACATTTTACTACATAAATATGTTATGAGAGTCTTAAGTTGCTGGGTTCACCATTTAAAATAGGTGGATCTATTGATATTTGAAAGCAAATCAAAGGATTCCAGACAGTAATTTGTTCATTTGTGTTAGTGTGAGTATATGCGACTGGAGTTGTTGTTAAATAACAAGATTAGCATTACAAGTGTGGAAACATGTTGCTACCGAAATGGAAATAAATAACTGTATATTTGCGTATTAGCAATAGCAATAAGAAATATAGTAGAAATACACCAATTGGAAAGACAGGGCGTATGAGTAACGCCGGGCGATGGCAGCACATTTTTATACACTGACATTTGTATGAAGGGGCTATTCTACTCTGGAATTTGAAAAATTTGATTTTTTTTCATATATTTAAAGTTTAGACCCTTAAGAAAATATCCTAAAAAGGATTTTTAAAAATTAAAATTATTTTAAGAGCTACAGTTACTTTAGTGACGCAGTACGCAGCCCGGTTCGGCCGCATCGAATTTTTTAAACGCGTTTTTCTCGAAACTACTTTTTTCCACACGATCCGGCATTATCTCAACCGATTTACTTGAAATTTTGTGTGAACCTTCTTTATATAATTCTTTCAGGAATTTCAAAAAAAAAAGCGTAAAAAATGATTTTATTTTCAGGCAGTCGCCATTTTTCAAAAAAAAATTTTTTCGTGTTCCCTGAGGTAGGGACTATAACAGCATCCTTACTGATCAAGAATTTCTTTTGATTTTTTTTCAGACCACCAGGAGAGTTTACACCTGTCTCTCCCCCTCTAATTATTTTAATTTTTAATGTTTTTTTGTAAAATTTGTTTTCTGTATTCTTAAGATATCAATAAAAACATCATAAAAAATGGATAGTAAAATTTAATTGCCTTTTTTTACGACACTTTAAAAATTACCTGAAATGCATGCTTCTGGAGTAGAATACCACCGCAAAGCATCTAAAAACTTGTGACCTTGTGTTGAATAAGCACAATTTCCTGAAGTAGTTCTGCGTTCAGTGATTGAGGTCACGGGATTCAGGAATATACAAACTCACAAAGTGGCATCTTGAAGAAAGTCCTTTAAATAAATACTTTCTAACACCAAATTCCAATATTTCCTTAGAGTACCGAAATATAACAACGACTACAAGTACCTTCAAAATCTGAAATAGTGAGGGTCGGCATGTAATCCTGCGTTAAATATTCCCTTATAAGCATCTACAATTGGCTGCGCGCTTGCCAATGATGGCAACAGTAAAGCAAAAATCGCGGCAACAATTCATGGCTGAGCGACTGTCTGGCGCATTGTGCTCATCTGCTTCTACATATACTTGTACATAATATCAAGCCCCAAAGTGATTCGCCCTATGCCTGGCGAGTGTTTAGCGGTTGTATTGGTTCCTCTTTTCATCCTTATCGCCTCCGTTTTAGTTGTCGGAGCCGATGCTGTTGGCTATCCTGTCATCGTTGGCATTATTCAAATTTTATTTGCGTTCATCAGCAGCTTATTGAATTGTATCCGTAAGCGGAATATAACAGTAACATCATAAGTGTGTATGGCAATGTGCGATTGAATGACTGCGACCATATCCGATTTGCTTATATAATAAGCTTTAGAAACATTTTACTGCCTGAAGGCGAGACGACTGTTGGACCAAGCGCTGCAGATTTATCGTTGTTTTTTGTTTATGCAAACAAATTATATCTGATTTTACAATGTGGCGCACATTCACTGATTTTAAAAATATTGTAAAAGTATATCAACCTAATATCCTGAGCTAAATTTATATATTTTAATTATACAATATATTTTGCTTTATTTATGTATACACGGTTATGTATGCCAGACTCTTGAGCATTACCATGTTTTAGCAAATACAGAATTCTCCACGGCAGAAAAAAATCAAATTCAAAGTTTCTAGAAAGCAACTTAAATTGTCTACAGCTTTCATTGCTTATTTTGCGGTTATCATGGCTGCCATGCATGTGAAGCATGGAGATGCTGGGAGCACAAATGGAAGCTGGCAGGAATAAATCTCCCTTTTGCCAAAAACTGCGCAAACTGTTGAAGACATTCCGAAAACAAGAAACAATATAAATTGAAAGGCAGAAAGAAGCCATAAACTAAAAGTAGATTTTAAGTTAAAACCAAATGCGTAGACAACTGCATACACACTGACATGTGAATATAAGGACTCTTGTGATAGGCGTGTAATTTATGCGAATATAAATTGTACGATGTACTAGAAAATAATATTTATGATTAAAATGAATATTGCTTTTTATATTTCTTTAATTAGAAGCGATTCAAGTACAGTATTTAAAGAACTTAACTTAAGGAAATTTGTAAAAAATTATGTGGCACGAGTACTGTAAGACAAATAAAGCGCCTGAAAGCTATATTCAAAGGGTGTCATAAAGCGATTTGGGTGACAAATATGAGAGGGTGGACAACTTAAAGGTATTGGCTCTCTTAAATAACAGTATCTATCTATATATATAAAATATACCTACGTATTTGCCTAAATACGTATATATATATATGTATATATAGGCAGATGATGAACTTAATTTCCGATTTGGACAGAGTTTATTTTAACGAAAATTTTACTTTTTTCTTCACGGAAAATTCTCAAAAACTTTCACTACACAATCTTTCTGTATTTACCTAATAAAAGTAATAAAAAATAAGAAGCTTAACAGCAGAAGCGTACAAAACTGAAAAGTATAAATCTAACAAAAGCATTGCGATGAAACAAAGCTATACTTTTAAGAATTTAGAGCGCTTTTTGTGCACATATTCCCTCCAAAGTAATGCTTTGTGGCCACTCGACCGCAATTGGCAATTGGCAGACCGAAAGCAAGGATAAATATTTTTCTAACCATGCTTGCCATCAGTATCTGCCTGACTGACAACCAATCCGACGGTTCTTTCAGAAAAAAATGAATTTTACATTTGCATATTCTTATCTCAGCATACGCTGCATACTTTGTACACCCATATACCATACATATGTGGGTGTCGGGCTTTTAGCATTTAGTTAACTCAGTGCGGGCGCGTCGAAGCATTCAGGCATTTGCGTAAGCATACAAAGCCAAAAAGGCCACAAAACAGCTGCCACACGCTCACATATACACACACACACCAAAACGTAAACGTTTGCATATATTTGTCGGTATGCAGTTATGTCGGAATGTGTGTGTATGTAATAGAATCCCAACAAGCAGCTATCATTCCGACACATCAATCGCTCAATCCATCACTGTTGCGAGGGGATTGTTGGGCAGCTACCGTGCTGTGACGTGAACGACAGACGATAGCAAACAACGGCGCACACACAAACACACACTCTTACAAAAAGTGAAGCTCACTCACATTCTAACAGTGTCTGCCAAACGCACCCACACGCCCCCACACACTCATAGGCAGCCATATTCATTTCCGCCCAATCTCGCCTTACACCGCCTGCACTCAATCGCTTATCTCTGTGGCAACATTCATATTCAGCGTTACACCTCCAATCCCACTGCCGGCCGCTTTCTACATCATGTAATTGACGAGAATTTGTTGCTGTTTTTTATTGTAAATATTTAAATACTTTTAAAGTTTGGCAGTCTGTTTGGACGTTACATAACACACACTTACCTCTGACATAATATTTAATTTTTTATCGGCTCAGCTTTGGTTTTCGTGAACATTGCCTACAACAACACCTCGCATGTGTAAGTAATATCTACAGTTCATACTGTTCTTGTTCATTCTGTCAATCAAAAAACTGTGATGGGAAGCCTTATTGTACCTTGACACTCTGCAATCAATATTCCAAATTGGTAAGGCAAACAATATTGAAATAAATAAGCAAATATTTTAACAAATAAATGCAAAAAATGTACAAGAAAGGAAATGTAAAACCATTTTAGCCTATAATAGTGATTGCAGAAGGTTTGCTTGACTAAAGTAAGCAAGCTGCTGGCAAATAAAATTCATAAAGAGATTGTTATAATAACGCTTTTGTTCATTTTTGGTATTGTTGTTTTATGAAGCATAAAGTATTTTCTTAAAATTGTATTGTATTCCTCAACGAATTATTTTATAAAATCAATGAAGCTTTCTTTGCCATTTTGTGGAGCCAAGATATGCATATTCGCTAAGTTTTTATTAAGTTTGACAATATGCCTCATTGTAGGCAACTGTTTTATTCTCCAAATACAATTGGTTGCCTACATTCAAGGTGTATTTAAATAATTTTGATAAACCTAAGCGTCTCACCTGTTATGGGTTTCAGTAAGAATACCAGAGCCAATTATCGCTAGAAACTATGTTACCTTCGCAGTTGAAGGCATTATTACTTGGCTGAGTATTTTATTATTATACAACTGCTGGGAAATAAACGAAGGCTGCTTAAATGATGCCTCCACTTAATAATTGTTCAGCAGAATGCATTTGTCAGAGTTTATACTTGTACTTTGGGTAGACGTCCACGCTAAAATTATAATTAATTGAACAGTCCGCCTTATTGTAGGCTTTGTGATTGTGTTTGCTTTATTAAACATTAAACTAAAATAATTGATCGATTCGAAACAGTTCAATGTATGTACATACATAAGTATATTAAACTGTTGCGCACAGTTTGATGCACAGTTGAGTTCTGAACATTACATTCCACAAATTAAGTGTAGATTGCTAGAATGACTAACATATCGGCAATAAAATAATGTACTTGATGCCAACATATGTATGTCGTTTAGTGCCTAATAAAGTTACACACAACACTTGCTAATACTTCCTCTTCCTGGCATGTGTAGTCACATGTGCCATCCATCTTATCCGGCTTGTCAACCATCATCAAAATGTCAGGTTACTTTAATCGTATTGCAAGCACATCATTCAATCAAACACTCTTGTGTTTTTATTTGAATGCAAGCAAATCAAGTTTAATTAACAACGACAGACGAACACTTTAGAGGTTGAGTGGGCAAAAGGAGATGCAAAACGTGTCGCAAACTCGATATTTGCAGAAATACTGACCCAATGAACCGGCTTTGAGATAAATTTAGACATGAACGAAATTAAGGAAAAGTCGCAAATCCTATAGCTAATGAGAGTTTGATTAATTCGTCAAAGAAAAGTTATATTTGGACAACTCACTTCCGCAAGTTGGGAGATAGAGCGATTGCCTTTTTTGTTTGGCGCAACAAAACAATTATTTCTTAGTCCCTTTTTGTAGTTATAATGAGAAACTTTTTTCATTTTCATGTTAATGATTCTACGGCTTTAATCCAATCAACGCGTAGGACAAATACACTCTGACTAATGTCGTAGGTTTTAGTTGGTCGAAGATTAAAAGTAAATGAATGAGATAGGTATATTATCGAAATTTTAAAGTTGGTCATTTTAATGGCAAAAAAACTGCTGTTAAGTAATACTAATAAATAAAAAAGAGAGTTTCAAGCACTCAACTCACAGTAATATTTTTATTTGTTAAAATACATTACCCTTGCATCAAAGTTAGAATTAAGGGGTCAGTAGGGTAATCTTTTTAAAATTTTTTTTTCGGTTCCCTTATACCCTTAGAATTAATGTAGAAACCCACTTTACCATTGGAAGGTTTCGAAAAGGCCCAAAAATAATATTACCGCTCGACGTTCGGAGCGCTCGGAGTGCACACCTTAAACTTTAAACGCGTTTTTTTTTTTTTTTTTCAAAACACACTTTTTTTAAACTGGCGGACATGATTCCGGTCGAACTACCCAACCAATTTGCTTAATTTATTTTTTAAATGTTCAGAAAACGTCTGGCTATCGTCATAATTTTTTCAGATTCATAATTTTTTATAATTTATTGACAATGTTATGACAAAATTTATGTAAAAGGCATGGGAAAAATTAAAAAAAAAACGTTAATTTCTTTTTTATTTACCAACATTTTTTCATAATTCTAGTAGGGACGATAACCATTCACGTACTTTCTAAGAATAAATTGGGTTTTTGTGTTTCAGATGAGCCAAACATGAGAAATCGTGTCCGCGAGTGAAAAAACGCATCTCATTCACCCAGCCATTTCTCCGACAGATGTCAGCAAAAAATTCCGAAAAAATTTGTTTATACACTCCACGATATACCTCATGATATGTGAAAAAAGTTCTGTTGTAGAATAAAAATATGTATGAAAAAACAGGCCAGATTATCCTTTTGACCCCTTAATACTTCACAACAATTAACTGTAGAAATCGATTCGCCCAGGGTTAAAGCGTGTTGAGAAGATTATTAACAACAGATAACCACACCAACCAGTCATCGGAGCACTAGATATTTGAGTTTCCTTGCCAACATTAGACGAATTAACGGGAACGTGTTGAACACAAAACGAACAGCCGAACAAGCAACAGGTCGGGGAGTCGATGGTGTGATTTACCACAAAACACACCACATCCCACACCGCGCGGTGGTTCCACATATCGATTGCACATATGGGGGTTCACACATACCTACAGTCAACTTACCCAGGCGGCTTCAAAATGAGTGAAAGGGGAAATATCAGATGAATGGTTGAGAATAGCACGCTGATGACCTTGCGCCGTGCGGGGTTTGCTGAAGGTCCAAATTGACTTGTTTGCACTTTAGCAAAACGCACACATTCATACGGGCACACCAGCTTTTAGCTTATGTAATGGAGAAATCGACTGAACTGTCAACGGTTAATTCAGAAAGTAGACATACTTATATAAGTATGTGCGTGTGGCCGATTGTCATAATCAAACGGCAATCATGGCAAACAAAATCCGTAGGAAATTAAATTCTTATCGAATGTCACATGCGTTTGCGTTGAGTTTCGAGACTCAAGTTTAACAGCTGACTGAGCAGGAAGACACCTTTTGGAAAATGAAATTGAATTCTCCGTAAAAGCATTGCCCAATGGACTTGGCAGCCAACAAGACAAGCACGATTTAATTAGAAATTTAATCAAATATTGACCTTCGTTAAATTTTGTACGAATGACATTGCATAATTTTAGCTTCAGCTTACAACGCATGCTATATGAATGTGTATAAGTACTTTGGAATTTTGCAATTTTGCTTAATGAATCACGTGCTTGTCTTATGTAAATTGACCAAATGCTGTTCAGTCGCTTAATGATGGCATTGAAACTCCAATTGAAATACTACATTTCCTTAGATGCACGCCAGCAATGCCCAAAAGTATGCAAGCAATATTGCACTTCAAAATTGACTGCGAAAAGCAGCAAGCCAAATGAAAGCAATGATTTTCAACATCAAATAAATGCCGGAGCCACCGGAATGCGAATATAAGTGGAAAATACCTCATGTAATTGAAGAAATACCACAAATATTAGACTTCCTTTGACAATTCCGTTTCTACTGAAAATTACTGCAAACATGTCAGAGCAATAATTGATAGAGATATTATATAATATTATATATAAACATATTATACTAAATATAAGCAATAACAACATATAAACACTTTATGAAGTTATCGAAATATGTTTGTATATGCGCCTAAAATTCTGCAACGCAATGCTAATGAAAAGTGATATGCAGACAGAGGAAGCAGTTACTTAATAGTCGACTTACTTGTGGAAAACCTCTCTTCTGAGGACAGTTTTTTGAGATATATCTGGACCCTTCACACAAATCTCAGAAGAAAAGATTCGCAAAAATTGGACGACGTCTGATTTCAAGTACACTCTAAATATTTTAATTTTGAACCTTTGGGATATTTTAACTTAACGACGCCTCCACCTCCAATCCGCTACACAAATAACACGTCAGTCACATCACGAGGCATTGGCACTTCCGGATCCAATAAACCGGCAATCGAGTCCTTTACACATTTCACTATAAATATGGGCAAATAAAATGTTATTGCCGCCACAAGGGCATGTGCGCTAACAGTGGCAATACAGCGAAGGTTGAAGGCGCAGGGCGAGAGTGAGCAACGGATATACACGTGTCGTTTCAGAGTTCCCCATAACGGTGTGTATTCATATGTGAAGTGTATATTACGCGCGGCGTATTAAGTGTTCACAGTCAATTGACAGACATGAATGTCAACAGTGCAATATTAATAATTACAAGTACAACAACAAGCACAGCAAGAGCAAGCATTTTGCAGTAAACGAGCAAACAACCGGCCATTGCGCGAACGTAATGCGCAAGCAAACTGAATTTCTTCGCAGTAAGGCTAGTGGTGTTGTGATTTGGCATCCCGATTTTCGGGATCCTCATTTTCAGGCATCTCCTTATCGTTCATAACAATTTTCACACTAATATTGGATAGTCGAAAAAGTTTTTTCGTATTTCTAATCAAATTTTTACTTATTTTTTTATATTTATACAAATAAACAAATATGTTCCATTTTGGTCGACCACTTTTTGCTGTTTGTCCGCAAGAGACATTATTGCATCAATGTAAAACTTTCATCAGTGTAAATCGAAATTCCGAAATTTCCAGAACGGAAGCGAGCGAACCATTACAGTGTTACACGAATTGATACAGCATCGCCTCCGTAAACTTCACAAATTTCATTGGCGATTTGCGTGGCATTCTTCCCTTTTTATATAAACATTTCAAAATATAGCGAATTATTTCATTATTTTCGAATTTAATTTTTTTTGGTTGAAGCTTAAAATCTCACCTTCTCAACACTATATGGTATGACACAATGTGATTGGTAGCACGAAACGTCTGCAACGACATCTATTCACAAAATACGAAAATACTTTTTCGACTACCATATATAATATATTTTGAAATCTGGTGCATTGTGCTCTGGTTATATGTATATATAGAAAGACTTCCGTATTTGCATAAAGCAGAAGTCAAGCTAACGGATACAATTTGCGGGGTCCTGAGATAGCATTTAGAAGGGAACGCCTATGAAAAAATATGTTTATGAGAATGTATATAAACTAATCAGGATATTATTATTTTGAAAATTTCGGTATAGAAAATTCAAAATATCGGATTTTTTAATTGCGATTTTTTATATTTTTCTCTACACACTATTTTGGAGTATGTAACATTTTAAAATGGGTTATTTGATGGGTAATAACAAGGTAAACACAGATAAAACAATCACATTTTTATATATGTTGCATATGCACAGGCGTTCATTGCTTTTAAAGGAATCAGCTAGAAATGAGAAGCATATCATATTATCTTTAAAAATAATCTTTAGAAGTGGAAGGGAATCGGTGTCAACGACTTTAAAGTTCCCCACATTAACACACATATAGCACGCGAGTACATACACTCAATAATACATATTTACATATATGCGAAGGCAGATACAGCCACAGTTGCCTTTCGAAAACACTTGTACATGTGTGCCACATTAGGTGAATGTACAAATTCGTACACGCAGACGCATAAATATATGTATACAAAATGCCTGTGGGGAGTGGCAAACACACCTGTTGGATGCAATCAGTCATACAACGAGCCGTTCTTTATGTCAAGCTACAATTTGCGGCATCAATTGCGCCCCAGTTAGTGCAGCATACACCAGGGTGCAACAAAGCACAACAGGTACGTGTGCAACAAAAGCTACGTAATTACATTGCAAGTTGAAATTCCCGACACTTCTTGCATTTCACACACGCATTGCAGGCAGCACTTCCATCCACCCTTTCGAAGCGCAGCGACTGCACTTGCAACATCACGCTTTTATGCAACACACTTGTATACAAATTAGCTTAATTGGGCTATAACGTGATGCAAATAAGCTAATAACACCACAGGGACACACACACACACACCCAGGTAAATGCGAGCGCTCCACGGCAGGCTACCACTCCACTCCCCGCGCACATGCTTCCAAAAAATTAATTTTCCTCTCTGTTGCAACACATGTCGGCGTTGCTCGACGCGTGCGCTTGGGGAGTGGCAGCATGTTTCCCCACATTGGTAAGTGACTCAGTGGTGTGGCGAACACAATTTGAGTAAGCGTTAATTTATACGCGACTTTCAACAAGTTATTGGCACACATTAGCACCCCTCAGGCATTCGCTCAAACTCTTTTGTTTGTGGCACGCAAAAGCAATCAAATCATGCATGCAAATGCAATAACATATGAATTGTTATTATGTAATAGCAGCGCTGTTTTATTTATTGGTCGGCAGCGGCAACATCATTTGTTGCACAAATCACTTCCGAAACGTGTTTTGCGTGTTGTGGTAAATTAATTATGAAGCATTGTCTGCACAGAGCTTTACATATTGTACAATATATCCGCTCTTGTTGTTGTTATTATGGTATCAGCATAATTATTCTTGTTTATAATGATTGGAATTTCCGTTTTGGTGGCGTAAACTGAATAAAAATAATATGCGGTATACAAAAATATAGCATACAAATAGGCGCATGAGAGTAAATATCTAAACAAACAAGTGTAATATGAATAAATAACGATTGAATATTACACAATCAGCGCAAATAAAGTACGATACTGAAATTATTGCTTCAGCGCCTAAAAATATGTTACTATAAAATCACAGAACACAACAAAGTAGCATAGAGAAATACGATTAACAACTTTCGAGAATAGAACATTTTCAAAAAGAGGCTTAAATGTAGAAAAAAATGCATAGGAGTAAAACTTCTAAGAGACTCATGTAAAAGTACATCATTTATATGCAATATTACATTTATATCCGATTTGTATGAATCGATTGAATTAAAACATATCATGGAATTACCAAAGAACAACATATAACAGCCATGTTAATTACAAACGATTAGATTCACTTTTGGATTTTATTAGATAATTCATTTATTTATAATACGTCAGAATTGGGGAATCATATTTAGTAAATGTGTTTAATGCAAATTCCAGGCTCACATTCAAAGCCAGGTCCTTCTCCACTTGGTCCTTCCAACGGAGTGGAGGTCTTCCTCTTCCTCTGCTTCCCCCGGCGGGTACAGCGTCGAATACTTTCAGAGCTGGAGTGTTTTCTTCCATCCGGACAACATGACCTAGCCAGCGTAGCCGCTGTCTTTTAATTCGCTGAACTATGTCGATGTCGTCGTATATCTCGTACAGCTCATCGTTCCATCGAATGAGGTATTCGCCGTGGCTAACGCGCAATGGACCATAAATCTTTCGCAGAACTTTTCTCTCGAAAACTCGCAACGTCGACTCATCCGTTGTTGACATCGTCCAAGACTCTGCACCATATAGCAGGACGGGAATTATGAGTGACTTATAGAGTTTGGTTTTTGTTTGTCGAGAGAGGACTTTGCTTCTCAATTGCCTACTCAGTCCGAAGTAACACCTGTTGGCAAGAGCTATTCTGCGTTGGATTTCTAGGCTGACATTGTTGGTGGTGTTTACGCTGGTTCCAAGGTAGACGAAATTATCTACAACTTCAAAGTTATGACTGTCAACAGTGATGTGAGTGCCAAGGCGCGAGTGCGACGACTGTTTGCTTGATGACAGGAGATATTTCGTCTTGCCCTCGTTCACTGCCAGACCCATTTCTTTTGCTTCCTTGTCCAGCCTGGAGAAAGCAGAACTAACGGCGCGGGTGTTGAGGCCGATGATATCAATATCACTCCATCCTCTCAGGCTCACATTAGCTTCCAAAAATTGTCATAAGAATAAGCTTCTCAGATGAAAGGATTTTTCTACTTCCAAACCAAAAGAAATAATTCTTGTAATGCTAAAGTCGTTAAGGTTTTAGTATTTTCTATATTAGTAAACATCCTCAACTGGTCCTTGAAAAGCTTTTAACTCGAATTATTCTTCCGATAGCTTCTCATATTTGAAGAACTATTGTTTAATAATTTAGTTTGCCTACCGTCACTGAAGCCTCTTAGCTTACGTTAAAGGCCAAGCAACAAGGTCGAATCGAAGTAAATGCGCCTAATTGTATGCCATAATTAATACAAATCGAATGACCGGAGGATTGTGAAAAATTCCAAAGTGCTGAACCTTGTTAGGCTGGAAACTTGCTGAGTTTGGATAAATTCTGTGTGCATTGTTGTTGTTGCGCGAAAGCAAAGTCCCAAATGGACGGCATGGCAAATTAGTATACACATACATATATATGTGTGTGCGCTCCACTACTAGGAAGCAATGCTCGTCAAAATACTCGCAAAAGGAAATCGTGAAATGAGCAAGAGTCTAACTAGCTGCTCGTAGCCAGTTAGCGCTCTGTGCTAACAAAAGCCTTTATCGCCATCAGTTATAGCGCAATAGCAGCGACAACAACAAGTACGCAACAAACACATACATAAATCCACAGTAAAATCGATGCGCTTCGAGTATTTCATTGTCAGCAGCCAAAGTGAGTGAAAATGGAGGACTTTATTCAGCAAAAATTTCGCGCACACACATACACACACACACACACACAGGTATGTACATAAATGCAAATGCAATGCTACTCAGTGCAATCAACAACAGCTATTGGCAGCAATCGACATAATTTGCCAGCGCCCGGCATCAGCGCTAATGAAGCCGGCGACGGCCTCGAACACCAATACGGGTCTGTTTGATTGTATGGGTGTGAGTGATAGCGAGTATTGCGGAGGATGTGTGTGTGCGGCTTGATTGAATTAACCCAATAACAAATTGAAAGTGAGTAAAAGAAACGGTAACGGAAACAGCAAAAAAAGACAACAACACAAAACGTTTCACAACAACAGCAGTATCATATTATATAACTGTGAACCGCGACGTTGTACAAATTCACGCAGACATGCATATCTTTTTATGATTACCAATTTATCAGCGCTTAGCCCAAGTTAAATCCAACACATTTGCTTGCCTTTGCATTTTCACAGCAAAAGCTGAGCTGAGCGCTGGCATTGCGTTGTTGTTGCTCTATTCGCGTCGCATCTACCATATTCGCTTCATCCCCAATGTTCAGCCGATTATTGGCAATAGTAAGCGGATCTGCTGTGGATAAAATTGTGATAAGTGTTGGCAAACGATGACGATTACAAGAGCTAAGCTCCGATAGTGGCGGCAACAACAACAAAAGCAAGTACCGAGTTACAAACGTGAAGTGTTGCAGATTCGGCACGAGTAGTTCCTGTTGTACAGAATTACAATTCTTCTTTATTATTTACGCTAATTAAAGTTTTCAGATTCCAGATTTAATCACAGTGACGCTTTAAGGAAGACATAGTGAGGTAAATAATGCTTGTTGAAGAAATCTTCTTGGCATTGTGACTCTTTTATATTTAGATGGTTATACAATGCCTTAAAATTTACAAGTTATGATGTCACTGTTTTGAACCACCATCCCTTAATCAAGAGCTAATCGAGTCTACTTTATTACAGCCAATATCTTCGAAATTTGCAGGAAAACAAAAAAAAAAAAAACAAGAAAGAACGTTAACTTCGGCTGCACCGAAGCTAATATACCCTTCACAGGTGCATTTCTTTTAGTAACTATGTGTTTTACTACATCTAAAGATAAAGCTATATGCTATAGTGAGCCGATCTGAACAATTTCTTCCGATATTACATTATTTCTATGAACAATAGCTCATACCAAATTTCGTGAAGATATATCGTCAAATGCGAAAGTTTTGCACACAAGCCCTTGATTCCGATCGTTCGGTTTGTATGGCAGCTATATGCTATAGTGAGCCGATCGGAACAGTTTCTTTGGATATTACATTGTTGCCTTAGAAAATAACCTGTGCCAACTTTTGTGAAGATACCTTGTCAAATGAATAAGTTTTCCATACAAGAACCTAATTCCGATCGTTCCGTTTGTATGGCAGCTATATTTTATACTGATCCGATATCGGCCGTTCCGACAAATGAGCAGCTTCTTGAAAAGAAAATTACATTTGCAAAATTTCAAAACGATATCTTAAAAACTGAGGGACTAGTTCGTACATATACAGACAGACGTACAGACGGACATGGCTAAATCGACTCCGCTCAACATACTGATCATTTATATACATATGTATGTATATACTTTATAGGGTTTTCGACGCTTCCTTCTGGGTGTTAAAAACTTCGTGACAAACTTAATATACCCTGTTCAAGGTATAAAAATGTATTTTTTGGTTTTGGTCGTGTTAGTGATATCTGTAATCTCACGTCGTGCTTAGTACAGCTTCAATTTAGCCAACTGATCCCCAATGGGTGAAATTAAATAACGTCATGACTTTTGAGTTTCTGTGCGCTGGTTTTGTCTAAGTTCAGATAACCTCCCTTTGGAGAAAGCCTTTTGTCGAATTTTGGGAGGGGAACCCAATTATTTGAATATGAGTTGAAATCAAGTTGGCGTACAAAGCTACTTTTTTCTAAAAAAATTACAGCGAATGCAAAAAGTTATAGTTTTAAGCACAACCATTTGGCAAAATTTTCGAATGAGCCTTACTATGTACTAATTCCCATTAAAATTTCCCTTACACTACTACTGCAAAGCAAAAACAACATTTTATTATAGTTTGCTTGACATACGCGGCACTTTAAAAAGTTTGCAGAAAATTTTATACTCATTTCACATCTGGGAGTATGTATGTGTATATATGTATGTATATGTGAGCAGGCAAGTTTTTAATTTAGTTTTCGTTTGAGAGTTCTCACATGCAAACCATGGTATGCGTTACGTTTATGGACGCGTATGTGGGAGTGTTTGTGCATTCCAATTGAGGTTGAAATTTATTATGAGAAAAACTATTTCGATTCACGAGAATGCGTTAATTATACATCCGTTAGCATATTGACGCAAACTTATTTGAATGGGAAAAACTCACTTGCATTCCACTCACACACACATACCACATATCCGTGATGCATATTTGCATTCACAGCTTACATTTCAGCTACTGCGAGGAAGAGGGAAGGGGGGAAGAAAATAAAAGTTTCACCATGTGTGCACTGTCACTTGAAATCAAATTCCCAAGCACACTTGTGCGCCAATGCCCGCTCATTTACACCGCCACAGCCCTCCTCAACGGACTGCGAGCGAGTGGTAAGCGTGGTTGGCGCGGGAAGCTGGGCATATTTGCCTACACTCGAACAGTTTTCATCAGCAGAGCAAACTCATCAACGTGAAGTCCAATGGCTTCTGCAGTGAAATGGAAAAGCGGAATTACACGCGAGTGTTTTACAGCAAAAAAGCAAGAAAGGAATTGCAGCTCGAAGTCAATTGTTGTGGGAATGTGGAAAATTCTATGGAAAATTTGTGTAGGAAACTCATTATTCAAGAAACAACTACACACAAGAGTATCGAAATTGAAATTTTAATTGAAACCTTAATTGAAATCTAATGATTCGATATATTTTTAAAAGTTGACATGCTGGAGGACACACCAACACGCTATAGATCTTAAAATATTAAAATAGACTTCTGATATGTTGAATCAGCATTTATGAGATAAAAATGAACAAATGCCTTTGCAGACACAACCAAAGTCTGGAATTACCACTGCATTGAATGTTTAATACTGTCTCTTAAAGTTTTTCGAAAAGAACCACTTGGTTATAGAAGGAGTAAAAATTTATGTAGGGAAATGCATTGCTTCAGACTGGGATGCGGCGTTACTGTTTAAGTAGTATGCTCCTTGCTCATGCTTACGGGCGGGCACGACCGCAATCTAACGAGCATTACAAAATGACTTTGTGCAAGTGCGCTTACTGTGGGTCAAATCAACAATTGAATAGAATCAGTCTGCTTGCTGGAGTCGAACCAGCATTTTATCTCATCGTTAGTGCTGGTTTTTCGCGCTCATCGTTTGTTCATGTTTGCGAAAATCGGTGTTTATTCGTTGTTTGTTCGTATTCAATGACTCACGCTCTTTGAACAAATGCTAAGTCACTGCCCATCTCTGGTTTTTTTCATAAAAAAATTTAGAGATTACACATAGTAATGCTTTAGTAGTCAAAATAAAATATTAATATTAATATCGTTTTAAAATATATACTCTTTATACCAAATACAGCACATGCTTAGGGCTCCTCCGACCATTGGCTATTGACTACTTTAGGTTGTCTTGTGGAAAGAAATATTTTACTAGAAAGTGGTTACTTGTGAGAATCTTAAACTCTTTTTTGGGAAAAATGCTTCTGGGTGACACAAAAGTCTACTGAAAACATTAAGTTCAATTTCAACACTGTCTTACCTCAGCGCTCGAGTTTCATCATGTCTTACCTGTAATGAAAAAAAATTGCTTTTATAAAAGAAATAGTCATCAATGTATAATATACATATAAAGGTACTGCAGTTCACGAGAGATTATCAGCTATCGCAGTTTAATATAGAGGGAGCAATGAGACCTCACTTTTCTCAATAAAAGGCAGCTGTAAAGCAAATTTGCTTTTGGAAAGAAATGTTAACTTTCTTGTGATATAGAGCTTAGAACAATAAATCTATTTTGCCTCATCACTTTGATAGTTCTTATCACGTATTTTCACGATTATTACGTGTAACCTGCTGAGTCAACAACAATACATGAAACAGAAAATGACAAACGTGTTGAGGCACAGCGCCGCAAAACTATAACAGCATTTACAGAAAGGAATGGCATAAAAGAGATTCTCGACAGGAATGACAAGTTCACACGTTTATACGCCGAAGCAAATATCGGTCATGACGATGTCATTAAACGGAATTTTGTCCAAGAGCAAGATGCCCATTATGACGATGGCAATGCAAAAGAAATAAATGTGTTGACTGCGACAGCAAGGCGCCGCTCACGACACTATTGAAAGCAGCGAAGCGCATCCATGGCACTGAAAGAACTCTGCCACGTGCGCAAGGCATGCCCGAACACAACCCGCCGTCAGCCTTAAATGCGATTTCCAACAACAATAAACACCGACTACGTCTCACTCATTAACACAAATGACGGCAGAATAAGTGGGAAGCAGAAGCATGAATAAGCCCCAAGAGCGGTGAGGAAAGTGGCCAGCAACTGCGGCGGCGGCCAACTGGCTGTCAATGATGTCCGCCATCGAACACAATAAGCAAAGGGCAGGCAAAGGACCAAACGCAGGGCGGAGATCAAAGTATGCTTGCAAATACAACAGCGACGAATACAACAACACACGCCTGCTTGCGGGTGACCAACAACAAACGCAAAGCCTGCGACTGCGAGCGCGACGTAAAGTAAAAAAGCGTTGGCGGGGAGTAGGGTGTTGGGCGCAATTGCAGTGCATGACGATGACATGCCAAACAACAACATGCATGTAATACAGGAAAGAGAGCGTCGCTGACACAGTTCCTGCAGCGTGCGCTCACTTGTTACCGCTGACGTTCGTTTTATGCTAGGCGTGTAAGTACGTGGAGTATGTTGTGTGTTACAAGCATTGTTTGCGAAAGCAAAATGTCAAAAAGCTTAATTAAAATTAATAAAGGCAGCTGATAGCCTTTAGGATCGGCGGAATGCAACAACAATGCTGTGCATTTAAAATTCCGCCCTGGCGCGGTCTCTCTTAAGCAAGTCAAGTGCGCTGAGTTGTTGCCAGACAACAATTAAAAGCGAAATATCATAAAGAAAGAAAATATAATTAAATTGAAAGATTATAAAGTACGGCGGATGGCAAGCATGGGGCAGTTATTGCTGGCCACTGTTGGATCTCTTTACAAGAGAGAGTAATTCCGAAGAATTATAGTATTTGAATTTTCAAAATTTTTTATTACAGAAGAATTGCTTTATGCTTTTTGAACAGCTGTTACGTTACGCAATGCTAATTTTTAACGGTATAAACATTCTCAAAATATAGAAATAAAACATAATAAAAAGAAACTAAATAATATTCAGGTCAAGACGTGTATGCCTTCTTATTCACCTTCAAAATGTTATAATTGATTCACGGCATCCAATTTTTTATTAATTGCAAGTTTTCAAAAGAATATATTATAAATATGACAATACGGAAAATCAAAATAATCACAATATTTTGAATCATTTCGTATTTTTTTATTTCTGTCTAGAATTTTTTTAACTGTTCCGCCAATAACCGATATTCAGAGAGCATAATTTTTTGCTTTCATCATACGCCCTGTGGTCCTCTAATGTCAGTTAACTTTCGAATTGCTTCTCTATTTACATATTGATTATAAAAACTGGCAATCACTTTTTTTAGCAATATTCCGACACAGCATATACACACACATATGTATATAAGTAACGAGTAATCTGCCACTTACAAATTATTAATTTTAGACAATTTGAGATCAATAAATTTCACATAAATCACAAATAGCACAAGTGATCATAAATAATAAATAATCGATAAAAGCTTTTAGTGAATAAATTTCAAGTGAATGCACACGCACACACACACTACTGTATGTACAACCGCAACAAATTGGATATCGGGAGGATTTTTTTAACTTCAACATAGTCAAAATAATTGAGTCTAGTAATCTCTCTCTCAATTGATTAAATTTAATGAAACGGAAAATAGCAAAATTATTTGGATATAAAATTCCGAAATAAATGCTCACACAATGGCAACAGTGGCAGCTGTTGAATTCATTATTGAGTTTTATTAGCCAACAGCAAGTGAAATAAACGGTACTTGCTTACGCTGACATAAAGTTGGACGATAAATTCGAGAGGCCTAAAGCATTGCAACTATTTCAGTCTTTTTTTTGCCTTCTTCCAATTTCCTCTAAAGGTTAGTGAAAGAAATGCAGGACTTGCTAAAATGGAGATTGAGTGATTTTTAATTAAATTTTGCTGCTTTTAATAACCGAAAGAAATGAAAACATAACTCTAAAAAATGTTGTAGAAATTTATTTGTTGGTAAATGTTGCAAGTATTGCTGCAAATATGCTTGAAACAGATAAATTTCAGCGGGGTACAACCTTTATATGTGAAAAAATGTCACTTGCAAATTTCACTTCTCTCGTTTTGTTTTTTTTTTTTCAATTTTTAATTTTTTTTATGTTTTAATTTTTTAACTGAAAATAACAATTTAATGAACGATTTGAAAGCCAGATGTAAAATTTGAAAGTATTGTAGGCAATTAGTTACTAACAATAAATAGCAAATTAAGAATATACAAATGAAATTGAAATTCGAAAAAGGTGGCAACACCAGCCACACAAGCCATGGATTGTGGCTAGCAGTCAACTGCTAGATGACATGATTTCACAATTAGTCACGCAAGCAAGCAAGCAAAAAAAACAATAATAAATATCGCCTAAAAGTCGGCAATAAAAAACTGAAAACGCATTATTACTTATATAAAATGGAAAATACAATTAGCGCGCTGAACACAAAGAATGACATTAACAATACTACGACATATGTAGCGAACAAATTATATAAGCTCTAATGTGGTGGCTTGGGTCTGAGTGTTGCAACTGTTTAAGGGTTCTATATAAGCATTACATCGTATAAGCTCGTACATGAATATATAAATGTGTGTGTGACTATGTGAAAATCATAAGTCAAAATTGAATGTAAATTGCTTCATATGGCAGACTATCTGCAAATAAACGCGGCAGTGTGTGTATGCATGTATGTATGTAGGTATGACATGTATAGCACAAATTATGCTTAACACTTTGCCAACGCACTCATACACACACACGCCACAAGCTCGTTGAACTAAGAATACGCTGCAGATGAAAAACAAGGGCAGTGGAAAAAATATGGCGTTCACACACACATGTACACGCAAAAGCTGTTACTGTTGCTGTTGGAATTTTAAGCGCATTAGCTAAAGCTGCAACAAATTAAATCCTATTCGCCACCACTTTCATAATTTTGACTAAATAAATGGCAATTGGCTTTAGTTCGTTTTTAATACATTTAATTTTAGGCGATCGTTTTTTCAGCGCAAATTTCCAACTCGATTCATTTCGGTTTTTGTTTTGAATATTTCAATTAAAACTTCAATGACCGCTTGATTGTAGCTTATAATCTGGCATTTTCATTGTAAATTAATAACAGTCGCCACGAAATTGGGCCAATAAATATTTGTAAACACTTCTGCGGTTTTTCGCATTTATCGCCAGTAAATAAGTATTGCAGCTTGTACCTTTTTGCTTTCGTTGTTCATTTAGCTGGATTTAGTTTAATTGGCGCTGACATACGCCACATCTTTTATGCGCATTGTTACAGTTAACACACATATCTATGGGCATGCATAATTTGTGGCAGGCACATGTCGAAATGTAAATAATACAAAATAGTCCGAAAACATTCTCTCCTAATTTTTTCATATTTTAATATTACACTACAAAGGGTATAATTTCGATTTTTTATCGACCGGTAATCAATAGTTTTTCTGACATTTTTCTACCAAATTAATTCCGGTAGTCGGCAGTCGGACTCGATTAATAAAACTCAATATGAACTAATAAAAGCAACTAATAAAAGCAGGCAAAAACAAGCAAATCAGCAGCGAGTGCTAGCATTAGCACATTGAGGGTACCAGGCTAACAGGCTATTCATTTTAATTTAGGAAAGTTTTGTTACTTAAAAATTTGTTCCTGCTTCATAAGCATAGCTTCCGTTAGTTCCATATTCCAATTTTTATTATTTTGCTTAATCTCAAAACTGAGATAATAATCCAAATTAGACAAGTGCAACTAGCCACCAAATTGATCATACTTCGTAAATTCATAGCACAAATATTTTTCTCGTTGCGTACTTAGGGAAGCAGATAGGTAGGAATTTAGTAACTAGAAAAGTACCCGAGACTGGTCAGACCAGTGCTGCAAAAATACCTAAAATATTAGCACGGCAAGCTCGAATCACTTCTGAATCACTAGCGGTCGCGTGGATTAAAACGAACAAAAACAAAATAAAACCATGAAAAGGTTTCGCCGCTTTTTTGCTCTCGGAACTCGTCGCCCTAAGCAAACAGTGAGCATACATTTGCACTCGGAGTTGAGCTGAAAACCGCGAGTGCCGCAAAAAGTGCGTCAAAGCCAATGTCATGCGCTGACAGGTATAAACTTTCAATTGTAGTGGGTTATGCGGTTTTTGCGAAAATGTAGAAAAGCACAGAAGCGAAGCAAATCTCAGTGCAAAACTAGCTATGCTCATAAATACTACTCCAAAAATATGGCAAAAAAGATTTCATTCCTACATTCGTATTTCGCTTCAAATTATTGTTGTGAAACGCCAAACAGCTATGATTGCAAATGTCAAATGGTTGGCAAAAAACGCAGCCATATTTTTTTTTAAAATTTGTTGAAAAAGGAAAGCGCCTGTGTGCGATTACGGTAAACCACAAAAGTGGCTGCGAGAAGTCAAACGAATTTGTAATGGAAAAAATGGAAGCGGTGGAAACTTATGCATCAATAGTAGTTTGTGTGGTTGTCGGCTAATGTTGTTGTGGCTCACCACCGGATATGCTCATCAAGTGGTGAACCACAAATAAACAAACTTTCGGGGAAGCATATGGGAGCAATTTTACTTATAAAGAAATTCTTATAAAAAGTAACAGGAAAGTGAAGAAATTAGACACAAGCCACATAACATAACAAGAAGTTGAAAATAAAAATGTTCCAAAAATATTGAAAACCCTCGCAAAGATTCCAAACTCCCCGGCTCCGAAAAGTTTTCCCGCCACTGTTCACCAACGAAAGCTACAATAAATAATCAACAAGGCCGCAGCAATAAAAGCAAGCCAGAAACAAATAACCAATAACGGTAATAAAAAAGTAGATAAGCAATAGAATGGTTGCCATAAATAAAGTGGAACACCGCGAGCCATCGAAAGCAGATGCCAGCCAAATAGATTTGGCCGCAGTCAGGTGGAGGTGCACTGTGGCACAGAGAGGGTTAAGAAAAACAAACGTTGGCGGGATAAAAGCGGATGTCGCAAAAAAAGAAAAGAAATAGTAGAGAACGTTTAAGGGCATTGGCAAGGCAAATATGGTCTGAGAATACAAAAAGCAAAAACGATGGACAAATTTAAATTTTTTCCAAAGAAACCAAACCAACAAAGTTGTGGATATTTTGCTCAATTCTTTTCCAAATTAAAAGTGTGTGTGCAATAACTATTTGCTCGAGAATAAATGATGGTGAAAAAGCAATTTTGCACTTCTTAATTTGTGGCATGCTTGCACAGCGTCTTGCCTTACCATATTTTCACATTCAATCAACTTCTCTCGCATTTCATACACCGTTAATAAGGAATATTTATTGATTCATGAAGTCGCCGGAAATCCGCACATACAAACACAGCGATATATCTTGAGCCATATGCGCGAAATTCTATAAAAAGCACTTATAGTATATAGGCAATGATGCACCGAGGTCACTCAAGAATGGTTAAGAGCCAACAAGCCACCGCAAACACCGTCCAGCTCAAGTGGGTCGTGGAACGAAAATATTTCACATACACAAATATTGATACGCTGCGTCATGCGCAGCAATGCAATGCAATGTCCCGACAACGGGCTCTCGGTGGCCTTTGCAAATATTTTCCCTTTGCGGTTTGCGGAATGTGCATTAAGCAGCGAGCGGGATTGCAGCAGCGGCGCTCGAGTGCATTGAATGTGCTTGAGTCCTCAAGTGAACACGCGCGTCAAGTGGCAGTAGGCCGATCTTGTATGAAAGTGTACCAATGCAAGGGTATATTGGCCTACATCAATCTAATTGGGATTAAGACAAACAGATAAATAAAAAATATTGTCACACCGCTCCACAGTTACTGCTCAAACAACCCATACCAATATAATACCGTACGTTTTTCTTTATTTATATGCCGTACGGCTTTATCCCATTCCAACAATTCACTCGTTTAGTAGCGTTAATATGAAATTCTCAGCCGGCTTATGAGCAAGAATGCTTATTTCCCGCTTAATTGGGACCTCGCCATAAGATACACAAGCTTATTACTGAAAGGCAATTTCCAACCATCAAAATCTTAGAGCGGGTTCATCCATTGGTACTATTCGATCTGTTACTGCGTTCTTTGCTTTGACAATGCCAAATCGGAGTAGCTCCATCAAAACACCACTGATGGTGGTAAAATAGTATGTGGTTCTAACGTATACTCTGGTCACTAAAAAGTCTAAATGGCTACTATTTAAACTCGATGATAGACCTGCCTAATGTCAATTCGTTGACTGAGCAATAAAAGGTTCACAGCTTATGCAACTCTTCTTCGCGGTAAACTTGCCACATTTCTATAAATTAATTATACGAAATGCTAGCAATTATGCGGCATCAGCAACTTTCTTTGTAAGTCTACAAGTTTCTTCTAAAAACTTTGCTCATTTCCTCTTCGATTGCCAGACACAACCCCGTTGCTGTATGTATGTATTATATGTATGTGCAATCATAATTTTCAATTAAACGGCATGAAGCCGCAAGTAGGCAGCCAGGCGGTTTGTTGCAAAAGAAAAAGAGCGGAAAGTCGCAACCTCGTGCTTAGCCTACTCAATCAATTTGCCACGCTACCCAACACTTAATCCATCGTTCAGCAAGGAATTATGCGCCGGGAACGCGATCAACACTGGGCACTTGCACTTTGTGGCCTCTCTCTCACCGCGCGATGCTCAGTAACTGCCATGGAAGCGTTATATAATTTAATCAGCGCCTCAGTTGCGCTTTACCGTTATGCAAAAATGCAGCATGAACGTGGCGATTTACACTTACCTCGGTTAGGGCGCGTAGGAACTTTAACTTTTTTTGCAGCTAAGTGAAGTATACACACACTGCTTTTGGTTTTGCTATCTTTGCTCTAACTAATCATAACTTTAATACCGTTTGTGGCTTTCATAACGTAATACAAGCGATGCGGCAAACTACCAGGCGAATACGTTCGCGGTATACAGATCGCCACCGTAGTAGATGCTGAACCGAGTTTTTTGATCTGGGTCCACATAATACTAGAAAGTTGCCAAATCTCACAAACTTTTAAGACAAAAGTACATATATAAGATATAAGAAGAGGCATATACATATAAGTGAAGTATAAGCAGAACAAGTTTAAGAAAGTTGGTAATATTTTTGAAGCAGGTTGCCACCTGTATATAATTTGTAATTCAATAAAATGTATTGCTTAAATAACTATGACAATATGGATACAAAAATTCGAGTTTAAGTTTATTTTTCAATAGGGTTGCCACTTTTGCCATGTTATGTTCTTATAAGCATATCCGTTGAATCTGTACTAAGAAAAAATGTGTTTTAAAGAACCGAAAAAACAGCAAATGTGTTTTTTTTGCTTTGGTGAGGGGTGCAGGAAAACCTAACGTTACACCACAAATCTGGCAGGGCAGTCATCTTCACGCTGCGGCTTTATTATTTTGTAATATTTATGACTTGGCAGCAGTCGCTGTGGTCATTATTTCATCATTCTTCAGGGTGTCTTGGCTGAAAAAGTTTCCTGCTTTCATATGAAAACAGAATGCCGCCTTCCCCGGCTTTGGAATTACAGCATTACAAGATTACAGGCGCTTCCATTTGGTTTTGTGCGCGTTCTCTTATCTAATGATGACATGCTCAGTTCATTTATCTTATTCGCAGGAACCGCAAGTCCACGAAGAGACATGCCATCAGTGCCCACAGGCAACAACAGCCGTTACATTTTGTTTACTCATATTATTTTTTATTTCCTTAGCATAGTTGTAGTCGTTGTATTAGCTTGTAGTGGTACGTGTTAAGCTTATCTGCTTGTTTGCGAACACGCCCTGGCCACCATTAGTTTTCTGTTCGCCCTGCACTGCTGTTGCAAATATCTGCTAGCGGTTTTTGCATGTTTTGATTTTATTTATTTTCTATTGCGTTTTAATTTTTTTGTATTTTTATTTCCAGTGAAAACAAGGCTGCAACAACCAACACTTTTTTTTTTTGTTGTTGACATGTCGGCAGAGCTCCGCCAGCAGCTGTTGTGTGTGGCCTGCAGCGCTGAATGTTCCGTGAATGCGGGCGCGCTTTTAAATAAATCATAACTTTGTATGCACAGCGCTTTTTGCGGCACTTCTCTACTCTCCGCTGTTAGCTGTGTGAGTCACGTAGTTCATAAACAAGCAAGGGGTGCGGAAAAAATTATCTCTGCATTGAAAAAACGGCTCTTGAATGAAATGGAGGAACGGGATGCGATATGTAATTCTAAAAAGTATGTTCCAAACTTGACAGTGCGCTGATTTATGTAATGTGTCGAGGTAAGTAGCTGCTACTGCAGATAATGGTCAGCCAGCGGCTGTCGTGCAACGTGCCCTTTCATCTGCGGGTTATTTCGTCATGTCATTAGCATGGTACCAGCAGTTAACTGTTATCACATATCCTTTTCGCGAACCAAGAACTTGCAATAAGCGCGATATACATATGTGTATATAAACTGGAAAATTACGCTAACAAGACGTTAATAACCAAAACAAATTGCATATATAAAACCTCGAGCCACTTAAGCATTACATTCACATTTCATAATGAAGCAACTAGAAAGCGCCTGTAGGTATGCTTGATATAATAGCATATATTGTCTTGATATTTTAGAACACTTAAAGATGTACATACATTTGAGCATGCTGGGATGATACTAGCAAAAGATATCTTATTTTTATATTTTTATGCTTTAAGAGTTTGTTGATTCACTTACATTTATGGTATATGTATATAGTGTGTAGTAGTTTCTCGAAGAACTGTGTCAGCTTATAAACATAATGTTGTCTCGGTAACAGATTATGCAATACGCTTTGGCTCTTAAAAATATTCTCTTTCTACAAATAAACACCCAAATAACCTGTAACTATTGCTCATAGTGCCTTGAGTTATGCCTCGAACTTAAACAATTTGAACTTCAATATTATTTTTCCAACGCAGCTTAAATTGAAAGCTATTAACTGTTTCATATTGTCCAGAATTTTACGAATTTACTTCAATCAACCGAATTCCATTATTTATTGTAGAAAATTACAAATTTAATTTAATAACACATATGCATACGTATGTGGGCTATACACATGTATACATGTATCAATTTCCATTGAATTCGTCAAGCAGAAAATGATAAAATGTTAAAATTTAATTAAAGTCACCTAAGGGCATACACGAGTCTGTTATTTTTGAATAAATCTTCGTGTAGATGCATGAATATACGCGAAAATATAACCACAAGCGCATATACGCAATTAAACGCATATACATACATACATATGTACCTATTTACACATTTCGAGTTATTATTGCAGTTTAAGTATGGAGTATGAGTATTGAAACCAGCGCCTAAAGGTAGGCAGTAAATGATTTTGCCTGCTTGCATTATTATATTACCGACGACTTTGAAGAAATATTTAACTCAATTGTCAACAAAGAGTCTCACAGTATTTTACAAAAATAAAAAGATCAAGGTTTAAGATGAAATGACTGCGTGTGTGTGACAGCAGATATGTTTATTAATGGCTTTTTTATTTATTTTTCTATATGTTTTCCATGTTGTCTACTTTCAAGCGTTTCTCCGTCACGGAATGAATGTTTACCGCAGTTTATTAAATTAAGTAAAACAAACAAACATCAACATGCCGCCGGAGGGTAACAAAGCAACATAAAACGAAGAAGAAAAAGCAGAGCTGAAACTGAAACTGAAGTGCCAAATACCGAGCAAGATTTAAGAGGAACACGTTGAACAGCCAGCTCACGCGGGAATATTCTTCCACAATTTTTATGTATTTGTTTTTTTATTTGCTGTTGCTTTTCTTTGTATATGCTATTATATTTTAATATTATTTTTTCTAATTTCAACTTTTTAGTGAATTCACTTGTGAGTGCAAAATCAAACTAGCATACCTCTAGGCGCGACAAGCATTTGCAACGCAATTATTGTGTCATATATCGAATGTGTGGGCTGAAATGAAATCTGTGTCCGTCGAAACGTAATTATAAAAGTGTTTAATAGCACCAACAGCCGAAAAGGAAAACAAGGAACAATTCTATTGTGATTTATTTTTACCCAATTACCCACCGAGAAATGCCTTTATAAACCGCATTAAATAGTATTCAATAAAATATAAAAAGTGCTTAAATGTACGAGCTTCCCTACCTGAGCAAAGTGTAGACTGACTCCTGACACAGTCGAGTTCACTAGAAGGACCTGTTCATGCTACACTGGGTAGTGGAAGTTACACAGCAGAAATTCCACTAGAGCAAAGCATGCCTTTAGGCAAAACAGCGCGTGTGTCGTTCTGCACAGTAACAACTTCTGTGAATGAAAATGCACAAAACGAAAGTGAGAATGCTTTTTATTTTTCTCTTGCTTTGCTTTTATCTCCTTTCGGTGTATGAAAATTTAATTTCACACAATCTCGTACAGCCATGTGATTTAATGTCATAGCCTACTTTTAGGCACTCGCATTTTTTCAAGCAATACCACTAAAGTGTATGTAATTCCAGGGCTTTTAGCAAATTAATAAAGCCGATGCTTTTATTTTGCAGCAGCCGCTAAGTAATAGATGATGTAGAATAAACAAATTAGTGAAATAAAATGAAAATTCAAAAAAAAAAGTTGCAAAGCTATATAAAAAGGTTGTGGCTTGTATGGTAAATCCCATTATGGCGGTTACCATAGCGAATTTCGTAAAATTTATGGCGGCGAAGGCAGTAGCAACAGTAGTGTACAACAGTAGGCAAGCAGAAAACTGTGGACTGTGCATTCAAGGACGAAATCGAACGAGCAACGCGTGTGGTGGAAAAAATATGCACAACGAATTGAAAACCGAATAATTTTTTTGAGTGAATATGCAATTTCAAATATGGAACGAAACATTTTCTAACTACATATACATATTATTAGCAATTTCAATTAATTACAATATTCGCTAGACTAAAATAGAAGTAAAAATTTGTTGCACAGATATTATCTGGAAAAGCATGAAATGGAATAATATCAATTCTTATATAGCGATAGTTACATATACCTAATTTAAGTAGTACTCAACTCTGTTTACACCAGAGTCACTGAGCAAAACCATAGATATTTCAGTGAAATTCTAAACCTAAATTTGCGTTCATCTAATCCATTATTTACTGTGAAAACACTGGATTGTAGGCACCATTTAGGCTTTTAGTTTATTATGAATTTCCTATAATTATTATACCATGATAGGCTAACTCTTACACACACACACTCACACACTCCCACATAATTCAAAATAATATAACTTGTTCTCTGCAGCATACTTTCAAGATGCTCAAGCACATGTGCGCCCAGGCGTATGTGGCACAACACTTCGACTTGCAAAATGCTTACTAACACACAAGCTTAGTTAATGCATGGACGAGTGCGAGCACGCACATATCTACAATTGCAGCTATGAGTGCATGAGTGCAAAATGTGTTGGAGATTCTGTAATTCCACACTAAGCCAGAGTAGAGTAGGCGTGTCGCTTGTTAAACAGGGAGTGTATACAAGATTTTTAACGGCATTTCCATTGACAATTGAGGTAGAGGTAAATTGCTAAAGCATTACAAATAAGTAAAAAGAGCATGTCAAGAGGCTATAAAAATAAACCAAGAAGTCTCTATAGGTTCAATTAGGTTGCCGTTAGTCATAAAGACTTAGTATACATAATTCTCGATAATGCTTGAAAGCAACGATTCAACTGAGGCACATGAAAAAATATAAGCTCTTCCTAGAAAGCTATAAAATTACTGCTTTATGGAGGCGCTTATCTGAAGATAAATCAAGCGATTTAAACACCCTGTTATGTATTTCTCAAATCTCTAATTTATACTTACTTACATATTTGTATATGTATAATACACTCAACACACACACGTACGTAAAATAATTGCCTTTTCTCCAAGTTTTGTATGCCACTTAGCACTTGAATTAGGCCGAACATTACACACTCACAAAATGCCTACAAACATAAATTCATGCAAGCATACATACAAACACATTTATGTATAAGCAAATGCCTATATGAATGCAGGCATATATTCGTACCTGGTTGCACATGCACACATTGGACGCTACATATTTAATTAAATAAGTGGTCGGCCGACAAGCCGAAATCGCACGAGGTAATAGCAGATATAGACCACAATGATGCCGGCGTCGCACACTGCTTATTAAATGCAGAAGGCCAGTTGCTTGCCTGCCACATTAGCAGGCGTCGCATTGCATACACACAGGCGCACACTCGCATACACATTGCCATTGAAGAAAAGCGAAAATGCAAATGCAAATGCGCCTGCGAAGGTAAGCCTACTTTTGGCCATTGACTTGGGTGCCGCCTGCAGTGCAGTGCAGCGGAGGCTGCTGAGATTATTTTATTAAAGCGCACTTGTACTTACATTTGCATAAATAAATGTCTATAAAATTTAGCATATAAATATAAAGTTGCGCATTCCGATTTTCATGCTGGAAGCGGAGCAGCACTTGTGACTCATTTTACAAATTGCCAAATGAGCTTTTAAAGCTTGTTGAGGATGTAATTTTTAATTTCATAAAATTTAGTGCAGTCTTTGATGCGTATTCGCATATTCCACAAAACCAGCATGTACCTTTGCAATAGGTATTCAGTACTTTGCAATATGGATTTTATTTAAATGTGTGAGTCACCATTTTTTATGCACTATCTCTATTGTCTGTTTGGTTTTCACCCTGTGGGTAGGGAGGACCCCTTAGGTTCGGGGGGGAAACCGAATATACCTGCGGTAAGGCACGCCTGTCGTAAGAGGCGACTAATATCCTGGCTACCAGTCCAGAGCCGTATGGAAGCTCAACTGGTAGTAGTTTCGGCTACGAGGTCTGACCAGGGACTTAATTCTGGTACCACGGGGAGCAGTAGCCTTTGGAGGTAACTCCAATCTTGTCAGTTGAATGTGGAGTTACGTTGCAACCGGGTGCCGGACCCAAAGTACAGCAGAGGTTTTAGATGGGCCTTGAACCCTACCAAGGTGGTTAGTGTGTCCATGCCACACTGCCAATTGGTACTGAAAATGCTTAGCATTCTCAGGGCGCTGATCAACGCATTGTTTTGATCCGTTGTGCTTTTGAGTGCCGTGGAGTAAGGCTGTCGTCAGCAGGTACCCACGTAAAACACACCGGATGTTGTCTGTTTGGTTTTGGCCTAACACCCCTCATAATTATATTACTCCTCCTCGCTTGGCCATCGCCTGTGCTACAATTCAGCTAATACTGCGCCCCAAAGCTCGCCAAAATCAAAGATTCGCACATTTCATGGCACTGCTGAGAATTTTCACTGCCACACTGGCCGCTTTCTGTCTGACTTCGAAGTCAGCAAACGTCATATATCAATTTTAAGCCTTTTATCACTTACCACTGCTTTTCGGTTTATTTTATATTCATTTTCTTGTGTGTTTGCGGCGATTTATGTTATATTTCTGTTTTGGACCATTTCCTACTCATTAAAATTGTCAGTAAATTTCCTCTTTCAGTTTCCGGCAGGAAATTCCACAATCGCCTGTTGAACTGTTAACGGTTATTTTATGAGTGGATTTATTAATATATTATATTTCCAACTGCTGCAGGTTTTCGGGCATATCAAATGACTTTGCTATAAACCAATGGAGAATTTCAGATCACTTTATTCGAAGAAATGAAACAGTTAACCTAAAAGTTCTCTCTTCAAGTATCAAAATATGAAAATCATGCCAACAAATTTTATCTGGATAGTTTTCCAAGGACTGAAATGAATGTGTCACATATAAGTAAATAGATCCTTATCTTGGGAATTCATGAAGTCATGAAGTACCCACCTTCTTATGTGATTAAGTTGAAGAGCTTGTAAAATGGAATGAATATATTAATATATTAACTATTTTCAAATTAAATCATGTCATCTTCACTAAAATCGTAAGAGAGAGCCCAAAAATTTATAACAAGCCCTAAAATTTTCTTGAAACTTGTACATAGGTTAGCAGGCAACTATTAGCCAGCATTAAATAAATGCTAGAACATACTTATACGCATATATGAATACAACAACTAGTTGCAACATTTGCTTTGAGAACAAATCGTCGGGAATTCACATACACTTTGTGCCGAGAGCCAATACTTTTTGTTATAAAACAATTTATATTATATAAATGCCCAAAGCAAACATAAATTTACACAAGCACACACCGACACGAGTTTCTTTATATTTCTACAGCAACAACAACCTACGCTAGCGGGCGCCTGTGTGGCGTAACGGAAGCCCAGCGTGTGTGGCAAGAGTTTTGCTTTCGCCTGCCTGTTGGCACTCTGGTTTCTGGCATTTAATTTCATTTCACTTCAACTCCCAACTCAATGTCCAACTGTGCTTGGACTTGGACATGGTCGTGGACACGGACTTTTACTTTTACTTTGCAACTGCAAACGTTTTAGAAAAGTTGCAACATTTGCTTTCGTTGCTTTAACTGTACATAACCCTTTAATGCTTGAATGCGAAAAGTTTACTTTGAAACTCGCATGATACTTTGGAATGCCGAAATGAAATTAAACTAAAGGAAGATCATGTAATTCGAAAGAAACTTAAAAACGTTTGCTTTTACATCTAATAGCAATTTATTCATGAATCTATAAGCATATGAAAAGTTTAGGCGCTTTTTATAGCATCAACTTATTTTAGTTTTCCACAAAACAATGCTGAAATTATTGACTAAACTTAGCCACGGACTTGTAGGCACCTTTGACTTATACAAACACACATATACATATATACTACATACATACGTACATATGTATGTATGTAGGTACATACATATATATAAATATAAATATCTGAACATTTAGTAAACACTTGCAATTCTATCAAGTTTAGTTTATGAAGCATTGCAAAGGCATTGCTAATTCAGCGCCGCTATCAGTAATCCCGAAACTGCGGGATCATATTTTCGGGATCCCGATTTAAACGTGGGAATTTTGGCTGAATTTGTTTATAATCGTCTCTATTTTCAGCATCAGAATTGCATAACTCCGAAATCCCGATTTACTATTTTTAAACCCCGAAACTTCGGGCTTGTGATGGGAAGTAAAAGCATATACAAATGTTTCTGTGCTTAACAGCATTAATAGCATAATTTGCAATAGTTTCCAATAAACACCGCCCTTTCCCACAGGTATGTTAATAGGTGTGGCTTAAGGCAATAAGTGCAACAACACACATACACATACTAGACAAGCAAAGCTTCACAGACATACACCCACACATATCTACGAAAGCAGAATTGTCAGAAAATGTGAACTTAAGTTAGGTGTAATTAATTTCCAATTAAATTCCTGAGAGCTTTAAATAAACACATACATACATATAAACACATATGTACTACATACACTTTTGTTTGAAAGCTTTCCGTCTGAATGACATTTACTTAAGAAAATTCTGTGTTTCAGCATGGCATACTATACATCCAATCGTAATCTTGTGGTCACCTATACATTTGAGTACATAAGACGAATGCGCAGACAATTAAGATAATTAAGATTTAGTGCAAATGAAATTTAGCCTAAAATATCTGAGAAAAGTGAAGAAGCTTTCAAACTTATTTCAAATAACTGAAACTTCTGACTCCCAAAAACGCAAAGCGTTCATTTCAGCGAAGCAGATAATTTTCGCTTTTCCTTAACATTGTTCTAACATTTTTGTAGCTTTCCAGTATTCTGTTGTGTAACTGAGTGAGCTTAATTTTCATTAACAAACCCCGATTTACACACACTTTCCTGAAACCTTGTAGCGAAGCTAGATTGATGTGAATTTTTTCTGTATAAATATAACTTACCAAATAAGTGCAACGCTGCGTATGAGTAACGCGTTAACAACCACGGGGCATATGAGTGTTCTGAAAAGCAGTGGTGAATTCATTTCAGCTGGTGTTCGGCGGTTTGAGCAAATCAAGGCACGGCATAAACCGGTTTTACCACTGCACGCGTCCTTGGCTCGAACCACTACCAAACCGCCCTCTGAAAGCTTTGCTCTCCCTTTCAGTTTTTCTGCGCGAAACGCAGCTAGTATGTGCGAGACATGTCCCGACCTCCTTCCTCTGGTTCCAATTCAACTAACCACCAACACAAAAAAATCGCAGTTAATTAGTGTTGCCAGTGCGAACTTTTTTATTGCATGCATTCACCTTTCGACTTTTCACGTTTTTTTTCAACAAGCGACAACAAGGTAACAAGTGCTTTGACAATGGCTATTGTTATTGTAATTAGTCGTAAGCTAACAACTTTGCAATTTTTTTTTTCCAAATTGTTTTGTTCATGAGAAAAGTTTACCTGACATGGTCACAGGTGAAGTGGCGACCTGCGATAGGGCGGGAGGTCAAATGAAGAGACGTTTTTGCGAAAATAGGTCACTGACATTACAAAAAGGCCGCCAGCAATCAGAACTAAGCTTATCATCATATATGGTAAGCTACTAAGGTGAAGCACAAGTGGACTATTAGTAGAATGTTTGATAAATTAATTTCTTTTTGATCTGTAATTACTGGTTTATTTTTTGCAAACCTTCGTAATGAGTGAAAGCGCATTGTTAAATGTACCTGAAGCAGTTATATAAATAAACAGTTTTCACCCCCAGTGAATAGCTATAACCAGCCTCGGATGAGAGAAATACACAGTTTACATAACCTAAAAACACAACCGCCAAGCAAAGACGAAGTCAAAGTCTCAAGGGCTTTCACACTTTCAATAAATTTAACCGTTGCGATTGATGAGACAAGCTTACATTGTGTGGCTGATAAACGCACGTACTAAGGCCAACAACCGTGCAACTTCTTTACCTGCACCGTGCCACATAAGTGCACTTAGGTGCTTGCAATACACGGCATAAACAAAGCAGCGTTAAAACGGCACGTCAACTGCTTCGCTATTTTGCATTTCGGCGTAAACCGTTAAGTGTCCAATTTTTCTTTTACGCCCTGCCACAGCATGCTTTACTATCAACGCGCGCATAACTTACAAAAAGTCACACACTTTATGTCGCACTTACGTCGAAAACTTGTGCGCTGTGTGGCACAATAACACAAACATGACAACAAAAAGGATAGAAGATAAAAACAGCAACATATGAAAACACAAAACGGCAATAGCGCAACAATGTCGACGCCACACAGTGTTAGTGTGAGGTGGGCGGCAGGACGAGCAGCAGATTGGAGGTGGCGATGGGCGGATGGCGCAGAGCATTTAAAGCGCATATTGGAAAATTGGAATTGCGAGTGCAATACAAAGCGAAAGATATGTGCGTGCGCGCATATTTGTTGCAAGGTTCGTAAGTGGCAAAGTGCTAAAGTGGCGTTGAAGAGGTTATAAATTACGCGTCGATAGCAAAACTTTCGAGCGCTTCGCTTTTGCATGCATTTATGAGGTTGTGTGTGTGTGTGTGTCCGTGCGTGCTGGAGAAACAAAGGTAAAAAGTGGCGTGAAGATTCAACAATAGCGTCGATGCACGCTTACAACCTGTATGCGCGCTTGCTTGGCGCGCGTAGTTTAGCTGTCGCTATAAAATGGCGCTCGAATTGCAATGGCAGGGAAGGTTTCCAGGAATGCCAGATTGCTTGGCGTTTGCGGTAGTTCCAACTAGAAAAAGTTAACGAAAGAGTGCGGAAATAACGGTAAAAAGTATAAAATTAATGACACTCAACGAAATATTCTCAAGTAGGTGCAAATATATTTTCCATGCGATCTATCTTTTCGGTTTAACAATTTATTTGACAAATATTGCGATTTTATGTCTCGGCAACAACAAATGCACATAGCAGATTTCTTATTGTAAGCGGCAGTATGCTCTGCATTAAAACAGCAATAATTTTCCCCAAAATGAAATGTGGCATAAAATGTACTTAAAACGATCAGTATGCTTAATGACGGGAACTTTAACTATAATTCAGCACACTCTGCTAACATAAACCTATTCAGCGTTACATTCAGCAACATTATTCACTTACCTCATACCTCGTTACATGAAATGTTCGTACAAAATCCTGGTATTAAGAGTTAATTCGTCTTTTCGCCAACACACGTCGCAAGTATTGGCATATTAATACTAATGCTATGTGTGTAATAACGCTATAATCGGCCTTAGGCCACACATGGGCAACAGTAGTAACAGTTTTAGTGAGCACATTTATATGCCTTACGTGTAAATCGTATTTAACTAAAGTAACTGTAATATATTTATGGATTCGTAGATTCACATAGGGCACAACGAAATGCTTTCTTCGAACCAAATTCAATTTCACTCCATCATCACGGGCATTGTATTGGCCGTATTCAGCTTAATGCTTGCTGTAACTTTGCACTGGTATGTGTTAATGCGCCTAAAAGCTGGCAACATTTAATTAATGGCGATTAAACGCAAAGCTTACTACATCCACAACTGTTTTCAGGCATTACCCCCACAAATCTAACCACACAAGCACACTTCGCTTTTTGATTTGGTGGGATTTTGTTGTTGGACATACATAACTTAGGTAGGTGCTCACCATGAAATTAATGAGCCAAAAAGTATGCCAGGTGGGCATTAGAAGTTCACTTTACATTGCGAAAGGATACATTGTAAATCGCCTATATGTAGAAAATTTGTGAATCGGATTGTTTGACCTTTTTTTTTTTTGAACACTAAGCTCGTATTACACTCATACTTCACTTGGAGACCTTAGAAATCAACGCGCCTGGGTGAAAGGAATTCTACATGAAGCCGTGAACGAATTACTATATACTTGCTCTTTCACGCACACGCAAGATTGACTGTGTAATGAAGCGAAAAAAATTAAAGGATTCCCGCAGACTGTCGCTGGAAAAAATCAAAATTCGCTAAGACAATTTGCAAGATTTCCGTATAGTGTGTGAATTTGACAGACAGACAGTCAGATCAAATCGAAAGGGGAAACAAGCGCTTCCAGTAAACAAGCAAAATGACAGCTGCCAAACGAAATCAATTGCTTTTTATCCTATTTTTTTAAAAGGTAGAAGAAAGAGTATAAGTGTAATAATGTAACCTGCCGCTTTGATCAGTTAACACCTGAGACCTATGCTACATTACAGCTGAATCACTGGAGCAAGGAAATCTCATGCAAAATGCCAAGCAGAGAGAGATAAAACAAAAGCGACAGCTGAAAAAAGTGGAGAGAAAGAACGAGGACACATTAACAAGCTTATGAACGGCTTACAAGAGGCTGTTATTCATGGGTGTGCATTTTTTATCAACTCAAAAGTTGTTGGTGTATAACGCTTCAAGGATATGTGCCGAAAGCATACAGTTTCGAAACTTTGTACAACCTGGGTTAACACATTGAAGCTTCTAGTTTTAATTTCCGCTTGCCGCAAAGCCTGCCGCCAAGGTGGAGTTAGCAGATGGGGCCTACACACATTCGCAATAGGAAATTGCAAAGAAATCGAATGCAAGTCAAAGGAGGCAAGGCAAACCAAAAGTAATAGAATATGGAAGGTAAGAAGCAAGGAGCTTCACACGCAGCTTTTGTGGGCAATAAGACGAAGAATTTATTGAGAGCTTTTGTGCGTGTGAAGGCTGAATAATTTCATGGAGGAAAGCGAGCAGATGCGTTGCTGATGGCATTATTTGGGGAGAAACAAACGTATTGATGAAGAGATTGAAGGTATTAGTGGCGCACTGAAGCCATTACAGGTGTTAGAGCTATTTTTTTGTTGCCAAATGTACTTAAGGAGTGGGAAATTAAAAAAAAACCCAACAACTGTCTTGCTTTATGTAAAATGACGAAAAGGAAAACAAAAACATAGGAAGAAAATAACGGCAATCCTCAGGAACGTTATATATGATTAGAAAGATTCAAACAACTCAAATACCTCTTAAGGTCTAACCATATGATACTTTAGGTGATTAAACGAATTAAATTATTCGGGAACTGTATTCACAACCTGTGGAGCATTAACTGCTGGCTTACAAATTGAAAAATCATAAACTACTCTAGGACGTACTTTAAAAATGTGCAATTTAGCCTCTATTTTTAAGCGCGCTAAAAGCATAGATTTCATAAAGGAGATAATTTTCCATCGCATATCTCTTAGAACCGCTCAAACATTACGCACACTTTGTTGCAAGTGAAATGATTTCAAATCGCAAACAAAAAGATTGCCAATTTGGCCCAGAACGTTTATAGGCGCCTCTCGCATCTGCACGAGGCACATACAAAATACATAAATTTCATAGAATTAATATATTTGCTTTTCCTGTGTGTATGCCACACTCACTCTATGTATATCATTCAGTTGCTCGCTCTTCTTCTGCCTCGTCTGCAACATGGCCAAGTGGCACATTTCAGTGGCACACAACGTGTGCAGCAAGCGCTTTGTTTGCGCAAGCAAATGTGCTTGCACTTCGGTGTGTAAGAATCGTAAAATGTGAAATTTTATGTTTCCATCGTCAAAACGCTCGTAATACTGTTATGTGTTTGCTATGTATAATCTACGCACGAGTCTTATTAATATTCTCATTATATGTTTTGTATGAATACTTGAACTGCATATCCACCAGGGCGGGTGTGGTACTTTTATGTCAACATAGGGAAAGCAACAATAGGCAGACATAACGAAAACGGTGGGTAAGAACTTACATGCATTCTTTCTTCAGATTTCTTAGTCCGACAAGCCTAAAAATAAGTGACTATGCGACTCTGAAAGTTGTGTTTAAAAAAAGAAAGTTTTAACTACACCATACATATATCGAATGCCACTCAATCGGGGTATGGTGTGGGGGCGTAGTCAGTTAGCAATTTTCCTTAAATGATGTTTCAAACAACCCCTTAATTGACTCAGTTAGTATTGTTGACAACATCGTTTTAAGTGTTTTGTTCACTGACCTTATTGAGGACTGATACCCCTATAATAATGAAAGCCGAAAAATAAAACTTAGTAACTCTGATAATGGTTCAGATTAGAGCACTTTAGATTGAAATGTTATCAAAATAATATGGAAATAGCAGCAGCATAAACTCATAAATAAACGTTTTGCTGATCGGATTATTTACGTAGGCAGGAAAGTCACAGGACCTTTAAGCGAACCTTACCTTACTACTAAGTAAGATTCTAAAAAAGTGCGTAAGGTTTCAATATCAAACTGGATTTGCTTCCGAACTGCTTCATGACCCACTAATTCTAAAAATAAAAATATAACCCAAATCAAAATACTATTACAATTGCAAAAACATATCATATAGTACGTCACATTTACGACATGGATTTTACGGAACATTGCACTGCTGTTAAATATACATTTCTCAGTCTGCCGCAGTACCAACTGCTCCATGACCATAATAACTGCGTGCTGGCAGTGCAGTGCAGTTTTACTTTGTTTCGTTTTGCTTTTTTTTTTTTTGCATTTTCGTTTGTTGACACATTTCACCTTTCGTGGCCCTCATTTTGACTTTATTGACCCCATGACAACGCTGTCGGCGCTCTAGCAACCAAACAGTTAGACAAACAGCCCGACAGCAATATCCGAAAGAGGCGACCGCATGTGACAGTCACTTGTCCTAGTCGGTGTCAGTGCACAAGTGAAATTTAAATTCTGGTTGCAACAAAAAAGCAAGAGCCAAACACCCTGCAGGGAGCAATACCTCTGAAAATATTTTTTTTTAGTACATCCAACTATACCTAATGAAACTAGTTCCAAATATCGTCAGTTCAGTTGCTTTCCACTACAGCAAATAGTACAAAAACTAGTTTTGAACTGGTTCATATGCCAGTAGTTCACATTTAATGAATTTTACAATGATCCCTGCAGGGATATTCTCATTTGCTCATATATGTACATAGATACACATACATATGTACACGTATGAACTGGCCGCAAGCTCGCTAAGCATTAAAGTTCTGCGGTTCGCTTGACAAACGTGGCAAATAATACAGAAAACACTAGGCACAAACACACAAACGAAACAAAAATAGAATAAACAAGTAAATTGAGTGCAACACATCAAGTGGTTGGTGGCGCCCCGTCTGTGTCTGTCGCAGGCATCGCCCGCGTCCCGTCGCACCAATGGCGCTTTAAAGCTGTTAGCAGCCGCGTGGCTGCACCAGTAATCTCGACCCGTTAGCGCCCGCCGTAGTTGTGTCTACAGTTCGCTCCAATTGACAGCACGCCATGCCGCACGTTTTCTTGCCGCCTTGCAACAGCTCCTCATTTTCACCTCGATTTCATCGCGTCTGTGTGAATGTCTTTGGCTTCAACGACGGTTGGCGCCTCTTCATCGGCATTTCTGCACTTCACTATTTGCATTTTCCGTTTTGCAATGATTTTTCGCTTTTATTATATTGTTTTCCATATCTTTTCTTTGTTTGCTCTGCCTGCCAGCCACAGAAGTAGCAGCAAAAGCAAAAAAAGCAATCAAAATTAAAAGAAATGCACGAACAAGCGAGAAAAATGCAAAGCAGCAATTTATTTCTTTATTTCATTTTGACTTTTTGTCTTTGTTTTTCATTTTTCTTCACACAATGAAATATTTGTTCGATTGTTGTGCTGTGTGTTTGCGCTTTTGTAGTTGTAGTTGTTGTGGCTTTGCCGGCTGTGTAGGTGCACTTGGTGCGAGCAGCATACAATCGCGACAATTTTTACACGAAGTCTGCATGTGTGTGTGTCGCCGGAGTGCGTGTGTGTGTGTGCGTGATATGTATTCTGCGTTTGTGGCTCGGCAAAAGTGGAGCAGGTCACATGGAAATTATTCCATTCCATTATATTTCACATTATTTTCCATACCTTTAACGTTTTAATCGTGCTCCCCATAGTATTTACGTTTCGATTTACGTCTGTATGTGTTTGATGTAATTTTATTACTTCTTTTAACACGATTCTCTTCTTTTAATAGTGAAATTGCATAAATTCTTTGCACTTGTTTTTGCGCTTAAATGCCATGCTCTGAAGCACAGTGGCACGTTTAGCGAAATTTGGTTATAAAAATATATAAGTTAAATAATTTAGTTAACAATTGGTAGGTTTAGCAGAATTAATTGGAGTAATCCGTATGAATTTGTGGCGATCTGCACACACACATATTAAAATACATCTACCGATTCGGAATAAATTTTATATACAGCAAGGATCCGCCAACTTGTCGGGGAGGTAACGGAATGACATGCCGAGAAACCCTGCTAAATTTAATGATCGAATCAAAATAAAGTGTTTTTATAACCGATTTCTGCTGCCGCCAAAACTTAATGAAACAGCGGTACCTAGTCGAGAGTTTTGTAGAGTAGACCGACCTTCAAAAGTATCATGATCACCTGTTTCTCAACCGATTTACTGAATTTTCGTTTTACTGTACTCAAAGAGAAGAATGGCAAGTTTTCTTTTCATAGATCAATATATTTACCTGAATAATAATTTATATTTTGGAAATGATGACCATCATACCTGCAAAATAAAAGAAATAGAGAACATTGTTAGTAATGTTTACAGTAAACGTACTTCGATAAAGTCTTCAAATATAAGCGAAATTTTTATACAAAATGGTTAATAAAATGAGAAAATTTTAATTTTGTCAAAATCCACAATATTCTCATTTTTTTGAAGAGTAGATCAAATAATTCTTAATAATTAAGCGATGAATGCTAGCAAAAGGTTATTTTATGAGAAATTCAAAGTTCTTCTGGAAGACATTAACCTTCTAGATAGCTCGTACTTGCAGCAGATTTTACACAGTTTAAAAAGGGTGCGAAAGACAAGGACATTTATGTAATAAACTATTAAATTCAACTAATCGATTTTTCTAAGAAGAATGCAACCCCTCCGAGAACAGAGTTAAGCTTAAACGCTGGAGTCAAATTTGCACATTTTCTCAACTACTGACAACCGCTTTCAACATCTAGGCTAGTCTTCGCTTCACTGTTGCGAGCACCTTGACCTAATTACTGGCAATCTACAAAGATGTAGCATGTATGCGTGCGTTTGTGCAATTGAAACACCACATGGCTGCGGTCGTATGTTGCAAGTTGCCGGCAAGATCCTTGGCGGCGCTTATTGGCAACTTGACTTTGCAGCCACGGCATAGCGAAATAATGCTCTAACAGTAAATATTGCAGCAATTGTATAAATATTTTCTTTATTGTGTGCACCAAATGCAATTGCGGCAACAACAAAAACAAGGATGCTGCCTGAACCCATTTACAATTGATAGAAATTTCTACAGTGAATGTGGCAAGGAAGAGGGTGGAGAATGCGAAGCGCATATGCTTATAAAATAATAAAAAATAAATGCAAAAAATACACAACAACAACAACAGTCGCAATAGTAAATGCACTTTATGAAAAACATTTTTGCTTCGAAACGAGCTATTGAGCAAAAGAGAGTATGTAGGTGACGCGGAGGTATGCAAAAATGTAGAAATACAGGCTAAGAAGTCATTCATACAAACACACATACAAACGCGCCCACACATATGTATGTATATTGTTCGCATATAGTGCATAAGTAAATGTCTGTCCGTACGTGCGTGTTCACTACTGTAGACCCACGCACTTACACTTGACTGAGTCACTAATACAGCAAAGCTTTGCTAAACGGTAATTCACGATAATTTTCTCAACACTCTCCACATACTGCCTCCCGCTTCCGCTTTTCATCATCACCTAGATGTTCGCCGTTATTTCAATATGGTGTACATTCGAACATTTCCACTTGGAATGCTGCAGTAGAGCTGCGCATGTGATATTGCTGCATATTTCTCGTCTGCTGCACTCGCTTATGTTGATGCAATACATGAGTAAAGTAGAACACTTACACCCCGGCCATTTCAATTCCTATAGTATTTGCGGATTTCTTTGTTAAGGTAATGCATATATGTATGTATGTATGGTCGCAATATTTAGCGTGGACTACAGATACGCCATTGTGACACAGTAATTTAGGTGTTTGTCTCTCGTAGAAATTTTGTTAGATGGCGCTATGTTAAAGGTATTCTAGACCATCCTTGCACCACTTGGCTCTTCGACAGAAAGAAAATCCCTACTAAATTAGACCTAGAACAACTGAAAATAACTCCATAAGATAAAAAAGAGCAAACAATTGCTGCGGAAATAGGCTTTACAAAGTAAAAACTACGTTAACAACCAGATGGTAATCAGAAAGAAAGGAAATAAGAGAACAGAATAGATAGTAACAAGAATACAACTAAAATTTAATAAGAAAATTTGCAAGAATCAAAGCCAGAGAAATACTTTAAGGTGTAAAACGGTAACCAGACAATCGAAATCCAAACAATTTTATATATACATATAATATATACAACTCATACACTGACCAACATATTCGGTATAAGGTTTGTTAGAAGAACGAAAATCATTATAAGTAGTATATGGGCGTTGAGGTAGTATCGACCCGATTTTAGCTATTTTTCTCAATACCACATGCTAAAAGACCAATCATATACAAGTAGAGTAAAGTCAGGCAAAAGTTCGAATATCCCCATATTAGTTATATAGTTGTCCTAGCCCCTATATAACTATGTAATATGAGGATTTTCAGACATTCGGCTGACTTTACTCTACTTGTATATGATTGGTTTTTTAACATTTGGTATTGACCCATATATCGCTAACGTACTAAACTATGTCGAAATCGGTTGCTCAGGTCCTTAGAAATGGGATTTCACCAAAAAGTGGGCGGTGTTAAGCCCATGGTCCAATTTTCACATCGGCCGCCATAAAGCTTTCTCATACCATCTCGGAGGTAAAATTTAATGTCGCTGGCGTATTCAGTTATTGATTTATTACTCTTTTAGTAGTTCTTAATGGTACCGTTATATGAGCAGTGAGCGGTGGTATCTTCCGATCTCATCCGTTTTCACACTGTCGATAGGAGTTCTTATAATATTTGTGATTAGTTTGGTTATTGTAGCTTTTCTGGTTTAGGAGACATGTACATTAAATTTATTAGAGGGCTGGGCCACGCCAACTTTTTCAAAAGTTATTGCCACCGGTGCCCCTTGCAACTGCGATTTTCTGTGCCAAATTAGAGTTTTATATCTTAATTTAGTACTTAGTTATGGGACTTTATAGGTTTTCGGTTAATGGCGTTTTGTGGGAGTGGCAATTGTACAAGTATGACCATCTACGAACTCGTAATTTTTTTTTGTACTAAGGAACCAGCGTACTAAGCTGCATCAAGATATCTCAATTTTTACTCAAGTTACAGCTTGCAGGACGGGCAGACAGACAGTCACCCGGATTTCAACTTCTCTCGTCATCCGGATTATTTATACAGATATATGTACATGGAGGTTGGAGTCATGTGTAGAAGTTCACGCAAGTGAGGAAAGTTCTCTGATCGCCAGCAGCTCACGACTTCCGGTTTTAGACCAAGTATCCTCTGGGTAGCCTAAGAACATCCGTTCGAAGTCGAGCTGAAGTGAGAAGGCGAAATATCCCCTACACAGGGTTGTGCACTGGGTTTGGGACCCGCCACGTAAAAAAGGACCCCAATGGATGAGGGCCCCCGTTTCATTATTTATACATACATAACCCTATATCTATCTCGCTTGGTCTTAGGTGATACATACAACCGTTAGGTGAACAAAACTATTATACTCTGTAGCAACAGCTTGCCAGATTACAATTAGATTTGAATATGTGAGCAAAGGAAAAACAGAATGCAAAACAAGGAAAGGAGCTTTTCATTTGGTAACTCCCATTTCCCCTAGCAAAAAAGAGATCTCCGTCACAACAACAAATATGCAAAACTATTGTGAGAAACGTATATATGTATGAATATATTTCAATATGTGGTGTTTCTTTTTAGACAACGGATATTTTCGCATGCCTTTGGCGAAGGACCGCCACAGCTTTGTAGAACTAAGGGCCACAGCTCAGATGCATTGGTTCAAGGTATACATATGAATTTTGCAATTTGGTTTTAATCCTTTGAGAGTGTGCTGCCAAGCACTATTTTTTTATAGTGTTCCTTAGTTTTTCCGTCAACATGCTCCTTTATCTCCTCTTCAAATAAATGCTCTCTACATAAACTTTTGGTTTCACTTGAAGTTTTGCTTATTTCATTTGCCATCCCCTACCACCGCCTCCGTTGCGGCGCACTAAAGAGCAATCAAATATTAATTTAATTGGCATTTGTGGCCGAACTTTGTTTACTTTGTGTTGCGTTTATTGCTTTTTGCGCTCGCATTCCTTGCGTTGCGTCATGCGGAGAACACTAAACCAAGTTGCTGTGCGTGTTTGCTTGAGTAATTTCCTACAAAGTATTACTAAATTCGCAAAAGGTAAATTCTAAATTAAAATATATAAATATGTAGACCAAATAGCCGGCAAAATATTAATAGCATCGATGGTTCTCAGTGCGAAAGTTGTTTCTGCAACAAATAAATCAAGCTGAAGAACGTAGAACACTTTGTAGAAATTGGAATAAAAGCAAAGACCTCTCCACAAATTGAGTGCTGGCTAAACATTTCTCATATATTCAAATGTATTCTATTTTATTAAAGAATGATACGCACACATACATGCACAAAACCATAAAATAGAATTGAAAATTGATAAATTTCAAAAGGAATTCTTAGTTCTGGACTTGAATTTGAAGTTCATAACACAATTAAATTTTGCTCTTAATTAATAAATTACTCGCAATTATTATGCAACCGGGAGCCTTTCGATATTAAATCAGCGTGAGAAAATGAATATGAAGCCAATTACGAGCGACACACGGTTCGGCTCTGCAACAACAAACTTGGCACTTTTTGTTGTTGTCTTTGCCAGAATGCTGTTTAATGACGCGGCATGGTCACAATAACAAATACAAATGTATGCGAAATGAAGCGACCAACAATAACAAAGCAGATGCTAAAAGCAAGCATAGAAAAGGACTTGCCAACGACACACAATAAAGAAACGGCGCTCCGAGCCGTCCTTTTGCAACACATAGATATGACCGCCTTTATATGTATGCGTATATGTGTGATGTAGCGCGAATGTTCGGCAATTGACAGTTCGTGCGAGCATATTTACTCCTAAAGGGTTAAAAACCGCAAAAGCAGCCAACTGTCCAATTAAGCTGTCATGGGTGTGGCAATGACCAGTAGTAAATATACCGCGAACGACGTTCGCACCCGAGCGAAAAACAGAAAGTGGAAAAAGCGAATCAGCAAAACGCCAGCAACAAAATTACGCATTTTCACACAAGCCAGAGGCAATTTGAGCCATTAGCCGCCGAGCTTGGTTGAGTTGAGAGGATGATATAAAATATGTTTGCAGATTGATAAGCACGCATCGGCACAGTGCCGCAAGACTGCTCCTACAGAAAGGTTTCACCCGAGGGGGTTAGAGTGTTAGCTGTGAAACTGGCGAACATGCGGGAACGTGAGACTCAACCACTAGAGTTATATGAAACGTGGACTATTATAAGGGTTATCCCTATGTATATACTTAGTTCCGAACTCAATATTGTACGAAACTTTTACCTGGATTAAAAATTAATTTCCTTTATATCCATGAGTCAGAAAGATAACACCCGAGTTCGTATACCAAGGGCTAGTAGGGCACGAGATCCGCCAAATCCAGATCTTTATATTTTAGGAGATCATGTTTAAAAATATTAGGTTTATCGACCGATATCCGATATCGTTTATCGGATTTATTACCTCTTAATTCAATATGGTTTCTGATAGCCAAAACTTTATTTAATCTGTTTCAAAGAACAAAACACTGTACTCATCTATCTATCAGCCATTGAGTCGCCTATAGGCGTTGAAAATGATCCGCAAGTACAGCGCGGACTGTAAAAATAAACAGAAGGACACTCTCATATCTGTCAGCACATACATATACACGCAGCACACGGGGAAGTTGGCATGCGGCAAGCGAAATGTGAAATGTCACAATAAAACTGAAAATTGCTGGTGCCCACACTGTTGCAGAGATTTTTGCTATTGTTATTGTTGTTTTGTATGTTTGCAATACCACTGAGGAAAATGTTGCGTGAACACAACAGCACTTCCGTACAACGTACACATCTGCAATCTGCGTCTCGGCAACAGTCAACTTCCGCCACATACTTGTTTCTTGCGGGCCACACATGCCACATGCATTCAGCTGTTGTAATTAATGATTTGGGCCTCGCACACATGCAGCATTGCCTGACTGGCTGAAACTGAGTGCCACGCCGAGTAATCCGCTAATGCATTTGTCTCTAAATGTTTGCGGAATAATTCGCTGTGACGCATTTCACTCGCGTTACTGTGCCTTTAGCTCACACACACTCCAGCACTGGCACAACCCCGTATGTCCAGATGAGTACACTAAATTTGACGGCAGTTAGATGTCAAACCCGGTGCAAAGTGCTTTAATTAAGTTGAAGCGCCGGAGAGGCGAGAGAGTGCGCGGCAGAATAAATTGTTCCATAGCTTTTTAGAGCTTTGGACATTGGATAATGAGACTGAATCTGACCACAACTGCCTATATCGGCGCTTAGCTCGGAGCCGGGGCGATAGAGCAACAGAGAATTGGTTAAATGGTGACTGGGAGGGAGGTATGGAGCTGAATTAATGAGGTGTAAACATTATTGCACATGAAGACCTGTGCACCCCCGCCCAGTGGTAATGTGCGCGCAAATTTAACTCGCCTTCTATGTAGTCACACATTTTTCTCTTTACCTGAAATCAACTCTCTGCGGTCGCTGTTCTTGTCACAATTAACGGTGCTACTGCCAGTTTATTTGTCAATAAAAATTACAGCCGAAAATGCACGCAATGCCACTAAATAAAACGAACACGATTGGCATAACTGGGTTAAGGTTGAGAGGCAAAAAAATTACAACACATGCCATCAGTCGCTGTCACCGCTCACAAAATCAGAACGGCACCACTCTTCTGTGTGTTTGTATGAATCAAGCTGCTTGGTTGTGGTCACACCATTCCTTCTACACACACTCGATTGCATTTTCGCGTACAGACATACAGGGTTTGTCCAAAAAGTAATAGGCCTGAGTCGATTTAAAAAAATTTATTGAACCAATCGCTACAATTCTTTATAAACTTTTAAATAGGCTGCCAACGCGATTTCCAAGCATTGAATGTGTCACGGAAGGCATTCTCCAGAATAGCCTTGAGAGCCAAGTTCCGTGCTGCTTGGTCCCCTCTGTTGTCTCAAACTGCTTGCCTTTCAGGTTACTGTTCACAAGAAAGGCGGGGTTAGCCGGGACTTTGTCGTGGTGCAACTTCCAATCGGCTGTGATGTCTTGTCGGCCCCGATTGACCCTTCGTTTGGGTCTCTTGAGGACTTCCATGTAAAACTTGGCGTTCACCGTTTGTTCAGGAGGAGCAAAATCATGGTGGACGAAGCCTTTGATGTCAATTGATGTCAGAAAAAAGGTTTCCCAGCACGATCTTCATCAGCGACCTCTTCCCAAAAAGGCCTGGTCTCACCGAAACACACCACTTCTTGCTAAAGCAACATCTGGATAAGCTTGCTTGATCATATCAAAAGTCTGTGTCGCAGATTTACCGAGTTTCACACTCACATGTCACACGTCGCGTGAAAATGTTTTTCCTGACTCTCCAGGTTCTCGGAGAAAAATGACCAGCCCCTCGTTCGTTAGCTAGGAACGCCCTCTATCGAATACGAAACCGCGGTGGAAGAAATTCAGTCCTATTACTCTCCGGACAAACCCTGTAGTGAAGTTCCGTTGCTAACATACAATTCTTATTGAATTTGTGCAAATATGTTGCAATAGAGCTGTGGTAAAGGGCGGGAACATCAGATAATTTTTCTTTAACCAGGGGTTTAATTTTATCAAGTACTTGTCTGAGTATATATGTACAACATATGTATGTATAATTTTTGTATAGGTATGAGATTAAAGTAGTAAAAATGTACACAAATCACTGGAAAATAAATGAAATTAAAAATCTGCGCACTCTTCCGTTTCTCCCAGGAGGTATGAAGGAGGAGGAGGAGTTATTGAGCATCTCAAATTATTATTAGATTAGAGATTTTGAAATATGGACCATATTGATCCACCTTTCCGAAGGGTGCCAGAAATAAAATATATCGACTTAAAATAGCACACCTTAGTTTAGAACGGTCATCTCTTAAATCTAATAAGCATGACCGAAAAAGACAGATTTGCCTCAATCTGACAGTTTACCCTGCACTGGGAAAAAGTGTATGACTCAGACGCTTCATAAAATTTGGGCATAACAGCGAATAGTTACCAAAAATTACAAGAACGAAGCTGTCAAACGGAACAAAAGTAATCACACTGCCAGCATCCAGAAAGGCAGGCAGCTAAACATCCTGGTAGGAAGGCAGACAGACACACACGACGAGAGGAAACGACTCAAACTACGCAAAGCTCCGAAACGAAATAGTAGGCAGACCCAATTAAGGAGCTGCAAGCCAGCACAACTCACATGCGAACATGAAAAAAATAAAATGTAAACAATCGCAGATATTGCCACCGTTTTTGTTGTTGCTATCGCTGAAGCGGCATATCGGCATTGTGTCCATGAACTCGAATGTATCGCAATAGCAGCAAACGAGTCAAGTCGCAACGAGCTCACGCTCACACAGCCATGCAAGCCATAAATGTTGAAGCACTTGTGGCCCCAACAGGGAGGGGGGTGCGAGCCCATACTATGGTCGCAATCGCTGTGACAAGAACGTGTGCCAATATTACATAATTTCAGCAGCGCGCCTTCAAGCCGCGTCGTATGCCATCAGCGAATGGAGGATGGAGCGACTTTGGCGGCGCCATATATCGCTGGGGAATGCACTGCTGGAATGAGAGCGCATACACAACCAAACAAACAAATGTGGAAGTGGCGTATGATGGCAACGGCAGCTGCTGCCAAGATAACACACAATGAGTTCATAACTCTGCCACGCGCCCACTCAACTTAGTAGAAGCGCCAAGAAGCTGCTGGCAGTCAGTCAGCCTTTGCCAATATGTATGTATATACATATGTAGGTGTATGTGTATGTGAGTGTGAGTGCTTATCAGCGCATTGCTGTGGCATTCAGGGAAAAGTTTCATCTGGGACCGCCAATGCGTATAAGTAATGCATGGCAGAGCAACGGCACAGCGAGGTAGCGTGGCAAGGGGCGAAAGACATGCAGCATTCGCAGCGCATGCTTTCGAGTTAAAATGTATGTGAGCTTGCTTGTGTTTGCGTGCGTAATTATGCAATTATGCAGTTAAATGCGTAAGTAGATTGTTTTCTGTTCAGCATATTGTGCTGACTTCTTGGCTTTCGACTTTGTTGCCCCACGATGTGGCCCAGGTTGGTTGAGCTCAGATTGAGCCGAACTGCAGAGATCGAGTCAGTGGCAACACGGTTCGGTCAGCGCTTTAATATTGTTATTATTGTTTATATTCAAGAGATAGCAAATATTCACAGCTGTAAGCGGCTGCCGTGTAGATATGCTTGAATGCCTGTGTTTGAGCAAACTGCAATTTTATGCAATATAAAATATAACGGAAGCAGGGTAACAAGATCCGATCGAACAGAACTTTACAATTACAATTAATATAGGCAGGCAAAAAGAACACATTGTTCTTGGTGCGATCGCAAGTGGTATATTTGTAAATACATATGTATATATTCCCACTGGCAGCAAAAGCTATATTAGTAGACTAAAAATGGGGGAAAGCTCTTTACCAATCACCGATTTCCTTTTACAGATCTTTAACTTTTCTGAAGATCTTTATCCTGATTTTGGTCGTTCATGTAGAGTGGTCCGCTCTCAACGATTTTCTTCAGAGATTGTAGCCTTGTCTTGGATAATAATCTACGTCGAATTTTGTGAAGGTCAAATAAAAAAGCTTTCTATAAAGAACTTGATTTGGATCGATCAGTATGTACGGGAGCTATTGGGGAATCACGTGTACAAGATTTCAGATCGATATCTAAAAAATTCAGGAACTACAGGCATATATTTACATATATAGTGCAGTACGTATGTCGATGTTTCCTTGTATGTGTTCCAACCTTCGTGGCAATACAATACTTACGAAAGACACTGCGAATTTCACTGAAAAGTCACGAAGTGTTTTGATGAGAAAATTTAAGCTTAAAGAGCCAGGCAGGAGTAATTAATACCGTTAATAGTTTCACATTAAATTAATCACACACACACACGGACAATGGATCAAAATGAGCGGTGAACTGCTCGGCGCGACGACGCGATACGAATTGCGGGCAAAGCGCAAAATGAGACGAGTGCAAATCGATAGAGAGAACACTCAAGCGGCGAATCAGAGATGAAACCAGCAAAACAATTGAAGATAAACAATAGAAAAGATACAAAAAAGACCGAACTGAATATTGCATTAGCTAAACTTCATACAATTAAAAAAAAAAAGAAAAACTATTTTGCACAATTAAACCATTGCACGAATACATACACACGCAAAGGTAATTCGAGTGGCGGATTTTTTCGCTTTAACGCCAACACACGCAACACGCGCATCTGCACTCGTATTCCCCATCACTTCTGCGCTGTCATTTTGACGTTTAACTTCTGAAGTGTCTCGGCTTAACATCAAAAAAGAGGCGAAGGAAGGACGGACAGACAAACGGGCAGATAGACAAATCGACAAGGTTAGTATTGACGCTCGAAGCAGCAATCGCAAGTACCGCGCACCCATTGCCAATGAGCACCTTCAGAGTAACAAGTGTTTTGCACTTGGTGGAACGGCTAGATTATTGTTGCTTTTCTTGTAGTTTCAATCGTTTTTACAAAGCGAATTTAATTAAAACATGTGAATAAAAATAAAATCGAGAATTCAAGGTCATTAGCCAACTCAATGACGCCATTAAAGCTACGCTTACCGAATGTATCTTGAATTATTGTCAAATTTGTTGTTTCTTTTCATACTTTTCGCTGACAATAAAACAACAAAACATGAAGTCACAGTGAGCGAACTTGCTCAGCATCATGCTCTAAGCTTAAACGAATGGAGTTGAGGAAGTTAATCCAAAAAATAAAGTTAATAAAAATCTAAAGTAAAAAAAAAACATAATAATCTATAGAAGCATTGAAATCATCAAGAGTACTTAATTTTCAGACTGACTACAATCGTGTACCACGCCACTCATACTCCATCAGTCTCCCCGTTTATGACAGCCTTTGACGTCACGCTTACAAGAGTAACACTATTTGATTACAAAAGATGTTAAAATTTGCTTTCTTAAGTAGTTTCTTAATCCAGCCTTGATCTTCACACTGTAAGCCTCACTTGTCGCCTTTTTATTCATAAATCTAAAAGAATTTGTAATGAGATTCATAAGTGTTTCACAAGTTACCGTTTACTTTTCGCAAACGCTAGTTAAGTATTAGTCAACGTCGAATTTATTGTACGTAACTTGTTTTCTCAACCATTCAATATAATGGCCTTAACCATGAATAAACTGAAAGGCTATTACTTGATGTGAAGATGTTGCAGCCATTCAGTTTACCTTTTACTTTATATTAATATATACGATATTATGCATATATATTATGTACGTCTATTACATACTATGTATAATATGGTATTTTACTCCCATACTTCTCAGCTGTTGTGGCTTTGCTTAACCCAACTGGTGACCGTGTTGGTATTTAGAACCACCTACATATGTATATGAAGGAGCGAATTGGCAAACTTGTATACAAAAACGGAAATAATGTATTAAGTCCTCCATAGCTAGGCAAAGAGAATTGGGTGCAGCAATTTCTTCGAGAATTGTTGCCTGTCGCCTTGTACATACAAGTATTACATATAACATATTATCGAAAGGTTGGTCCAAAACTCCTAATGTTCACAAAAAAGACTGCGGAATTAAGGAATTGCTTTTGCTTCGGCGTATATCGGTAAAGAAATTGCAAAAAATTGTCGTAAAATCCTTTGGTTCGATGAATTAAAAATAAATATGAGAGGTAGAGATGGAAAGTTTGGATTTGATGCCCGAAGAATGCTGAAATGGATCCCTGATACAAGACAAAAAATTTCAAACACGAAGGTGGTAATATCATGATATGGTGATGTTGGCACGGAGTTGGATCGCTGTTTTGGATTCAAGACATTATAGACCGTTATCACTAACTTAAATTTTTAGAAAATGTAATACTTTCTTAAGCTGAATGGAATATGCCTTTAATTTGGCAATTCCAGCATGACAATGGCCCACAGCATACCTCGTTTGGTCAGACCTGCCTACAGTATCAAGGAATCGATTTTATGACTTGGCCGACGCAATCTCCAGATTTAAATTGCATAGAAAACATGTGGAAGATTGCAAAGCAAAGTACGAGATCCGTTAAACCACAAAATAAGGAGAAACTATGAGAAACAGTCCACGAATAACTTTTCTATAGGACTCTTTGTCGGAAATCGAGAAAAACTTTTTTATTTTTCGATATGTTGCAACCAAACACGAATTTCTTTCTATTTTTTTATCATTCTCAAAGGCTTTGGTAATCTATAAATTTATTTGTAATACTCGAAATATGAGACAGACACAAAGAGCCGTGCTATCGGTAACTGCCACCATAAGGGCAAAAAGTAATGGCAAACCACAAGTGTTTAAATATAAATAGATTTGATAATTGTATACTTGTTGAGAGATTAAATTAACAATGTAATAAAATTTAATGACATTGCAAAAATAAAAGCAATAAAAAATGCATGGTAATGCACAGTTTTTAATTGAAACCATAATTCAATTCATTCATATTCGCTTAATCAGTCACTTTTGGTTATACTATGTATGAATTCAAAAATATTTAACAATATAAAAATCTCGACTTTATTTTTCTCGATTAAGCTTTGAAAGTATTTAATTGGAAGATATATAACAGTACTAAATATCAGAGGTCTTGTTGTTGGATTTTCAAATCTACTGTCACCGACACTGCAAGTATTTGTCATCGCAATAGTTACCGTTATCAGTAATATTTTTTACTTAATTTACACGTCTTTATCTTTAGCTTTTTTGATTACAATTATTGGCAAAAAGGTGTCATAATTAATTAGCCAAAGCATTTTCTTGCTTTATATGTGAATAAACGCAAAACTTGTATATATAGATTCAATAAGTAGGGCTGCCTAAAATATTAAATATTAAAAAACTATTGAACCTTAGAATTCGTTTCGAATAATACTTCTTCAATACCTAAAAGCATAGCCACCTCAATTATACCATAAATGCATCAAGTACATGAAAGATATTAGTGGTACTCATTTAATGTCGCGCATAATGGTATAAAGAATCGGTAACTAATGATAAAATTTTTGTCATTTATATAATTAAGCGCAAACCAATTTCCACTGGTGCTGCCAGTCACGAAAACTCAATTTTCGCGACGATAATAATTTGTACGTGACAACGTAAGTAATACTTTGATAATACTAATTGATATATTACCGTTACAAGCAGCCACAAGCCTATTAAAATCAATTTCAAATGCTTTTTACAAATTTTTCAAAAAACAACACCAAAGTCAGGTGATTAAAAGCAAATCACTTGATCCATCAGACGCGGCACTGACTCAATGGAAAATCAAAGCCAATAAAAGAAACAAAGAAAAGAGGAAGCAATAATTTTGGTTTGCATAATGCACAAAGGTCTAATGTTAGTGTTAATGTGTGAATCAGCTGGCAGCAATTACTCTTTAAATAAGCCGAAATGGCTCACGAACACAACGTGAGTAAGCGCTCGTGGCCTGCTAAATGATATTGTTTAGAAATATGATGTTTGAACTCTTTAAACTTTTACGTACACACACACATTCTTCACTTATAATTTAATGAATATAGCACTTTTGGTGGTTGCCGCTCAAGTTACGCGTGAACAAGCCACAGGTGATAATTTTCTTGTAACACACTGAGATAAAAAAAACTCGAAAACGGTTTTATGTTAAAAAACGGAAAATGCTTGCGACCTGGATTTAAGCATATATGTATGTAGCACAATGATGTGCGACACAGCTTGAAAATAGAGAGGAAAACCAGCAAATAATTTGATTCAAATGAAAGCAATATCCTTCTTTGTGCATGATTTAACAGGGTCATCGTACTTTCCAGCTCTTCAAAGTTCAAGTATTTACAATTACATATTGTTTTAGTATGGCTTTAGCAAAATTCAACAAATTGCTTGAGTGCACCAATGCGAGGAAGTAAGAAGCAGAGCAAATTCGCACAGCATTGCCAGGCACGTAAGCTTACGCAAGTGACAATTTACCATAAATGTCGCTTCTTCTTCCTCTTCATCACTATCATTATCGCATTATCAACATTTTTTATTTGCCTGAACGTATGTATGTATGTATGAGTATGTGTCGCGAGCAACAAATGTTGGCTCAGGTATCTTCGGCAGCATCACCAAGTTCTGTTACGTCTTCTAGGGACGCGTAAGCCTCATTATCACCTGATGCAAATAGCGCCGAGACACAACATTGTTTACATAAAGTGTTCTAATAAGCTTATACCTGTGTTTGTATGTGTTCCCTGCTGTTGTTGTAGCGGCGACACGTCAGGTAAAACTCCGAGTATTGTGAGGTGACGTGGATGAACTTTGCTGTCTCTTGTTCTTCATCCGTTTTTTGTGCTTCGTTGGCAGTTTTATCTGCTGCTAATAGTGTTGGCCTAAATTTTTCCGCTTAAAGTTGCTTAACTGCTAACGGTACACTCAGCTAAATACTGTGGAAAATGTGTTTGTTTGTTTTTATTGTTATCTCTTACATTTTTAGTTATGATGCGCGGAAGTTTATTTGATGCTTAAGATATGAATATGTACGTATGTATGTATGAGTGTAGGCAAAGAACTTTTCAAAGTGCTTCATCACGAATTTAATATTTGTGGAGTGGAGAGTACTCAAAATCTTAATTGCGTGTGAGAATTAACTTTAATACGCAAATTGGGGAGCAATGAAGGATAAACTCATGTACCGTAATGCCAACAGTTAGGAAGAAATTTCAAACTGTTTTTATTGTTATTGAACTCTTTTAAAAGGTGCAAATTTTAATGCTGCCGTGAAGTTCAACAATTGCTAGGTTGCGAAGGCAATGACCCCACACGAGAGGGGTTCGAATTGGGATTAGTGAAGATGCGGTGTCTTACACCAGAACTTTCTACAATCCGGTTTTAATCCGTTGCACATTGATACACTTACTTATGTAATAAGCGTATTGTAGTACTGAAAACTCTTGGTTTGACCTTTTAATATATGGAATAAAATACTGTTAAAATACCATGAGCTTTACGAGATAACTTCATATGTTGGTGATCAGACCTCCGGAAAGGAATTCATTAAAGACGTAAAAAGGAAGGTATTGATGACATAAGTATTTATAGTAAAAGGATTTTTGTGCTCCGCCTCTCAACCGAAATTAATTTAAATGTCTCTTAGTTCCTCAAGCCCGATTTCGTAGATAATTTGAAATTCAATGCCTGGATTAATTTGTCTGCCCTACAATTTCTTTCACTAGCTACTTGAATTCTTTAAATTACAAAATTGAATGGAATGCTCTGATATAGCGGTTGCGCATATAAAATAACCGTTATGAAATTTTTAAATTTTATGTTATAAGCTTTCAACTTTGCGCAAGCATAGCCACCATTCCATTTATATTTACATACGGAGGGGTTCGACGACCTCCGCTCATCACTCGTACAGCTTTTTAAAAATTTTCGCATTTATTCTTTAAACTACGAAAATAGATAGACACACTTACAGATTATGAATTGCCATTGTTTTACGCAAATTAAAAAAAAACGGAACAAAGAAAAAGCTTTCGAGTGTCATAAATAAAGCGACTAAAGGAAGTCGAGCAAATTCATTGAATCGCACAAAGTAATAGCAGAAGCTTTCATTAAATACAACCGACTTATTTTAATAATGCAATGCTATTGTTGTTGCGTGCAAGCTTAATACATTGGACTATATATATGTATATATGTATGTATGTGTGGACGCAGTTGTATTGCTATCTATTTTAGTTTTTATTTTAGCAATATTAATTAACATTTCATTTGTGCGCAGAAATTGTTTTGTTTATTGTTGAGAGCGCATTTATGAAGCGAAAGGTTTTTTTACTCGCTGAACCGGTTCGACGACTCTGTGACTCTGCACCGCGCGCACTCAGTCCACTCAGCCGTCAACAACGGTGCCACCGGTTCTAAGCGTTCATGTTTTGTGTTATTTTTATTATTACTTGTTGCTGTTGTTTTCTCTTCGTTGGTTGCGTGTGCTTATCGAATTTGCATAGAGCTTTTTTACTGCCGCTCTTCATTTCTACTTAAATATGTTAATACTTAATTTAATTTTTCACTTTAATTTTGTTGTTTTTTTATTATTTTATTATTCTGCGGTTATTTTTAATCCATTTTATTGCTGTTTAATTAGTTTTTATAATTTGTCCGACAAAGACTAATATGTAATTGTCAGCGCGCGTGCTCTCAAATGCAGTGACTCAACGAGCCACTCAACCCAATTCAATGCACTCAACTCATTTACTGGCTTTTATTATCTGACGTCGAGTGTTATTTGGTTAACCTGCTTAGATAACAATAAAATAGTGGGAAATTCAGAAGTTGTAAATGATTTTGCAAATATTTATACCCTCGGTTTATTAGAGAAATAGAGAGAGCTCTGGAGAAGTGAAATCCAAATACCAAATAAGAGAAAAGAGGAGTAGCGTATGCTCTAAGGAAGGAATTAAGATACATATGTATGCACTTATAGCCAATATTTTGAGATCACGGTCCGTAGCCTTAGCTGATTAGCGCATGAAATATAACATTCTATTCCAGTTTCCAAGGTTTGGCGAGTCGTAGGCAGCTAATAAATGACTGAATGATGAATAAACAGAATAATCAGCGGCAGAAGTCCTTAAAAATTGGAAACGTTCTCGTAAAATGCACATCAATATGTATATGCAAAGTCCTTGGTTCCCTTCAGATGTCAAACGACAGAGATCAGCAAATTCATTAAAGAATCAATGGAAATTTGATAAATCCTACGGAATTCTCAAACAATGGAAGTCAGAAAACATCAACAAATACAGATTAGAACATGCTTATATTTGGCGATTAGAGGTTGTCAGTATTCCTAAATCACAGTATTGGAACGAAAAATCGGAATGCCGCCTATGCAAACCTAAAACCAATTACCGATAATTATTATTGAAGGAGGGGATTTCTATGATTCACCAACAATTGCATGAAATAAACAGGGGAAGTACACAAACAATACACACAAGCAAAATGCTCCTACATTGCTTGGGGCGGGCAACCTTTTGGGCGTGTAAATTTAGATTTTATAAGCATGCTCCAAGGATTTGCATATACTAACACACACACAAGCACGCATGTTGTAAATCGCTTGTCGGGCAATCGAAATCAAATTAAAATGCAAATGAACTCAGCAACGCCTTGAAATGCGTACAAGAAGTTTGCGAGAATATATACATACATAAGTATGTGTGTAAATTTTTCTGTTAGTTGAAAATTTGTGCATGTTAAATTCAAGTTTTCAAGTTATTGCGGATTTCTGACTTTTCCGTTGTTTAATTTGTTTTCGCACGCTTCCATTTGTTTATTCTTTTTTTCTTTTTCAGTGTTTTCTTGGAATTGTGCTGCTGTTTTCCTTGTTTTGATTTGATTTCCTTACTGTTTTGTTTCTATTTTTCGTGGTTTTTACAATGCAAAGCATTAGCATTTGCAAATGAAAAGCTGAATTGGGAAAAAGTAAGGGAAATGCGGATAAAAAGTTATTAGTCTGCTAACCATTAATCACATGAAACCAAAGTAACACCGCAACTGGTATACTTCTTTTCAAGAAATCTGAAATTGGTTTGTCTAAGGCTAAGGGGACAGACATAGATCACAGGTAATCAAAACAAAATGTCATTTATGAACCCAGAAGGAGATCGGAGCATTGACCATAAGCCTAAACTACTTCCACATGCTTAAACTCACTGGATTCAGTATAGTTAAGCAAATATTCATTTAAAATTTATTTTCCCGCCAGATCAAAATTGGTAAATAAATAGGGTTGGAAAGCCAGAAAAAACATTTCACAAAGTGAAAAAATTAGGTAAACATTTAAACGGTTATTTGTTCGACGACTTCCACAGCGGATATTGTTGCAGCGTAACCTGCCAACAGCCCAAAGGCATACACGGTTGCACGCAATAGGTCGCAGCGCCGCTTAGACACATTCATACATACACACTCGCGCATATTGTGTGAGTATGTCAAAGGCAGAGAGCGACAATGGAGGAATTTTATACATATATGTAAATGGAAGTAGCGACGAATTCATATAAATTTATACGGCCAGTGGGTGTGGCCAACAACAACAGCAAATAATACTTACTCCCTATGGCATTTCTCTGGGGTGCTCCACCCGACATTCAAGCGAAATCGCACATATTTCATATGATTAGCGTTATCACTGGCCTTCGTCATGTAATATCAATACAACGAAACGCATACATGCTTACATAAATACATATGTGCCTGTACAAAACACATAGAAATTATCTTTATTTGGTTGTTAAAGATGCAGTAATTGGAAAAAGCCCAATCCGCGTTTTTTAATATTTGCTTGTAATTTTCGAAAACTAGTTATCAGACTTTTAGTTTTATATATGATTTTTTTAATCTTATTTTTACTATAACCAAGCTGGTTCTATGAAAGTTTTTAGTAATTTAAATATAAATATCATGTTTTTTAATTACATTTTTTTAGTTTTTCACAGTTCTAAAATTACTATAATGTTGATTTAAGCGCTTTTTCTATCAATAATTCGTCAATTATTTAATCTCTTCAATCAAAGTTGGTGGACCATAAAATACAATTGTACATATGTACATATGTATTTATCGTATCTACATAAGTATGTATTACATCAGGAATCATCGTACTAGTTCATTAGGCGCATCAAAAGCATATGCACTGCGGCACCGAATTACCTTGTGAATTACACTTCGGCTTTATATTACTTTTTTCAATTATGTAACTCATACTAGAATAAAAATTTGCTTTCCCACAAATACTATACAAAACAAGAAAAAACGTTAACTTCGGCTGCACCGAATCTTGTATACCCTTCACAGGTGCATTTCTTTTAGTAACTATGTGTTCAGTTTGTGTGGAAGCTATAGTATTCCGACCTGAACAATTTTTTCAGAGATTATATTATTACCTTAAGCAGTAATCCATGTCAAATTTCGTGAAGATACCACACAAATCAAGTTTCCCATCCAAGCATTTGATTCCGATCATTCAGTGTGTATGGCAGCTACTATATGCTGTAGTCAAACGATCTGAACAATTTCATACATTATATAACCTGTGCCAACTTTTGCGAAGATACCTTGTCAAATGTGAAAGTTTTCCGTACGTGAACTTGATTCCGATCGTTCAGTTCGTATGGCAGCTATATGTTATAGTGGTCCGATATCGACAGTTCCGACAAATGAGCAGCTTCTTGAAGAGAAAATGACGTTTGCAAAATTTCAAAACGATATCTTAAAAACTGAGGCACCAGTTCGTATATATACAGACAGACAGACAGACATGGCTAAATTGACTCAGCTCAACATGCTGATCATTTATATATGTATAAACAAACTTCATGACAAACTTAACATACCCTGTTCAGGGTATAACAACCGTATAAAAAAATCAACTTTTCATTAATTTGCTTTCAAATTTTTGATTCTCTGCGTAGAGTTGTCATGCATGCTTCCCCAAATCAAATGCAAAGACACAACCAATTTCTAAAATTATATATGTTGCACATACTAGGGATATATAAATACATATATGTATGTAGATATATATTTATACGCACACATAAGCGTACATTTATGGCGCTATTCAATATTAAAATTCGTTGGAAAATATAAAATAATTGAAAATTGGAAATTGAAAATAATACCAATTGTAGTAAAACAAATAGAGCTGTACTGCAACTGTATGAGTATGAGTCAACTTCATCAAAGAGACTATGGGTTTAAAATCGAGACTGCGATCTTTAATGCGAAGTTTTGTACGGATCATACAATTTGTTCGTCAGTTTTTGAGTTTTTCGAATGTAATTTAATGCGTACGTGCATTTTGAAATTCTATTGATCATTCGTCTAAATCGGTCTGATCGGACAACTACATCACATATCTCCCATACAACCGATTATTTAGACGTTTTAAACTTCGCCTTAAAAATCGCTGACTCGAAACCGGTTTTAGATCCATATTTTCTCAGGCAAAGCAGTTCAGAATGAACCGTAGAACATTTTCCAAATACGCGATTTTATAGAAAAAAAGCGACCCGCTCTAATGTACATATATGCGTAGGCGACAAAATGATGAAGTGATAAAGTGCACCAAAGTGCAATGTTTAGAGTATATTTTGCATTTATTTTCAAATCATTTACATTAATAGATAAATGTCGATTCATATTTGCATTTAACGCATCCGCGCACAAGCTGCTTATACATATATTCGACAATAAGTATCTTGCATTGAAATGGACTAATTATGAACTCCAATACCAGTAGAATAAACCTCAAACACAACTGGTCTGACGACTGACTTTTTCCTATAAATGCAACTGGTAGTTTTCATATCAATTCTCACATTTCCGCCAGAAAAGTACCAATCAAGGTCAAAACATATGTATGCCGAGAGACATAGTAATTTAGTAAGTGTATTTCTCATAGAATCGTAGTTAGATTGGTGAATTTGTATTTGTATTTCTAGCTATGTACATATTTCCTTATACTGATTACAATTATATTCTTGATTTTATGTAGATCTCTGTGCTTTTATTGAATGAATATATGTTCACCGAATTGTATGTATGTATGTATGTATGTAAGCATAAAAATTATAATATTTTAGTGAACCAACTAACAATTTATTGCAACCATAAAAGCGCAATGTCATAAGAATTATTTTTTCATAAATTTTGGGTTCATAGGTTTTTCCAATAATCAAGCTTTCCACTTATTTCGATTTTATATTGAACTTAGAATTGCAAAGTTCATTAAAATTTGCACACGTGCAAGAGTTTATTTGTATATGGAAGCACACAGAAAAAAATATACATATGTACGTATAAATGTATACATACATATGTACTTATACAACAAAAATGATATCAACAACTTATTTATAAGCTTTAATATTGTTCTCTTTCTCATAAATCAAGAGGTTAACACAAATATTTTCAGAGTTCACGTAAATATCTTTACGAGTCACTTGGCTTATTAACTCAAGTATTGTATAAAATTATTTATATAGAAGTGATTAAAAGTGTGTATGTATGTATGTACATATGTGTAGGCAAATACGAAAGCAAATATTATTTATTTGCAAATAAAGTCAAAGCAAATGGTGACGAGAACAGAATTCTATGGGGAAAAAGGGGACAACGAGTTGTATTTAACTTTATTACGAAGAAAGCTTCCAAGAAATAAAGCCTACAAACCATGGCAACAGAAACATAATTTTGTAAACCATCATTCAAAAATAAATGTTGCATAATTATTGCGGAGACTTTTCTGGACTAAATGCGGTCTATAGTTGTAACTTCGAATCTTTCCTCAGCCTGCGATATACATACATATGTATGTATGTACCATATATTTTGCATATTATTTACTTATTTACTAGCATTGTGCCTCACAATGCAATGCAAAAACAGTCCAAAATGCTCTGAAACGATCGGGAGGATTGCATATTCAGGGATAAAGTACTCGGTTAGTGTGATGCGTTCCATTAGCTACTCTCCAACTCTTGGCGTACCGAATACAGCTAATATTTCTCACAAAATTAAGCTATCGATCGGCATGATCAACACTGTATAGAGACGGACACCGCCAGTTGTAACAGAAAAAGGTGTTTTTGCAATGCCAACGAGAAATTATTTATTCAGTTTAGCCAGTTTATACCAGTTAGGCGATAAAAATAGCAATGCGCCCATAAAACGAGAGTGTCAATGAACGATTTCATATTTGCATCATCTATTTCGTATGCACGTATATACATAAGTATGTGTGTATTTAAACATACATAAATCAGAGTTTACACAACAAAAATGTGTGTATACATTTTAAATAAATCTCCATAAATTACTGCAGCTGATAACCTATGGACCAGCAAGAAAATGTCCAAAACAACAAAGTGAATAGTAAAAATTTGCTAAGCACGAATGTCGAAGGAACTAAGTATGTTAATTATGAGAGTGTGGCAACTCAAACTGAGAATAGCCGTAAATTAGTTGGCAAAACAACAAACGGCCAACAACTAACCAACCACGAAAATGTGACAGTTAACATTTAATAACGCCGGTATTTAGACATTTGTATATGGGTAGATGTGGACCTTTATTTGCGCATAAAAAGTCGCCTTTATGTACTTCCAACAAGCTAACAGGAGAATGAAAGATTGTGCTAATCAGTTAACTTCTAATCATCTTCACATACTTATTAAATACATACTTACATATTTGCTTTACATAAAGAAGCTTCAGATATAAACTGGAAAAGATCCCCAAATAACTTTATTTTCTATACTCGAACATACATATGTAAGTATGTACATATGTCGATCATGCAAAAGACTAGACGACTACTTCGTTATGGACTCGCTACATTGCTGTGAATAACGGTAACCATAATAAAAAGTGTAAAAGCCGACTCTTTGGATCCCAGTACTGTAATCGCATCATGAGGAGCGGCAATCAATGGGCTTCTGTCTTGGATCAAGTAGCTGGCTATTGAAATTTTGAATTAAGTTGAAAAAAAAACTTCGCATAAGAGATCTTCGAATAAGCTAACAAAAAGGTTGTTTTTGAATAAAAAAATTAAATATTTTCCGTTCCGTTCCGCCGACTTAAACATAAAAAATTTCGTTAAGTTAGAAGATATTCTCCATACAATGACCCAGGATAAAAAAAAAAACAAAAAAAATTAACAAAACCGCGACGAGCTTAAAAAAAGATTAATTTTACCCCAAATTTTGGTCATTTTTGAAAACTCCAAAATGTTGTTTTTACTTGTGTGAGATATAATACTAAGATGTCTGTAGAATAAAAAGAACAACACTCAACGGCGACAGGCACCCCAGACACAACTTACTGCACAATATTGGATGGTTCATACCAATGCGAGTACAATTAAAGTGCTGAACACAATGCTCGCGACAGACCGCAAACGACATCTGTCAAATATTAAAATACACACGTTCTCATGGACACTGTTATTTTAACAGCTGCACGACCACACGACTGCAGGCCGACAGTTATCGCTCTCGCTAACTTCAACATATTCTTATACTTGCCAACGGCAGTAGGACGACAGTAGAGTTGACACTAGAATGGAAGATAGAAGGAGGAGGTAGAGTGGAGATGCCACTAATATGTAAAATGTAAAATTATTCACAGCTCTAACAAACTTGACGTTTTTTTACAAATAAAAGCATAAAATAGCTATATTATAGCTCAATTATATCATTTTTAATAACAATTGATAATTTAAAACAAAAATATTTACCTATTTACTTATTTTTTGGATACAAATTTTCACTTTGAACAAAATATTAAAATTTCATTGAAGTGGCCACAACGAAATTGTGTGCATGCAAAATGGAGAGCTGTGTTGTTTCGTGTACATGCCGGCCATTGTTATGTTTCTGCCTTCTCACAAATGTTCATGTAGTAGGATGCACAACGCCATTTTCAGTTCACTGTCGTGCTGCTGCCGTCTGTCGCCGTCATTGTGTTCAGCACTTAAATAAAGATTTTCACAAAGCTGGATTAATGACCAAGCACAGACGTTAGAAAGGAAACCACAGCAACATGAAACATCGACTTTAGGGCCGTGCTAATGAGACAAATTGGTAAATAAAGTATTCATTAATTATGAAAAAGTCAGAATATGTAAGTGAACCAGTTTCGGACTAGTTACCAAATAGTTCATAAGGAACTCAAAATTAATTTGCTTTTTATTTGTGAAACTTCATCAGACATCCTTATAAGTATGTATGTGTATGTAAATAGGTACAATTCAGTATGATATATTCAAATATATGTACATATGTATGTACATACATACGTAGGTACGTGTGTATGCCAAGGGTCATGATACACACATTTTAATGCCACTTGCAGTCGAAGCGCTGCTCACTGTGTTACTTTATTAACAAGTACTTGTGGTATTTTACAAAGCGCAAATGTATGCCTGTGTGGGTGCTTGTGCGCGTGTGTTTGCTTTTGTGTCGTAGGCAAGTAATTTACTGTAAAAATTTTATCAAAGCAAATGAAACGTGATTTCTCTGCTAATAGACTTGCAAACAAGCAAACAAACATATGACTGTACGTGCGTGTATGTGTGTGAACGACTTGTGCAGCGCACAATGTAAAATATGCGATGCTGTAATCAAATACACACACGAACACGCATCGTGAGATGAAAGCACAACTCAGCCACACACTGCCATGCTGGTACGTTTAAACGCATTTGAACATAAAAGCAACAACAACAATGCCAACATAATAAACAAAAGCCGTGAAGCGGTGACGAGGAGAGCAATTCATTTGTTGTTGTTGCTGCTTAATTTTATGTTTCTGCTAAGCGCAACAACCTCCGACAAAATAAATTCTCGCCTATGTGCGTGCGTGTGTGCCCAAAAAACATACATACATACAAAATTACATGTCTAACAACGCTAACAGAGCGAGTAATGAAATGATGGCAAGTGGCGACCCGAAGTACCGGTACCCAAACCAGCACCCCCCAACTCCTAACCCCTGCCATCCATCGTTACGAATTGCCTTCCGACGCTGTGCGTATGCTAATTGCCGCATTTAGCTTAACTTGCGATTTACAAAATTTTTCTCAAGCCTACAGACTATATGGCCCTGCAGGAAATTAGAAATGTTGCAATTAATGTGTACACAACTGCATCGATTTGGGGTCCAATTTGCGAAAGCATTTCACATTTGAGAATTTCAAAAAGGCTTACGGTAAAATACACCTAATACATGCAGCCAAATTCAAAATCTCTATCTATCTCTCTCTCTCTCTCTCTCTCTTTCACGCTATTTATTTAATTTTGTACCACGTTGAACCGCATAGACAACAAGTATTTGTTATCCACTGAACACATTCTACGAATAGACCACATCAAGAGCACATGACCTATTTTCTGATAAGCCTAGAGAGCCCCCGAAAGACGATTTACCGTAAGAGATGGGAATGTTGAGCATATCTACTCCTAATATTGGTATTATTGGCAATATTGAGTACCATTTTTCGTAGGACTTTACACTCCAAAAATTTTTTATTTTTAACCCGAAAATATTTTGATGGCAAAAAAGAGCTTCGAATTTGATTGCTCGACACAAGCAATTATTGGAAAGACCAGTGTTAGCTTTAATTTTCTACTGGGTGTGTACTATTTTGGCGCTGAATGTGTGCGTAAGCTTATAAACCGGCACGTGATTATGTTGCTGCTGCTGACGACAATACCACCAGCACTGGAGAGGCGTTCACGGCCATCCCTTTTCCGAGGTAACAAACAGTGTGAGACGAAATAAATTTTAAATGTCAACAAATTTTGTCAAAATACGAGCTTATGTGCACCGAGCGCCATGTGGCACACGCTCTCACACACATAAATATATAGAAGGCGAACGCCGAAGCGTTGGCAAAGAGGCTTTTGGGCATTACAGCTGGATTTTCTAATTAAAAATTTTGAGTGTCGCTTGAATACAAAGTTATCAAGGTGAGGGTGGGAGGTTCGTAAGACACCAGACGACTGACTATATGTGTGTACATATGTTAATACGCGCCTTAGAAGTTGTTTCGTTTGAATTTCTAAAAAGGCAATTTGTTGTAAATTTGTTTGGTTTATGGTAGATCCGGATGAGAAAGGGGGAGGTGGGCTGGGGATGATATGGCAATGAAGTATTTAGCAAGAAAGTCAAATAACCAAGAGTGTAAACAAGGAAGGTGTGAGTTATGTATGCATGTTAGGAGAGTCAAGCACACACATATGCATGTGCGGCTGCTGCGTTTCGTTACGTTAAGTTCGAGGTGAAGTAAGGGTTAATTCCAAGTGCGGCTAATAAAATTTTCGCATTTCATATGCAAATCGCAAGCAAACATGACTCGAGGGCGAACACTCAGCGGGAACGATATTGACTAAATTTTGATTGCTAGAGTCAGTGCGCCAGAGAATGCCGCGTAAAGAGAGCGGAATTAGCCACAGTCAGCCGTCTATTCACATACATACATAAAGATTTCTGTGCCAAGATGCCGCCACAACAACAAACTAATAAAATAGGTTTTACTATACAAACAGTTACAAAATAGACAAACCGCTACCAAACACAAGAAAAAAAGTACAAAATTCCTCACTTGTTCTCCTGCGCTTTATACGACTGCCTTTCGTATACCGAAACAAATTAAAACTTTTCGTTTCAAAATAATTGAAAATTCCCGAACTCATAATGTGCAACAGCTAAAAAGGGGAATTACTCAAAGTGTAACCGCAACAGATAATTCAGCAATTCAACAGTGGCATTCAAATTCAAGTAAATGGGCGAGCAAAAGGCAAAAAGCTAATGAAAACTTAATTGAGAAAGGAAAAGTGTGAGAGTGAAATTGGGAGAGACGAGAAAGCAATTGTAGGGCACGCCAACAAAGTGAATGATTCTAAACGTTGCAATTAAAACAAAAAATACATAGCAAAGTTCTTGCAAAAACCCTGAAAAATAGTTACTGTCTTATATAACTGTACATGCACTACGAAATCAAGATAAAATAATGATTAAGAAACTTGGAACTTAAAGATTTGTATGGTGAGCACTGCTAAAGCTACAAAACATAATAATGCGGCAACGTTGCAGATCGCTGACAGCAGTTGAATCAATTGAAAGCTACCGCAAACAGAAAGGAAACACTAATTGCGTGGTAAATGCAAATAAATATAGCCACCTGGATATAAAATATGTATGTGTGTAAGTGTATACATAGAAGCAGCGTACTGTAATCACAATTAAAATTCAATTGACGATAAAGCAGAGCGAATAGCAAACCGCAACACCCACAATCTGATCAATCGATGCAACAAAGAGCCGCGGCACTAACAGCAACAGCTAAAAACTCTGTTGGATTGTCTATCGAAAGGTGAAGGCAGACAGAGGCGCTGCCACTGTCGGTATTTTTAAATGTAATATTTCAACTAAAGCTGGCGAACTTGTTACACCAAAAAGTAGCGAAGAAGCCAAAGATTGCCAAAAGGAAATTCTCTTGAAACACAGCAAGCGCAAAACGTAGCGAAGCCCAAAAAGCCCACGTAGAAGCCGGTTAACCCAAACAACATCCTTGAACATTATTAATAGTTATGTGGGGGCAATCGTGCACACCCAGGACCACAAAATGTAGAAGGTTACCAAATATTTATACGCCAAGTTCATCGCTATGCATGTGGCATGAAATTGTGCGAAACTCGGTAAATCTGCGACAGAGACGTTTGATATGATCAAGCAGGGTTACCCAAGTGTAGCTTTAGCAAGAAGTTGTGTGTTTCGGTGACAACAGGCCTTTTTGGAGGGCCGGAAAGAGGTCATAGATGAAGACCGTGCTGGGAGACCTGCGACTTCGATAAACACCAACAATGTGACTTGTGTGCGCAAAGTTTTGAATTCAGATCATCGACTAAGTATTCGTTTAATTACCCAGATGTTAAATTTATCAAAATCTATGGTTCATGACATTGTGACGGAGCACTTGAACATGCGCAAGGTGAGCGCGAAGATGGTCACAAAAGTGCTCACTGACGACCAGAAATTGCGGCGAGTGGAAATGTGCCAAGATAGTTTGAACAAGTGTGAAAGTGACTCCCAATTTTTGAATAACTTAATCACAGGTGACGAGTCATGGATCTTTGAACATGATCCCGAGACAAAGAGGCAATCTTCCGAGTGGCACACGCATTTTTGAAACGACAGAGGGAATCCAAGCAGCATGCAACTCAGGTCTCAAGGCTATTCCGGAGAATGCCATCCGTGACGCCTTTAAGGCTTGGAAATCACGCTGACAGCGCTGCATCGACGCAAAAGGAGCCTGTTTTGAAAGTTTTTAAAGAATTGTAACGATTGGTTCAATATTTTTTTTAAATCGGCTTCTGCAATATTCAGGCGCTTGTATGGACTTGTTCTAGGACTGAGTTTCTGAGTTCTCCTTCTACCTCTCCGTCATCATTACTTTTCATATTAATAAAAGAGGCTTTGTAACAACTATTGCACAGCACTGCTTAGTAAATTCTACTCAAAATATTTCATTAAATTCCGCTTTATTTTTTAGACGGAGGTTAATTGAGCGTGAATTCAAAAGAACCAGAATATTCAAAGCTTCAGCGACGAGAGAATAAATTTATTCAGCTGCTATTTACTTACTGTATTTATAAAGTCGTATGATTTCCCAAATATTCGGAATCTCAAAGGACCTCAAAGTATATGTATGTATGTACACGCATAATTATGTAGCTGTACGTCAGTATGTATGGACCTTGTACGCTCTTCGCTTCAAGTGAAAAGTGCACTCTGCACCAAATCAAGCATTCAAACAAAGCAAGTCGACAAGATGGGCAAGACCCACTCTATAGGCAGCTGAGTGTAAATAACGACGCCACAGCCAAAGGCGACTGCAATTTGTGATTGTGATCATTATTGGCGCTGCTAATTAAAATAATTGATTGGTGGCTAAATACAATTATCACAGTTCCCAGTAAAATTGAACAAAGCAATAAGGTTTTTAGTTGGAATCTATAATGAGAAGAACGCTGTGTGTATGGTGGCATGCACGCATAGCGCGGTTACAAATGGATTTGAGATTAGGGTTGAGGGGTCACAAGCACTGATTGTCTGATAGGACGGGCAACGTCGCTTCGTTTTGTTGATACTTTCTATACATTTTTAGTAGATGAAGTCAGCTGAAATTTTAAATGAAGACTTCAAAGTAATGATAATATAAAATTATTTTGTTATTAAAGTGGGGAAATCTGGGTGAAGTTCAAGACTGCTACCAGAATTATTTGTTTTTACAGCTTGTAATTATTTTTGGCTTCAAATTCGATATGTTGCTTCCCTTTGTTTGGGTTATCTGCCTTCTTCTTGCTCAGAAGCTTTCTTTACACTACTTCGCTTCTCATATGCACACTGAGCGGCGAAAAACTGTGCTGGCACCAGCTTGTCTGCCGAAAGTAATATACTCGTACGCTTTAAGGATGCAGAAGCAGGGGAAAATTGCTGTAATGTGTAAACGAGGAGACGACAATCAAGAAGTCACAATGTAAAGCGACTGCAAAACTGTTGACCAAAATGAGCAAACAGACAAGAAGCGGAGATGAAGAACAGGACAAATAAGTGTGTGTGGAATGAAAAATTAGGGTAGATGGGATTGATTGGCAGCCAAAGTTGATTAAGCATAAGCGGTTGGTGAAATAAACGATGATTGTCAAAAATATAAGCAAAATTTGCAATAGAGACAAGGTTAACTGAAAGGATACGGTTCAGTAAGTAAAAGCAGGACAAAATAGTATGAACGAGTTAAAGTCAGCTAAATCATGAAACACTCGGCTATAAATAAATTTCAGATAAACTTCATCTGACCTAAAGGCTGTTTCGAATTATTTAATTTTTTGATTTGAGAGAAAACTTTTCAAGATTGAAGGTATGAAAGAATCTACGAGAAGCTTAAAAATTGATGAATGAAGTGCTCTACAAATTTCCTGCCGGAATATGGGCCAGATAGCCGCAAATGAGCAACCAACAGCAATGACTTCAGCGATTTTATGCTCCATTACATTTTTGTGGTAAAACACACCGAATGCACACGAAACTGTTCAAAAAAGAAAATAAAGTTAAGTAAAGGTCATGACAAACCGTTATAATCACGCAACACAACACAACAAAACCCAATTACGATATCTTAAGCGTCACCAGCTGCCGCTGACTCAACTTAAATTGACTTGACGACTTGCCGCCCTGACTGTTGACTTCCGAAACTTTGTCTAAGCAACAGCAATACTAATGACACTTTGATGGGCACAACAAAAGTGCGAGTTTCCGGGTGAAATTTTGTGTGCGCCGTGTATGAAGTGAAACAATATGTAGTAAAAATTTGTTGGCTAGTAAAAGCCAATGAAGAACGCTGAGAGTGCGCTGAGCAATAAGAAGAAGCAGAAGTGAGAAAAATGGTCTCATTTGAGAGCAAACGTGAAATGGTGATTTCCCTTGAATTTATGCTTCCACCCCAAAACTATGTGAACACCGCGCAACAAAGTTACTCGCGCCTGGACTCGCGCTCCGCCAAAGACTGCGCCAACGACCAAATAAATGCGCAAAGTTTTGTAATTAAAAACTAAAAGCAATCGCCACTCACCACTCGCTCTGAAAAGTGAAATATTTCACAGTGCCAAAGAGTTCCCAACTGCGCTGAGCGATGGAAGAAGGGCAGTAGATGCCACTGATGCAACAGCGTCAAGTAATGGCAAGCGAAAGACTCAGGGCACAGCTGCTTGTTTGCAGTTGAAAATGCTTGACGCAGCTGATAATTACTTCGGCATCGTCGATGGAGCGTAAAACTGCAACAAATTTGACTTCTTCTAGCATTACAATAACAAACTGTTTGCTTATGCGAATGGTATATGTATGTGTGTATGTACGTCGGTATGTAGCTATATGCAACAGATTGTACAGATTGTCAATGTAGGGTAATGGTAATCAAAAATGATTTTGCAACGAAATTGCTGAAAGTAATTGGTAATTTGAATACCGCACACTTGCGGTCGGTAAGATGTCCTTAGCAACTTTTGCTGTGGGTGTTGGAGCGCAACCAATTACATTTTGAGCAAATTAAAAGGAGGGGAACTATTTGTTAAGTGGTACACACATTAAACATATCTTAAATCTTCTAAATTCCAATGCATTTTCAAAACTGCGATTGGGGTTTGATTTTCCGAGACTTAAAGTAATTTTTTTGAAACTGGGGATTCCGAAATTTCAAAAAATCTCGGACAATATTTTAAATAAACTAAACACAAAAGAACCTGAAATACATAAGTATTTAATGAACATAAAAAAGTCACTAAAATCTGTACAAAATGAGCTTTGCTTGTTTCAAGTATATTATGCCGATCTCCTCGAAAACCTTGACCCACACACAGTAGAAAACCATGTATGCTGTCACGTCGGATCATTTGACGAAATGCCAATTTACATTTTCCCACCAAAAACAACGTCAACGTCAAGGCCTGCGAGAAACGCCATAAAACAATTCTATTATGCGCCCGAAAAGTCAATGAGTGTGAACAAATACGAAACAATGAGCCGCCAGTGGAGAAAGGGGCGCATTTCTGAATTGAAATATTTCAATTGTTTGTCAGTGACAGTCGCATGACCACAACAACAAGAAAATAACATACCATAAAGCGAACACATAAAAATGCGTGGGCCACTTGGGCAATGGGGGAGAATGCGTGACGACAAGCATCGGCAATAAAATGGCAGTGTTACCACTTACCTAAATTAACTCTGAACAAAAAAAATCAAGATATGCGTTTGAGTGCAGAGCCCAGAAGATAATCTAAACTTGTACGAGCATACACAGCACCTCAGAAAAATTGAAGTTCAAAAGTTTTAGATTCAATTAAGCGGTATTTTATGAAATTAACCAAAAAGTAAAAAAAGGAGAGTGCGAAACTAGAATTGTACACATGTTAATCCCCCCAGAGTGGCAACACTGGGGGCATTGACATTTACAGCGCTGTTTGTGGTGACTTTGTAGTAATGACACCTAATAAACAAACAAACGGCATTAAACGGCCTTTGTGGGCAGATCTTTCGCGCCGCGGCAATAAAACAAAAATTAAAAACAAATCTTAAATATAATTTATATAAAATATAACAAAGCTTCTGAAATTATCCAAAAAAAGTCTTTAACATTTCTTATTTTGCACATAAGAACACATACAAAATGGAAAATAGAGACAAATTTGCACTTGTGTGTGTGTAAAAATTTCGCACAGCTCAAGCAAGAAAAAAAGTAAACTTTAAAATTACTTTTTATTTTTGTTTGTTTTTCAGAAAAATAAAATGCAAATTGCAGATTCATGAAACCACAAATCAACGGTAAAAAAGTCACATAACCAAGCAGAGTGTCTGTAAAAAGTCGAGCAGAATGTCAATCATGTGCGCCAGTCATCCAATACGTTTTGTCGAGTACAAAGACGAAGAAATAGAAATGTATGTATGGACGTTTGTTTATAGGAACCCACAGATTTTTCATGTGCGGTTTCAGCTGGGTCAAATACCAGAATTGCAGGTTACCATAGGTCCGCTGCTGAGATTACCACAACAGTGCGGCAAATGCGGCCAGTGGGCGTCAAAGGACGAACACTCACATGTCATTCGGGCTCGGCACCGCAGTGCAAATACAAATAAAACAAGAAAAAACGTTAACTTCGGCTGCACCGAAGCTAATATACCCTTCGCGGGTGCATTTCTTTTAGTAACTATGTGTTCAGTTTGTATGGCAGCTATATGCTATGGTTAACCGATCTGAAATTTTTTTTCGGAGATTACATTGTTGCCTTAGAGAATAATTTATACCAAATTTCATGAAGATACATTGTCAAAGGTGAAAGTTTTCCATACAAGCCCTTGATTCCGATCGTTCGGTTTGTATGACAGCTATATGCTATAGTGAGCCGATCTGAACAATTTCTTCCGATATTACATTATTTCCATGAACAATAACTCATACCAAATTTCGTGAAGATATCTTGTCAAATGTGAAAGTTTTCTATACAAGAACTTGATTCCGATCGTTCAGTTTATATGGCAGCTATATGTTATAGTGGTCCGATATCGGCAGTTCCGACAAATGAGTTGCTTCTTGAAGAGAAAATGACGTTTGCAAAATTTCAAAACGATATCTTAAAAACTGAGGGACTAGTTCGTATATATACAGACGGACAGACAGACAGACTCAGCTCAACATACTGATCATTTATATACTATATGTACTTTATAGGATCTTCAACGCTTCCTTCTGGGTGTTACAAACTTCGTGACAAACTTAATATACCCTGTCCAGGGTATAATAATGGGGCTGAAAAGGAAATTACAAATCCGAAAGTAGTTAAATGCCTTGCAGCACACACCATTTGTTGGCCTCGATAAGCTTTGTTGTCTAGCAAAAATCAGGCGGAATAGAAAATATTTCAAAACCAAAGTGTCGTGTGTTTGATATTGTTTGCCTCTATATAAACCATGTGGTGCTAAGGCAAATAACAAATGTGGTAAAGTCAGCGCAAAGACAGTCGGAGAATCAGGCACTCATACAGCACATTTGTATGTATTTTCCGTTTGCGAAAGGGCATTAACTAATTTACGAGTACATGAAAACTGAGAGCAAAAATGGTTGAAAACAATTTACAAAGAGGATTCGATAAAAATCTGCCAGCTTCTCTAATTTAAACAGAGGCGCTGAAATATGTATCCTCATGCAATAATTGCAGTAAAGCTCGTGAATGAATCTAAAAGACAATAAGAGATGTGGTAGGAGAAAATAGGGAATGCAAGAGTATAAGAAATATTAGATAAGAATTCAACCCAACAATCAATGGAACATAAATTGGATAGGCGGAAGAGGAGGAAGGTAGAAGGTAAAGATAATTTCCAAGGCAGTCGGGTCAAAGTAATGGAAACGTACACGGGTTTATATCCGACGCTTGATTACAAGTATGGGATGGTGTTCTGTAGTACAAAAACAACAAAATGTGTTAATACAGAATTAGTGAACTTGATTTATCCGAAAGCACGAATTTACCAATTTGGCTTTGAAATTAAACGTAGAATCAAGCTATGTTCTGCCAAGTGCTGTGGTTAAAACTTTTTAAATATTTGAGAGACATATGACAGAAAAGTGGTAGTTGCTTTAGCCTTGTCCTCGGCTTGGACCCGATTCCTCCAACCCTGAAACACGTTTTGAGAAAGATTTCACTTATATTTGTTCTCTCGCCATTAGATACGAGGTCGAAACAAACGAAAAGGTTACTGTTAGCCGAATCGATCGTTTTATTTTTAGCAAAATCTGGGCTTCGCAACCATTAAAATGCAACTCTGCAATTAAGAGTATTGATTTTCTCATCGCTTTTAGCAATCGGATTTTTTGTGCAATTTTCTGATGACATTTGCAAAAGAAAACTGCAGAACGCGCGCTCAGTAACAATGAAATTTTCCAAATATTTGCTGCAAAATGTGAATTTTGCAAATATTTTTTGTTGCACTAAATCCACTTAGCGATTAAACGCTGTGATTTAGAGCGCGCAAATGTTGCTTTATTTACTGTCACTGACTGCAGACTAACTAAAACAAAGGTTTAGCACAAAAACAATAACAAAATAATCATTTTAACTTTTGAAGCAACACGAGGGGAGCTGCACACACGAAAACACTCGCGTTCGGAACAATATGTTGCAGCAGGAAAATACAGTGCAGAGTCGGACTCACTCACACGTACACAGAAGCTGACATATTTGGCGAGCGCCGCGTCACGACGATGCACAGAATTCCGTTTGCATACGCCACATAACACACACGCACACACACATGCATATAGTCGCCAGCAAGCGCACACGTCGGGGAGCGCCATGAATTCTAACGCCACACTAATCGACAGTAAAGCGCTGATGCGCGCTATAAAGCAACAACAATAGGTCAATATGTGCGAGGAAAACAAAAATAATGAAAACGACAAAAACAATGACAAAAACTGGTGATAAAAACTTCTGAAAATGGGTGCGCTTGGCTGTTTCAGTTGCAAGAGTAGTTTTCGATGAGGGCGCGGGTGTTGGAGAGCCAAGCGCTTGGAAAGACTGGTGCCGCGCGCTCTGAATAACCTAACATTTTTTCATTGTACGAGCCGCTATTCACAACGTTTTAGTGATTTTTGTTTTATTTGTCTGCCTTTGCCTCCGATTCGCCTCGTCGGCAACGCATTCAGTCGTGCGGATTTCATTTTTCCTCAAGTGTCTTCCTTGTCGGCAGCCGAATTGACTGACTGCTTGGCGGACTAATTGGCGGTCTGAAATAGTCACTTTGTTGCTTTGTGTCGATGTTGTTGCTATTCATGCATCTTTTCACACCTTTGCAACGCTCTATGCTATTTTTATGTGGACAGCGTCGCCGCACTTCGTCTGAGCGTGTGCGTGTGTGACCGTTCTCTAGTCAGACTCACTGTTTCTCCTATCCAGCGTTGGGCGCAGGCGCACCCAAGTGCTCGCGCCTCGCGACGCATGAATGAATTATCGAAATCACTTAATCGCGCGCGCGGCGCTGCCGCCGCCATCCCCGCCCCGCTGCCTCAACCCTGATGTCAACGCATTTGTTGCCTTTTTCCATTTCGATTTTTCAGCGCTTCAATGCTGAAGCTGCCAATGCTGCTTGTGCATTGTCGTCTCCTCGCTGGAAATGCATGCGCATCCGAGTGTGGCATATGGGATACGCTCGGCCGGATATTGGTGAAATCTAATGGAAACTCTACGAGGTGTTGAGGATATGTGGACCGTGGAAGATAACACGTGCCGATGGGGAGTCGTGGCGACCGCATTTAACTACGTGCACGGCATGCTGCCGCAGCTGTTTGAAGCGCGCAAATTTTAAATAGATTTCTATTAAGCTTTATTGTTGTTGTTTTGTAATACGAATTCTATTTTTTCGATCACTTGCTCCCTAACGGCAAAGTATTTGTAACCGAAAGTGAGCGCAATTGATTGTTGAATATCCCGGGGGAGCTATTGAAGTCTGCAAGCACATGCACTGCGGTTAATGATATATTGTCTGCATACAGTGCTCGACATAAGTGTGGACACACCGTGTATAATTATTTTCGAGGCAAATATAAAAGGAATAGAAAAATAGATGTGTCTGCATAATTTATAAAAATGGAAACATATATGGAATGGAAAAATGGAACAATATACATATAATTATCCGCTATTCAGTAGAATAAAAGAATATTTCGTGATATTCAGGAAGAACTGATATTTGCAAAGTAAACTAATTAATATTTAGTGTTCTTTAGGGAAAAGTCTAATTAATCTTCTAAGACATATGGGCACACTATTTTTGTCGGTTAGTGCACATATTCCTCAAACAGGCTGAAATGCTGAGATAGTTCTGAAGCTTGAACATTCAGATATCAATCAGTTGGAATAATGCGTGTGACCGCACTTTATTTCCTTTAAATAAAAATGTGTCTTAAATTTTGTAAAAGGAACCGTAATCGAATGCATGACAGTTCCCACAACGAACATTAACAGACAGAACTCTGGGATTTCAAGTAATAAATGTGCCTATAGAAGTGATGGACAGATATGGATGCTTGGTGTGGGGACTATAGTTTTAAGACCTTTTTTATTTCCAGTTAAATGTTTACTGTAAAAGCTTCCGCATTAGAAACCGTGAATCTTCGAAACTTTTATCCAAAATGAAGACAATGGCAGTATGTGCTGCGGTCTTCATAATGCTTAATAACTAAAGTCACCGCTATTTGGTTCGTTTTTAGGACTGAAGTTCTTATATCCGATGTCTTTTCAGCGATCTTTAATTCTTTTTTAATAGGTACAAACCGAAAATAATTATCGGTACTATCGGTGAACTCTTAAGGGACTAGTTGGATAAAAATGAGGCTCATATATCGTAGTTTAGTACATTCAGATTCGCAAGGACATATGGATAGCCCAGTGGCTTGGCATCTTGAAACAGCGACAACACTTCCAGCTACCCAATTTAAAGCCTTGCGCATCCACATGTTGCCAGCAGTGCATGCTTGCATATTTACACTTGCAACATACACGGTCTTGTTGCGGCAATCGCAGATGGCGGCGGTAGCCAATCTTCCAGCCGCTTACCGACATCTGAGGCGCCGTTTAAAATTGCAATTTCCAACAAGTGCACAGTACTATGCCAAAACCAACAACAACAAACAATTTCGTTCGGAAGCTGGCGTCAGTAACATGTTCAATGAACGCATGCAAAAGCTGGTACAGCTGTACATATATATGTGTGTGAGTGTGCATGCATGTGTATGCCCCGTGCACTTCTGCTACTCCTTACTCCGAGTATATGTTGTTATTGTTACTCAATCCGTTGCTTGTTACTTGAGCGGATGGCGATGATGCTCCCCCTTCATTTATTCGCGGCGCCTTCATCTCCCTCATCAGCTGTGACGTTTCGGCTGCAGACGCCAGCAGGCAGTCAACAGATGCTGCCGGCAACAGCTGCGCAGCTCGGCGTTTTAGGTCTCTTACAAGTCACGTTGTTATTATTATTGTTGTTGTTGCAACTTGCGTTGTGACATTAATGAATCGCGCTGACGAACGTACATACATACATATTACATACGGCGAATGCATGGGAATTGGGGAATAACCCATCGAGGGTCTTCACCGCTCGCAACACGATGGAGAAGGATGGTGTGGGTACGAGTGAGTGGAGGGGCACACGCGCATCAGTTACGCAGTTCAATGAGTTTTTAGGGCAAATGACCTGCTGCAACAACAACAACACAGTTTGTTGACTTTTTGCGGGTTTCATTGTATGCTCGAACGTGTATCAGCAATAAAATACCAGACCTGTGCAACAACAAAACAAGCATCATTCAAAGCTAAGTCCAAAATTTAAGGAAAGCGAAAAATACTGACGAACAGAGTGAATTTCTGAAGGATTTCTAAGTATGAAGTTGCATAACCGCGACAACCGGGAGCTCACGAGAAAACCAGAGAGCTGAAAAATATTGTGAGAGGGGAATCGCTGGAGTTTATGAATAAGTTGCCATTTTACGGGAGAACTGCTCTGGTTATTTAAAAAAACATTCTCTTAATTAACAATATTTCTATTGGGTACAGAAAAATGTACACAAAGTTTTATAAACGTCCAATTTTCTTATTGCATTACTTCAAATATTTAGTGATTTAACATATATGTATTTCAGGCCTTGCTTGGTCTAGCCATTTAACCGAATAATAAGTTTAACACTAACGTTTCAATACAAAGTTAGGTGGGCAATAAACAAAACAGATTATCTCTTACATTTTCCTATCACGATATATGTATACATACATACATATGTACATCTCAATAGCGTCAGGAACCTAATTTATTCAATTTTAACATATTAATGCAAATACCAAGTGGTCTACATCAAATTTCATGTTGGTGTTAAGTAACTAAACACATATATACTCGTATGTACATATGTATGTATGCATGTACGCAGATATTGCTGGCAGGTTGGTTGTAAATATGTGTGTTACATGCCACCGCCTCGGGCTAATATTTGGTCTACAACATCACTAATCTCGCTTTCAGAAGAAAGATCAAGTTTCCCTCAATACCGCCTTGGCTTATCGAGCTGCTGCTGCCAAGTGGCTTCCGCTTTTCTTGCGTTGTTAAAGCTAATCCAGCTACTATGGCTCTTTAAACATTCTTTTCATTTTTTATTCGTACGCCACACAATGGCAAATTGATTTCGTTGATTGTTTTGAAAATTGAAAACAAATTAAAATGTTAATTTCCGATTTCATGTACATACATATGTACATACAAGTACAAGTAGGTACAAGTAATGAGTAGTTGGTATATTACACAAACACGAACCAAATACGCTGCTCATTTTCGTTCACACTTATTAGTATGCTTCATGCAAACGTCATCTCTTACAACTCTTTGACAGTTTGGGTAACTTACTTAACATATGTACAAGTATGGAATGAACTTTGCTCATCATTCTGACAAAAGAACAGAGCTAACTCTGAGAGAACGTACATATGCACTTAAAAATAGTGTGCTTATAGATGATAATCCAGGTGGCACCTCCAAAGGCAGATGGAACAAATGGAGCATTGAGCAACAACGTATAAGGGCTCTCGTGTTTGCTGGATGAGTATTTAATGCCCTTTAAGTGCGCCAAAAAAATCAATTTTGGCTTAAAAATCATATTTTCAGTATATGTATGTACATATATCCGACAGTGTTCTCGGAGCAATTAAATGATTGGATTCACTTCCGTTACCGCTCTGTTTAAAGAGAGTTTCGAAACACAACCACGATAATCGAGCAGTGCGAAGGCTTAGTTTACTGATTTCTTGGCAACGATCTAAGAATAGAGCATCTTCTCATAAGTCAATAGATCTTAACAACCAAGTGACTTGACCGTCTGCAAAGGGTGTCTATTGCGTCAGAAAATGGCGTTGGCTGTGAGAATATGAAGAACAACCAATATAGAGTCGGGCGCTCGTATTCTGTATTACAAGCAGCTTACAGTTAACCGCTTCTGTCTTAAGAGTCAACACGAGCGGCTATCTTTCGAGCACATTTCAAGCTTATCTCAGTAATATATAAGAACATATAGTTGTTCATTGTGAAGAGAACAGGTGAAAGTTTTAGATTGGATGCTTTTAGGTAAAAGTTTTGCATTCCTTGACTTTGACTGGCATTAAGTTCACTTGCAACTGGTATGCTGTTAATTACAGATACAAGTTGAGCAATAGTTAAGGGAGGGGTTAGGGTTCCAAAGTAAAAAAAAGAAACTTTTTTGTGAATTTTTTTTAGTTATGGATTGATTTTTTGAACATTATTAGGCACACTTTTGACAATATATGCTATTTTTCCTCATTTTTTTAGTTCATAAACTTTGGACGAGTTTTTCTAAAAATTGCTTTTTCAAAGTCCGTGTCTGGTTGAAATATAGTAAGTGCGTATGAACATTTCAGATCAAGTAACTAAAGCTTAACTTAGCAATAGTCTATAGTTATATAGGAAATTCATGAAATCAAAAGAAATATCAATGAATATTAAAAATATACATATGTACATAAAAAATTACATATGTGGAAGAAAAGCACGAATTGGCATAAATATAAAAACTTGAATAAATAGGAAAAAACGGAATAATACGGCGTAAAACAATATTGTCATACCGACTGAGCCATTTTCTGCGAATATGTATGCTACAGAGAATTTACACGGCAGAGTAATATACAAAATGGATTGTGCGCTCAACTAACCTTCAAATGATATTACTGACAGGCAATTAATTTTATTACAATACTTTATGCGGCGAGACGCACACGCTGCTCTTTGTCTCCTTCTCTTTTTGACACGAACCCATGAATTACGATTTCCTCATGCGAATTGTGCTTCTGGTCGCAGCGGTGGTGGGGTGTCAAGCAAATTGGCGCAGATAAGGATAAAATAAGTACATTATGATACAACAACGCAATTAGTATAGTTAAAATGACAACAGCAATATGAATACAACATGGAGAGATTAAGAAACAAAATCATATTAATAATGATGACAACAACAAATGATTGGTTAAATGTAGCAATATTGTATTAGCACAACTAAGAGTGACAACAACAAATATTAATAACCATAAGGTTGGGTGAGCGAAACATTAGAAGATCATATAAAATCTTGCAAATCAACTGAGCACCAGACGATCTACAGTGGCAATGAGCGCCGTTCATGCTGTGCCGTGCTGGCTATGTTCCCACTGCGATGCTGGGGATCGGACCAGCAGTAGGAGCAGCAATATTGAGAACCTTGTGCAGCCGGCACGCCCTCCTCATTTTCATCATTGCGCCCTTTCGCTCTTATTCTCCACACTTTGTGTCACTTTGTTTTTACTTGGCTTTTATTATTTTTTCGCATTACCTCGCCGTCGGAATGGTGGAGTCATGAATAATTCAATTCAAATTGCATACCTAAGCATGTGCGCCGTTGATAGTACCACAACAACAAATGCAACAACACAAAACAATTGTTGGTGTGAATGTGTGTCTGATAACGATGCTGACATTTAGCGCTAATGACAATACAAAAACAAAGCATGAGAACAAAAACTAAAACCATGTACATACAGATACATATCGTCACCTGAAATGCAAAATAACGTATCATCAAAAAATTCGAAATTGAATGTCTTATAGATTACGCTTCACTACTTCATTATTACATACATAATATTACATATGTTCAACATTTTCCGGTTCTCCGATCAAATATAAACTAGTTTTAACCAATATTAAAATTTTGTTTCACTCATGTTGCATTTTATTTCGTGTTTCATTCATGCCACTGTAAATTTGCGAAAATGTTGTTACGTTATTTTGCATTTCAGGTGACGATATATACAAATGTATGCATATGAATGCATGAGCAAAAATAAACAAGAATAGCGAACACAAGTGAGCCTAGACGATCAATGGGCTCCAACAAATTCGAAACGGTAGCGCGGAGAGCGAGTGGCAGCAAGAGCGTTTTTGCCGTATTTATATGTGCATATATACATATACATATATGTATATACATACATATATAAATGTGCTGCGTACATATAATTGTTTGTATGTGTAAGTATGTGCACGCGCTTTATTATGTGTGTGGGCTCCACTTGTTTCCTATCAATTGTAGGTAAACATTGCTCCAATTTATAAAACGAGTCGAATGTCGAATGCAACAACAAAATGACAGTATCCAACAATGCTTTCGCTATGTTTTCGTATCATAAATATACACGTGTGAAATGCGAATATTGCCAGGCAAATGCAATTAATCGTAGAGGGCCTCTAAAATGACTGGGCCAGAAAAAATACCTGTGAATGGACTTTAAGTAATAGTTCATAATTTCACATAAATTAAATATGGAGTGATTTAGTATAATCAAATTCAAAACTTGAAAAAATAAAAATGAGGGAACGGGATGTTTCTCACTACTCACTTTCACACCGATTCCTTAGAGATAGTGTTTTTTCGACTAAGAAATCGTAAGAACATAGTAAATATGATCTAACATTCACCTCTTAAGAATTTAAAAGTATACATGTACATACACATATGTATGTACATACATATGTACATTTATAAAACCGGCGTAAAAAAGGGAAATGAAAATTCCAAAACGGCTTTGTGATTTCGAAATGCTTTGAACTAAGATCAGCGATAGTTTTTGCTTCAATCTTTAACAATAAAATATGAATTCATAGAAGACTCAAGGTCAACTTTAGTACATTAATTTAAGTAAAATTTAAAGTTGCATAGGAAAACTTATGTAAGCGTGTGTGCGGCATACTTCATTAGCAAAATTAACGGTATTGCGTTCAAAGACCGTGAAGGAGACAACTACTTTATGCCATTTTATGTTTATAAATACTTGTTACACACACGCAGACACAGAAATACATAGATTAATAATTGTTAAAAAATCTTCTCTCGCTGCCGGAAACAACGTTGTAGGGACAACATAATAACTCCAGGGTCTCCCGATTTTATACAATTTTAATGCAATTTAGCATTATTTTAAGATCTAACTCTTACTCACGTTTACCTAACATCAGTTTTAGTTGTTTTTAGCAAAAACAGTTGATTTTTTAATATCTTATTCTCAGAGAATTTTTGAACCGACAAAACACTACAAACTATTTATTTATCGTTTCCATTTTTAGTAAAAATAAAAACAAACAAAATTTGCATGGAAATTGTGAATAAACGATTTGTTTATTATTGTGCTCGCTTCGCTTTTAATAATTCACTTGTTTGCCTGCCAAATTGTTTCAGTACAAATATTTTGCATGGAAAAAAATTTAACAAATATTTACCGTACAAATAAGACGATGTTTACCGAACTGTCATATACAGTGAGTGTTCCATTTGCGACTTCATCCCTTTAGCGTCAAGTTAGGCGCTTTATTATGTTTTAAAGAGGCAAACTTACCTGGAAAGAAAGGAATACTTAATGTTAAAGTAGACAACAATAAAAAAAATCAGAAAAGTTATCTAAATACATACTTACATACGTAAATATATATATATGGCATACCGAATACTTCATTTAATAAAATTGTCTGTGTGAATATTTGAAATTAAATACATTAATAATACGAAAGACAAAATATAAGAAATCGTTCTCTTTGGTTTGTTGGGAGCGCTCATGAACTTATGTTCAGGCCGGCAAGAAAGCCGAATCAGTGACTGCTTACGGGCCAGAGAGAATCCTGTTTAAAATACATAAATTAAAAACCACTTCATTCTTGGTTTTGCAAACAATGGTATTGAGTTTTTTTGCCAAAACTGCGTATGATAATGATTTCTACGATACGTTTTTATTGTGGAAGTTTTCTCTAAACACTATTGTTAACGTTTCATTCTTCTGAAGCAGAGAATTGCCTATTACATTATCAAGAACAAACTACAAACGCAAAAACGCTTTCAAAGTATTCCCCTCCAGATGTAATACACTTATGCCAACAATTTTCACCGTCCTCGAAACACTTTTCATAAGCACTTTTTGGGATGGCGAATTTTATTTTATCTCTTCGCTTTCACAAATTGTCCTTGCGTAGATTTAACGTTTTTAGCACTGCAACAACACCAACAACATAAAACCAATGGCCTTTCTACAGTGCAGTTAAGTATGCCACAAGTTGCTGCAATTACTTTGGTTTCGACCCTCGAAAACCTAGGTAATGGCAGCACACCAGGAGTATTGGCTGCTGTTAGTCAGTTAAAGCTGACGTCGGCGGTTTCAGATTTCGGTTGCAGTTGTGGTTGGGCCCCGCTTGCAGCACATGAGTGCTTGTGTTGCATCAAACAGCCAGCAGCAAGCGATCTCGTTTAGTCGCTTATTAGCAATGTAGTCAGCAAATGTGGAACATCAGTTTGCTGCAGTCGCCGCAAAGCCAGGATGTGTTCGATGAAAATTATCGAGCTGCTCAATTATTTAGTTTGCTTTGTTGTGGTCGGGTTTGGTTTGATTGGAAAAGGGAGCTGAATGAATCTGCCTTCGGCGATGTCAATACAACACCTGTCAGCCTGAACACCTTAATTTACGCTCACACCGCACATGCTCTTTACTATACATGCACATATGTAAGTATATATGTACATATATACATGCGCATATACGAACATGCGGCATCTAAGATTTTGTGGCAACCCCTTCCTTCGCCATACTTTCTCTGCCCAAATGGATTTGCACCGCTTTATGCAAGACTCCATCACTTGGAAACCACATGAGTTTCATCATTTGTAAATACAACAACTACATAACGTACATGCGAACAACTAGATGCGCTCCTAGAACGCCTCTCAACTTTTAATTAAACATGCAACATTAATGCTGCAACAGTGGTAAATTGATTTTCTTGTGGTCAGATTGAGCGCACTCTCAGCACTCAGCGCTCAGCATGCAGCTCTCTGCGCTCAACACTCCACATGGCCCCGCAGAACCCACAAGCACCACACCATCAAATGCAACAAAGCTCTCACACACGCATATGCACTTCGTATGCGACCCAAGTACCGTAAGTACCCACTATTCATCAGCACGTGCATTAGAGAGGTGAGCTTACTAGCTGATTGGGTGTATGCAGCGATCAATGCACACATTTACATACACATACACTAACTGTACGTGGGCATGTATGGTAAATGGATTGTATGTATGTAAATGGGTTAACTCATATTAATGTTGTGCAGTACATTAGGCCGATCATCCGAAGGTTGCCACCTTCTGTTTGTCTGCCTGCTTGCAGAAAATGCACGAAGGTGCCTGGTAAATGTATATGTACATAGGCAGAGCAAAGTGAGCCATTGGCGCCATATCCAGGCCTTGTTATATTGCATACTCATTCTGAGCCGCTGCAAGTATTCTCTTTGACTGCTGTTCTTTCCATAGGGATTAATTCGACCTAAATCGCAATATAATATGTAAAATTGTAAAATCTTCAGGCATACTTATTCCGTAAGAGTTACAAGTTAGGTTCTCAATTTTAACGTTTCAACTATTCCTCTAAGGCCAACTAATCTAGAAACATCCAATCTGTGACGTCCGTGTTTCGGACGATTGAAACGGAAACGAGTTCTAAATACGTTCTTTGTGATATGTTGCTGAAAACAAATATTATATTTTTATATATATCCGAAACCACTATGGTAAGCAGCAGACAGTTATTTTGTTAATTTTTTCGTCAATAGTTACTAAAATACTTAGTCTGTAAGTAAAGCAAAGTAAATTCTGCTTTTTCTCGACTTGATTCTATTACGTTTACTTTTGTGCTACCAGAATAAAAAGTGTGTTATGTTAATTAAACTATAAATCGTATATAACATTAGGTAGTGCATTATGTTTTATTGATATTGCTTAATAATACTTCGCTTTAGTTACAGCCTGCTTAACTTATCATTTGAAAGTAAACACAGACGAAGCATCTCCTTTCTCCATAACTTCACATCAAACAGACCACTCAGACATGTCAGGCATCAGACATTCCAAGCTACTTCAAACTGTCGAGCGTCTGCACATCAAAGCAGCCACACTTCACTAAAACCACTACTTTCTTCGCCAGTGCCGCCAGCAGATGCCGAGAGTGGATGGGGAACACCGCCCGTCCGTGTGCTTGAGAGAACATTAAAAAATGCATAAAAACTATACTATTGACATAAAGTAAGCGCGGAGGCAGTGGCTGCAGTCGTAGTACCGTTATGCAGTAGTAAAAGCACAATAAGAGGGGCGTAAATAGAGAGTTAGAGTAAAGAGAGAAGGGTTTGATACGTGAAAAGTCGAAATTGACAGTCTGTTACGTAATAAAAGACCATTTCCTAGACGAGTGTTAATATTGTCGTCTCCAATGTTCCTTTCTACAATTGTCCGCCAAATTGGGTATAATCCAAACGTTGTTTTTGACCGCAAATTTTGCAAGAATCCGAAACAAATCTCGAACTACACGATTTTGCGAAAATATGAGATCCATCTGGATACAACACATTTGAAAGAGTTCCTCAATTTGTTTCTTCACACAATAGTATGGTTCGAAGAAGATATCGGCTTTTCCTTTGGTTTCCCATGGTAGACCTCTCTGGTTACTTACTAACATTTAAATAAAAATAGTGAACCGCTGATTCTCGCGTAATGTAAGCATAATATCCATAACTGAGGGGTGCCAAACCAGCGTCAACAACAGAGCCATCAACGATGGAATCAATCAAGATCACACCGAACAGAGAAAAGTCGTAAACGGGAGCAATGCTGGCGAGACTATACTGTCAGTGGTAATAACGACAATGACAGCATTATAGTCCAAGTGCCAATGACAATGCAGACATATATTGAGCAACAACAGCAACAAAAAAGCCATAACTAAACAACGTCATGACAATAAGCAAGAACATTACAAAAGTTTTCATTTTTATCGCAGCAATCAGTGCGAAAAGTTGGGCGCGTGTCGAGATACCATCACATACACACATACATATGCATGTACATGCGAGTATACTTGTATAAGCAGGAATATGCATGTAGGAAGCAAAAGGCGATAAGTCAGGGGGGCCAGAGTCAAGTGCATGTGGTGTAAAAATTGCAAGGAACTAAAGGATGTCACTACTTTTTCAAGTACAGCGCCCACACACACAATCGTTAGTATGTGTGCGTGTTTGCACCTACACATAAACAGTTACTTTCGTGTGCGCACGTGATAAAGGCAGCGAGACAATTTGCGCTTCGAACAACGCTAACAAAATATTACGTTGCTACAACAATAGCAACAACGGACGGTGCTTTCAAGTGGCGCGATAATCGCCTGTAGTAGCAGCAACAAGAGCAACAACAAATGAAGTAAGCAACAAACCGCACAGACATAACGAATGCAATATTGTCGTGAAACCAGTAAATTTTGAAGAGCCACTCACTGCAGTCCGCCATTTTTGAGTGCGAGCGAATATTGACATAGTGGCTGGCATTATTGTCTGTTGCCCGTCATCATCACCATCAACAACAACCACAACAACACCGGCAATAACAACAGCTTGACAAAGTTTATTACTCTTCTGCTTGGCAATTGAGTCCCCTGCAACATTTCAGCTACTGAAGCGGTAAGTTACTTGGCGGTTGGAGTATATTTTTGTGACTTACTTGGCTGACACTTTGACGGAATCTCATAAAGTGAGGGGCCACAGCGAGGCGGCGAGGGGCGGGTGGAGGGTTAAAGCTGTGGAGTCAACCGGCGGGTGTCCGCATATCTCTCGATCTCCCAAGCAGCTGTGTGTCCAAGTGGTGAAAGATTAAAAACGCAAAACGAACGATTAGATGTTAGGAGCTACGTGATTTACAGGCGAATAAAACATGCTTCGACTTCTGACTGACAAGCACTGAGTGGGCGGTGGGTGGTACGTGCCTTGTATATATGTATGTGTGGCAAACGAGTAATTTTTATCTCGTCTACAGTTGTGAAAAAGTGGTGCGCAAGTGGGGGAAATATATGTAGGTGTAACAAGAAAAGACAATAACAAAGTTTGAGATGTCTTTAGTCAACATAGTGTTTGCTTTGTTGTTGCTCGTTGTCACATTTGGAAGGATTTATACATAAAAACACACACGTGCGTTCTTGAAGAGCTTGGGTTGAGCACCATTAGTTGCAAATTCTGATAGTTACATGCAGCTTCATCACTCTATTTAAGCTAAATTGCACTTGAGGAGCTGTAATTATGCAGATAGTTCACTTGACTGGCGTTAAGTTGAGGGAGACCTCTTCAATGTGATCAAGTTCAGAAAGATAGATGAAGGAGGAAGATCAAAGCTTTGATTTGATAGCATATTGCATTATGTGACAAGGCTTGACAGGCGCATTAGTTATGTTTCGAAAGACTTTAGTGTAGTTAGTAGACAGTTCACTTCTTTGGGATGAATAATAAAGATATTCCATATGTATGTTGGACAGTTTAAAAATTATATTTTCATATTCAAATAATAAAGAAGCATGGTGTTTAAAGTAAGAACCACAAGTCTTTCGAGGACATAGCCCAAAATTGCGAATACCAAATTGTTCTGTTTTCGCACCATATCACCAGCTATGGCTTTTAATTCTTCCCTCATCCACTGTGAAATTAACCAACTGCTTATCGTCCTGCCGCAATTCGCCTTTTATATCAGTTTTGCCGTAATTTAGGACCTTCGTCTAACCGCGATTAACCACAAAAGCGCCGACAACCACACATATACACACACGCGAGTGTGTATGGAGATCAAAGGAGCCTAGAGGGTATTTCCCGCTGCATCTTTATATCAGCGTAGGCTTAACGAAGCCATAAAAATGATAAACGGATAATAAATACATATATGATAAGCAAAAATATTTAATATATAACCGGGACTAGCAAAACCACGCACAACCACACACTCCCACACCGACAACTCGAAGCTTAATGCGGAAAATCGCACTGCCATCAATAATGAGAGTAATAAAAAATATGAATTGTTGTCATCAGCGGTGTGTCGACAGCTGCGGCGGCGGCGGTGGCGGTCTCTGCGGATGCGGAAATGCGTCAACAGCTTTCGTTATTGCGCTGGTAAATTGCACACGTCCGCTATTACGTTGCGACCTGGCTTCATACGGACCTACGTGGCTGAACTTCAGCTACCAAAACTTAATGAGACGAACGATAAGCGACGAAGGGGACTCGAGCGGATGAGCAGACAGTCAGCCAAACGAGAGGGCGGTTAAGTTTATTAAAGGATACATTTGTGTGTTTCGTTGCTGGCGCTCAGACTCCGGAAACGCAAAAGGAAGTGACATAAAAATTAAACGATGAAGCATAAAATGCTAATTAAATTGCAAATGGAAACGTTTTGATTTGAAGAAGACACAAGAAAAGAAAATATAAAGAGAAAAAGGACTATTGAGTATAGTAACTAGGCACTTCTAGTAGAAAGCGCTGGCGGCATAATGAGTTTATGGGAGGCAAAAGCACAAGAAAACGAATAAAAGGAAACGGAAAATTAATTAAAGCAAAAAGTAGTTAGAATAACAAGGGCACAGAGCAGAAGGACCATGGTGCACACTGAGGAATGGCTGGCAATTTATCAATATGTGTATATTTAAATAAGAGTAAAGCAAAAAAGACACGAAATGAAGTTGATGCTAAATCAGTGAAAGGTGGAATGCCAAATTTATGTATGAAATTAAGAAAATGAGGGTAGGAGCTTACCAGCACAAAAATTAATAAGTTAGCAACTTAAAGAAGCTAATATGCAAATTTACTTTTTTAAAGAACTCTCCTTAGAGCGAGAAACCCGTTTACGGACTAAACTGTATTTTGTTTTTGTTATTTTTATTCACATTTCAGCCTCCTCATGAAATAAAAACAAAATTAATTTAAAATTAATTAATTTTAAATTAAATACGAACGCTCGTCTGCACCAATTTAGAAAGTAGAATTGATTTAATTAAATCACTACTGAATAAAAAATATTTTGTATACAAAATGGAAACAATATCAATTGTGTTTGTATAAAAGTAATTTATGTGAAGCACTCCATCGTTGGCGATTGTGATTGCCTTTGAAATAAATTATCGAAAATCGGCACAAGTCTTTAAAAACTAAAGCGAAAGGAGTTTGTGACTTTGTAACTGCTTGTTTGGGGTAGAAGGTTAAGCCACAATGGCACTACCTAACATACCATGTAGTAAGTCTTTGGAATGTTTGTTTCGATGTTCTTGAGAAGTATAAACCAGCTAGAAGTCGTTAGGCTACTTCAAATTTCTTGGAGTAACAGAATTTATGGCCGACAGATTGTTAATGTTGAATTTTGCCCAGATCCAGATCTGAACCCTCGGTGCACACAATAGCAATCTCTCAAATCGCTCATAGTATTTGCTCAATTCTATAAAATTGACGTGAGAGTTTTCCTACAACCAAATTATGTACCACACCGACAGTTAATACCATAAACTCAATCTTTAGAATGTCAATAATAATATTCATAGCCTCCTTTAAGCTAGATTATTCACTTAGTATATTGTTCTACAGCACTAGAACGTATAGCAATTAAAATTATATTTTTGCATTTGTATTGAAATTACTAAATTCAACTTATTTATTTCTCTTCCATGGCAAAATAATCTCTTTAACGATATACCTCCTGTGATCTCCTGTGATCTATGTACATATAATTACTGTAGATATACATATGTACATATATAAATTCAATTAAATAGCGCTTATAGCCGCGAAGGATGTGATACAAATTACTCGCAGGGAAGACAGTTGCGGCAGCTCTGAGCGGAAATAATGAAAATTATAACAAAGCATGAAAAAGAAATCAGAAAAACTTGCATATACACATTAATCTCGTTAGCATTAATGATGCGCTGAGCAACAACAACATTGTGAACCACGTAGTATCATTCAAGTGACCTGGATATTACAGTAAAAGCTCTCTCAAATCAAATTATGGCAAGGATGAATTCTCTTTTTCAATTCATTGAAATATGTATATTCAAAATGCATACATATGTATGTACTATATTCAAGTACATTGACTGTGATTCACATTTCAATGTCGACATATGTATATATACACGTAGATTAAAGTTCAGCACTTCCTAGCGTTCGATTTGGCTAATAATGTGTTCGTGTTCAAAGCTCAATGTCGACTAGCAATAAGTAAATACATACATACGTAAATACAAGCAATAAAGCGGGTTTATTTTCAGCTATGGGTCTAAAACCGGTGTCGAGCCAGCGATTTTTATGTTGAAGTTTTTTAGGGGTTATAAAAATTTGCTTGCCCAGTTAGGCAAAGTTGTCCAGAATGATCCGTAGTACCGTGGCTTTAGTTCTTAATCTCCACGACCCAAGTGCCTTCCTCTAACTCTGAGATAATCACCCCTGTGGGCTGATTTTACCAAAATTTTGTTGCATGAGTTAATCGAGTTCCAATCGATATATTAAAAATAAAAACGAAATATGGAATAAATAAAAATAAACCTCAGGCTATCATCACTAAAAGCCCCTCCAGCATTGGGATTTGTATGAAATCATAATGGATTCAGAAATTTTAATAATGTGTAGAAGCCTGGTCGAAAGCAAAAAACAAAAATGAAATAAATTACAAAAACAATCACCGAAGTAGCCAGCTACGCATTTTCTCTGGACGCGGACACCTGCCTTAAAATGAATAACTGGATGAAATGGCAGACTTGCATAATAACACAAAGCAAGAGAAAAAAGCAACAATAACAAAGGCAGTAACTAATTTAAAGAGGACCTTGGCGAAATTTTAATTAATTTCAGCGTTTAGTCGCGTGCAAAGCTGTGATCAGCATCAACAAATTAAATGAAAACAAAAAATTAAATTAGAACAACAACAAATTCGGAACATAGCACAAACAGTAGCAGTAAGTGTTTTTGTTTTCTGCCGCTGACAGCAGCAAATTTAATTGAAATGTGAAATTGTGCCGCCAGAAACACGAAAAAATAAATATAAAATAAAAGCAAGCGTGTACCTATGTATATACATACATACATACATATGTATATGCGCGTTAACAATTATTAATGCCAGCGGGAGGCATTCATTCGGTAGACTGTTGTCAACGCCGCGCCACTGCACTTGGCACTACGGTCTTATCAGCCGTTATTCATCGACGGTATTTATTGTCAACTTGTCGTTGGGCATAACAGTGTTTTAATTAACAGCAACAATATTAGCAACAACAGCAACAGCGCACTTTGTGACATTGAAGTGCACTAAATCATCAACTAATCTATTCGCCTCGTCAGCGCGTTTTCGTTCGCTTCCAGCGCGCCAGGAGGAGGCTTATGTAGACATGTTTGTAAGCATGTACCACATTTAACGGTTGGGATAGTACGCAGCTGCAGCGCTAGTCAGCCGCCCACATAACACGGCCAATAATTAACGTCGTACGCGGTGCAATAGTACTAATGAATGCAATGGATGAGCGAGAAAGTGGAAATTCTAGGCTGTGCTACTAAATTTAAAAACAAATTTGAAAAAAACAAACTCTGGCATGGAGAATACAAAATTTCTAAATTGAGTAGGGTTATCTACAGTAGCTGCTGTGCGCGCTAATCTTATCAGTCAGAATATTTTCATATTTTTTGTGCTGTTGTTGCATTTTAATTTTATTTTTAAGTTGTTTGTGCAATTATATTTGTTCGCGTGACATAATGCTTAATTTGGAGCTCAGTATATACACACGATAAAAAACGGTATATGCTTATATACAATTGCATGTAAATGTACGTAAATAAAATGATAAAAATCACAAACTCATTGTTATTGCTGTAATTAACTTATAAGCCGTTCTCACATGGTCAACCACCATTAAAGTGCGAATGTTCATTTCCTAACGTTAACAACAACAGTATATATGTAAATTCATATGTGCATACTATATATGTATGTACATATTTGCTTGGAAGAGCCGCGCACTGTCATATAACTTACCGTTTATTCAGCAATAAATAGCGAGTACCTGCTTGCATTGGTGTACACATACAAACATACTCTTTCAATTTAAGCATTAATTTCATTTGGATTAATTCGCTTTATTTATGTGTAAAATTACGAATAATTTAATAACTAATTCTAATGACGAGAATAATCTTTTTAAAATTTTACAAAAGAACATTTCATGTACTTTTTATATTTTAAACATAAATGAAGAACCAAAAATAAAAAAACAAGAAAAAAACGTTAACTTCGATAGCATCGAAGCTATATCCTTCACACATACAAAGAAGATACAAGAACTTGATTCCGATTGTTCAGTTTGTGTGGCAGTTATGTATATGCTATAGTTATCTGATCTCAACAATTTCTTCGGATATTGCATTTTTGCATTATTGCCTTAGACTATGATCTTTGCCGAATTTCGTGGGGATATCTTGTCAAATAATAGAGTTTTCATACAATACTTTATTCCGGTTGTTCAGTTTGTAAGGCGGCTACATGCTATAATGATTGGTGGTTTCGACAAATGCGCCGCTTCTTAGGGAGAGACAAACATGTGCAAAATGTCAGTTCGAAATCTTAAAAACTGAAGGACTAGATCACATACATACAGACAGGCGGACTCCGGAATAGCCTTGAGAGCCCAGGTGCATGTTGTTTGGATCCCCTTTCATCGGCTTTTTCAGGCAAGGAAACAAAAAAAGTTCGGGGGGACCACATCTGGGCTGTAGGGCAATCGTTTTCACTTTGTATTTGCTCATTCTTCCCTTTTTTGGGATAGGCCCTCCAAAAAGGCCTAGTGCCACCGAAACACACCACTTCTGGCTAAAACAACAGCATCAAGCCTGCTTGATCATATCAAACGTCTCTGTCGCAGATTTACCGAGTTTGACACAGAACATTTCGAAACACGTCGCGCGAAATGATAATTTGTCCTCACTCTCCAGGTGCTCGGAGACTACTTATCAGCCGTTCCTCCGAATCCAGTCGGTGCGCGTACGCTCCGAAGTACAGTCGCGGCGGAAGAAAATCAGTCCTATTACTTTCCGGATACATACTTTTATGGGGTCTCCGACGTTTCCTTCTGAGTATTGCAAACATTCTAGCAAACTTGATATACACTGTTTAGGGTATAAAAATATATTATCGGGATCCCAACGGAATTTTTTCTTTAGGTATGCTTTAAAAGAGAAGTTCTTAACAGCTGGGATACAGATCATTCAACGTAATACCAGGCTAAAACAGCTGATTCCAACAGGCTCATAACATTCAACGAAGATAAAATGTTAACTTTATTTCTTCATATTTATTTGTAATAATAAGCCTAGTATAATATAGTACAAATTATAGACTATTTCAGTGCAATTTTCTTCATTCAGTAATTAATTGAGTGAAGGAAAACCAACATTGTTTTGGGAGAAATTATTTTACGATATTTTCAATAAAATAATATAATAAAAAACACAACTTTGAGAAACAATCTAATAACTCTTTGCTTACACCAATACACACAAATGGGTATTAATCCTGATGCATTTTCAAAATAAATAAATGAACTCACTTTGTTTATCTTTATTTTTGTACTAGAGTTACTGAAAAAATATTGTATAATCCAATCAGCAAGCAATGTACGCTAAGAGAAGGATTTCGTTACGCACCTGAAAGTTGAAAGAAAAAAATCAATTAATGTTAATGAACATACATGCATATACACTTATAACACTCATAAGCAAGAAGTTCAAGTAGCCTGAGTCGAGTTTAGATAAGGTTGGCAGTTTCATTCTCAGGTGAATCAGGTATAATAATTCACTATTTTTATACTCTCGCAACATAGTTGCTAAGGAGAGTATTATAGTTTTGTACACATAACGGTTGTTTGTAAGTCCTAAAACTAAAAGAGTCAGATATAGGGTTATATATACCAAAGTGGTTAGGGTGACGAGTAGAGTTGAAATTCGGAAGTCTGTCTGTCCGCCCGTCCTTCTGTCTGTCCGTCCGTGCAAGCTGTAACTTGAGTAAAAATTGAGATATCATGACGAAACTTGGTACTCGTATTTCTTGGCTCCATAAGAAGGTTAAGTTCGAAGATGGGCAAAATTGGACCACTGCCACGCCCACAAAATGGCGAATGTCATAACTAAGCCATAAATAAAGATATTAAAGTGAAATTTGGCACAAAGGATCGCATTAGGGAGGGGCATATTTGGACGTAATTCTTTTAGAAAAGTGGGCGTGGCCCCGCCCCCTACTAAGTTTTTTGTACATATCTCGGAAACTTCTATAGCTAAGTCAACCAAACTCTACAGAGTCGTTTCCTTCAGGCATTTCCATATACAGTTCAAAAATGGAAGAAATCGGATAATAACCACGCCCACCTCCCATACAAAGGTTATGTTCAAAATCACTAAAACTGCGTTAACCGACTAACAGAAAACGTCAGAAACACTAAATTTTACGGAAGAAATGGCAGAAGGAGAGAAGCTGCACCCAGGCTTTTTTTAAAAATTGACCAAAAACCATATCTCAGGAACTACTAATCTAATTAATTTTACAGCAAAATAAAAAAATATGTAAATGACGGATAATGAAATCTTGATTATCACTTTATCATGCGAGAGTATAAAATGTTCGGTGACACCCGAACTTAGCGCTTCCTTACTTGTTATATAAGAATTTGAATTAATTGAATTTTCACAATTTTTTTTCCAAGAAAATTATAAAGCGAATTAATATTTTCTCATTGAAATTTATTTATTTACTTTAGAAAAATTATAAGACAAAATTGAAAATGAAGCTGTCAAAAGGGGCGCCTTGCAGAAGCTTCGGCTTTTGTCGAGAATAGCGCCAGCACCATTTTAACCATGGCAAGAAAACACGACGTGGTGAATGAGATATGCGGTGCAATGTATGTTTACAGTGCTAATTAATCTCCGAGCTTAATTAAAACGTGTTGACATTCTTGAAAACCCAAAACTCAACAACACGCCGGCATTTTCCATCATCAACCGGTCAACTGGACGAGTAGACGAAGGAGCCGCAGCAATTCACAATTTCACACGCACGGACCAAGCATGCGAGCACGTTGGAGTGTGTTATTAAGCACTCTTCATGCATGTTCGCTTCTTCATTAGGATGGGACCACTTTTCGTTGATTTCGTAAAGTGAAAAGATGTTGTAGTTACAGGCGTTCTGTATAATTTGAGAAGAATAATTCTGTCGCTTTGATTCCAAAATTATTTACAGGCGTTAGGGTGTAGGGTAAACCAACCAATTTATTGATGTACGAAAAAAAATCTAGTTCACCCCAATTTGTCTTTAGATACAAGTATGGGTTCACAGACCTCTATAACTGCTTCAATGGTTAATTTATAGACCCAACCCCATGGTTATATCTGTCTTTTTAGGAAATGACACTAAAGTTCAGTATCATTAAGCAAACTATATTAAAAGGATTAAAAGGCAAAACTTTATAACTCATCGCCACATCGGTAAGATGTGTGAGCATTTTACAGTTATAAAACTAATTAGAGGTATGAGAACATTCAAACTTGGCAGCAGCGCGTAAAGTGGCAACACTTAACGACGATGTTATGTTAAACAACCTCGGGTATCTACGATTATGTGGTGTGAAGTAAAGGGCAAGTGCGAAAATCCGCAAGGAAACTAGAAAACACAACCCGGGATATAAGCATCATTAATCAAAAGGACAAGAGAAACTAGACGCTTATGTACCCACATCCACACACCCACCCACATTCATTCAGTTAAGGAACGCTTTTAGAAAGAAAGGACTGGCGAATGCACAACATTCCGAGGCCGAATGATACACGCGGCAAAATAAGTGCCGTAAATATTAATGAAGTGAGTTGGAACCGCCGTGAGCGCTTGTGTAATTGTCATCTCGCTGACTGCGGTGGCAGTTAAGCCGCCCTGAGAGATAAACATAGCAATAATAGAAGCCACTGTAAGGAAGAAATAAAAGACGACTTTTTGGCATTAAGTCCAAAGGGGCCTGTCACTCAATGTGGTTGTACCTGAGGGATAAACACGGCTTCTGACGTTGAAGTGAAAAACTTGAGGCTTCAGCTACAAGGAACAGTGAAGTGGAAGTACGGCGTGAAAGAACAATACTTTTTTCAATTAACCATGCAAAAGAGGCGGCTAATTGCAAATAAAACTCATGCGCAAAACGGCGGCTACTTCTTGAGGCTTTTAAGTGCAACTTGACGAAAACGGGAGGAATGCTGTACTGTTTGACATAAACATTTGTCGACCTTTCAGCACAAAGTAGCATTACAAAAGAATCAGCAACGGGGTTTATCACATCGCTAACAGCCCCTACTGGAAAGCATAAGAAAAAGGGCAAACAGCATCAACCGATGGAGCATGGCTCTGGACCTCTGTGCGGTTGGGACCGAGTCGCAGGACAGAACACAAAAAACAAACACACAAAGACGAAAGTATTTGCAAACACACGAGAAATGCGTTCAAAACAATGTCGCTTAAAATAAATGCAGCGCGGATAGCTGCCTCCACTACCGACCGAGCTATACAGAAGTACATACATGATGAGATACTATAACTCGAATTGAAATAATGTATTTAAATTATTTTCTCGGAAAACTCGGGTTTTCCCTTTCGCTCAAGTTTAATAAGATAATTTGTAGTTTGCAATAATAATAAATTTGTTTACTCATCATCTGCATATAAGAGTGTTTCACTCATAACTCCCCGCAATGATTCATATCGAAACCAAAATCAAAGCTTTGCTTAAAGTTCACCGAGATACCAAACCTACCATATACACTGGGGTGTTCTAAGGATTTATGGCCACCTATAGTTAATTACATCTGTAATAATTCTTGGAAAGTGTCACCCATTTACCAAGAGAAGTTCTTACTTCGTGTAAATAGTTTTAAAACGAGCTTAAGGGTATCTGATAAAACATGCTCAAAAGAGGTCCATACTTTATCCAATTGCGCAAAAATTGTAAATAGTGCTAACATATTTTTCACAACTGTACAATACAGCCATATTTACATACAAACCACAAATAAGTATGCCTGCAACCGACCGACGTTAGACATTTGACAGGTGAGGTTTTACCAAGTGCGTGCGTGTCTGCCGTGTCTAGTGCTGCTTGCATGCAAAAAGTTTCGACGTGTCGCACAGGCAAGCAAGCAGCTAGATCAGCATAAAAGTTCACATAACGGCAAAGGAATGTAAGTAAAGGTACTTTCCAAACATATACATATTCACATATTTATACATGCATGCCATGTGACAGACGAAATGTGATGGGCAGCAGTTATCAGATGACCCAAACTGACAACAATAACAACATGTGTTAGTAGTCAAGTTGTGGTTAGCGCTAAAGCAAAATAACATGCTCGCAATGAAGCAGAAAAAGTTTAGTTAGTCTACGGCGCCATTGCCCGACCAGCAATAGCTTTGCTCCAATAAATTAAAGGTACACACATACTCACAAAGAAACAAATATAAATACATGTATGAATATGAATGTGCGCACATTGTGTGTATGAATGAAGGTAACTTTTGTGCTGAGACATGTTTCAGACAGGCCGTCCAATTACGGAAACAATTAAGGTACATTGTTAGCAAGGAATCAGCGGCAAATGAAAAGAAGTATAGAGCGAACTTCACAGAATCAACTGAAAGAGTAAAGTGCAATAAAATTAAAGGCGAAATGAGGTGATTGAGTGGAAATGGTCGCTACGTGTTTTCAAGAAGAACAATTAAATATGTGACAAATAAGTAGACTCGCACACATGTTCTTAGAACGAATTTTCACCGCAAAAAACGGAAAAACGGAGGGTTGACTGTGAAAACTTTTGCTAAAAGCATTATATACATACATATGTGCACACAAACATTACGAAACAGTTTTTAAGTAAATATGAACTTTCTTAAACACAGTTCGACTGCTGCCACTTGGTTATCAAACGCTTTCAAGTTGCACGTCCTAATATTATTGGTTTTGTACACCATTGCTTTCGAAATTCTTGTAAACGCCCAAAGACATGGTTCAAATATTCAAAATAAAGAATGACCAAAGAACTAAGTCCCCCGAAATGAACGCATTGCATTTAAAATCAAATTCCGCTTCTAGGCCTCTAATCGAACTTCGTTGGCTACATAACGGATCATGGAAGTCTGCAGAACAGTAGCAATTCATTTCAGACAGTAAACCTAAGCGTAATTCGTTCGTTCTGGAGTCATTTTGTGGACGCAAAGATCAACAGGTGATTAAATCAAATTGAAATCCAATTGAAAAAAGTTCAGTTTTCGATGCTTAGTCTGACGTAACTTTTGTTAAACACGGAGGGGTGTATTTGGAATACCATCAAGTACAATGCCAACGTCGGGTATGGTGGATTAAAAAAGAAATTACATGAACCAAATAACCCTTACGATGCACTTGTATTTGGATCGCAGCCTGCTTATGATTTATAGATAATTTTTGCATCCTTTTCATCTCGTCATACTTATATTGTTAGTAAACGTTTCCGGCCACTTCAAGTCTTTAAAATTAAGCCTTCCCTTTAAATTAAATTTAGTTTACTTGGTGTATAATACAAGTATAGGAGATTGCTGCTCATCATCCACAGAACCATTTGCTTTAATCACACTGTTAAGGATACTACAGCAAAATATTTTTCACAATTTTGCAGACTATGGTAAAGCCGTTCAACAAATTTCCTTAGCGAACCACGGTACAGACAATATATGCAGAACAAAGCCCGATATCCACAATTGTCCGTTATTTTAGTTACCAAATTTAGTGTAACTTTTGTAAAGTTTACTTCATTAAATGAGATTTTCTCATCTAGAGAGTATCATCCCTTAGAAAGGAACGCAAAAATACATAAGAAAGGAAGTGTGAGTGTATGCGCAACGCTTAAGCGAAACAAAACTGAAGAAGCTGCAAAACTAACTAACAAAAACGCTCACTTTATTCCGCTGGCAATGAATGCCGATGCCAGCGTCTGCTAGTGGGACCCCATTTCGAAAGAACCACCCACCAGCCGCCAATGCGTAGACTAAAGAGGAACAATCAAAATCCAGACAGCGCCATGCGACCATGTGGCAACCAACGAACTAGCCAACGTGGAGCCAGTGGGCTTTCGTTCGAGCGTCCACCCGCAACCCGCCTGAAACTACAACCACTTTATTTTTCTTCTTTTCTGCTTTTGTGTTGCTTATGCAACGCACCATAATGTTATGGATACTTAATTTATTTTTTATACAGCTTCAGGGATAACATAAATGTGGGCATTTGTGGGTGAAAAGTACACGCACGAATATACATACATGCATGTATACTATGTGTTATATGAACATGTGTGTGAATACATACTTTGTATGTACCTACTATCTGCCTGTGCAGCTCGAGCATGTTGACAGATAAATTAATTATTTCTTATTTCTCCAAAGGTTTTTAGTTCCGCGCTGGCTATGCGTTAGTACTTAGGTAACCGCTTATGAATGTATATCATTCGTGGCTGGGCGAAGTAAGATGGGGCAAGGAAGAGACCATGGTGTAATCATATGCTCGTCAGCATGTGACAAAGGCAGCAGAATCTCCTTAACTTACATACACAAATTTACTACCGCAAGGTACATAAAGGCCACACAACTGCAGGCATACATACTTACATGGGAATTTAAATCAGCTCGTGAGTGAGCAAAAGTCGGGCAGTGTGAATGAAACGAAGTATCAAAGCGTGAAAGCAGTTTTAAATTAGATCGTTAAATATAATGTTCTATTACTGGTACGAGCTTGAAGCCAATGTTACTTACGTACGTACGTAGCGGAAATATGAGCAGGTGGAAACCAGTTGACAAATAACGAGAGACTTTGACTTCCGTTTCATAAATCTAATAGAACGTCTAACAAATTTTGAATTTAACACCACTACTTTGGTGAATTGTTATGTTTTCTTAAGGGGTTAGGTGAGTTTGAAAATTTAAAAAAATATATTTTTTGGTTTGTATACAACACCTCTAGAATATTGTCCGAAATTTTTACGTTGATCCGAATAATAGTTTCGGAGATACAGCCTTGAGAACTTGTGCGCTCCAATCCAACTAAGCTAAGTCCGCCGTCTTTAAACGTGTTTTTCTCAAAACTGTGTATTTGAAGTCGGCGGACACGATTTCTCGAAAAGTTACGATCCAATTTAGTTCGAATTGTGTACTTCTTCTTCTTCTTCTTTACTGGCGTAGACACCGCTTACGCGATTATAGTCGAATTAACAACAGCCTCGTTTAGTAAGTTAAAGTAAGTTCCCTACTTTTAGCTTTATCCGGTTTTTCCGAAACAGTATACATGGCTACACCGATAGATCGGTTATTTATGGAATGAATGCACGTTGTAAAGAATATCAATCAAGCAATTTAGGCGGGTGTCATTTTTGCTTATTTACTTATTTATATGTTATCACAGATATGAGGTTCTGTTTTTTAATTTTTATTATATCTACTTGCTTACATTTTCTTGTTTGCTTATGAATCACTTTTTCGCTCGCGTTTACCTGATTTTTTTGCGATTTGCTCAATTAGTAGGCTGGCGATAAGATTGTTGTTAGAGCGGAAAGAGTACAGTCACATTCTTCATTTATCTAATTTTTTGGCTTAGCGTAGATGATATTATATCGCTTAGAAATTCTGTATTACTTGCTGCTGTGAAATTATTTTTGCGATTCAACCACATCCGAGAATTCGCTAGTTATTTACTGACCCTGTAGGGTAATCTTATAAAAAAATTTTTTTTTTTTGCATTTTCTGTTCCTTTATACCTTTAGAATTACTGTAAAACCCCGCTTAATTTTTTTTTAATGTTCACAAAACGCCTGGCTACCGTCCCTATATTTTTATAATTTATTGACAATGTTATGATAAAATTTATGTAAAAAAACATGGGGAAAAATTAAAAAAAAAAACGTTAATTACTTTTTTATTTATCAACATTTTTTTCATGATTCTTGTAGGGACGATAACCATTCAAATGATCCCAACGTGAGAAATCGTGACCGCCAGTGAAAAAACACATCTCATTCACTCAGCTATTTCTCCGACAGATGTCATCAAAAAATTCCGAAAAAATGTGTTTATACACTCCACGATATACCTCATGATATGTGAAAAAAGTTCTGTTGTAGAATAAAAATTTGTATGAAAACAAATGTCAAAAAAACAGGCCAGATTACCCTACTGGCCCCTTAATATAATTGCTGTAATTGTTTTCCTCCTCATGGTTTTATGTGCCTTTCCACGTTCAGTCACATATCTTTCTGAGCCTGATGCTGTTTTTCCATGCGTAAAATTCTTTTTTCGTCACACACACAGTCGAACCCAGGCATATGGAAGTATTACGAAGAGATGAGCTTAGTATTGGTAGTACATGTTTTAGTTAGAGGTAGAATATCCCTTATAGAGAACAGAAAATGCTTCTTTTCTAATTTTTAGCAAACAATAATCGCATTCAATTCATATCAGATCAGGTTTGGGTCTCGTTGTCATTTCGTTTAGCTTGTGACCATTGCAATCCAACCACCACCAACATGAATATGTGAGTATGAATGAATGTGTGTGCCTTTCGTAGTATCTCTCCAAGTAAGTAACAGCGTTCAATTAAGTTTGGATATTAACGTTAATATCTTCAGATTATACTCGTTGAAAAAGCTTCTATTAGATTTCGGACAGGTCGCTTCCCTATTACTTTTGCAGGATTAATTAAAGAAAAATATTGTTTTGCAAATTGAGTTTTGGAAACCACAGGATTGAGTTTGAGAGAAATAAATTCGTGTTTTAGGAGTTTCTAAACGCAGATTTTAAGACGCTGGAACACACATTGGCATACAAAAATTGTAGTATCTGAGTTTCAGAGAACGCAAAGGGAAGAGCACGTTTTGCATCGCGTTTCGGTTAAGCGAGATGACTGAAACGTGCTAATGTGTAAATGGTTAACTTCGTCCGAAACACAGATGTTTGTTGTAATGGTTTTCAAACAAACAATGAGTTTATGAGAAGCTCATTTTTAATAATTATTATTATTACGCCTCAGAACACACCGCTAGATTTTACGTAATATTGATTGTATAAATGTAGCTACAACAAAGTCAAAGTTTTCATGGAAGTAATTATTTTTTTTAAACACACTAGACAACAAATAGTTTTCAAATGAATTATTTAGCACGACAGCTTAATTACTGTGTAATTAACGGGTTTTCATCAGCTGGCTGCGGGTTGTGAAGGAAGTACGATGTTTAAAAATATTCGAAATGCCTGTAAACAAAGGTGAAAAAAACATATCATGTTATATTCATATGACGGCTTGAATTACACGTGTATTTACATGCTTTCCACTCGATTGAATTTCCCATAAATAGTTTCACCAGGCGTTGTATCTCGAAGCTTCAGGCGGTTACAAGTCACAAGTTATGCAGATGAAAGGTTCTCAGATGTTTATTTTAATGCCAATTAGCATATGGAAATCATATAATAACACAATAATTCTGACATTTATTTGCGAATTAAGTATATACACATATGTATGTACATATATGTGTTAGGGTGCGTAAAAACGAATAATTTTTTCACTTGGTACGATCTTTTTTTACTAAAGAGTTGCAATTTAAAATTATTTTTTTTTATTGAGTTGAAAAATTCATAAGAAACAGAAAAATATGCCATAAAAGAATCAAATTTAATATCGTTTAAGCGGTTAGGTATACGAAAAAATTTTAAAAGACCAGTTTGTAGAGCATTGAATTTCCTGATATTTTTTCAAATAGCGAAATATGAAAATTCTTTCTGAAAATAAGAAAGAAATAGCAGCGGTGGAGCTTCCCGTTACAATTAAGACTAAAAAAATATTCGTTCCTTTGATTCAGCCTAAAATGTATGTAAATAAATATATAATAATTATTGTGAGTTCAATTAAAAATGAAATATTTAAATATGTAAATAAATTGTTAAGAAGCCCGACACTTATACTTTACATAAAAGACATTGAATATAATGATTTGCAGATTAAATCATAATAATGTGACAATTTACATTTACTTTTAAACGAATATAAGTATACTGTTGTTGTTACCATCATTTCTTCCGCTAACATAACAACGAAATAAGTTTGAGAACTATATAATTTTCTAGAGGCATAGCTCTCAAAATAGGTTTTCAAATAAACACATCTGCTCCATTTTACCTCTTAAAATGGTGCTAAGGTCAAAGGTTTACTTCAAGGCATTGTAAATTTCAGCCTCACTTATCACTTTTATTTTATATGAATTTTTTGTCACCGTCCTTTTATGAAATATTACCTCGTTCCATCATAAAACAAAAAAAAAATATTTTTTTTCCAATCATTTGAAATAACTTTTCTTCTCTACTGCACGACGAACTTTCTCCATATTAAATATACTTATATTTTGCGATTATTACGCTTTCACCAACACTAACGGCCATCGAAGGACGAAGGACAATTGGATTTGCCAACTATGAAATATCGATATTGATTAGTCAATTAGAAAATTGTAACAATCGAAGTTACAAATGAAAAGTCAAAAGTGAAAAGGAAAGCGAACGAAAGAGAAAATCTACAAATTATCAACGAAAAGTTGGAAACTGAGATTTGTTGAGAAATCTTTAGAAAAATTTGTCATTCACTAGGCAGCATTCACTCAATTGGTGCGGCTGCCAATAAAAACTTAGAAATTGAATGTCCGGCCAAAAGAATGGAAAGGAAAAAACACAGCGTAACAAAAGAAAACAAAAATTTTATAAGATGCATGATGGAAAGTTATTAGCTCTTAAGAAATGTAGCAAAGTAGAAAAGTTAATAAGTACGTCTGCCGAGCAAAGCAACTGAATCTCCTCTTCGCAAACTTACCATATTCGTCAAACGGCTGTGCTATTTTACGGTAAAATACCGCTTACATATTTTCATACAAAGTATTTATATTCGAGGGGCATCCTTCCAGCGCTGCCTGAACTGCACGAAGTGCTCAGGAATGCGTTCACTCATTAAATAAAAAATTCTTCAGTTTCAAAAGCATGACTATCGATATGACTTAGGCGAAAGGAATGAATTTCCACGTAATTAATTATGCAATTTAGCGTGTACTAAGCATCAAGCAACATACCCACATGCATATCAGCGTTTGCTGTAGAAGAGAGGGTTAAAAATAAATGAACTAAAAACCAATTAATCGCATTTTGCTTACACACGTACGCACGAGCGTAAAACATTGAAACAGGGGAGCAAAGAAAACATGGAACGCAGAATTGAGAAAGGAGAAAGAGGCGCAACAAGTACATAATTGCAGCACAAACCTTTGAAAAATGCAAGCAAATATCTAAATGTGAAAATAAAAAATACCAACTGTGTTGTTGTTGGGGATGTGTGCATTAAAGTTAAAAGAACCAAAATATTTAAAATAAATTAAATTATTCCTTAAAATTAATTTTCAATGAATTAATAAATGCAAATGTGGATAAAAGTATTGAAAGTGAATACGAATTTAGAATAGTCTTAAGCGCTGCGAGGTGAAGTTTAACCGTGTGATAAACAACAAGGCCACCCATTTCAGAATAATAAATATTCAACACTTTTAAAAAGGCATAATTTGGATTTAAGCCTTTGCCAAGCCTCTAAAAGAGCCAAAGTATTATAAAATATCAGTTTTATACCAAAACTTCAAAGAGAGAATTGTTATTTCATTATCAATTTTAATAGCGAATAGTACTTACACGCATCGAAATAACATATTTGTCAAAGTTTTAATATTTTTAAGCCTCACATTGAAACAAATAATTAAGTGTGCAAACCAAAACAGGTTTTATAAATTTTTTTTATTTACAAAAACTACAAGAATAAGGAAGTGTTCGCAAGCGTTGAAAGCACAGAATACTATTGAAATTATGATTTCAAACCCGATAATGTATCAACTGATGATTAACATCGGATACATGACCTTGGCATCAGAAGCTTTTAAGAAACCTTATTTTTAACGACAAATTCTAAATACATTTCGAGGCTATTGGAACTTTTAATTTTAATTAGCTTTAGTTCATTCTTTGTAGATTTTTTTATTTTCCGACGCAAATTTACTTTATTTTTGTCTCCATTTAAAAAAATGGCTATAATTTATAACGTGTGTACATGATATTCATTTTCAGTCATTGTGGTGATTCATTAATTGTCATTCACCAACAGCTACAAAATGTCCAAACTCGGCACTAGTATATAAAAGAGCGGCGATATATATGCATACCTCTATCTTTTTTAGCCAAAGTCAGATACAGCTATTCGCATATAGACATAATTTTGTGTGGAAATATTCATTATATAATCTTGTTCATCACTTCAGCTCTTCACGAAGAACTTTTTGCTGTCGTTTTGAGCCAAAAATAATAATTGGTAATATGAATTAGTCAAATCGTGTTGCAAGTTGGCTTTCAGCAAATCTATTTATCATTCATAAAAGCAAATACACAATTGTTAATGTAGGACGTTAGAAATACCACTTTTTGATGAATATTCGATTTAATGAATAGTAGTGTTCAAAATATAAAGTGTCAGAATTACAAAAAAAAAGCAATTTTGGATACATGCTTGTTATGAACACATATTAATACATGCCTCAAGCACATCAATCTGCACATTGGATAAATGAAAGCATTTACTTAGGTGTTTTATCTGAAACTCTTGTTGCCGACAGATTATTTTCAAAATTTTTATGGACAACTCAGCTTTATATCGCTCATACATATTTTATGCTGTTACCATTATTAAACCGATTAAAAAGCACTCAAAGCACAAACGACGAACGTAAAGATATGATATTGGCCTTGAACAACCGGCTGACCTCATTTAAAAACTACACAATGAAAATCCACTTAAATCTCAAATGATTTATAATATTAAAAAGAAAACATCTTTGATTTCACGTTTTCTCGTGTTTTTTTTTTTTTTTTTTTTTTTGTTATGTGATGGAAGCCAACAAATCATGAAAATGTGCCAGAGTAAATATTCCAAATCAAATAAGCACATACTTGAGTATATACATATATGCACTACTACATGCACACGGCAGCAATAGAAGCAACCAAGCATTTTCATACGGAAAAAATTTCATCCAAGCGAACTATTTATAAAATCCACAAGTGGAAGATTACAACAAAGTCATGAAAGCTTCAGATAGTGAAGCAATGCCATGTCCGACAAACACATACATACATACATACAGGCATACGAACATAAAGCGCGATCGATGTGAGCAAATTTATTTTTTTTTTTTAATTTCAAGTGATTAGCAAATAATTGATATTATTTGAAAATCAAGCAAAGTTAGGCGATGCTGAAGTGTGTTTGCGTGTTTGCTTCTTCAAGCGCTCAAATCTCCGGCAAGTAGCATTGGACTATGCTATTATGTATGTGTGCACTCTGTTGTACTTTTGCGGTACTCGAATTTGTGTGTCTATTTCTAAAAATATTTATTTAGGTTTTGATTGTAGAAAAATAGAACTGAAGAACACTTGCGACCTGGTGGTGTGTATTCTAAATAAATATATGTATTACCTGCAATTAAAAAGTATACGTACATATATATATATATAAGTACAAATTATGTGTGTATGTGTACATAGGTTTAATGCCTACAAATCGTAGAAGTTTGCAACAAAATAATACACTCTTGGCAATATTTACAACATTAATGAGGTAAAGAGATATTAATTGCGGACAACATAAAGTGAAAGATTATTTCTCTGATGCTGGTCTCGAACACTTAGATTTTAACTGCCACGAGCCTTCCGAATCTTCCATGAAAATATTAAACCCAGAACATGAATGAGTCATAAAGGGTTTAATATCTTTAAAGATTTACCAGGACAGCAGGCAACATTTCAATGGCACAAGCGCACTGTTATAAACTGTGTACTAAAAGCTCTTAGTGCTTTGCCAGTTTTATTTGATTATGCTAGTCCCGTCACTTTGATTTATAGAAAGTATTGTTTGAACTTATTTCTACGAGTATGCATCTGCACAGTTCAAAATTATGACAGCGTAGGCTCTTCTAATATGTTTCGTGCAAGAAGACTTCTCAACTTCTACGCTGGCTGGCAGCAGGCTCTATAAAAGAAAGCGAGGCACCGTGCCTGACCAGTGCTTAGGTGACACTCGCGAAACGATGGGTTGTGATGTGATAGTCGCAAGCTGACATCACTGTAAGCTGGCTCATAGCTGGCTCTATAAAAGAAGGGCAGGCACCGTGCCTGGCCAGTGCTTGGGTGACACTCGCGCCTCGATGGGTTGTGATGTGATAGTCGCAAGCTGACATCACTGTAAGCTGGCTCATAGCTGGCTCTATAAAAGAAGTGCAGGCACCGTGCCTGGCCAGTGCTTGGGTGACACTCGCGCCTCGATGTGTTGTGATGTAAAAGTCGCAAGCTGACATCACTGTAAGCTGGCTCACAGCTGGCTCTATAAATGAAAGGCAGGCACCGTGCCTGGCCAGTGCTTGGGTGACACTCGCGTCTCGATGTGTTGTGATGTGAAAGTCGCAAGGTGACATCACTGTAAGGTGGCTGCCAGCTAGCTGCTAGCTGGCTCTATAAAAGAAAGCCAGGCACCGTGCCTGGCCAATGCTTAGGTGACACTCGCGTCTCGATGGGTTGTGATGTGATAGTCGCAAGGTGACATCACTGTAAGCTGGCTCATAGCTGGCTCTATAAAAGAAGGGCAGGCACCGTGCCTGGCCAGTGCTTGGGTGACACTCGCGCCTCGATGGGTTGTGATGTGATAGTCGCAAGCTGACATCACTGTAAGGTGGCTGCCAGCTAGCTGCTAGCTGGCTCTATAAAAGAAAGCCAGGCACCGTGCCTGGCCAATGCTTAGGTGACACTCGCGTCTCGATGGGTTGTGATGTGATAGTCGCAAGGTGACATCACTGTAAGCTGGCTCATAGCTGGCTCTATAAAAGAAGGGCAGGCACCGTGCCTGGCCAGTGCTTGGGTGACACTCGCGTCTCGATGTGTTGTGATGTGAAAGTCGCAAGGTGACATCACTGTAAGGTGGCTGCCAGCTAGCTGCTAGCTGGCTCTATAAAAGAAAGGCAGGCACCGTGCCTGGCCAGTGCTTAGGTGACACTCGCGCCTCGATGGGTTGTGATGTGATAGTCGGAAGCTGACATCACTGTAAGCTGGCTCATAGCTGCCTCTATAAAAGAAGGGCAGGCACCGTGCCTGGCCAGTGCTTGGGTGACACTCGCGCCTCGATGTGTTGTGATGTGAAAGTCGCAAGGTGACATCACTGTAAGCAACTTTTTGAAGCAGGTAAAGTACTATTGATGGTATTAGAAAAGTATGCAAGTAATCGAGCGCACTAGTGTTAACTACTCGATTAACTTGCTGTTGTTAAGCAATTGTATATTCAATTAAAAAGAAAACATGCATATGTATGTACATACTTATGTATGGAAAATCGTAATATAATTTTGATTTGTTTAAAACGTTGAGGACGGCGCAGCTTTTAATAGTCAGTTTCAACTGGCGGCTTCTAGAACGGTAAATAGCTAAGGCAGAACCAAGACGCTAAGCATTGAGTTGATTTGTGCAACGTCAGTTGTAAATTCATTGACAATTCATAAGAAATGGGATACCAAGCAGTACGATGTTTTAAAATTTAGAGATTATATTATAGATTGGCTCCTGGATGAAATGCCTACAGAACCGCAAGCATCCAGAAGAACTATACATTTTCTTCAGAAATATACTGGAACGGCAAGAAAGTCACGGAAACGATGCCATGAATGTTATAAAACATTATCTGCTCAACGAGACAAAAGTTTTACTGAGAAGAGAACTAAAAAAGTTACAATGTTCTGCCAATTTTGCGAAAATAAGCCACCACTTTGTTTAAAGTGTTTAAAAAAACTCACAAATATTAATAAATATATTTAAAAATTTGTTTTGATACCAGATTTTTTTATTTTATCAAATCATCACCATTCAAAAAATAGTTCTGAATCAAAGCCAGCGTGACCCAGCGCCAGATGAAACCTTAGTGTCGTCCTCAACGTGTTAATTATGATAATACATAGATTGCTAACAAATCTCACAACACTTTAACTGGAGCTAAGGCGCAAAGTATAAATAAATAAGTAAGCTCTAAGGTATCTAACCTACTTTCCCCATTTCTTGCGTCCACACCAACTTGAAGAAGCTTCCACTTCACATTTCAATCGATCAGACAATAGCACGTGCATTTTAGTCAAACATAGCGAAGAACACAGAGAGTTTTATAGCGGGTACCCTCGTAAATTGCCTAACTTTATAAAAACAGTACAGCAGTTGCATTGCTTTATGCTTTTATGGGAGCTATATGCATTTGACACATATGCATGTATATATACTCCTGCATAACTAAGTAGACATGTGTGTGCACTCGAGAAACTTCAAGTACTTGTGCACTCGCATACAAGCGGACAAACAACAGCAGCACTTCACTGGCTTTTTCTTCAGCACTTCAGCTTCAATTGAATGTCTTACTTTTATGCAAGCCGTTTTCTTTTTGTTTTCGCATACACCTTTGCCTTTCTAGCTTTTATACTTTTACTACCTCATTGTGCTATTTATGACATTTTCAATAACCATTTGGCATGGAACACACACGCACACACACTGAGCTGCACTCTTCAGAGTTGCGATACATGAATATTTCAATTCAACCCACATTCGAGGAGCCCTCAACTATCTAGTGAATATGACGTGACCTAATGCAAAAGAGACACACACACGCATACAAATGCGGTTGTACCCTTTATTGAAAATGAAATAAGATGAAGATGCTTCATATTTTCTTCCAACTTGGCCAGCAAGCAAAGCGAATACGAACAAATGCATAATATTAATATGTAAGTGTGTGTAGCACACCACATGTGTGCTGAAAGAAAGAATAGCAAGCTATTAAACTTCAATTACTAGCGTGTTTGGCAATAAAATGGCAAGTTCGGGGGGAAACAGATTACGATTTCGGCATGAACATTATAATATTCTTTTAGTTTAGTCGTACTTATGCATATGAGCATCCACAGCAGCTTTCTGCGCTTCCCTGCTTGCCCTTTGACACTTGCGCATTTTGAAATGCAAAAAAATCGATTTAAAATTCTTGTGTTGTATGTGTGAATGTCGCAGCAAAAGACATTAAAATTTGTAACATTTACTTGTATCTTTATTTTTTCTTAGCCAACTGCATACACGCATACTCATGCACCCAAGTCTACACTCATTATTTTGACAGTGTTGGTAATGTTTATAGTGGCGGAGCGAGCCACAGTGTCTGCCATGAAATAGGATATTTCGGCGCCAAACAGGTTTCCCATGCAGCAACAACGCCAATATAAATCATTGCGCTTTTTAGTAGTTATAAATAAACATTCTGCTAGTCTTACTTATTTTATGACTTTTATTTTGCCATTCAAACGAGTACCATGCTGGCGAGTATGGAGACAATTGAGCCACTCATCAAACCGAGTAAGGAATCAGCGGCTTCCGATAGCGAATTAGCCAGTGAGTAGTCAAGTTGGAACATGATACAGCATGCGACCACTTGGCACAGTGGCCAAATGCGGAGTTTGTGATGATAGCAAAATGCGTTTCATGTCTTATCTTTTGCGTATACACTTAGCTTTAATGTTTTCGAAGATTTCGTTAATTTTTAATTTCATTTTCGGGAGTTCTGCCATCCATTGCACCGAGCTTCTAGAACCTTCTTCTCTCTAACCAAACTTTTTAAAGACTTTTTAAGAACCCCTGGGCGTTGAATAAGTTTTGACAATTCAAACGTCATGTGCGAAAGTTATAAATCATTTTAGCCGTCCATATGTTTTGGAGTATTTTTTTTATAATTTGTCTCGTATCAAAGTTGATGTTTTCCTATATGTGTTGAATATCTTGTAGTGGACCTTATAGATTTCAAATTATTACGCATTGGATTTTATAAATATTTTTATGACAGGATTTTTTTGGTGTTTTCTGCATTAATTGCCGTGAAGCGTTTTACGTTTTAAGTTCTTGTCAAAAAAGTTGACAGATCACGGGTGAGTCGTGCCAAGGTGTCATGTTATTTTTATTCAGTATTGTTTGGCATTTCATCATGGAAAGACTTACGCCAGAACAACTTCAACTTAATTACGAAAATTCCTGTTATGTAAAGAATGTACATAAGTATTTCGCGCGCTTCGCTCAATTTATGGCCAATTCGATTTTACTGAGCGTACTATTCGCAACACCATCATCCATCTTGAGACGCAGCATTTATTATTACGTACTATGAATGACTGAATAGACCATATGCAACAAGCAATGAAGAAAATATAGCAACTGTAGCTGAGAGTGTAGTCGAAGACCGTGAAGAGTGGATTCGGCGCCGTTCGTAGCAACTCGAACTGACATATGGAACGCCCTGGCGCATTTTAAATCAAGATCAAAAATTAAAGGCGCACAAACTGAAACGGTTCGACCTTCCCAAGCGACATCGCTTCGCTCTATGGGCTTTTGAAAAGTTCCAAGAAGATCCGACATTTTCGAGTCAAATTTTGTTCACCATTGAGGCCCATATCTGGCTCAATAGGTATGTAAACAAGCAAAATTGCCGCATTTGGGACGAAGAGCAACCTGTAGAAATTTAAGAGCATCCAGGTAAAACAACAGTTTGGTGTGATTTGTGGGCCGGTGGAATCATCGGTGCATATTTAAAAAAAAAATGAGAACGATGAGAACGTTACCGTCAATAGCGACCGTTGTCGCGCCACGGTAACCGACTATTTGAAGCTGAAAATTGAAGCTCTTGACATTTGGTTTCAACAAGCCGGTGCCACTTCCCACACATTGCATTAATCAATGGATTTATTGAGAGAGCACTTCGGTGAGCATATAATTTCACGTTTTGGGCCGATCGAATGACCACCAAGCTCTTGTTAAATCACGCCGTTAGATTTTTTCCTGTGGGGATATGTAAAGCCTAAAATCTATGCGGATAATCCCTCTTCAATTCAGGCCTTAGAGCAAAACATTACGCGTGTCATTCGCCAGTTACCAGTCGAAATGCTAGAACGAGTCATCGAAAATTGAACTCAACGGATGGACGACCTGAGACAATACCGTGGCCAACACTTGAAAGAGATAATCTTTAAAAAGATTATGAGAAAGAATGTTCTTTCGAATGATAATAAACACTCGCCAATAAAATTGAAGTCTCTGTGTTTTCTTTAAAATGGATCACCCTTTATATACATTTTTATCCACACAAATTTGTGATTTCCCCACAGTGCAGCAGCGTCGTCACTCGTCATTTGACCTCTTGGCGTTCACATTCACTCGTTGCTCTTCGAAATTTTTTAATATAGCTAAAATTTGTAAGCTCTTTTATTGCCATTGGGCAGGTAGTGCAAATAGATTACACATAGCCATGCAGGTGCTGCTGCAAAACCATTGCGCATTTTTTGTATTTCATTCTATCGGTTCATCGAAACCTTAGCTCGCGATCCAATTACAAATGAAATAGAATAGAAAAAATGTGCAATCGGAACTTTTAGTGCTGCGTAAGAGTTGGCAATAAAGTTTCGTAGTTGCCAATGTATGCTTGTGCGGTATGGTATGTTATATATGTACATTTGTATGTACAGAATGTTGATGTCATTCTTGGTACATATAGAAGTGTTTTTTTTTCAATTATGTTTACATACCTACATGTGTGTAGACTTGTACTAATGTAACTTTATCTATCTGAACTTATGCCGAATTTATTGCTTGTGCAGATTAATGTCGTAAATAAGTATACATATGTACATACTTTGCTATGTATGTTGCACCCACCTTTAAAATCTTTAATTGCCAAACTTTGCTTAATTTATTTACTCAGTTGTTAGTTACTTTTTGAGAAAATGAGATGAGGTCAAAATGACCCGAGTAAAGGAATAGTAAATCGAATTTCTTTATTTCAGGAATTAATAAATTATTATTGTATTTAATGAAGCTGGAACTTGTTTGGAAAAAAATAAAAAAAAAATATCAATAATATAATGTTTAATTAAATGGTTATATCACAACCTCAGCGATATAGTATCCATATGAACGGTTTTTAGCCAGCAGCCACTTGATCACACGCGTTGCTTATTTCGAATATTTTATAACTGTTCCGACCATAAATGTCGAAGAATCCAATTAAATGCTGTACTCAAAACCAAAGAAGTGCGATTTTATGCCGTTGTTTACCAACAAACACACATCTTTAGACGTTCGCAAGAGCATTAATTGAATCCTTAAAGCTCTGCTTATATGCTCGATTGTTGGCTGGCTTTAAATACACGATGCCCCCAAAACTCGAGCGGTCAAAGCATAGCGGCAACGCCGTATCGACCAGCAGTCTTATTGGTCGATCTTGCAGTTGTCTAAATATGGACAGCGTAGACGCACTAAATTCGCGCTGGCATAATGAAGATGATGTGTAAACGGTAATAGCAAAATAAGATTTCGCAAGCCGATGCGAAACGCTGGTGCGACAGTTGGACCAACCGCCACTATTCGGGTTAGTGGCTTGTGAACGCCGAGCCATTTTAATATTGCAACATTACGTATTTAGCTATCTGCCGAGGAATGCGATTGCCGGGTCTTGAATAAGACCGAGGGAGTAAGCGGCACTAGCAACAGAAGTGGCTAAGGCATGAAGAGCAAGAACCAAACATGTTATTCTGCGCCGAACGACGCGATGCGCCATTTTTTGCGCACACCATAGTCGCCGCATGCCGCATGCCACATCAATATAAATAAATTGCCAGCTCAACCGCGGTAACAAACAGCAACATCCAAGTCCAAGTGGCGGAGGGCGGACGCTAGAGTCTGCCAAAAGCGAAGGTAAAACATTTAAACCAAAATAAAAATAACAACAACAAAGTGAACAGTAAACCGCAACATAAGCGAGCGAAAATCAGCTGTGGCGAGCACAGCGGCAGAGGGCAGCTGATAATAAGAAATACCTACAGCCGTGCTGGTGGCAGACGAGCAAAAATACTAAAGCAAGCACAGTAAGTAAATATATGCCACTGATTGTAGCCAAACCGTAACAAAAAAAATAACAAGACGAAGTAGCCCGCGAGTGGCCGAACAAGAAAAGCATGACTTTTTGTGCCCTGTCCGCGGCACTGTCTGCGCACCCCGCAGAGGCTTGCTCGGTTTATGGAGTCCCGGTAGCATAGGAGCATAAGACAATGCAACTTGATTTCCATGCAGTCGTACGGACGCTTTGGGCGCAGCAGTACGAGGGCACCACAACAACATTTCTGGAAAACTGACTAAAGCGCCAACAATAACAAAGACAGCAATGAGCGTAACCATAGCACAAAAAGCGCCAACATCCGTAACAACAGCAACAATGGCGAACAATGTAAATAAATAAAGGCAACAATGCCAAAACAAAGAGAAAAGCGATCCATCCGAATGCCGAACACCGATCAGTGTGCTGTCTGTCATGACCCTGGAGCGGGCTGAAATGACTTCGCGCGCTTTCATGGGGAAATAAACAACGTATGTACATACATTTTTGTGTGTGTATCAGTGTGCTTGCGAATTTGTGGTGGGCGTGCGCATGTGCGAGCATCGGTAGAGTGATATGAGCAGATATGGTCGAGGTATGTGAAATTCGAGCATTGTCTGGAAGTTGTGGGCGAATCATGATCGTAATTGGAATGCGATATTTGCTTTAATTGAAGATCTTTATTGCCTACCATTAACTTAATAACAGCATACTGGCGTACTTTTGTATCTGTTTATGCACAACTACGCGAATGGGAAAAGGTTTTATTGCGACCAAAAATATCTTGACTTGCCAAAATGAATTTTAAAATACTTACATATGTTATATGGTTCTTTTGCGAAATTGATTTTTAACGCTAACATGTTTCAGTTGAATTCCTTAGACCGCTGACGATAACAGTAAACACTATGTTTGTTTGAGAACTAGGTACATATGTACTTCCTGGAAAGTCTAAAGAACTTATGTTAGATGTTAATTTAGGAAAAACGACCCCAAGACGTCGTGATAGAGCGTCTTACAATCGTAGGATTGAAAATTTTGGAAAAATTGTCGGGATTCAATGTGAAAACATCCATAAAAGAACAGATCATGCTGTATACCTGTAGGCTTTTTTGGTATGTACAATCACACATATGTACTTCCACATGCAACGTTATTTTTGTTTCGCGTACAGGAATTGCGAACAAGAAGCAAATAAGTAGTCGTGCACGTAGACTTGAAGCGTACGTAAATGCACAATGAGCCGGCAACGGCCAGCCCATGTTTTTAGCCGCCGCCGCCGTCGGAAGCCATTTCAGAAATGTTAAGCTTCCAGCGCCGACGCTGTGCGAACATACAACAGAGTAGCCGTGGGTAAACGAAAAATAAAGGAACAAACACAAATATAAAAGTAAACAATTTTACAATTCAGTAGAATAACAAACAGAAATTTACTAAATCGCACGCTATAATCAACGCAATGGATGGACAAAGCAATGAAGAAGAAAAAAAGGCAGCAGAAAAAAAATTAAGCAGAAGATAGACGACGGTTGGCGTTTGGCGAGCGCAGCTTGGACCAGAGGGCCCAAGAAGACAGAAAATAAAAGGAGAAACCACTGCGGCTGGAAGACAAGAAAAAAACGTTGATGCTACCGATGATAGCGATGATTATGCTGACGTTTTATAGCATAATGGAGAGTGAAGGGGCATTGGTCAATACAAAGGCCTAAACACCGTTCAGCACCATTCATTGGTACCAGTGAAACAGGTCAATATCAAATCGAATTCTTGCGAATTTCTCAGATACTTGAATAAATACTACAAATATACGAGCATACGAGTGCTTACGATGTGTCTAAAAAAAAGAAGAGATTCAATGTTGATTACTTAATGACGGGTCTCTGACCGCGTTGTAGTTAGTTAGCAAGGAAGAAGGTACGTAAGTACTAAAGTGACTAAGAATTCGCTTAAAATCGAGTTGAATGGTGTGGCCGACGCTTGTGTTGGCCTTTAAATGTTATGGCCACGAAACTCTATTAAGTTTGTCCGTTATTTATGTTGGACCAGCATCAGCGTCAGCATTGAGCGATCCGTCAACAGCGTAGCGCTGATCGTACGGAATGTAAGCTCTTATGTGCATACTTGTATATCTGTAAAATATATACTTACATATGTATGTATGTGCTATAGAAACCGAGAATCACCAAGTGCCTTGTTCTAACATTTTGTTCCTTTGTTTGGAGCGTGGCTTGTACCGCTTCATTCCTTCCCTGCTCCCTCCCTTTCCACCTGTTTTGGTTTAGCTTTTGATGCTATTGTTCTTGTTGTGGTTGTGTGTGCACATGTTGCGGACAATTGATGGATGGTAAGGCAGCTATCGATTTAGTCGTTCAGATTCATTCGGCATCATTAAGCACACAGTTGGAAGACATGATAGCTCATATACATATATGCAACAAAAATACACGTATTTATACATACATGCATACAAACATACATAACTATTTGAGCGGTTACCGCATCGAGCCAGCAAAACAGGTAACACAAGCATACAGCAGTGTCTTCTATCGATTGTAGTGTACACACATTTATGGTAACATGAACTCACTACTCAATTCCCCGAGCGTTCGGCTTGTGTCTTTATGGAGTCGCTTCTTCGCAATTAATATATTTGGTGTACTGAATCAGCACAAACATTTAATACAAATTGGTAGCAAAAAAATGTCTGCTGGACCAGCGGGTTGACTTGATAACAGGAACTATTCTAAGCGAACATTAAGAATGATCTCGAATTTTATGTCAGTGAAGGCATATAATTGTATTCATTACTAAACGTTTCTTTAACAAATATGTATTCAAATTGGCGAGGCCATGGAATTTTATGCTCTTTTGAACAGAAAGAAATTACTCATGGTTCTTGGAAACGTAGCTTCCTCAATATTTTCGCTATAATTGGTAATTTATTTCGAGATAAGTTCATTCAACAATCATTTGCATATCAGGGAATACACTTTCAATTAGCGACTTGAGCTTGCTCATTGCACTAAACCTGAGTGCAGACAAAAAAGAAGAGAAAAAAAATAATTTTTTATGGAGTGAAACGTCAAGAGCTCGATTAGACTTACGGAGTCGACTAAAGTGGAAACAGAAACTGACTGACTAACTAACTCTTTTAAGTGATTGTTTGCCACCTAATCAGCATTAGCTCTTCACTTCACTTCAAAACTCTACTTGAAGCGTTTTTGATTACAAACTTGAAGGAATATTCGCTAAATATTTGTTTATCTAATTCCAAATAGTTATCTAATTCTGCTCAATAAAATATTGGGCGGTCGAAAAAGTCTTTTCGTATTTTGAAGTTGAAAAAAAGTTACAGCTGTTCAAAAATGAGTGAAAATAATGAAGAAATTCGCTATATTTTGAAATTTTTGTATAGAAAAGGGAAGAATACCACGCAAGACGATGCTGTATCAGTTCGTGTAGCACAACAATGGTTCGCTTGCTTCCGTTCTGGAAATTTCGATATGAAAGATGCACCTCGCTCTGGTCGAACTATCATGGAAAAAGTCGATGGAATTACGGAAAGGATTGATTAGGACCATCAGATAATTAGCCATGACAGCGCGAAGGAACTTAACATTCATCATCAAACGGTTTTGAATCATTTAAAAAAGGCTGGCTACGAAATGAAGCTCGATGTTTGGGTGCCAAATGAATTGTCTGTGAATATTTTAATGGACCGAACCAACATCTGCGATTCTTTGCTGAAACGAAATGAATTCGAACCATTTCTGAAACGAATGGTAACAGAAGACTAAAAGTGTATCAAATACGACAATAATGGTCGCAAAGCCAAGATTGACGCCTCGAAAGGTTATGCTGAGTATTTGGTGGGATTAGAAAGGAATCATCCACTATGAGCTGCTCCAGCCTGGTCGAACAATTGATTCCAGGTTTTTGTCAACAACTAGTGAGATTGAAGCAAGCAATCGAAAAAAAAAACGAAAACGGCCACAACTGATCAACAGAAAGGGTATCGACTTCTATCAGGACAACGCTAGACCACACACAACTTTGATGACTTGGCAAAAACTTGGAGAGCTTGGCAGTTTTGATGGATCCATCATATAGCCCTGACCGTCCGCCATCGAACTACCATTTAATTCGGTCAACGCAGTACTCCCTTAATGGAGTAAAGTTTGCTTCAAGAGAAGCTTGTGAAAATTACTTGTCGCAGTTTTTCGCCGAGAAACCGAAAAGTTTTACATTGATGGAATAATGTCTCTAACGGAAAAATGAGAAAAAGTGGTCGAGAAAAATGGGGAAAAAGTGGTCGACCAAAATGGTAAATATTTGGTTCATTAAAGCTTACAAATATAAAAAATAAGTTGAAGTTTGATTAGAAAGAGGAAAAGACTTTTTCGACTGCCCAATAATAAGACGAAACGAATTAAAGAACGTGAGGGTATTGTTCAATGAACTTAAATGTAGAATAGTGCTTTATATTATACCTCGCAGCCATTGCTTTACATTGCCTTCGGATTTCGGTTGCTTCAACAAATAAGGATATGTATGTAACTTTCCTTTTCAATAAAATACTTTATAAACCGGAATAGCACTGTGCGAGGCTTTGTACAGGACAAAACCGCATGTTTACCTTCGCAAATTGCATGAAGAAGCCCCTTTCCCTACTAAATTGGCATCGAACCGAGGCGTTAGGTGATGTAACTGTGATGTAACTACCACTGTTTGCACAGTTCAGCAATTTCCTTTCTCTTGATGGTGTCGCTTAGTAGGCGCTTGAAAGGTTAACTCTGTATACTTACCTATGTATGTAAAAATATAGGAAAAATACTCACAATGATACACATTAACCTGGCTTTGAGGTCTCCTCTATATGAGAAGGCTCCTGTGTTGTACCGTCGTAAGACAGATGATGATCAGCCGACATACTCTTAAGTGCACAAGTGCAAAGGTAAGATTGTAAACATGTGGGCCAGTTAGAGCCAGAGAAATAGCGTCGAGAACGCCGAAGATGCTTTATAGAAAAAAGAAGGAATAAAACAGTGAGGAGGGTCGTCAGCACAAAACGCCCCTTGTAGCAAGCAGTTTCTTTGAGCCCAAAGCGAGAGTACTGCTGCAACGGCGACAGATACACAGCGAGATTTTGCGGTCGCTTAGAAGGCAACGGGCATTTTCTTTGAGATAACAATTTCACTGAACGCTTACAAACGAAAGCGCTTAACTTTAATGCCCTTAGTTTCTTATTTGCTCATTTACTATGCTCTAAGTGCAGAAAACCCAAGAAGGTATCATAGCGCACCTAAGAAGAAATTGGAAAATATAAATAATTTGTACGAATATGCAACAGTATTTGATTTTCCCTTGGTTCCTGTACTGTGCTACTGCTACTTAATTATTGCAAAGCACTAATGACAATGGAATGGCATTTAGTTCATTCCAGAACTCATCTTCTACTGAGTCTAAATGAACTCGCAGATATGTATCTACAACAAATGTCGAAATGCTTTATGACGTCGGCCCACATGTGAGCGCATACGCACCTATGGACAAACGTTTGAAGCCAGCATTCATCAACACGTCGAGCGTAAAACGGATATCACATAAAAATCTGCGGTTGACCGCACAAAAATTTTACTTACTACTTATGTTTATTTATACAATATGTATATGTGCATACATACATATGTACGTATAATAGTAATAGGTATATACACATGTATGTACATAAACCAGTTCCAGTTCAAATTTTAAATAGGCACAAGCATTAAAAATAGAGTAGTCAAGACTTAGCAGACAACGCAAACTTAGTAAAAAGATGGATTCAGGATTGTTCAAAATTACCAGGTTTGTTATTTCTTTTCTAAATTTAACTTTAGAGTCTTAAAGTCCGCTCCGAAGCACCTAACAAGTATAAAAGTAACACCAACTCGAGAACTTCAATAGTGGCTAGATTATTTAAAACAAGAGTTAGAACACGCGCTAACTAATGTTATCATGATAGTGACATTAGTTATGTTCAGAGGTATTTTAGTTTTTGAAAGTAAAATGCTTGTACACTGTATCATACTTTATGTAGCAATCAAAACGTAAAAATATTGTTAGAATTATACAGTGTGGTAATTTATTTCAAATATTACTATTAAATATCGCATACATATGAACATACACATAAAGACTTAAGCAGGGCCACCGTTACTCAGAAAAATATTTTGATTCAAACCAAAAATCCATTAAATTTTCTTCTCCCAAATGCTGTGGGAACTCAGTTGGAACTGCGGCAACTTTTGGAAAGTAGCCAAATAATGTAAATGAAAGCATTTCGTTTTGAGTACATTTGGGTTTTCGGCACACTTTCACGCATATTAATAGCTAAGCAAGTATGTAATTAGTGATTGAGTAATATCTATGCACGTTTTAAGGAAATATTATTTTGAAGACAATACAAGCGATTGGGGAAGCAGCCATAAAATCTGACGATTATTCGAACCGTATCTACGCCATTATCAAGTTTTCGATCTTACTCCCACTAAACAAATATTTGATTTGTGGTAAATGATCAAAAATAATATTATTTTTTTATTTTCAAGCAAGGCGTTATCAAATATTTTATCATATAATTTATTTTTTTATTGTTATTTTTTATGATTTTGTGACTAGCATACAATATGCACATATAAACTTAATTTTATAAATATTTTCAATTTCCTTCAAATTAATTGCATTATCGAGCAATTGCTAACTACATACCATTTTTATTCGAAATCATTGGTAAGTCTGGCGCCACAATAATACAATGGTAAACCACGGTAGCATGTTTGGCAGGTAGCGTTAAAAATATTCGGTAATAAACATACATATGTACATCAGAACAGTGCCAGCATCGGAGGATTGCAGGTTAAAATACATTCATTGCCTTTCGTTGACGCTGATTGTCCCAAATAAATAAAAATCTTAATTTTCCAGCATTCTTTTAGTGGTGAGAGTTTAAACGGCATTTTTGTTGATGTACGAATGCAAAATTTGAAGGGAAAAAACATAGTTAATGAGAGTATTTATGAGATACTAGAAATAGGAAAACGAAAACCTATCCACAACACGCCCTCACCTCCGCAAATAACAATCAACTTTGTTAACAGTCTTGGCTCAGTCTGTTGTTACAGCGACTGCGACGGCTGCTGCTGCAGAGATTGTTGTTTTGTTGAGCAGCAGTAGGGACGAGGCGTGAAGAAAAGCAACGTCAGCCATCGTTAATAGAAACGTGATGAGCGAATAAGCAAGCATTTGAGTAGAATAGGTGAGTATGAGAAGATATAGCAACCACGGCAACTTTAATGTTGAATGCGGCAAATACTAAATCTGCCGGAAAGGGAATTTCATTTCTACCGCATTCGCATTTAATAATAATTATTTCATTTGCCATTTCTACGAGTTATTTACTTTATGTGTGGTTATTTTTAGACCAAACTCCATAAACTCATATATTAATATATAGGATATATTGATAAATATAGTTGAAGATATTTCATAAAGCTAATTTAATTCGCATTTACCTTTTGGTTATTAATATTAACAGTAATTTTGGTATTTTCTTGAATATCAATAACCGTTTGTTTTGTTTATTTTCTGCTGAGAATTCGTTGATGGTCGTTTTTGGCCCGTTGTCAAACTTTTATGCTCTTTATGGCTCTCTTTTTTGCGATAATCACACACAAACCACTTCACAAAATCACCGTTCAGAAATATTTAAGAAATTTATTATGATGAACTCCACCAAATGCCTTTATAACTTATGTATTTTCACTAGCATATTTCTCAAAATTACCAAACAATTTTCATATTTAATTAGCAACAACCTTCAATAGCGAATTTATTTTATATGCATTCCACGTTAATTGTTGTTTGCTAAATTTTAATCACAATTTCACTGCTGGTAGTCTTTCCGCACTCACTTTGTTTTACAATCAATTAATTAAATCAAACTCAAGTTGAACATGTGTGTACAACGAGAAAAACACAGCAACGCGTTAATATTTTTTCACCGAGAAATTTGCGATTATTGTCCAAACACAAAGACCTTTTCAGAGCGACTGACTGTAATTTTGACATACATTTCTCCTCAAGATTTCTCCATCGAAAACTTGTTTTACTTCACGAATTTCGCGCTACAGCTGCTTTTCTCTGATATTCTCTTGTCTGTTGTTGGGTGTGTTAGTGAGAGAATGTGTTTTTCGCCGTGTATAAATTATCTTATTGGTCATTTTTGACGGGAAAAGAGTTCAAAATATTTTTTGCAAATGAGCACGGTTTGTATTCGCCGCACCATATGACATTTTCGGTTTCATTTCAGCTGTATACAGTGTTGATGCTGAAAGGTATAAAAAAAGAAGAAATGCCTGTTGTTACGTTGCATGCTGAAATTTAAATATAATGGATAATTGCTTCCATTATAAAAGTTAATTCAGATTAATAAATTGATGCCTTTCTTTCTAGTTTACTCCCTTCTGGTTGGTGCCTCAATTTCGGCAAATTCGTTTTCGAAATTAAACCAACAACAGAACAGAAACAGTTTTGTGAACTGAACAATACTCATTGTTTGGAAAAGGACTTTATTTTTGGATACACTTCTCTGTTTCAAAATGCAACACCAATTGTTACAAAATATTTCACTTTTTTATTTTTATTGAGCACCTAGCTTCAAAACAGCTGCTTTTGACAATTCTGCAAACCTCTGCAAATCAACAGCAACACGTCTGCAATGTTTTCATTACTGCACAGCATTGAGTCACAATTAAAATAATTTGTTTTGATCGAGTAATAATGGTCAATAAATTTCCAATGCAATTTATGAAGTGATTGTAACGGGAACGAATATAAACAATGGAGGCCGGATTGGATAAAAAATTGCAGGGCTTCCAACTTATCGCACAGGAAAAATTACAGGCGATCATATGTTCTATTCCAGGCAAAAAAGACCTTATAATTGAACCCGGACTAATTAAACCTTTGGAGCATGTTTGCGCTGCATCCTGGCTGAAACTGAAAGGCATACAGAGAATATTCAAATTTGATGGTGATCACATTATTTCACGTACTGCTGAACATCAAATCCACATTTTTTTAATACACAGCAAATTGGAAACATTTCAACAGATTTTAAGGCATATACACGAATTAGAGCGGCTAGAACCGACGGATCTCGATGCCGCAGTAAAAAGTTTTCATATAATATGTGTGCCCACTTGCTTTACCCATTTCCATATGTTGTTGGAAGAGGAAGGCCTTTACGGATTAGTTCAACTGCATCGTTACAACTGGGACTTTATCTGCCTCGATCAAAATGTGCTAAGTTTGGAAATACCAAATGTGAGTAACTGCGGTTTCGTTGTGAGTCGGTTAGTATAATAATGTAAAGGCTTACCTTTAGGTTTTCTCCACACTATTTTTACGCAAGGATACCTCTCTATTACCAGTAATAGCACAATCTCTCCGAGTACTGCAAATCGTTTGTGGACGACCCGAAGTAATTCTCACTTTTGGTGAACATTCTGCATCTTTAGTAAAAATGTTGCAAGCTCTTAATAAGCCTGGTAATGATAATTGTAGTGAGTTGTCCACCGAATTCTCCTCTATTCTTATCATGGATCGTGACAAGGATTATGCATCTAGTTTACTGACCCCGGCTATTTATGCTGGATTACTGCTGGAAGTTTTTAATCGACGAGCCGCAGAAATCGAGTTAGAAACGCATTCAAATAAGATTTCAAAACAAATGTTAGAAATTTTCCAACTACCCCATCGAGCTTATCAGCAAAAACACATTGAAAAGCCGCCAGTAAACAAGGTAAAGCCGTGTAAACTTCCTAGCATACGTATGAACGCAATGAGCGATGAAATTTATGGTGAAAATCGGTACAAGCATTTTGCCCAAGCTAGCAGCCAAATACGTGCACAAGCAAAAACTATCGGATTAGAAGTTCAAAAATTGGGCGACATGAAACTTGATGAGATGCACGACTATGTGGCGCGTAAGTTGCCAAAAGTTACGGAGCTTAAAGCAAAGGTTATGCGACACCTAAACGCCAGCGAACAAATTATAGATATGTTGGGTGGTAACTTTCGTCGTGTGCAATCCTTGGAGGAAGATATACTTAATAATGTAGCGCGCAAACGAATTCATACAGAAATCGATGAACTACTCACATCAGATGGACAAAAGTACAATACCCTTCGTTTGCTTTGCCTATTGCACTTATGCGCTGGAATAAGTGCCGATGAGTTGTCACAATTTTCGCGCAACTATTGTAACTACTTTGGTCAGCAACACTTGGTTATTTTTCAACAATTGGCGATAGCCGGGCTTTTACCGATGATGTGGGAAGAAGATAAAGGAAACACATCTGCGAAAATACTCTCAAATTTGCCGTTACCCAAATTTCAACAAACCGAATTTCAAGCAAATGCTAATAGACTGAGATTAATGGTTTCAACTACTGGTGCTGAGCCAACGCCTGCTAACTCTAACGTAAGCAATGATACTGATGTGGGTAATGTCCCAAGTTCGCCCAGTTGCGCTAGTTACGTGTTTAATAATCTTTATATCCCAATTGTGGCACAACTCTGCTCGTGCTTACTAAAAGCCCAGTCCGCGGAAGAATTTTCGAACAAAGTAGGTATGGTGGACAAGTTAATTATGCACTCACCTGATGGCACAGCACACAACGCCAAATCGTTCGCCAACTCCATTAAATTGAATGACTCCAAGGATATATTTCCTCTGAGAAAACGTAACTTATTTATTTTTGTTCTCGGTGGAGTGACATATGCTGAGATTGCTGCTTGTAATTTAATAGCGCGCCTTACTTGTTCTCAAATTATTGTGGGTTCTGACGCTATTATCAGTGGCAGTGACCTTATCGAGGCAGCTTTCTGACAAAAACGGAATAAACTTGGAAACCTAAAGCAAAAGTTATCCAAATATGAATTTACATTGATATAACAAATACATAAATATGTACTATTTACATTTTTTAATAAAAAAAAGTTCAAATAACAGCAGGCATTCAACAAATCTATTTTTGAGCCAAGGGAAGGCATTTTTAGCGGTAAATTTTCTGAGTTTCCTTTTATCAAGTATGTATGTACTAATTTTAATACAGCGGCGGCAACTAATGTCATATTCGGCGGCGGCGAAACATTCAAAATCAGCTGTTTATCAGCTGTACGTTATACAAACAGATTATTCGCAGAGAACGTGATATACATAAAATAAACCTTCTCTGTTTTTCGTTGATTCTATTGGAATTTCTGTATTTAATAACTTATGTATTAGATTTTAAAATTACTTACTTGGATTTGTGTACTTTTTTTGAAGGAGTTATCTAAAACTGAAAATGTTGCCAAAAAACCAAATTCGACACTTGCACCTGGCCATTGCATGTATGGCGCGTGGTGCTGGTCGTCGATCTAATCCTGGGATCGGGCATCAGCTCAGTAGCATGGAAAGTCTTGACGAACATTTAGAACAAGATCCTGAAGGGTTCGGTGACTTGGAATCGGATTTTATGACAACCAATCATATGCATCGTGAATATGAACGCGAAATGAGTCAACAGCGTGAAAGAATTCGCCAGATTATGGTTAAACACAAATACTTCCGTGAAACGAAGCTGCCGAATTTGCTAACTTATGCTGAGAAAGAGCAAATGCGTACATTGCATTCACGTGACCCTGAGGAGTGGACAGCTGATCGTTTGGCTGAAAGTTTTCCAGCTACACCGGATGTCGTTAAGAAAATAATAACCGCAAAATGGCAAGCTCGTAGTGTACATCGCATACGCAAACACGATGAAGTGGTTATACAAAATTGGGAAAAATTCCGTTCAGATCCACAATTATTGAAATTGCCTCCCGATTTTCAAGCTCACTTGCAAAAGTTTGCCACTAGACGAACAGAAGACTTACTTGCGGTTTCCAGCGGCTTGCCCCCTAAACCAACTTCGTCGCGACCAACAAAACAAGAATTTCTCTCCATTATTACAAGTTGTGATAAATATGCAGAAAAGGAAGTTGCACCAAAGATCACTTCAGGAAATTCACAAAATATGGAAAAAATTCCAAAGGCCACATCAGCTGAAGAAGAAACATATTTGCTACAAAAAGTGTACGACAAACGGAGAATGCGCCTACAAGAGCTGAAAAAGTTTAAACTATCTCCAACCGAATTATCAGTTTGCTCTAGTGAGTTGACCAATAACGAAAATCAGATAATTAATGGAGAAGCGATTGAACAGCAGTCAACTTCTAAATTACACAACCCGAGCGGAACTGGAATAATTTCGAAGGCCCCACATAATCCATTCGCTGATATCAATGCAATCGAAAAATATGAATACAATGAAATTGTTATCAGCGCTGAGGATCAAAAACGCTTTGAAATAACGCGCGTTAAAGACCATATACATATTCCACGCAAAGTGTGGCGGAAAGGTGGAACTTATCGCGTAGAGGACGCGTATTATGATGATGACGGGGAACTGCTATATCGTGTGCCAGGCATGTCTGGAAAGAACTGATAGAAATTTTGTCTACACAATATATATAAAAGAACAGTTTTATTACAAAAAATAAAAGTGATTACTTTTAAATTCAATATTGCAAGACTTTTACTATACCAAGCGAGAGTAAACATGTTTCATGTGATAGCCAAACGCAACAAATAATTTACATATTTCAAATATTTCCGTTGTAGCAAAGATCCTAAAAAAACATGGACCTTATCCGTAGTATTATTTGTTACTTTCGGTAAATTATTCTAGCACTCCAAAAGAAAACAGATTTTTATATATGCATAAGTGTAGTTATACCTTATTCATGTTTATTGTACATAGTCTTTAAAGTGATTATGAGTAAAGCAAATATGACCATAGTGAGAACTTATATTAAATTAGATAAAAGGAGAAGAGAAATAAGCAAATCATGAAGCATATATATATATATCTAATACATATTATATACCTACATATATCTATGGTATGAAATAAAAAACTTGTAATAAATAATGTAAAATATAATTTTAATTTTGATCAAAATTTGTGTGTGAATGTAGATTTTAAAGGCATTTTATAGTACCATATAATATAAGTTCTTCACAATTTTACATACATTTTTAGCTTCCTGTTGAAGTTTTATTATATTATTTCCTTTCTATTAAAAAATAAACATAAAATCAACACTTAGTGTTCTACAGTAATATTAGCATGTACAAATGTTTATGCATGTATACATTTATAAAATCTACATAAACACTCTTTAATAATAAGGTTTTAACAATACAATACATAAAAGTACAATTTTCTCCAGTACATATACAGTAGACTCATATATATTTTTCGTAATATTTATAGAATACTATTGAAAATTAAATACAAATTCAAAAACCGGTTTCATTTGTTTTCGACACGATATACTCGGTACAAACTTAGGCATACAGCTCTAATAATGAACTTACACAAATGTTTGCATGATAAAAAAAAAGAAAACAACAAAGATAAGCAAGGCTAATTTTTGTTCTTTAGATTCGATATTTCAAAACAATTGCTTCTTGGGTTCCTGCATTCGTCCATGGAATATTCAAATGCACTACACACAATTAGCAAAGCATATTAATAAATTCCTTATTATTTTTTATTAATAAATTTTTACTAATTCACGAGCCTATTTTTCTACTTACACACATGCAGGAAACTCTCAGCGCGTTTAAATGTGTATGTATGTAGATTTAGCTGTATATACTATAAATTACAAGAATATGTTTTGCCGTTATATTCTTGAATATTTGTTGATATTTAAATTCAGATTTTATTGGACTTTGCGTGGTAGTTGCAACACATTTGCTACTGCTAATATTATTGGTTTCTTTTTAGTATTTTAAATAGTTTGGAACTAATTCGATTTCGCTGAAAATGGACTAGACGATCCTACAGACGGTGGCGTTGGAGTGGCACCACTGCGAACGCCATCGCCCTCGCATACGTATTTTCCTAAAAGATAGATGAGAATTATATTGTTCCATGTATAGGTATTTGGAAATAAATCTAATCAGATTAATCTCTAGGTATGAACTTTAACTTACCTGAAACAAAACGGCGCTTCACCAAGGACAGTCGATATCCGCTGCCTTGCAGTTCGAACTCTATGCCCGATAAAGTAGTGCCCTCACAATTGAATTGTGTGGTCAATAAGGCTGGAATGGATGGACCATCGTTAAGTTCAAGACGGGCACGCAGCGTACCGACACCGCCATCCTGTGAATTTTGAGAGATATCTGTGAAATTCCAAACCAAACGGTTTGATTCACCTAGCCTATAATAATCAAACATTTTTATTTTATTTATATTTATTTTGTTTTGTTAATCGAATTGTACTTACCACGCGGAATGTGGTTTCGATTGCACGTTACGAACCAAACCGTTCACCGGCACCGAGAGTGTGACATTCAGTAGTGGTGATGCGTTTGCCATTGCATGGTTATTGTATTTGTAATCAATTTTGAGCGCCGTAAACGTAGGTTCACACTTCCAATAAGAAACCAACTGGAAAGGACACGATGAGGCACCAGGCTTAGAGCGCACTTGGTACTTCAATATATCCACATTAAAGTATGACGCGTTGGGATTATGCTCGGCTTGGTGGCGCAACAATGCGGTCAATGCAGGCATATTGAATTCCAATAATGTACTAAAGGTGCTCGATTGATTACGATCGCTGGGAAGAGGTTATATATTAAATTGAGTGGCATTAGAGAACGTAAGGTTCGTAAAGTTAATATTTTACAATTAAATGTTTATTTTTAGATTAGCCCTGTACAATTTTTTAGTTAGCAGAGCCCATATTTCCAGCGCGCTGAAAAACATTGATTCTTCTTATTAGCTACGCACTAACTACGCTCTCTTCAATTAATAATTATAATTCCATTTTAAATTTGAAATACTCACATTTGCACTAATTTTGAATTCGGTAGTAAATTTTCTAAGTTTTGAACATTCTTGATACGAAAGCCAAGTTTCGCTGGATTTGGATTATTCGCTAGAAGGCCTACAATCCCAGCTGGAAAGGATAACATCATATCGCCAGAGATTTTTACCTGACAGCGCGATTCGTCGCTACCCCTGTCGAAACGAGTAATATATCAATATCATAAAGCCATGAAGCGTTTTTCTGTGTATATACATACGTACCTAAAATAGGCGTGTATAATTTCATGGAATGCCACCGCTAATGGAATCGTGTCTGAAATGCCAATGGTGAGCGGCGATGGACCACGCGATGACCCTATACCACCGATAGCAGTGCGGAATTCTAAACTGCCAACACTGTCTGCGCGATTCATAGCTGGAGATGGGCTAATGCGCCCACGGGCCGCTGCTACTGAAGGCGCCATTACCATTTCGGAGCGACGTGAAGGTGGTCTTGGTATTGCAATACTGTTAGCGGATGTTGGTGTAGGTATTTGCCGGCTATTTGATTTCGAAAGAGTGGCGGAAGCGGGCGCAGAGGCACTTACATCGCCCAATTCAGAAAATATATCGCCTAAGTCGGCGTATCTGCGGAAGAATTTACTTATTTATAAAGAGGAACCAATTACAGTAAGTCAATGTAAATCACCTCGAGTTATTCGACATGGAGAGTGTAGGGCTTTGTAGTGGTGCATATGGATGCACCGTGGCGGTTGGTGTGGACGCATTGGATATCTCAGGTGATTGCTGACGCGAAGCGATACGAGATTGCTGCAACTGCTGATTGCTGTGTTGTTGATTAAAAGTCTGTAAATAAGTGTAAATGATATGTGTACATATTGAAAGCATTATAACTTTTTGCAATAAATTTTATTTGTTTTTGTACCGAAAATACGCTGGTGGGCGACAGTGATATATTCTCTACAGTAGCGCGCAACTCATCCACACTTGCGGACATTGGCGCTTGGCCATTGTTCAGTGGCTTGATCTTCACGTGTATGCGTCTTTCTGGCTTATCGTTGTCTGAATCTGAGTCGGAATCAGAGTAGAAACTTCCAGCTAATTTAGACAAATATAACAAAAAAAATATATTGTTTAATTTTACTTGTTAATTTTTTTCACTCACTTTTATCGTGATTTTCGTCCCAAGCAATTTCTTTGGGCGGTTGCATGCTGTATCCATCCTCGTCAACCTCATTAGCGCCGTATGCTTTGGTGCCTCCTGCACCACCACTAGCTGTGCCATTTCCAGAAGCGCTGCTATTTTTGTTAGTATTATTTGTTGCATTAAAAGCATTGCCTGCCGAGCTACTTCCAATATTTTCCGATATATTTACGCCAAGAGCACCGGCACCACCGCCCGACGAGTCCACGCTGCCCGGTGCTGAAGCAGATGATAAACCCAATCCTCCGGCACTGCTGCCGCTGGAATTTTGTGTTTTCATTCTATTGATATCGTCAGTATCATAGGAGTTGTTGGCGCGATCCACACTACGTAAACGTAAAGATGCGTCAGTGTCCAAACAATACCGATAAATCAAATGAAATTACCTTCCCTGTTGCTCTTCTTGTATATTATCTGCCGCTTCGCCATCTTTCTTCTTTTTAGACTTTTTAGTTTTCGCTTTATCTCGACGGCTACGCAAAATACCAGATACTGTGCATATAGAAATATGAAATATTACATATTTGAAACGAGGTTAGGATCCATTAATAATTGAGGTATAAGAAATTTACATTTTCTAAATTAATATTTCAGAAAAGGCCGTGTTTTCACTAAAAACAAAATTTTAGAAATTTATATTTGCAAGTAAATTTTGATGTACCTCATTATATAGAATTATGTATCACCTTGCATACATTAGAAATTAGTAATCGCAATAGGAAAATTAGTAAATAATGTTCGATAAACTTAACGCAGACTTTAATGAGATGAATGCATGCTTTTAAATAAATACAATACATATATAGAAGAGAGGCATTGAGTTGGCAGTAGAATTTTGCAAAAAACCTCTATAAACGCTACAGCTTTAATTAAAATAAACGAAAACGAGTAAATTCCGTGCAAAGTGAAATACCTGCAAATAAACTGTCTGAGAAATTCGAACCTCAACCGAAACATTATTTGTTGCTTTACTAACCGAATATGAATAAAAATATTATAAAAAAGAAGTATAGCATACGTCGATAAATCCACCCACAGAATTGACACAATTTAACACTATATTTTTAATTACATTACTGCTTTGAAATAATATTTTAAGCAAAAACTAAGAATAAAATAGAAGTTATTAAAAAAACAAGAAAACAACTTACTTCGAAAAAAAATTAAAGTAATGAAAAAATATTAAAATAAAAACTATAGAATAATGTAAATAACGGAAAATAATGTCATTCCCAAGTCACCACAGAAATCAAATATTTGCCGAGAAGATTCCATAAAAAGAGAATAAGTTAAGAGAAGACATCAACATACATATATATACGTTGTATACATATATATAAAGGAAAACTTAATGAAAAGTACCAAAGGAAGACCAGTGTATTAAAATTTATGTGTGTAATGTCCACATTCCAACGCAAAACTGCAGTGCTAGTACAAAAGTAATTTACAAAATATAAATAAAAATGTGAAATGTGTATTATATATCAGTTTGATTGTGTTCTTTTCCTTCTCACCCTGAGAATTTGATGTGAAAATATTCAAAAGCGAGGTTGTGCGGCGTGAGTTTCCCACAGACGCACCCGCACTAGATGCTGATACAGCCGTGCCACTCATGGACGCTGAATGCGGATTGCTATGCATATGGTTAGAACGTTCATTGAGTGATGTAGAAAGCGGTTCTGTGTAATTTCGATTCACTGCTGAACTGCTGCCTGTCGGCGTTGGTGAAGATGGGCGTTGTTGCAGATGCGGCTCGACTAATGTTTGATCTAAATCTAAGCATATTTGGTTTTTGAGGTAGAAATGGAATTAGGAGTTGGTTAATGACGGAAAAACAAGCATTTCAGATCAAAAATATATTTGATTGTGGGCAGAGACGGTCGACGGGCGCAGAGTTCACAGAGTCAGTCGACAATATAGGTATACAACACACACACACACTTACTCATAAATGTCGCTAAAATATAAATAATTAAAATCCTGCAAAATTATCCTATAACTACAGAAAAATAATTCGAATTCGAATTCTCCAAGATATTGCTGTATGTTTATATGTATATGTAACTTAAAAACCCTTTATATTAGCGTTATAATAATCTATAAAATTTGTTGAACGAAAAACTAATACTCTAAGATAGAAAAATCTCCCCTTGGCAGCATTATTACTATGTCACTATACGATTTTATCCAGGTAGTCAATTTCAAAGTATGATTTAATTTACAAGTAAAATGCAGTTGCTGGCGGCTAAATAATGAAATAAGACATTTTTCACGTCACATAACAGAAACCACATGGACAAATAATGGAAATAGTAAAAATAAACAGAAAATCCAAAAATAATTTAAACTTAAAAGAGTTTGTTAAAAAATAAACAAAAAACAATAATAATAATAGAAATAGAAATAGAAATAAAATGAATGAAATAACATAATAAACCTACTTGTTAGGGAGGAGGATGTGGGTGACGGAACAGTATTGTTGGTAAAAGTATTATTTGTAGTATTACAAATAATAGGAGAACTAGCAGAAGTAGAGGAAAGAGTAGTAGTGGAAGTAGTAGTGTTGTTAGTGGTGTTACATTGTTCTGGTAATTGTGTTAAAGCAGACGACATAAATGAACCTTGATTATTATTATCCTGCAGTGACTGAAGCTCTGAGTTTAGGGAATTTTTCATGATGGCTGTGCCGGTGTGGGTAGTACCAATGCTATCCGTACCGAAATTCCCACCACCGCTATTAGCGGTTGTTGCTGCAGCAGTAGCTCCAGCGTTGGAATTTGCTGGTTGTTGCTTGCTGCTTGGAATGCTTGAAGAAAACCAATTCAGGAAATTGCTGCGCACAGTGGAAGTGTTCGTCGATGTGTTTGTCAGCACTGCTGCTGGTACAGTGCTTACGCTAGTACCCGATATAACATCAGCGGCGGTATTCAATAAAATCGGTGATGTTGCGCGTGGTGATGTCTGCAAGCCCAAAATGTTGTCATCAGCGTTTAGCAAGCTATTACTGCCACTGCCACTACCACCCACTGCACCAATGCCGCCACCACCACTGCCTAAAGAACCGGCCTCGACACCAACACTGCCACGTTGATCCATTGATATGCTACCGCTAGTAATACGTGATATGGCACCTTGTATGCTTGTGGCTGAATTGGAATTGGAAGCAGCCGCAGCAGTACCGCCTGGATGATTTAAGCGCGTAGCTGAGACGGACTGCTGCTGTATAGAGAGTGGAATGATTTCGAGTTCGGGAACTTCTACAATTACGAATTTAAGTGAATTATAGTTAATGAAAAAAGTTTCGTATATTTTAAATGGCACTAACCTGGTTTCTCCAAGCCAGTGTACTTGTTTAGCACAAATTGCTCTAAAAGTTTATCCACGGTCATATCATTAAATTGACGCTTAAAATCCGAATGCACCTGAGAAGGGAAATTAGTTCACAATCATTTTTTTTTGAAAATAATTACTATTGCTTTAAAAAGGGGGGTATACCAACCTGTCCAACCATGTCATGATTATTTTGTAGCATCTCCAAAAATGTGGATAAGAACTCTTTCATTTGACGCAAATGGACTTCTTCAATCTCTTGAAAACGCTTTAAAGTAGAGATGTGTATGTCGTAAGCTATTACAATACAATCCTATAACTTTTTATATATTAATAAATACCTTGCACGTCTGTGTCATGCGCCGCTCAAAGTCATTCTTGATCGGATTATGCTTATCGAGTAGCGCTTTATATTCATCTTGTAGTTTACGCAATTTTGTTTCGACCTTTTCGATGTCCTTCTGTGAGGCATTGTCCTTTCGCAACTTTTCCAATTCCAGGACTTTGCTCGCGTAAAGGTCACGTAGCTTTTGAACAGCAGCTGTTGATGTCTGCATCGCTTGCACAGATTCCAAGGTATGTGATTCTTCCTCCTTAACGGTTTTGTGTTTTTTATGCAATTCATCGGCATACTTAGCGACATCCTTCACAAGTTCCGTGAGCTTTTGCACCATTTGCAGATGTAGTGTGGATAACTTCTCGGCTGAAGTGCGTAATATAGTCCAGACGGGGGCAAATGTGCTGTTCAGTGTACCTGTACTGGCTTTGTGCGCCAACTTAGCCATTAATTTCGAGTTCTGTTCTTCAATATTGGACTTTTCGCGAAAGAACTCTGAAAGCTCTTTGCTCGCCACCCAACCAAATTTCATATTGTGATAGAGTACATCGAACCCATTGTTCTTCTCCCCCTTTATGATAAGATAGTACAATAAATTACATAAAAAAAGGGTTATATAATTTCAATTATTGTTTACCCAAAAATAATCGTTGAAATCGACCGTCATCTTCGTCTCGTATAATTTATCTCAAATGTATCAAAACTTAATTCCTTATACTATCATATAATTACTGCAAATATCACTAAGCACTAATGTAGCTGTTTTAATTAATTGACCTCTTTTGATGGTAATTATAATTTACATTTAAACAGCTAATTCGTTCGTTCATTTTTCCTGGGGTGATATAAAGATCTTATTGGAGCAAAGCGACTCAGAATACGTGTGATATTTCTCTGGAAAATCAAATAAAAAAGACTGTAGTTATAAAAGCTTGCTTCGATATATGCAACATCTATACATAGATACGCAAATGTATGTATCTTTGAGCGTCCATATATAGAATGCAAATATGTGAGTCCGTCCAGAGGAATATATGTATGTATGTATAGCGGATATTTCGAAAAAAAATAAATTTGTTATATAATGGAACTAGATGAAATTTAAAAAATCTGCCGAAATATTCCAGGCAAAGAATTGTACTTTCTTCCAATTTTCGATGGTATGAAATGATCGGTTGCTGGCAAGAAGTATTTATTACGACTAAATCGACTTAGAAAATTCGCCATTGAAAACACAACCATCCTCAAGAAAACAGATTTAATAAAAAATTTTTTAGATATTTATTTATAATTACATGTAGAGCTACACAGTATGTACTTATGTATCTATTAATGCAATAAAAATTTAAGTATATCAATATAATTTAACTGTAAATTTTATAGTAGTTATTAATAAAAAGAAGCTTAATCTTATTTGTTGCCATGGAGTTTGGCTTCGAGTTCTGTTCTTTCACGGAGGCTCATTTCAGCCTTTGCATGCTGCGCCTCCACCTTAGCTAACTCTTCGTCAAGTCGTTGATCCAAAGCGCGCACTAATATATGACAGCAATCTTTGATGGCATGATAAATTATGTTTTTAATCTGCAATTTGTCCTCGTGATTGGTGTGTGAATGTGATAAATGACGAAATTCATGGGTTAAATGATAACAATGTGTTATGTTCTCTGGTGATACAAAGTCCTCTGCTACTTTTATGCAATTATGGAGATTTTGTACTTGATGTGGTGCACCAGCCGGGATGAACACTGCGTCGCCCAGGCACTGTACAATAGGATATCCTTCTACACCATATTCCTTGAATAGGCGTGCACGCAATTTATCGTCTAAATACCAATTCTGATCGTGTATAGGGTCGTGGTCGGGCTCTAAACGAAAACCCTTCTCTATTGTAACACGATTGAGGAGATCGCGGATTTTATCAGCGTCTCGAGCAGGAAAAATGTGCCACAATGCGCCCGGGAGGACGTCAGGTGTTTGACATCGGGCGCGTGTCAAATAATCGCAGCCACCCAAAGCGATTGCTTTTTGTGTAGCTACCAATTGAGGTTTACTATCCGCGTCTTGTGGCACGCCCACATATACCATTATATTTACAGCATCAGAAATGTCTAAATGCAAATTAGTGGTGCCTTTGTCAGGATGCAATGCAGAGCCGTAGGCATTGTACATCTTCGGTCCCAAGTCAGGTGGTACAAACATCTTCGGCAAGCAGCTGGCAATATTCAAATTGCCGGTACGCAATGTGTATTCGGGCATGGGTAGGCCGGTCATGAGATCCGCAAAACGCGTCGGTAATATTTCAGCAAAATCATCGCCCGGTGGCCAGTCTTTCAGTTTCAGTAACATCGGTTTACCATTGCCGTCTAGCAATCGTTTCTTAATGCATTGAAATCCCTCCCAAAAATAACGCATTGGTTGATTCGGCACTAAATTGCCATTTAGGCAGTTTATCAAATCGTTGGGCTTGTCGCCGAAATCCTTACAGAAGGCTTCGGGACGCCATAAGTCCAAATTCAGTGATCGCGCTACTTCCGAGATCATAACGGGCTGACCACATTTCCATACCTCCTGAAAAAGTATACGATTATCTGGATGCATAGCATTCGTTAAACGCAGGAGCTTGCCATCACATAACCATTCATGTGGTACGCCAGGTGCTAGCATTGTCGAATGGGTTAAAGTCATTGCGCGTGGTGGCAAAAATCGACGTAAGCCTGCCAAACCCTTTCGTAAAAAGTTTATATGTTTAAAATTATCAAAAGCGGTTGTTATGGGGTCCTTTCCCAAAGTTTGCTTGGTCCATACACGACCTGGCACATAATCAATACCTCTTGCTCGTGCAAACTCTAACTTTTTAGCATGCAATTCTTCCATTCGCGCCTGCTTACGTAATGTCTCTTCAGTAGCTAGCGATGAAGCGCTCGTCTGCTGCTTTAACTGAGATTCCTTGATCATGTCCTGTATTAAAATACCTAGTTCTGTATCTGGCGAAAGGTTCTGTTTGCTTAACAAGCAGCCGCACATCTGGGGCACTTGCCACATGGCACGAATATCATGAAGGAGACGGCCCAAAACGTTTAGCGCATCACTAGCAATGATCTGTGTTAGCATGAGATCACGTAGTTCATGTTTTTGGTGAGTAGGCGTGGTTGCTGTACATAGCATCCAATGGAATTCATCATGTCCACGTTGCGTCTTATCACCAGTGCGCCTCTTTCGACAACTGCGCTGCTCTTTACGGTCTTTGAAACAATCAAGGCACACACCAAAGCCACACTTGTCGCAAGTCCAATGAAAATTAAAAAGTGTTGTATCGCACACATCGCATATCTCACGTAGACCTTGTACCACCTTCTTCCAGGCGATTATACTATTCGGGTTTTCGTGTAAACGCAAGGCCTCAGCCTCCTGTTGCCACAGATAGCAAAATTGGTCACCAGCATGTAGCAGTATATAGCGAGCTACTTGGATGTCCATCCATCCTGCAGTAGGCACACTATGGTCGTCTGGTTGCCATATGCGCAAATCGTCGGCAGTCGGATCAGTATATGGATTGGGGAATCCAGAAACAACTAATTCACCCATTTCATTGTACTGCAATCGACGGAATTCATAAAATCGACAATAAACGTCTGAACCACCCTGAGAATTGCGGCGTCGACATTCCCGGCACCTCGGTATGGCACGGTCAGCTACAACATTGTCATTGGAGATTGTTCTAGCAGCACTTTCCGAGTTGTGTTGAAGTTTAAAGCAAGGTAAATGCTGAAGAAATGTGTCACCCGATGCGCGTAACTCTCGATCTCGATCAGCTTCTTCGGTTGTGAGTTCTTCTGGTGGTGTATGATTTTCATGTTCCCCCATGTTAGAGTGATTACTATTATCATTGAGTACTGTAGACGTTATTTGAACGGATGTCGTCGCTATTTCTATTAACGTTGTAGCTTTAATATTTTCATTCGCAGACTCTTTTAGAACATCTGCATGTTTCTTCATTTGGCTGTTATCATGTGTATAACACGGTTTACCGTCCGTATTAAGTTTCGGCAGATCTTTCGAAATGCCATTTTGGCTATTGCCATCGGCGTTTCCAATTGTCAATTTTTTATTATCACTAGTCTCAATGTCCATGTCATTACTTACAAATTCTTCTTTTTCTAGAGCTACATCCTCCTTTCCATTATTATCCTCCGACTCATTCGCTTCATTTTGCTCTCGTTTTTGTTCAATATTTTTTTGTAATTGCTTGTTTATATTCTCGATTCTGAGTAGTTTATCCTCTTGACTCTTTAATCTATGCAATTCAATAACAGTTTGCTCCTTCAGTTTACGTATGCGTTCCAACTCTGCAGTCTCTTCTTCATTATCAATCCCCTTATTAGAGATATGAACTTCAATAATTGACTTCCTTTCGCCAGGAACCTCTAATTTCGCTTGTTTGGCAGTTGGACCATCTTGCAAGATTGTACTGACACTTTCAGAACATTCATTCTCACGTTTACGGATATTGGTTTCTGTTTTTGTGTTGTTTTCAGATTCATTTTGGGATGTTTGATCAACGTTTTCGTCATTATTTTCATTCACACTGTCAATTGAGCGTACTCCGTGATTATTCTCCTGATAATCTGTGTCCATTTTCATTATCTCCGTTTTCGCTTTTTCAGTTTCACAACTTTCTATGGTTACATTGGTTATCAAGTTATTTGCGACCTCTCCCGACTCCATTGATTCCTCAAAATCTTCCGTTGTTTCAAGATCTTTATGTGGCTTAGACAAATAGTCCCCAACTTTTTTTTTAAGTGCTCCTCCATCCACGTATTGTTGTTGCATGTTTTTTATTTTACTATCATTATTTTTTGACAATGCATCTTTTAATTCCTGCTCGATCTCGTCTTTCATATCTGGCATTTCACGTAATAGCTCCTCCGCCAAATTGTGGCATGGTCCATCCGAGTCCAGCAATCTGTCAGTTCCTTCTGACATTTCTCTTTACGTTTGCAGGTATAGATCTGGCATTGTGGTAGTGAAAAAGATAAACAGAAATTAAGAGAAAAACCCAAGTTAATTTTCACTGCTCAAACGTACACACATCCTTACTTATCAAATGCAGACGTAAGCGGGTAATGTTTGGGCGGAAGTGAGTACTCGTGATCGGTGCGTCTTGCAATTTGGTTTTCCCACTCGTTATTTGAATTCATGTGCCAAAGTCTTAACAGATATATTGCCAATTAAATACATGAATTGAGTGAAAGGTAATGCTGGTGGTAGTTTAAATACTAAAAAACCAATTTAATTTTACGCAGATCTTTTGTTTTGAATCGGCAAACGAAAAGAAACACGAAACAGGGGCCAATGAAATAGGATTAAAATATCGGAGTATAGATGAAACCGCTCTAATATATCATTTATTATATATTGAATTTTTTGATTATAATACTCACTACCACCACATTGCCTGCACTTACCGTTTCATAACTTATTCTAAATTATAAATAAAACATGTTAATATCTTACAAATGTACTCAGACGAGCAATGCAACGCAAATGATCGCAAAAACAAAATTATTTATCCTATGTAAATGGCAGCTATTAATAGTGTTCTTATAAGAGTTTATGCCTCCTTAAACACCACGCCTACTCTGATAGGGCGTTAATAAATATAGAGATAAAAGACGTTTTAAACAGTAATAGTACATTTTCAAGGCAAAAGAAAAAACGATTTTTATCTTCATGTTCATTAACTCTTATCTGAGTTCCGCTCCGTCTATTTGTATGTAAGCGATAATGTAATCCAAACAAATAAGCAAATTTCACACTCGTCAAGCCACTGCTGACGCAGTCCAGTTCAAGGTTAGAAAGATGATTGGCGTTAATTGTGTTTTTCTTTTATAAAAATTTCGAGAATTTTTTTCAATTCATTTATGCTTTCAGCAGTACTTACGAACTTTACTGAAATTTGTGGCATAGTTATTTCAGTTATACCTTCAATATAAAATCCTGTATATTACTATTAGGATGTCTTTTAATAACACTGATTGATTAATTAAGGTTCAAAAAAACAGATTTGGAAACCTTCTGTGATCACTTGTGGCAAAGAATCTATCTAAAACTTAATTACACCTAACTGCAAAGCCATGTAATTACAACCCCCTTCGAAATATGCTATGTGTAAGGCGCAAAAAATTAATACATGGGTTAAATTTTCATTTCCCCATTCGCATTACAATTGTGATTTAATGGGCCCTTACGTGTATTGAGCGTTACTTGTGCATATTTAGTGAAATCGGCTTTCTGTGCTTGCAAACACGAAAGCAGTAACATTGGTCAACATGTGAATTGAGCAACAACAGCAGTTATGTACATAGCTATTATTTGAATACACCCCTTCTTAAATTAATATAAATTGAAAAAGTTCAAATGGCACATGGCCTTTTAGTATGTTATAATATTAATTTGATTGAACTAAGTGTAAAGTCAAAGTGTTGACGTACATAACAACAATATTGCCCTTAGGGGTTGTTGTTGTTGTTGCAGCGGCAGAATTATGATTAACCACAATTAAACATAAATATGATATAAAGTACATATTACTATGACCAGTATTAAATTCATATATTATATTAAAAAATAGGCTTTTTGAATAGAACTCAGAGACAGACCCGACAAAATTCAGCTGAGGTGTAGTGTCATATAAGTATGTAGTATAATTATAATTATATGTATGTATGTATATATGAATGTACATAAGTATATACCTAGCCAAGAGGAACAAGGCAAACATAAATATTACAATTCAAAAGTTGAATTTTTAAATTATTTTATTTTTTTGTTGGATATATTTTATGTTTACATTCTTTTATATCACTTTGTTATTTTAACATAAAATGTTTGTCAAGCCTTTTCCTAAAGTAAAACCTGGATGAAAAAAATTATAATCCAATTGGAAGAACAATTGACATACAATGAAAACTCACAACTAACAGTCTACTGATGTATTTTTATTAGCATAATATAATTGCATTTGCACACATTATATCACTGATTATTTTTTAACCAAGTTTCAGTATGAATTAAATTAGATGGGAGTAAATCTTTTTTTGGAAATTACCAAATGTATGCATACCTTAAACTTTAAGTTTAATCCCTTTCCACTACTTGTTAAATTATTTTTCTGGCACAAATATGTACTACGATTTACAGCACATAACTGCATCGCTGAGCCAGATATTTGTGTCGTCGCGCCGAATGGAAATCAGTTTGTACGATAACAATATACAATATATAAATGAAAGCAAAACGAATAATACAATTCATATAAAAAAACTTTATACTATAAATTATTTAATTTATAGATTCTAATTTTTACCTTATAACATTACGAAAGGTTACAATTTCAATTTCATCTAATTTGTATGCATATATGTATTATTTTTTGAAAACTCACAATTCTAACTGGACAATTGTCAAACCCTCTAAGGTTAAGTTACAACCCTTGCTGAAGGTTTCTCATTTTTCTTATTTATGTGCTTTCTTCCAATTTTTCACATCAACTCCACAATATTTAATCAATACAAGAGTTAAAATTTGTTTTTCTTACTAAAACAAAGATTAATAATTTGACACAATTTTAGACCATATCGATAATTTTTCACTATATAGTGAAAACGATTAGGCGTACTAAAATACATCTGCCAAAACTCTGAAACTCTAAATCGTACTGAACGAATTTTACTCACATTTTGTTATCCACTTATTATTTAATAAGTCCTTTATTGTTTTACAATATATTAGTAGATTTTTTAAAGGTTTTTCTACATTTTAAATAGTTCGAACTATGCTGTGATATTCTCCACTTTCCGTCTATCACTCTTTATCTATATAAATTATTTACCACCTTTACTTTTTGTGGGATGTATGTTTTGCAAAGCATTGCCAGCTTCACTGAAAATATATGGTGGCCAAAATTCAAAGTTTTACGGGCTTCTAATTTTTGACTTATTGTTTTTCGAAAGTAAGCTACGATTTATAGTTTTTATTAATTTGGAGGCATTAAAAGTCACTAACTAGTGTATAATATTTAGAGTTAGTCTCTAAAGCAAAGCATTTGTTGTTAGATAATTATTTCCATTATTTTAAGGAGTTTTGTGATACATAATATATATATTTTTGTACTTCTATTAATATTTATTTTATATTAGTGTCTTTAAGACAGTTGAAAACAAATAAATTCTTATATAAAATTCAGTAAAGAGATCAGTGGACAAACCCGAACACAATTTTCCGTGGCTACTCTCCCTATGGGGGAAATAAAATAACAGCATAATAAACTTAACTGAGATTTGTGTAATATAAACCCAACTGAAACCCTTTAGTATATTATATTAGGAAACTACCAACCAGAAAATAAGATATCATTGTTTTATAGATATGCGGTTTAATCCTAGGTATCAACCGTTTTCATTAATATTCAGCACCAAACAAATTACACACATATAGACCAAAATAAACGGTTTAAAGCCGATTCGGAAATGACTACAATGAACTTCGGTAAGAACAAACATTATCCTACCGTTGCCACCGTTAGTCGGATCTACGTAACCTGAACGGAACCGGATTTTTATCCGGTCAGGGACTGTCAACTCGGCACAGTTCTGCCCCTACAACAACAACAACGATTATCCTTTGGTGTAATATGTTGTGAGAGTACAACAATTTTATAGTAACAAGTTTTCAACTTCGTATAACTATAATATATTTTTCATCATAATTATGTATGCAAATAACAGACAGAAATACAAAAGCAATCCCATACGGTACATATTTATTATTTTATTTACGATTAATTATCTTTTAGTTCATAGTTCTTGTTATCATATATCGAAACATAGATCACGCATAATGAAATATTTAATTCATATATTTTATAAAAGTTGTCTTGTATCTAAAATAAATCAATCTGAAATTAACACCAACAGCAAAACTAAAAAAATTTACAATGAATGAACTTTACATTTTAAACATCATGAAACTATTCGTCTTGTATTAAATTCAGACTTGCAACTTACTAAAATAATTGAAATGGAAAAAATGAAGTAAATAGTATATAGAAAAAATAATCAGCTGAACTGTTTTTTAGAAGTAATATTCCTCATTTTCCCTTTTTAAAACTTCGTAGAATTTTCAAATAGTCGGTTTTATACAGCGTTGAGTTCCCCTATGAACATAAACTGATACGTAAAAAATAATTTTTTTGACAACCAACTGCTTCAAAAACCTAGTGATTAATTCATTTCAGCCGATAAATTTTTTCTGTTTCCTGAAGCAAATTTAAACAAGGTTGCTTTAAATTACATAACATTTTACAACAAATACAATCTAATAAATATAAAATATATATTTATCCTTCGGCGATTTTAGTTTGTTTTCTTATGAAAATTCGACAATGATGAACTGTTCTTTCATTTATGTACGTGACAATATTCATATTTACTAATTTTGCAATTTTAATCCTATTATTATGAGAATATGATGATGTAAGCATATAATAAATTACATACATATATAAAATATAGAGGATGACATTCACAATCATTATGCGTTAATCTTACAATGGAAGTAGGATACATTGTTCGGCAAGTTTTAACCATTCTTGCCTTAGTTCCACCTTCACGGTTACAATAAAAATACAAAAATATTTTTAAAAGAAATTGATTAAATATAAAACAGAATTTTACTTTTATAAAAATATGCACGCAAATTTCACTTCAGCACCAAAAAGTATAAAACGGATTAGAAAATAGTTTCAAAAAGCAAAAAAAAATCAATATTTGCTTATTGTGCGTTACAGCTAGTACACTTAATATAATCTTCATCTTGAATTTTGTTAGTTATTACTTTTTATGTATTTCAGTAAATTTATTTTATAAATTACCAAATGTTTTTTTCTATGTGTTAACATGCATACATAAAACACAGGCACGTATTACAGAAACGACGCACTAAAAAGGAGGCAAGTGAATGTGTTCATATATGTATGTATGTATTTTCCATACTAATATAGTAGAAAGTTTAAATTTTAACGTTTTATAAAGCTCCAACCATTGTGATTTTATTTTTTTGCTTAGTGTCAATTATGATTGCAGCTTTAGATTTAGTTTCAACTATATTAATATGTGCAGACTTTTGATAGTTTTGTACACTTGCCTAAGAACACAATTTAGAAGGATACAATATATGAATACATAAAACAGCACGATCATTTGGTACGCGTCATTGCATATTTATCAAAGTTATAAATTTTCTCTTACTTTACTATATAAATAAATATTTCCAACGTATGGAAAGCATACGTAGAACATAATTAAAATAGCAAACAGTACAAAAAACTAATAAATCAACATACTCCTTGAATTAGAAATTAAATAAATATTTTGTCAAATGCCAGTTGCAAGAATACAAAAAACGTATTAAAAATTGTGCGCAGAAATAAAGTTAAAATATTAAATAAACGATTTTTATACTTTCAAATAAATTTTTTTTTTGATAGTTTTATGTTTTCCATTAATTTTTTTATACTTTCCCAGTTCGTCTGTGCTCCAGTGTAAGGTTTTGCGTTTTGTAAAATTTGCACTTTTATGTGCGTATAGCTAATGTTATGCTGATTTTTGGATGAAAAAATATGTGCTTTATTTGTTGCTTTCCGGTTCTAGCTGTATTATTGTTGTTGTTTTTTCTTACTACAGCCTCCTGATCACAGGCTATCTCTTATCGAATGTCTGTTTAGTTCGTTTTCGTTGTTGTTTTGGTTGTAGAAATTGTCCGGTTGTCCGAATGAGTAGGTTATCCAACCTCTTTTAGACTTAATATAAGATCATTTACAGCAACTCGCATTTGAATTTATGGTGTGGTAGCTTATGATGTTTGCGACCTTTTTTCCCCCTATGCTCTTTATCCTTTCGAATCTCACGGACTAATGTGTAAAAGGCGTCATCAACGCCCATTCGTGTCTTGGCGGATGTCTCAACAAATGGAATGCCGTATTGTTTAGCAACCTGATAAATATTATTGTATCAAATATATTTCAATATTAATTCCTTTTTTATTAAATCTGTATTCGAAAGTTAATTCAAACCAATGCTTACCTCTCTGGCTTGGTTCATATTAACAGCCCAGGCTTGCAGATCGCACTTATTTCCTACCAGCACCATTGGTACCTCCTCCGCGTCTTTTACGCGCTTTATTTGCTCTCGATATGTACCTGAGAGTATAAAGAATTTTTAGTATATCGTGTATAGAATTGGACTCAGTTTGTTGAATTTAATATCGAGTTACATATATAAGGGGAAAATCTATCTATTGCCGCCAACCAGTCAAAATTAGGATATAAAATTCTCACCAATATCTTCAAATGATTTCGCACTATTGACAGCAAAAACGAGCAAAAATCCTTCTCCAGTTCGCATGTATTGATCACGCATAGCGGAATACTCTTCTTGGCCAGCTGTATCTAAAATATCCAATAAACACGTCTCGCCATCTGGAGAGTAAATAGTTTAATACAAATTAGGAATTAAAATAAGTGAATTACATATATATGTATACGTATTATTTCTAATTAACTAATTCATATATAATATTGATACAATATGATTATCAACATACCTATAACAACTTGCTTCCTATAAGAATCTTCAATTGTGGGGTCGTATTCATCCACAAAGTGATTTTGTATTAACTGGATTGTTAGGGCAGATTTACCAACACCTCCAGCACCTACAACCACTAATTTGTACTCCGTCATTGTATTTTCTTTTTGTTTAGAGAAATTTCAATAGACTTGTGTTTGGAAGTAGGATTTAATGTTGTCGTGGCCCGTTTTATTTTCTTTTGACAATTGTTTCTTTTCTGGAATGGTTATTATACCTGTACCTCCAAGCCCAGCAGACAACAGTGTCCCGAAATTCCAATGGTATATTTTTTATTTTATCAACGTAAACTGCAACAAATAAACAAAGTTGTAGTAATTACATATGTATGTACAACCGCACAAACTTTCAAATTTATAATGCGGACTGTTGTCATCAGAGTTGTAAGTTGCCTATTAAATTAATTAAAACATAATGGCCCAGTAAAATTAAAGTATGTATTAATTTGTTGTTGTTTTCTTATAATGTTCGGCACTGCGAGTGACTCATGTTCAGACGAGTATGAACCAAAGTTATATTGAAACTACTACTAATGCAGCGGGATATAGATATTTGTATATATATTCACAAAGTAACCCATGTTCATACCCAAGGAGTTTTCTCCACAGATCATTTCACTATAGAACGACTCCTTAAAACCTTTCTGTAATGATTACCTTGATACTACAACAAGGAACATTGCACGAACTGGAATACGGTTGCTCTAATATATTAATTTGACTTTACAGTATCACCAATAAGTAATTATATCCATCCTATAAATCACAGTAACTTATGTTTCTATAGTCTTTTATTTCTTATGCTTGTTCTTCCTATTATTTTCTAAGTTCATTTTATTTGTTGCTTATTAGCTAATATTTTGGATATAGGTGTTAACTCACTACCGTACCTTTACTGCACATACAGATGGTGCAGTGGATGGGAAAATAACCAAAGTAATTTGTTTATGTTTTCAACAAATTCTCTGTGAAATATTCGTTTTTTCAACAAAAGATCAACAAGACACTGTCCGCCCCGTTTTTCGTTTTGCTTCTCACAGTTTCGTCGCCATTTTGCCTACACAGGAATGCATTGTTTGTGCACCAAATTTACGAAAATAAAACACATATTCAATATATCGGAAGTCAAATATATACATATTAAAACCACTGCTAGTCTGTTTCCATTCTTTATAGCGTAAAATTTTATTTTAAAAAGTTAGGTGAAATCGTTTAAAAGTACTGAATTTTATGCTATATATGAGTGTTTAAATTTTAATAGATTCTTTGCCTCCCTAGAAATTTTACTCTAGATACCTTTATCTAAAAATATAATTTTTAAATCTATTGAAGCTTGCAACACTCAATAAGGTTGTGTTCACAATAGGTTTTCGGATCGTATACGATACTATTCATCGACTGGCAACAACAATATTTAAAAAGCATGCAAATGTATAAATGATTAGGAGTCTTTTAAAATGGTAAATAAATTGGAATTCAATAACTTGGTACGTGAAATTATTTATGTTTTTTATGATAAATTACTTATGTAAATGATTTCAATAGGTTGTCACCAACAAGAAAAAAATTCAACTTATAAAGTCGAAGACCATTCAGAAATTGGTCCAAAAAATTAAGAAGCTTAAATATTTATTAGATAAAAATCCTGAACATGATAAAAATAAGGAACGTTTCCGTAAAGCTGTCCTATGCCTAGAAGAAATGAAGGTAGTTTATTGTTTAAATCTGTTTTTTTTTTTTTATTTGTAAAGTCGGATTTTTCTTTCCAGAAATTAAAATGCATCGTTTTGATGAAACGCGTTTTAATTCTGGAAAAATCTCCGTCAGCTATTTTAACAAATGGTTTATCCTCAGCGGAGGAAATGGCAGTGGCTATGGTCGGAGACAATAAATTGATGCAAGAGCTTGCAGAAGATTTTAAAGAAAAATTAGGAATTTCAAAGGAAAATAAAATCTGGAAGAAGGAGTTAATGCAAGCGAGTAAAAAACAAATTAAGATAATAAAAACGGAGAAGAAACGAAAAAGTCGTAAAGCTTTAAAAGAACAAAAAGCCATGGCACGTAAACGTACTGAGTGGTTGAATAATCAAAATCGTGGACAGGATATACTAAACCTTAATGAGCAAAAGAATGAAGTAGTAATAAAAGAAAATGATGAGGGTGCTAATGTATCTACACTAGGTTACTGGAAAATAGAGGAAATAGACAATAAACATCCTCCTATTAAAAATAAAAAGGCAATCGTAAAAGAGCATAAAGAAGTGTCTGAAAAACAACAAACTACTAAAAACTGTAAAACATCTCTGACGACTAATGTTAATCCTTCTAAAAATGAGAATCAACATTGGCCTAAGTCAGAGGAAATTAAAAAAAGTTCAATAGAGGGCAATTCGAACGAATCGTCAGTAAGTTTAAATTCTCCCTCTTACTACAATTTAAGCGGTAGCAATGCTATGGAAAAAAATAAGGAAGAAATTGTGACACACGTTATCGATCCATTTTTTATCACCGATAGTGGTGAAAATTACCGTTCCTCTGCTGTTGTTGTTCGTAATGGTACAGTGTTTGATCCACAAATCTCTAAAAAACCCCTGGAAAATACAGAAAAATGGTCTAGAGAAACATACGAAAACCATCTAAAATCTTACGATCATTTTAGACCAAATAATGCGAGACAAAGAATTTCAGAAAAATCTATTCGGAAAACCTGTGAGGAATACAAAACGGAAGGCCTGCATCCTTCTTGGGCAGCGAAACAGAAGCTAAAAAGCGTAATAAGTGCCTTTCAAGGCAAGAAAATTAGATTTGAAGATAATGATGATCAGGTCGATGAGGGAGTCACCAATAGTAATTCCAAAGTAGTGAATATAGAAAGTCAGAATAAAAAACATTTATCAGCAAACAGAAGAAAAAATAAGCATACGGAGGAAGCTGTACATCCGTCTTGGGCGGCAAAGCAAAAATTTAGTACGGCTATAACAGTTTTTAAAGGGAAAAAATTTAGGTTTGGAGATGACGGAGTGCTGCAACCTAGTTCTGATCACATTAACGCACCATCACAACATGACAGTCTAAATACTTTGAAGGGACTTCATCCTTCTTGGTTAGCAAAACAAAAGCAAAAATCAAGAATAATATCTTTTCAGGGTAAAAAAACCACTTTTCAAGATGATGAATAAACTTTATGGTTTGATGCAATTTGTGTTACTTTTATTTTAATAATTGTTTGGGATGTTGCGAAACATTCAAATATCCACTTTCGGCACGAAATGCCCACGCGTTTTATCATCCCTCAATAGTTTATCAACATCTACATCTGGATATTTGCTCCGAATAATTTGAATATCAATATTCGGATTACGTCGCAACATCATCATAACTTCATTACGGGAACGGCTACATAAAGAAATATATTTTAGAAAAATTAACTTATTTATATAATATTCAAAAACGTACTTCTTAGCCTTTCGTTTGATATTATACAGTTTCTCGCGATATAATAATAGGAATTTACGCACTGCTCGCCCACCGAAACCAATATTACGTGATTTTATCCATTTAACGTTCATATGCGGTGGTAACACATGTTCACAAGATCTAAAATTATATTTTACAACAAGTAAACAAACATCAACTCAAATTAAATGTACTTACTTATAGAGATGCCTTAAACCAAGTGCATTGTATACCACCCGAGTGGGTCGCTCTCCAGTTTCACCAGTTTCCAAGAGATGATAGGCCTTATTTCTTTCACGCACAACAGTTTCCAAGTTTTCCATCGATATTTTAACCTATATAGAGAGTTTTGAATTTATTCAAACTAAACGTGAAGCGATATATACCTTATCTAAACGCTCAGGACTTGGAAATAACTCCATTTTCTCATTGCATTCGTGTTCCATTGTTAGTAGCATGTTTCGCTCTTTAAGTAGAACATACCACAATTGATGCAGGTCTTTATTTGATTTAATACGTAATTCCTCGAGCTTCCATGCACGACCAACCTTTACTTCATTTTCTGACCAGTTCTTGGGATCATCAAAGAACTGCATCAGGTCTAGGCATGGACTACTAGAATGGAATGACCGCGCACTCATATCAACAAAAAAAGCATTTTGAGATATTTGTAGTTGCTGGCATTGTATTCTGCGAATAAAAAATTCAGGTTATGTAAATCAGAACATTTCAATTATGGCAATTTTAACAATTATTGTACCTGCTAAATAATGAATTAGTCAATGATTTATTTGAGATACTTGTACAGACTGTCTTTACAGTTTTTGCCACATTCAATATTTTCAAAACCGAGCTCATTTTCTAGTTTCAAAGTATATTAATTGTTGAAACAATTGTAACAAAACAGCTGTTTTATATTTTTAGCAGAGAACGTATAAACAGAGAACGTATATCATATGCAGAGAACGTCTATCATATGATGCTTATGGGTTCACAATAAACACATTCTTCAGTTAGAATATTAAAAAATAATTGAGTACAATCGTAAATAACTAACTTTGGCATGTTCATAGATTAATTTTAAATGGCGATACTACTGGTTGAGTACTTGCCGATTTAACTTGTTCCTTAAATATTAGTGAGCCACTTTGAAAAATAAGTGTATACAAGCATTAGTTTTTATGTTCTTTATACTATTCACGGTAGAGTTTTCACGATAATCAACACTGCAAAATCTCGGGTGGCATTCAATATTCCGCCATTTTTCATTTTCTCTATCTGTCGGCGTTGTTCTTGAGAAACATTTATCGCAAACAATTTTTGTGCAAAAACTAAAATAAATAGATATAACAGGCTACAAACTTCGTTGAGATATATACAATTTAATAAATCGAAAATTACGTTGAATTTTTAAATTTTGTAAGTGAATTGTTTAGTTATTGAAGTAAATATTTTCCGCCATTTTAATTTTGCAAAAGTATGCAGCGACTAGGAGTTTTTTTTATATTAATTTTAAATTTTTGATATTACAGTCGAAATGAAAACTGAGGGCAATGATAACTCGAATGACAGCCGAGAGAAAGATCGGGACCGTCGTGGACGTGGAGCACGTGCATCCAGATTTTCGGATGCTGACGCTGGTGGTCTTGGCAGCGGAGGTGCAGGTGGAAGTAGCAACTCTGGCGGCAACGCTAACCGTGACCGCAGTCGTGAGAGACGGAATTGTCGCGTTTATATTTCAAACATCCCATACGACTATCGTTGGCAAGACTTAAAAGACTTGTTCAGGCGTATTGTGGGATCTGTTGAATACGTCGAATTGTTTCATGATGAGAATGGAAAAGCTCGTGGATGTGGAATTGTCGAATTCAAAGATCCTGATAACGTAGAGAAAGCTTTAGAAAAAATGAATCGCTATGAAATAAATGGGCGCGAATTAGTTGTTAAAGAAGACCATGGCGAACAACGTGATCAGTACGGTCGCATTGTGCGTGACGGAGGAGGACCTGTACGTGGAAGCGGTGGTGGTGGCGCCGGTATCGAAATGGGGGATCGAGATAGAGGATTCTCCCGAAGAGATGATGACAGGTATATTAAAACTAAATTAATTTTCTGTGTATTTTTACTTGTAAGAGTTTTTTACGATATTCTTTAATAGGAAAACATTTGTTTGAAGGTTTTCTGACTACTATTGGTTATACGTTTTGTAATGTTTTTCGTTGTTTTAGCGTGCTAAGGTATTAATGTAGTTTCAAAACGAGTTTAATGTTAGGGATGTGGAATTCTTGACTCTAAAGCGAATTTTTGGGCTAACTTCTCTGCTACTATAAGAGAAAATATTTGTTAAATCAATAATTTCATAACCATAAGGAAAATTATTGACCTAAGCTTGTCTTCATAAAATATTGTTGGGATCTAAACTGAGTGAAAGATACATATATGCTTCTCTATAATCGAAATTATAATAATGAAGAAAATGGGAAAACAGGTTTTTAATTCTTTTACTTAGGCTTTTGGTCATTTCATTTAGTTGAATAATACTGCCCTTCAAAGCACAGCCTGGCGTTTATTTTTGTGCCCACACAGAAGATTGATGTCAAACAATTGGATAGCATTGAGCTATTCTACCCAAAAACTGATAGCTTATGGAAATTTCCGAAGTAAAAGTTTTAATCCAAAAATGATAACTCTTGAATGTTGGTGTATTCTTGTTTTAAGATTGGGTTTCCTATCATTCTGAAGTAGTAGAATCAGATTTAGAAATCAGACCTTTAAATTTACGAAACAATTTTTCCTAAGGTATCGAATGCATCTTTTATTTTGAACTGCAGATTTCGCATGCTGAATAGTAAATGACTACATACAATATATTCGGCTTCAATCTATAACGTTCATATTTAAAGTAGTATAGTGTATATTTGTCAAATATTTAGTATTGATAAAAGGAGGATGTTCATCAATCAGATATTTCGATGGATCTTAGATATATAGCATTTATCCTTATATAACAACGAGCATTCCAACGTGTCTACGAGTTTTTTTTAAGTCGACCTCCACCTTTGTTTCTCTGGATGATGTGTTTACCGCTGACTTTTTCCCATAACGTGTTCTTTTTCTAGATCTGGGCGTAATAATTTTAACATGATGTCTAATGATTTTAATAATTCATCGAATTACAATTTGTATGGGCTTTCTGCTTCGTTTTTGGAGAGTCTGGGCATAAGTGGACCTTTGCATAATAAGGTTTTTGTTGCTAATGTGAGTATACAATTTTTATGTAAACAAAGAAAAAAATGTAAAAAAGACGTTTTGGGCATCTGGGGTTGTAAGCCTACTGGTAATTATAAACAGTTGGTGGGAGAGGTTATATCCTTTTATTCGTGGAAACTGACGTGGTTTATTATTTATATAATAGATTGTGATGTCTTCTAGACCTTTAATTCGGTTCGTATTGCAATATGAGAGGAGTGTCCATAAATATTTAGCGTTCTTTTAAGATGCCTGTATATTTAACGGTAATTCACTAATTTGGTGGCATTAATGTCCATTCACTGAATGTGCATAAAACTGAGAAAACATTCTCTTTGCTTTGTAAACCAATACTCCATACTCTTCTAACTTGCTCAGATCACTTTTAATCTTGCTTAAATATTTTCCCTTTGGTTTGTGTTCTTGTTAAATTCTGGAAATTATTTAGTTAATTTTTCTAATATTGTATTGTATAATATAATATATAATATTTTACCAATACTGGAGGCGGACAATACATCGAATACCGTTCCATTTGCAAATTATTAGGTTTTCAAACCGTTTCATAGATAATTTGGTGATATTTTGTAAATTGCATTCAGATTGGTCCGTAAACACAAATATAAAGTGGAATTCCGGAGTGGGCATTATTCAACCTCTGCGTCTCAATGCCGTTTCATTGTTAACCTGTTTATAGATGCTTATATTTATGTGTTATGTGTTATAAATAATCTTTTGAATTGACTTTTTACAACTCGTTATTCACAGCTGGACTATAAGGTCGATACTAAGAAACTGAAACAAGTGTTCAAATTAGCAGGAAAAGTACAGAGCGTAGATCTATCCGTTGACAAAGAGGGTAACAGTCGTGGTTTTGCTGTTGTAGAGTACGACCATCCGGTAGAGGCTGTGCAGGCTATTTCTATGCTGGATCGACAAATGCTTTTTGATCGACGTATGACGGTTCGTTTAGACCGTATTCCAGATAAGGGAGAAGGTTTGAAATTACCCGAAGGACTTGGTGGAGTTGGTATTGGACTTGGTCCAAACGGTGAACCATTAAGAGACGTGGCTCGCAACTTGCCCAGCATTATTCAACAGCAACAGAATCAACCAAATCAATCATCGTTGTCTTCACAAAGTGGATCCAATATCTTGGGAAACATGGTAGCTAATTTGGGTGGTGGAGGTAGCGGCGGTGGAGGCAATACCGCCATGTTTAGCAATCAAGCAGTCCAGCCATCTCCGGTAGCTCCAGTTGTTCAGGCAGCAGCAAAATCTCTGGGAAACAATGCAGCTGGGCTAAATTTGGGAAATTTATCTACCACCAATTTGGCGGCTTTGTCGAATGTAGTTGGAGGACTTGGTGCCGCACTTTCCAATCCATTACTCACAACGTCCCTCAATAACCTGGGATTGAATTTGGGTCCGTCAGGTGGCGGAAATGAAGATTCCATGTCTTCGGCCAATGCAGCTTTGTCCAATAACTACAGCACAGGCGGGAATAACTATAGTTCCGGTTTTGGAGGATCATCTGGTTTTAATACAGGCAGTGGTGGAAATTCTGGTGGTGGCTTCAACGCGTACAACACCAGCAGTGGTAACTCCGGCGGAGTTGGCGGTGCCCTGGATGGTAACGATTACAGTGGTAGCGGCAACCTTGATATGTATGGTGGAGGTGGCAGTGGCGGAAGTAATGCAGGCAACACCAGTAGCAATCCACGCAAGTCGGATACCATTATTATTAAAAATGTAAACAAATGTATTTTATATTGATTTCGTATATTTTAACACGTATTGTGATTCCAGATTCCATTAAGTTGTACTTGGCAAACTTTGCGGGACAAATTCCGTGATGTTGGGGAAGTAAAATTCGCTGAGATTCGAGGCAATGATTTGGGAGTTGTACGGTTCTTTAAAGAACGAGACGCCGAGTTGGCTATTGGTAAAAAAGAAATACAATAATGTGAAATTTATCCAGAGTGTTAAACTAACTTATTCCTTATACATTTTAGCATTAATGGACGGTTCCCGAATGGATGGTAGGACGATTAAAGTTACATATTTCTAAACAAAGTACATTCACTAGCCCGTAGACGTCATTACTATAAAATAAATAATTCTCAATATCCCTGCACTTTCAGTTTTAAGAATTTTACATCCATATATGTATTAGATGTTTTAATTACATATTTGTTTTTTATAAATAAGCGAACGTTCACATCATTGACAATTTAATAAATTATCCGCAAATCGTGCAAACGGCATACATAGATACTTATGTAATCGTGAATGATTAAGTAATATCCATTATCGTTTTAACTGAAAAATATTTTGAGAATTGTAAGCTTTACGACTATGAATAAAAATTAATAAATACAATTAATTTTTTATTGTCAGCATATCAAGATACTTCTGCAATCCCGTCATATTTCGATAACTTAATTAAAGAGCAAAACGAAATACTACATCTTGTGGTCGCTTTTCACTTTAGCAGTAAAATATATATGGGTAGTTGTACGCTTGCCACACTATGACTACCATTTCCAAAACGTTTCGGCTAAGCTGCAGAATAGTAAACAAAAAAATAAACAATTTTTTCTTATTGAACTCTTTATTGTACGGTTAATAAGAAACATCTTCCTAAAATGGTAATTTTTTATTCAAACAAAATATTCATATTCACTCGTAGAGTGTTTATGCTTAAAATTGCTGAATATAATTAAATGTTATGGATACAAATTTAACTATGTAGCATATCCTTGCGGGTTACGGCGTAGAACTAGATGTAATGTACGTTAGTACTTTGTAGGTGATGATACAAATTGTTATTTGGATGGCGATTTCTAATTACCAGCAACTGAAGTTGGAGGAGCTGATGGCGTGACCACTGGTGCTGGATCTATACTCGGCTCGTTATCCTCAGTATTTCCGCTCGATGTCGTGGCGGCTTGTTTATCAGTTGTTGACAATGATTGAGTATTTTTAAAACGTTCTAAACGTGCTCGTGCCTTTTCAGCCCAAATGTCATCTGATTTTGTGGAGGTGACAGCACCACCACTTGATGTGGTTGTGCCCCCCGCTCCGAAACGTTCTTTTCGCTTCTGTAATTTCTCCGCAGCGTCAATTTTTGCCATTTTTGAGGAAACAACACAACCAAAGCGTTCTGCTCGTTTTTTTAGCATTTCCAATTGTTTGACATCATTGACGGCGGGCTCCGTGGTAACACTACTTATCTTTGTATTGCTAACCGGTTTGGGTGAGACTGCCGCAGCGGCCGAGATTGAGCCTAGTCCAAATTTCTTGGCACGAAGTTCCAAACGTTCCATTTGGCTTAATTGTACCACTTTCGAGCCGCTGGTATTCGTGCCATTATTAATTTTAGAGTTCGTCGGCTCTTTGGAATTGAGATCACTTACAGTAATCGGATTGCGCTCGCTCATTTTTATAACCTTTTCCTTTGGTGGCTCGGTATTCTCTTTTGCTGTTGTTGATGTTGCGTCTTCAGTAGCCGTTGTAACTTTATCCCCATCATTTGTTGAAGAAACTTTGCGCTTCAAAATAATTTTTTTTTGATTAGTTGCAGTATTTGTGCCATCCGTACTTGGCTTGTTTTCGTTCAAAGGAGAAGGCAATTCGGAAGCAGTAGGTGTACTGGTAGGACTTTTAAGTAACTCGTTTTCATCTGCAGCAATCGGCGACTCCTCTTCATCGGTTAATACAGCATCTTCATCAAGCAATGCATCCTCATTCGTAATAGCTGAATCTTCCAAAGAAATATCACCCTCAAGTAGTGATGTTTGTAGGCGGTCTTGAAGTTCCGTTTTATTACCCGTGGTAGCAAGGCCACGCAGCTTTAGCTCGCGCTTCAAATCAGCCACCTATAAATAAAGTTATATGCATTAGATCATCAATCATTGATATAGAGGACTACACCATTTACCTTCATTTTTGTTACATCCGATTCCGGCATAGTTTTGGTATATTTTTCTTAACTTTTTGCAAAATTAATTTCTTTACTGCAGCCTTCTTATTGTTTTTCGTTCAATCACACAAACACACCGGGCATCGACGAATTGACGTTATTCTTTGGGATATGTTCAGTACATGCAGTTCAAGTGAATTTATCGAAATGTGACAACATACGCATTTCTTATCGTGAGTACATACTGTACAATATTTGATCCTAAAAACTTTAAAACAGAATTATTTTTAAAATTATAAATGTTTAACTTTCCGTGTGCCGTAAACTGTTGGGGAAATCTGTTTTGAAACTGATGCTGGCTTCTTAAACATCTGCATTTACATAGGTTTATAAATTTCGGATACAGGTAAACTTCAAACGAAGATGAGGCGATTAATAAATTTTTACCTGATACTTTCAGGAAAGTATTAAGCATATGTTCATGGTATTCATAAAAATTAAATCTACCTGAATCATTCGTCGAACAAGTTCTGAACAATATTCTAAGTTCTGAGAACCCAAATCATATGTAAGAAGAAATCCTTTGTTATGCAATTCAGCTCTGAAGGGTAAACAGATTATGTTCTATACCATATATTTTTTACAAACAATTAATGTGATTCTATATTTAACAAAAATGAATAAAACGTATCCCGAAAAAAAATATTTTAATAATAGCTGACCCTGAGCTGTAGTAGTACAATTGAATGGTAAATATATGTAATTCAAACAAAGTATAATATACATATATATAAAACACTAAAAGCCAGGGATTAATGTTCAAGAAACAACACTGAATTCTCTAAGCCAAGTTTTCTGTAACCACACAATGCTTTAAGGCCAATTATGAAAACGGCCGAGCGCAGTCGCAACCAACCAACGAGTGTTAGTGTATCTTTATAAACGGTAAACACAATATTAACGATCAAACACAATTCATATTTTATGCTTTTCATACACACAAAAGTATATGTTATAAATACGTATGTATGTATGTATGTATTCTTGTAGCATCCAGAGAAAAAATCCAAACTTGGAAATATGAAGTGAAGTGATAGTGTATTCGTTGGACCAAACTTTCACTGTGCAGAAGTTTTCGGTAAAAAACTTAAATTAAATAAAAATAATAAACAAAGTGCATAGAAAAAAGGCCAAAGAAGCCACTCGTAAATGAGAACGCTTCGCAATTGATTTCTCGACATGGTGTAACTGAAACAGCAACAACAGAAGGAATGTTAACATATCAAGGAGGAAACGGCATATTTAACATAACATTCACTGATAGATTTTCTACCCAATTACCTTCAAGAAGAAGTAAAACAAATTCGTTACTTTTATCTTGTTGGATATATTATATATGGACAAGTTTATATGTAGTTGGCTAAAAATTACAATAAAAGCAAAAACTAAAAGGTCTAAATAGTTAATGAAGAAACCATATTACAGTCTAAGTACATTTGCAAATTAAAAATTATATAGAGTTTGCTTTAATCTACTTACTTATACACATCTACATATAGCATCTAAATAATAACATAAGTTCAAATCAACCATGCCCTAACAACTTGTTTAAAACTGAGAAATGTGAACTTATTTGAAATGCAGTAAAAATGCTCGCTGGCAAATGCATAACATTATTTTATATACATATATATGTATGTGTGTATTAAGAAAGGCAATCGTAATCAAGAGCAATCAAATTTTGCAACCTGCAGCCGGTCATAATCTGCAATCCACCGTTGCCTAGGAAATAAGAAATAAAAACTATTATCACGCCTTATAGAACATACCATTGCGATCAGCTACAATACCAAAGCAGCTTCATAAAGGAACGTTTAAGAACAGGTGCTTGCTGATTTAAAAGCCGCTATGGCAACATTTACGAATACTTATGTATGCATGTGCTTGCCGGTGGGCTTTGGTTGTATTGTGTGGGCATTAGTGATAGTTCGACGCATGCGCTAAGGAATTTGTACCAGCCATTAAGGCAGCTTTTTAGATACTACTTGGAACATACATATGTATGTATATTACACAGGCACATGCATATACACATGTACGTATGTATGTATGTGTTAAAAATATACAATGCGTTAAGTGTTAGTAGGAACTTTTCGTTTAATTAAAAGAGTTTCGTCCCATTTCCCAAAATATGGTAAAATATTAAATACCTTCGATCAGTACTAAAATTTAAACAATCAATAAATAAAAGTTTGTTATGTTTCGATCGTCTAGATTAAGGTCCGTTTTCTCAATGTCTGGTTATTAGCAATCTGTCAGTTAAGTTCTGGTTAACTTAACCAAGACTCCTAAAAAACATTTTTTTAACCAGAATAGTCAGTTAAGCTGCTAACCAATACTTTTCAGCTCATGTAGTGTACCTAAACCCCTACCAAGCCCACTATTCATTTTGTGGCCTTTCTCATCGAAATTCAAATATTTATGCTTAAAAACGTACCTATACTTGGAGTTACAGCTTAAGTTAACGGTCTTATATCCAGTGAAGTTCTGAATGCTAGAAACAGCGCTGACGCCACAAACAGGTCAATCTGCTTAGCCTCTTTTCTTTCTTACTATTTTGTGACGACCTTAATTAGTAGCCCCACATCATTGGCGAGTGGAGAATAGGCCACTAAAACCAACTAAGAGTGACAATAACAACAACAACCACATAAACCACAACAAAATGTTGCCAACATAATCACAGATATAGAAATATATTACTAATAAGAGGCACTATCGCCACGAAATAACTGTGGCAAGAAAAATATTAATACAACAACAAAAAAGGTGATGATCAACAAGAGTAAACCACTACTACACCATTGAAGATAGCGAAGTGACCAAGTACATATGTATATACATACATACATACATATGTACATACAGATATCAATGCTCAGAAAAAGAGTAAAAATAATGGAATAGCTGAACTTGTAAAAGAAGTGGGAAGTAAAGAACATCTTTGAAAACAGCCAAGAGATATAAAAATAGAAATTGGAAGCTATGTGAGCGCACAAGCCGAGAGCTAGCTAGTTCTTTGAATAAATACAACAATTGTAAAAACATCGGCTTAAGCCACGCTTTGAAACTAGCCACTGAAATGATGGCAATGAAACCTGCTACACGAATTATATGCATGTTTGTATGTGTGTATATGTATGTACATTATCGGCCACAAAAAGAATAATACTTGAGCTTGGATTTATTGTGAAATGCGCACATATGTACATATGTATTTATGCTATGTAATTACAATTGAATTAGGATGTTTGCCGATATATGTACTTATGTACTTCTTCGAACTCCTGGGCAAAAATCATCACTCATCATTATCTAGCAGCAGTACTATGGGACAAAGATTGAAGTTTTCATATATTTGCCACTAGACCTTCATCTAAATGATAACGAGCATTTTTCTGTTCAAGAACGACGCCGATATTGCCAGTGAGAATCCCTTCCATTCAGATGAAATCTTTTGCTGGGAATATTGGTACTGTACCTTTTACTTACATATGTACGTTCATTTGACAGCCATCTTAACCGATTTATTGGGTGCATTCGTTGGGAAGATCACATTTTCTTTACAATGAAACCTACATATATATAGGAACAACTGTCTATGCGAACTCGTCACTGGTTAGCGAATTCCCAAGACACAGTTTTCGTGTATTTTAATTAATCGTGTAACATCTTAATTAATAGTCCCACGTGAGCTTGTATATCCAACACGTTGGATACACACCGTTGGGCGAGTGTACCACTCGGAAATGTACATACATACATTCATGTGATAGATGTGCTTACATGGTTAAAGTGAGTTGCAGTATTATAACTTTTCATTTATTTAAAGTCGTAAGAAGAGTCGCGGTTTGAAAATATTCTAAAATAGTTCTATTTTTTCCAACGACTTCATGAATTAGTCATAAAGCTCCTAGGGTCAATTTTGAACCGTAAATTACTGTAATTGATCACAAATTAGTGTAGCGTTACGGTATTTTCATATTGTTGGCTCGTGATATGGTTAAACATTGGAGTCAATCCACTGTTTTTCAAACTGGTTGGGGCAGCAGTTTGCAACCTAATATTCTAGCAATATAGCCGCGGCGGCAGCAGAGGCTTGACCCGATGCGCTCTTACGGTGAAAAAGCACTGTTTTCTGCAATTATAATTTAGGTATCGAATCGCCCCAATAATTCAGTAATAAAAGTAGCCCTTGTGGGCAGGTGGGTGGTCGAGACATATTGTGACTTTTCATCCAAGAGCCCTGGTCGAATCATCGACCGATAATGTTTCTAGTCCATGTTTTTAAAATATGGGCCCACGGCTGTTTCCACACGCGGTTAAAACAAAACTACGTTCCCGATTCGCCCTAAATTTTTCTCGCGATGGTGGCGCCATCGGGTGGTGAATGTCGGTAGTTATCGGACCGCCCTCCTCATTATATACGAATGCGACAATGCACAGCACGGAAATTTTCAATTGCCAACCGGTTGCACGAGCAAAGCTACAAATTGTTTTCGCAAATCCGTTGCTCAATTCACCAAATATCTGAGATGGTCAATGCGCTGGCGATGGTGGATATTGAATGTTCGTGGTTGTGATTATGAACCGAGTGTTAAGTTAGCGTAGCCGCTGATGATTAATAACTATAGTGGCATCTGGTATTTACCGTTAGTTATTTTCTTTATTGGTTGTGTTTTTGCGTGCATGTACTTATGTGTGTATATATTTATTAATTCAGGCTTGCTTGCTCCTTTAGTGTTGTTGCTGTTTGAAGTTGAAAGTGCAGAGAAAACATGTAATAGAAAGTGAAAGAAAATCTTTGAACCATAGGTCAATAACTGAAATTGAAGTTAACCAAAAATCCCGTGCAATAAATTATTACTAACAGTTTTATCACACAGAATTACACACCATACAAGGAAAACGAAATTGTATGAATATTCGTTAGTGATTATTAATAATCGGTGTTATATTTCACAGGTTGACTAACGCCGCAGAACAATTACAAAGAGCGCTAATAAAATAACAGCTTAAAATCGCTCGCTATAACCGTGTATCGTTATAACCCGACTGATAACCGTTACCTATTGTTGGTAATTACAAAAGGCAAACTCTTCCGTTCACTCGTAAATTTAATTACATATTCGCAACACAACGTACGTTGGGTAACAGCACCAAAGACATCTCTAGTCTTTCCCTTTGTTGAAGCGCAAAGCTCGCAAGTCATACGTAACCAACCGTACTTACCGAGACGCATACACATAATCAACACCGCTGACGTTAAAAAAAAAAACTCCAAAAACGGCTCCCTCTAACACTTATGACATAATGCGCGAGGACGACATCGAAATCGCCATTAAGGTGGTGATTGTGGGCAACGGCGGTGTTGGGAAATCATCCATGATACAACGCTATTGTAAGGGTATTTTCACCAAGGACTATAAGAAAACGATTGGTGTGGATTTTCTGGAACGACAAATCGAAATTGACGGTGAAGATGTGCGCATAATGTTATGGGACACTGCGGGACAAGAGGAGTTCGACGCCATAACCAAAGCTTACTATCGTGGTGCGCAGGCGTGTGTGCTCACTTTCAGCACGACCGATCGCGCCTCATTCGAGGCCATCAGAGATTGGAAGCGTAAAGTGGAAAATGAATGCAATGAGATACCAACCGTAATTGTACAGAATAAAATTGACCTCATCGAACAGTCAGTTGTAACTGCAGACGAAGTAGAAACTCTGGCGCGCAATTTGAATTGTCGCCTTATACGAACTTCCGTTAAGGAGGATGTAAATGTGGCATCCGTTTTCCGATATTTAGCTACTAAATGTCATCAGCTGATGCTGGGCGAAAACACCGAACAGTCATACACACCTAATGGTGGCGGTAGTGGCAGCAGTGGCGTAAATGGTGCTCCAAATGGTCATCAGCCCACAATTAGTGCCTTCAGTCCAACATTCACAAAGTCCAATAGTGGCACGATCGTGTTGCGAGCAGCCAAAAAGAGTTCAACAGCGCGGAAACGTAAAATTGTGCTAAAGAAATGCGGCATTTTGTGATTTGCGTGACAACAGCTGGTAGGTGGTGAGCAATTGGACGAGTAGAGGATTATATGTGGACGAGATGTATGCAAGAAAATAGGCACGAATACGTTGAGTATTGGAATAGGTAAGCTGGCGGCGGGGCGCAAAATATGCGCTGTGCAAGTGCCTTTGAATATATACAAACTTACATACAAACATGTACATACATATATGCATAAGTATATGTAAGTGCATAATTTTTATTATAAACTCGGAAATAATGATGAAAGAAGTAAGCATACAATTGCGATGCGGTGGAGCACACTTAAGCTTTTCCTTCATTTTTTATTTCAAATAATATATGCATTTAGTAATTGGAGCGTATTTAACTGTAAAACGTATTAGACTAATTAAAGATGAATACCAAATGAGGTTCAGATGAGGCACGAGCGAGTGAATAGCCAACTTTAATGCAATGAAATCAGAAAAGAAATAAAAATCTCTAATGTGCAACTCTTTGTGGCCACTCGTAGAGATGGTGTGGTAACAGAATTTTGCAACAAACACCAGAAAAATAATTAAATACAAAAATATGGTGATCGGATAGTGCAGCTCATTTTATTATTGACACGAACAAATTGCATAAACTTTTTGGCAGCAAGCAGACCTGCTGGTTCCGTTTGCAATACTTTTAATATGGAAAACGAAGTCAGGGAAATTAATGAGAGCTTCTCGTCGTTCGTAATGTTGGTGGTTTTATTTGCGTGTGGTAGGCAAATAAGCTCGAATGCAATAGTATATGTATATATGGTTGTATGTGTGTATATAATTCATATTCATATGAGGTTTTGTAATATATACATATGTATAACATATAAATGTATGTAAAAAATTGGTCTCTGCCTCAGCTATTTGTATGCAGTTATTTTAGCTGTTTTTTTTTTTTTGTTTCAGATGAAGTTTCTCACGGCTCCACGGTCATTGAACTCTACTAACTATCATATACTAAACTCTATGACTGCTAGACTGATATATACATAAATATATATGCACAACTGGAATATAATAAAAAGATTTTAAGTAATATTCGTAAGACGATGTTTGTAATAATCAAAAAATATATATGTATATGTATGTATGTATGTATGTGCTTAACATACGAAAATCAAAATACTGATTTATAATAATACTGCCTAATTATATTTGTTGTATGTTCATATACATATCTGTACACTGTTAGTTTAACTTAGATTGATTGTGTTTGCTAAAGAGAGCGTGTGTATTTTTTTAAATATTGATATTTTATATAAATAGTGGGTTTGTATTATAATTATATGCAAGGACGATAAAAAAATTCGTTCTGATTAATATTGTAAAATATAATTTAATTTATAATAAACATACTTATGTTGTTTTATCATAAAAATATTGAATAATATTTCCTGAACAGAGTGTATTAAGTTTGCCAGAAGGAAACGTCGGAGACCCTATAAAACATATTATACTATATACATACATATAAATATATAAACGTTCAGCAGAACGAGCTGAGTCGAATTACCCAAGACCGTCTGTCTGTATAAATGAAAATTAGTTTCTCAGTTCATGAGATATCCACTGAAATTTTTCACACGTCCTTTTCTTCCCAAAAAACTGCTCACTTGTCGAAACCGCCGATAACGGACCACTATAACATATAATTGGCATACAACCTGACCGATCTAAATCAAGTTTTTGTATGGAAAACTTTTTTTGACAAGATATCTTCACGATTAAGGAATGTCTTGTATTGAACTTTTTTTACTTGTTAGGGATATTAAAACTTCGGTGTAACCGAAATTTACGTTTTGTCTTGTTTTTATAAGCATTTTAAAAATTACTTGATCAGTTTGATTAGATCAAGTTGACTGCCTAGTTACGGAAACTATACATTTATTTATTATAGTGGCAACCTTTAGCTGTATTGGTAATCTATGTTCAACTCAATATCCATCAATAGGAATTTGACCCAAAAAGGTCGGCGAAACCGGTATGTAAAGAATGCGTGATAAGATATGATACGGAAGCCCAAATAAGAAAGAAAACTATGTTTTGTTGCAGGGAATCACATGAACTGTGTGGTGTTATTAGTGAGAACAGTAATATAAGTAAAGTTTGACTTTAAATTTAATATCGAGAACTCATCAACGGACTCAGCCCAACATCATTCGGTATGAGCTTCTATGACTTTAACGGGTTTCTTATGATGTTGTCGAAATAAGAGAAGTGTTTATGATTTGTTTCTCGTTTTATTACTTTAAAATACGCATTTTGTTAATTAAAACTATTATTTTTTATATTTTTTTTTATCATTTGCTGATAAAAAGCAACATAACACATATTTGGGGTATTTTCGAGAACAGTTTTCCCCATTTAGTAATCAAACCAATGCTTAATTTTTATTCGGTAATTTTCACAATTTTACTTATTTTGTTGTTTAATTTTTAGCACATTTTCAAATTTACCATTTTTGTTTAAGAAAGAATATTATAACTATCTTTAAAGTGCAAATTTCAAGCTTTTTTGCAGTAAGTTAAGGAATAAAAAATATATGTACATATATATGCTTATGTATGCAGTTAAATCTAATTGTGTCACGCTCCTTTTTATCTCGCTGAGTGTAGGATAGCTTTGTCAATTCGTTCGGGTAATTTGTGTACCGTGTTTTATTATACTCTAACCCGACCAATTGATTATTGGAGTGCTTATTTTGGGTTATTCAGAGTGGAATTCATGTATAGTTTAATACCATTATAACTAATTCATACGATTTTACAACTATTTTAAATATAAGCTAAAGTTAAATTTATTTATTATTATTATTTTTAATAAACACATACTAATTTTTTGTTTGATAGTTTTGTCCTTATTAACCCTTCACATCTTCTCATTTCTCATCTGAATATTACATATATTGCATAACACGAATTTATCTTAATTATTACGGTTAATATATGAAAAGGGACTTCGTTTTGTTTTTGTTGCATTTGTGTGTCAAACGTATGATTTACGTTATTATCGGCGTGAAGAATAAGAAATCACTATTCAGAAACAGCAAAGTCCGCATCATCCTTGTGTTCCAATGAGCGATATTCATCCGAATCTTCGCTGCAGGCGGTGGCGAAGGATGCATTCTTTAAATCGGCCGAGCAACCACTAACGTCTGCAGCCTCTATGCACGGGTCCGTTATTATTGGTATAACATTTTGTTTGCCCGATGACGTCGGTTGCTCTGTTATCACAGTCTGTAGCATTAATTGTTGAGAAGGCATAGATCTTATAGACGTTGGTGTGCTGGTTAAGGTAGGCAAATTTTCCGTTTCATCTTCTATACTAAAACTAGTGTAGCGACAACGTTCACCCGATGTTGTCGCAACTGGATTATCGCCATCATCCATGTGTCCTGATCGGACCATTGCTTCCGCAGTAGCTTCGATTTTGGTAACAGCTGTGGTGAAATCAACCACATCTTTTGTGGGTGCTGTTGTCGTTGTCGCTGTAATGCTCTCCTCAATGGTACTAATATTGGGCGAAAATTGAGGTTGACGCAGGGTTGGCGAGGCTGGATTACAACCGCTCACCGGCACAAGCGCTTTACAACCACTGGGCAGCAATGCAGTGGTTTCGTTGTCAGTGCTCGTGTCACATTGTGAAAATGACGTTGTCGTAGATGCGCAGAATGATGCTGTAAAAGTAGAAATACATTTTTTATAATGGAAATTCACAAAAAAATATGTGTATCTTTATTTACATTCGATTTTTTCCCGACGTCCAGCCAAATGTGGCATGCTCGACAATGGCATGAGTTTTATGCGATAGAACCTTGTGCCTTTAGAAACACGATAACGGTTTTCATCCTTACAGATCATATAAAATGGTAAAATATTCGAATTAGCATATGCGCTGTGTTGCGGAATGATGTTTAAATCCAATTTATTATATGAAATAGCTTACTTTCTTAGCCTGACAATACTCTCTATCGATGACACGCCCAATTGCATAGTAAGGCACCGGTAGGAGCGTATTTTCCACTATTGCATTTTCACTTGGAGACGGTGTGGCCGGCATGCGCAAATTCATAGCTGACAGACAGTCTCCGTGGACGAAATATAGAATTGGAGAGTCCTGGACAACCATATACTGACTGTGACGCATGCTCCACACGACGAAAACCACATCACCTTTATTGCAAGAGTCTAACAGCAAATATTTATGACTAGAACTGCAAAAATAATATAACAGATAAAACGCCATAATTATTAATAATTACCACACAACATCAAAAAATATTTAATATAAATCAATATGCGACATTTTTACTTACGCCTTTAAAGCAGCGAAAGAAGTTTCCATTTCTAAGCGCTTCGAGCGCTCCTTCTCAATGGTTAGCTCCTCCTCCAAGCGATTTTTATCTCGATTCAAATACTCTATCTTTTCTTTAAGCCAGCTATTGCCCTCCTCGTTCGTGAGAGAATCAATCCGCAGTTTTAGCTGATAGATCTCTTTAGTTAGTAAAAGATTCTGCTTGCGCACCAAATCTAGCTGTCGGTCTTTCTCCTCGAGCATCTCCTTCAATATGTTCACATTGCCAATCACAGATTCTGAGTTTAAATTGAATTTTGTTTGCCAAATGGCGCGCTCCACATCTAAAGCGGCAGCGATGGCCTTCTCCTTTTCAGCTTCTAAGGTGGCACGTAATTGGGCTATAATCGATTCGTGTTCACTACGATCTATTGTGTTCTGGTCGATGTTGGATGGTGGTCGTTCCAACTTTTCGAGACTTGTTTCGGACGGCGATAGCTCCATGGAGGTCATGAGTTTATAACGGCAGCGTAGGGATTCTATTTCAGATTTATGCTCGTGTAAAAGTTCTTCACGAGCTGCTGCCACTGCACGTTGCTGCTCCAGTTCATTAGAAGAGAGTTTTTCTTTCAATTCCTCCAGCTGCGGCTGTAGCAGTTCCGCTTCGTAAAGTTTCTGTCGCAAAGCGGCAATCTCGCCTTCACGCTGCTGTGTTGTTTCATTCAACAACTCTTGTGTTTGAAGCATTAATTGTTCGCGCTGCTCACTTTGCATGCGGATCAGATTCCACTGATCATGAAGCATTTGCAGTTCGGATTGCAAGTCTTCGCGGTAGGATGCAACTCCTGTGCGGCAGTGTTCCAAATCGGCACGTGACAAACGTATACATTCCGACGATAGTTTATACATAGCGCTTAATATGCTTCGCAAACGCTCTACCTCAGCACGGGTAGACGATTCCGTTTCATCGGTGAGGGTCTCGGCGTTTTGCGTCAATAACAAGGAAGTGGCGGCACTGCGGGCAACGGTCTCAACGTTTATTGTGGATGTGGCTGTCGTGACAAGCATTGGTGCGGTCGATTGCGTTGCAGTCAGTTTTTCGAACTCGTTTTCCGTATCTGTTTCGGATCCTTCACAGCCATCGCCGGTCTTCTGCAACTCTGCGAGCCTTTGGGGCACTAGCGGTTTTTCACCGGTACTCAACGCATTGCTACCCTCCTCCGCTTCAGCCGATGTGCCTATAACTGTTTCCTCTTGCTGGCGCAACAACTCTTCCATTCGTTCTTTCTGATGGGGACCCGAACGTGAGACAAAAAAATTTATCACAGGTCCCATATCGGGCAACTTTATCTCTGGTGCCAAATCTGGCAGATGTGAGGACAACATATCAATGTCTGATTTCGTTATGTTAGGCAAACGAGCATCAAAGATTATTGGTGTTTCATTGGCAAATGCAGGCGGCATGTCGTTCATACCGGGAAATAATTTATTCAAGAAATGACCATCAAAATTGTCGTTGAACTGTTGTCGCCTCCTTATTTCTTCGTTGTGGATTATTTCGAAGTCCTCTGCAAGTTTAGTGGCCCAAAGGCGGAACTCGCCGGAAAATATTTTACGCCGGACCACCTGAAAGATAATATAAGATTAACATTTATCAGTTACATAGCATTTCATTTGTAGCTACTTACCTCTGTAACTGCGGCCACATATATACAAGGCGCCTGGTGTATTTGTTCGATAATCTGTATATGCCGTTCGGCACGACGTAAACAACGCAGATAAAATAGTAGGCGATTATCAAACTCACTCATGCTATTCTCCACATGCACAATTCGAGTCAGTCGCATGTGCAGATTTACACCAAGCTCATCTTTAGCTTTAGAAATAATCCGACGAATTTCGCGAACTTTTTGATGATTTGTAACCATAACCGCTAGCTGAGACTGATGTGAAGCGCAAAGATCTGGCAATATTGATGGATCATTTAAATCGTTGGCCCTACTTTGGTTTTGTTGGAAAGCGGTGCACAATTCTCTTTGATCTTGTAATAAGCGTTTGATCTTATACCTGAATTCCTCTAGTCTGCACAACCGATCGCCGAGGCCCTTAATCTCTCTAACATCGGGCTGCTCAGCTTGTTTTAAAATGTGCTGAACTTCGTTTTTCAACTGAGCGTAAACATCTTTGTCGAATGTGCCAAGACCTTGAATGCATTCATCGCACATAATTTGTAATCTATTCTGATTTTCCTTGGATGTAATCCACTGCAAAAGATTTAATGTTGGACGAGAGCTGCTGCTAGATGAACTGTGTGGATTAACAGCTGCCACTGGAGAGGTCGTTGTGTCAGTCGTTGTTGCCGGTTTCCCTGCTAATTCTGTGCCCATTTTCGCTTTCTTAATCACTGTCGTCGAATTTTTATCATCGACATTGGCAATGTGACCGCTTATGTTTTCTATTTGCTCATTACTCCTAGTTTGTTGTGTAGGCACGCCACCTGCCACTAGCACCGACTTTTGTGTGGATTGAGAGCGCGAGAATACTTCATCTGGATCAAGAAATTCATCGAAGCCATGGAAATCTTCCTCAGCCAAAGACATTAGACCCGGCAAAATAGGAATTCGCCCCAACATGATTAGATCATCGTTGAAATTGTGCAAAAGTTCTAGATAACCATCTCGCCTTTCCAGGTGACGATCGAAAGCAGTTGAAAAATTTGTGAAACGCAACCGAAACTCATCGATCAGATCTTCCATGTTGGCCACAACAGCCGACCAGCCTTGCTGTTGTAAATGTTGGTCATGTACTAGACGCTCGCAAAGCATTTCCTCATCTCGAGCATACTCAAACATTTTCAGTGCTAATTGAGCACGTTTCTCTACGGAAGAATAGATCGGTTGCAACTGCTTGCAACGCTCTACTTGTTCCCCCAAGTCCCGATCCGGCTCGTTCGCTGGCAATGGCGGCGGCGTGCGTGGGTCTCCCGTTAAAAACATATAAATTGGATTCGTGTCGGTACCAGCCGAATAATAAGAGACCTGTGTGGACGGTGTCAACATCTCGCCACCGCTTACCAATAGCACAATATTCACAGCCGGTATGCCGTGCATTCGTTCAATGGTATCTTTCAGATTCTCGACCGAAGACAATGCCACTGCCATGTCAAAGGACATCATCCGTCCCATATCGACATGGAACACGTACAACATCGCGAATTTTTTCGGAAACTTTCGGTTGCGTGCGAAATGTAGGGTTGTGTGTATGTATTGATCCTAGCTATTGGCAGTGCTACAAAAAGTTATTACTTGTTTTTTTATTAATAAGTTAATCCTTTTGCAAGAAGTTAACAGAAGTCTTAACTACAATAAAGTGTAAGAGATTAAACAAAGGTCGATGCCAGGGCTTCAAGAGTAGTTGCTGTGCGCTTCTTTGCCGGTGATGTTAATGTAAGCGGTGGCTATCAGCGTAGCAAACTTGCTGCTTTTAGCAAACATATAAAGGCTGTTGCCAATTGATTGAAATTTAACCTGAAAAATAAAAATAGGAACAAAAGAAATGATTTATGAAATAATGTTTTTCAAATACATATACATATATATATGTATATTCACTAGAGCAGTATAATTTACAGGGAGGCAAAAAACGAAAAAATCGCATATGGGGGAAATGTTCTAAGAACCATTCCGATCAACTTTGCCTAAGAGACTATGGGTTTAAAACCGGAGTGTAACTAATGCCCAATATAAACGATATTATCTTCAAGCTTCTTTGATTTTTTCAAAGTTGGGTAAAAAATTGGCCAAATGTGGTACCAAAAGCTTTTTGAGTTCACAATGGGTTTGAGGTTTACAGATTCTAAGCAACTCCTAAAAATCCTTTTCCTTTTTTTCTTGAAAACTTTCTATATTGTCGCCTTCAAAGTAAACCCCTCCACATGTAATACACTTATGCCAACGATTTTTCCAGTTCTCGAAACACTTTTCATAAGCAATGAAAAATAGTTCCACGGAGCGACAATTTCCGTTTGGGGAACAAAAAAAGATCACATGATCATCATTGATCGATGGTATTATTTGCGTGTTTGAACCAAAGTTTGGAGTCGAGCATGAACGCGTTTCACACCCAAAATATCCACCAAAATCATTCGAACGAACTAGCGAGAGAGTCGAGCTCTCTTGCGAACCCTCTAACAGTTGGCTGACGATTTTCAAGCACCATATTCTTCACTTTTTTAATATTTTCATCAGTTGAAGAGGTCGAAGGTCGTCTAGAACGAGGCATGTTTTCAACGATCTCTCGACCGTCTTTGAAGGCTTTGTACCACTTAGTGTTTTTGAATCACCGTAAGCCTTTTCCAACATTCGTAACGAATCCGCACAGGAAATTTGGTTAGAAATATAAAATTTGGGACAAATTCTTTGCTTGATATTTTTATCCATGCTAAAAATTGCAACGCACTAAAAGTCAATACAAAATGATAAAAGATATATGTTGAAGCAATGAATGAACGAGGCATCAATACGCAAGTAGCTGGTCTGCTAGAAGTGCGTTTTATATATTGTGACTAAGCTTTGGCTTACATCTTGTTTAATTATTTGAATAATGTTACTCATACGCCACATTACACAAATAAAAGTTATCTAATCATGAACTATTGGCGTTGACAATGGTTATTATAAGATGAGATGGAACAATTGGATGTAATATAGTGGAGTTTAACCGTCAGGGAGTATCTCTTAAATGTTGCCTTATCCTCAATATATTGCACTTCACTTTAACAGACATATGTATCTTTTTTTCCAAGTCAAAGCACTAACAATTTCTAACAATAGTAATCACAATAATTAAACATTACATTTATGTATATCAACTCAAAGCAATATTTATGTGGCTTTGTATGTATGTACAAAAACAACAACTCTCGAAAACATGAAATAAAATAAAAGCAAAAACTGTATGTGCTGCAATAAATATTGAAATTAAATCAGCAACAAAACACGCAAATCTAAATATCATAATTATAATTAAATTGGAAAAAATTTAGACACATAACAGCGCAAAGACACGGAATGATAAGAAAGGTAGTCTGCAATGAGGTTAACCCTCTAGTGCATATGCCTGCCTACAGACGGGGTGTTTTCAAAATCAGATATAAAATATTTCTTTTAATATTAAAATTCGGATTTTTTTTCAAAAGAACGCTTAAAGTTCAACTTACGTAATGGTTTTTTCAGATTGGCAATACTACTTCCTAGTTTTGACGTACTGTCAATTTAGTGACAGATTAGCACTTTCCGCCAATTTAATTATTTTGCAATCAACACAATTTTCTGAACAACAAGAAATATAAATTCTTGTGTCGTTTCAAGGATTGAAAAAAATACTTACGGGTGTGGAATTTTGTGCTCTTTATGATAGTGTTCGATTTATAATAAAAAAAACTAATAGCAGGTGAGTAAATTCGAAAATATTGAACTCCGCCTTGAGGCGGACTCATGTACATTGCGCTGCCTACCTTTTTCCAGTAAATGAAATATTGTGATACAATTGAAAATTTTTCTTATTTTATTATTGAATAATAATCAGATATGTCGCGTTATTCTAAGACCCATATGGCGGATGAAGAAATTCGACAATACTTTGAAGTAAGGTCGCAATTGGTAACTGATACTTCCGACAATGAATGCGATTTTGATAGTGACGATTCTGATATGGATCCAACCTACTCACTACCGGAAAATGATACGATCATTGATGCAATGCTAAACTCCTCAGAAATGATGCGAAACGCAATCGAATGCAGTTTGAATGTGACAGACTTTGAAGAAAATGCTGAAATAATTGAGCTGCCACCGATTCCTCCATTGCCTGTTTGTGACGTTACTTCTAGTGTATTCTTGCACCGTCGAAACAGTGACACGTTCTGTGCACAAAGCATTAGAATCGCAAGAAAAAATCAAGAGTCCTACCAGCTGCAAGTGATTTGAGAAACGATATGAGTGCGATAAGATCGATTCTTTGAAGAAGAAAAAACTTCAGCTGAGTGTTGCAGATTTGGCTTTTCAAGGCCAGGACATGCCGGATTTTTTAAAATGTTTAAAAACACCTTACGACTGCTTTGCATATTTTGTGACCGAAGACTTTCTGAAGGTAATTTCCTAATATATATAACAGTTTATTAAATTTTTAATAAAAATTTTGAAGTGCAATAGCCTTTTACAGATGAACTGAGAGATATGCCAAGCAAAAAGATATATCTTCAAAGTTTTGTATCGATCACCAAGAGCTGCGTAAGTTTTTGGGAATATTGTTGTTTACGTCTGTTTATCGCTTTCCTAACAGTCGCTCATATTGGGGACAATACGGATTAGATCCGATACGTTTATCCATGACATGCAATCGATTTGAAGAAATTAGAAACCACTTGCACATTTCAATAATGATGCGTCTCGTATAGAGAAAGGTCAACCTGGTTATGACCTCTAGCATGTATAAAATAAGGCCGCTAGTAAAACATTTCAACCAACGTTTTTCTTCAGTTCCAACGCGGCAGAGACTTTATAGCGTTGATGAGCAAATGTGTATTACCACGAAAATGAGTGAAACCCAGTGAGGCAATATATGCCAAGCAAAACCTCAATGTCGGGGAGCGAAATCTATTCGTGATTTGAGATTCCTTTGGATATTCGTATTCCTTTGAAGTTTATTGTAGCGCCGGCGATAACAAAATTTTTGCCAAATTGTCCAGATCTTTGTGTTGCATCCAATGTTGTAGTTAGGTTGTCACAAGTCATACCAAACAATGCCAATCATAATATTTACTTTGACAACTTTTATACCTTAATGGGATTGTTATTATATATGAGAAGTCGCGGAATTCAATAGCTTAGGTACAGTGCGAGAAAATCGAGTAACCAAATATAAAATCTTTCCACAGACGCAGAGCTGCAATCAAAAAAAGTAGCATGTGGGTATAATGAAGAATACGTGGGAAGTGTTTTTGGAGTAGACATAAGCAGCGTTTTGTGGTACGACACAAGAGCAGTTCGTCTGTTATCCACCTACGTAGGAACAGATGCAATTGTACATAATGAAAGTTCATATTCCTTAAAGGCAAATCGTTGGGATCGAAAATTGAAACAAAATGTTGAGGTGGATTGTCCAGCTATTGTGAAAGAATACAACCAGCATATGGGTGGTGTGGATTTGGTTGACGGATTGATTGGTCGATACCACATAAAATGAAAACCAGAAAATGGACAAATAAATTATTTTACCACATGCTACGGACGTGAGTATGGTGAATGCATATTGTCTTTATAACCGACTAAATAATTGTCCTAAAGTGTAAACTTCCTGACTTCAGATCAGAAGTGGCAGAAACACTTTGTTTGATTGTTCGACAAAACGTGGTCGTCCATCGTCTTTAACACCTCCACCAAAGCTAAAAAGACGTATCAAAGAAAATATCAAGATACGATGTCAAATAGGACACTGGTGTAAGTTTTGGACCGCCAGAAAAAATTTCGTGGATAGAAACTCCCAGGCATTTTGCATTAAAATGTAAAATTAATTTATGCAATTCAACGGCAAAAAGATTGTTTTTCAAATATCACGAAGAAATGAACATAAATTTATATGAACAATAAGGGAAAGCCTTTGAGTATGGGATTTTCCTTCTTTACCCTGCAAAAGGTACACAAATTGACAAATCGAAAAACTAACATCAGATTCATTATGAATATGTCTTATAAAAATCACAGGCGAAACAAAAAATTCATGCATTAGGAGGGTTAAAAAACATTATAATGTTAGAGGCGAGCAAGCGAGATCTGTATGTAGAAAGATAAGAAAAAATTATGAGACGTTAAAAAATATGTGTTTGAATGTACATATGTATGTATGTACATATAGTATGTAAACGCATGGAAATAAAGCTATTAATGCAAATAAAATGCATAAAACATTGCAATGAAATAAAATTAATATACCATATTGGTTTGAAGAAAAATGAGAATAAAAAAAATACAGTAGCTTTGCGTTTTGATGGAATAAAATTTCAAAAACAATATTAAAAAAAGCATATTTATAATTAGAACACTTGATTGATTCTTACAGCACTATGGAATATAGGTTATGCGGCGTGAATTATTGTTAATTTTTGCGATGCATACTTTGTTACGAAACAATAAAAACTCTAGTAATTGAAAACACCTACATATTAATAGAGCTTTTTACTTTCCGCAAAGTTCGGGTAAAATGATTTTTCCAACGAAATCATAAAAGCAAAATAATTTAAGACGTGCAAAACATCGGCAAAAACAAATAAATAGAGAATTATTTTTTAAAGTAGTCGAAGATCTGTTACTTGAAAGAATGCTATGAGGGAGCATTTTATAAAAAGGGATAAATAATACATTTGCAGATATAACCAATAGTTGTAAAAGCGTTTATCATATCGAAGTACCACTGTACAAAGAGAAACTAGCTAAACGCCAATATGCTTTGTAATATTATTTTGAGAAATATACATACATTTGTGAGTACACATACGTAGGCACATCCATATGCACATACATAAATACATTTTGTTCGTAGATATATGAGTAGACATACATACATATATTTATACATATGTACATACATACATATATACCATGTTCTGTATACGTACATACATATGCATGTATGTACGAATGCACGCGTAGATCGTAATGAAATCGTCGCAATGAATGAGTTGATTCGATCATCACGTCGCCATTACACTTTGGCAGCCGCTAAGGCGCTTTACTCACACGTGTCCGACGCAAAAGCTAGCCAAAAACAACTACAAACCGCAGCATATGTAAATACTTGTAAATAAATATAAGAATAAGAGCAAAAGGCAATTTTATACAAAGAACAAGAAAAAACGTTAACTTCGGTTGCACCGAAGCTAAATACCCTTCACAGGTGCATTTCTGTTAGTAACTATGTGTTCAGTTTGTATGGAAGCTACAATGCTATAGTAATCCGTTCTAAACAAGTTTTTTAGAGATTACATTGTTGCCTTAAAAAATAACATATACCAAATTTCGTGAATATACATATCTTGTCAAATGTGAAAGTTGTCCATACAAGAACTTGATTCCGATCGTTCAGTTTGTATGGCAGCTATATGCTATAGTTAACCGATCTGAAAAATTTCTTCGGAGATTACATTGTTGCCTTAGAAAATAACATGTATCAAGTTTCGTGAATATATCTTGTCAAACGTGAAAGTTTTCCATACAAGAACTTGTTTCCGACCGTTCAGTTTGTATGGCAGCTATATGCTATAGTTAACCGATCTGAAAAATTTCTTCGGGGATTATATTGTTGCCTTAGAAAATAACATATACCAAATTTCGTGAATATATCTTGTCAAATGTTTTCCATACAAGCATTTGATTCCGATCGTTCAGTTTGTATGGCAGCTATATGTTATAGTGGCCCGAAATCGGCCGTTCCGACAAATGAGCAGCTTCTTGAAGAGAAAATGACGTTTGCAAAATTTCAAAAAGATATCTTAAAAACTGAGAGACTAGTTCGTATATATACAGACAGATGGACAGACAGACAGACGGACATGGCTAAATCGACTCAGCCCGACATACTGATCATTTATATATGTATATACTTAATTGGGTCTGCGACGATTCCTTCTGAGTGTTACAAACTTCGTGACAAACTTAATATACCCTATTCAGGGTATAATAAATAAATTAGTGAGCACGAAATAAGCGTGTGCGCCTCTAAGAATCTACACATAGTATACGTATACCATATGTGAACACCAATGTACATATACATATAAAATACTACTTACGAAATGCAAATATGTATCTATGTTGTTGCTCTATATAGAATAGTGTCAATAACACTGATGTAGCAAAATTATTCTTCTTTGAATTGCGTGAATTTCACCAAACCATGCATATGCACATAGCATGAGTACTATATACATATGTATGTATAAATTGAAAACACATCAATTGCGTATATGATTGAAAACTTCTTTTGTAACGAGCGAAGTTGTAATATTGAGAATACTTTGGTGTGGAGTTGCAGTGTGACGACAAGGTGTTTGATCTGGCTAATTTTAAAATGCGTATTTACTTTACGATTGGCTCGAGTGCTTATTTATTGGTAAACTATAGAAGTGATGATTTTTGTGCAATAGCAAAATCAATAAGAGCCTTGATTGTTTTTGCATTGGTGTATTATATTGTTTTAGTATTTGTTGTAAATAATGTCTGAATGTGATTAGCGAGTTTACCTATCAAACCATATCTTTAGAGACAACAACTGATCAGCTGTACATTTACTACGATATACCCTGTAGGAATTTTCAAAATAATCATAAGTGATGAGCTTTCTTTGATTTCACATTTTATAAAGTAATTTAATAACATGTAACATGTAATTAATTAATTAATTAAGTGATTTATGAAAACACGCATACACTTTTTGAATTAACCTTTTGTGTTTTAAACGTAATTTAATTATGTTCTAACTGAGTTTTAAGGAAACGCTATAACTTGATTAAAATCTTTTATTATTAAAGTTATGTCCACAGAGTTGGAGGTGCCTAAAGAAGTCAAATTTCTAGGCCTCACATTAGACTTAACCTTACAGTGGAATAAATATGTGAAATTAACACTGTCTAAAGGCACCAAATCACTCATATTATGCAGACGTCTAGCTGGTAGATTTTAGGACTGCAAGCCAGGTATCATCAAGTGGCTGTATACCATGATCGTAAGGCCTATTGTCCCTTATGGAGCGGTTGCTTGGGCATCGAAAACAACGCAGTATTTGGTATGTCTTAAACTATCGAAGCTGCAAAGACCCGCTTCCGTCTGCAATTCAGGTGCAATGTACACTTGCCCAAGCCCAGCACTTGAAGTCATGCTCACACCGCCCCATCTAGTGATCAAGCAGGAAGCGAATCATATCATGCTGCTCATAACATCAGAGGGGTATGGCAAAGGGAGCATAATTCCATCTTCCAAACGACGGCGTTACGAAGGAGGTAAACTGCTCAAAGAAATTTGAAGTTACTCGGCAGTAAGGTGCAGTGGAGTGATTAATCACTCGACCTACTAATGAGGGGTAGCATCATCCAGTGGTATACTGACAGCTCGAAAACACCGGAATGCGTTGGGGCAGACATTATGCAGCTCCGCACGGTGGAGAGGAGTGCGAAACGTCAAGTTGCTATTGGGAGTTTACAATGTAGCAAGTGGACAGGAATCACATCACCTTCATTGCGTCCAGTAAGCTTCAGAAATTTTCCAGAGTGCAGGACATTTGTCCCCATATGTGATATAGGAGAGATCACAATAGACCATACGAAGTGCTCAACCTCAATTAATTTCCATGTCTTTCCTCAGAATATTTTTTTTATTCTTTCAAAGAAAAATACGTAATTTTCCTCTTCGTGTCCTGCAGGGTATATAAACTCTTGATAATGAGTGTGGGAAAAAATAATCTTCTGCTCCAATTTCACCAAATAAGCAAATTGTAGCGATAAGAGCTTTAATAAGAGGAGTAATTAACATTGGCCTAAAAACCTACAACTTGGAATTTTGCTAATAATAAAGACGAAATATGTGGTATAATTCTCTGGAAAATAGTTACTTTGGTTAAAATTTAAAAAAGATATATCTACTTCTTACGTTCCTGACCTAAATATACACTAAAAAATAATTAAAGTTTCGAGCCATACCCCATTTGATCCGAATCAACATAAGCCAGGTGTAAAATTCCAGATTTTTCTACATCTAAGAAGTTTGATAAGCCAGAAATGTGGAGGAGGAGTCGCCATTCTCTATGTACACATACTTACGGATAAAAAACTAGCTGAATAAAATACGGATGTGCATGAGAAAGCTAAATTTCAAAAATATAGTACAAACTAATATTTTGAACTTGAAAAAGATCTTGCCTACGCTTTTAATTTTATATTCACTTTGGTTACACTAGCTTGAGAACTTAAAAATATTAAAAATATACATATGTTATATTCATGTACATTCGTTTTAAACACTTAGAACTGAACTAAACAACTTAAATGATATCGAACATATTTCAATAATTTTTCGTAGGTAGTAAGATAATCTATATTATATTTGTACCTACTTACAGGTAGTGTATTCTGTGCGTGTGAGTGTAGCATGTTTAAGGATCTTTGGAAATTCTAGACTCATTGTTAAAATTTGCTTGCTAAAGTTAGTTTTCACTGAAAGAACACTGGAGGGTAATTATATAGTCTATTTACATATATGTTTCGAGTTCGAAAATCTTTTTATTAGGTATGTATATGTACTAAGGGGAGTATTGATCCGATTCAACCATAAAATTCCCTCATACTACCTCCTCCTTTTTCACTGTCGATAGTAGTTCTGATAATATTTGCTCCAGCGAATTTGGTTGTTGTACCTTAAGTAGTTTAAGAGATATTTACGAAATTCACCCGAAATTCAACTCGCCTCGTCATCCTGATCATTTATGTATATGTACATAGTATATATATAACTCTATATATTATGTCTAATTTAGAGAATTTCGCTAAATAAAAAGCATTTTAATTAGTTAGAAGTTTATATATTAATGTTTGTGACTCTTGCTTAACCTCTGATTATTGCATTTTTCAACATAATGATTTTTGCACAGTTTCGAATACTAGTATTATTAACAATAATTTCCCAAAAATATTTTATGCAAATCGAGATGATAATGCATTTAATTCAGTATTGTTGTTGTTGCACTATTTATACACAATACTTATCGATAAATCATTGAAATCGCATTGTCTTTGGTGAAAATGTGTGAAATTATGTACACCCATACATGTTCATATGTAGTTCTATTTTCGTCACCGTTTTATCTTTGCCATACATTTGAATTAAACTGAAAAAATTAGCATGTAACAAGTATTAAGACACATCATATTATATTATATTCGGCGCTATAGAAATTTGAAATTGTCTATTTTCTTTCATGCTGTATTAACACTAAAATACGTTTTATTAATAAACTCCGAAAGGAATGGTTGTAGTAATGTGGTGAAATCTTGGCTTAGTTCAATACTGGTTTGACAATTCAAATAACTTGCAAATGTTTTAAACGATACTGTAAAACCATGAATAAATGTATACATAAATATACAGACCTCGTTAGTGGGGGTGCAAAGTGCCACAATGATTAATCTACCTAATACGAGAGCGCGAGTAGTAGACAAAAAGGGCTACCTAAGGTTGTTTCGCTCAAAAGTATATACATGCATACATACATATGCACGTCATTGCTCCTTTTAACTTACAACTGAATGTAAATAAACGTTAGCAAAAACATCACCTAGCTCACATATGATTATATTTATATATGTATATACAACGGTGAGTGTATCCATATGTACACTGCTGCATGGCTGCAGTTGCAGTCAATCACGTACAAATGTGGAAAAGAGATAGCACCAAAAACAATAAAGTGCATGTAAATAGGGAAACGGACCGTGATTCAATAGAAAAGTAAGCAAGGGATCAAAAATTATTCTTTATAAAGAAAAGCAAAAAAGGAAAATACAAACAGGTAATATAACAAGGCAATATGAAAGCTCTACTTACCCTGTAATTTGTTTGATGATTGATTTATATCAACTTTATTAAAAAACCAAAATTTTCAAATCAAAAGTAAGACCTTGTTTGTTACAGCTCAATCTTTTGTATCACAAGATTTCGGGAAAAGTGATGATGGGTAGAAAATTATTTTAATCACATGGAGCTTATCCGACCGTATCTCAAAACCGTAAACTTGTTATTCTTTTTATTGTAATTACCAACAAAGGTAAAATTTTGTCGATTTCTAATCACGGACAGCAAATAAATTGATGTAGTTGCTATTCACTTCTTGCAGTTCTTTTGTTTCAGTTTCATCACTTGCTTCATATTTCTAATACCCGTCCCCGTTCAAAAGCACTGCGTGTGTTTGCTTTTTTATCCTTATGTGCGTATTTTCGTCTTTATTTATGCCAGCTCTTCTCCTGTGTTTCGCTTTTTTTATATGCTTCTATTCTTTACACTATTCTATTTCATCTCTTATAGTATGCTATAACTTCTTCAAATAGTTAATTTGCTTTTAAAACCTGCATGTATATACAAAATAGAGACTACTTGGAGGCAAATATCACAATATGCAATATTACACCATAAATTCAAATATTTTGTTTCCTTTTTTCGTATCCTGTACGAAGTGCTTTGTTCAAATCATACGACTACTATTCTTGTACACATATGCATTCATTATATTTATTCTAATTTAAATTCAATTTTTTTATTACTTTTGTTTTTTCTATTATAACTATTCCACAATCATATAACAATTTCACTTTTATCTTGATTATGAAAACAATTCGAATTGGTTTTCCTAATATACATATATTTAAAATTAGAGCGTATAAAAAAATTTCTAGCACAACAACGCACTTTTCAACTTCCAATGTGTGATGAGAGAATAAAACTCGGCTGACTGTATTGAATGGGCAAAACATTCCAAAAAGATACAGGGATGCATCCAAAATAATATTTTGAAACACCCTTGCCATATCTCTCATTAATGACACAGATAGTGTGTATTAATTAGAACAAAATCGGCATATGTTTAAATATTATAAAATAAAAACTCTTATTATTTATTTATTGACAAATTAAAGTAGCAAAAGTGGTTTCTAATAATAATTGATATAAAATAATTGTCTTATTTACTTAATGATTAATGATTAAAAAACTAAATTTTTTTGTGAAATAAATAATTATATTCTGAAATTACCAAATTTTTAATATCATACATATATATTTTGAAATCCAAATATAATATGGATGAAATAAATTTGGAAAAGCAAACAACGTAATGCTGCGGTATATCAATAGTTCTTCATATTCATCACTCTGTGCTAATAAAATTGCGATGACTACAAGCTCAACTAACTTCATTCCGTATTTGATATAAAAGTTTTTCACGCGTTTTCTTCGTCTTTCATTCGTTCAGAAAATTTGCAAGTTTTTAATTCTTAATTTATAAAGAAATGGCGAAGAAATTATTTTTTTTGCATATATTGTGTTAACTAAAAAGTTGTTTAATATTAATAATTCTTCGAAAAGTTACCAAGGATTGAATATTTGTAGACGTGTCTTATTCGAGTTGAACCAAAAAGCGTGAGTGTCTGCCGCTGTACTAGACTAAGTAATTACTTGCTTGAGTTTCGCATTTACAAATTAATATTAATTAAATATACGCCACTAATTTAAATCTAATAATAAAAAGGTATGAAAATTAAAAAAATATTTGTTTAGTTAAAGGTATGGAATTCCAACAACTTACACTACCACAAACAGATGTCTCTCAACCGCCACCTCAATTGACAGCACCGTCGGCGCTAGCAACAAATGCAACATTACTACCTTCACAATCCGGAGGTGGAAGCTCATATGGCTCACATCACCGTAATCACTACCATCCACATCATGGGGGTTCTGGAAAGCCAGGCCACCCATATTTTAAACCATTCAACCCCGGCGGCTTTCAACGACCTTTTGGCATGACGCAAGATGATTTTGATGGCAAGCGTCTAAGGAAAAGTGTTATGCGAAAAACCGTTGATTACAATGCTTCCATTGTAAAAGCGTTAGAGGTAAAGACTTATAAACACACTTCATAATTCAATATCTTTCCGTTCGAAAGAATAAGTATTTTTTTGTTTTTAAAGACACGTCTTTGGACTCGTGACCATCGTGATCGGCACGCCCCACAACCCGAAAATATATACGTGCCCGAACTTTTACCACCGTCCAGTTACTTGGATAATCCCTCAAATGCAGTGACTACACGTTTTGTCAAAACTGCCACAAATAAAATGCGTTGCCCAATTTTTACACTCGCTTGGACACCTGAAGGCAGACGTTTGGTGACAGGCGCCAGTTCAGGTGAATTCACTTTATGGAATGGGTTGACATTCAATTTTGAAACTATATTGCAAGTAAGTAGAAAGCTTTTAAAATGAAAAAATGCATTATTTATAATTGTAATTTTTGAATCCATTATCCATTATAAACTATTACTTGTTAGTATGTATTTCTATCATTTATTTTTTAATTTTATTTTCCTGTCCCTCTGTCATCTTCCCATTCATCGGAACACTCTTGCCGTGCTCGTTGGAAATTTTACTTATCCACTTGTAAAAATGGCTTGCAATGCTAGGCTCATGATGTTCCAGTACGTACAATGGTATGGTCCCATAATGACAGCTGGATGGTGACTGGTGATCATTCGGGCTACGTCAAGTATTGGCAGTCAAATATGAATAACGTGAAAATGTTTCAGGCACACAAGGAGGCGATTAGGGGAATAAGGTATAGCTTACTAATTCCACTACTATTCTATTTATATTACTCGAACATAAAATTATTTTTATTACCAACTTCACCACAGCCACAGTGTCCTCTCTTACTAGTGTACAAATTTCTACTACTACTTTACATAGAATTACTCAATATAATTACAAGTTGCTATTGCCCCTAACATATTAAAAGTATCGACAACTCTTCTCTAATTTATTTTATAGTAGCGTCTTATAGAAATAAATACTTAGTTTGAAGCATTTTATGTTTAACAAATTGTGCGAGTAAATAAGAAATTTTGCGTCTTTACGAGTTTGTACTTTCGCAAATGCTGTATTTTGAAGAGGCTGTGATAAATTTACATACATACCTTAGGTTATTTGTACAAGTAGTTGCTAAATTTTATTCGGATTGCAGTGAATGTCGTCATTTAAAGGATATTATTAATATTATTGTTGTTTTGTTGATAATAAAAAATAAATAAAAGTGAAAGCAATAAAACTTGTGTGCATGTGTGTGAGTGTGTGCAATACCTTTATATATCGAATTTTAAGCAATGACGACCGATATTTTCAAAGACAGATACCGTTTAATACTTCTAAAATATAGTTGGTATTGGTGTACATACCTAAAATTATCTTATTCAATGTTTCTAAAGCGAACATTTCAACTCGGTGTAGTTCTTGTTGTGTAGACTTAGCTAACATTAGACTGTTTGCGCTAATTTTTATATAGTAAAATTTGTAAGTCCAGGAATGGTTTTCATGAAATAATACGTTTAGAAAATAACAGTACAGGTAGCCAATAATTTTCTCATTATGTATCATACAAAAAAAGCGCAAATCAATTTCCTAAGTTTAACTAATATTGAAATTTGAGGTTAAAGCCAATTCTTACAAAGCAAAATAGTACCCATCTGAAGTTATATGCGCGAATGTGAATGCATGTGTTAAGTTACTTAGTTTTAAGAGCTTTTACAGAAATTAGTATATTTCGTATTTATTGGTGAAGTTGAGGCCAATTTTGTTGCAAAATAAATATAAACGACATGGCGCCTTACTAACCATTTTTTAGCCTCATACAAATAATTTTGTTAAAGTATTTAATCAATTACAAACAATGTACAAGCAAATTACTATTGTTACCAGAAAATTTTGAAATAAAGCATTAAAGACTGATTTTTTTCATATAATTCCTGAGAATATGAATAAAGCAAGCAAATTGAGAAAAATAATTAAAAGTTGATTTTTTAATTTAAAACAAATAAATTTGGAATTTTCGATATTTTTGCTGCGTCCTCCCTTCACTTTCACAATTTGCGACTGCTGTTTTGGTTTGTTGAAATAAAAGTCAATATTACAAAGCATACACTATTCCTCATTATCCCACTGCTCGCTGAGGCATTCGTGCATTCGATAACATCCACTACAACTTTATGAAAAAGTAAATTAGCCAACTTTTTTATGTGTACAATTACTTTTTAATAAATATGGATAGATATGGTGATTTCTGGTTGCGCAGCTTGAGATATTTTCACTAGTTTTTATTCGTCATAATTTAGCGCCTTTAAATGGAAATTCGGTCTCAATCCGCAAAGCGGAAGTACGAAAACGCTCTCAAATAAAGAATAATATTTCACAAGGAGTTGGCTTTTTATTCTAAATATGAGATGAGAGCTTTTATATTCAATAAAACATCAACGGAACTTTTTACCGAAATTTACAAATGCTTCTTAGTATCATACGTTTTAATAAAAATCACAAAACACATATGAACTTTTAGACAGGTATTAAGTTAGAATTGAGACGAATTGGTATTTTAAACTGTTATTTGGGCATGTCAAATGGAAACACCTAATTGAAACCACGAAACTGAATAATTTCATTGAGATAAAAATGGAATACAAAAAAGCAAATAAACGCTTTTTTCGCCATACTTAACTCAATTCACAAACAATAAACATTTTAGTTATTTTACAAATATTGGGGGATGTATATAAATACATATATTGTCTTGAGATCTACAAAAAAAAAAGAAAATGAAAAACAAACTATCAAAAACCAATCTTGACCGAGCTGCATTACTCCCATATACAGTGCGATGTGAACGATTTACCATAATCCAGCCTCAGCTTTGTAATTTGCTGTACGGTTATTGTAATTGTTAGCGACTACAGGCTTATAAAGAGACTCTATATTAGTTTGTTGTCTTGTACCAGTGTAACTTTGACTAGAGATACGTATATTAAATAAAATATAATTAAACATAACTATAATTATGAAGCTATTTTTAGTTATAAAATATTCAAAATAAATGTTTATAATTTTTCTTTCGACATTTTTTATGTTGAATTACATGTGTGCTGCAAAATGTTATTTAACATTTTAAATAAATAAATTTTACCAAACCATTGAATATGCACGAAAACTGTGTCCGTCGTAAAACAACAATAACGCCCATCCGCCCATCTCCGACATAACCGTTTTACATCTTATATCTTACTACGCTTTACAGCTTCAGTCCGACGGATAGTAAATTTGTGAGCTGCAGCGACGATGGTACACTCCGAATATGGGATTTTATGCGCTGTCAGGAGGAGCGTGTCCTGCGAGGTAAATATGATAATGTGTATGAATAAGAAAATAATGTAGATAGGGTATACCCTGATTGTAACCTAACAATAGCTCATGACAATTTAAATTTTAATTCAACGTTTACGGAAATAAATAACTTGAATCATAATTAGTCCTTGAGAAAAGCTCGATTCTTAAAAAATATTGTGGATAACATTTCGATATTCAGAAATAGAATCTAAATTCATAATTTATTTTTTTTAAGCAAAAAGTTAACAACACAAGTTTTCCAAATATTTTATTAAGACTATAAAAAATCACAATAAAAATACATAATTAATAACCAGATGGTACTTATGTGTAACACCTTAACATTGCTTTGATTACTTTCAATAACTTTATGCATTATTCGAACTTCCAGGCCATGGTGCAGATGTTAAATGTGTGCACTGGCACCCACAGAAGGGTCTGATTGTGTCGGGCAGTAAGGATAATCAGCAGCCAATAAAATTGTGGGATCCAAAGAGTGGTAGTGCGTTAGCTACACTGTAAGTCAGTTGCGCGTAAACAGCAAAGCCATTTTCAAAGAATTTTGTTATATGTATGTATTTCACTCATGTAGGCATGCGCACAAATCGACTGTGATGGATTTGAAGTGGAATGATAATGGCAATTGGCTAGTTACCGCATCCCGTGATCATTTGCTCAAACTTTTTGATTTGCGTAATTTACGTGAAGAGATGCAAGTTTTTCGTGGCCACAAAAAGGAGGCCAGCTCCGTATCGTGGCATCCAATACATGAGGGTCTCTTCTGCTCAGGTGGCTCCGATGGCTCTATACTCTTCTGGAATGTGGGGTAAGTTGCAAACAAAAATTTTTAATTATATAATTTAATATTTGCTTTTTTAGTACCGATAAGGAAATTGGCTGTGTAGAGACCGCTCACGACAGTATAGTCTGGACACTGGCTTGGCATCCATTGGGTCATATACTATGCTCAGGCTCCAACGATCACACGATCAAGTTCTGGACACGAAATCGCCCCGGTGATTTGATGCGTGATAAGTATAATTTGAACACGTTGCCCGCGAGTTTGGCAGCAATGGATGATTGCGAATACGGTGAGTGCGAGTGTGATCCATATATCTATGGCGAAGCATTTAACTCTCAATATCGTTTTTATAGATGATGCTGTTATTCCTGGTATGGGTCCTGAGGACAAAGTTGAATTTACGGAAAGTCTCACTGCCGACAAAGGCTTTATTCCTGGTTTGGATTTGGATCCTTCTAGAATGGGTGATCGTGATCGAGAGAAGAAAGTACCATATAGCAAACCTATACCCCGAAACTTTCAAGCCCAATGGGCTGGTTCACGTCGCCCTGACGAAAGTAGTTTTCATGATGAGCTGGCGATGCGTGAGCCAAAAGACACTAGCGGTTTGTCACATCAACAAATTAGCGAGAGCACCATTGAGGGAATGTTGGCGAGTGGTGTGCTCACCACCATGGATCCACAAGCAATTGTTGGACTGCTCGTTTATAATCGATTCATTCGTGTACATCCGGACTCCCGTGTAATGGTCGCCATACGTCAGGGTCCTGATTATTTGAACAAATATATTGACGCGGGTAAATTGGACGAATTGCGTGATGTTGTGCCCATTCGTGATCGATCGCGTTCATTGTCACCTACCTTGGAGGGACGTGAAAGCTCACCACCATCGAAACGATCCCGGTTTGAACCGCGCCAGCATAGTGCCCAACTTGTAACTGTGCGCGAACTGCTAAGTCTTAAGAAACCGTTTTTGCCTTGTCTACTACAGATGAAGTCACAACAGGCACCACAAAAGTCCGAGTACGAAGATGATGTACGCGATTCGCTTACCCCGCAAGCGCAACCGCAGCCGCAACAGCAACAGACTTATCAGCAACAACCACAACACCAATCGCCAATGCAACAGCAACAGGGTCGGCCCAGTCCATGGGCAGTGGGGCCGCCTTTCCAACAGCAGCAACAACAACCACAGAATCCTTGGAGCACGTCGCCTATGGGAAGTGGTTCGAGTTGTGGGCCGAACTTGGTGTCACCGCCTAATCAAAACGGTTATAATGGTAACAATGGTCCGTATAATGGTCCGAGTTTTAATGATAGCATGAATTACGGGGACAATATGTTCCCTAAGGGTGGTGGCGGTTCTGGCCCTGACGAAAACAATGGTATGCACATGAGTAATATGAATATGAACAACAATATGGGTAACAACTATGGAAACCAGCGTCGAGGCAATCGACGTGGTGGTGGTGGAGGCGGTGGCCGTAATCGCGGCGGACGAAATAATAATAGGCGGTTTTAGGTGGTTATAAAACAGCAATATGTACATATATATAATGCACATATACACAACACAACAAGGGGCTGAATATATCTTCATTAGGCTATGTATATATACATATACATATATATTATATATACTTAAATGAACTGTCCGAGTGTTGATCGATTTTTTGTTTAAAATCTCTCTTGTAATTGTGAGAAATACAAACCCGAAGTTGTAATAGCGAGTGTTTGAAAGTAGGATGTGTGCATGTATGTGCTTTGTGAGCGTGAAGTGAACGTACAAATTCCGTACGCCCGTATTCCACACTATCAGATTTTTTACAAATATAAAAATAATGAAACTATTGAATTACGTCCTAAGTTTTTTTCGTTAGAATATAGGAAAACGAGTTCTGTGCCCCTGTAGTCACAGTTTCTAATAAGGATGCAACTAAAATAGAGAATGTAATACGCCCATTAGGAAAGTCGTAGTATGTAGAAATGTAATTACTCTTTTATGTATGCGAAAATGAGAGGATTAAGCCATCACTGTTGTAAATTAATGTTTAGCTTATGTTTTACTGAAAACATTTAACAATTATTAATTACTTTAATTTTTTAATAAAAAATTATTTAATATTACCGAAATAGATGATATGAATATGTACAAAGGAAAAAATCACATAACTGTGTTTTTGTATTTTGGGAGGACAATTCTACTTGCCTTGTCTTGGACCATAAGGTCTATCACACTGGCTAGGCTTTTTTCGAATGACCTACTATAGGTTAGAGGTCAAATAGAATTATGTAAATTGAAGTATACAAATTAGTGACATATTTTAAAGCGGTTGAGTGGGAAAATGATAAAATGATGTTTTGAAGAAAAGAGCTATTTGATAATCAGGTTTTAAGATGGTTTATGTCAAATTATGCAGTCGTCAACGCTAAATGCAATTTATTTTGCATTTGATGGTTAAACGACTCTTGAAATTTGGAGAGTTAACTAAAATGAACTCATCTTGGCGAAACGTTTTCAGGTTTGGCTCAATCCCGACACGTTTTTAAATACAAGCGGCTGTTAATCGATTTGGGGACAATTGTATAAGGACACCTAGTGTTGAAACAGTTGATGTTCATTATTGTCTAAATGTACTTACCAATTTCGGTACTTCAAATCTGATATTTTATTTCAAGCTTGACTTCACAACCTACAATTAATAATAACTTCACAAAAGGTAGGTGTCGAAACATGCCTAACTTATTTTCGTGACTGAAACGGAGTGTGAACAATGATTCTGATGGTATTTAATGCAGATATTTAAATTCGACTTAGCCTTGAAGTAATTTATTTATTTATTATTCATTTTGTAAGTTTCAGATAATTTACTTTTTTGAGGTCTCTACTCAGCAATTTTAACATTTACTTATTTATATCATCTTACATGTACAGCTTACATTTATTTCTTTATATAAACTAAATCAATTTTTTCGTCTACGTTACTTTTTAAATATTTTGTCTTAAATAAAAGCGTTTGATGTATTTAATAAGCATCTGCTTCATGTTCATACGAGTTGCGCCTTGAACCAGATGAGCGATGTGAATATTTACGCGAACGATCTCTGCTGCGACTTCGCTTGGCATCTTCGCTCTTGTTTTTACCTGGAGCAATTGAATTGGCTGCTAACTCTGCGTTACTATCACCGTTTTCGCTATATTTCGTATCCTTCATATCATTTTCAGAGCTCGTCACAATTGCATTTCCCGCATCTATGGTACCAGAATTTGATACGTTGCGTGTTGAATTGGGCTTACAGTGTCGGAAGTTCTCTTTTATCTCTCGTTCCTCCTGTCGCATACGATCTTGGGTTACCTTTTCTATTGTACGTTTCATTTCCTCCGCCGATCGAACTAACTTGTCAGCTTCTAACACAACATGTCTTTTACCTGGCGATCTTTCACCACGTCGGGACCAAGAGCGCTTCGAGTGTGTGCGTGAACGGGACTTGGAACGTGAGCGGGATGATTCGGATGTCGAGTAAGAACGACGTGTGGATACCAGTTTCTTATTAGTACGCTGTTGTATCGGGCTTTTGGAACGTGTACGTGACCGCGATTTGCGAGTTTTGGAATCATCACGGGAGTGTGAAGTGCGTCTCGTTTTTGATTTTGAGTGCGAGCGGGAACGAGTGCGAGAGCGTGTATAAGAACGTGAATGCGAACGACGTTCTGAACGTGTTCGACTACGTGAACGGCGCTGTCTGGAGCGTGAAGGTGTACGGCTTCGACTACGAGTACGACTGCGACTACGGCTTCGCGAACGAGATCGGCTGCGCTTGGAATAATGACGTTTACGTGAACGGGAGCGTGAGTAGGAGTAGGAGCGACTACGTGAACGATTTCTGCAAAATAAACAATAATATTTAGTAGGTTATTAAGAGTACTTCCTTCCCATATTAAAATTACCTCGAGCGTGAATACGATTCTTTGCGGTAATCATTTTCATCGTACTGTTCGTCGTCGTAATTATTTTTGTAACTATTGTAATACGATGTTTCGTAGCCACCTCTACCGCGGCCTCGGCTTCCTCGACCGCGACCACGTATACGAGGTACATAACCGCGATAGTTCACGGATACAGGAAAAGCGGTGGGTGGTCGATAGAGTGCAGACATCCCTCCAAACACAGGAGGGACATACGGGAACATAGACAGGGATTTCATCCATTCGTTAGCAGCTTCAGGCGGATACCCCGTAGACAAAGTACCCGGAGTTGCAGCCAGTGCTGCGACAGCTTTGAAGGGATTCAAAGGATTCAGGCCAACGTTAGGTACTGCAGGCACACTTGCAGCACCGGTAGTAGACTGAGGGATAATAGGTTTGTCTTTCACTTTAGTTTCATCCACATCAGAACTTTCAGAGCGACGAGGTCTGCTACTCTTTAAGAGACCCATTAGTGGGGTTTTTGTTTTGATTTCCTCTACTTTTTTTTTCTGTTCGGTGAGCAATTTTTCAGTGGCCATTTTATACTTTTCGACCAAGCGGTCTCGAAGATCCATCTTGTTGCTCTCAACACCTATTTTGGAATATTTTCCCTCATGTTTTAACTGTGCAAAAAAGGAAAAATTACACATAATATATTGAAGGTGCATTTAAACTTGAAACTATTAGATGATACCTTGATGCGGTCAAAAAGCTCTTCTAATATTCGTATGCTCTCCAATTTTCTCTGGGCAATCATTAATTTGCGCTCCTCGATACGGATTTTCTGTGATATTTCAACTTGGCCTTTCTCCTGTATCTTTTTCAGATGTTTCTCCTTACGTTTCTCTTCTCTTTCGCGCTGCTTCTCTAATTCAGCTAATTTTATCTGTTCTTCTTTTTGCCTGTAATTTTTTATTCGCTACCCTTCATTGTTTGGTTTACACCGTAATTTGTTTTCAATTATACTGACATTTTTCTTGGCTTCCCAAAAATCTTAATCTTAAATTTTATGGCGGAAGTTGTTTATGAAAAAATCGTAAAACTCCAAATGTATAGGAAGATGTCAACAAATGAGAACACTATTCTCATTTGTTGCACTTCATTAACTTATGAATTAAAATAAAATGATAAAAAAAAAAAAAAAAAACAAATAAATTGCAGACCTTTCTTTTTCTTGTTTTTCAAGCTCTTCTTTTTTCTTCTTTTCTCGTTCTTCTTCCTCACTTTGTGCCTTCTGTATCAAGCGTTTGCGTACCCGCTCTCTACGTTGAACCTGCGCATCGCTGAGATGCTTCGTTTTGTCAAAAGTAACGTTAATGTTAATTGCTTGGGTTTTATCAACAAATTTGCGAACTAATTTCATGCCTCTAAAGTCATCCATTGCTCGTACAAACCCCATATACTCGTCGAATTGAACGTAACTAAAGAATTAGTCACATACATATTTATTTTGTTTTTCCACAGTGGGCTTCAAAAATTACTTACGCTTCAAAGAGTACTCCATGCTCATAGCTAAATGTCTTCATGCCGTTGATATCTGCGTTCATTTTGTTTCGATAGGGATCGCATATGGGTATATCCACATAACGAACGCTACCGAATTTCTCGAAAATTCGTTTGAAAATACTTTCGCTTGGTTTGACATTGTCGTCATTTTCCATATGTCTGGGGCAAAACCATCGAACGGGCAAGTGTGTTAGATGTATGGTGTCAGGACGTTCACCGGCCTTCATCTCATCCATATTGCTGGCATCCCGAAAGAATGAATCCCAATCATGGCGGGTGGGAAATTCATCTTTTGTTTCGGTTGCACGTACCCGAAATGATTCACTAAAACCAGATAAACGCAGCGACACTCCATCTATGCGAGAAATGGCACTGCGCAATTTAGTACGATCCTCCAACTCAGCTTCGAAGCGAATGAAATCTATTGTGCTTTTTGATGCCTGCGGGAATAAATACTCGTAGTTAGTTTCAATGCATAAGTTATGCTCAAGATACTCACTTTTAAAACAAAAAACTTATCTGGTTTCAAAGCGGCACTTAATTTTTCCATTACATCTAGGTGGGAAATGGATTTTCCTGTTTTATTAACAGGCAATGACACAGATATTGTCATCTTGGCCAGCGGTTTAAGGTATAAACTATGCGGCAAGTAAAGCGGCACACAGTCCGATACATTTTGAATATTCTGAATGTCGGTCATTTGTATACAATTTGTTTTATTAAAGTTGTTTTAATTGGATGAAGTTAAACAATATCATACGATTATTTAATTGTGTGAGTAATTTACGAAAGGAGACATGAGCTCGAAAGAAGAAACATACGTTAGTAAATTAAAACTTTTACAAATTCCTAAAACTTATATATGAAGCTAAAAAGGAAACAACCCTATATTTCAGATATACATTAATATTATAATGAAATGTGTAAACTGGTGAAAAGGCTATGGTTTATAATTGGGGTCTGTATCACACAAGAGGTGTAGAAACCAAGTAATCTAAGAGAATAAACAATTTGCTAAATATGAATATATATGGAACACAACGACTTTAAATTAGCTTATAATCTTTTATAATTTTCAAACTATATTTGCGAGAAATACGCGGTATCACCACTTTTCACTAAATTATTGTAGGATGAAAAATTCTATAGTGAAAATAACAACGTTTCTTATTTTTGCACGTTGAAACGGTTGAAGTAAAAATGAACACACAGGGAGAAAAGAATGAAAATAATTATACAATAACAGGGAGTATAGAGTACAGTTTTCAGAATGCTCCGGAAAAAGAGACTTTAAATTTTTAATAGATAGTGAAATTAATTCTGCAGAGGTTGATGCATTTAAATATTATACAAATTCCTGCTTTAATTGTAAATATTGATTAGTAATTTTCGTCGTACTCTGAGGACTTTTTTGAAATCTGATTGGACAACTCAGTACTGATTTAATATATTTGAGAAAATAACCTACTTATCTTTCGCCTTTAAGCCAGTTTAGATTATTTTCTAGCTTTACATATGTTGGAAATCTTTTAGTTCTTCAAAGGCTTATCTTGCTTGAGTTTAATTTATAAACGGCAATATCCGGCGAAAACGGTTTAATTTAATTTAAACCTTAGTACAGAGTGTCCTGTACTACTTATCCGGTTTGACATACATATGGCAAATTATTAACAATTATGAGCAGGCTTTTCTTTAAATGGATATTTTGTCGCGTTTCTTGACATGAATATAGCATATATTGAAATATAAAAGAATGATGAACTTTTTTTTATAATTTTACTTTCTTTTTGTATATATACACAGAAAACTTAAGAAAAGAGCTACTAAATTTTACTCGCCTGCTCTAAAACCTATAAATATTAGCCACAATATTTTGGAGCGATTGTGGCGCTCGCGCTGAGTAAAGTTGAGCATCTGCCTTATGAGACTATTCGTAAAAATCCGCTATCAACTGCTATCGGCACAGTAACCGCCAAGTGCTCCGCTGGACAACTGAGCTACACGAATTGGCTTAGGCACACGCATATACACAAAAATTAATACAATATATTCGTGCATATGCGTGCCCGCACAAACAAGACGCTGGCGTTCGTGTATATCGTTGTGGGGCCGATGCCTCTATTGGATTAGACGTTGACTGCCTGATGTTAGTAGTAGTGGTTGTTGTTGCTGTTGGCCAAGGCACTACTTGCTGTCGACGACTCTTGTTGCTGATGCTACTACTGCTGCTGTTGCTGTTGCAGCAATATAAGCTATTGTTGTTGGTGTATTTGCTCTTAACATTCGTGTGTGAAATTCGCATATAAAACCGTTGCTTGATTGTCCCACCAACTTCAGTTGATCGTTGCCAGTGTTGTCGAACGGTTGTTGTTTGCCGCTAATACCTAGGTATTTGTACTAAACAACTTGCTACTTGTTAGATATTGGACTGCCAGTCATTGCCGCTTCGTCAGTTCGTTAATTGACGCGTGTAACTATTCGCGCTTGTGTGTGGAGGTGTGCATATGCGCGCGTCGCTATTGAAAAGTTCAAAAATTTGCCAAACTAATTTGAAAATCAGTAAAAGAACTTGCTCAAAAAAATTCAGCCCTGAAAGGCGGAAAAGGGCGAATAACAAAAACATACTCACAAATTTACGCGCTTTTGACTGATAAGAAAGCGTTAGCGACGAAGTTTGCGAAAAGTGCATATGGAAGCAAATCTCAAAACTTACCTTAGTTTAAACTAAAAATGTGAAAAAATCGAAACTTAAAAATACCAAATGAATTAAAAATTAAAAGAGAGCGGTTGTGCACTACTTTATGCTCATTAATTTAATTAATAACTCATGTCTTGCGAATAAAGCGAATGTCGAATAAATAATTTATGTCTTTTGCAGTTTCGCGCTAAAAATTCTACGAAATTATTTACCATTTTTGGCGCATTGCATTTGAAGCAGCAACGTTCGACCGCAACTCATAAGCGAGCTAACATGCAGACCGTTATCAAGTAAGTCTTTGATCTGCATTTTAGCTGTAAAAAAACTATTAAATACGTTATATTTACCTATATATGTACATACATATGAAAATAAATGCGTACAACAAATACCTGGGCATCTTCTTTGTTTAGGTCGCGCGTCTACGCTCAGTAGCAAACGAGCTTAAAGCTACTCAGCGCGCCAAATGACTTGAACAAATATTAAGTAATTTTGCTGGCTTTGGTTTTTTGAGACGGCCACTTATTGTTTTTGTAGTTGATGTTGAAAAAAAAAACGAAAAAAAACGAAAAAAACACAACGATATCAAAATAAGTTCAAGGTTTAAAAGTGAAAACAAAACGTCTCGAACGAAATGAATTTGTAATTAAACAAGAAAAACCTAAATACGTTCAGTGCTAAATGCCAAGAGCTCACGCGAGAGAAATCGCTTGCAAAGCCAAAAGAAGTGCTCACACTTACTTGGCCGAGGGTATTTTGCAAACTGCAGAACTCAGCGGAAATTTTTTACTCTCCATTTTCTTCAGTTTGGTTGCTTCTTTCAATTCAAAAAAATAATTTTCGCCTAAAACAAATAAATATTTGCATAGTAAAATATGTTCGTACAACAAAATAAGAAAGAATGACCCCAATAAGGGTTCCATCTGAATATAAAATAGTTCAATATGAAACCAAATTTTAAAGCGACACTTGCTGTAGAACAAAATCATGTATTTAACGAATTATCGCCATTGTCAATTCGGATTCGCATTTTTTAAGCCAAATATGCTCAGAATTTTATACGTATGGAAGCACGTTTCTATTCGCAGATCTCTTAGTCTACAAATGATCACCTATTCGGACCGTTTGCATTTGCTTTGAAACAAGATTCCAAATATGCAAACTTAAATACAATTTATGCAAATAACCACAGATATTGGTGTTAATAATTTGACGTAAAAAAAGACACTTCGTCACTTTACAACATCGGTATATGGCGTACATATATTTCAGCTCAAAATCTGTTATCGAGCAGCGAGGAAGCGTCAGTCATCTCAATTTAGTAAAATCAGTAATTTTACATATTTATTTTAACATTTTGGAGAAATATTTAGTGACAACTCTTATTCACGCTCTCGCAAACGAATCATGTAGATATATAAAATGTCTTAACGCTCGAATTCAGAAGATTCATCAGTTGATTTTCATACTCGTTATCACACATATGATAAGTTTCTATAGAACCCTTAAACACCATAATTCACTTTTCCTGTAGTTTTGGGTTAAACCGTAAATGAACGATTTCAAAAATCCTTTCATGTTCCCGATTTAATGGTTTTATAAGTAATTTTTATGTTTTCTTTAAATATCCGTTCATGAAATAACTTCATTATAGGCAAAAAAGGAAAAAGCTGTTAGCTTCGATACGAAAAAAACCGGACATGGACACTATTTTGATAATATTTCGTTCAAATTATCTCTGATAAATGGAGAAGATTTCATAAAATTTGTCCAGAAAATGTTGTACAATTTCTAGTTTTCCTTTCATTTTAATTCCTTTTCCTTTGGGGAGTTTTGCGACAGTTTTTTTAAGAACAATGCGCAAAATGATAACGGTAAACAAATTGACTTGCGCTCAGTTCGTGGTGGCTTAACGGAAACTTATGGAACAATTGTGATTTATTCACGCCTGCCTGACATTGACTTGTATTTATTAGTTCAGTGGACATATAGTTCTGAGTTGCAGCTTCTGTCTCTAAGAATACATTTGAAACACTCGTGTTTGCACCCTACATATAGACATCTCGCTGGGTCGGACAAAAACACTGCGATGATGGATGTCGGATTATGAGTAATTTAATGTAATACTTCCTTTTTGAAAATACTTGATTCTTAAGTCGCCATAATAAAAATTAAAATTAATAAAGGACCAAGTTGACCAAGAAAGTTAGGCACCGGAATTTCATTAAACTAATGTTGATTCATCAAAATAACTAAAAAGAAGTCACTTAGCAATTTACTTTTAATGCCAGGTTCAGCACTTTGATTTTATATGTTAGAAAAGGCTATTGTTTTGACTCAGCATCTTCTTCGCAGCTCTCTGCTAAATAGTACGCATATTTAATGCTTGTGTAGGCAGCAGAAGAAGCTTTGTTAAAAACATAATTTTCGTGAAACCTATACAGCCAAAGCAAGTAAATGATGTGTCCTATAAAGTAAACCAGTTTCTAATTCTAATTGGTGGCAACATCATCAATCGCGTACAACAATAACCAACACCACAACCGTGTTGATCTTTGGCGATCGTCAACACCATAAAATATCTAACGGATAGACTACAGGTATAGAACAAACTATCAGGTTTTGGAGCAGCTGTTTTCTGTGAGCAACTTGCCGAGTTCAATGTACAAGTTTTTTGCTCTTTTGACTTTTCTATTATTTCCTTTGCATTTAAGGGCTTTTTAGCTGCTTAGCTGCCATCGCGTCAAGAAATACATACCTATAAAAGCTCGTGTTTAATCAAATGCACACATAGTATGTACATAAGCCCGTGACACCAAAGCGATCTGCCTTCACTGTTTGCGTAATAAATTTTCAGCTTGAGACAGCATTTTTGGTAAATTGAAAAGCCAAATGGAAGTCCATCCAAAAGGCAAACTAAACAATGCACGCTTTTGTCGGCTGAGGGTTTTTGGTTGCACAAACAATTTTATTTCTATTTTTCTATTTTTTGGCGTTTTATTTTTTGCTTACATTTGATTTAGTCATGCTGGTTTTGACTTGAAAATACTTTATTCAACAATTTCCTAGTGCCACTGTCGCGGCCGATTCGGCGGCGCTCTCACCCAAACCACTTTCTAACATGTTATTTATTGCTGATCATGGGCGATCACCAAATCACAAAATTTATGGTACTGGAATCGCGGTACTTGATATTCATTCGCACCTCTTTCACATAATTCCCCTTTCGCTGTTCGTTTCGTTTTCGTACAGTATTTTTATTTACATTTTCATTTCTTTCTTCTTTTTGTGTCATATCTACAAGTGCGTCAATGCAACGTCGCCCAGGTGCTAATCACGCCGCTTGGTGGCTTCGTTTGTCAGCCTATGGCGCGCTTGGTGGACGCATATATGGTATTTATGGAAGTGGCGCGACGACTGTTAATGAATAGGTGAAACTGATTTAATTCCACTTTTTGGTTTCCTCTCTCGACTTTCATTAACAATTTATTTAAACATATACAAGTAACGGTATGTTTGCAGATTTTTGTTTCACACAAGCTGTATGTGGTCATATAGGAATTTAAGAGCGAAGATACTGGCTTCCATCTGAATCTATTTTAACTACCCAAGCACCGCACTATTTTTATTTAGACCCTTAAGTATTATTTACACGGTAAACTTTTGAGATACTGTTGGCTAGAAAATGTCCGGAACCTGGCGACTTCTTCCGACTTTCAAATACCTCATTTTGTAGGACTATATCATTTTTAAATATCTATTTTATTAAAATTTTCGTTCATACTTACTACATGAACAATTTGTTGCCTATTTTTGTGTTATGTAAGACATACTACATAACATATCAACAAAATCCAATAAGCAAATATTGGTCAAGTGGTAAATTGTGTCTGTTCGATAGGTTACAGGTCGAGGTGATGTCTCAATGGCTTTGCATGCAAGAATAGTGGAAAAATAAAAAGGTGAAAAGCATAACTAACGGTAAAACAATAGAAAATAGGTGTCAAATGGAAGAGAAGAGGATCAAACAAAAGTGACCAAGATCCACGAAGAAAATATGTGAAAATCTACACATACAACCATATTTTATGCCATATGTTGTAACAGAAGTTTTCAACAGTTATAAATTGTTTATGATAAATTTTTAGTATATCGGTAATCAAATGAGACTTCGAAGGATTTATTATATTGAGGAAAATAATAGACTAAGGTAAACATTAATTTATTAATTCAAAATTTGCTGGTTTTAAACTTTTCTATGCTGACTGTCTTATTAGGAAGGTACATACATATATTTGTGGAACAATTTATGCGCGGTTAGTGTTCCAATTTAAGTATTTTTTTTTATTAAAATATTGAGTTGTTGTCTCTTGTATTTTTTCACTTAACTTTAAAAAGTTCATTCATGTATTTCGTTAACTATGAATTCGCGTTTCAAAATGAAAAAAAATACAACTAAACTATTTTAAAACTGATTTTACATTTCAATTTTATTTATTAGTTAATTTGTTAAACAAATTTGTTTACAAAACAATACTTAACTTTAACAAAAATTCTGATAAACTCGCTTTATTGACTTACAATGTATTTTTTACTTGGACGACATATGTTTATTAGACGACAGAAATGTGAATATAAAAATTTAATGTTTCTTACTTTTCAATAAAAAACAGTTGATTATTTTTTTGCAAAATAACCCGTAAAACCGCTTAACGAAACGTTTCGAGACACAAAGGCTAATATGTTAATTAAGAATCTCGCTTTCAATGTGTTTAACTTAAGTAGCCGGAGTTAAATATTTTTCGCAAATAATTTGTTCAGTTTTGTCGCCAATTATAAACGAAATTGATATGAAAACAGTTAAATTCTAAATTTTTAACAAAAAAGCGAAAATTTATTTGACTTGTTTCATTTTGATTATCGATTGTAGCTCTATGTTAATTCTAAATTTTTATTAGTATTTCTGTTCACTAATGTTTAAAATAAATTGCCTAAAATACAGAATATTGAAAGAAATCAGAAACATGTTTTGGAATGTGGTGAAAGTTAGAAGATATTCAAATTTAAAAGCCAATTATTATTTAGAAAGAATTTCTAAACGAATCAAGGCATTTAACATTTTAATTGATTAATATAGAACTCTTCTACATACTTATTTCGCATTTTTAATAATTTTTTCGATAGCCTTTACGCGTTTCTTGTATGTATAGCAATTGTGGGTAAAACTAATATATAATGTATATATATTTGTATATACAATGTATATTATATACATTATATTATACATATATACACATACACTATATATTAATTCTCTTTTAACTCTTCGCCCTTCCTTTGTTCTTGTAAATTATTCGAATTGCATTATTTTGATGCAAACAAGTTCAATAGACATTATCGATTATAAAATGCAAATTAAAAAATTATCCAAAGTACGATTGGCCTTATACTCAACTGGAAAATTTAAATTTACTAAAGGTCTCTAAGCTCCACATCAATAATAAATAATTGGAGATTTACAAACGATAAATTTGAAGATTTTAATTTTTTTGGCTTCCACTGGAATAATAATAATACAAGACCTCAATATCTCCCTTTCCACTACATATTATCTATATTTGGAATGGTCCACAAGACTGCTATTGCGCCTGCGATTCTGCTGCCGTGCAATACTCTCCTGAAATTATGTTTGAGCATGCAAAGTTCATGTACAAGTAGATATGTATGTATATATGTATTTGTGTTAACCTGGCGTCCAAGTGCTCGTATTATTGCTAGGGCCAATAGCAGAATGCAATATCTTAAGCTCGCGATTTGGGTTGTCAGGATCAACTGAAGATGCGCTCCCTCAAAAGTGCCACTACAAGATTTAAATTTTACATCAGCGCGCAACTGTGTGCTATGTTATGGGATTCAAAAGTGGTATCCTGTGGACGTTGCAGTTACTACACAAGTTTTTTGAAATAATACAGCTTTTAATTATAAATTATGGAATAGTTATATACATATACAAATAACTCTAATAAGCGCAGCGTATTCACCTTTTGGGCCTCATCGAAGTTCACCCACTTTATTTGAAGGTTTTTGAGTTAAGAAACCGCAAATTACAAGCAGCAGCAGGCAGCACAACAAGTTGCGGTAGAATCGAATATGGCAAGTGACATACATTTTTGCCGCAATTGTTGTTGCTTTCATTATTTGCGTTTGGTTTTGCATTTAATATGGTTTTTGTAGCGCCCAGCGCCTTCGCTTTGGCCCTTCAACACACCGCTGCCCGCTTTTTGCTTGGTTGCAGCAACAGTTGTCGCTTCAAGGCGCCTGCCCATTAAAAAACTACCATCGCAGTGTGAATTTGCATGCCAATTGCAAAGTCAAACAATAGAAAACAATGCAAAAAATAGCAAAATAAAAAACTAAGCACATACACGTGCACGCAGTAAAAGAAACCGAGGAAAATGAACGACACGCGCCATTTCACCTGAACACTTATGCACACAGTTACGCTCATGGCTGCGCCTACACACACACATACATATATGGAAATGCTCAACTGTGCGTGAGAATTTGTGCGAGCGCACGCGTGCTGCAGGCTTTTCACCGTTAAAGGAATACCCACACTTGCGGTGTTTGCGCCAATATTTTTACTGTCAAGAAATTTTCGGTTATTTATCAACTCGCTTGCCGCGCAACTACGACGACATGCATACATACATATATATGTCCATAAGCGCATACGTGTGTTACACATGCGGGTTGGCATTGCATGACTTTAGTCCGAGGACACACTAGTATGTGTGTGCGTGGGTTGCCTTCTTGTCGGCATGTACATATGTGTGTGGCTGCTTGGTAGTAGCCAAGCCACAGCTAACCGCTTGCCGCCAATTAAACCACAATGCGCGCAAATGGTCGACACAGTTACATTTCGGTTGGCGTGACATTGAATTGCATTGACATAAAAAGCCCGACTGCAATCGACTTGCCGATGTTAAGTACGAGTTGTTTCTATGATTTATGATGTGCGCGCCGCTTTTGCCTAAGCGTGTTTTAATTGCAAAAGTGTTGGCTTTTTATATATTTCTGAATAATTGAATTTACTTTGCAAACGCAACGCAATTTAGGACGGAGTGATAAGAAAGAAATGGTGTGAAGGTCGACAAAGTGCGTCGAGTCAAAATATTTGAAGAGTTTGGATGTGCTTGGAATATTGGTATCTAGAAGCGCTCTTTCAACTCTCAATCAGTCCAGAGAAGCTGAGTAAAGTTGTTTAAGTAACTATGCTTTTTATTGCAGACACTGCTCCATATTCCATAATTCGAGGGCTTCTGTATTTGACACGATATTCGAAATGAGTTGGCGACATGGTTTGAAAGAAGTACATAAATATTATAAATTGAGGAAAAAATATCCTTATAGTATTACGGCTTTAAATTCTGAAAATTATAATGGATTCTATAATGTAAAAATATATAATTCTTTTAATTATTACCTATAAATTGCAGAGACAGTACAACGCAATACAAATGCATTTTTTCAATAATGCACATTACAGCAATATTTAATTAAAAAATATCTGAGAGCTGTTGAAAGCCACACGATTGCTCAAAGAAAAGTAATTTATATATACATATGTATACATACATATATAGTAATGTATATATATTATTTATTCTAATTAAAACTTATTCAATATTATTTTTAAACATAATTTTCGATAGCAAATAACGTGAGTTTTAGATATTTCCCTTTTCGTGTCCGAAAACTGAGAACTGAGCTCACACATTTTTCTCAGGCGCTTTTTAAGTCTACATACATATGCACATAAGCATTTACAAGTATAGTATACAACAAATGAAAATTAGCTTATCTAAACGTAGTCAGCCAGAATGCAGTTGTTCAAATATAATGGCTTTTTAAGTGCTTTCTATATGTATTTCTGTTTATATTTTGCCTTTATCGTTGGCCAAGTATACTACTTTACACCTAGATAAAGCTGCATTGTGTGATCATTTCAATTTGAATATTTGAGTACATACATATGTACGTATGTATATGTAAATGAATATCATATATTTGCGCATGTAATTACTATTCAATAAGGCACTTTCTCGTTCGATTTCCAAAAATGATTTAACAAATCCGAAAACGGACCAGCAAACGAGCTCCATACGAATATATGTATAAATATATCGCCGTAAAATAGCTGTAATTGTAGCAATGTCTAACAGGCAATACGCGAGCAATGCAGCTAGTACATTTGGAGGCAAATGATGGAATTTTAAAATGAAAAGAAAGCATCAAGTCGCGTGTTGTGCGTTGATTGAATAATAATTAGCGGCAAAATCCAGCGAGACGATGCATCAACAGCGCACACCGCCGACCGACCACCAAACGATCTGAGAGTGAGTTAGTCAGCTGTTCGGCCACTTGCTTAAAAACCGCGGCTATATGCTTGTGATATGTGAGCGTGTGTTGAAAATGTGCGGAAATTGTTTGTATGCAATGAATGTGCAATTGAAAGAAATTGCTTCGCGATGGCGCTAAATATAGATTAACTCGAAATGCATAAACTCACTCAGCCGCTAAGCCTTCAAGAGACGTGTGTGAGTGACATGAGAAATCAGCTGGACAAGCGCGACAGTCGAATACTACAAATTCCTGACAGCCGTCAACACACGTACACACACATATTTATAAACGATTGTGCATATACATAAGCCATGTAAAACTCGTCTTCCTCGTTGCACACATGCCAAATGAGGATTGTTTTCCTTTTTGTGATGATTTTTCGCTGTCACATTTCAATTTCAAGATTTACACTACCCTATATGTGCCTTGAAATGTAACTTCCACACTTGTTTTGGATTGTCTGTAACCTTACTGGCTTAAATGCCCCCAAGTCGCTAGCCTCAGCGCAGCGCAACGTTATTAAGATCGGTGCAAAACAGAGTGACGAAGTGGTTGTAAAAATGTCGAATATGTTGGTATTAATATGCAACGAGGAGATCAATGTCCGCGGCAGAAAGCTGCGGTACGATCGGCGAAGACATTGGTTAGCGGCGCATGTCTGTTTGTGCTCTTAAATTTGTTGTGAAGTTTGGACAGATTGGCTTTTTAACGATTTTGCCGTTGATTTGTGCGATCGTTGAGGTTTTTATGCCCATTGTGTTTCTTAAATTCCTTTTTTATTCGACGTTTCAGATTTTGCCTTTGTTGCTGTGGGAGTTATATTGTATTTGTTTTTATTGTCATTGCACAATTACCCAAGAGTCGTTGCCAAATTGGTGACATTTGAATTTCAGCACGTACCCATGCACATACACACACTGATTCACACACCCACCTTTGCTACCAGATCTCCGTTCCAATAACAATGATCGCAGCAACAACTGCCTGAATCATCGCGACGGTCGTGAAAACAAACGGCAACAGTTGTGATACACAATGCTAAAAGCAGTAGCAATTTATTTGCACTTTGAAATCGACGGTTCTAAGTATACCCCCCTTGTTGGTTGTGAATACATTTTTTAGAATTAGCGGAAAAGTGATTTAGTTGCATTTTATTTCTTATCGTTTACAGTTTTTGAAAACTGTGTTTATTATACTTGTTTAGAAATTTGAATTTTTTGCAAATATTTTTTATCAACTGGAAGGCTTTTCTGTTATAATGTCCTTATACAATTTTTTGCATATCTTGAATTAGATTTAAAAATGCTAACAATATTTGAGGAGGCTGCGACAATGCAATTAATCGTGAAGGGTATACATTTCTTAACTACTGTTGCTGTATTTCGTATGAAGTGATTTTGATGCGTGTAAGAAATATTCTCGAAGTTAGTAAACACGTAGCAGCCTTTGGAACAAGGTTCAAAAACCTTGCCGTGGCTATTGTTCCGCGGAAATCGACTTATTGCATTGTTTATCGTAGCTTCTTAATACGTGCATGAATAATTACATAAATGTTGCAATATTTATTTTCTTTCGAGCTTTTGTTGTGGCCTTATTTCAACAGTGTCTCAGATATAAATTATGTTTACAGGCAGTTAAATCGAAAATAATAAACTTTACTGCTTCTAAGGACACATATAACTGGGTATCATAAAAGCAGGTCCTTTTGAATAAAAACATTTATTAAATTCACATGATTACAAAAATTGTTTAAGCAAATCGTTTATTAAATCACAGTGGAAAATGGTTTGGTTACCAAAACTATCATTCTCTGCGGTTGTATGAGCTCCTCGGCAAACTCAAGCACATCTTTTGATCGCAAATGCAAAGAGATTGTTTTTAAATATTATAATTACTCACTTAATTGTTGATAAACAATTTTGTTTACCTTCTACGCCAAATTATTATTTTGTTAACTATGTAAATTGATGATGACGTTACCATGAAAGAATAATAATGTTTAGCAGATGTTGGTACGAGCTTCAACTGCTGGCGCCATTACTTCACTAAAATTTATTTTAAGTAAGCTACAATTCTAAAATGTGGCGGACGGAAAACGCGCGATCACGCCTTTTTTAGTTATGATATAGTATATTGTGACCTCTTCTACTTTCACAAAAATGCTAAACAAACTACGAGACTAAAATTAACACCTCCAATGTTCATCAAATTCATCTGGAAGGCATAAAAACTTAAGAATTTTAAATTACAACAACAACCAGCAAAAGTATATTAACACATTTTTTATAGAAATATTTGTTTTTAATAAAATTGTAGGGTAAACAATCAGGAACGGCCGCTGAATATTAATTTGAATAGTAAACATACATAATGACTTAGAAACGTTAATTATAAATTTTATAGGACACCAGCAGCAGTGGGTGAACCAGATGCGATTTATGCACACTTCTTCTATGAAATTATGAAAAATATTGTGAATTAGAAAGAAGTTTCACCAGCCAATCAAGTAAAATGTAATTGAAATGCATTACATTGCCATTACACACATAAATTTGGTTGTTGATATACCGCTCTTAAAGCATAATTCGTCGCTTTTAGATATCGGTTAGTCGCTCTCGCTATTAAAGGTTACTCATACGCACTAGGGCGCCCATTCGTGCAATATGCATTGTGGTTTATCTACACTGGTACAAGAGTGTACAAAAGCATGTTTCTTTCATATTTCTAACTTGATACTTTATTTTTATATTTTCCATGAATTTATTTAATTTTTTTGTTTTCAGTACTTTACGTTTGCATTCATCTTCGATTTACCTCTAATTCATCTGGCAGTTGATAAATAACTGTAACTAACTTTTTTCCCGTGTAATAATTCTCAAATGCCTGCTCATAAATCTAAACCAACTGCACATTAAAGAAAACAATTAGCAACGGTAATTGGTTGCAGTTAATTGTTGACATGTATATTAACTGTTATACTCGTCGGTTTTTCGAATTTACTCACACACATAAATACATACACTCATAGGAGTGTGGATGTAACTGAACTGAGTAAAATGGCTGTTCTGTCCAAAGGCAATTCACTTCATTGTAGATAACATTTGGCAATATAGGAGGATGATATGATATCATCGATTTCAAGAGTGTGTGTGATGATATATGTATATATTGATACGGCGATGAAATTCTTCTTATTTTTAAGTGGTAAAGGACCACAGAGGCATTTTGAATTTTGTATCTTGTAAAAAATCCATTTTTTTTATCGAGTCCTTGCACCAATATAATACTTTTATAATGTGGGTAATCCAATTGTTGGTTACATCTACGAAGTAGCACAAGAGTGCGTCAGAATCGTTAAGTAATTTAGTTTGGAGGCATTACGAGGTGGCCTATTACTCAGGCTCATATAATCTGACGGGAGTTTGTGCCAGATTTTTCATAGATTTTGCGAATATTTATGGAAATATCTGGCTTTTCGGTAAATCTTAGATGATTACAACAACAACAGGTGTATTTTTGTTTTCAAAGTCAAAAAAATCTCATGGGGGAGAGTTGCAATGTGAAACGCACAAAGAACTGCAAACAAAAGGGAAGGTATGTGTTCGAAAATGAAAAAAAGAACCAATCGAACGAGTGTCGCCAATAAAAATCATTCAATTACACCAAAAACGATTCAGCCATAAATGCTAAGCGCCACGACCATTCACTACCAGTGCGTTTGAAAGCTTAGCCGGGCTGTGTGACCTCCGTAACAAGGCTGCCAAAATCTGTCAGGCGGCAGTCTGTAACAGGCAGTCAACGACAACAAAAACTATAATATTATAACAGCAAATAAAGTCAAGCAGAATCCAGTCAGGTGGCGTTAAATATATTTATTTTTTCATTAGATTTCGCTCATTTGTGCTTCACATCCGTTCGCGAGTATTTCATTCGTTTGCGAGTGCAAAGGTAAATGCTGAATTAAATAAATAAGCCACCGCAGCGAGGCTGAGAGCAGCGACTAGGTGGCGGCAACAAGTTCCTTCCTGCTGAAAAGGCGCAGGAAAATTGTTTAAATTCTTTGTATAGGACCGTTAGACAGTTTCGATGTTGTTGTTGTTATTGTTGTTGCTGTTTTTATTAACTGTTGAAGCTGTTTCCTGTCAGAAGCTAAAGTGCCACATTTAAGTGGGAAATTAAAACATTTGAATGCAAAAAGGTACAGTAAGCGTGCATGTATGAGTGCCCCTAATATACAAACAAATTTAGACTTTTTTCATATAAAATACATATACACCTATACATATATATTATACAGTGTAGTGACTGCAGATGTGCGGACCCCTTAGGTAGTCGCAAGTAGGTGACACTAATTTGTTGTGGTGGAAAATTGAGTCAAAAGTGGTTATTATTTTAATGCCTATGGGTGTTTTGCTGCGCTATTATATGTTCATTCGAGCTGGCGGTTAAACATTTAATCTATTCCCAAAGCGTAAAAACCTATCGCCCTTTGCCCAGTGTCTGACTCTGGAAATAAATTTGCTAGTAACAAAGAGTTTATGGCATAATTATAAATACGTTTTACAATTTTTTATTAAAAAGTTATTCGATAAAGTTGTTAATACCTTTTCCTCTTTTCGTTTACTTTGTTAGCGCTTCCATAAGCAACAAATATGTAAAAATATATGCATAAAAAACTTAAAATATTAAAATAAAAGTTGATATTCAAATCGCAAATTTTCCAGAGTCTTCACTTTGTCTCAACTGTTTACATAACATATATACTTACATATATACAAAATGCAGTGAAAAGTCATACGAATTTGTCAGCGAACTAATGATCACATCACTTAGTTAGTCGGTCAGTCAGTTCAGCAGTAACTCACTGCGGCCCCTGTTTCATTAACTCAGCGAACTGCTTCCTCTCCTCGCTTTGTTTACAATTAATTTTGTGCAACAGTAATTAAAACTGTTTTCAACTTGTTGTTGGTACATTTTCACAATTTTTAGTATTAAAAAAATCATAATTTCTTAAACTGCTGTTGTTGTTGTACTATGTAATAAAAAGTATTGTTTGATATTGTTGTCCGTTGCTTTAATGACCGGTCACATAGCTGAGCCAGGGAGTGTGTGTTTGTTGGTGTCGCGTGCAACTTGAGCAATCACCGAGATCACTACCTAAATTCATAGGTTGGCAGACGCCGACACAACCTACGCATGCGTAGGCATATGGACACCGAGTCGACTTTGTGTAAAGTGAGAAAGTACCGCAATGCATGCGACTTACTGTAGTTGACATCACTAAAAAAGTGTGCCTAAGGCTGGGGACATAGTGGCGAAACAGTCCGAAATTAAGGTAGGGGGATATCAAAAGAAAAATACAATTTCAAACTTATTAAAATTAACTTTTTGTTATACATACTTTTATTAGAAATATTGAGGCAGTTCCTAAGTTGTATTTTCTGTGTCGCAGCACCAATTCAAAAGTAAGTTGGCAGCAAGAGTTGAAGTTAACAGTTTCAGCGCTATCTTAAGCTTCGAGTCTATTGCCCGCTCTGTTGCCGTCTAATTCGTCGGCTAATGCAACCCTGCAGCCGTCTGTTACATTGTTAGAATTCGACCGCAAAAGCACGATAAACGCTTGTGTAGCAGATAAACGGAATCTCAGGCGGATGCGTTCATAAATTAAAAAGTAAGCTTAGCAAACACTTAGTTACTAAATAGCTGCCATTTTTTCCAATTTGGCTACTTAAATAAGAGCTCGTGACTGGCGGGTACTCGCTGTTTTTTTTTACTTGTAAAACTACAATTTTTAATTGGCTAACTAACTGACATGCATACGAGTGTTAAGCAAAACGCTTTTGCGCTGTAATTGCAATATTTCACTTTCCTACAATATATGTATATTTTAGCTTTTAAGGCTTTCATTTCAACGCGAGAAGTTGCTTAGCGAAAACAATTACGAAAAAATGTGTTAAAAATTTCCACCCAAATTTTCGGTTTGCCTAAAATGATCAGTGCGAATAAATGAATGCATAAAAAGTTAATATATGTAAATTTTGAAATGCGTTTTTGGATTGCGCTTTTTATTTATTTATCTATGAGCGGATTATTGCCGTTTTACGACCTCGTAAATCGATATTTCCTCGTATTAGCAAGAAGATTTATAGACCCATTTACAGAATCGCGATTCATCACGATTCCCTCGGCGCATTAACAATTTCCATATGCGTTTGAATATTCAAAAATCATTGGTTTCAGTTGGTTTCGGTTGAATGTCGTCCAAACGCATGCGAGTGTGGCGAAAAGAACGCGCACGAAATACCCAAAATAGTTTTACAATGCTTTTCATTAGTGTACGTATGCGTTTTTCCGCCATGTAAATCGGAACTGAACTTTATCATATTAAATGGGTACCTTGAATATGTGTAGAATAGTAATAACAAGGAGTCGTGACAAAAATAATTAAAGCGAAGTGTTAAACAGAACTTGATATGCGCTATTGTCATTTAGAAAACTGAAATTTATCCTTGTCTGGGCTAATAACTTTTTTACAAGGCATAATATTCGATTAATTCGTTACAACCTAGATTAAAAAAAGGTCATGCGTCTGGTTGCAAGTCTATGTACACACTGCAAAAACGCAAAATTGTATGTTGAGACATGTTGGCTACAGTTCTTCAAAGTTTTTGTAACAATTGTTGTCAATGCTTGTTGGCATTTTTATGTTAGCGACTATTAGTTTGTCACTGGCTTCTACAAGACGGTACTTACTGTGATAGCATTTGAGAGAATTATTTGAATATGTTCAATATTTAGTGAAATATAATATTTTATTAACTTTCCGATGGACAAGCAATGGTAACATTTTCGATTACTTAACTAAACAATAATGTAGGCGTTGCAAAGCAGCGACCTTAATAAGCTCGCATATCTTTCCGCAAGAGAAAAGATTTATGAAACAATTTGGGCTATGAAAAAAAATATTATCTCATTATTATGTGTGTCGTGAAATGAATGCATGTAGCGTTGTGACAGCCCTCATTACATATGTACATTAATCTCGTTTCGTAGAAATATTTTCTCTCCGAAAGTTTCAGATAAGTCGGTTTTATAATGAAATAATATACATGTATGTGTTTGTGTTGATGTTGCGCGGCTTAATTTTATAACTCGTAGATTTGTCACAATCGTATCACGGTCTTATACGTTTTCTCCAAATAACCTTCAGCTCGTTATGAATTGTGTGCCTCGCCTAAGCACGGAGGTTCGTGTTGTCGATGGTTAATGTAAAATCGTTGTTGCATGAACTACACCTCTGCCGATCGCTGCGCCCAGATATACACAAACAATTAGACATAAATACATACATACGTATGGTAATGCAGTTCTGTATGTATAACTTGTTGCAGCATCTGAACCGTCAACGCGCAGAGGTTCATTGGCTGCATGTCGAATTCGTGTGCAGCCAACGTCGTGTCGTGTCAAAAATTAAGTGAAAATTTAAATAATTAATTGAGGAATTAAATAAATTGCGTTAATTTCAAAATAATGCTATCGCAAATGCGTTTCCCCTTCTCAGTTAAATATCGATTAAATTGATTGGCCGCCACAGATTTGAAACTCATTAATTCGCTAGCCTTTTAGAGCAATCAAAATGCAGCCGAGGCTGCATGATCACTTAATGAGTTTATAATTTTAATTAGATCACCGGATGGTGCCCAAATATGTGGTTAATCGAACCGATAAATCTTCAAGACTTGCGCTTCGCAAAATCAAGAATCAACAGCAAAAACAACAAAGCAGAAAAAAATGTATGATGTTGTAAGTGTTTACTTTGACATTCAAGCTCTCATTATATTGCGACTTTGCTCAATTTGTTATTGAATTACTTTGTAGTATTGGTGTTGTTGTTCTTGTTAAGGTAGCCAGATTGTTTGCTTATACTTACATATGTGGATAAGATCACACAATCAGAACAAAAGAAGGCGCTTGAACCCAGTTGACCTCAGTGCGTTTACTGGGTGCTTCGACCTCGTCATTTGTTACTCCATGCACCCATACACACTCTACACACACATATGCCACCAGATTAGCATATGAACTTTCGCTGGCAAAGGGTTACAGTTTCCGTTGCGCAGAGAAATATTTTGTTTTTTTTGCTTTGGAGAAATTATTTTGGTGACAAGTTCAATTGACCCATAAATCGATTTAAATTTTTTGCGCTAATCAAATAATTAAATTTTTATTGGCTAAAATAATACTCCTCATAATATGTCAATTTAGCCTTAGATTAATGTGGTGATCCCTTTCAGAAGAGCAGCCGGTCAAATTGAACAATGAAATGAAAAAAAATATGGATACTGTAGCATAGCAAAAGTTTAAATGTGGTTACAAAGGGATATTGAAAATAGTTCACCCGATCCAAAGAAACTTATAATTTTTTGCTTTTTTCCTCTAGTTTTACTCACCATTGACTACTGGTTTTGTATACTGGATTTTAATATATTTTATTTAATATTCTCAAAAATTCCTTAAAAAAAATTGAGACATTGTTTCAGGTTTTTTGAAATTCATTCATTCACTTTTTTTTGGGTTTTGACCATACCTGCTCAAATACATACACACAAACTTTTACATTGTAATTAATTTAATTGCCAAGATTCTTATCTTCTAATTTGCTTTGTTGTTATTAATATTTTACTATGCTTTTTAATTGACCACTGATGAGCCTCAAGTGGTTTTCCTCTCCAGCCGGCGGCAGCACTCGGACTTGTTCGTATTTGGTCGCAGATTCATTTACCGTGTTTTGAGTAGTTATTCAATTACTTCTTCATTATTTGTTTTCGTTTTGTTGTGGTTTACTTACACATGCAATTTGCTTATATAATTTCGCGTTTCTCTCAGCAATTAATGGGATATGCTCGTCGTGTTTCTTAACCAAATTCTTATCTCATTCTTAACCAAACAATGGAAGTCAATTTGTTCAAAGCTAACCAGCCGCCTGTAATTTTATGTTCGCTATTCGTTATCAAGTACAGGTACAAATTAGTGTTGATCTGTCATAGGCGGGCTTGAGTGGAGTGCGTGGCTGCCAGATGGAGGGTAGTGGGTTGAGAACCCCGAACGGCGAATGTAAAAAATTTGTATGTAGGCACATATTCGATAAGCGATTAAAGATTCGAAAGTGGTTTTAAAGTGAAGAACTCTTCAAGAAGATAAAAAATAGTTTAATACTTCGTTCATTTCAGTGACAAAAGCGAGCCTTCAATGCTAAGCAGCAATACTGTATACATATGTATGTATATTATAAATACATTTACTTATGTACTTAATTTCAATGAAAATATAATAATTGTTTCAAAGTATCTTCCCGGCGACTCCCTTTTCAAGATTCTTTTCACCTATCACCATGCGTGTGTTTGGTTAAGTCGCAATGTTCCATGTTTAGGGGTACGAAAGTCATGGCTCTCGTTGACGGTGTGTTTAATATTTATTTATTTAATACTTTATTTGTGTTTAATGCAAATGATTGCTGAAATGTGCCGGCCGCCATTATTTCAGCCACATTAATTCAGATGATTCGCTCATTAGGGGTTAGTCAAGCGTTGAACTAATTTGGCGAAAATAGAGTACATGTGCAGCTACACAAATGTAGACCTACGATTTGGGTGCAAAGCAAGAAATATGTTAAATACCGAACTGAAATTGAAAAAATATTGCGCACTGTTGATTTGGCGAACGAATGCGGATAATTGAATTGCTGATATGCCAGACCCCGAACTGAGGGGCATACGTACTGACGGTTGTGCCCGAGTATGTGCGCACTTTTTTGTTACTGGAGTTTTTCACTTACTTTTTATAAGGCGATTTCTCCACTCTACTGCCGGCGATTAGAAAGAAAAACTGGTCACCCTAATGGCTCGCTAAAACAGCCGCTCGAATACTAACACACCCGTATGTAGGCACATGCAGGTAAACAACAGACGAATTGCAATTAATTGCATAGAATCAGTAATCGATTGTAACATTGTTGCTGTTGTTGAAGAAAGTCTCCAATACATATGTACATACATAGTATAAGTCATTGCACATTGCAACTACAATTTGATTACTTACATACATACAAACATACGGACGTACGTACATCATCTTAAAGCTTTAGCATTGATTGTTTGCGTTTACGCGCTAAAACGATTTATCGCTCATTAAGTGAACTCTAAACCGGTCTTCGCGAATTCTAAGTAATCCCAGAGCTTTGTTTTTACTTAGACAAATAGCTTCGAACGCATTGGTGGATGTCTCATTTGCATACAGCTTTCAGTGCTAAATGATGATTGATTAGTGAGAAATAGTGATCGCAATATCCTTTATCGATTGTTTGGTTCTAAAATTTTTAACATTCGAAGTCTTGATAACATTTAATTGAATGAAATTGTTTTGAAGTTATCGTTATCTCAACAATGTTCATCAACACTAAGCGACTCTTCTTGTCAAAAGATAAAGCAATTTGGTTGAATACGCTGCAGTAAAGCAACAACAAAAGCCTATTTTTCCAAATTGAATGAGCTTTCAATTTGTCAATACAATTTTCTATTCTGATTGCCGTTTGCAATTTTTTTTTGCCACTTAACCATCATTGAAAGTCGAGTAACGGCATGCTATTTGATAGATTAATATAGCTCTGTTCACATATAATGTGCCTGGAATAAAACCAGGCAAAAATATTTCACAATCTCAAACTGTCATAAAACCCTGGCTGGATAAGACGGATTAAATCTAAGCTACATTGGATCTAAACGCTGATTGCAAAACAGGTTAAGGTGAACGCTTCCCACAAGCATTCCTTCGAATACTTTTAATAAAATCTGATTGCAATAGGTATCTCACCTGTTTGTGTAATGCGAGATTCTCCCGCAGCTCCCAGTTTCCAGCGGCGATTGAAGCAACTCAAGGCACTTCAATACTTGTTCTGAGCCTTCTAAGAATTCCGCTGTGACTTACATATGTATAGTTCGTGTGCCTGTGTATAAATGTACATTTGTATGTGCATATATAAATGATTTCGAGTGAGAACTGTTGAGCCGACACTTGGGAGATATGCATGGCCATTGGGTTGGCGGAGGCGGGGAGCGCGCTGTTATTCTCTTTAAATAAAAATTCATTTGAATTTACTTTCTGATGCAGTGCAGACGTGTAATTGCTGTGATTATAATCAAAAACAATAGTAAACAGAGAACTTAAAATAAAATGCAATAAAAACAATTAAGAATTTTGTTTACCAAAAAAAAAGTACAAAAAAAAAATCGAGATAAAATAACAGCAAACAAAAAACGAAGTTAAACAACAACAAATTATGTGTTGTGATGAGATATCATCTGCTGTGTTGTAGGTATGCAAAAAATGCTTAGTATATGGTTTTTCTCGCTGAGTGCAGCACCGAAAAGTACAGTTTGATAATAAATAAATTAAAATAATTGCATATCATGTCGTAAGTTTGGAATTATAACTATGTGATGTAGGCGTAATAAAAATTTAATAATTAGAAACTTATAATGCTGACAGATCCTATACAGAATCTGCATAAGCTTTCCAAGTTTCTCTGAAATAACGCAAGTTTGAAATTAAAAGTAATGTGTTTTACATAAAAGCAGCTCGACAGCTAACCAGAAGAGCATCTCAGCGATTTCAATGCAGTGATAACACTTGCGGTTGCTCGTGCAAGTATGGCATACAATAATTGTTGTTATAATTAGGGCTTGAGCAATCGCAAGCGCGGTTTTCACATTTAAAGCGTAAACAAAAAGTTAATGAGTTATTGATTGAGCTTTTGAGTTTTAATTGGCCACATACTTACATACATACATATATATAAATACGTATGCCTACTGCAGCCGACGCTCAACTTTTTAGCACATGTTTTATTTCAAGCTACACTTAAAGCTGATTACCCACTGCAGGGCTGTGAGCAATACATATTAGTATTGCTGTAAAAAGACGTTTAATTTGATTTTGCTAATAATTGATAATACCGAATCAAAATCGATTCTTTGGCGAGTCTTATAATATAGTGTTCTTTTGTTTTCCAACTCTAGAAGACCTAGCGTACTCAGGCATTCTTTATTGTGTTTGGAACGAAACAAAATTTTGCTAATTCGTTGATTTATATATGTACTAAATGTATGTGTGCTAAATGCTAATTGAAAATCGTTTTTATTATTGCTAATCTAGCATCTTCAAAACCCGTTTTATGTATTTCGATTAGGAAATTTATAGAGGTAATGCTCGAAATTTAGCAGCTTTCGCTTTGCTCAGTCAGTACCTCAAGTATTGCGTCGTGTTTAATTAACACATTTCATGCAAGTCGATAGCCTAATTTTATCGACATAGTTGACCTTCACAAAAGAGTAAAAATATTCATGACAGACAGATGAGATGACTTCCTACCTACAAACGCTTCGGTGAACAATCATAAGAAATTGTGAAAATATTTTAAGATTGGTCTTGTGACTAACATTACCTCAATGGCGTTTTCTTCATTTCAAGAATGACTTCAACATTTAGGCATTGGTTGATGTATGCCAATATAACTCTTGAATAAAGTCTTCATGTTTTGGCTTAAAGCGGATGTTGAGTTCCTATTTATATCGACTGTAGCGGTTTTGTTCTGCTTGCAAAGAGAATTAGGTGTTATTCAAAATTGTATTTAAAGTTAACTGAATGGCGTTGTTTTCAATTTCATGCTAAAGGAGAAAATAATATTATCACAGGAATATTTCCGCATGACATGAGGTCATTTATAATGCCCTTATGTAAGTTAAAGAAGTCTGAATATTTAACGATAAAAAAATGTTTTTATACGAGTATGTTTTATATGTCAAACACTTTTGACTATTGGCAGCTTATTTTCGAATCAATAAAAGTGTTTCAAAACGGCTCAACACCTCTTGCCAAAAAAAAATTATCGGCGGAATTATCGCTATTTGGTCAAATTCGTATTATCACTGGCTAAAAATTGCTACTTGTAAATGAATTAAAAAGCATTAAATTATTGCAAATATTCTTAGATGTCACAGCAACAAATTGACAACTATTTAGTACATGAATGAGTGAAAAGTTTACCAATTTGCTATTACGTCAATAAGCAGGCGGGTCAACATTACTACCTGCTACTGAGTTTAGAGTTCTCATGTAAGTATCGATGGCTTAACGAAATAAAGGCAGCCGTACGTTTAAGCACTGACTGGGAAGCCTGTTGGGCAGTGACGCTCTCATGCATTGTTTGTTGTTTGATATTCGTCTTATTTTTACACATACATATGTACATATGGCATACATACATATATGTACACATGCGTGCTTGTTGAGTGTTTGTTTGTTGATTTGCGTGTCACTAGCACGACATGCCAAGCAACAAGCTGAAAAAGCACGCAAAACGCTAAGAGCTGTTCCGCCTCACCACCTCTCTGCTAAATGCTAATTAAATAGCGAGGAAGTTTAGAGATGACAGCTAAGCCGAGAAAATAAAAAAGCATACAAATAATATAATAATTAAATTCACAACAACTACCTAACTGCAATTGTATTTATGTCTGTAGATAACTGCAGGAGTGAAACAACAACAAAGGAAGTAAATCCAAGTGACAAATTGCTATATTTTTCATTTATTCAGTTTTCTTTCATGAGAAACGACTATTAAGAAGTGTAATGATATATTTCCACACATATACATAAGTACAAATGTGTTTGTCTATTTTTTGCGCTTGCCTTTACATAAGTAACACTCTCTACACGTACATATGTATGTACAAGCAAGTGCAAGCAATTAACTTGCAAAAATCACCGCTGAAAATAAACTGAATTAAATGAATTGATAAAACTAAAAAAAAAACAACAACAAAATTCCGCCATGTTCATGCGAACGTTTATACATAAAAAGGAAGCTGCAATTATGAATAAACCGGCAAGTCTGTGTATATATGTGTGTGTGTGCATCTGAACAAGTTTCCAACAATGGTCGGCGATATTTCGGTGGCAAAGTCGCGGGCTTTGCGCACTAACACACACACACATATCTTTACCCATATTTGTTTGTATTGTTTTTGTGAGTAAAATCCTCTGTTGCAAGCAAGGAATTGCCAACAATTCTTGTTGTTGGTTATTTAAACGTAAAACCGCGAGGCAAGTTTCAGTGGCAATTCGACTGTTCGATTTGCTTTTACGACTCGATTTCTTCGCAATTAAATACAGTTACTACCACCACACACACACATACACATGTATCACACACCAGATGCCGATTGCTACACATTTCTATTTTTAAACCACAGCCAGCGGCAATAATTGCCGGCGCCACAACGTATGGTTGCCGTTGTTGTTGTTGTTGCTGCAATTTGGAAGCTTGCAACGCCCAAAAAACATTTGCAAGATGCAAGATACACTACATTTTCGCCAAGTTAGCCGACTATCGCGTTTCGCTTGGTCGAAGTACAAACTTACGGTAGATTTACTGTTATGTTTACAAACAAAGCCATTTGCTCTTACCATACTTAAATACATACATATATGGGTGTGTATGGGAGTGTGCGTTGAAATGTGTGAAGTGTGCGAGTGCACGCCTGTTGCTTCTGTTAGGCATCAGCAGAGCTCTCAACTAATCTCGACTAATTAAGATAAATTTCAGTGCGTCATGATTAATGAACAGTGGATTGACGATTTGTGAAAAGTCAAAGTAAGACTTTTAATTTGGTTGTTTTTCTTAGCAATGCCATTTACAAGATTGTTTTAGCAAATAGTTTTCAAAATACGAAAGGAAAGAGAAATCTGAAAATAGTAAACAGAAGTGATGAAAAACAACCGATAGAAAAATTGGCCACAAATGACTCAAGAAACAAGCGGCCGATGTCGCACAAATCGCCCCTTCCCCTCAACTGTCCCTTACAAGTAATTTTTACAGGCTTTACTTCAATAGATCAAAAGTAATATAATATAGGGTAACACAAAGAATTCTCTCGGCCGCAGCTGGAGTTTATTTTCCGATACATAAATTAGATATTCACACGTGAATCGACTTGACTCGCCAACTCAAGCCAGCCTCGCACCCCTTGTACCTATTACCACTCTATTTCACTTTTGAATGAGAAAAAAAATTAATTTGATTTTCCTGGGACGGGTATTTAAATTTCTGCAAATTAGTGATACTTTTTTTGTATTGAAATCAATATTGGTGTATGACTTTAATGCCATTAACCTTTGATAATCTTTAATACTAGATTGAAAATAGATCACCATCAAAATTTTATGGATTGATTTTTAATCCTTCTAATTTCGCTGCCCTTAATCTAATAGATACTAATTTAAACGCATTTCCAATTTTTCTATCTTCTAGAAATCCGAATTGGTGGCGCAGGCGCACCACGTTGGAACGATGCCTGGTATTGATCAGTATTATTGCGTTGATCGCAGTGGTTGGTCTTGTGATTGGGCTGGTTTCTGTTATACTTTCAAATCATTTGACGGAAGGTGAGTGAAACGAAGCATGTTTTTTTCTGTAGCTAAAAAAATAAATTTCGGAAATTATATATAATTACATTAAGTAAGTGTTTTGAAATTTTAACAATTGCTCCATTCCGATAGAACTCAAGGCATCTACCAACCCACCAGAGGCGCTGCAAGGCTCCACTCGTACCACTGATAATGAGGTCTTTATGCCACCACAGAAACTACCAAAGGATGATGTCTGCCTCTCAGCCGAATGCATACACACTTCGTCAGCGGTGCTGAGCAAAATGAAGCCAGAAATCGAACCTTGCGATGATTTCTATCAATTTGTCTGCGGTACTTATATTGAGGAGAATTTAATACCCGATGACAAGGATTCGTTGAATACGTTCTCTTTGATCTCGGATAAATTACATGAACAGTTGAAGGAGATTATTGTCGAAGAACGGCCAACCACAGAGCCCAAACACTACCAGCTGCCGAACGCGCTGTATAAGGCGTGCATGAACAAATGTGAGTTCCTGTAGTTCTTATAATTTTAGAGTCTAACTTCAATTCAATTTCGCTAACCACAGCACTGATTGAGGAGCTGGATGCCAAGCCCATTGCGGACATTGCCAAAAAACTCGGCGGCTGGCCGGTAATTGAGGGCGACTCATGGAACGCAGACAACAGCTGGTCTTGGCAGGAAACTGTAAAGAAATTCCGTAGGATGGGCTTCAGCATGGACTACATCATCGACTTTTCAGTCAGTGTGGATCTGAAGAACAGTACAACGCGTATTATTGATGTGAGTTGGTTTAGTTTCTTTGTGGTGGTTGCAGTTTGCTTTACTTCTCATTTCTTCCTTGCCGTTACAGTTTGATCAATCCGCTATTGGCTTGAGCCGCGAATATCTTGTCAAAGGCTTCAACGAGACATTGGTGAGCTCCTACTATGACTATATGGTCGATATGGCTGTGCTTTTTGGTGCTGATAAGGAAGCAGCGAAGCGTGAGTTGCGGGAATCTCTCGATTTCGAGATTGCTTTGGCCAATGTGAGTTCACTTCACGCAAAGTAAAGAAAGTTTAACTAAATTGTTTGACCATTAGATTTCCTGGCCAGCTGAGAAGCGCCGCAACACCAACGATCTCTACAACATACGCACATTGAAGCAGCTGCAAGAAGCTTATCCTTACGTGCAGTGGGTGGACTACACCAACGCATTGCTGCCGGACAAAATTAAAGTGGACGAGGATGAGCCAGTGAATCTTTCAGTGCCCAGTTTCTTTGAAGAGTTAGGCCCACTATTGGAGAGTACGCCAAATCGTGTGATTGCGAACTACATGATGTGGCGTATACACGCCTTTTCGATCGTTTTCCTCTCGGAGCAATTCCGCAAGCGTCAACTGCAATACGCGACTGCTTTGTCGGGTCGCCAGGAGCAAGAGGCGCGTTGGAAGGAGTGTGTGGATATTGCAAGTGGCAGGTAGGTGGTTGTTTAGAAAGTTGATTTGGAAAATATTTGAGAAAATAGTTGTCCCCCAGTAGAACCATGTCGTTTTGAGTTATGGCATTTGCTGAATTGGCTGCAAATCCTTCACGTAGCATAGATTCTTTTGGCTGCACTTAATTAATTGTGTATGCATTTTCGCAATGGCATGTAAATTCCCCTGCAAATGTTAAATTGATTGTTATCTTTTTCCATTGATGTTAATTGCTGTTGTAGTAAAAATATTGGCTTGTTTCCTCAGGAAAAGTGTGCGCTCCATGCATTTGCATAGTTCAAATTCATTTAGACTGAAAATTTTACATGAATATGTTAATATATAAGTATATGTTTTATCTCTGCTTTTTTACAGCTATGATGAAGAGGGCGAAGATGAAGTAGAAGGGTACTAAGTTCAATAGATTTATTTAATTTTACTTACTTTTGTTTCAGTTGATTTGATTTGATTTGATTTACACCACTTTTCAGTTGAGTTTTGTGTTGTGGCTTAACTAGTTCTTCACAATTTGTTTTTGGTAACACATGCATTCATTTAGTACCTTGCACTAGTAGCACACTATTCGAAGGTTGGAAAATTGATGCCTTGAAGCCAATTAGTATTCAGAAAATAAGAAACTGTGAACTAAACCCACTTATCACATTGGCATTGGGAGATAAAACTAAAAAATTAGTTTGTTGTTCGAAGATCCTCTTGGTTTTTACTGGCCACGTTGGCCCGTTCATCCTCTCTGATATTGATAAACTATGTGATGTTTCGCTAATTAATAAGTGTGCTGATAGCGTTTCCCTAAGGTTCGAACTCTTTTGGAAATCCCTTCGCGGTGGAACAACTTTCTTAATTATTGTGAGTTGTTTTCGTTTACTGCTTGAAACCGTTTTTTTATAATTTACAAAATAATCGATGAGTCTGGAACATTCCGACAAAGCTGTTCTATTATAACGTACATGAAATGTGGCTCTATTCAAATTCAAGATAAAAATGACTGAAATTAGATGAGTTGGAGATGGACATGGAAATATTTTTTAAGTGTGTTATTAACATTAGTTATTACTTATTTCCTTGGATACTTTTATTCACTTACCTCTTCCCTTATTAAATAATTGAGACTTTAGTTATGAGCAATTCAGATTGCATTTCCATGATGCATGCCCGTTTGTGTTTGCTTTATTTTGATTCAGTTGCTTTCTTGCAATAATTTGTTTGCCATACTTAAGAATATATTGAAGAATATACGTCCGTTTCTACTTTCAACCTTTCAGCGAATTACGCGAAGTCGAATATGAAGTTGAAGGGTACAGAGTTTAATCGATACGCTTTTTGCTCTTTTATATTGCTTTGCTATCTTTTGCCTATATTCAAAATATTCATAAGGTTTGAATGATGCATCGCTTAGACATTAACATTTTGCAGACGATCTTTTCAATTTTCTCGCTGCTGTTTAAGTATGTCTAATTGTACAGTTACACTCTCACATGAGGTTCACACTCATTTAAATCTAAATCGAAATTGTTTATGTTGAGACATCGCCACTGCTCAAAAACAAAAATTTATTTGAAAACCAAAAATAATTTCAAGTACTCCACTAATAACTTTTGCTTTAAATTAAGGATAGTAATGACCTTATGTATTTTTGTATATGATTTTATGTATATGCTACCAGCAAGTCCTTGGGCGCTTTTCTTTGATTGCGGAAACATTCAGAGTTTGGCTTTGGTATTTCAAGCATTTCCACGCCGCTTGTTTCTCAAGCGAATTTTTCTGAAGCTAAGCTTATTAAAATTATAGTTCTTATGTTGCTTAACTCGTTAAAATTTATGCACTAGCTTTTGCACTTTTTGCTTCATCGGCTTTTGCAAGGTCTTTTTATGTCACAAACTAACCTGCGCACATCCTTACGATCCCTTCATTTTAGAACACAGAACATGCTCAGTATAAGAAATTAAAAATTGAAGCATTTAGTTTTATTAATCTATTTATACATATTTTTTGATTTACGTAATTAAAAATTAATCCTGAATGATGTATTATTCTTTTTTATGTCCATTTCATAAAACATTTGAACAACGTGCTTGTGGTCACATCGCTACTCATCGTACACACATCGTTATACTTGAACGTTCCACAACGTTGCTCATAAAACATTGCTCACAAATCGTTATTATGTGATCATAATTATGTTCGATTAACATAACTCACATCACACCATGCCTCCCCTTTCCCACTCGTGTCTCCATGTGTTAACCATTTGTTGAACCTTTTGCGCCGATTATTTGTCGACATTGTGCTCACATCGTTCACTCCTTCATATTTGGGGGATGTAGCTTGGCCATTGCCGTCGGTTCGCTATATGTGCGTAAGCATTTCAAGCAAGACTCCAAGGCTATAGCATTGGACATGGTACACCAAATTCGCGGAGTCTTCGACAATATACTCAGCGAGGTCGACTGGATGGATGAGGCTACCAAGAAGGAGGCTAAGAAGAAGTTATATGCCATGACCACACACATTGGCTATCCCGACGAGATGTTGGATAATTCGAAATTGGAGGAATACTACCGCAATTTGGATATTGACTCCAACAAGTACTTTGAGTCCTTCCTGAACATGAATGTCTTCGGCACAGATTATTCGTTCAATAAGCTGCGCTTGCCGGTGAACAAGACAGATTGGATGCGTCACGCACGTCCAGCAGTTGTGAATGCCTACTACTCATCGATCGAGAACAGCATACGTAAGCTCTCGTCGCCCTAGTGCTGTAAGAGGTATCACTATGTCGTGGCTAAATTTGTGTTTTCGTTTATTAGAATTCCCTGCTGGTATTCTGCAAGGTCACTTCTTCCATGCTGCCCGCCCCAAGTACATGAATTATGGTGCTATCGGTTTCGTTATTGGCCATGAGATTACACACGGCTTCGATGATCAAGGACGTCGTTTTGACTTGCAGGGCAACTTGTTGGACTGGTGGGCAGAGGATACGCAGAAAGCCTATTTGGACAAGGCAAAGTGTATTATTGAACAGTATGCAAATTTCACGGACGGACAAACTGGTTTGCATGTAAGTAAATGAAAACAAAAAAATTGCGTAAAATCATCTATCAATAAAGACAGTTTCTATTATATGTGAGAGATGACTGAGTGCGATCCATTTCCATTAATTTTCATATAAGTTTCAAATGGATAATAGATTAATACTCCACATATATCTTTATTTCCAGTTGAATGGCGTAAATACGCAAGGTGAGAATATTGCCGACAATGGTGGCGTGAAAGAATCCTATCGAGCTTATCGCCAGTGGGCGGAACAGAATGGTCCCGAGCCGAAATTACCCGGTTTGGACTACACTCCCGAGCAGATGTTCTGGATCTCTGCCGGTCAGACGTGGTGCGCCAAATACCGCAAAGGTGCGTATTTCAAATTGAATTTTAGATGAAATTACTATTTTTTCTTCACACTAAATTTTATTTTCAGAAACTCTTAAAATGCGCATCACAACCGGCGTTCACTCGCCTTCGCAATTCCGCGTCATGGGCACATTCAGCAACATGAAGGACTTTGCGCGCGACTTCAATTGCCCCGAAGGATCCCGAATGAACCCCGTGCAGAAGTGCGAAGTGTGGTAAGGAATGGTAGAAGAGTGCTGATAATGTGACATAAACGCACACACTCACACACACGCGCACTGGCAGCAGCAATGATGCGAACCTTTTGCATTGAAATTTTTGGTGTTGTTTTTTTATATTCCAATAAGAAAAAAGAAATATGTAAAATTTGTTTAATTTATGTATTTGTATGTATTTAGCTTTTAGTTACAATTTGCTTTATTTTTGAAGCTAAATTCCTTTAATGTAGTGAATTTCGTGCATTTCGAAGCTACTTTTCGATTTCTACACAAAAACAACTAAGTTGTCAATGTATTACATTCGTTATGTAATTGAATAATTTACCTAGTTAATCACTTTATGTATGTATTTACTCATTTGTATGTGAAATGGCGTACGCTTGTTTCAGTGAAAAAATCGAAAACAGAAAAGCTAAAGAAAGATTTTTGAAATCACAACATTTCAAACTAAAAAAATTGAAATTTGCGTACTTGTTAATTTATAAGATGTAAAAAAAATTTAATAAAATTAAACACAAAAATTTAAACGAACTCTATTTGGTCTACGAAGAATTCGGAATTTATATCATTAGGCTCGTATCAGGGTTTATATTCGGCTAAGAACTGAAACTATGTGGCAAGTTTTTTTATGCCGTTACAATAAGAAAACCAATTGACCCGCAGATCCGTTTGATAAGTTTGTCTAAATTCCTTGCATGAGCTTCTGAGCTTGAGTTGGCTTTGGTACACTTCTGGTATAAGACTATCTTTCAGTCATACGCTGCTCCATTTCATTTGACAATTTTTACTTCTGCAGCTGTTAGAAAAGTTTCTCCATTGAAGTCCAGATCCTGATGTGACATAAAGTAGTACTAATGGTAAAGGTATTTCGTCTGTAATGATAAAGGTATATTGTCTTGAGGCACGGGACAACTGTGATTCTTTATTATAATCACATGCAAATCGCACTCTTCCCATATTGACTTAGAATATTGTTTCAATAAACTCCCTAGTCGTGATCATCAGCAATGACACGGATTCCGGAATGAGAGTCCGAGGGTCTACTTATAATATTGACATGGTTGAACCAGTACTTGGTCGAGGGTTTTAGTTGTTCAACAGTAGCATAATGTATTGGCCGGCTGTTGACTTAGATTCCCTGAGGTATTCAATCCAAATCAAACCAAGATCAGCGAAACGTGCCCATTCTCACATCAGATTTAGTTCATCCAATGTTCTGTTATTCTTAAGTCTGTTGGGCATTACAAAGGTTTTATAAACAGCCTCTGGGAGGAGGTGAGAAAGACGTCCTTAAAAGGCTTCTCTGGCATCTACACTAAGCCGGCTATCAACAGAATGTCCTTTAATTAAATTTACCGCTAAACAGCCGCTAGGAAAGCAACAGCTGTGGCTTGTTTATCTTCACTCTCAACTCCGATTCCATTCTATGTATGCGAGGAACATACATTGTTTCGGCGGCAGTGCGCAGACTCCAATAATTATGACATTTCGTTTGACAGCGGCAACGAAAGTATTAGATAATAATGAAAGCAACTACCATCAACAACAGAGCAACGAAAAGAACCGCTGGCAAAACAAAAAGTGTGCAATCGCAATAGAAGCTGCAACAGAAGTCAAGAGAATAGCAAAATATATTATGTGGTCAGTGAAAAATTTGTGCGCAAAATTGAAAATTAAATGCAGCTAATTAAATCGAATAATCAGAGCGAAATTTGGTGCAAACAATATTCTTAGCAATACCCATAACAACAGCGGTGCAAATAGCCGTAATAACGGTCGCAGCATATTCAGCGGACGTGGGCATTGTGTGTTGTGGACAATGAGCGGCAGCGGTGGCGGAGGCGGAGGCGGCGGCGGCAACGGACGTCTAGCGGCAGCGCAGTCGTTGCAAAATGAGCACGCCGAAGCGCTACTGGTGCAACTTAATGAGTTCCGTAAAAATGAGCAGGTAAAGTGTGTCATAAGTGTGGCAGAGAGGGGTGGATGGAAGCCTTATTAGCCGCTTGGTTAATTGACTGCCACGCCTTAATTTTCACAACTTTCGATAAAAATCTTAATTATTTTTAACTGAATTTTTCCAGTACACGGATGTTTGCTTGATTTGTGATGATCTGCGCATTAAGGCCCATCGGAATATACTCGCCGCTGCAAGTCCCTACTTTCAGGCGATGTTTGGCGGCAACTTTCCGGAGAGCTCACAGAGCGAAGTTCACATACACGACATGGAACCCCGTTGTCTACAATTGGCGGTGGACTTCATCTACACCGGTCACTTGGACAATTATGTTGACTGTGTGCAACAGTTGCTGGAGACTGCGGCCTTTCTGCAGCTGGAGCATTTGATGGACTTGTGTACGGAGTATATGTGCGCGCAGCTAGACGCTGATAATTGTCTGGGTTTTAAGCATTTTGCAGGTGGCTCAAATGGCCAAGTTATACAACAGATATTTATATAAGGGTTTTCGCTTTCAGAGAAGCAAAATAATTTCACGCTACTGGATTCGGCTTGCCAATACATTATTACACATTTCAAAGAGGTAGTGCAGAGTGAGGAGTTCTTGGATATGACCTTCTTAGAGGTAAGTGCGCTTGATAACACTGCAGTCATGACTGAATTTTTACTTATACAGCTCAGTAATATATTGGCTAACGATGCCCTTTACGTTCATTCCGACGACGCAGTGCTCTGTGGCTTGACACGTTGGGCTGAACATCGACCCACAGAGCGCACTGCTATTTTAGCACCATTGCTGCGCTACATACATCCAGCTTGCGTAACGGCTGATGTGGCACGCTCACTGCCCATTCTCAAGCAGAGCGTGGATAGTCAGAGTTGGCTGCATGACGTGCTGCACAGTGCCGACAGCATGGAGTGGCATATCTTTGTGTTGGACAAAATGGGCCGAAAACCGGATCTGCAACGCTTTAATATGGCATTCGACGAGGCGACGCAGTTGCAGCCATTGCCACGTCCAGCTTTCGCCGTCAGTTTGACGGCGCACAAGAATATTTTATACGCTCAAGGTGGCAGTGTGGGCCGCAGCACACGCGAGAGCTTTTACTACAACATCTATCGCGATCAGTGGCATGAGCTGCATCCGTTGTTGATGGAGCGTTCGCACCACCGGTCGGTCATATTGAATGGCTGTTTGTATGCGCTCGGCGGCAACACATTGCAAGGTGCCACCTGTTCAGTGGAGTGTTTGAATTTGGTCACAAATAAAGCGACCTTTCGGGAGAATATGCTGGCGAAACGGAATGCAATGGGAGCGGTAGTGTGTGGTTAGTGGTATGTATAAATATATGTAATTTTGTCTGATATTTAATTCCTTACGCAGATAATACACTCTACGTGATGGGTGGTGAGACCGACCATCGTTCTCTTTACTCGGTAGAGCGCTATGATCCACGCGTGGGTCAGTGGCAAGAGATGCCCGCCATGCGTGAGGTCAACAGCTATTGTTCGAGCGCGGCCATCGGTTCGCACATCTATTGCTGTGAGGGTCTAGGCAGCTGTATGGAACGCTTTGACTTGCGCGCCAACCGCTGGGATGTGATCAACTTCTGGGAGGAGCGCGAGTTTTATGAAATATTTGTCGTGAACAATAAGCTGTATAGTGTTTCCGGTGAGGCCATAGCACGCTACGACGATATGGAGAACAAATGGCTATGCGAGTTTAAATTCGATGAATCACGAGAATGGGACACAGCTACAGGCTTGCAGATGGGTAACTATCTGCGGCTCTAAAGTTGCAGAAAATCGGTTAGAACAGTTACAAAATGATGGTAGTGGGGACTAAGTCTCCTTCATCATCGGAGTATTATTTGAGTTTGTTGACGACAGTTCCAAAGGGATATATAAATATTGGTATCGGTTTTGTTTATCACATTTGAATAGGATGAAATGATTTTGAAGTCTTCGCAAAATCGAATTAGTATTAAATTCCTATTCTTCATAAAATCGTAAACTTAATAACACATAATATGATATACATACATAGGTATTTGACTAAACTTCGTTAAGATTTTCTTCTAGGAAGCAGTCCATATCCCCCTCTTTGGAAGTTTTGAAGTTGTGCCACCTATTAGAGCTATTTATTTCGTTTACTCAGCTATGTATATTCGCATGCACATATGTATATAATATATACCTATATATTATTTAGACGAAAGCCCGTCTAACAAAAAACTGATTCGTCTCTTTAGTCGAGGTTGAAATTTTAGCAATTAAAGGAAAATAGTCTTTCTTAACATTTTTCGGGTTTACACTCTTCAAGAGTTCTGATATACATAAATTTATATTTTTTTAATTTATGATATTATCTTTGTACATTCATCATATATAATTTGAGAGCTTTTGAAGCTAAAGATTTTGCCAACATGGCGTATGAGTGATTTGCATACTGTCTTGTGTGTCGCCTCTTAGCCCAAGCAGCCTTTCCAAAAGCACTTGGGTTGGAAGAGCTGATGCAGATGGAAGGAGGTCGCAATATATCAAAGGTCGCAGGGTATACCTCTAATTTAATCTAATGTTCATGATATAAGCATAGTAGAATTAAATTATTTGAATGAATTTTGAAATGAATAATGACAAAAGTGAATGTTCTGTAACTTTAAAGATTAGAACTTGAAAAATATATCTTTTAACGTTACATAAAATCTAAAAATGTTGCCTCTTCATTAAATATGGGTGTGATATGGAAATTTTTTCACTTAGTTTTGTTTAAGTTCGAAATACCACAAACAAAAATTGTTCGGTTGTACGTTTTTTGTAAGCTCGAAGAACACTTCGCAATATTGGCTCCATAATTTATTTGAAAAAGCGCCTGAAAGTAGGCCACAACATTTTTTATAAGGTCAAACATGCGACAACTGATCTAATTCCAATAGACTCATTTTCGTTAGCAACATGTTTCAACAAATATGTTGCCCAACATTGCCTACAAGAGATTTTTACTATACCAGTGTGACACTTTTGTGTTTTTGCTTTTTCGATAGTTTATGTGTTCAAAAATATCCTGTGAAATCGGCAAGGTCGTATCTTGAATAGTTTTTGAATGGCATTGTTCTAAACAGCGGCCGCTCAGAGGTGCAAACATATGTATGTATATAAGTGAAACTTTTTCGTAAAAAACGATTTTTTTTCAAAATTATTATTATTAGAAAATATATTTAAGTTTAATAAACGTTTGGAATTTTTTTGTTTCAGCTACTCATTCGACAGGAATCATGCCAGCAGTTGAGGCACTTTTTTTCGGCACTTCCGCCGACAGCACATAACTCCATTATTTTTCAATACTAAAAAAAAAAAAAAATTTTAATATAGCTAAAATTATACTTTATTACGTCCTTAGAACGTCGAAACATTCAATCTAGTACTTTCTTTAAAAAAAATTCACGAAAACCGCCTAATTTTTCATGCGTCACACTGGTGTAGCCCCTTAAATAAAACAAAAGTTAAGTGAGAAATTTCATTGATCCAAACATCTTTTTTTCATATACAATACATAGATTTTGAAAATATTTATTCTAATAAAATCTGCAAAAGAATTTCAACGATTTTTTTTTTAAATTTAAATATAATTATTGGCTACATTTTTACAGAAAAAGATACAAAAATAAACATTGAAAGCTTAAAAAATCTTAGAAAAGTGTATGTCCATACATAAATAAACAAGGAGTTTTATATTCATCAAATGTTGCTAGTAAAACTTGATATATCCTACCAAACTTGCCTTTTTCAAATTTTTTTTTTAATTTTTTTAATTTCATGAAACCATATTTTTGCGATATACAATACATCTGTATGAATTAAATATTTAAATTTTTTTGTTTGGCCTCTGAACTTGCTGCTTAATACGTTTTCGAAATACCAGCGTAGTATGTATGTATGTAAGCAAATTTTCGTATAAAACTTATCTCAATTAAAGAATTTTTTATTTGGTCAATTTATGAAAACTTGGTGCTTATTTAAATTGTTATATAAGTATGTTAATGTAATAATATTTTTCATCTACGTAAGTTAAGGTATTTCAAGGTACATTCAACTCATTTCAGTAATTTTATTTAAAATGCTAACATTGTCCAAAATAAAAAGCATAAAAAATAAAGAAATAAGTTTTTATCCACGACTTGCTGAAAGCACGAAAACAACGCTGGAAAATTTTTTTTTTTTTGATTTTAGTGTTTTTATTATTTTTATTGGTTGCACATAAAAACTATAAATAAATATATTCAGCGAAAAAAATATTTACACAAAAGTCACTAAACCTAATGTACATATGTATAGCAGAGTAAATAAGATGTGTATGTATGTATATGCATAGAATTAGCATGTAATTTTTCGAATTACACAAGGTTAAATAAGTTGCTTAAATACAAAGTGACAATTTAATGTTCTCCTTTTAATCGTAAAATTAATGCAAGAAATAAGTGTTTAATTAATATATGTTACAATATCGATAAAAACCAAACAAGCCATACACTTGTTAATTTTCATTATTTTTTTTAGTATATTCAGCGGAAAGAGATGCTCAATGCTTTATTTATAATAGTTTTCACATTTCGATATTCTTTGCCAATTGACTTGTTCAACTTTATTTTGGATTTTCGCGCTTTAAGCACTTAGTTTAGCCCTTAAAACCGTTTCCTACTTTTATTCAACATTTATTAACAATCAAAGTTTTCAAATTCAACATTCATTTAGAGCGTAAAGATTTGCCATAAAGAGCCATAATATGTCTGCTTAAATTTGTAGATTTTTTGTTGCTTTTAGCACGATTATTAACATTAACGAATATGCTGTGTGTATATTTACTATGACAGTCGGTGCTGTATGTGTGTACGGCTGTAAGCATTCATACGCACATATGTATGTGTGTGTATTCAATTTGTGTGTTTTAATTGGTTAAATTTTTCAACTAGTTTTTTTTGATTTCAACATTTAATAGTTTTGTATTGTATACTGACAGTTGCCAGCGATGGACATCTGATAGTCGAAATAAAAGTATTAGCAAAAGTCTTAACAATTCATAGCTGCACATTTGTATAGATATGCTTGTGTATATATGTATATGTATATATCTATTGCGTTATACACAAATTATTGTAGAATTGGTTACTTCAGATTCCAGTTTTGTTTTCATTTCAGTTTGTTTCATAAGCATTTAGCGTAAGGTTTTAATACATTCATACATTTATGATACTAAATATGTTGTAAAATTCATTTAATGTAAAATTTGAAAATATCGTTACTTTTAAAAATTGTAAATTTTAACAGTAAAATGTGTCTATATTAACATGATAATTATTCCACATTCAATAATTTTTCATAATTCCAGCTTGAACACAGTGTTTTTTGATTTGCATGCCGGTTGTGGAGTTTTTGCTCCAATTCTCTATGGATTTTGCATTAACGGCTATTTATATATGTGTGTATGTATGTGTTTCTCTACAACTCCGCACAAAGATGGCAGCTGATCACTACAAGCATGAACCAACCTCACGATTCACGATTTCCACTACTCGGCTAAGCAGCTTTCACATTCTCCTCTAAGTCCCTCTGGACGCCCTCAGACGCAGCTGAATTTGATGCCATCATCGCTGGAGTAACAATTTTGGCAGTGTAATTTGTGGTTGCGCACGCGCACATCCGTTCCGTTCAGGCCGTCGCCGAGCTGCACGTGACACACGCAACACTTGAAGCAATTGATGTGGTAGAAGAGCAGCAGCGATTCGATGATCATGGCGGCGCCGCGTCCTGTTTCATGCGGGAAATTAAAAAAGTTATTGTTATAAAGATATTACAACTGGAAGGTGATAGAAGTGTTTTGTTGTTTGTGAGTTGTTTTTAGTAATCTCTTCAACTATTAATGAAGCAAAGGGCTCTTCTATATTATTTCTATCTGAACTTGATTTGCTTCTTGTAATTTGTTGTTTATATATATATAATCTTTATAATATATTAAAACAATTTATCTTGCAAATGTCATGTGCGGCTTAGCAATTTTTCCCATAATTATTGAACTTTAGTGGTTTTGAGCTCGTCGAAAACGTGCGAATAATACCACAACTTTATTAACAAAAAATAAAAGAAAGCTCTTAAAACGTCTCTCAAAAACTTGTATGGATCCGCTTAACACTGCTCGTTTAAAGTTCCCGGGTACGAAGTGCGCTAACGTTAGACTCGTTAGAACTACGCATGACGCAAATCTTCGCGAAACCTTGACTCGAAAGGGTATATTTTGAAGGCAATAATAAAAATTGAGTATTTTTATTGATAAAGCTTGAGCCATATTTGTTCAGATGATAATTTCTGGAAGCTTTAAAATGCGCTAAACTAATCCATACATAAAATGTTCGCCAGAGATCAGAGTGTGTATTTCTAAATCGTATTTGAACATACATGTATTTTATTCGACGTCAATATTACACCCAAACTATATATTTTAGAGCTTTGTGCACGTGCCGACAACTTGATTCCGTGCAGCCGGTGGCGTCTGCGTTTTGCGGAAAGGCATGTAAGGAAAATATTTAAATTGAAATTCAAATAATGGTCAATAAGCATAAAAATCACTTAAAGTGTTATTAATAGCGATAAATATTTAACTAACTAATGGCGGTGACAAAATAATAGAAAAACACTAAATTCATAAATAACATGTAACGTTTAAAATTGGAATTAAAAATATTTGAGGAGCAACCAAAATTACTTAAAATTCAGCGATACTAGGGCATTGGAAGTAATGTTGAGGGATAATTCATTACACAATATGAGAAATGTTCAACCACACAGCGCCAACCAAATAATTTCTAAAGTTGTGATTCGAACAGTGAAACAATAATGCCAACTATGAGCATGCTCCGTCCAACTAACTTTGATAACTTTGATTTTCATTACTTTTAAGGAATTTCAAATGTAAACACTCACAACCAACGTAGTAGCAAATTTTACCTAATTCATCACCACAATGTGAACACTTCTTCTTGCCACTGACACTCAACACTTTGTCCTGTTGCTGCTGCTGCGGCTGTGGGTGCTGATGAGCCGGCGAAGCGTTCACATTGACTTGTGGTGGCATTGCGGTCAGCGTCGAGCCGCTGAGAAGTCGTTGATGTGTAGGCGTTGCAGATTGGGACATCTGCTGCTGCTGCTGTTGGTGCTGGTGCTGGTGCTGGAAGTATGTGGAGGCCGCATGAAGCGGACTCTTCTCCAAAGCAGCACTTTGGTTGTTGTAGTTGTCAAATCTAAGAGAAGAATGGTTTGTCGAATTAGAATTTTTATAGATAGTTTCATTAGTAGAGACTCACCTCTTCCGTTCACCGATACCCTTGCTCTGCACACGCTCCGTTAGCGTTTGTATGATGGAATCTGGCAGCGGTTTGCCATTGCTGTTGGAGCTCGTTGAAGACTTCATGCCACAGACAGCGCTGCCATTTTGTTGATGTACCGGTGTTGTGGCCGTCGAACCACCGCGTCGGTGCTGCTCTGCGATGCGTCTTTGTTCGGCTTCTTGCACGAGCCAGTGGTTATTGTAGGCGTGATAAGGTTCCGGCATGGATTTGCGTTTTTGCTGGTACGCCGAAAGCCAAGCTGGATCATTGGCTAGATTCGTGTCATATGATTTGCGTTGTTGCACTTGCACCCAGCCGTCCGTGTACTTGGGTTTAGGTGTGGCGCTGAGCGCATGCAGCGTGTTTCGCGACATGTTGCCCGGTAATGCGGCGTGTCCATTTGGTATGGCTGGCATTGTGGTATGAACTCCGCTAATGCTGTTGTTGCTGCCGCTGCTGTTGCTCAGATTTTGTGTTGATTGGTGTTGGTATTGATGATTGTTGGGGTAGGCCGAGTGACCACGTGGTGCCGCTGTTGGTGTGGCTATTTTCACCAGCGAGCCACCGAAAGCCTGAGCATTCAAGGCATGCCGCGATGCCATAAAGTCCTCGGTGCCGTTGACGGTCAGCGCATTGGCTGAAGTGGCCACTTGCATGGCACGCATCGGTTTTGTTGGTGGCATGGGAGGCAGCGTATGCCGTTTGGAGAACTCTTGCAGGTCGGACATGGACTTGCGGTAGTCAATGTCCACCTGATAGTACTGCTGTTCTAGATTTGGTACATTTGCATAGATCTGCTGTGTTGGTTGCGCAGCCAATAGTGGTGTGCCAAATTGTTGCTGTGTCGTTTGTTGCATATTATGCGCGGCAATGGCATATTGAGGCACTGCCGTTTGGTAGGCTACAGTCGGGCCGCCATTCGGAATTGGCAGACCACCGGCGAGCGACATACTCACGCCATTTAGGTCTTGCAGTGAAAGCCGATTGGCGGACATTAGCATTTTGGCGCCATGTTGCAGCTCACGACGTGCCATATTTTCACGCAGCATCAAGTTCTCGCGCTGGCGCTTCAACTCTTCCTGTTCCAGCTGCAGCAGCTCGCGTTCTACACGCAGAACTTCTTCTTGTTCCCGTATTTTCTCCTCGATGGAGAGCATTTTGGCATTGGCGGTGGCGGTGGCCTCTGTCAGTGACTTTGTGGCGGCAGCAGCAACAGTGGCGGACTCAGTCCATGATTCGGCTGAGTTGCCCTTTACTGTTTGTAACAGTGGTGTCTGTGCGGCCGTCAGAAGCGACTCATTCTGGTAGATTAGCTCGTTGGTTTTGAGGCTATGTGGTGGTGTATCAATTTGTCGATCGTTCTCCTCCGATGAGTTCGTGTAATGTTCACTGCTCTGACGTGAATGATTCTCAGAAACGCCCGAATCGCGACTCTCACCTGTTGATGGTAAATATTTTAATATTTTCGCTTTGAAGATCTATAAAAAGCTTTCATCACTTACCTGTGTCTGAACTATCGCACAAACCTGCCTTCAGGTACAATTGTTTTTCCAAACGTCGTTCTTCCTGCAACAGCTGCGCCATATCTGGTGGCGGTGCCACTGTCAGTTCCAAATAAGTTTCCTCATCATCCAAGTTTGTGGTGTCAATGCCCAAGAAACTCGAACGTTTATTGCGCAACTCTTTTTTGATGCGTTTCGTCGAGTTCATGCGTTTGATGGGCGGCGAAGGATGGTCGGTAGCCAAACCGCTGACATGAGGCAAACGCGATGAAATTGTTTCGTAGGTGTTATCCGATGACCACGTGTCTGTGTTATCGATGCTGTCCACATCGTCAAAAGGTGGCGGACTCTCGACTGGCGGCGGCGGTGGCTTCTCTTTCGGCGGTTCCAGCTTGAAGCCGCCAGTAAGTGCGGCTCCAGTACCACTAGCTAATGTGGAGTTCTCCAAGCCAGTGTAGAACACCTCGATATTCTCGTAAAGCGGCACAGGGCGTAAATGTTTAGGGGCATCGTAGTACGGCTCGCTTGATTTGGGCACCTGATAGTAGGGTTCATGTTCTACCAGCGTCGTTGCGTTGTTGGTCAAGGTTTGCGCATCAACTGCTGCGGGTTTGCTGATTGTGGAAAAATTTTCAGAGTTTGATGTTGGTGAGTTTATTTCAGTTTCTTGTGTTGTTGCTGCTGTTGTTGTTGTGATATTTTGAAAATCGTCTGCTGGTGCAATTTGTGTTGATGTTGCGGCAGCACTGGCGTTTTCACTGGCTCTGAGTGAATCGCCTGGTGCTGCCTCTATTAAACTTGCTGTTGTTGTTGTTGCTTTTATGCCGGCGGCTGCTGTGATAGGTGTAGCATTAGCGTAAGCGTTGGTTATTTCAATAAAAGTATTGTCAAGATTTCTTTTGTTGTTGCTATCGCTAGCGCTAAAGCTACCGCTGCTATTGTTATTGCTGTTGTTAGTCAATACATTACTTAGCGAATTATTGGCAAACGAATTCTGAAATTCGTTATTACTACTATTGTTGTTATTTATTTGATTCATTTGCTTGTGAATATTATTATTGCTTATGTTGTTGTTGTCATTCAACATGCTCGCTGCAATGTTTCGCTTCGCTTCAACATCTACTTGTCGCGTAGATGCTGCCGAGATATTCTCGTAAATGGGTTCTTGCGAGATGAGCGCCTCGCGCAACTCCTCCGTTCTGCCGTCAACATCATCACTTACGTCATTATCGTTATTATCATCGTCATTGTCAGTGTTCATAGCATTTGTATTTGCATCAAAACGTTGTTGTTGTTGCTGCTGCTTACTTTTGCGTTCCTTCTCTTCGTCGGTTTTGTTCGAAGTATCCTTTGCACATAGTAATCCCTCATTATTATTGTTGTTGCTGTTGTTGTTTGTTATTGTTGTTTCTACATTCATTGTGGACATTGTGGCCGTCGCTATTGTTGTTGCTTGTTTTGTTGTTGTTATTGTACGGTTACTTGCATTGGTGTTGGATGATTTGGTTGTCGTTTTTATTGTTGCTGCATCATTTAAGGTGAATGTGGTCTCTTTGTCAATTGCTTCCAGCGCCAATTCAAGAGCTTCGTTGATCTGCGGCCCAAAAGTTGTATGTTTTTGTTGTGTTTTTCGCGGAGTTTATGTTTGATATAATTTTGCAGCAATTTCATTAAAATTTGTATTTATTGTTTTTGTGTTTATTTGTTATTGTTACCAACATCAACAATTTATAATTCATAATTCATATTCATAGACATTTTAACAATTTGTTTTTGTGAATTTCAATCGCAATTTAATAGTTTGAGACAAATTAGCCAGCAGTCAACAAGCACATGAGTACAAACGTGTATATGAAAAAGACGAAATCATGAGATCAATGTTAGTTAGTCTAATACATGTTTGTTTTCCATTAATTTATTCAGCAAATTAAGAAACTTAAATTAAATTATTGCAATTATTATCGCAACCAGGTCATCATGCGGCCATTAATGGGTTAATGTTGCATGCAAAAAATCAAAATAAATTAACTAGTGTGTTTGTATAAAATAAGCCTTGAATTAGCAGTTATGGACGAACAAATACATAGTTGTATGAATAGTTTGCAGGGTAAATTCAACAAAAAGCGACAAAAAATAATGCAAAAGTAAAAATAAAAAGTTGGGCATGAGTTGTTGTTCCAATTGGCATGCGAATGCTTATGAGCACATATTTCATTCAAGCAAAAATATATAATATATACATATATTTACAAACAAACATATATGTATGTAGGTCTGTATCTACATATGTATGTCGACGCCAAATCAATATAGAAATTTACTCTTTAAATCAAAGCGGCTGCAACGTGAATGGAAAATATTAGAATAGTATGTACAGAGTAGAAAAAGAGTGTGAAAACAGATAAACACCAAGATGTGCGAAAAGATGCATACAATGAAATAAATATAAACAGTGGAGAGAAAGAGAAAAGCTTCGCTTCAAATGTAATTAAGAATTTTCAAACTAAATTTGCTTACATATAACATAATGAAAATGTGTAATAGATAAAATTCACGTTGGATGAGAAAAAGGGTACAATTTTTATTTCGTTTATTAATATATCAAGCAAGGTCGTGAGATACACAACCGATAAATTAAAAGAATGTACTATATACTTATATGATGATGGAATGGAATTATTTTTCCAAGTCAGCGAGAATAAAAGCCAAATCGACGAAGACATAACCAACTGATAATGCTCTGTTTGACTCAAATATACCATACTTATAAGCAATCCTCTTTCAAATACCTAAAAATATGATTCCGAAATATTGTAAATGCTTTGAGTGTGCTCTGCAAAATATCATGATTTCGAATTGAGCTGTTATTATTGTACTTGTGGCTGCAGTTATATGCTTCATTCATTATCAACTACTTTCCATCATGTTAGAGTGCTCGAATTGCTCCAAAGACTTACAACTGACAAGTATAACCGCATATCCTATGATTGTTAGAGACATGTCAATGACATATATTATGCAGGTATTTACAACTCAGAGAACTGTCACCAAAATTTTCTAAGAAGTACTGTTTGAGGCAATTTAACCCTAACCTAATAGCTTAAAATGCTTCATCAAAATATGCACGGCTGGTATCGCGAGCGTCATCGAGGTATTCGCTTGATTCTGACCATTTTTTTTTCTTTTTAATTTCCTCCACTTTTGCAGCACAGTGTAATTATTATTGCATTTTGTTTGTAGATTAAATTGATTTAGATAACTGAGATTAGTTTCTCAAAATCACCATTTAATAGATTTGCTTACAAATCTAAGATTTTGCAAATTTTTGCTGTGTGTAAAACTCCGGTGCACTGCAAGTACATACAAACAAATTTGTTATTACTACATAGTGTAAGAAGAGCTACTTCGCATTCGTTTGTCCAGTTTACATTATAAAACGTTCCAATTAGTAGAGACTTAGTTTTACCGTTGCTTTTGTTGCTGGCAACGGGTCACATAAGTTCAATTAAATGCTAAGATTAAATCAATACTGCAGAGTGCGCAAATGGGAAAGCTTTTAATCAATCAAAATATTTACCTCCGAATAACGGTATGTACTTTTGTAGCACTCTTATGTAAGCATACAGGGTACATACCCATGTACAAATGCAATTTCGCATGTATAAGCAATACAGATGAAATACATACATAAACACTTCGCCCGTCTATCATTTCCTTGATTTTGTTGCTGGGGGGTTTCCTCCGGACGGTATCCGAGGTGCGTTCGTTTTTTTTATGAGATAAAATTAGGGTTTGTGCCTTAATTTCTGGGTGAAAGATAGATTTGTGGTGTTGTGAATTCTGTTTTTTGCGTTTTAAGTTGTTGTCCCTTTAGTTCTTGACATTCATTTCGCGATTATGTCACTATAATCCGGCTGAGATGAGGTTACTCATGAATATCAACATAAAATCGTTATCTTGACAGTTTCACTATACAATCATTCGTTGGTCACAATGGCTGGCTTCCTTACTTACTATCGGAATCTAAATGATTTCATCGTTTAAATTTTATTGCATTTAGCGAACAGATTGTAAGTTTCATAGAATTTTTATTTAATTCAACATCGTTATCGTGTTCACGATAAGAGCAATAAATAAGAAACCAGTATAAATTTTTAAATGAAAAGTTCTTAATACCTCGGTATCTACTTGTACATATTGTGCGAATAGGTTTGTATCAGCATGTGAGAAACGGTTGGTGCCTTTCTTTTAACTAATTACATTTGATGAATTTCCGAAAAGACATAATAAACACATTTATCACAGTATATTAGGTTTTACGGTAAACAGAAGAGGTTTGGGTGGAGGCTAAGCTCCTCCAGAAGTCATAGTGAATACAATAATATTTCTTCAGTTAAAGATAGAACGAAAAACATTAACTTAAACGAGGTTAGGATTCCTTAAAAAATCGATCTTTTTCGAAAATTATTGATCTATAATGTGGTCTGTTTCAAAGGCGATGTGGTGACTGATCCTCGTCTATTGTAATTACTAATAAAAATCCTTAGTACAGTTTAGGGCCATTAAAAAACTTAATAGACATCGAAATTCTTGAAAATTGTAATTTCGTAAGATAAAGCATGTAAGAAAATAATAACTATCTGCTGTTTCATATATACTTAGGCGCTGTTTTCTTTGAACCAATATCAATAATTTTACTGATTGCCTTGAATAAGGTAAAATATATCTGCGTTTTCGCAAACATTGCTGATAAAGAACCTTCTCCAGTTCGAAGTACTTTATATATGAGTTTGTGAATGAAAACTCCTGTGATTTTGTAATGTTGTGAACCAGGTTTAATACTCAAAATAATAAAGTGAATTTATGTTAAAGCATATATGTATGAGCTCACTTAAAGAGAGAAGAGAGCAAGAGAATGGCAAATATGTGGAAACTTGATTCGTAATGAAATAATATAAAATGAAAGTGACTAATTAGATTAAGTGATGTCTTTAATTGTTGATTGTGGCACAAGCGCATGAATATATCCTGAGTAAAGTCGACACATAAAATGTTAATTTTACGTCCGCTTACCATTGGTTTGCGATCCATCCCATGTAAAGAAGAAAGGCGCTGTAAACTTTGGCATATAACGGTTTCTTGAGATTGCTTTACTGCACATAAACCTAAAATGTTACACTGTACTTAATAGGTTAACCCGAAATCCGGCAGAATCTCAAATATTTGCAAATTCGCAAGCCAATGAGAGAAGACACTACACTGCTGCTGGTTATTTGGTATGTAACTGAGAGTGTTTCGCGCGATTTAGCAATAGAATTACAGTCGCACAGCAGCGACGACAGTTGAATGGCGACTGACTGAGGCGGAGAATGCATGGATGGAACTAAACTATATCAGTGGGCCATTAAATGGGCATTTAGATAAAGCAACTACGCTGTTGACATTTGACAAAACAAATAGAAAAATGCAACAACACTAAAAAGCATATGGTAAATTGTAATGAAATTAGCGGCGACAAAAAGTCAACAAGAATGAAGTGAAAACAGTGCGAACGGCAAGAAATGCAGCGCAAAAGTGAGGCTATGCGTGTTTGTAGGTATGTGGCCGAAAGGGTGTGTGTGTTTGTAAATGGGCTTTTGAGGTTGCTGGAAAGGTTATTGCTGCTGGTGTTTTGTATTATTTGCAAATGCGCCTATAAGTTTCCAAGTGGTATTTATGAAGGCGGCTCATGCGCCCAACAGTAGGCAATAGCTTTAAAGTATACCGACTTAGGCACTGATTTATTGTATGTTGCACTTTTACGTATGTCATGTTTCTTGCCACATTATATTATATTATTTTTGTAATGGCTCGTGCTACGCGCCTTTTAGCTAATGCAGCATGTGCGGCATTAAACGGTCGCCGAGGTTCAATGCGTACAGCCGCTAAGTAGATTTCCAGCGCTGCAGACATGACATTTGACGCTTGAAAAGAGAATCGGTAAAATGCAGACAGCATACAGGAGTATATATGTATGTATGTATATATGTATGTGCGGGTGGGCTAAGAATGAAGGATGGTGCGATTGCGATTTCAAAGACATGCAATAAGGCGTAAAAGCAGCTACAAGTGTAATGAAAGAAAAACAGACAAAACAACAACAAACTAAACAAGCTAAACAACACAAACAGGCAAATACAAATAATTTACAAGTGAGACAATATACAACAGACGATATTGGACGAAAACCAAACAGAAATTGGAAATATGCGGCAAAAACAAATGGACAACGACAAAACGACACAAATAACACAAATACAGATAGAGACAAGCAGACAAATATTCGGTTTTCATTCAAATTTCTTACCTTTGGCATTGCACAGAAGCTTTTGCTGGCATAAATTATGCAAATTTAACTACTTTATCGGAAATATTTGCGAGCAATCGACATTTTTACAGAAGTAGTATACACCAAATGAGTGAATATTTTTTATAAATACATATTTTGTTTCGGCGCAAGAAATCGGTCAATGCAAAAATATTTTATTTGTAAGCAAAACAATGCGGCGCAGCAGAAGTCGGAGCAATGGGCGAGCGACAGTTGAATTTGCATTTGCATTTGTTTTTGATATTTTAAAGCGTAGCAGATAATAGAAAAGTTTTGTTTGTTTTCGATTGTTTTGTAGCATACATTTTGGCGTTTAACGAACGTGCATACGAGCGAACGAGCACGTTATGCGCAGGCATGTAAAGAGAGACACAAGAAATACACATGTTTGCATGTTTTCATATATGTTTGTACGGCTAGCTATAGATACGTATATATGTATATATGTATGCAATAAAATACGTTATAATATTATATTCTAGGCTACGTCTGTAAGTGGGTAAGTACATATATAAGAGTGACCACATATGCGTGTGTGTATGTATGTGTACTTGTATGAGCAGTACATATGTATATAATTAGGTGTAACTCAATTAGCTTATAATTCAATTCATATATGATTAATTTTCGTAATATTTAGCTAACGGTAATCGTACAGTACTTGATTAGTACACTTTAGAAAAATCCACAAATCAAAAAATATACAATTAATTATATACAAAAAAATCACTTTGACCTTTGATGTGCGCTGATTTTATTGAAGCTTTAACTGTAGGCTAGCGAAATTTAAAAGACCTAAGTCATTTAAAAGATCTCAGAGTTCTCAAAATCAGCATTTATTGGTTGCGAATTGAATGTCCAATTCAAACTGATTATTAGAGATCTCACTAACTTGTCACTTGTCTAAGTCAAACGAATTGTCAAGTTTAATATAGTCTTTGTGTGTCTTTAATGTTAGAATCAATCCTAAAACCATGAATTCCAGATATTTTGGCTGTTGCAGTTCGAAAAAATATTCAGAAAATTTGAAAAATACCTTCAAATTATCGATTCGAGATAATACACTGAAAATTTGCGCTAATGAGAACTCAGAAATGTTGAATACAATCACTTATTCCGACAGAAAAAACACTAATTGTTGAAAAACTGTAATTGTTGAAAAACCTAATTACGAAAAAATAATAACCGAAACAACAGAATGTTAAACAGAAGAAAACAGGATACAGTACACCAAAAGTTAAATGAATTACAATAAATAATACTCATACTAACAAAACGGCTATTAAATAAACAGAAACAGTATCTAAAAGTGAAATACAAGCTGTCAAATGATTCTATGAACACACTGCGTGCAGTAAATGAGTTCTCGTCTAGTTCTCGATCACTTACTTTAAAATTAATATATGTGACCTGGTCGTGCGAAAAGGGAGCTAACGTGCGAAAACTAGTTTTCTGGGAAAAGCTGTTAAAAATAATCGTCAGTTTCTCGTTATCTCATTAATAGCTCTCCTTTTTTTGACACCTAAGCCCCCTTTCCGTAGACCAGGTCACATATAACATTCATTGAGTATTTTTGATTGGAAACATTCAATTCTCATTTGGAATTATTGCGTTGAGAAGTTCTGTTTAGCAAGTTTTTACTGTTTTCCGATTTCGATTCGAACTACTCACTGCACACATTTCAACCGTGGCACACAGCGTTACATTCAGAGCTTTGAAAAACGAAAAAAAAAGAAATAAAAATGAAGCACAAAAAGCGCAAAAGCTTAGACTCAAAAGAATTCACCACTCCCATAGAGCTTTCTGATAGTCAGAGGTTGAGACACACTGATTGCCATGAGCGTAGTAATGAATGAAACGAGGAATGCGGAAAAAAATGTGTGTGAAAATGTTTATGAGAATATGACTGGTAGCAAGTGGGTAAAATGCGAAAATGTGTGAAAAGTGAAATAAAGAAAAAACTTTTTTCAGTTTTTAGAAAAATAATTACAATGAAAACGGTTTATTTTGTTGCATATTTGTTTACTGTTACATAATATACATTTATTTTGATATTCAATCATTGTGATTATGCGACAAAAATTTAAGCGCTTCGACATATGATAGGTAAACATGTATACAAAATATGAAATAAAAAAGAGAACTTATTGCAGACGTACTTTAGAAAAACGAGTATATAAAGATTTCGTTTTGATATTTTTTCAAGTTTAACCTATGGTTTCTAAAAGTTTTGGCTTCTAAAAATGCGCGAAATTACACAATATATTCGAGTTTTGCAACAAAAGCTTTACTGTTATAAGACGAATAAAAAGTTCTTGGCGAAACATTTATAGAAAATAATTTACAAAAGAAAAGTAGTGAGGAGATTCGGCCAAAGAAACGAACGAGCTTGTGGTCGCACGACTGAGTATGTGAGTGGGGTTGAACGACACCAGCAAGTGTTCATGTGAGTTGATGTAGAAAACTGAGAGACTTTGAAATAACATACTGTAAGTTGAAGTTGAAAGATTTTTAGAGCTTTCGGAAAGAGCTTCTTGAAATGAAATACAGAGAGTTTAATTTTAGCTTAGAATCATTGAAGCTTACTGACGGTTGTAATTTGAGGTGCGGACCCATTATATGCATTAAAAAGTTTAAGCCGGTGTTTAAGAGAAGATTAATCTCACTATAAGAGTAACAAAATAACTACTTAAATTTTGCGAATTCGTATTATTTATTTCAGATGCAGAATTACCACTTAGGGATCACCATAAATAAATAATAGCCCTATTTGACAGTGTCGACACTCGTAATCTCGCTTACGTTTACACCACTCTCCGCAGTTAACTTATTCAACTCATCGTCTAACATATCGTTGATTTCCTGTACCAAAGCCTGATCGCTGTTGCCCTCCTCAACAATTTCGTCCGTGGTGAAAGTCTTTGTTATTTCGATATTGACAGGCGCCGGCGTTTTCGGTAGCGGTGGTGGCGGCATGTCGTCTGAAGGTATATAGAATTTTGAGTTTTCCACAGTGATTATCTCGTCCACCTTCACTACGTCTTTATCGGTCTCTGGTGCTACATCGACCGTCGCGCTCGCTGCAGTTGGGGCAACCGTTGGCGTGTTGTCGTCGCCAAGTCCGAAATTCTTCCGCAAGAAGTCGAATATATTTTTTGTTTTCTTTGTGTGTGGATTCGATACAGCTTTTGCGCTTGTTTTAGTTGTAATGGTGGGTGATGCCGGTGGAGTGGTGGTGGTCACCTTGATTTGTGTCTCAACCACGTGTAGACGTCCAACTATCATATTTTCATCTACGGATTCAGGTGTAGGTGGTCCACTACTCTGCTTCAGAATGGGTTTGCCTGGCTGATCGGCCTGATTCATGGAGTCGGAGCCACTGATGCAGCATGGTATTGGTTTAGGTATTTTGGACTTTCGCTGTAAAATGGGTGTGCCATTGTTTTTGCTACTAGCGCCAACTGGTAATGCCGATTTTAGGTGGCTACTGTGCAGACGTTCTTCGGCGATGATACGTTCGCACGTTTCAATCAACGCACGAGAGTGCGCGGCTCTCGCCACCATTATTGGCGAGTTCGGTTTAGAGCTGGGATGCGAATTATTTGATTTCGAGCTATTTGCAGTGGCAGTAAACATATTTGGAGTTACTGCTATGTTCTTTACTGTGTCGGGTGTGTCCGGCGTGGTTGCTATACTGTTGCCAGATGTTGGTGTACCGGGCGGGCTACGTTGTTTTGTCGGTTTTGCTAAGAGACCGTCACAATGACGTACTTGTTCAGCGCTGACTTCATCGTAGCCTGTTAATGGTACCTGGTCGTAAGACGGTAGATCATTTATGTCAATCTTTTTACAGATTTTTTCCTCTACCGTATGTTGCCGTTGAGTCTGCGGGGTCTTTGACTTGAGCACAATCTCAACTGGTTTTCCAGAGTCATCACATTCGCGTACTTTTTTCGGAGTGACGTCAGAGTAGAATGTGCAAGGAGGACGCTTGCTAGGGGGCAAATCATTCACGTCAAGCTTGTCACATGGCGACTCATCAACCGTTTTCTGCCTTGTGGGCAAGAATGAGTTTGTGGGCTCAAAAGAGTCCAGGAAGTTACTGCATAGTGCCACATCAGTGGGCGAGAGCGGTGAATGTGGTGATGCCGGTGGTGTGGCCAGCTTAAAGAGTGTAGAGACATTTGGTTTGCATGCTAACAGTGGAGGAATTTCAGAAGGCATTGTAATAATGGGTGTTAATGAGTCATTTGGTTTCAAAGGATCGCCAGTAGAACGCACAGCTGCTGTTGCTGACTTATTTGCGGAGCCTGGTGGGTTGCGCACAAGCGGTAGGGGTTTGAGAATGGAGCGATTCAACTCTTTGCTTTTCTCAGTCTCAACTGGGGGTGTGTGTATCTGGGCTGTGGTTTCGAAAGGGCCTGTGTAAGCGGTGGAGTCACTTGAGACAGTTGATGTCTCGGAGATAATAGAAAGTTTCTTTAATTCATCTGCACTAGGCGATGTTGGTGTTAACTCGGCTGTTATCACCGCTTTGACTTGCGGTTCCTGCTCTAATTTACTATTTGTTTTTGTTGTAGTCTCTTTAACCACAGCAGTAGTTTCCATGCTTGCGGATGAGTTGAAGAAATTTCTTTTTGCTGGCGTAGGCGACTGTGGTGGCGTTTGCGGTATGCGACTGCGTGGCAAAGGCTTCGGTCCGGGGACTGGTGGTGTCGTCTTACCGACTTGCTGATTAGATGCCACGTCTTGTGAGAAGCAATTGGAAAGTGCTTTAACGGTGTTGGGTTTCGGCAGCTCATCCGGATTCAAGATGGTTACTGGCGGTGCACACATAACAATTTCAGTGTGATTTTGTTGCTGTTGTTGTGGTTTATATGGCACAGTTGTCACATCTGGTTGTCGGACTTCATGTGAAGGTTCATTGACTGCATGCGCGCTTGGCATTGATTTCATCTCATTTGACGCAGCTGTTGTTTGCATTATTTGATTAGAAACTGCCATCGCTTCACCGGTCCCGGGCAATGCGGTCACTGTTGAATGGGACTGTTGCCGATGTTGTTGCTTAGGAAACTCAATACCGTTATAATGCGTAACATTCATGGGCGAGGGCGATCGACCGAGTAGTGGTGATGTTGGCGTTGTCGTTGTTGCACCAAAATGTGGCACATATGATTTTTTTGCCGGCATTGTTGGCGTTGGCGGTTTCCCGGTTGGGTTGGTGCTCATATTCTTCGAATTGAATATCTCAACACGACCGTTGATGCTGAACGGACTATCGTCGGGTGATTTGCGCACGGGAGGTGGACTGTTAACGGGACTCATGACATTGTAACGGACCGACTTGGGTGACATGGGTGGCTTGCCAATTGGATTAACAGCACGCGGTATCATGGAGAAACCGTGAGACATAAGCACGCTCGGTGATGAACGTGGTGGGGGTGTTGGTGCGCGTACTGCTGACGGAGATGGTGGTGTTTGCGGTATAGTGATCGGCGAAGTGCCGTGGGTGAAGGGAAAAGGAGAATGTGGTGACACAATTGAAGGGGACATGGTTGAAGACTGAAATATTTGTGTGCTAATTGGAGTATCGTCGTCCACAGCGAATGCGGTGGGCGTTTGTACACGATCGATTGACTTTGAAATATGCATCGGTTTTGGTGAAAGTGGGGCTTCAATTTCTGTGGGTGGTCGAACTTTAGGTATGGCACCGTTACACTCTGAGATTGGCTTCACTTCATGCTCTTCTGCCTCGTCTAATTCAATGTCGCTCTTAAATGTCTCTTTGAACATACGCAGCAGATTGCGCGCGTGGACCATCTCATTCGAAGGCTTTCTTTGCAAAGTAGAAGGCGTAGCAACTGTTAAAGTGTTACCCGACACCTCCTGTTCAGCTTTAGAATCAATTAGGTTGTTTATTTTCTGCTGTTCTTTTTCAATATTAGCTAATTGTTCACCAAAACTACGATTACCATTATCAATAGTATTTTCAAAACTACTTTTAACACTACTGGATATGGTGGGGTCAAGCAATGATTTGTTAGTAGAACTTACACTAAATTCCATTTCGCATGGCTGTTCGTTAGTTGTTTTTGTGGTGGACACTGTGTTCAGGCTGCTGGCGATGGCGTTCACTGCGCTGGTGGACAGTTCGGCAAACTCCGCTTCTATTTGGTTCACTGCATTAGCTGCTTCGGTTAGTTGCTGTTCTTCCAGTGCCAGCGCTGCAATAGCCGCATTTAGTTGTTCTTCCTGCTCGGAGATTTCCGTGGCTTCGATTTCGCCATCGGCGGTGTGAATACCGCTGTCGTCACGATCGACATCCTCCTCGGGCGCATCGACTTTAACCACAACTTGGTGTGGCATCGTAGGTTGGGATACGGGCGCACCTACTTCTTCCTCCTCCTTAATGCTTACCTCCAGCACGGCTTTCTTCTCATTCTCAATAAGTTTCATGCGACGCTCTTCCTCCTCGTTCTTCATTATCTCCAGTTGGCGGGCGTCGACAAGTGCTACCGGCGCCTTTTTCACTTCTTCTTTGGTTACGGCATTCTGTAAACTAGACAGACGATCCTTCAATGGTGGCACTGGTATATCGACTAACTTTGCGCTGGGTACCTTACCGGCGCTGCCGCCATTCGTTGAATTGACTAAATTTTGTTGTTGCTCTAAGCTTTGCATACGCGATCGTATGCTCGTGATGTCGCCTGATAGGCGTTTAACTTCACGCTTCAATGTGGAGTCGTGTACTTCGGCATTATTATTAGACACACTTTCGTCCAACTTGAAGCGATCGCGCAGTGTAACGCGTGGCACAGCTACGCTGCCAGCGCCACCATTACCCACCAGCGACTTTGGTTCTGAATAGGCATTTTGATTCTCGAAAATCTCTTTACGCTTCGAAATATCGATTTTTGGTACATCCACTTTCTTCTCCAAACCCTCTTGACTATCACTGGGCGAAGTAACTTCGAAGCCGATTAGGCGATCCTCAATTTTACTGCCGCGTCGTGTGGGATAAGTATCGTTCGGTACTGTATTGCTGCAGTCTGGGGTATTTTCTTTCGAGGAGTTGTTTTTGGAAATTAACGTGGGATTTGTGTTGGCATTATTGAGCTTGAAATTGGCTAAAGCACTGCCGCCGCTGGCGCGCGAGACGCGTTGCTTATAGTCTTGAATGGCGCCCTCATAAGTGTATTCGCATGGATCGGGAGAACTGCCGGGCGCGGTGCTGGAGGAGGTATCGTAGCCTGGGGAGGAGATGTATTCACGCGCGGGGATGCCACTAGGTTTTTGGTTGTTCTCAAATATGGCTTTGTCGAGTTCGGCGTTGTCACTCTGCGGATGAAAATATAATATAAGTAAAGATTTAGTCGACTTTAAAGAAAACATAAGTGTATCATGTCGTCTGAGAAGGCAATGACTAAGGCTTTTTTGCTTGCTTTTTGTTAAAAATCTATACTTTCTGCAGTATCCATCAAATGCAGAGGGCGATACTCTTTATGGCCTTACCTTTCACGGCAGGTACTTCACGTGATTAATTGCACGATCGAAAGATTTTAATCCGTCGTGAAGTCTGATAACGTTTGAATAGAAAAGTATAAGTTTTTCAAAACAAGCAAGCTGAGGGGACTTATATTGGAGCATCTGGGGAGTCAAGCTGTGACCCTGACATCCATTGACAAGCGGTGACCGTTAAATTCTTTTCTGTGCTTCTTTAAAGCTTCTCACACCACAAGTATTTACGAAATTCCTAAATTCATCTGTTTGCTGTAGTTGTTGTATGAGTGCTACAACTGCTGTCAACATTGTCATGTAGAACGTGCTCACAGCGAATACGATTGTTAAGCTGATCGACACGCTCTCAACTGTTACGAAGAACAAAAGATCAAACAGAACAAATGTTCAGCAAGCGCATTACAAGTGTATTTATGTCCACGGACACACTCACACACGCTCGCAGCGTAACGAATTTCGAACAAAACATGAGTACACAATATTTGGTAATGAAAAACCCAGCGAAAAGGACTGGGTATACCAAAGAATTGGAGAAACAAAACGTTCTGATATGTTTCAGCAATTTAATTGATTTTACGCTTTCGTTTTGATTTCAATTTATCTATCTGCTGTCGCAATGCCTTACACTTTTATTGGAATTTATTTGTTTGACAGGGGTGATATTGCTTAAGAATATTGTGACTGATTCAGTTTCGTTGTGTTTGACTTTTGATATCAGCTATTGTTTATCAACATTTTTAGTTTGGTTTTGTTTAGAGTCGCAAGCCCTGAGCCCTGTATGACACTGAATGTATAGACCCGGAAAAGTATTAACATTTGGAAGGTAATCAACAGATATGGATTTCGAAAACATTGCTGCGATGGACTAGTGGTTTAACTTCTATTTCTGCAGGTAAAGTCCTGACGCTCTCGGTTCGTCTAATATTCCTATCCATAATAATAATTATAATTTTTAGCGCCGACGCTTGGGTTTGTATTGAGAAGATTCAAGTTGCTCGAAATACTATTCTAGAAGCTTAACCGAACTTTTGAATTTAACATGTAGCGGCTAACTGTGCTCAAAGTGAACGCCATAAAAGTGCAATGGAAGCTTCCCCCCGTTAGCGGCTCTGGGGAAACATTTGTGCAAGATGTCTGCTAAAATTAGGCAGTTGTGATTGTAAAGTTAGACGAGCAGTTAGCGACTACTATAACAAGAAACCGGAGAAGCAGAAAAATTAACGATTTGCTAATGAGTCTCTGGCACTGTTGGACAAACAAAGCTGCGGCTAATTTAAGTTTGCGCGTAACTTCCGCTTTATTTTCAGCTGTGTATGTGTATGTGCTACAAAATATGTGTGAAATAATGATAATTAATGCTTTTTCAACACTGACCTAATTGCAAGTTCATTGTTAAAGCAGTGAGAATGTTCCATGATAAATTTAGAAGAGAAAAAATCACGAAAGCAGAAACTTTCAAATTCAAAATGCCTGCTTGGCAAAAAAGTGCATACTAGAAATAGAAAACAAAAAAAACACGTCGAACTATTCTTGCAAATCAAATACTTTTATTGATGCTTTGATATGTTCCAGATTTGCATCTCATTCGCGCATGGTCCATTAGATTGAGTATTCGTCACTTGAAATTTGGCAGAATGTGTTCCTATGCTAGTTTCATTTTAATTTTTCAAAAACTTACCAGTACACTGTTGTTGTCGTAATCCTCCGATTGGCTGCTCTTGCCGCTGGCACTGCTGGTGCCAATGCCAAGGTCGCTCAGGTCGTTCGATTCGTCTTCATTGTAAACGGCTAACGAGGCCAATTTTGCGCGACCGCGTCCACCACGTTCACCTCTGTAATAATATAGCATTTGTTGTTGGATGTATTATGAGCAAATAACAATTAATCTGAAACAGTTTTCTAAAAGACTCTGCATGGAATATACTTATATATTTAAAGTAAATTTTTGGCGACAAGCCATATAATTACTTATGTATATTCTTCTTTGCTTCTATATTTCTCACCTTTCTTCGATCATTTCGGAGAATGTCTTCGATTTTCTTCGCGTCCGGTCGTGTTCTTCCAATTCGAGTTTTTTCACTTCCACAACTCGATCGATGATGTGTTCGACACGTTTTCTACGCGACGATTTCCAATTGTCCAAATTCTGAAAGTTCAAAAGCAAAGCAATATTTATAATTTTTGTTGAAAGAAATTCACGCTTTAATTGAATTCTAATAGAGTTTATCTCTAGAAAAATAACCGATTTTTTCTGTTGCTTAATCCTTTTGAAGCTTTCAAAAGATGGACACCAATAATATTTTTGCATTGGTTTTTCTTCTAGGATAAGCACTTACTGAAGCCTCACAAAAAAAATCTTTATTGACAAATTTGTTCGAATACAAAATTTAGATAATGTCAATGTAGTGTCTCCCTGGAATATACTTTTATATCACTGGCGCTCGATAGGATCGCTATCAACAATGCGCTCTGCACCAATGCAAAATTCAGCCCAAAACCTAGGAACTTTCACTAAAGACAAACAACTACAAGCTCGTAATGACAAACGCTGAATAAAGAAATATACATAAAAAAGCATAAGTACTTTGATACAACAACACGTACGCAATGAAAAATTAGTAAAAAAAACTGCAGAAGACTTATGCAATGACACTAAGTGTGCTTGCAACGATTTGGCCGATAACGACTTCCTTTCCCATGAGCTGGCCAAACCAAACAATTTACTCAAGTCAGACATGTAGCCGTTTTGAACAAACGTACATTCATACATACATACACATGCATTTACTTCGTCTCACTTATTGGGTAAACCAAGCTAGTCGAGTTAGCCGACTCAGCATGTCAAAGCCTCACTGGGCCAATTGACCAATCGAACAAACAATGGCGGGCGCGTATTAATTGATTTTCACACGCATAACTACTACCTAAACAGTAGCTCCGAAGCGTGTGATTACAGGCAGAAAAGTGTAATGAGGAGACGGTCGGTGAAAAAATCGTGAAAATTATAATAATCAAGCGATAAGAGAGTATCGGAAGGCGAGAATGACTTTCAATTTGTGTTTACTCAAATATTCAATAATCAATTATAACAGATTTGATGGGTTTCGTGAACAATATGCACTCGTTAAACGAAAAGAAACTGAAATTCATAAGCAAATGACTTGTACTTTAAATACTTGAATAGGTCAATTGTTGTCGGTCGAAGGGAAAGTAATTCGGTCGAGCAGAAGAAAATTTAGAAAAATCAGAATTGAGACAGAATTATGATAAAAATTTGAAAATTAAATGAAGGTTTTTTGATACATAAAATTTTTATTTCCTTCAAAGATTCAACTTTAACCTTTTAGTATATACTTGACCGAAATATGGGTGGTGTCTCTAATTTTACTTTTAAGGAACAAACATACTGCAAATCTTTCCAATTTGGATGCTAACATTGAAAAACGAAAAAGCTACATTTTTAGAGAAGTCAATCTCTGGAAAAGGATTAGTTTGGTCCAATACCCAGCGGTGTATAATACATACATAGATTGTTATGGATCTGGCCATAATGTATATACTGTACGAAATAAAAAGAATCACTGTGCTTTGTGTTACTTCACGGATAGGCGCTTCTTCTACGAAGAATGGAGCATTTTAATTGTAAGTCGCTTTCAAAGGGATAATCGAAGCTTTCTCTTAACATAAATACAATCGGAGGTTTGCTTATCGAAGTAAGATCGCTCTTAAGACAACAGTTTGATTACGGCGCAATATTCGTTCTAGCTAACGGTGAAGCTTCTCTGAAGGATCTCTTACTTTCTCTTTTTGGTTACGCTATTGGTTAGTCGATACGCCGTTCCCTAAGTATGAACGAATCCATTTGAGGTGTAGTTTAGATCAAGCGATCTATAAGACTCCTTACTCCGTCGATTTCTCTAGCAAGATTCAGACCTTGATAAGGCATTTGTAGACGCTTGTTAATCGCTGTGAAAATAAATGAAGCTCGAAACCAAACAATTGCTTTATTACACTATGAAAATAAATGATGACAACGCAGAGTGACGCTGGGCCTGCCTAATAACGGCAATTGCGTAAGTCTTACCTTAAATGGATGCGCATACATAAATATGTATGAATGTACTTATGTAATATGTACGGCTAATGAGATTGTCATTATTGTCGCTACTGTAAAACTACAAAAACAATGTTGCCATTAATTTGTTGCTTTTTTGAAATTGTCTTGTAAATGTTGCGCATGTTAACGCGGACATTTAAGTAAAATAGCAAAAGATGCAAAAAAACTGGATTAAATAATCACTAGAGGTGACAACTGCCGAAGTCAGCGAAAAAAAGAAAGTAATTACAAAACTCAAATGGCGCGAAGTTTGACTACTAAATAAACAGCTCGGTACTTTGCGCAATTGTAGTGCACATTTATGTGTGTGTGATTTGGTAAAAATTTGCATTCACCACGTTCGGCGCAAGTACTGTGTGGCAAAGTTGCATAACTGCAATATGCGCAAACATATATATATGAGCAAACAAAAACAAAGGCAATTGCAATTGATATTGGTAGCATAGAAATGTCTGTGCCAGTATGTTAACCACGCCCCAGTGAAAAATGTTACAAGCACAAAAGCCAACACACACACACACGCATTTGTAAACTTTAAGCTTGTGTACGAAAGTCCGGAGCATTTTAACTGGACCGAGTGACAAATTACGAGCGTTGACGAGCTTTTGATACCTGAGCGGAATTTTTCAGGCTGCAACATGCAACGCTCACAGCAAACGGCGCAAGCGCAAGCGCCAGTGTTGAATAATTGTTGCTGCGCGAGTGGAGAATAGGCCGAATTTCGATAAAGCGATAACAGCTGTTCAAATGCCACTAAATGCCGTTCGCATTCAAAGCGTTTTGCCTGGACGCGTTTAGCGCAAATGTGCCAATGACGGAGACCGAAATGACGTTGATAAACAAGAGCAAATGCTCGCACGCTCAACACTCGTACAAATTGCCGTCTTTTATCGTCGTTCTGTGCGTATTTGTCTGCTGTTTTCGAAAATTTGTCACGATTCGCGCTTATGATTTCGCTGGGCTTGGGCTGCCTCCGTCGGCTGCCTTTCAATTTTTATTAGCATTATTTATCTAACTTTGCCTAAAACAGATACAGAAAATATAGAAAAAAAGGAAAAATAGTTCAAATGCAGAGCGGCATATAATTACACAATACGAATACACGTCGAAACACAAAAACATTTCAAAACGCGTCCATAGACGAATGCGATTTTCGTTGGCGAATTTCAAATTATACACACCCAAATTTAGTTTGATCGTAAACACCGTAATTCGTGAGCATTAAAAATTAGTTGCAGTTGCCATTTTATTTCCTTCTTTATAAATTCATTCTTACTACAAATACACACAATCACACATTTATTTTGGTTTTGTCGCACACACTGAACCCACAAAATCGCATGCGAAATTTTATTGCGTTCAAAACAACAAATTTGGTTGTAAACAGTATTCGTGAAAATTTTGAATTTTGATTTTTTCGACAGGAAATTATAGAGTTGACTATGTTGATTGACGAAAAGTAAGAAAGCAGCAACGAGTCGATCAGTTCGATTACGAGTAGTTTCTAAACGATTAGGCAATAGCAATTAGAACAGAATATCGCAGTAATATTGGGTAGTCGAAAAAGTCTTTTCGTATTTTATCAATAGATGTCGTTGCAGTCGCATATCTCGAGTGAACCAATCACATTGTGCTATACTATATAGTGTTGGAAAGGCGAGATTTTAAGCTTCAAGTTTCATCCAAAAAAATTAAATTCGGTAAAGTTGAAAAAAAAACAGTTACAACTGTTCACAAATGAGTGAAAAAATTAAGAAATTTGGAAATTTCGATTTACACTGATGGAATAATGCTTCTGGCAGAAAAATGGCAAACAGCGGCCGACCAAAATGGTACATATTTATTTATTTATTAATACTATAAGTATAAAAGAATTTGGAATTTTTTTATCAAACTTTATGCACTGAAACATTTTTTTATCAGCTTTATAATATCTATAACCGAAGCACAGAAGGAAGTCGTTTGGTGGTTTAAAGGAAATAAGTATTTGAGAGGATTCTACATACTTCCGAGAGGCCATAAGGTCAAGCCTTATTTGTGTTAAGAAACGTTGTTATCGGTCGAATATAGTTACAAACCTCAACATCGCTGCTGAGGATAGAGATTAAGTTTGTTTGGTTTTTAAAAGAGTTTACTGAGCAGATTTGAATTTCATCTTCTAAAGAACACCTAAACTAGTAACTCAGCGCCTTCATCATTCAGGCCGTCGTCCATTTTTCAAACAAGTATGAATGAATTCAGACCTTTTCCGATTATATGGCAAATTTTGAATATTGTACACCAAATGAGCCACAATCATGATGAAAGGCAAAATTTGCAAATCGGCAATTCCTTCAAGTACCGTCATTTCCAATTTGTTTGCCGGTGCCAGCTAATAATTTGTACATATATCAGTTTTAATCATATTTCTATTTCTCATAATTGTCAGTCAGCTTTTCAACTGATACTCCACCTTAACCCAACCTAAGGGGATTTGTCTCCGAACTTAGTAACAATCTTCCTATTTATGTAACTAATTCTGTATTCGTATTTTCCAAATGAAGGATACGAAAGTGTCTACTTACGTTTTGCCAATCCTCGGGTTCTTCTTTTTTAATCTCCTTGATCTTTTTCACTTCTTCAGCCTTCTTGAGCTGCTCCTGTGCGGTTTGGTAGAGATTGCATGGTTTGATCTGTACAAATTGCATCGGGTTGTAGGACGGTGGCGGCGGTGTGGGACGTGTGACGCGCGCCTTGGTCACATATGAAGTGGGATCCGGCGATATTATGGACTGTAGAATATGTAAAAAGATACAAATATATTCTGTGGACATATTTTTTTCAAAAAAAAATCTGTGAATAAATAAAATTGAAATGTTAATGGGCAACTGGCGTGTATGTGTAATTAGCCTAGAATATTTTGCATTTGCATCGCAGTGTTAATTCTATAGTCTAGCCTCGTTGGAGGTGCGCCTAGCGCCGACTGGCCAGTAGTGGCGTGATATAGCTGTTCATGAAAATGGCTTTGTATGTATGTGGCAAGCTTAGCACGTAGGTGCTGCGGCATTTTCTCCAGGGTGATTTGCATTTTTTATTGGCGGAACGTGTTGTAGGGTCTGACGCGTGTCTGCTTATTGCTTTATTGTCTTTCCATATTTATTTTGTTATTTTTCGTTTATTATTTTTTAATCCGCTTGGAAATGTGTGGAAATTTCATTTGTTTCCGACATCACTTCACTCACCTTCCACTTCAGTGCAACCGCTTGGCCTCTTGTTACCTTCAAGTGCACTTTGACCCGTGTATTCAGTATTGTCGGCAATTTACTGTTATAATATGTGTTAGTGGGGATTTTTAACGCCTGATTGACAAGAGGGTGTTTCACATTTAGCTGACGGGTTAGTTGGTGTTTTATCTGCTTCAGATGACGTGTCATAAGTATGTGTGGATGAGCTTTAACCCTTCGATGGACTCTTGAGTGTTAATGTCCAATAAAAGAAATGTTCACCCCACTTTTTAAGTCCATACATTTTCTATAATGTGCCACCCCTTTTCAAATTGCCTTCCTCCGATTTGTCATGCGTTTCGACGTAGATGCTAGGTGTGCAATAGTATATGGATAATTGACTGAACAAAAAGCGTAGTAAAGAGAATTGCGTAGTGCAATTATGGTAATAACGGTAATACCGGTAAAAACGGCGGAATGTATATTTCTGTGCTCTAATAGGCATTTGAACCTGCTTTTTCCAAAAGTGAATTAGTATTACTCTCATTGGGTATTTCGCTCTTAGGGATCTCAATGTGAAGATTGAAACGTGCAATATCCTGCAAACGTCCAGTCTAGCAAAACAAATGTTGAGAGGTCTTAGATATCGAACGATTTGTTGGGTAGTGATTCAAGACCGCAGAGGTGAGAAACAATTGATTTCAATCGGCGTTAGATTCGATTTTGATTCTGAGGAAAGCTCATTATACAAGTTGTTGATAACAAAAACAGAAATTGTAATATAACCGTGACCCAATAAAGGATTAAACTTTATATTGCCAGAGAGTTCAAGCCAAGATTATGTTAATAAATGTGATAAAAATATCGGTCCAACATGTATATTCTTAGTCTCGACGTCGGCAGAGATTTTCGAATTTATTATAAAATGAAAAACATTTTTTACACGGAGCTGATTTTCCTATTGGGGACATATTAACAGCGGAAATGTTACACACATACACATGTGTAGGTTGGTGAATTTCTGCGGCAAGTCTGTCGGCCGGTCTACTCTGTGAGGGCGTCTCAATGTGCCGTTTTAATGTGGTTTATTGACTTTTGAAGTGCTTCTTTCCTGCTCAGCATGCGCTGCTTCATAGCAATGCTGTCTTCTCGACGCAACGTTGCCAGCGGATATTGATGCTCAAGAAGAGCAGACGATAACAAGCGGACGAGTGTCACCTTTACTAACATGCTTATATACATGTTTACATACATGGACAATGACTAAAGGCATTTTGATGATTGTGCACAATATTGATTTTGCATTATCTAAGGCATCGGGCAACTGCTAAAAATGTTCAGTGACTTAAATTGGTCATATTTGTGGTTCTTTGCTGTGGTTGATAGATTTAAAGATTAGCTACAGATTTCTAATTAACATTAGCAATTGCAACCGCAAGTGAAATTTGAGCTCCTCAAACGAAAAGAAAGAAATGCAACTAGCGACATTGTGCGGATGTCAATACAGGCAAGGAGTTAAATGAGAACGATACTTAATGCGACCGCAAGATCGGTACTTTTCATATCACTTCGCCAAACGTTTAATATTAGCGCTAATTTGCTAAATATCTGTTAATTATCTCTTGAAGTCAATAGACTCGAAGAAAGCCGCACAATAATCTGTCATAACTGTTAAAGACTTGTGTATATGTATGTATGTGTAAGGAACACAAAATGTATATATTGACAAGGTTTTGGTAAAAATCAAAATGCTGCAGCATCACTTTTAAATCGTTCAGTGAAGTCTACGGATCGATTAGAAGCAGTAGCCGGACGTGCCTAAATGTGGGAAAATATTTTTGCTAAGAGCTCTTAATTGATTGACCTAAGAGAAACTGGATTTTTCGTCACATTTACATATCTAAGCACTGACTAAATGTCAATAACAGTGTATTTGAATGACAGTGATTTTTATGCCTTTGTGTTTGTCAAGTGATTTCCATTTGGCTGATTTATTTATGCAAATTATTTTATTTGAAAAGCACTCATAAAATTGAGAGAAAGTAAGAGAAGAACCTTACTCAACTAAAATAATGTCAGTTTTATTAACGAAAAATGCAAAAAGTAAGTAAAATATAAATTTAAAGATAATGGCATTGCAACAGAAAAGTCGTTTATTCAAACAAGTTTGAGCTTGAGAGTTTTCTTATTTTGAATGGTAGGAAATTACAGTTAATTTTTATTGCATGAGCCGAGACACTGATTGAAAGTTTCTTTACTTTTTATACTGTCAATCTTCTGACCAAAATTATCAACGGCTGGCAAAACTCCCAACTCTGGAAAACCCGAACCCAAACTATATTTCTGTAGTTTTTTTTGCATGTCAAAGATTCAAGATGACATAAGTTAGGTTAGGTTATGCTGGCCGTCAAGATGATATAGTTCCAGTACAGAATGGGGCATTACGATTTGACGGAATAAAAATCAAACTTTTTTTCGAACGTTAGATGACATCTTTTCGGAAAAACTAGTTCACATATAGAAATCTAAATAACCCCAAGCACTGTGGTAAAACCCAGTGATAATTCAAAAAATAAAAAGTAAGGAATAACTAAGCTCGGGCATAACCGAATATTTCGTACTTTTGCAACTTGCAAAGATTAAAGCCAATACTTTCAAGTACATAAGGCCTGTTAGTAATATGGGGTCTAGGGAGAGTTTGCCTCCGATTTTATTCATATAATATGCATCGTTTTAAGAAAAACACGCTTTCTCCATTTTATTAAGATAACTCACATGTTGGGCGCTATACGCGGTAAAAAGTCTCCCGGAAGTTCGAAAATATTTATTTAAGGCATATATGGGGACTAAGGGAAGTATTAGCGCAATTCAACGCATTTTTACAGATATACCATTGTCAGAAAAGGGTTATCCCTGAATTATATATCTCACACATTGACCGATGTTTTCGATCAAAGGTCAACTATAGATACTGGCGTCCAAAAATTCAGTGCCAGTGGATTAGGACAATTTTTGACCATTAGGTGGCACACTATAAAGGCAATATTCGTGTAAAGTTTTATTTCGATATACATACATACTTTACTTGTATTAGTTGTTTCATGAGTGGTACACTGGAAGGGAAAGAATCAGATGGGGTTTAAAATTTTTTAGGGCTTAGTTATGGTACACTATAGGTTTTCGGTTAATGGCGTTTTGTACCAAGGAACGCGCATGTCAAGTTTCATCTAAATATCTCAATTTTTACTCAATTTACAACAAATATGGACGATTGGAAGGGCGAATGGAGAGACATACAGTCATCCGATGTCTAACTCGATTAGGTTTAGGTTATAGATGCAACCGTTAGGTGAACAAAATATTATACTCTGTAGCAACATGTTGCAAGAATATACAAATTTACAACTTTTTAATGTTGGAATGTAGGTACATACATATATGCAATTTACCGTTTTCTTGCCAACACCATTCGCCTGATTGCTGCCGCTGTGGCCGTTCGCTGCGGACGTCGTTGATGTCTGGGAGATGGACATCTTGCCGCCATTTAGCTCTTTGCCCTCCATGTCGTCATAAAACTCAAGCTGTGCTGCCGCTTCTTCTTCCTCTGCTTCTGCTTGCAAATGATCTCCTTGCAATTGTGCGTACTCTTGTTGTTGCTGCTGCTGCTGCTGCTCTTCTCTCTGTGGCTGTGGCTGCGTCTGTTGCACGTTCTGGCTCGTGTTGGCGATCGTGCGCTCACATTCTGTAGGCATTTCAAGTTCAGCTGAAAATAGTTTTCAGCACTGTGCGAGTGTGTGTATGTGTGTGTGTGTGTATGTGGCGATAATAGATTTTCTTAATAAATTCTTTTTAGATTTCCGCCTTTTCTGATTTTATATTTTTGGCTTCAAATGCGTTGCTCGTTTTCCAGCGCAAGTATGTGCAACATCGTAAAAATCACGCGCGTGCAAAGCTCACATGAATTCCACAAATTGATATGGATATTTTTCGTTCAGAATCAATCAACTGTATTTTTATCGTTTCTTCGCATTCATGCAAAGTTGATAAAAGACTCACTTGTTTGTTGTTGTTGGGTGTCTTGTTTTGGTTATAATTTCCCTTCCTCTTTGGCGCGTGGTTTCTTATGAATAATTTTGTTTTGATTTTAATTTATTTCTGCTTATTTTTCTCCGCAGTTCCGGAGGTGTCAGATTTTCGATTATTTCCACTGACTTGCCCACTCTTGTGGTGTTTTTGTTGTTGTCGCTTTGAGTTATGCACGTTTCGTTATTTGCTCAGCTGCAGTTGGAGTTATTGTCTTGTTGTTGTGGTTTTATTAACTCAGCATTGCTTGTGCACGCTGCAAGTTCGACTTTCAGCGTTTATCTGGAATGATAAGAAAATTGAAGAAAATATTATTAAAATATGAGCAGCTCCAAACTGCGGTGCAAATCGCATTCAATTAAATCTAACACAATAATTAATAAAAATGTGTTTTTTCTTCTTTTCTTTGTTGTTTGCTGTCAGCTTTGCTGATGCGCCTACAAATTTTGTGAAGACAACGGCTGCCCGTAATCGAGACAAAGCATCGCTAACAACTCGACGTGGGCGACTCTCGTAAACAGCCCTAAATGATACATTTACAAAAACAACGGCAAAAATATGTTAGCACCAGTCACTAGGAAAATAAGTGCGTGTCAAATTTCTAATAAAATGTTGCCTTAGTACCGATCAATGGCGCGCAACTCAACTTACGTGGGTAGCAATTAGTTTGACATATTCGGCATTTGAAAGCTTTTATAACCGCTAGTTGTTTCGCAAGTGTTTTAGCGCTTAAACACTTTAATGACTTGACCCTTTTTGCTGGGAAATCGTTTATACTGGGTAGTCGAAAAAGTCTTTTCGTATTTTGTGGTTGCAGTCGTATATTTCCAGTGCTACCAATCACATAGTGTCATACCATAAAGTGTAGGAAAGTTGAGATTTTAAGCTTCATATAGCGAAAGAAAAAATTAAATTCGGGGAAGTGAAAAAAGTTACGACTGTAAATTAAATCATAATTTTCACGAAATTTTAAGGACACGAAAGACTTTTTCGACTACCCAATATATAGATTTCCCCTTAATAATGTTTTTTATTAAACTTTAGAAAAAATAATTATGTTTGCACTGTAGTTTTTGTTGGCCATTTTAAGATAAAGTATATTTAGCTACTTTACATTTGAAATCACTTTCCTCTGTTTATCGTTTCCGTTGCTGCAAAAATTTGAAATTCTAGCCATTGCGTTAATTAACCTCTTTCATCAATTGCTATGAAATGTCGGCGAATTTCAAAGCTTCCAATTCCATAGAACACAACTTAAGGCGGCGATCAGCTATAGTTAAAGGAGGGGGAGGAGTACGGAGAGCAAATTAAAAATAAGAGAATAAAAATAGGAAGTCAAATGAACGGCCACTTTGTTGCATGAAATCTTTGTGAAAGAAGCGAACTCACACAAACATGCATATGCAAACCATACATGCAAACTACACACAGCATGTATGGTTGTATGTGTGAGTGCGCAGTGAAAACAAAAGCTTTGAAATGAGTACGCGGTATATAGATACCGCTATGAAACAAGCAATTAATAATTAATTAAGATGAAATAACATAAATTCATTTTTAACAAGCGAGCAATGACAACAACATAACCACAAAACACGTATTCGTAACAACAGGGGACAACTTAAGTATTTCGAAGTCAACAAACTGTGTGGAGAGACCAAGTGAAGATGTTAGGAGCGGCGTAAACCCTGTAGGGAAATACTTTCGCTGGTCGAAAAATGCAATTTTCTTACGATTTTACTCTTAAATAAAACTCTATCCCTAAGAAAATTTCCTAAGACATTTTTAGCTATCTTATTTCAATTCAGTTTTCTTATATATAATCTCATACGATAAGTAAAACATTTTACGTTTCTGTTAAAAATTCTCTTCAGGTTCACAGTACAGGGAGACGTCTAAGTTTCCAAATACGCAAACACTTGTATGCTTATGTCAACTGCGCGCTATGTCTTGTAAGAGATAGCTGTGCGAAAGCGGCAATCTGCAATTTTCACTGACGGCAACCTCTCTTACACATACACACATTGAAGCAGCAGAGACTTTTCAATGCACTTTGTATTTATATAATTTTGCGACTTTGCAAACTTCAAAGCTGCAATTGACAGCCGACGGATCGGTGGCTGAGACCATTCCGAACTGCTGGCTGTCATTGGTGGCGTTGATTTTGTTGTAATTTCTTACTGTGCGTAGTGGGGTGGCTGCTCAAATTACGCTGTGAACGCTCCGAATGCCGCACAATGCCAGCTCGTTTTCTTAATAAGTTTGACCCGCATCGCATTGGTGGGGAGCGTGGCGGGCTGGCCGAAGCGTCATAATAATTGCGTGGCACACACGCATGTGTCCGCCACTGTGAGGCGGCATCTTTTCACAACTTCAACAACAACAACAAAGGGAGACAGCATAAATGCATTAGCTAATAAGAGTGACCACACACGCATTTATTGCCAGCGTTGCATTGTCGGTGTGGAATAATTGTTGAGTTTTGTTTTTGTTTGTGTGTGCTTTTCCATTTTTTTCTGCGAGCAATTCATCTTTGCCTACGGCTTGACCGAAGCGTGCAAGTGTTTTATTATTATTATTACTGTTATTGTAGGCATTTGAAGAGGCTTTGAAGTTTTATTGAGTGCAACAGGCAGTTATATACCCGCAGCAGCGTCGCGAATGGAGAATTATTGTGAAATAAAATGTTGGAAATGCAATTGAAGTGCGAAATGGCATCTTTCTGCATACTTATGGCGGTAAGCGGATCTCTGCCAATCGCACACACACATATTGTGAGCTAAGATTTATAACCAGAGAATATATGCGTATGTGTGTGTGTGTGAAAAATACTTGTGGCGAGTAGTCTCTTTGACACTACGTTAATTGCTGCCATCAATTAACGGTCGCTAAACTTATTTTATGGTAAAAATAGCTGTACTTATGGCATGTGACCCTTTTAACGGCTTTCCAATTTATTGGCGACTATCGTTAACGCTTTAAGTGAGAGTTAGGAGCAGATAAAGGTGGTATGATGGCGTTTCTCTATTTAGCACTCGCTGAGGTCATTTCAATTCAGCAATTCTTTTACAGTTTCATTTACAAAACAGTGCTACTTTACACGAATATGTTGCCAGTGAGTCACTCACGCCCACGATTGTGTGAATGCGCAGTTTTCAATAATTTTTCAATAATTTAATTAATGTTTTGACTATGTTTACGCTGAAAGAATTATATGTATGTTACTTAGAAAGGGTTTATATCAACCATATCGAAGTTCGGTGTTCCCATCGTCGATTATGTTGGGAAAGTTGTTTTTGTAAACATTTCTTTATTTATTGAATCAGCTTGTTTTAAGAATAACAATAAATGATAAAATCCGAGTTCTATTCAAAACTAAAGAAGCTTAAGTTTGTGTTTGAGCATTTTTGCTGAGATATATGTAGTTCTTCAAAAGGCTGATAGATCTTTTCTTTTCAAGCGGGTTTGATTACATGATTGCTGCAAACCATTAGCTAACAGATTTGGATGTTCCCGAAGTTTAATTTCGTATTTCTTTATGCTGGAATCTACGTCTTTCTTTGTCATAGGAATATCGAGATCTTTATGAATGTTTTTATTAGGAAAATATGTACTATGGTGAACCCGTCAAAAATTTTTGAAAAAGTTAAAATAATATATTAATCTAAAATACGGAAAATGTACTTAAGAATGTTCACTAGGGTGACCATTTATAATTACCGTTCATTTTAAGTGCAGCCCTAATGTTTAGAATTTTGGCAATTTTGCGCGTTCAAAATCTAATTCTTATGTAAATAATGTACTCACTTCTAGCTTAATCTATGTGCGTATATTTTATCTGTGCGACTTAAATTTATAAAGAAATTTTTTTTTTTTGGATTTTTTAGATTTGATGGCAGACACCACAAAAGCTTGGGAATAACAAATGAGTTAATTGTGCGACTTGAAAGGTCTTATAACAAATTTGACAACTGTAATGCAAATTTTAGTATTTTTTGGCTAATTATGCGGCTCGCAGTTGCTGACATATTTTGTAAAATGTCAACAAAAAATACCAATGAGTTGCTTATTTGGTTGGCTGATTTGAATAAGAATGAATGAAGACACAAAAATGAAGACCGATGTGGAAGCATGGAGTTATAAAAATTAACAACAATAGAAAATATGAAAAGAAATACCTAACTGAGAGGCATAACAGCGCTGCGATAGAAAAATGAAGAATGAAGAAAACAAAAGTTGCTACAAAACTGCGCTTTCCACAAAAAGCAGCAACGCTGTTCGTTGAAAAGAATCTCTAAGATGAAGATAACCATAATTATGCTATCATAGGAAGTCTTGGATCATGGATCTTGGATTATTTAAATGTATATATGTATATATAATAAAAAAAGATAATGATTATAAAAGCCAACAACATAAAAAGCGACAGATAAATAATAATTATTTGGATAGAGAAACGGCTTACACGAATTAACTGCCAGAAGAAAGCCAAAAAGACCTTCACGGCAACTTGTAACTGTCTCAGGTGATTAAGTCAAAATAGTGGTGAAATTAACAATGACCTGCAGTCAGCAGCAGTAAAATATGAGGAGGAAAAACAAACCGAATTCATAAAACAAGATTTTATAAAAATAGATACAAACAAGAATAATGTAGAAGGAAATAAGCGTAAAAGCGAGTAGATCTCTTGACCTCCCCATAAATGACTTCAAAAAGTCCAAACAAAAATAATTATGCATAAGTTTGCCGAACTTGCGCCTGAGTTGAGCTGGCGATACTTTAATAGTCGCTCAAAGTGACAATACAGCCGACGAACAGTTATTTTAATGCAGGTGTCATTTATTTTCACTCGAAGCAAAAAAAAAATTGCTTGCTCGTGATTCTAATGCAAATAGTTAACATTTTTGAAATGTTTTGTCAGTTTGAACTTCACTTCGCCGTTAACGCTTTGCCTTTTGTTGTCACTCGGCAAGTGTCAGCTGTGCTGTCAAGCAATGTTGACAATATGCAGAGCGCTGGCAATAAAAATGTCATAAAACCAGAATGCAATAAAAAATGTCACATGTTACTCACATATAATATTTGACTTAGTGCTTTGATTTATTTTATTTGCTTTGCATTTTTCATTTAATAATTAACCTCGGTTGTTGGCTTCAAAGAAAGTGCTTTCGTGAGTTGTAAAAAGCGAAAAAGGCTGTAGAGAGTAGAGCTGCAGTGTGCGGGATTATGTCAAATGCATTTTGAAGCAAAGCTTTGAGGCAACTTAATTTTTTTGATCTAAAATCACAGAAGCGACTATGTAATCTGTTGAATCGAAAGTAAATTTTTCATTATTTTTTTATTTTTATAAACAAATTGTTTCGCTTTTTCTTTCATTAAATCTTCATATTCATACATACGCATGTAGGTATGTTTCAATGTACATACATATGTATTATGTTGTTGGCTATATGTATGTATGAACGTAACTTTAATTGGAGCAATAAAGTTGTTCAACTGTCAAGCGACGTCACGCTCCTAATTTGACATACACAATCGTTAATAGCCCGATAGAAAACAGAAAAGCATCAAAGTGGTCACTTCCAAACGAGCAGCAAACAAATAATTACGATTAACAATTTCCATTGCAATGGCGATAAAACAATAACAACAGGCTAAAAAAGCCAGACAAAGGAAAGCATAAATTTCAACAAGTTGGAAAAGATATTAGCATAAAGTGTGGTACATAAAATGTCAAGTCAAAAGGAAAGTGAGTGAACTCGGTATCGGATTACGCTTGCGGCGCTCTTGAGCATGCGCGTCCAGTTGGCACACCCAACGAAGCAGGGCTATTGGGTGTGTTGCTAAATGTTCGCTTCGTCGAAACGTTTGTTCGAAGCTCTAAAAGCTTACAGAAATCAGACTTGCAACAAATTGCTATTGACAATGAAAGTGCAATGAGTTTGAATGCGTTCAGCAAATAAATAAAGCAGATAGTTTTATTTAAACAACTCTGTGCGCTAATCTTAAAGTAATAAAAGCGTTCTCGATTTATAATTATAATATCAATGACTGGAACACGAGTTCGTCTCGAAAATCAAGCACATTTTCTTGATTTTTGTGGCAGTGTTGCCGATTCGAATCTCAACACTTGCTTTCTATAAGTGTGAGGAGATCGCCTCTGGTTATGTGGTGGTAATTGTTGAGTGGTTATTTCATTACCTGATCCTACCGGGATTAAAAAATCGGATAGGAATCCACTGTCACCCAAATAAAAACATTCAAATCGGCTGCATTATAATTTCTTTGAAAGTAGTCGTTCCTATGTGATAATTACGCTCGTTGGTACAATAACCAAATATTAACTGAAGCAAATAAAATAAATTTTTATTTACAATAAGCAAACGATTGCAACAAACGAGGTCATTGTACAATTACATGTTATCACAAATTTAAATACATACTTATGCACTATCTCATTTGCATTGTCTGTGACTCTTTCGCTCTGCACGCACCGGTGGGTTTGCGCATGCGCAGCCTGCTATTTAACTACTGGCACTCAACTAAGTAAGATAAACGATTTGATAACAGCGCAGGTAGCCACAGTTATTTGAATATTATACTCGTACGCATATACACATATAACATACATACATAACATACAAATAACGGTGAGGGGTGAGGCGAGCATCAGCGCCGCGCCGAGGGGCCAATGCACTGCGCCGACTAACAACAATTGCGCTTTTGTTGCACATTTCAGATGCTAAGATACACGCAACGCTGCTTTTTATAATATATACATATGTATGCATGTGAGTGTGTGTATGTGTGTAAATAACAGCACTGACCGGCGGTTAAAATTAACTATAATAGCAAGAAATAAACAGAAGTGAAAAAACTTGAAAAAGAAAACTGCGCATACAATGTGACTGCAAACGATTATGATAGTGCGACAACATAACAAAAAAAACAACACGAACAACGATCGAACGATAGCAACTGCAATTATGATAACCACGCTAATAAAGCGCGCAGCAGACGAGCTAGCCGATGCTGGTTACATCTAACAAGCGCTCATTTGTGGCCAGCGCGAGAATACACACATTCACACATGCGCACACTCTGGTCGACAATATTAGCGTCCAATACCGAACACTTTAGTGAGTCACGTTATATCGGGATTTGGAAATCTCAACGCTATGTTTTCAAAGAGAGATGTCAATGTTAGCTTTGCCGCTAAGAATATTTCAAATAAAAATCAAGAAAGTTTGAAAATTTTTTCAGTGGTAATCCTGTTTTCGCATAGTTCTAACCAATAGACTTTGGGAGCGCGCGCTCTACCGGCGTTTTTATATATATTTCTGAAAGATTATCAGCTGTGTAAAGAAAGAAGTTCTTTGTTCCATAACTCGTGAATGCAGAACACCAACTTTATCTGTTAAATGTGCAGTCTAAATATTTCAGATGTGCTAAAGTGGGGGCTTTTTATGTTAAAACAAAAGCTCAGAAATTATCATTAAGGCGTTAAAAGACTATTCTGTACTTATTACTGTTATTCTAAGATGACTGCCCAAAGCTATATTCTTTGTAGTACAAACATATTGCTCTATTCCGGCTTGCTTTCAAAACGAAAAGGAGCCGAAGTTGAAGCTTTTGCAGCTGTATTTTAATAAGCACTGCCGATCGAAAACCCATAAAAATTTCGATTTTTTCTTTATATGCTGGAAATGATTACTTATAGTATACATATGTATATGCAGTTGAGCAGAGTAGGTGGCGACGCAGGAGAACTGCATTTGACCGAACGCCAAACTAAACTCTGTCTGTAATTTAATAATAGTTTTCAATATCAATTAGCATGATTTAAGTGTGGGCTGCATGCCCCAAGTGGGCGTTTATTAGACAAGTAGATCAGCTACTGGTTATAGCTAATTCTTTGCTAATGAAAATCACCAGCAGAATAATAAAATTCAAATATCAAACCTTACAAGTTTAATCCCAATAACAACACTATCAGAGCTGCCAAGCTTATGTCATGTGAATAATAAATTAATGTACAAGATTTTATCGACCGTGAGCGACTTTAAGGCCGACTTTGCTAATATTATATGTATATAAAATATACAATTAATACATACTCACATATAGTACATAAACACATTCATACTGAAAATATGTCTTCATAAAATGTTAATATTTAAAATTCTGCAACACATTACACATTCAATATTGAAAACTAAGGAATAATTGGGAATTCCTTCAAAGTATTTTTTGCCAGAGAGAGATCTTTGCAATCGCTTTGAATTATTAAAAAAAAATATATAAGTATATGAATTTATTTCCTTTGCTACATGATAAATTATCTGCGGCTTTCACGAGCAACAGGGACCCAAAACTTAGCAATCTGCATCTGGACGTATGCTCACGCACATATTTAGAAATACACCTATGCGCCTGCCTGAGTGTCTTTATGAAGTAGCAATTAATGAATGCAAATTAGACAAAGGTGTTGAAGGCATTTGTCAAACACATGTACTATGTATGCAAATATATATGTGCTTATGCTTGTACATATGTAAGTATGCCTCACTTTTTTATGTTTTTTTAATTAAATTTAATTTTGCAGTTATTTAAAATGATAAAGCGTTTGAGCATGAATAGCTGTTGAAAAGTGAAGGGAGCCTAAAGGGTGTTACAAAATGAGTGCAGTAAATAATAGCGAATGATATGCGAAAGACGTTGATTTAAGCAACGTTTTAATTGGAATTTCACACATTCATGTGAACATTAATTTATGTACTAACATGCATGTGAATATACTTGTACATATGTATTACAGTTATTCATTTGCATGCAGCGTTGCTTTTTATAAATTAAATAACTGTACAGCAGCATATTCAATTCAGTCTTGTCCACAATAATTGCTTGGCGTATTACCAACAAGCAATTATGATATAATCGCCAAGAAGGCCAAACTAGATTTGCATATGTGCATGCGTCCGTGTGTGTGTGTGTGTATGAATATTTGTATGCAAATGCAGTGCTTGGCTAAATATTTTCGCAAAAGTGAGAGTGAGTAATGTTAAAATTTACAAAATAAATTAAAATATATACAAAAAATAATAATTTTAATTAACAAGTTGTTAACGGCAAGGAAATTACAAAGGAATTAAATGCATAACTAAATAAACCTCAATTATAATTTGCATAATGCCAAAAGTTTACATTCAAAGTAACTGCATGTGTTTACATATATATTATACTTATGTATATTCGCAGCATGTTGGTAAGAAAAATTGATATGTATCTGTGTATAAATATAGCAAATATACTTTTTTATACTCTCGCAACAAAGTTGCTAAGGAGAGTATTATAGTTTTGTTCACATAACGGTTGTTTGTAAGTCCTAAAACTAAAAGAGTCAGATATAGGGTTATATATACCAAAGTGATCAGGGTGACGAGTAGAGTTGAAATCCGGATGTTTGTCTGTCGGTCCGTCCGTCTGTCCGTCCGTGCAAGCTGTCACTTGAGTAAAAATTGAGATATCATGATGAAACTTGGTACACGTATTTCTTGGCTCCATAAGTAGGTTAAGTTCGAAGATGGGCAAAATCGGCCAACTGCCACGCCCACAAAATGGCGAAAACCGAAAACCTATAAAGTGTCTTAACTAAGCCATAAATAAAGATATTAAAGTGAAATTTGGCACAAAGGATCGCATTAGGAAGGGGCATATTTGGACGTAATTTTTTTGGAAAAGTGGACGTGGCCCCGCCCCTACTAAGTTTTTTGTACATATCTCGGAAACTACTATAGCTATGTCAACCAAACTCTGTAGAGTCGTTTCCTTCAGGCATTTCCATATACAGTTCAAAAATCGAAGAAATCGGATAATAACCACGCCCACCTCCCATACAAAGGTTATGTTGAAAATCACTAAAAGTGCGTTAACCGACTAACAAAAAACGTCAGAAACACAAAATTTTACGGAAGAAATGGCAGAAGGAAGCTGCACCCAGGCTTTTTTTTAAATTGAAAATAGACGTGGCGTCGCCCACTTATGGACCAAAAACCATTTCTCAGGAACTACTCTACCGATTTCAATGAAATTCGGTATATAATATTTTCTTAACACCCTGATGACATGTACGAAACATGGGTGAAATCGGTTCACAACCACGTCTTCTTCCAATATAACGCTATTTTGAATTCCATCTGATGCCTTCTCTGTATAATATATATATACATACATTAGGAAGCAATGATGATAGCGGAATAAAACTTTACACAAATACGGTATTTGAAAAATATGTAAATGACGGATAATGAAATCTCGATTACCACTTTATCATGCGAGAGTATAAAATGTTTGGTGACACCCGAACTTGGCCCTTCCTTACTTGTTAATAATTAAAAATGTACAAAATAAAGTACAAAATGCCTAACACTAACGCACGAGCTATCAACAGAGGCAATATGGCAACTTTTACCACGGCAACTGTCATTTGCTTTGGCGTCCACAAGCTAAGCCCTCTCGCCCGATATGTGAAAATTATTATGATTTCGCGAAAAAGTAAATACGAGTAAAACATGTAAAAACTCAAATACACAAAATTACAATAAAACAAGAAAAAATGTTAAAATGGTTTTCACAAATAAAACAGTTTCCATAGAAGAACTTGAATTTGAAGGTTCAGTTTGTATGGTAGCTACATATATGCTATAGTGATCCGTTCTGAACTATTTCTGTGATGATTTCACCATTGCCTTTGACAATAATCGATGCCAAAATTTGTTAAGATATCTCCTATTAAAATTAAAAAGTTTTTCATACCAGAACTTGATAATGGTCCGACATCGGCTGTTTTTTAGAGAGAAAAGATATCTCAAAAACTGAGTGACTAGTTTACGTATTGACAGATAGACGAACATCACACGTACGAATATATATTGCATGTGACTTGGAACTGCGTGTGGCGACAATTAATTGAGACAGAAGCGTTTCACCGTCTCAACTAGTTATAACTCCAAATTTTAGTTGAATGCATCGGTTCGTTGACACAGATTTCAAAAGGAGGCTCGTTTATAGATCATATAAATAAGATATAATGAGAGATCTGAAAATACATTGATCTCGTACAGATCCTGCCACAGCTCAAAAATACTCATTCATGCTAGTATTATGACGTCAGCAAAACATGAAATAGAGCCCTATTCCACAAGAACTCGCAACCACCAACAGTATGTTGTTAGCAAATATTTTGTTAGGGAAGGTGAAATTCTAGAAAATATGTCTGGAAACTTAATGTCGATATCTTGTTCTGGATGCTAAGCCCGACCTAAAAGCACAGCTTGATATTATTAGTCTTATTACTTTGAAAATTAAATTATTTTGGAAGCTGGCATACTCGTATATAATTATTATTCCAAAAATAAGTGCACGCAAACATAAAGAACAGTAAGCTGTAACAAAAAATAACGGTTAAAACGAGGAGTAAGCGGAAATATTGCGTTGCTCGCATTGCTGCTTTGTATGCGGCGCTTTGAGAATGAATTGCATTGAAAGCGAACATTAAAAATATAAATAATGAAATCATAAAATCGAGAAAAAGGAAAAAACGAAGCGATAGCAAACGAAAATTGATTGTAATTCAATTATGCGAATGAATGAGTGAGAGTGGATGCAAATGCAATTTTTCGCAATTGCCGAAGACAAATAAACAACGCCGAGCAGTTAACGTACAACGCGGCATATGCTGACGGCAGACGGTGGATGGCTACAATGGAGTGATGGCGACTACCACACTGTCGGGGCGGTGGAGCAGGCAGACGGCTAATAGCCAAAGCGAGCGAGGAGGACAAAGAACGCTGCTAGTTATTAGCAGAGAGGGGTGAGCTGATTGCCTTCTTGCAACAGATGCGGCAACGTAAATTAAATGACGGCGGAACGAGAAGCCGGGGTGCCGAGCACCATGTCAGTTGTCAGACGTATCGACAGTCAGTCAGCACCGACGTGTGGAGAATCAACCGATAGTTGGAGCTCGTGCAGAACAATGGCGACTGACAGCGGCGAATAAATTGTAGTAACAAATGGCAACAGAGCAAGAAAGCTGGTGGAATACAAACAACACATATCTGCTCTTATATATTCTTTGATTAATTTCAGCACGGAATTTTTCGTTTTATTTTATTGTTACAGACACTTCCGTTTGGCGAACTCGTTTGAAGTGGTGGGAGTGGAGATTTTGAAGTTATTGGAAAAACTAACAATGCTGTAATTAGATTTGATAGAGAAAATTAGCAAATAGAGTTCAATTACATTTTATTTTATTTCGGAAATGAGTTGAAATATATTAATATGAGTGTATTTAAAACAAACCAAAATCCAGTTAACAAAATTCTACATTCTTATTCGTACATACAAAATGTATTTTTTTTTGGTTTGGTTTGGTTTTAGAATTAAAAAGTGATGCGAAACCGTTTTATACCAGAAATATTTCAAAGTTATAATATTTCAAAGTTTTTTACTGAACCAGCTAAGTGGTGGCTAATTGATAGCTAGCAGCCTGGCCCTGTTTTGAAGTAGAATTCGGAAGCGACGATTCGTTCCTTATCTAAGGAATCGCCAGACCCATAAAGAGCTCCTTAAGTTTTCATCTCTTGAGCTCAGTTCTAGTAAGAGCATTAATTGCACCAATTTCACTTCGGGTCAAAAGGAAGAAATCGAGTTTTTGCAACTGTATTGCATAAGAAAAATAACAACAAAAACAATAAATACTGTCAGCATTTTCTATTTGAGTGTTGCATAAAGTTGCTCGAACGAAATTATTTTCTACTCCATTTACACACTGGTTGTTGTAGTTTGCTCATGCAAACCGGCAAAAATTGTCAATTCTCCTGACGAAATGAGCGCAAGTGCAGCCGAAAGCAGTCAGCACCGTTCGGACACACAATGCAGCCAAGATAAGCGATTGTCACAGCATGTTTGTTGCTTTTGTTATTGCAACAGCAATTGCACACATCCGTTAGCACTTAAGTCAGCTGTTACATATGCACGGGAGCTTATCCATGCAGCACACACATATGTACATAGGCATTATGCATTATGCTGTTGATTTGCATTCAAAACGTCATCGATTTCGTATTTACTTTGAATTCAGTATGCATTGAAAGCAATTGAAAATAAGCGCAACAACGATAATTGTTCGATAAGCACTGTCGCTTATTATATAAATACATTGCACATAAATATGTTTACAAGTGTCTATTTCCTTTTCAGCAGCTTTTTTCTTGCCTTCTTTGACTGTCTTTCGATTTCGTTTATTGCCATGTGTGGCACGTTATTTCTGCGGCGTCGTGTTAATATTTTGTTGCATAATGGTGACGGCGACCCCAACAACATTAAGAAATATGAACAAAAAACATATAAAAACGTCGACAATAGTTTATGAAAACTAACAAAAAAATGATAGAAAATAATTCCAAAGAAATTGCCCAGCTGGCGATTGTACGGGAGCGTACAACACTAAAAACAACAAGGTAGTAAAAAGTGCAAGTTAAAAGTTGCTTGAAAACGTGATGTTGTTGCTGTACGAAAGGCAAAGTTGAATGAAAATGAACATAGAAATGAAAATGCAGACTCAGCTATAAGAAACACGCTTACATAGTTTCATATATGCATGTATGCGCTTGTAAAGCTACATATGTAGATACTTGGAACTATCTGCTAATTTACTAAGAAAATGCAAACAATTGCAAAATGCAACTCCTTTTCAAATGATTTTTGTGAAAAGACATGATTTTCCATAATTATTGCTTTTATAATGTTATGTCATAATGGAAAAGCTCGGTGTTGGATGTTGATTTTGGCGCAAAGCCATGTCTTTTAGCACATCAGGAAACTGAGAAAATTGAAGCCTTGTTTTAGGCTTTGGCGAACAAGTTTTTAGAATTCTCATGATAAAAGAAGTTCGGAATTATGAATTTATAATTGAAAGGATTTGCTATTATCAGCGCTATTCTCATGCCCTCACAAAAATCACAACTCTTACTATTGTGAGTTTTTTGAATTTTGTGCGGTTTGCCTTAAACTGGCTTAATTCAAAAGCTCAAATGCTCAAAATTTCTTCAACATTCTGAGATGTTTGAAAGCAAACCTCACAAAATAAATCTCACAACGACATCGAAAATCGATATTTTATCTATACATATACACAATGATATTTAAACTTAAGTGTAATATATTTGCTATTTTTTCAATAGCTCATCGCCACAAGAGAAGCGTGGCCACTTTGAAAAGAAAGTATGCGATTATGAGACAAGTGTTGGCAAAAAGAGTTTGCAGATGACAAAGATAAATGGTATACTTTTTGCAATTTCCCTGCCAAGACGCACGCTTACGCCGCGCTGCTGGATATTACAAATACACGATCGCTCAGCGAATACGTCCATACAAGTTTGCTGTTCGGAAACCTGACGCCAATCTATGCAATTGTATCCAGCAAAAGATATATGTACCAATGTACATACATATATACCAGATACATAGGTATATATATGTATAGATAAGCAATGCAATTGAGGCAAAGCCACATTGCTAGTGTCAATATTCAATGGAATGTCGCCGTCACGCCGACACGCTGATAAGTTAATGGCATTCCTTGCAGTTTATTAACATTTCAATTTCCAATTGAACCAAAGGCCCACTGCAACTGCTACAACGTTGCCATAATTGTATGCTAAATAATTACATACCTATACATTTCATTTTGGATGTGGCAATGAAATGAAAGAAAACGGTAAAAGTGAGAAATCGGTTCGAAGCGCTCGTTCGAAAATTGGACGCGTCCTGCAGATAAAATGACGACTGTGATGCAATGCCTTGGCTGGCGGCAACATTGGCACCACCGTTATTTGGGCGCGTAGTCAAGATCCATGATACACAAGGCAAAGCCATGCATTTTATACTTATGGACATCAATGACTTATCGCTAATGGTTTGAGCATATCAGGCAGCCACTCAATTGAGTCAATTGGGCGGTTTAAGCACAGTCTATTAATGTTGTCAAAATGCTTATTTATTAGTTAGGCTGCCTTTTTTGTAATTACAATATAATTAAAAGCTTACAATTTCGGCAAGTGGGGCGCTACTTACCAATGCTTTCTTTCGCCTCTTTTAGCATTTAGTAGTATAGTAATAGCAGCGATCCATATACTACCAATTGAAAAATAGTTACCGACCTCTGATTCTCTCAGTCACCACTAATTACGTTTTGAACTCGATCATTTGGAATTAAACAGAATTTATTCATATTTTGTTTGGATTTTTTAACACTGTTTAACGTAGCTTTCTCTGGCGCAAACACTTATGCAACTTAATGAAAAATGTTAGCAATATTTCACTCAGAACACAACTCGTTGATATCGGCACTACTCACAGCTTTTTTTCCTGTGCTGTTCAGCTTTTATTACAACATTTATTGAAATAAAATGGCTCAAACTATTTTTTTTTAATTCCACATATTTTTTTTATTAAATCTGAAAATACTTGAGGCTGTCTACTTGTTTATGGAATTTTTCTTCGTATTCACCTTCAACAAGTTTATATGTTGTTGTTATGTGAGCGGACAATAATTTGGTGGTTGGTGAGTGATATCGTGTCGCATTCACTCAATCAAAGTGCCATTCACAACGGACAATCAGCAGACAGGCAGAAGTGATTTGCAGATATGCAACTCACACACGCACACACTCTCACATTTATTTATAACAAAACTGGAGTGCAATAGCACCGCGATTGCTTTGTGCAAATGTCTTTCGCGCGATTTCCGCGGTAAATGTTGCATTTGGTGTTATGTCTTTTTAATTTCGTCGCCTTTTTCAAATGTTTTCAGTTTGCACTCGGCACAATTCGCGCTGACGACAGTTTCGGTTTCCTTCAATAATTTCACTATTTATCACGTTTTCTTCGATTTTCACTGATTGCTGAATTGTCCCGTTGTTTCGCTGTTAATATTTGCGCTTTTGTTGTTGTTATTTGGTTTCCTCACACTCACTACAATAAATTGCGGCAACAGCAGCTCGTTACACGAACGCGGCGCGTAGCGGACTGTGCCGATGAACTGATCTCAGCAGCTCGACAGCTACAAAAGCAATTGCTTAGTTCGCTTTTCGCCCGACAGCGCAGTCGCCGCAAGCGTCGCTGCTTTCGCGCTTATCGAAATAATCATATTGGCCGCCGGCGCGTATACGCGATAAATAGTATTATTAGCCCTTGCCCACACACACACACGCGCACTTGAGCGCACTTGTAAATAAGATCTGTGTACACCAAATTTTGAAGACTTCTTTGTTTACCTGCTCAACGGCAATTCGGTAAGAGGTATTCCGCCGACTCGCTTCTTTCTTATTGTTGTTATTTTTAGCGGCAAGCGTTAATATTTATTGACATTATGAGAATTGCACAAACGATTTCTTTATTCGGCAAATTCACGCATTCCGCTAGAGAAAAGCCCCTTGAGGTCTTATTTGTGTTTACCGGCCGGCGTTTGAAGTCACAATTTTGATTGAGAGCTTTTTTGATGTATTTGTTTTTGTTTTCAGAAGAAATTAGTCTCTATCTACCAGTAAATATCATTATTTATTTGACAACTTGTTTATAAAACGCAATTGTTTAAAACTTTTTCTGCAATGCTTCCAAGAATTATCACTAAAATTTAGTTTTGTATGAAAAAAAATAAAGCATCGATTTATAATCAACTTTTTTTAGAAAGAAGCTCTAAAGGTTTGAAGAAATGCTAAATATGGAATTATGAACAAAAAACGACAAAGAACCAATGTTAGCGCTCATCTAAAATAGGCTTTGCAAATAATATTGTGTCGAAGTAATATCTAGCCAGACATCAGATATGGAGGTCTACGTAATCTGAACGGACTCGACTTCATCAACCATAAGAGTAACGTCATTATAAACAAAACGGTTGTGGCTATCAACACCATTCGGAACTTTTATACTTCTCAAAAGTCAAAAGCAGTCCAGATGGTCAGTTTCTCACGCTTTAGATAATCTCACATACACTTATACCCTTATGTGTGCGATATATATGCAAATATACAAATGAAAAGATTATATTTAATAATTTATATAACTTAATTAGAAACTTATCTTCCCAGAGGAAGTCATGCTTAACAATGTTTAATCCAACGGAAAGCTACATGTAGACTTTGATGGAGGAAACCAAATACTTTGACTAACTAAAGTAATTTACATTGATTTGTTATTAATAAAAATTAATAAAAATACATGGCTTATGATAATAACAACAAAATTTAGAGGCGTTTAATGAGCGCTGGTAACTTAATTAGAAACGACATTTGTTGCCCCGAAAAATAAATTTAAATAGCTTCGTGCCTCAACAAATGGCTCATTCGCTTGCAAAGCCCCTCGTCAATGCAACAGTGCAGTAGAAGCACAGGCGCCTATGCAGTCGATACCTGTAGACAAACATATAATTAAATAGCGATAAACAAGCATAATTGCAGGTAAGCGCAGAAAACGTCTGCGACGCCTTGCAGGTTGCCCCATATGCGACAGAGGGAATTAAAACCGAATTATGGAATCGGAATGTACTCAAATCCGGCGTTGGCGGTAAGGCGTGGCGAGCGTGTCGAGAACTACTTACTTGTGTGTACATGTATGTAAGTGCAAATAGACAAACATATGTACATATGTATTCTTTAAAGGAATTTCGTTTTTAGTGCTCGGTAGGTATGCAACCATGTAACTAATTAATAATTAAATATTCAGCGCATGCATCAAGCGGCGAAAATATGCCGCCGAAAATTTCTTTCTTTCTTTAATGAAAAAAGTAACGCCAAAGCCAATTCGAAAATATTTAAAATGAAATCAAATAAAACTTGTAACAGCTTGCTCGCTGACCCATTTGGCGGCGCTTAATAGTTGGTACGCGCAAGCGCTGAGCATAAACGATTTAAGTATGCAATAAACATAAATGCCTACGAAATGAAAACAAAATGAAGAGAAATCAATCAATATGCGCACACTTGCAGGTACACACATACATACATGTCTACAGGCAGGTGTGCACATGACATATTTCCACACCCACTGGAGGACGCAACGAAAGAAATACAATCACATTTAAAATGATAATGAAGCCATCAAGTAACGTGGAAAAATTGAAATGTGAGCTAAGCATTACATATGTATAAACAAACAAAGTAGGCAAGCTTGAATATTATGGGCACGAAAGTATTCGATTGTCAATAATAATGCAATAAAATAATAAAGTACTATAAACAATATTTAATGTAATGGTATTGTAGTATCTCAATAGACATAAAAATATAGCCAAATGAAATATCAAATTGACCCGGACTGGTCTGTATAGGTAAATTGATTTTTTCCCAAATCGATCTTAAGAGCACTTACTTGTATATTAATCTACATTAGCTTCCTTTTAGCTAGCTTATATCAGCAATCAGAAAGCCGGGTAACAAGAATAGAAGATACACCGTCAACCGTATTTCCATTCAGACACCAAATATGTACAACCAGGGTTAATAGTATTGAAAGATGCATCTTCTGCCCAAAGGGGTGTACAATCGCTTCAAGGCCAAAGGTTTTAATGGAAAAGCTTTAGTTTTTCATTTAAATTTAAGAAATAGTTTTAAATAAATATTTCTAAAATGTTTCGAACTCTTTCCAAGCAGTCTAGAACTCATGGCATTAGTTACGGAGGGGGTGGGATTTTGCAGCTTTTGAAGAGGTTCAGAACTACGGACCAATCAGCACGAATAGAGGGACACAGTGTGGGGAAATGAGATTGCACAGAAACGCGCGAGAGTCTGAGTGCCGACGTGTATGTACATACATATATATAACTGTACTTTTTCATTTGGTTAGGTGCTTATAAGTATTTATTTGTGTGGAAGAATGCGGCAGCTTTTAGTTTCGTTGCCTCGTTCGTCAGAATGGCGGAATGGTTGGGCAACTGCAACTAGTCGACAAAACAATACTGGTCCGCGAGCGTAACATACATATACACACCTACTCATACCTACCGACATGTTGCAAACAGTTTGTGGACACCGGTGGCTGCTGGCAACTGTATTACAAAAGATAAAATTAACAAAAACTAACTAAATGATCGTTGAGGCGTGACGCAATGTCCACCTTGATAACTTTGGGCAACACAACAACAACAGCAATGACAGTAAACGTAAAAAATCGTCAGCCATGCAAAAACAACAAGGCAATGAACGAGCTCATTCATGTTTGCAGCAATATGCGCTCACTGCGTTGGTGAGCCAGACATTTTGTGGTAGTTGTTGCTGTAGTTTTCGACTGCAGCAATGCCGTTTGCCTTTTTATGCGCATTTGAGGCATGACGAATGTGGCCGCACAGTATAATTATGCGCTCAACACTGGCGGTGGTGCGTATACGCCCCGATGAACCGTAATAACCGAACGCGAACGCAGCGCCGAGGGGTGGCCAAGGGTGCAAAGTGAGCAAGAGCATGCAACAAATGTTGTTGGATTTTTATGATTTCCTTTTCGCGTCACAAAAAGCCAACGTTTGGCTAAATCAGTTGCCACCAAGTAGGCAGCAGACTGTTTGGGAATGATTATTTGTGTGTGTGTGTGGCTTGTTGTTCAGTCATCGCTCTAACCTCAATAATGTCCGCCCAGCGAGTGCTTGGAATTTGTAAATGAAATTTATTACTTTAGATTGTGATTAGTGTTATTTATAGTTATGAACTGCTTACATGTACCGCACACGTACACACACACACACGCACACACAAATCGATTATTCAGCGAGGCTCTTCATGGGTGTCTCATTCACTTCCCCAGTGCCAGCCAACTGTGGCCATAATGAAGTTTCCACTGCGTCGGTGGCGCGTTTGCTTGGCAATTGCTGCCATTTAAAACATTTTTTGGTTAAAGCCCTCAACAAACAGTTTTTTTTATTCTCTTTAGAATGTCACCGGCGTAGAATAAAAATGGAAATCGGATGAACAACAGCTATGTTCAACGATGCGGCAATTCGGTCGAAACACAAGTGGACACCTATTAGAATGTTCAGCCAAATGGCAACAACAAGTTCACGAAGTCAATTTGGCTTGTTGTTGTTATTGTTATCGTAATGTAAGCTTTATGGCGCTGCTAAGATAGGAAGTTATGCCCGCCCCCCTCCACTTATTAGTAATTAAATTCTATATACATGTGTACTTCGATTGAATTGGTAAGCAAACCATGACTCTGATTGCGGGAGTTTAGCGTGTAATAATAACCTTTGGAAAAAAAAAACCATTAATCGCCTAGTTTATCAGAGCAACAAAGAAAATACATAAAATCAGATAGGTATAAATTTTCGTAATTGAAATAAATAAAAAAATAAAAAAATTCCAAACACTTTAATAAAAAAACCATCCCCATCTTTGAGGATCGCCATCAGTTGTTGCATCATTGAACAAACTGAATCCATTAGCCGATTTGTTCTGAAATAGCAGTCAAATGGTTTGATGTTGAAATGAAGACTGAAGTTACGTTTCCCATCTTATGTGAAGAATCCTCCTCTCGAGCACTTCTAGAGTAGCTTCATCATTCTTTTCAAAAATGAATATCTTAATAAATACGCTTCAAGCTGTTTAATGAAACTCATAAATGAGCGCATAAATTGCTGAAAATTAATCAAATATTATCCCGTCTCTTTGATGGCGGCCATAAAGCTACAAGGTCACTTTCAGCGCTAAGGCATACGCTAATCAGCTAAAGAACAAAAGCTTAAAGACTTTATTTCAACACGTTCGTAAATATATACATATGTGTACAACCATATAAGTATCTTTATACCAAAGTTTAGAAAAAAGCTTAAAATTTTGTGACTGAACTCTTAATTTCATACAGCCATGTTAAGTCAATTTGATGTCTTTGGCTTTGACAGAAAAGTCAAATTGCAAATTAAACTACTTCCATATATACATACATACACTTGAATTCAGCGGCCAAACAGCCGAACTGAAATCCACAAAAGTATTACCAGCAAATGAACAATGTCAAAATATTATCAAATCGACCGAAGGTTGCCACACGTCATCAAATGCGAATTATGACCGAAACTTTCAAACTCCAAAAGCCAACGACGAATTTCAATGCAGAAGCTAAAATATGCGAAACAAAAAATCTATGAAATGCAACGTTGCGCCCCTGCACCCCCAACACCGCGCTTCCACAGAGGCTGCACGTCGTAATGAATGCGAAAAATTTAGTAAAACTGTGTTATGCAACTCTTATACGCTTTATGGTCGTTCACACTTGAATTCGAATACGCGCTTGCGCACACTTGATCTCCACAATGACCTTTGCAAATATTTCGATGTGTTGCTTTTTGATTGGATTTTTATTTCTATTTAAATTTTGGTTTAGTTTTCGTTTGATTTGCATGTGAGCCGAATAATATTTTAACAAAGTTGAGTCGAGTGCATGTGAAAGTGGGCTGAATGGCTCTCAACTATGTATAATACACGGAATTATGGGATTACTTACTATGTACAGATACTTAAGAGAATTGACTTGCTCGTAGGCTTAGTATTGTGTTATTTATAGCACTTTATAAATTTTCGATTTTAGAGAGCCGAAACTATTACTTGAAGCTATGTATCGAAAACAAGGACATTAAAATGGGTTTTCAAACCTAAAAGTCTTGATCTATTCCATTTGAGTCTGCTGCGATCTAGGGTACAACGGCCTGGAAAACCCGCTGATGAACTCTGTCAGGTCCGCGCCAAGCTGCTGACTATCCTGCTTCGTTCCACGAAGACAGCATCGAAAATTACGATACCGCGACTAGCAGTAGATTCATGGTGCCCTCAATCACCGTAGTTGTGTTACCTTTTTATATAGTGTGCACAGGGGCCGTGAAGGCGTTAAGTTGTATTGTTGTTATTTTTTATAGCCGCCTTTATGAAAATACAATTTAATTAGCCACTTTGGCATTGCACCACTCATTCATCATAAAAATAAGACTGTTATGTGGCACATACATACACACAAATCTATTTGTGCTAAAAGTGGATGTGAATTTATAAAACAAAAACCAACAAAATGGCGCAATCGCTTGGCAAGTGCAAAAAGGTGTCTCTTGCTGGCTCTGTTGATGTTTGTGGGCGCAGCAAAAGACAACAACAACAATGATGTGTTATTAAAAACGCTTGATAAGCCACGCCATGGACGCTAAGTAGGCAGACTGGCGACTTGAAGACGGTTTAGCAACTCACACCCACATGCACGAGCACAAACAAGTGTTGCCACAAGCATGGCAGCAATCACAGAGACTAACGCTAAAGTCGTAGACGAAGATTGAGGCTGAGCTGCGCTGTTGCGGCGTTTTGAATGTCAAAGGTGTTTGCAGAATTTCGCAAATTGTACAGCAACAACAACAATAACCACACCTGCACAGAATATGTATACATGTATTGTATGTATGAACTTAACTGTAATTTTTGAAGTCTGGCTGTTGATCAAAATTATTTGGCTAGAACCGTCAGCGCGTGGCAAGTGGATCCCGACTTAGCTTCTCATAATTAATTTTGTGTGGTAACCATGGTGCTCAAATACATATTTACATGTGCCTTTGTGGTTGTTATTTATTATTGTGTAGAGTTCGCGTTGTCTAGTCTTGGAAAGGCTGAGGGTCAAGAGATAAGAATTGCTGCAACACAAGTATTGAAAAACTCAATTTGATATTTAGAATTTGCTGAAAAACTAATTTTGAAACCTTTTTAAGATATAATAGATCCCCAACCTGCGAGACTCATGAATGAAGCTGAACGAGTATGACAAAAATAAAGAGACTGGTTTCATTAATAAGAGTTGAGCTATGCGGCTTAACTTGAATTAGGGAGGAAAGGCAGAGTTGATCAAGTGGTGCTTTCAATGCTCAATTCAAGATCTAAATTTTACTAATAACTTATGAAAAAAAAAAATAAGATCAGTTCAAGCAGCTCTAGCTCTCTTACATAGGTGAGTGAGCAAATGCTATTAGAACACATTTCGGAGTAAGCATAGTCTAAGTATTGTTGAAGATTATAAAACAATAATTAGCAAAAAATAGTGAAAAGGCTAATATTTTGAAGAAAGCGTTCTTAACGCTAGCAAACCCCGTTCGTTTCACTACCAATCTTTCGGTTTCATTTCATCCATTTCATAGTAGTGCCAATTCTAGCTCCCTCCCTCTTCGCCATTTACTACATATAATAAGTACAGGTACGAGTATATACACTAGCACATTGCGCTGTCTTAATCGCATCTCTTTTGGTAATTCATTTAAGAATTCTAAGCCGCTTTCAATTCCAGTTAATTCATGGCAATGCCAATCGTAAATTCAACCAACTGACCGACTTACACGCTTATAGACAGAGCGCTACTTGTCTACTTGTCCGGTTTGCTGTGTTCAAGCCCGCGATTCGTAGCCCGAAGCTTGCAGTTCGCCGTTTACATTGTTTTTGTTTCTAGCTTGTTTTTTCAAACCCGTTTTCTTTTTACTCGCAATGGCTGTGTGTACTTGTAATTGCAGCGATATATTAAGCGTTATGGAGCGAGAATTTTGCTTTTCAAGTTACTTCATGCATTTCTCAAGTAAAATGGTGTTCATTTAGGTTTCTAGTATTTTTTTTATATGTTTCAAATGCATTTTTATGACAGTGTTTCGTTTTTAGAGAATAGCTGAAATACAACTTGAAATTAATTGAGCGATCCACGAGCAGCTATTATAATTGCAAACTGCTCTTTTAGAATGCTTTAAAATCAGAAGAAGTTTTGAATTGAGAGAAGCATATCCTCTACTCAAACGCATGACTTTATTCTCGATTCTGAAATCCCCTAACAAAATCCTTTGTGTTAAGTCAGATAAGTTAAAAAACTTCTACAACGGTTTAAGTTTTTGACACAATTGTGACGAAATTCGTTAAACAGAATGAGCCGTTGTCATTTGTCTCGCGAGAGTAGAAAATTACCCAAGATTTATGCATTGATATTTGCAAATGTTATGACACAGGCATGCTTGAACAATTAGTTTTAGGTCTTCAACCATAAGCCACAATTGCTTCTCACAATTCCGTTTCACCGGAATGTCCCGAGCCAAAGCTGGTAGCATTCCCAGGCGTAAAGTGGCATTTCTTCTACTGCAAATACGCATTCAGTTAAGTTATCTAATCTTCTGCGGATAATAGAATGAAAGCATTTCCAAGAACTGAGACAAGCACTTAAGTGCGCATTTAAATTGCTTAAGCACGTCTAGCCCAGCAATGCTTAAGTGCTGCAAGTGCCAATATAGTATCGGCCAAAGCCTGGCTAAGCCCCTCAACAAGGTAACAACAATTTTCGCATGCAAGGAGAAGAGCGGGGAGTGACAAAACAGTGTTTTGAATAGTCGAAGAGTTGGTGTGGAAGCTAATATCACAAAGTGTTTGTAACTTTTTGTGCTGCCAAAGTTACCGACCTTGAGTTCATTTCGCTTAGCTATATGAATACATATAAATACAAAAACAACATGAATATCATGATTTTTTCGTTTGGTTGCATAAGCGCCCGAACAGTGTATGCAATAACGGATTTCGTTTGGGATCCACGATTCTCAACGGTTTTTAAGTAAAAAACTGTCAAAGATGGACTAAGCGCTAAACAAAAAAAATATTATCAATAACATTTCGGGATCCCGAAATTATATTTCCGAGGTTACTTTAATATCGGAATCTCGAAAAATGTATGTAAAATGCCTCATTTGCACTTACTTGAAATAAAAAAGCGGCAATGAATGCGTCTCTTACCTAGAAAAAAGAGAGAGAGAGGGAAATATGAATAAACATTTCAACGTTTGCTTTGAGTAGTTTTAATAACGGAAATCTTAAGCAAAAAATGAGAATGCATTTATTGTTGTTTTTTACCCTTACTTTGTTTTCGTTTTTATTTATATGCATATGTAAGTATATGTAAATGTAACGAAGCATTGCAAAAATTATGAGCGCAACCACAAGCATTACGAAAAATTTGACATTAAACAAAAACCACATACAAATAATTGCAACAACTCGAGTACAACAACCTCTCAATGGCAACACAAACAACAGAAAAGAGCTGAAGTGTGAGAAGAGGCGTCGACCAACGTGCCACAAACATGATGGATTCATTGCAGCTAATACACAGGCTTACACACACACACACGCAGTCACGTGCAGCATTGCTCACTGCAGGTGTAATGGGTGGCTATCGACTGCTGTTGTTTATTGTTTAGTTGCTGCTACGACATTTCCATCTGATTAAGGCTGAGCCGAGTTGAGCCGAGCTGAGCTTTGGTGCGGCGCAAAGCTAAATCGGACGTGGAACATGATTAGTTGTTGGTTTTTATTGGCGTTTCGTTGTAGCCGAGCTTCTTATATGGAAATCTCATGCACTTTAATGCTAACGCTGTGATTGTTGTTGTTGTTGTTTGTGCTGCTTAGTTTACATTTGCGCGCTGTTATGATTCTACGCTGGCCTTTAGGCGACTTATTGGCCGCGTTTGTGGGCAATCATCGCGCAATTACCAGTTGCTGCTTATGTTTGTTGTTGCCTGCTTGTTTTTTCCTTCGAAATTCCTTATGTTGCAAATTGACAAATCAGCGAGTTGTTGAGTTATTGCGGCAGCGTTGAACACCAACAAATGCAGCAAGTTGTTAAGCCAACTGCAACATGAGGCGACTGGCAGGGTGTTGCAAGTTGCAGTTGCGCAGAGTTGCATATACAGTCAATGGGGTGCAGTTATAAAATGGGAGCGTGGATTTTCTGCATGGGTGAGGGGAAAAAGCACGCCAAAGTTACGCCATCAAATTGTTTATTTAAATACCAGCGACAATTGGCCAATTTCTAGTTATGTGGTAATTGCTGTTAACAGCTGTCGCAACACACACACAGCCACGCCGAGATAGTCACAAGCGAGATGAAAATTATGGTAAGAATAAAGATTATCCACATCTCTAACGGTTTTAAGCGTGAGTCGTTTGACCGGCGCGTTGGTGTCTAAGCTTTTTGATTTTTATTTTTCCGAGTTTTTAAACAATTTCAGCGTTAGCAGTCACAACTTTATTTCAAAGGTAAAAAATAATAATATTTTTGTTTTTGGTTTGTCATTTGGTGTCATGTCTCATGACTTCTGATTTCGAAATTGTCTTGCCTATTCACAGTGAGCGGTTGATTATTATTTATGAAGTACAGGCCTTTGGAACATTATGAAGGGAGTCAATAGTCTATTCCTTATTAAAAGTAAAAACAAGTGTGTTTGAAAATTTTTGAATTAATGTCTTAATCCCGTATTACTTATTAGGAGAAAGCAGTATTTTTCGATCCAATCTTTAGGAACCAACGCAAATTGTTATAAATTATATACAAAAGTGAGCGTCTTGCGCGCTATCTACTAGTCAAAATCAGTTAATGCAAAACTTCTGCAGCCTGACTCATGCCTGCCGGATGACTCACAGTTGAGCAGGCACACATTTTTTCCTTTCTCCATCACCACCTAATCCACATATCGCGCCTATTTCACCACTTGCTGCCCGCACGCCAAGTCAGCGAGCTGGTTTCTTCGCAACGCAGCAGACGCAGCTTGAATACGAACGCCGGAGTTCTATTGCCATTTAAAAAGCTCGCCAAGTGATAGTTTGTAGCTGCAGATGGCAGTAAATCATGCGGCGCGAAAAGCAAGAATGTGGCCTGCCATGAATTCCGCAACGCAGGCCAGGCCACTGTATGTACGCATGCATGTGTGTGTGCGTTTAAGATACTCTTTGCCTATCGTTAAGTGGCTGCTCAATTAAAAATTCACATAACGTAAATTTATCAATTTGAATATTCAGCTACCGCACAAATCCACATCGCCATCCACTTGCCGCATGGCGCACACAGCAGCGGCAGGGAGAGAGCGAGAGGGATTGCGAGCAACGCAATTGGGCGGCTAACACAGTGGGCTGTGGCCGGAGCTAAGCTTCTCGGCGCAAACTTGCAAATGCCAAGCGAGCAGGAAGCATTAGCTGTGTGCAGAAGAGCAGTCTCTACATATTAAGATACACGTACATGTACGTAGATATGCATGTTCGTAAGTGCAAATGTTCGCAAGTGTGGCGGAGCCCCAACCGCAAGACTCATCAGCCGTGTGTGGTTCATTTAATTAACATAAAAAGGCCAGTCAGCAGACAACAGTCAGCGCAAAGTGCGGTACGCCACAGCTCCCCGCCCGGTATGTACAAACATATGGGCTCCGTGGCAAGCAGGCAAACATTCCAAGCAGCCAACTGTTTACATTCTTGCAGACAGTTATCGGCTTCATTCTGCTTACAATGAAGTTGTTGATTGACTATTATTGCCAATTGTTGGTTGTTGATGGAAAATTTGCATTCTTGCGGGGAACCAACAGTCACTTGACAGCACTGGCGAATATGTTAGTACATATATATGTATGTTTTGCATAAAAATCTCCAATTCATTTTGAAAACTCAACTAAAATGTTGTGAATAATTACGTAATTTGCCTAATGACTATTACTTTGCAAGTTTTCTTTCCACCAACACTAGAAGTATTCTCACAAAACATTTGTTTTCACTCTTGAAAATAACGGCAGAATCGTAAAATTATTTGGTGGGGCATACTGCACTTACCTAAGGATAAACGTAATGCAGTTTAAAGGATGAAAGTTTCATGTGGGCGTGTCACCGCCCATATTCATATTAATACCTGTAATTTAATGCTTTAAAGTAGATGTAAACACAAAAGTTAACTCATCTCCTTCTCCCTCTAATGTTTAGCAACCCTTCTCAAAAATAGGCGACATTGCGGTTTATGTCTTTGAATATTCTTCATATAGTATACCAACTTTGAGATTCAAAATTTATTCGCCTAACTTTTTACCAAATACAGACTTTTTTACTGAATATTTCATGTATGATTTGGTGCCTTCTTTCGGTCCATTCGGTTTCGGCCTAATTAAAAAACAATAATGTATTATTTAGTTTCTATTCGCTGGAATTAAGAAATTTAATAATAAATGCGATATTTGAACAACTTATATAATATCGGGCACCCATTTCACGAAAAATATGCACTTAGCTTATTAAGACTTCGTACAAATTTGTGAGCTAACCAAAATCTCATTTCAATAAAAAGACAAACAAAAACCCTGCAATCATTTCCGGTGATTATTCGATTTCAGTAAACAAATTACTTGCCACACGGCACAAGTAAAGATGCGAGAAGAAATAAAAAATCAAGTTTCAACCACCAAGTTGACTGCAAGACTTAAAATATATAAATAAAGATTTCAAAACCGTATTTTTCCTTTTGTTGTCGCCCACAAGCCAAATAAACTACACAAAGCACACTGAATGAATGACAAAGACAGACAAGTGAAAAACACAAATGATATATGGTCCAGCTGTTGCAAATTCACGCGTTGTTTTGCTGAATTCGCAAATAAAATCAACAAAAACGCATACTTTTTGTGGCGTCCAAGCAATAGGTTCAATTGCTTCACTGCTGCGAAAAATATTATCGCTGAGATGGCAACTGAGCAGATGCGAAGGCGTAACTGATGCGACGTGGCGCAAAATAAGCCAAAAACGCCGCCACAAAATGAAAAGTTGCTTAAAATAAAATAAAATGAATATTTTTAAATCAGTAATAATCCAAAAAAGAAGAAAATTGTCGTAAAAAATGAAATACAGTAAATAATGAGAGTTGAATGAGTAAAGCACCGCATAAAATAGCATACGCCCAAATAAAAAATTGTCAGCGTTTATTTTCATTTGCACGCACACTTTGTTGCAATTGCAGCCAAAACACACGAAAAGGTCTAGTCACATATTGTCGTGCCTATTCATTTGTTTGTGCAATCACTGCCGCAGCTGCGCTCATTTCGTGCCCCATACTGCACTTGTCCGGCCATTTTTTCGAATATCGAAATGGCATCATACTTAATAGTAGTCATCAACTCGTAAAATGTCGCGTATACGACATGGATATCGGCGACAAGTGCACCTATTCTATACATGAGGCTGGGGAGGCACCGGTGCCACCGAGTGAGTGCACAAAACGTGTGTGATACATCAGTGAGTACGAGAATGAGTGGAGGCAGGCGGCTTTCGATAAGGTGGACGAGGTGCGCGGGGTAGGCTACTTAACTAGTAAATATAGTAGATTTGCTCATATAAATGATCAGTGATCCATACAGCCTCGCACATATGTACACATACATATCTACATACAGGTATAGATGAATAAATATGTGAAATTTAGTTTCCCCACTGATGATTTCTCGACTCAAGGCGCAATTGAATGACTAAGAGCCCGTTTGACTGCGGGGAATATGTTTACATATTAAGCGGAGTCATTAACTTTTAGTTACACAAATAAAAGTATACATTTATTTATATGAATATATGTATATACAACGTATGACATTTATTAGTGTATTTACGATTATGGTTCGTGATTTGTCAAAGGCTGAAAACTCATGCTTTAGAGTACACACTTTGTAATGTACATATGTATGTTAGATGCTAGAAAATTAAAGGTAAAATTTTACAAAACTTTTTTGGAGAATAGTTTTTTGTTATAGTATTTTCATTGCTTTGGTGATATGTTTCCAAAACGAATGTACAAATTTCTATATAAAGCACAAAAACAACTTCATGTACACCCTAATGTGATATATGCGTTACAATGATAAATTAATCATCGCCCACAGTATTTGAAAAACTCATTATAATAACAAAAAACTTATTGCATTGCTCAATAACACAATGCAAGTCAAAACAACATTATTATTACATTTAATTGAATGTGAAAAAGTTGAACAACTCCTTTCCCTTTCTCCCAACACTCTTTGCATTTACTTTCTGTGGCTAAGGCTGTGTGCACAGTGAAGCGAATAGCAAAAACAAACATAAATTCAAATCCGAAGAAATTGTTCAGATCGAATCACTATAGCATATACAAGTACTTGTAGGTGCTATGCAAACTGGACAACCCTCTTGTATTTGTGATAGGTATTATAGCTTCATTACCACTTGTTTAATTTTGTTTTGTATTTTCTATTGTGCTTTTTTTAATATAAAAATGTCCCTTGCAAGCTTGAAAATATCTGAAAATATTGAACAATTAAGATGTATAACAAAGTGAATGCAAATGTGGTGGCTCGTGTTTTCACCATCGACAGGAATACTCGTAGTGCCATTTTGCCATAAAAATTCGTTGTTTACATACTTACTTATATACGAATACATAATAAAAATGTTAAGGAGTTAAAGACTAAAACGTCCCTATCGAGTTATTCAAACAAAGTGATATTAAATCGTTAACAATTTTACGATAAAAATTGATTTTCAGCTTTAAAGACAAATCAGACATGGACTATAATTGGAACTCCTAGAATCATGGCACGCTGAAACTCTAAGCGGCCTATTTAATTTTGATTTAATATATTTTTATTGTAAACAGACTCGTATACACATACATATATTTTTATACAAGCAATCTATAAAAAATGTGTTTTTCCACAACAACGTTGCCAGTTTAACTTCAATTTTCTACGTAATCGCCGATTTCCCGGACGAATGAGCTCATAAAACACCGAAGCTCAAAACAAAAAGCGTTTAGTACCATTCAATGATTATGCAAACAGGCTGTTATTAAAGCATTAAGTGCTTAACAATCGTTTACGCAAACAGTTTGAGTTACTATTATTATTATTACGTCGCCTGATTATGGCTAAATATTTAAACTAATCGAAAAGAAAATTTGTATTTGTATACTATGTACTTGTGAGTATATTGTGAAATAGGTGAAGTACCACATATGTATAAGTCTGAAACTTTAAAGAAAGCGAATATATATTCTACACTATAGATACTAATAGAAACTGAGTCAGTTATTACCATTGAGATTCTTATATGTATATTTTTACTTTCATTTGATATGTCGCCTATTTAATATTGTCCTAAAATAATTTTTGTGTTTTTATGTACCATAAACGTCAACCTTCAACAATATATTACCATATTTGTATGTAAATAAGTATATGTATGTCTCATACATACCTATTTACTCATTTGCATCACCCTTCTGAACTTTTCCATTGATTTAATTAAATACTGATTAGATTTTTCAAGGCAAGACAAGAGTCTTGTATTTTTAATTTTCCACTTTGTTGACTAGACGTTTCTCAGAGCACTGTTAAAAGCACGAGGAAAAGTGCAGTTATATTTGCGTTACATGTGAGTCACAAGAGCGGCGCAATTTTAATACATACATACATATAAATATAGAATAACTCAGCAAGATTTGCACGCTCCTGCTTACACTTTGAAAGTAATGTTCATAAATGCTTCTATAATCGATTCTACGCCTTTTAAGAATACATTCACAGGTCGTCAACAACTACATGGATACGAGCTTGAGTTTACTGCTTATTAAACTCTACTTACGAAAAAGAGAGTTAACCATACAACAGAAGTAATTCTCTGCTTTTTCACCTCGATCACTATCCTGCTTGAAAGGAAAGCAGATTGTGTAAACTGCCTTATGATATGGACCAAAATATCGCGGTTGTATGCACTTGCTGCATGCAGAAGCGCTATTTCGGCGAGTTTCAAGTGAAATTAAACAACAAAATTACAAGTATTTCATTCATATGTACATACGTACTCGCAAATTTTTCACCCACTAAGCAGAAGAATCATCACAACTACGAATATTGCCAGACTATTTATATTCAGTGTCGTAATAATTCTAATAATAATGTTCATGTGCAGAATGAATAAAGGAACAAGATGTGCTCGGTCTGAATGGCTAAATGATTACTTTGTACAAAAACACACACATATGTATAACCATTAACATATGTACATACATACTACATACTATATGTACATATATGCATATACATTTACATCTTTGAATTTGCAATCAGTTTAAAATTTTATTAGTTTTTTTATTGAGGCAAAGAAGTAAACTTATTAACTTATTTTTATATTACACATGCTGTATATGTAATATATTCATATATATACATATGTATGTACATATACCATATATATTATATAGTATATTGTCTATTCATCAGCGTTTCAAACGTAACAAATTCTTTATATGATCTATTGCTTTAGTAAGCGATTATATACGCTGCTTCTGCACTTGGCCTTCAATCGAGCGTAACGGCGCAAGTGAGCGCACAAAGAACTCTTTCGATGCTTCCCACACCGCCCATCGCACCGAACGTTCGAGCTGCTAAAATTATAGAATTTACGTAATAGGGCAAAAATACTCGAATCAGTGTAAATATTTATATACAGGTATGCATGTGCATGCATGTGAGTATGCCTAGGTTTGTTTGTGATCAGCAGAACACAGCAAGAATGAAGGGAGGCGCAAGAGACAGGCGGTTAGGAGCACGACAATGCAATTTAGAGCAGCAAAATTAATAAAAATTACAATAACAAATGAAAACGAAAACGAAAAGAGTACAAAAAGCTTTGCAAAACATCGATTTCATTTGGCGCACAGCATTTGCATTCGATGATTGTGTGTGTGTGCATGTGTAAATTTTATTTGGCGGAACAGTCAAAGGAAGCAATAGCGGCTAAAGTAAGTAAACAGTGGTGCGATGGAGAACGAAACTGTATACTACATACATGGGTACAACAACAAGCTCAATAAAGAGACAGCAGAAAACGCTCAGAAACGCAAATATTTTCCCATCAAAGAACACTCATACCAAAGCGCTAAGCTTAAGACGCGATCAGGCAATAGTCAAAGGCAAAAATGAAAAATAAATCCACTGAAATATTTGTTTGTGTATACAACATACGTTCGCTTATTACGAGTATAGCTCAAATTATAAATTTGTTTTTGTAAAATTCCACTTTGAAAGCTTTTGAACGCAACGTCTAGTTACCTTTGGTACAGATTCTAGCAATTTTACTTTTAAATACTGAAAAACATTGCCTCAATAAGTTGTTTTTGATAGGATTCATTCATTATATCCAAATATATTCGTAATTCTCGGCAATTTTTGTACGAATTTTCTCCCACAGCAAAAAATAAAACGGAATTTAACAATTGTGGAGATGTCTTAAAGTTACATAACGGTTTTATCGAATGGATAAAACCCATATTCACCAGAGCAGATTAATTAAAAATACTTAAATAAATATGTATGTATGTATATTCAGGAATGAGAAAATAAATTTCCGCTTTAAACAACAACACAGAAAATTACATTCCGAAGACGTTCGAAAATAAACCATGACAAGCCCGAAGGCCATACATACCACACACACACACACCACACCACACTCCACAAACATACCTCCACAACTTTAAATGGTAAATATGCGTCGTCAGCAATAGTTGAATGCAAATGCGCATGTCCGTCCGGCCGACTGGACAAATGTGTTTGCAAATTCTAGGCAGAAGAATGAGAAATTGGGAATGAGGGATATAAGCAAAGTGCTCTTAGTGATGACATGTTGCCTGGACGGTCGGTTCGTCAGTCAGTCTTTGCATTTATTTGTCTGTAAAAACGGTCAACAAATAGACTACAAAAAGCTAAGTAAATAGGTGTATGTGCATATTTGTAAAGCATTTGCGAATTCGCTATTTGCCGCTGTTTTAGCTGGAATTACAATGCTGTTAAAGAGCGTGGACGCAGGGGTATTGCCTTTGTAGATTCGTTAGAAGGACAATTCAATTAAGCTTTTTCAGTTGCAAAAGAATATGGTTGAAAAGTTTTTTTTAACAAAACGTTTCATTGAGATAAAGCGATTTAAGCTAGGGAATCGGCAAGCCTTTAGACTATTAATCTAAACAAAATATTAAGTACTTTGCCTAATCCCACAGATGCAGATAAAACGTTAAGTAACCTTGCAACATTAAGTAACCTTGTAATTCAAGTAGCATCCGAAGTTACTGCAGGTCAATAAGAGGCAATGATCCCCAAAATATTCTGCATGAGTGCAACCTAGCCAAAAAAATCTCTGGCTTTACTCTCTACATATGTATATGGTATATCGAATTTGCGCCCAAATCTGAGCTAACTATTTGTCTGATAGTTTACTGAAATGTATGGGATAAATGTTGATGTTTTTTGATAATCGTCGAGCGTTATAATTCCTTCGACGACCGTAAAATTTTGCACTAACCTTCGCCTTGCTTCGCAAGTTCTACCCGCCATTTAAATAACTGTTCCATATTTTTACATTTGGTTCGCTCGAAATCTGAAACCGAAGCTCTTTGAGTAGTAGACACATATTTAACACAGAGTGCTAGGGAACGCTCATTCTTTACAGTGTGCGATAATAATCTTAGATGCAAGGCATGATCAAAGAAGAATAGTATTATTGTGGTCAGGAATATGTCAAAATCCATCTCTGCCTAGTTTGGTGAGTTTGGAGCCGCAGATCTCAGACTTTTCGAGGGCTCTCAATATTATGGTTATAACTGGTACTAGAACTGGTTAAACAGTCTCAGTGCTTATCATTTTCCATTTAAGCCCTCTGTTTTTGATTTTGAATGCAACACCAACAATGCAGAAGCGCTAACACTGAACAAACACCTGCACTCGAGACTCAAACAAACACAGACCTATCTTCGCGGTTCAGATGCAGAGTCATTTGTTGTATATAATAACGGCGCACAACAACAGCAGCAGCAACAATTACTTACATATATTCATAGTCGTTACAGTAGCGAAGGCCTGCAGCTGTGAAATGCTGCAACAATGGCTATCATACATTTTCTGTCTGTGTGTGTGTGTGTGTGTCTATTATACAAATCGGCGTGCGCAGGTGCAGCAAGCAGCGAAGAGCGCCGCAATATGAAAAACATGAAATGAAGGTACATAATAAAAGTAAGAAGAAAAACATAGTGATTGCACTAAGAGGGGCTAGAGCCGCGACTCAGCGCTTCGGTCGCGTAATCAGGGTGTAACAATTACGCGTTATGAATACGATAGACAAGCAGCAAACCTGTGCACAAACACACCTCTGCCAAGCATATGCGCTCATTAAAGTGTGCGCTGCATGTATGTTTGTATGTATGTATATATGCTCAAAGCCCAACAAACGAGGCAAGTTGCACGCGCAAGCATAAAAATAGAAGCCTAAACGTGGCTGTGGTTCAAGCTGGCGGATATTCGAGCTTTGATGTCTGATTTTGTTGCTGCTGCAGCGCAGCAACCTGCCGCGATGGGCGAACACTCCTACACACCTACACAGCTGCACAGATGCAAACATGCAACACAACGTGCTGTGGTGTTGTTGTTGGTGGCTGGCATTAGCTGCTGGCGGGCTCATGCGCAGGCGTAGCGTAAAAATTGCTTCGGCAACTCATTTTTCGCGCTTTGTTGCTACTGTTGAGTGCCTTTCGACTTTGTTGCCGTTATTCTTGTTGTTGATTTCGTTGTTGTTGTTTGCTGCATTACCAGCAATTTAACATAGACCTTAAATGTTGCACTCGTGAATACTCATGTTGTAGTTGTTGGCTGCGCTATTTCCATATTTTCGCCACACTCGCTGATGGTTCGGCAATGCGTGCAAATTTATTGTTTTTGCCTTCAAATTTGCTGCCACTGCAAATTTATTTATGATTTCTTATTTATAATTTTAAAGTGGCTTCTAGCGCGTGATTTTGGTCGTCGACGTTTTGAGTTTTACTTCGTTGTATTTTGTTGTGGGTGCAAGCAACTCGAACATATTCCAAACTGCTCCGACCGCCTGACTTTCAGTAAAATCACCGCTAAGTTTGTTTAAAAGTCTCCTTTTATATTTGTATGTTCATCGATAAATTGTAAAACAAAGTTTTTAGCAAAATATTTAGTTTACTGTAATATTAGTTGGCTTATGTTTAGGTGGTGCTCTGCACCTAGGCCAAGGTGTTCTTATTTTAGCGAGTCTAAACGGAGCAAGCGATAACAAAACTAACTTCTGCGTATACTGTCTCAAATCTGCTTAAACAGTCCTCTGTTTGCTTCAGAGTTCTGCCTAAAAGCAGTTCGTCTGTTGGAAGAAATCTAATGAAGTACAAGTCTTGACAAGGGCTCACTATTCAGCGGTCATACTGAAGAGAGAAACAATATCATGTAACTCGAAGTTACAGTATTCATTGGTTTTTACAACTAATCGCTTTTTCACTAAATAACCAACCCTAGTAATAATTAATAGTAATAATTCTTAGTGACCGCAGTCAAGATGAAAAGATTCGTCTTAACAAATGTTCGGAGTATAAAGATAACGACATTGCACACTCTCTAACTACCATACGATATACTGTCTTCTGAGAAAAGGCCAGTAAAGACCACAATCTACTAGATTCATATTGTTCGAATCATTTATTAAGGGATGGAGTTCACAGAACTTCGATTCCCGACAATCTACAATTTAGAAATGTGTCAGTTTTGAGCAATCAATGTATATGTGGTGGTATTAATTTACTGTATCAGAAATGAACTAAACATCTGACATTGTGGTCGAGTGATCCTTATTATCGACTGATTTCAACGTGCTTGTTGTATCCAATAGCAGATTGATGAAGTCACATCAAAGGGAGTCCCTTTGTCTGAAACCTCGTTTGGTATCAAACGGCTCGGGGAGGTCCTTCCCGATTCTGATGGAGCTTTTGGTATTGCTCAACGTCAGTTTACACAGCCGTATTAGCGTTGCGGGGATATCAAATTCAGCATCGCGGCAGAAAGACAGCACATTTTCGTGCTGTCAAAAGCAGCTTTGAAATCGAAGAAAAGGTTGTAAGCGCTGCTATAAATAAAATAACAATAATAAATTTCGCACAATTCAAATGTAGTCACGGCACGCATAAACTGTTGTTTTTATTGCAGTGATTGTTGGGTTATGTAAAGGTGCTAGTGGTTTAAAGTGTTCATCGCGTTCGAAATATTTATCTAATGATTGACTGTATCTAATCTGTGCGTGTCGATATGTGTGCATATAAACGAGCATGTACGAGTGTGTGAAGAGATAATTCGCGAGTAGCTATGCGTAGCGAAAACCTCAAACGGCACTTAAGTACATACCACACGAGCGCTTGGTATCACTTGATGCAGCAAACGCATTTTTCACCACCGCCCATGATGCAACATTTGGCGCGTTTTCAGTTTCAACCGATCATAGGTGCTCGTATAATTATTGAAGTTGCTGCATTACTTACGAATTGGAGCGGAAAATATGCGTATCTGTGTGTGTGTGTTACGTACCTGAAAGGAAGTATGAAAATATTGATCAAAACTGTTAAACAAAATCACGAATATTTGGTGGATATATTCATATATAATATAAAAATAATAAAACAACATATAGTATATATTCCTATTCCGATACAAAAAAGTGGTAGAAGAAAGTTTAATCAACATCTAATAAACAAGCGAATACATGGACATATGGAAGTAAAGAAAATAAATTTGGAAAATTAAAACAAAAAAGTTAAAAACAAATGAAGCCGGTGAAGCCAACAGCTGGTTTCATATATATATATGTATACATATATGTATGTGTGTGTAAGGATATACAATTCACATGAATTAATTTAACCACAAGCGAGCAAAAAAATGAAGAACAACACAAAATTTAATCAGAAAAGCTCCATTTTTCGATTTATAACTGCGAGTGTTGTTTATTTGAAAAAAAAAAATAAATAAAAGAATATGCGTGAGTGTGTGCACATGTAATGAACGAATTTTAGCAATGACCGTTCGAGAGAAAATGTTCGTCCAGCTGGCGATTTGCGAGATGTGTTTATGCTACTCGATGTACGGCAATGTTACCGTTATTTTGTAAAATTCACTTAAAAAGTTTTTGAAAACCCAGCCTACCGATTTATTGCTTTTAAGCCCTTCAAGACTGGAAAACCTGTTCACTTAATGCCAGGTCCATAGTGGGGCGGTGCACTATAGCAATTCCATTTTTGCTACTAAATTCTGTGATTATAATTGTTTTACAGTTAGGGAATAGAATCTAACACTTACACCTTAATTTTTCACTTGAAGCTTTTCGCATCCAAATTTAACCTCTAATTCACCAATGTAACATTTGAATCGACTTTCTCGTAAATTTAAGCCAGATGGTGATTGTACATTGTGATTTCAATGGCCAAAAGTTCTTGCCGTTGAATTACAATATACAATTTCTGAAAAGTGGCAACGCTCTTCGCAATGCCAGTTTACGACTGCATTGTTCGCCGTTGTGCCGAGCGCTCGTAGCTCTAGGCACTAAAAGTGAAATAGCTTTGTTTAATTGAAAACACAAAAGGCATGAGAGTTCTTTTTCCCCAGTCATTGTTATTGCAAATGCTCGCATAAGGCATAAAAGTGAAATCGATGCAGCCAGCGAGCGAAATAGGCAAGTTGGCTAGTAAAACTGAAAAACAAAAATAAAACGTATGAAACTGAGAAAATCGAATACGTTAACAGCATTTGGTAGCAAACAGAAATCATTAAAAGCAATTTGATGTATTTAAATTTCATTTTTTTCTTATGGCTACTCATTTACCAAATGAGAAAATAACAACTGTTCGTGTGAGTACAAATACACGTCGCACAAAATGAGCTTCGAATAATTAAAAAATAATGCATATGTGTGAAATCGGAAGAAAAATGGAGGTATTGCCATAAAAGTGTTGAAGAAGAATTTAACTGCTTTGTGTTTGTGTCGCGTGTGTCACAAGCCATAAATTGAAACGAGTTTAACACTTCAGTGATCGCGAATACTTTACTGCACACTCGAAATAGACACACAAAGTCGAGAAAAATGGCTGTAAAATTTTTTTGAGGCAAACATTTGCAGAATTGGCACAAACCGATCCATAAATGAGCACTTTCGTTGCTCATATGAGGGTCAAACTGAAGTTTTGTAGAAATCAGAAATAAAAAATGACTTTTTTTTTAATCTTTTTTTAAGTATGCGTACGCTTAGTCCACTAGCATGGTTAACCCACGTGTTGGTTTAACAATTTCTTTCCATTGTAACCATGTCCTCAACATGAGCTCTGATTTGATTTCCGTTGTTGTTGTCAAAGGTGTGCGATTCAAAAATGAAACATCGAATCATTGAGCCATCTAATATTTTTCTGATAATAATTTCGTTACTCACTCCCAATTTCTTCTTGATTTTCGAAATGTTTAGCAGTCTTTTCTCAGTTTAAACTTAGATCAGCACGATTTGTGCAATTAAATAGGTGTCGTAATATTTGGTGTACGAAAACACCGCACATGACAGTTTGGTGCGAATTTCGAAGTAATAGCATGTGTAAAAATAAGTATCTTTGGATCTGGACTTGAGGTTTGGAGGCTTGAAGAACTTTAGACTTTGAAAATATTTACTAACTACTTGCATATTTTTTAATGAGAGCAGAGAGGTTACATTAGAAGGCGGATCATTTTCATTGTTTTAGCTGTATATAGGGTAGTCGAAAAAGTCATTTCGTATTTTGTCCATATAGTGTTGGAAAGGTGAGATTTTAAGCTACAAAAAGTTCCAGCTTCAAGTTCCAGCTGTTCAAAAATGACTGAAAAAAGGAATAAATTTGCTATATGTATCTTGAAATTTTTGTATAAAGGGAAGAATGCCGCGCAAGCCATCAATGAAATTTTTGAAGTTTACGGAGACGATGCTGTATCAGTTCGTGTAGCACAACAATGGTTCGCTCGCTTCCTTCCTGGTAATTTCGAAATTTCGATTTACACTGATGAAAGTTGCTACACTGATGGAACAATGTCTCTAGCCGAAGATTGGCAAAAAGTGGTCGACCAAAATGGTACATATTTTTTAACTTCTTTATTATTATAAATATAAAAAAGTAAGTTAAAATTTAATTAGAAATAAGAAAATACTTTTGCGACTACTCAAGAATTCGACATTTGACATTTAAGAATTTGCCACAAACGTATGTCCGAGACTCAAGTTCATGCAAATTCTCTCAAAAGCATTTTTGATTTGACACACTTTTTCTGTCATTGTCGAAATAATTTTTAAGACTTTTACAACTACACTTAGAAAAATCAAATAAATTTTAAAATTTTAGTGAATTTTGAACCACTGAACAGAAAAACTGAGTGACATATCGCTTGAAGAGCTCAATATTCATTAAATATTTAGTATTCTTATATACACATGTACACATATTGAAGTGAAATGTTCCATCTCGTTCATCACGATGCGCCTCGTTTGACTTCCGCTCTAGCGTTGCGGCCAAAAAAGGCGTGAACTTTCCGTCACACATACATACATACTTGTTTGTAAGTCAAGGGCAGAGATGACAGCAAAAATGACTGAAATGCCAAGGGCGTCGAAAATTGAAACAGAAACAAAACCAAAAACAAAAAACTGTGAATTACGTCAGAGAGAATAATACAAAAGTAAAGGAAATTTTTAAAGTATCGCAAAAGCATTGAAATTCGCCAGAATTAATCTTCTCTGAACGCTGAGTTAATGCTGTCAGAATTGCTAGCTACTTAGCCTCGGCACATTCTTAGTCACAGAATGCACGAAAAATTCTCCTTGATTTAAAAAAAAGACGGAGAAGAAATTTACTTTATGTTATTATTTATTTTTCGACACATAGCCGTACTAAAAATGAGAAAGTAAAATAAAATTTTATTTTTGCAAAATTTGCTCTTTTTATTGTTTAACAGTTATATTTTTTGTTTTATTTTTTGCGCAAACTTAATGGCCGAAATAAATATTTGCAGAAATTTGACATTGAGTCTCTTCTTCTTTATAAACACATACATACTTACATATGTATGTACGAGTATAGCAACAAAGTATAAATGACGAATATATTTATTTTTATAGCTAAGATGAGCGTTGGTTGGTTTTAAAAAGCCATTAAAGACAATTAAAACGCGCATAATTTTTGTTTGCAAATTAATTTCGATTTTTCATTTATTTTTATTTTCGGTTGCACATAAAAAATTGTTATGAAACCTCAATTCAGTTGGATACAATAGAAAATAACCAGTAACCGGTTCGGTAGCTCGTTGATTGACCGATTGTGGGCCTTAGTTAAGAGTACAAGTAATAAAAACTTAAATTCTAGTTCTAGTAGGTAGCAAAAGCAAAGATTTATTCAGAGTCAAAACTCTAATATTGATGACTAACTCATGTAAGTCGAAAGCTTCACCGATAAAAACCGAAGTCAAAATAAACCTAATCCCTAATAACAAGAAACCCTGCAGTTCCAGAGTACAATGTGACGAAAATGCGAGTGACGGTTCGACTGAATCTGACGACTAATTGAAAGTAGTCATTTGCAACACGGTCGCACATGCGTAAAACACCGCTTAGTTACAACAACAACAACAGTTAATTTATTATTTCAAATGCTATTCCTCTTCATATACTTTACACCAGTCCGTACCGGTTTTCTGAAGGCCTTCTGATGCACAAAATAATATATTCCAAAAACAAATTTAGAAATACTTTCATGACAGCAATAAATAGACTTGAACGAGCTGCTGTTAAAAACTCGAAACGCTTTTTTTCTCAATGAAAAACATTTGAATTCTTTTAATTTACATATTTATGCATATATGTATGTCTGTATATACAGCCGTACATAGCAAACACGCACAAAAACTCGATCCAAGCCATTTATTAAGTTGCGATCTAAATTATGGCAACAAATAAACTTAACCAATGAAATATGCAGATACGAGTAGTTTGTCAATAATTTAAAAGCTCTGTGCTAATTTAAGCAACAAAACCAAAAATAAGTGAGTTATGTTTCTAAACAAGTTTGGCTTTGAGCTTTAGAAAATTTTAAAAACAATTCGTTAAAGAAGTTTAAGACGAATTCAGCTCAGGCAGGCATTTTCATTTCTAGTGATATTCTGGGCACATGCTCTATTCTCATTTTATTGTAATGAAGCTCGCTCTCATAAAGGTGTTCCTTAAGATAAGCATAAACGTCTCACTTCGAAAAGGTTCGATCGAATAACAGAAAATCTCGCCTATAAATTTTGTCTATTTAAGCACCTTTAGCATATTGTCTCTGATACACAATATATAAAAGACTTCTGAATAATTAAATACAAAGTGACAAGAGACAAGAGAATATTTGTGTATTTCAGCACAATTCTCTATGCATTGCGCCGTTTATGTATGTATGTATGGTAGACATATACTGAGAAGGGAATGTGGCATGCCATATTAATTTTAGATGTCGCACAGCCTGTCAAATACTTGTAACATTTTGGCTGAAATTCGAGCAGCTCTTATGTAACTGTCACAATTTTGGCAATTGCTGTGACATAATTAACAGGTGTTTCGGTAATTTTTTTTCGTTTTCAATTCTATTTTATTTCGCTGTTTTAACTCACATTCTTTCGCACTTTTACGAATCTACAACGTCTGCCTCATACTTGTTGGCAATTACATACATATAAATCATTTTAATTTAAATAAAGCATTTAATTATCGGCATTGACAACAATTTGCTGCTAGGCGCTGTAGCAACATGTCGTACCGTAAAGTAGCTGAGAGACAGAGGAATTTAATGCGGATATGAATCAAGTCACATATTTGAGGCATTGTCGTCGCTTTTGTGTGGCACGCCGAAAAGTTTTCCTAAAATAAACAAAACATAGATACTAAAGAAATATCTACATACATATTTACAAAGTATTTGAAAATTTCTGCTGGCACTTCTTAATAATCTTCGAATAATAAATCAAAATCTCTCAAACTCTTTTTTGACAGTTATTCGCTCCGACGCTGTAATGTTTTGCCTTATTTCAGGTATTTGTTGCGTAAAGTAAGAGTAATAATGAACTCGAAACATTTTATTTACGTTTTAGTTTTATATGGAAGTTACGCTCATTAATTTCTTTCATTACTAACTTCTAGATTATTTTACTATTTTTGCTATTTTTTTTTTCATTTTATTTGTTTGTTGAATCAATATAACTAAGATTTCTTTTTATTCTCTGCATCATTTCATCGCATTTTGGCAAATTTTAGTGTCATTAAAATAGCTGTAAAGCAGTCAAGCACTGATTGTCACCAAATATTTGCAAGCTAATTTGCATTTTACACACAAACAGCCATATGTGTACACAATACACAATTATAAAGCCAAAATATCTGAATAAATTATAAATTAGCAAAAAAAGGCAAAATATAAACAATATATCCGCCGACTGATTTATGATCCGCATATTCTTTGTTTGTGACCCATGTGACATAAGAGCTGTCAAAGCGGTAGCGCAATCCGTAAAAGACTAATGCACATAATTAAAAACTTATGTAACACATTGTATTTCTCAATTATATGCGAATCCATACACAGCTCATACTAATATGTACATTCGTATGTGTGAGCATGTGTGAGTATGAACATAAGTATGTATGTTTCAGCTAATTTGAATACCAAACTACTTATTGCTGTTGCTTAAAAGTTGCTTGACCTTTGAAGGCCTGGGGGGGTAGACCACAAAAAAATTAGAACCGCAAATGGATTCTTTTCGTGTCGATCGAAGATTACCAACAGCGCCACGCCAAAGCATGCGTATGTTAAAGTGGCTTAAGTCGATTCTGGTTGATGATAGCAATTTTGAGCGCTTCTAGCCACTCCAGACGAGCCTCGATGTTGTGTTATATGTATCTTAAGCAATACATTAGCATCGGAAGCCTCAACTTGCAATTAAAGAGCGACAAAAGCTATGCCCAGATATTTGCTCGACTCCAAAGCAGCTATCCCATTTAAAGTCGACTTAAGCTATTTTAACATTCATTAGGAAATCTTTTTCAATTTGTAACTCATGGTTAGCTTCATTTGCACGCTGATCGGTTAGTCAGATACTTGGTTAGATCGAAAAAACTACAGACAGTAGCTGAAAGCATCCGAGAGCAATTAAAGATGTTAAACTCTAAGATTTTCCGAGTCAAAGAGCGATAGCAGCGAAGTGCGCTGACGAAAGTGATCTTTCAAAGAACAAATTAAAGAATGGAGTGAGTAATGAAGTGCTGAATAGAAAACAAAGCGGTTAAGCAAACAATTAAACAGCCGATATTAGAAAAGAAGTGTAAAGTGTCAAATAAGAGGCAGAAATAGCAGTTCAAATTGTTTAACGTTTAAGGTAAAGGTAAGGCATAGTCAGTTACGTAAAATTTACAAGACGAAAAAATCAGTTTTTAACTGTGTTGGAAAGTTAATGTTTATAAAATTATTAGTTTAAATGTGACTGAATTAACTTTGCTCTTAAATGTTGGCAGCAGTTTTCACAACACGTTAAGTATCTAAACAAATGTAAAAAAGTAACTGCGATCATTCCAATAATGAAAAAAAACGTATGCAAGAGTTAAACTAATTGGCACTGATTGTTCAGCTTTGAAGTTCGCTCCGCGGATGTGGAATATTCAGTTAATCGAGATTTTAGAAAATTATTTACATAACTTTTGCAAATAATTTTACACCAAACACAACTCAAATATTTGATTTCAGCAGGTTTTTAAATAGGCGCCCAAACACTCAAATTTTACGTAAAACGACTAAAGTCGATAAAAATATCACATAAACAAATTGCTTTACCGAACCACAATGCCATTTAATGTCATTTGCCGACTAGTCTAGGAACGAGTGGCCGATCGTAATAATTGCATAACCGATAATTACCGAAGAAGCTGCAGGGGTTAGCTGCACTACACCTGAGCGAAATGTTGCTTACATTTCAACGGCGACAGCGACTAGCAATGATAATAAATCTAAGCACAGAATTGCGATATAAACTAAAATGTTTATTAATTAATCAAATGCGCCTGCGAGCGTTTTGAAATCGGCCATAGCGGTATATGTAGTTGTGTGCGTGTGTCTGTTAGCTTGCACGCGGCCAAGAGAAACATGTCAATTGAGGCGGTGCATTATGCGCTGCTACTAATGATGATGTTGCAACGGCGGGCACAGGATGCACGCACACACATACACATCCATATAATTAGACATGAAAAAGACAGCGGTTGTTGTTGGTGTTATGGTTTTGCTAAACAAACGTAGCGGCAGCAGCCAACTTCAGTGACGATGCATTAAATTTTCTGTTATTTTAATATCTTGTTGCCGTGATCTTCCGCCTTTTCCATCTAATTACACTTGGCAACGCCAGCGTGCACTCACACACACACGCACATGCATCTGCACAAATGCATCATAAATTTGTGTTTACAATAAATGGTGTAATTGGCTTTTTCGTCTCTTGCTGTCAGCAAGTCATGCTAATGTTGTTGTTTTTACTGGTTTTTGCCTCTAATGTTTGCTGCTACACTTGTTCGCTCATCATCGACCTTTGCGACTGTGTGGCGTTGCTGATGAGCGATGTTTACTCGCCTTCGTTAATTGATTTCTATTTGGAAAAACGTTTATTTTTCATTTCATTGGCTTTCCTGCTCATTTGCTTATTTAGAGGCTTCAATTAGCTTCCACTGTTGCATAATGCCCGGAGCCATGAATTTGAACTTCAATCGATTTTTCACTTCGGGGAGTCCACACTATACACATATTCACATGTGGCTCTCCATTTACTTTCGTACGAGTGTCGAACGATCCGTTGCACAGCAACTAGTAAAAGTCATTTTCGCATAACGAACAGCGAAACCAAACGTGATACCGAACAACACTTTCCAAATGTAATGACTGCAGACGCAACACCAACAACAACACCTGACAGCAGGAACAGGCTGACAGCATTACTTGTCAACAAAAACAACAAGAGTAGTTCAATGACTCCGAATCGATACATCTCATACAATGTGTCCCTAATTTTTGTTCATATATCATCATGGCGTGGTTTGAAGACGTACTTTTAACGGTGTTAAAGTCACATGGCTGTTAGATAACTTGCAAGCATTACTGCCTACTTTACGCTGAAATTTCGTAACTTTTTCAGCAATTCCTTTCTTTGCATTACAAAAACAAAAAAGTTAAAATAGTTAGTTACACCTGAAAAGACAGCGCCTTTCGGGTGTCAAGTTTGGTATAAGCTCAGAATTTATATAATAAAAAGCACAAATGGCAAACCTTAGCCAACAAAGGCACTTCAGGAAATCAGGTCAACCTTTTAAAATTTATATATCTGAGGAAAACGTTGGGTCAACTACTTATAAGATTTGATATCTCTATGTAAAACGTCTTCCAATGTTTGAAGATAACATTTGTAAAATCTAAGAGATCTAAGATGGTTGAATGTGGTTGTGTGACTTTTTAACTACCCTTTCAGCCTACCCTAAGGCCAACTTCTCATAGAAAGGCTCGCACTGTGTTGATTCACTGACCAAATCAATTAATATTTCATAAAAAAAAGAGTAATGAGTAAATTAACCAATCACTCGTTCCGATCCAGAGGTTACTCGCCCGGTTCATGAAAGAATTTTAAATGAATAAAGGTTTTAGATAAACGAACCGAAAACTTGTTTATGATATTTAAAAGCTCAGTAACATGGTCTGGACTCTGACGATTGTGTATTTTGTGGAAGTGAAATGGGTATATAGTACTTTCATATTAAGACCAAAACGTTAATCTTTAAGTAATTTTCCAAGGAAGTTGATCATTTGATTACTAGGATCGAATGCAAACAGTTAGTAAAAGCAATATGATTTTTCCTAAGACAACTTTATGCTGTAAACTTTATAATTTGCCATTCTCCGAAGGATTCCTAAGTCGAATAATACAATTTAAATAGCTTTAGCCCAACAGTCACTTGTGACAGTGCTCCTGAAAAAAATTTTAATTAATACAGGGTATCAGCTCTGGTACATCAATTGTCCCAACTGACATATAAAAACACGTGTATAGATACATAATAATACATATATGTATGTACATATCACGTGGACTCGTTCAAACAACACCGAGCGCGCATCGTTCCTCAAACTGCAAGCCCCAAGCGGTAGCAACGGAAGGCAACACCCGCACAACAGCAACAGAAAAAGCAAAACCAAAACTCAATTAAAACGAACCAAAGCTCTTTGTGCGCAACTTAATTTCAATATTTGCTCGATTTTACTTTCTTTTTGCCCGTATGTTTCTGAGCAGAAATGTTGCTGTGGCATATGTCGGCATGTTGCTTGGGATTTTCGAAGTCACTTTGATGTTGTTCGCTGCCAGTTTGGCTGTCAGTTGCTGTGCTATCGCCCACAAAATGCAGTGTGTAGACAAACATATCACCATAAAACACACATGCAACACACATACATATATGCCACATACTAAATATATAATGTGGTTCAACTGAGGACGCGCGTCTCTTTGACATTGCCTGTACGCGAGTATGTGTGTGTGTGTGTTAAGTACTCTGCAACGGCATTTGTTGTACAATCGCCTCCCAGTATTGTTTTATGGCGGACATTTTCTCGCGCCATTGTTGCTTTTGTTGTTGCGCTGCCGCATTGCATTGCTGCAACTTCCTTTCTCCCGCGTCAATCAAAGCGCAATCATAATTTAATTATGTTTTCTTCTTCTTGACATGTTGCCATTTTTTGTGTGTTTTTCCTCATTCAATATTTAGTTGTGCTGCGAGTATTGTTAACGGCTGTTGGCATCTTAATGCATTTGTTGCATAATTAATTTCATGTAGCATGTATTTGATTTTTATTTCATTTTCAATTAAACACACACACACACACACACATGCAATTATTCACATAGTTCAACAACTGCAGGCGTATGAAGCATACAATCAGGCGCACTAACCAATTAATTGCCCACTTTAGTTTTTTATCGCCTTTTTATAATATTTTCAAACTCTTTTTTGTTTTCCTTAATTTAAACTTCATACACTTTTCTAACTGGCTCAGTACTCAGCTTTTGTTTATCGGTGCCAGGGGCAAAAGCCTTCATACAAATTGCTTGTCTACTTCGTTTTTGTTTTCGCATATTTGCATTGTTAACACCGATTAGTCGGTTTTCTCAGCTTATTATAAATTCAGTATGCCATAATTGCGTGTTTAATTAGCCTTTTTGGCGTGAAACTGCTTTACATGAAATACTAATACAGAATTATTTGTTTATGGCATAAGTTTTGCTTGAAAAAGATACAAATTCTCTGACAATAAAAGTTGCTATCTTGTATTGGGTAGTCGAAAAAGTCCTTTCGTATTTCTAATCAAACTTCGATTTTTCTATTTTTATAATAATAAATAAATAAACAAATATCTACCATTTTGATCGACCAAGTTTTGCCATTTTTCGGCTAGAGACATTATTCTATCAGTGTAAAACGAAATTTCGAAATTTCTAGAACGGAAGTGAGGGAACCACTGTTGTGCCACCGAACTGATACAGCATTGTTTCCTAAACTTCACAAATTCCATTGGTGGCTTGCGTGGCATTCTTTCCTTTTTTATACAAAACTTTCAAAATATTGCGAATTTCTCCATTATTTTCACTCACTTTTGAACTGATGTAACTTTTTTCAATTTCCCTGATTTTGATTTTTTTTTGGTTAAATGAAGCTTAAAATCTCACCCTTCCAACACTATGTATATGGTATGATACAATGTGTTTGATAGCACTAGAGATATACGACTGTAACGAGCCCTATTGACAAAATACAAAAAGACTTTTTCGACTACCCAATACTTATATAATATCTCTAATTTTAAAAAGAACACAAGCAGCTATATTTATTTATATGACGAACCGCTTTGGAAACATGGGTCGCTGAGGAAAAGTACAGAGGTCCATGAGGATAACGATTGCGTGGGCTATTTGGTCGTAATTAACAAAATAACAACTAAATTTTTGCTCTGAATTTATTTTACTTCATTTTCCGAATTTCCAAATATTTCCGTTATTCAACTGGCTATCGGCATGGGTTTCATTATACATCTTACAACTAACAACATGCCGTAATTAATGTCGAATGGGGTTTGAAATTCCAGAAAGCAAAAATGTATCAATAAAGAAACGTACATTTCTGTTGCAGAAAATTTATTGCGCAATATAACAATATTGATCAATAAAGCAAAAGCAACTCCACAAAGATGGTTCAAATGTATATATGTATGCGTGTTTGGGTCACAGCATTTTTCGCTATACATATATATGTATGTATATCGTGTGGCATCTACGGGCAGCTGCACAGTTTTTGATGCATCAAGCTGACACCTACACAAATACGTCAATGCTACACTTTCTAAAAAATACTTTCGAAAGCGACACTAGAACAAACAACAGCAAAAACAGCACTTAAATGGAGCGCGCGCGAAAGAAATCTGAATCTGAACAGTTTCCGACAGTTGATTAAGAGAAAATATAATTTATAGCACATTTGTGGCAATGAAGCGCGTAGAACGACGAACGCACATACACACATGCGAGCGTGCGCAGTGAAAGGATGTGGGCAGCAGGAGGGGCAGTCTATGTTGCTGCTGCGTCGCCAAGCGAATATCCATTAGACCGTGATCGCCTGGGTCTGACGAGTGCGTGTGTAAGTGCAACATTTTATTTGCATCATGCCACAGGCGCCCAACCCAAATGCACGCGACACATTTCTGTCGCTATCAATAAAATTGCCGCCGCCGCCGCCTCAGCCGATGTCACGACCGTCAGGAACTAATAACATTTTCTAATATGCCGCACATTGCAAACACATATGCAACATATGCACATACTCACGCTGGCGCTGTTGTTGTTGCGATGAGAAGAATTTCACCCGACCTTTTCGCCGTTTCTGCTCCAGAAAATCCCCAACTCTTTCGTTGGCGGCTGTCAATTGTCGTTGGCGGTCGGCTCGCGTACGCTTGGCTGCACAACGAGCTGTCAGACAGTCGCGCGGCGGTTGCTGTTTTGGTGGCGAGAGACAAGGCACGGCAGCGCTGTGAATTGGAAAACCAAAACTGCGCATACTTCTGTTGTTGCAACAATGACGGCGGCAGCTTGTTGTTGTGCAATTTTCATTTATGATTACAAATAGTTGAGATATTTGACACATTTATCATAAATTCTGCAAATGGCGCGCGTGTATCGATGTGATTTGCTGTCCGCCTGCATATAACCAAGCGACAGCAAGACACATTTGCTGCTGAGATTGCTAACGCTCAAAATGCGCTCCTATCAGCCACGTTCGGCTGTTGCGCCATTTGTTGTTGTTGCCTGAGTAGCCTTGCGCCATAACTTTGCTATGGTTTGTGGCATTGCGCTTGAATTTTCGCCGTATGTGCCGTAACTTTCGCGCGCCAACCGCCCGCCCGCCGCCCTCCCTTCGCGGTTGCATTGTGTATATTGTTGTCGGCACATTTGGCCAAAATCAAATAAAATATACGACCGCATGTGTTTCTTCGCGCAAACTTCTATACCACAAAGTTTCAAAATTTCTATTTTTTGTTTTTGTTTTTGTTTCTGCACTTCGTAGGCGTTAGTGGGCTCGTTAGTCTTTGCGCTGCTGGTAATATGCTTTTTGTTATTGTTGTGCCTTGAATTTCCACAATTTTTTATTTCTTTCTTATTACTTCGGCCGTTATGATTCGCCAGCCGTGGCGTCGAGCACCGAGGGCAACACTACATTCTGCTGCCTCAGCGCCGTGGAAAGGAACATGAGCAACACATGTCGGCGTTTAAATGGCAGCAAAGGCTTCACATGTCTACAAAATAGTTCATCTAATGTCATGAAGCTAGAGAAATTTATTGCCGCTCCAAAAGAAATGGCTGCGTCCGCTTGTACGTCAGCTAACGGGTATTTCAGAGTTTGTTGTTTGAATAGCTAAGAATTATTGGGGAGCTTTCAAGCTAAAATAGGTCAAAAATATTTTCGGGATCCCGACGTATTCAAAATATGAAAATGAGGTGAGCAATACTAGCACCTAATTCAAAAATGGAAAGAGCCTTCCAAAATCGAAAGAAATTTGAGTTCAAGTTGGAGAAAGTAATACGAAAATCGGAAATAAACCTCCTGAGGAAATGCTTTTATGAGAGCTTGTAATTGGCATACATACTTGCTTTAAATTTAGTAAAGTGGCAAGGCAGTTGATGAAAATTCAATTCTTAAAGAACTATGCTCGCCTATTGTTGAAGGAGGACTCTTGGCCATTTATGTATTGACAAAGGTGGACTATACCAGCTTTGTTACGAATTAACGAGAAGACAGCTGATGAAAACTCCCATTACCCTAGCTAGGTCATGTCATTAGAATGAATGTGAGTCTTAAGCTCCGAAGAAGTGGGAACATACCTACTTTTATTTCGCACAAACTTTGAAAGACAAAGAATCGAGTTTTCAAATTAAGGTTGACCGACGAAAAATTTAGATCGCTAAACACCACTTCAATAAATTTATATATCAACCGAGGGCAGTATTCGCTCAGAGTAGAACAAATGATTACAAATAAAAATAAGGTTTGTGCACTGAGGAACTTAAGCTTTAATTGATATTATTTTTTACAGTTATTCTTAAGACGTAATGGGCGGGATATTATAGCCACGGCAAAACATTAAGCCAAAAAGTGGAATTTCATAAGAAAGTCAGCTCCGAATTGCCACTAAACATAACCTCCAAATCTTAGCTAGCAAAATTTTGTATGAAATAAAATTATGAAGTTATGGCTACCCTGCCACATTAAAAGCTAAGTTCATTTTTACTTTATGCACACACGTATATTCATTTGTATGTGTGCATATGAGAATGTGCATATAAAAGTCGCTTTATTTATTGCACGAAATGGCAAGAAGTGACAATTATTGCAGGCAGCTTTAATAAATTCGCAATAAAGTTACCTAAGTCAATAATATCGAGTTTTGCGACATACATACATATGTATGTATATGTATGTATAAGCATATTTAAAGGAAATTTGAGCGCATAAAAAGTGGCAGATACCAACACAGAGCGCGAAAGAAAAAACCAACAGTTATTGACAATAAAAGTGCAGTTATTAGAACGGTTGTAAAAATTGTGGAAAGTTTAAAGGAATACTAAAACAAATTAGCTTTTTAATTTTCAGCATTTCTGCATATAGAAGTGTGTGTGTGTGTGTTTAGGCCACAGTAGTTGCGTTCGTGTGTGTGCATCGGCGCTTGGACGCAATCGTCGATTAAAATGAAGAATATATAACGGCAATAAATGTTCATTTGTTGTTTGTCATAAATTCCAAGGCGATGCTAAAACGCAAAGGCCAACTGTTGTGGGCCAATGCCAGGTCGTCTGCTCAGCAATGTTTGCGTTTTTGTCGCTATTCAATTTCGTATTATCCATTTATTGATATTGTTGTTTTTGTTGTTGTCACAAATTTACGACAATTTTTAGCGAAGCGTCTTCGACGGACATTTAGTGGGTATTCAATTAAAAGGGCCCAGCAGCAGCAATTTGTAGCGAATGAGGCACTAAAGTGTGCAAATGCTCAGCGAAAATCAGAATGCGAATAAAATAAATAAGTGCGGCAAGCTCACACACGACGCCTGTGCCACATGAACGACAACAGACACACTCAACAACAAAAAATGTACTTGTACTTAAATTCCTAGAATTTTTTTTTTCTTGTTTGTTTGGTAACTTGTTGTTATTGCATGTTGTTCTTGTGGTTGTTGTTGTTTTATTTGCATGTGATAACCCTTTTCGCTTTCAGCATAAAATTGTCAAAGTTGTTGAGCGTCACCAGTTGCTTGATGGGCAGCGCCGCATGTGTGTGTGTGCGTGATGCCTGCAAAAGGAGGAAAAAAATATTTTTCCAATGTGTTAAGTTTCCAAGCAAAAACTCAAATTGGTTGTCATTAATATTGTCAACCGGAAGTTTCCAAACACACACACTCGTGCAGCTCGAACATGCAACTCTGTGAGGCAACGAATATGAAATGAAAGCAAAGAAAAGACACTTCAACTCGGTACACCATCAAAGCCCGTGATGATTGCTGCTGATTTGCCGGTGCTGGACAGCGTGACAGGCCACTCAATAAGCACTCGTTGATCGCCGAGGCACCCAGAACACACACACACATACACTCGACCATTTAGGTGTAAAATGCTATAAATTTCATTTGAGCATTGAGGCATAACCATATGGTATGTATATTTATGAGTTTATGGATTGCAACATGAGTCGCTGTCAAAGTGATGATCGTCAGCAGCAACAGCCTTGGAGCGCATGTTGCTTGTGGTAATGAGGTAAAATGTAGTAAGAGTGCGAATTTCAGCAGCGTATGTCTTCGAAGAGGAGCCAGCAAGCGGAAATGTATTTTGTCACAGGCCTGGCAATTGCCTCGACACATGCTGTACATGCCGGACTAGATGGCCTGCAACAATGTTGTAGTATCATAAGTGCTTTGTCTATGAAACCAAACAGTCTTCAAATAAGGCTTTGGAGTCAAAGTACCACCATCTGGTTGGAAATATCTATATAACGGAAATACAAAAATCTCGCCCGATTGGTATACTATTCATTCTCACCTTATCTAAGCTTTATAAGAAAGAGGAGTTTCTCCTACTTGAGTACTCTTCGAAATTTGTGGTCCTGTGACGTATGCAGAATTTTCGAATACTTACATAGTAACCCTCCTAAACTTGAACCATTCCACATAAATACATTTTATCTTTCACGCTTTCGCGAATCCTTCGAATGTCTTATTAAATTGAGTTGCAGTCCCAGGAAATTTATGCGCTACATTAATTTAAAATGATTCAGCCTTCGACTGCTTGTAGGCACTGGCGATCACGATCATGACGTGCAGGCGTATGGCAGAACAAAACACACAGACTGATAATCAAACAGACATTACCACGAGTGCATACGAATGCCATGCGATATTTGGACAGACAGTTTGGCAGTGCGTTGGCAAACGACCTTGCGCGCATGCGTAGGCATTTCACAAAATTTTAATCGCATTAAGCGCACGCAATGCAGACGAAGGCAAAGGTAATCCTTTTTTCACGAGCTCGAATTTTAAATGAGGCGCGAAAGCAAAGTCGTGCGTAAGTCTATAAAACGCCTGGGGAGTTTGAGCTTGTGGCGTGTGCATTGCGTGTATTTATCAGAATAATTAGCAAAGCTATGCCAGCGTCGACAAGTTGCCGAAGCCGAGAATTGTCGTGCTGTTTAGGTGCGAATTTAAAATCGCCAGTAAGACGTAATTTTAGGTCACAAGGGAGCGCTACACCTTTTATACGTTCCAGTGGGCATTAATGCGCATGCGGCACATTCCCTTTAAGAATTTGAATTATTTCTGTATTTTCGAAATAACTATATTTCGTGTTATTATGTGGTGATTGCTTGTTTTTTCTTCTCCTCTATTTCTGTAATTTACTAATTAATTTGACGTCACCTTTAACCTCTTCAATCCACCGGTTAAGCCATTGTCGGTTGCGGGTCAGCGTTCGGTTTCTCCAGTGGCAAGACTATTATGTTCACCAAAAAAAACATATGTACGCAATAGAGTGCTTTTGTTAAAAAGCTAGTCCATATCTGCAAGAAAAAGAGAAAAACTGTTGGGTCAGCAAGGCGAATATGAACACTTGAGACTTCCGCTCAAGTTATGGCACTTCCCGTAAAGCTCAGCCAACTGTGCCGAAAACCCAAAAACTACTACAACAACTTTTACAAAAATGCATGACAGCAACTCTGCGTCAATATCCAAGACACACACATACATATATACTCATCTGTGTATGAGTGTATATCCTTGTTGGCGGTAAATTAATCACTCGTAATTTGTAAAGCGTAGCAATGCCATCAAACGAACGATCAATGACGAGGAAATAAAAAATGCAATAAACAAATGTATAAGTGTCTGTGAAAAATGAGCAATTAATAAATAAATGAAGGAGTGAATATTTTTCGGACAAGTGAATGCAGTCAGACAAGTACAACTGCCTTTTTGGGCAGGAATTAATAACTGGAATGGAAAAAACAATAATAACAAAAATAATGAAATTATTGATTAATATTTTTGATAACTGTATTCAACGTTAAAAAATGAAAATTATAAACGCAATTGTAAAGCAATAATTTATTTACTTGCTAACAGGTTCTCAAAAACAATAACAACAAGGTGATGCAAACAGTTCCAAATATAGAGCTATTACTTCATCTTCAGATGTTACATAGTCCCAAAAAGATACATACGTACATACATGTACATGTTTTTGGTATGTGTGTCAGGCGGACCGCTAAGTGCTGAAAATTGAGTAGCATCCGGAGACGCGAAAAAATTGCAACCGCAACGACACCTTTTGGAACGACACATGCGCATACATACATACTTATACTTATACGTTCGCCTGTATGTCCGTCTGTATACTTACCAAAATGTCTTAAGTGCTGCTCTTAACCACCAAATTAGTCGCTTCATTCATTCATTTGCTCATTTTCTTGCTGTTTTACTTTTTTTGAGAGTTTTTTGTCATTTAAATTGTCTCCGCTGCAGTTTGGCTGGCGAATAGCAACGCCACATAATTGAAGAGCAACTGAATAATGCATGACCAATTATGTACATCTGGCTATATGCACACACACACATATACATATGTATATGTGTAGGTATGTATGTATGAACGCGATGAGACGAGCATCAATGTATGTCAGCATCGAAGGGAGTCACAATGCCTACGGAATAAGGTCATGACTAACCAAGAAACCGGCAAAACAGCAGTCGACCAAAGCCCGAAATAAAACCAGAAAAATTATAATAACAACAAAAGATCGGAATGTGTGGTTGAGAGAAGACAAAGCGGCTGCTGGAGGGGAACCCTTTCTGTGTTCATATAATCTCTGATAATGCTGCAACATTGGCAAGTCCAGCATTGGTGTTTCGGTTATGCGGTGGAATGGAGATAAAAAGACACACACACGCGCACACATGCACAGAAATATGCAAATAAAGAACACTAAACTTCGAGGATGCAAGACGTATACATAACGGTTCTTGGCTTTGTTCCTTACAAGCCTTACAAAGTAAATTGCATCCAAAGCGACTTTTTAAGATCGAAACAACAACAATAAAAAGTAAATACATACATATATCTTTATGAAATAAACTTTGGTTCAAACACATTGGAAAAGTTTCTTCATGTGAAATAAACATTTTTATTCGAAAACATATTTTTGTGTTAAAAAATCGGAGTTTTACCAAACTTGCCTCGTATTATAATTACGAATTGATGAAAATGTATTAGAGTTTGTTTGTGACGTAACGTCTCATACGTCAAATGGCACGTAAGTAAGTTAAAGTGTTCTTAAATATGACTTCGCAATTTTTTAACCGCCAACACACTTTGAGTTTTTGAATTTTCCATATTCATATCATAAACAAATGTTTTTCTAAATTTTTTATAGTTTTTTCTGCTACCGCAATGTTTTATTAATCACCACACCACACAGTATATTTACATTATTTAACTTTTTACTTTTTGTTCACTTTGTTTACACTATTTCTCGCTGTGTCAGCGCGTTCAAAAGTTTTGTGTTTTCAAGCTCACCTCACCTTCGTTCGGCTGGCTTAAAAATGCCATATTTTATTTTCCAAGTCTATTATTTTTGCTTTAGCTTGCATTTTTTTCGCCAACTTTATTTTGTGCTTAATAATCTCTTTAATTCTACCTATAAGACGCCCACGCTCAGGCACGTCGCGCATTACTCATGCCTTGCTTGCTCGCTGGCTTGTTATTTTCTTTAAGCTTTTTCAGCTACTTTATTTACTTTTTTCACTTTTTTATTTCATTATTTTTCTTTCATACTGCCGTTAGGTCACCAGCGCGCTTCGCGTTTTGTACATATGATTTTTGTGTTTTTATTTTCATGTTGTTTTTGTTGTGTTTGCATATTTCATGTTTTAATTTTTACGGCCGCTCCTGGCCTTTCTTTGACATTGACAGTAGCTTTTCGCGTAAAAGCCTTTTTGCCATTCTTATTGCGCTTTATTTTCAGCTGTTCTGCGCCCCTCGACTTGTTATTGTTTGTGTACCTCTGTATGTATGCTGCTGCCTGGCGTGTGTCTCCGTTTTGCGCCGATTGTTTGCAAATTTTACGCTCACTTTGTGTGCTAAATGTTTCAATGTTTTATTTTATTATTTTATTTTAAAGAAAACAAACCTGGCAGCGTCTTTTTGGCTTTTGCCTCTTTTGCTGCTTTTGTTTTTATATTCTTGGTTTTGTTTTCTTTTTCGCTTCTCACTCATCTTACCTTACTCAACGCATTAATTTGTTAAACAAATGTCGCAAGCTCACGCGTGTGTGTATGTAAGTGCCTGTTTAGGTACGTATGTATGTGTGTGTGTATATATGTATGTTTAACTCGTTCAATTTTGTCCGCTTCTTACATACATACATACATATGTACGGTAAGTCTTTTGTATTCATCGATCGCATCGCAACGTTTGCATGACTCACTCACTCTTTGGTTATACTTAAACTTGGCAAAACAGAAGAAACGGAATTTGGAAAAGAAAAATAAAATCTATTGTCTCGATGCTATTTCAGGATCATTGCGTAGCTCATTAGTTCTGTGTTAGTGTTTTATTAGTTTTTTTGCGTAATCTTTTGGTTCTCTGCCAGCGCGAAATTTCGTAAAACCTTATAGGAATGGGATCAAATTCAAAATTGCTGGAGATCTGAGTCTTCAAAACATTTTTTATTGCACAACAATTGCTGATCAAAGATGTACATACATACAGGGTTTGTCCGGAAAGTAATAGGACTGATTTTCTTCAGCCGCGATTATACCTCGAAGATTGCGCGCACCGACTGGATTCGGTAGAGGGTGTCCTAGCGGCTGGTCAAACAAACATTTGGCGCTACATGTGTGCTAGCTGAAAATGCAGCGTTCGTTAGAGCAGCGGTACGGGATTAAATCTTGTGTGAAACTAGGTAAATCTGCGACAGAGACATTTGATATGATCAAGATCAGACCAGATGTTGCTATAGTAAGAAGTGGTGTGTTTTGGAGGGTCGGGAAGAGCTCGCTGATGAAGACCGTGCGGGAGACCTGCGACTTCGACAAACACCGACAATGTGACTCGTGTGCGTGGGTTTTACGTGGAAATCCTCTAGAGAAGGGTCAATCGGGTACGACAAGACATTGCAGCCGATTGGAAGTTGCACCACGATAACGCCCCGGTTCACATCGCCTTTCTTGTGAACAAGTACCTAACCAAGGCCGGCATCCCAATGCTCTCGCCGCCCCCCTACAGATTATATGTGGACGCCCGGACTTTTTTGTTTCCTTGCCTGAAAAGCCCTATGAAAGGAAAGAATTTTGAGGGGAGGGGATCTAGCAGCATGCACCTCGGCTCTCAAAGCTATTGCGGAAAATGCCTTACGTGACTCCTTCAATGCTTAGAAATCGCGCTGGCAACGCTGCATCAACGCAGAAGGAGCCTATTTTGAAAGTTTTGAAAAAATTATAACGATTCCTCACTTTTTATTTTATCAAATGAGGCGATGTGAGTCGCAATTTTGTACCACATATTTCCACAATTCCAAGAGTGAGAGTATTACACCATTCATGTTCAGGTTCCACTGAAATTAACATTTTCGAGTAATCAAAAATCAAGAACACGTGTGCCCAAAAAAACAACAAAATTAAAATAAAAACAGCTTAAAAATCTCAGCAACGTCGAGAAGGCCCACATAAATTAATTTGAGGAAACCGACACTCGCACGCACTTTTCACTTGATTATCTCTAATCACTTTACCTATTTATGGGGTTCTCACGAAACAAGGTCAAAATGTGTTTTCTTTTTTCCACCGCCAACCGGTAGCTTCATCTACATCTACATCAACATATGACCACTAGCGCGTGAGCACAAAGTGACTGACGAACCGATAGACTGGCGGTCAACCGGTTGAGACATGGCGCTAGGGTAATGAATAGAACGCGCAGAGACGCAATTGCGGTGGTGCGGGGGCAGGTTGGAGATGTGGAACTATTTACTACTCTCTGATGCAATACTTGCAAATGTCGATACGCGGTAAATTGATGAAGCCAGCGCCGACGAACACGCCAGCCACTTCACATCGACTTCGATACGCATGACCCGGCAAGAGCGAAGGGCAGGAAGAGACAGGCGCTGAAGTTAAGAAGCATGGCTTTTCATTGGGCGCTTGTGGCAGGCGCACGCAAAGCCATCTGGCTGCACTCTACAAAATAGTGCTTCTAATATTTTCTAGCACTTATTATGTTAACACGCAATTAGAGTTCTGGGGTTGATGGAGCTCGCAGCAAAAACGAGTAGCAACTGGAAACTCGAGCATATTGAAGGAGTGGAAATGCGCTAAAGATGACATTGCAACGCTGATGTAGTGAGTGGCCATAACTATAGACTGAAGGAGGCTCGGAGCGTAGAATGAGACGAGGAGGTGTAAAAGACGTACTTGAAGCATTATATTTATGTGTGTGTGTATCAAGAGTGCGGCTAGAATGTAGTGGAGTAGAGTGGAGTGTTGTGGAGTGGCATGGCGTGGCGACTAGTGAAGTGGCTGCTAAATGCAGTAGCGCAAAGAATTTCTGCGAAAACGCGCAACAAACACTTGAGTGTCGGCTCTACGAAGAACCATGTCTAACTATTTAAGTTAAATGCCAAGAAGAACGAGTCATAAGAAAAAACAACGAAGGCCGAAACTAAATAGAGTACAGCAGCGCAAATACAATGAGTGAAGCAAAACAGCCGCCAAGTGAAGGAGCTGCTACTGGTCTTTAAATCTTCGCGAAACAAAGCAAGAAGCAGAATTGACGGGCAGGAAAAAAGCAAAAATGTGTGTGTGCTTGTGTATGTATGTATACAAGTGTATGAATGCGTGTAAACTTTATCAAACATACATAATTTTTCCTGGGGCGGAATTTTGATTCGTGACAATTGTTGTTGCATTTGTGGCGGAAATATTATTAGAGTTCATTATTGTTCGTCTGTATGTAGAAGGCGGTAGTCAAGTTTACAATTTGCATGGGAATTTCATAAGTATTTCATGCTTTTTGATTATTTTTAGTCTGGCGGATATTTACCGTAACCGCAGCGAGATGCGAAGAGTAAATAGCGATGTAAATGATTTATAACAACAAATGAATAAATGTTGTTGGCCAGTGCGGCAGTGTAGAATGAGAGTACGAAAGGAATTTAAGAATCTTAACGCACTATTTTAGAGTTATTTTTATAAAATAAGAATTGAGGAACCTACAATGATAGCAAAAATCCCATAGGCGCAGAAAGTTCTTAACACTGCGGTCAAGTGGAAAGAGCGTTGCCAAATAAATTTAAAATTTAGAGGAAAGGGAAATTTTCAAAAATTGTTTAAATATATCCTGCAACTACAATCTGCAAGCAGAAATTAAGCAGTATTATATAAACACCTTAAACACTTTCTTCCATTTTTTGGGGTCAATTGCAGGCAAAACTTTCATCTTACTTGAAACTCGAGTAATAATGCTAAAATTTCGTTTCTCATCTATACTCTGTCAATCCTACGATTGTTTACGAAGAACCAAAGAGGTTTAAACAACTGTCTCTCTTTGCCTTGAAGAACTAAGAGCGTAGATGGTAGTGATAAGCGCACCAGCACGTCATGTTCGCTCACTGGGAACTGCCCGTAGAACTTTAAAGAGGAAAACTTTACAGAAAAATTTTGTCGTACTAAGATAAAAGCAATACATACTTGGAATAAAATCGATTGCATAATATATTACCTGTTCAAGGTCGCGATGATCATACGCAAACCCGTGTTCAGTAATATCAGAAAAGTAAAAGAAAGATAAGGGTAATTATGGACCAAATGCGTCTCCCAAACTTTGATCGTTAATAAGTTCATTAATCATAGGTACAGGTAATCTGGCAACTCTGCCGCTAATAGCCAGAGAAGGAGTCGCAAGTCACTGCTACTTTTACACTTCCTCCACGACACTTCATAACAATAAATCAAACATTCGCACATTGTTGTAAATAATATTTTACGGTTGTATGTATTTCGATGTACTAAATGCGTGTGTGTGTGTAATTATATGCAAATACACATAGATCTATATATGTATACATTGTTATTTTTACATATTCACGCCCTTTGCCAACATACAAGTCATCCGCGTCCGGAGTTCACTTTACATGCGTTCGCCAACGGCATGAAGCCGCACCAAAAACAACAATGAAACGTTTCATACACTGATTGCTGATGTTTACCTCCGCCGCCTCTTGCCCTGCGTTCACTAACTTACTAAGTAAATTAAGTAAATTTGCGGTTTCAGTCTCAATGACTTCCACAAGACACGCACACACACACACACACAATAGGAGCCAATCCCTCGGGCACTGGAGTTGAGTGCAAAGCGCATGAGTATTGTAATTTCAGTTGTAAAATCAGCCATGACCCGCGAGACCGACGAAGGCAACAGTCTACTTCTATACACGAGTACCTGAGCGCAAGTGAGTAGAAACTTATATATCTATGTATGTACGTATATAGGTATGTAGGAGTAGGGAAACACATTGGCCTCTGTGCTGAGTGGTATTTGTGGGCAAAAACTGTTTCTGTGCTGCCATGGAATTCCTGTACTTTTTGTTATGAAATCTGAACGTCCACAGTTTTAAAAGCATATTTCTGCCCTTTAGGTTGTGGGCGCTGCACTTCTGTTGTTATACTTCTAATTACTTATGTACATATTTATATATGGGTAGATGACGTTTGTGACAGCAGTTATAGCTTTGAGTATTATAGCAGCCGACTTCTCTGAATAGAAGACGATTTCATGTTCGCGAATGCTTGTGAAATTAATAGAATTAAATATGAACGTTCGAACAACAAAACAGTAGCAATACATTCAACTAAACGGTTTTTTAGTTGATTGAATAACAAACATACTTTTATGAAATTCCAGCAATGAGAATCGGGTCATAGATTGCTTCGCTTTTGATGGAGTTCAAATTTTTGATTGTCTTATTTGTTATCAAAGAAATAAGTACCGCTATTTTGTGAACGACTCAACAACTTATCACTTTTCCCATGTACTTGTAATAAAGGAAATATGTACTTATGTATGAATATATGTATGTAGATATGTATACTTCTAACTATTCGCTGGTAATTTAAGTCAAAAAGCTGGATATAAAGCTGCAAACTCAAGTTTCCAATAAGGCCAATTGTTATTTTTATCTCGAAAAGGAAATACGCTTAAAAACAAATTTTACTAGGCTAAACCCAATGGAGTTGAGGGTACTAGAAATACTTTATAAACACAGACTATAACCAAATCTACAAACGCACATGAAGTGTGATTTCTTACCTGCGTTTCTTTTATTCAGCGCTCAAGTTAAATGGGCTTCCGTAACTGTAAATGAGAAATAAACAAAAATACAAATTAATTTGGGAATTATTTGTTTACAATTTAACTTAGACATACTACGTCTACATACATATGTATGTACATACATGTCAGGGTCTCATAAAAAGAGCACTCGAAGTCGTAAACGGTCTATTAGCACTTTCCCACACACCAAATACCCAATTCACAACTAACAGAACACCCATCAGTGTGTCAACAAGGTTGTTACTACTTGCCGCTCGCATGTTTGTACACTTCGATGGTACTCGTATTTACTCATAACTGTGTGGTCAGTACAAGGTCCAACTGACCGGTCTTCCTTGAAATTACGTGCGTAACAATCAGCTTTCTTTCCGGTATGTAACACACAGAGCTGCACACATCTACTGTCGGTGTGACCCAGAGGCGGCAAAACATTAGGCAAGCACGTTGCACACACACACACGCACAAGCATGGCTTGTAGTAAAACGAAAAACGTGAAGTTGCACGGGATTTATTCCCATTCATAGATAGAATTTTGGTTACCGACTGTTTGCTTTGGCATGAAATGATTTTGAACACACAAAAGACGAGCGACGACTCGAGATGTTGTAAGAGTTTCCAGGAAACACACTCGGGTGGCAGAGTTAACGAAAAGAACAAACATGACGGCTGTGACAAAGTGGCGTGATAAAACCGGGTTTCAGTCGGGCCTGATATATGTATGTATGTGCGTGCATTTCACAAACATCTTCAGGAAAGTATGTACTTTTCTACATATGTATATGTATGTCTATAAGATTTCCATTTTTAGGATGGTTAAAAAACCAGCACAATTTGTTTGCACACCGAAGTTAATAGTTTATAGACGCTACATTTGGGTGCAAGAATTTTTATTTAGCTTTAGCTGAACTACAAAATAAAAATGCAAAGCTTAAAACTACAAAATTGTGAAGAAATGCCTCCTGTTTGAAGAAATTATCCAATTAAAAAAAAATTGATGAAATGAAGATATGATTATAAAACTGCTTTTAAATGTAAGGATTTTGAGGAATTTTTCTAAGATTTGAAATTGAGAGCTGAAAAAACCTTGTTGTTGACAACAAAACTAAATAAGCACTTATAATTTGCTAACCTATATATTGGGTAGTCGAAAAAGTCTTTTCGTATTTTGTTAATAGATGTCGTTGCAGACGTATATCTCCAGTGCTACAAATCACATTGTGTTATACCATATAGCGTTGGAAAAGTGAGATTTCAAACTTTAACTAACCAATTGTAAATTAATTTGGGAAAGTTGAAAAAAAGTTACAGCTGTTCAAAAATGAGTGAAAATAATGAAGAAATTCGCTATATTTTGAATTTTTTTTGTAAAGAGAAGAATTCCACGCAAGCGACAATGGTTCGCTCGTTTCCTTTGTGAAAATTTCGAAATTTCTTTATGCACTGATGAAAGTTTTACACTGATGGAATAATGTCTCTGGCAAAAAGTGGTCGACCAAAATGGTATATACATATTTGTTTATATTTATTATTATGAATATAAATAAATTAGGAAAAATTTGAATAGACATACGAAAAGACTTTTTCGACTGCCAATATGTAAATATCGTAAAAATATTCATAAGTTAATTATTTTATCATTTGTATTTTAATTAATTTTTAAATTTTTATTATTGTTGTACATATAATATATGAATTTTTATTAGCACAATTTTGTAATGAATCATTAAAAATATTTTCGTTATGACAACGTGAGTATATTTGAAATTTTTATGTTCTGCTTTGAGTTAATTTTCGCATTCTTTCGCTAAATGCTTTTACAAGCCTCGCTTTGTTTATTTCATCTTTCGTTCTCTTGCACACGTGTCACTCACAAGCTTAGCTATTAGTTTGTCTTATGTAGTATGTATGTATGTGATAGTGAGTATATACACATATAAGTTTCATGGTAAGAATCTTTGCCTTTTTAAACTCGCAACTCGCCTTTCAACTATTGTTTCATTCTCTCCACTTGTGTTTTTGCTTTCACGCAATAAACGCTATTCATTTACATACTTACATATAGACATGTGTATTTGCATGACAGTGTGTGTGTATATAAAAAACTTTTTCATTATTTAGGCTCACATGCTTTCACAGCTAATTAATTTGCTGCCTATCGCGAAGAAATCTCGAGATGAAATCTCACGAAGCTTGGCAGTTCAAACATTAAGGAAAGCAAAAACATACATTCATATGTATGTATATAAATATTGAAAAGTACTTGTATCAATATAGATAGGAGGACATATAGGCATATATGTATGTAGGTAGTTATACTGTAAAATACATTGTAAAGGCAAGGTTTTCGCTTTTTTCCTGCGTTATCTTAGATGTATTTATTGCCTTAAACTGCAACACTTGATTTTTGATTTGTATTTCCATTATAAACACACACACCAACAAATTGACAACATGAGTATTTATATACATACTCATGTACAGATTACAAGCTATGTATATACATATGTATATAGAATCCCAAAATGCTGAAATTGAACACCCAAAAGATTTCTTCGACAAAAATACTTCTTTACTTTTATTTGCCGTTAATTCAATGCGAGTTGTCTTCACCCACTACCCGACTGATCAAGTTTTAATCTGAATTATTGCCCGAACGACGCCACTCAATTGACAAATTCCGAAATCTTGTTGCGAAGGCAATCGGAAATGTAAATCCGCGATAACATACTGTTGACTTACAGATCTAGCTACATAAATTCATACATATGTACATATAGAAGCGTTCTTTAGGAAGTATGAATTTTGATCATGCTTTTTTGTATCAACTCGCTCATGGAATTGAAATGAGGCAATAAAAATGTTGAAGTTTGTAAAAAAAACATTTTTAACTCGAGTTTCATTGATGTGATCGAACAGGTTCTTAAAAATATAATTAGCTATATGTATGTGTAGACTAACTAAACTCAAACTAAAACAATAAATTTGTTCAAAATTCTACATATACATACATACTATATATAGGTACATGTAGCAGTATGCAAATAAATCAAGAATTTAATCAAGACTTTTTACATTTTTTCATTTGTTGTTTTAATAAATTCACAAACAAGTCGAAACGTGTGACTTTTATTGAGTATTGGAAATTGCAAAAAATTTCATATTAAATAGCAATTGCGATATTTCGATTTTGGGCACCATGAGGTGATCGAAACATATCGAAATTCAAATTATACAAAAATATATATATAAAATTTGTTTAGAAAAAATCGATGATTTCTGGTTGGTTCCAGAAGAGTGATCATCGCAGTCATGTCCGCATATTTGTTTATTTATCCAGATTATTAAATAAGATTTCCAACATACTTTATTATTCGATTATCGATATAAATAAAAATTGAGAGTTACTTAATAAAAATAGGCAAAAAACCCAGCCTCCCCTCGTATTACCAGATGATGTGTTAGAAAAATATAGAAGTTTTGACAATATTCTGGACAAATTATTACCAGTAAAGCGCACTTTTAGGCGCATAACACGTTTGTCATAAGGTTTACTGAAAACCATGTGCTTCATTCGGTCATATACATTATTTTTGGGTGGTTTTGAAAACAATTTTTCACGAAGTTGTTTCGTTATATTTTTATTAATATTTCGCTAGCCTTATTTGTATTTGAGAAGTTAGAAGAAAAGAACACGAACGTATGCACTTATTTAGTTACATATGTACATATGTATGTGTGCATAAGCATTAGTATAATAACAAATAATTGAATAATTGAAATTGAAATTGAGATACATACTTAATCTACTCTAATTGCAGTTCAATTTGGATAAAACTTATTAAAACATTGCAGTAAAATAGATTTAATGAAATCGTAAGCGCTTAAACCGTTACGTGAGGGAATTCGTTGGTATCCTTAGCGCCGTTACGCATACAAATGCATGTGGTTTTGCGAATATACTGATGAAAAGTGTAAGAAATAAACTGCAAATAAATTAAATTTTATAATTGTGCACGAAATTTTTAGCGTGCTTCATTAAAAAAGTGACTTAAGAAATAAATTCATGAAAACCTTCGTGAAAATTGCGTGGCGCTGAAACTTGAAGAATTCATCGTACTTTGTGTGATTTCGGGTGTGTGTGTTTGTGTTTTCGGCGAGTACTTATGCTGCGCAGCGAATGGGCAAAATTGATTGCCACAAACATACATACAAAGGTCTCTGTATTTGTGCGCAAATAAATAGCGTAAAACCGTTGCAGGTGGCACGGTGGCACGTTATACGCATTGCATGTGGAACGCCAGGTTATTTTTAAATTGCTTGTTTCTCCTCAAATCTCGTTTTTAGCTGTTTTTCAGTTGAGTTTTCGATTAGAAAAAAATTAAAAATATTTTTATTAATGACTCAACGCCGAGGTATGTGAGCCCGATTAGCAATTCATCTGCGTCTACATGTTTATTTGCCATCATAAATTAATTGTTAAAAAATTCCGTTAAACTGTTTAATTTACTAGCTGTAAAGTGTTGAGAAACCCATCAGTCTTCAATTTGGCACAACTAAATTTCAAATGACATGCAATTAATAATTGAAATGCTTGAAAATAACGAACGAATTGAAGCGTAAAGCAATTCGCAAACACAAAGCCATGCCGCAAACAGTTTTCGAAAATAAATATATTCGAGCAAAAGCACTCAAATTGCAGACGGACATCAAGTGGCGCCTCAAATGCGCCATAAAAGCGCCATTAGGCTTTTCTACAATTTTTTTTCATCACTCAATTTAGAGACACACACTTTAAATTGCCGTTAGCCGCTAAAAGCTACAACAGCAGGAGCAGGCGCGGCAAGTAGTGAGTAATTAATGCTGCCGGGCAACTATTTAACGATTAAATCATTTCTATGTGCGGGTCCAACGACCAGTCGGCGAATGGGCGGCAAAAGCGCAGCGGGTGGAGTAGCGGCAAGCAAAAATTAAAAAAAATTAAATTTAAAAAAATTACATGTAGTTTGAAGCGCGTTGTACGTTTTAGTGGCGCCGATAACATCAACAACAAATTGTCCAAAGTGACCGATTAACTGTGTGGACTTTTTACTTTACATAGACATGTTCGCATATAACTAAAAGTATATTTACATATGTATGTATGTATATATAAGTTGCCATTGAGAAGTAAAATTGGCGTCAAATTTAATTGATTGATTATGTTTTCTAGATTATACAACATCTGTGAGCTATAAAAAATAGTCACTAAAATTGTCATAAAATATTAGAAATCAGACTTAAACACATTAAACTACATATACACACATATGTATATAAAAATGATAATATATTACAATGTTAATTCAATATTTTGTTTGATACCCAGATCATGTGACTTTAACGCTTTAGAAACGAATTGCGAAATGTATACCCTATACGCAATTATACAAATAAGCAAATTGTTTATCAAACAGTTGGTGTACTGAATAAATGTGCAAGTTTGACATACATATGGTTTAGGAGCTGAACTCAACTTCACAGAAATCCTAGAATGAGTCTTACAATTATATGATGGTTGAATAAGTCTAGTCCCACGCCCGCTAACACATCATTCCACAAACCACAACACTGATAGCTCTAATCCACCACACTTAAGAGCACCAACACACACACGTTAGTTTGTCCCAAAGCTTATTACTGTACAATTCGCCTCAAATAGCCAGCATTCAATTATCTCCAACTTCAGCTCAGCTGAGCCCGTTTAGAAACTAAAGCGTGTAGGGTATATAAATTCCAATTTCGAACAAGATTCATTTCGTGTAACTTTTTTATGTCATCATGAAATATTCGAGTGAACGCGTTGAGTAATTTCTGATTTAATGCCGCCCCAAAAGCTATAAAAAAAATAATTATATGGAATTACAATAAGACGATTTGATAATCTCAGGCAACGGAAAAGAGACTAAATCCGCTGACGGCACTCAGATTGCAGCATCTGTGGCACACACGAACACACACATAAATATGTATATTTCAATTTCCACAGCCATGTGCACACATAGACAGATAAATATTATGCATGCGCCGCAATTGCAGCAGTTTTCTCGTTTTATTGCGTTTTATTGCTTCTTCTAAAATGAATACACAGATTTTGTACGGTATTTTTCTAACGCCAGTCTTGGTCGCGAGCTGACTGACTGGCAGCTGAACGAAAATAGCGGCGAATGCGACTATTTTTACGGCAGGCACCGCTCCGCAGCCACGCGTTGCTGCCACACACTCACACGCACGCACACACCAGCACATAATCCATGCAACACTTGCGTCTGACGATGGCAATTTCTTGGTGGCAACAAGCTCATGCATACATGCATATTGATTGCTTTATATGCATATCAGTCGCCCGCTGCTCCACCTCAGCGCCCCTGCGCCAGCGCTCGCTCTAAGGAATTTCCTCAGTCTGCGCGGAATTTCACTGAGTTATAGCCGTGGTCGCGTTGCGTTGCTCGAAATATAGAGTCTAATGCATAGCAGATTTGTGGAGGAATCTTGCACGCTTTCAGCATTCGGTTGCGGCAATCGGAGTTGCAACGTGAACGAAACGTATGTGTGAGTCGTATTTTCGATGCGCGTTGCTTGCTTCTGTGCATTGTCGCCACAGTTCCAACATGTTGTTGCAACAACTTATTGGTGGATGCGTCTTTTCGACGTTTGTAGTTGTGTTTGCTTTTCAAGTTGCAATAAAATTTAATTGCTGTCAGATAAAACACGATCCCAAATCTAGCCATTACACAAATTTTTAGTTAACTTAATGTTTTGTGCATTCATTGCTTCATAAAAATACCTGAGCGAAAATAATTTCTTTCGTTTGAGAATTTTGAATTATGTCAACAGCTTAATTGACTTGCAAATACGCAATTGTGGCGCCAAAGCATTAAAAAAATGGAAACACTTACTTTCCGCTGCAATGACTTTAATATTGAAAGTTGTGATCAGAGACGATTTTTTATTTGAAACTTTTGGTTCCGAAAGACAGACGAATCACTGCGAAATGGAAGGGCTTAAGGATGTGTAAGAGCCCCGATAAAAAATATACATGCTTTTTACTAACACGTTTTCAAACAAACTACAAGTATTTTTTTTCTAATGACAGGTCACAATCTAATCTATTACTAGACATGCAAGCCGGATGGGCATAAGTAACGATGATACAAGCAGAAAGTGCAAAGTATTAGGCCAGACGGAGACGCTGGAACACCTACATTTCCTCTGCCGAACAGTATCTAGAACTCGTCTTAAATATCTTTGAGCTTCAAGCCGTTCTTAAAATTCGGAAAAAGCGTTAACGTCCTGTGTGCCGAATACTTCAGCTCAAATTAAACCTGACATTACAAGGGACCAAGGGCTTTGATACAATGTTGTTTTAAAAGTATTGGCAAGTACATACATGTAGTAGTTCGTTTCCATTTCTATACCTATTTGTGTACCAGTATACATTGTAAAAATGATCTCATATTTTTACCGCACATTTTCCGCAAATTAATTTGTTTACACAAATCTTTGTTTATTTGCAATTTTAATATTTCACACTTGGGTATTTGGCATTTGGATGCCAGTTTTCTATTTAACAATTCAAATCTACACGCCCTTTAATTATGTAAATATCAAATGATCGCACGGGTTCGGATAAAAGCATTGGCATTTTATCAGTTGCACTTTTTCAGCTTTTATTTGCTTTCCATATTTGCAAATTGCTTTTTGATGCAATCAGTGGTTCAGGGAACTGATAAGATACACAAGTGTCATATCATAAGTGGAATAGGTAGGGAGTATACAAGGGTGTGAATATCAGGAATGCGATGATTGGCTTAGAACCTATAATTTTCACTGATTTCAAAGTGAAATAGAGGCAAAAAACTTTTTCGGATTCTCGGACTGGTCTCATAATAATAGAAACCAGAAATAAAATAACGGTACCACACTACCTCTAAAAATAGCATTGCCAGAAGCGTACGACCTAATCGTACTGCTAAAATAGGGATTTTAAAAATAAAAAATCATAAATTCAATTATAGAATAACAAACATCCGAGCGTGAAACGGCAAACGCCAAAGACTATGGCACAATAAACGCTTGTATTGACGTGGAGAGCGGCTACGCCATTTCCACATTTTTCGAAAAGTCAATGCCGGCGGCAAAAGAAAAACGGCCGCACAAAAACAAATATATTTTCCAAACATAAGAACCAACAGCAGAAGTCAATAAGACACGTACGCACATACGTAGTACTAGGGCGACTGAAGAGAGAGACAAGGCAAGTCTATGGCACTCCAAACTGTTCGATCCCAATTCTGTGCTAAATTACTTTTTGTTGGTGCCATTTGCCTAAGGTTGGGCGCATTCCAAAACAGCGTCAAGAAATTTGCATGGAGTGACCGGAGCTGCAGCCTTGTCATGAAAGGAACGAACTGTCAAACCTTAATAATAACTGTAAATAACTCCTTTCGTTCGAGATCGCAAGACTTTTGGACTCTTACGTTAGTTTTCCTCTACTAAACATGTACATTTTTTTCGCGTACTTCTCTCTTGACTTCTCGATTCTACGCCCTTCGTTATATTTTGCAGTTTTTCTCGCGTTATTAATGTTTGCCAATATTTAATAAAAATGTTAGGGAATATTAAAACACGCGATTAATTCCCGACGAAATTCCACTATGCAAATACACAATTTTTATTATTTTATTCTCCTTTCTATATTACGTTGTTGCCTCTTCCGTTCACTCTGTTGCTATCGCCTATGCCGTGTGGGTGGCGCTGTTGTTGCTTTTGCTGTTGTTTTGTGCAGCGCGGATTGTTGTTCGCTTGTCGCTGATGATAATGCAGCGTGTGATGATTCGTTATGCCTGCTTCAGATATTTATTTTTAAATTTTATTCAAATTTTCTTTATTGTATTGTTGCAGCACCAATTTAGCCGAGGATGTGCCGCCACTGCACTCACGACATAAATATTTGTTGTCATTCTAAGTTTACTCACTTTACTGGTGGCGGTACATTTATTTCGAGACATGTGTATTTTGGTCGATTGAATTCGTTGTGTGATTTCTTTGAACGCAATTCTTATATTTATGTGTTTTTAAATCTGTGCGAGCAGATTAAGAAATTGAGTGATGCTTTTTTCAAAATATGGCACATACTTATTTTGAGTGTTGATTTATTTATATTTTCATTTTTCCAATTTATTTTCTCATACTCATCATTTAAATATAACCCGTTTTTTAAATTGCTTAATTTATTTTGGCATATTTTTTAAACAAAAGACCAAATAACACCTCTTAATCTTTTAAAAAAATGCGCAAATTTTCGAAAATTAAACGTAATCTAAAAAAATTAATAAAAAAAGGACTCCTGATGCTTATCTTGGTAATTTATGTCATTTATGAGGTTTAATTTTTACTTTTCATCATATGAGACTTATAGCGTATTTAAAATTTAAAATAAATGCAAATAAAAGACCATAAAAATATCGTTACTCATTGCATAAATATTGCTGTAAAGTTCTTCGAATTAGATCTTATTTAGGCTGTGTGCATACACTGTAAATATTCTTTAATATTATTTCATTAGAAATATATGTATGTATACTCTCAAAATTAAATGTTTTTGTGCTATTTCTGGCGTTTGTGCATTGCAATATATTATAAGTATATTATAATTATAAATATTTTCTAAGCTAACTTTCGATTATTCGGTATTGCGCTCGATGCGTCACTGCGTACTTAGCCTTAGGAGGCAAAGTCTGTTTCGAATGTGCTTTCCACATTGCTATTCAAAGCAAATGAAACTTAATAAATATTCAATAAGTTTTTTGCTGGAAATTAGCTAATTTAACGATCTCCTGTGAAGTCAGCTTCCTGCATCGATTACCAGCCATATCTATTCGCTTGCATACCTGCAGTTGTCACTGCTCATGTCAAGCAGCAAGAATTTGCAATGCCAATTACAGCGTTAGTTAATTGTTTAATTGCAAATTGTTCGCCAAACTGGTTTTGAGGGCATTAAGAAAATATTTGTCGTTCGCAAAGTCATTAAATAATAATATCTATAGCAGCACAGACCAGCACGGTGATTAAGAGTGTGACAGAAGGAATTAATCTCGGTGGAATATATTTCTAGTTCTTGGTACTTATGTGCCTTATGTGGGCTCAAAGGCGTTAACATGTTGTTCGACATACTGACAGACAAGTGGAACTACGTACACAGTGATTTATGAAGTACCGCTTAGCAAGACTGTCTGGAAATTAGATGAAGACTACATTCTTCAAAGACATTTGCGGCATCAAAAGTCCAAAATACCAAAAATAAAGAACTTTTAAAAATCTTGTTTAATTAATATACTTTAATTTTGTAAAAAATTTGTGAAAGAAACAAGCTTAAAAAACTGATGCTAATTTGAATTAATTCTAGCTTACCTGCTCTTCGAGGGGAAATGTGTGAATTAGAAAGTGCAACTTTCACGATATTCCCCATTATATTACCAATTATCTACACATCCCTTTCTAATATGATTAAAACAGTTCTATTCAAAATTGAAAGAATGAAAATATTAGACACTGGCGCGTTACATACTTTCTAGCGATACAATTCTTTCAATACACCGCATTCTTCTGTAAGGCTGCTGTGAAGCGCGGAAAATTAGTTTAGAAAAATAATTGCAAAAACGCAACAAAAACTCGTTGCCCCATAGGTTTCAGAGTATGTATGATCGTAAGCATATGTGTAGGTATGTATGTATCTCATATATACATATGTATCTCAACAATTGCGCTAAAATTGCAACAATCAAATAAATTAGCTGCTCTCATTGTCGATTGCTGCTCGAGTGGAGCTTTCCGTGGAATAGGAGTTCTACAACTACGCGAACCACTCGCCACTCGCATTTAATTATTATTTCTTTACTTATTTCGTATCTTTTATTCTTAACATTGCTCTCATTTGCTAGGTAAAAGCGTTTGTATGCTGTGTTGTTGTTGTTGTCACAATGGGTTGCCCACTAGCAGCACTTATAATTGAAGCATTTAATTAGCGCCCGTCTGCGCGCCTCTGGGCATCGCACAGACACACACTCGCACAGCCCCAGCATAGCGCAAAAATAGCGAAGAAAGTCAAGTGGCAAGAAATAATTATTGAAAGTAATTGCAACGACACCAAAAAAGCCAGTAAGAGCAATTAAACATAACTCCAGTTTGGCGTAAACAAATGGTCGGCCTTTGAGTGGCGATGCCAAGGCGAGAAGAGACGGACTGCGGCGCAACAGTGGTGCAAACAGCAAATGAAAACACATAAATGAGTATAAAAAGCAAAAATAGCTTTGGCCAAAATCGTTTCTAAAAATTCTTTGAGCAACGAAAGTGGAGAAAAGTGCTGACCCACTTAGCCGGAGAGAGTATTCGGAGGGGAGCGCATACAAGCGAGCAATAAAGGTAATAATGAATAGTTTATTGTATGAATTAGTGTCGGTTATTATAAATTGAAGTCGTAGCAATAAAATGTGAAGCCGGCCGACAAGCATTGGATCGAGAGATAGCGAACAAACGGAATGCAATTTCAACACAATGGCGATAGGAGAGGGGTCCCCACGTGGAAAAACAACAAAAATTACCACATTTTATTTTTGTATTCAAAAATGTTTATGCTAAGCGACGCTAATGGACACTTAGTATCAAAACAGAAAGCAAAAATTATTAATAAATATTTTAACAATCTTCCAATTATAAATAATGGTGTGTCAACAAGCGGCCCACAAGCGCACAAGCTCAACGCATACACGTAAAATATCATATATCATAATGATCGTAATGAGTCCACCTGTCACTTTCGGCCGTGTAATAAGCGCATCGAAAAACGTCTCATTGTTAATGGAAGCAACACGAGCCTCAGGCATCTGCCATTCGAGTAGACACGAGTCGCTTGCAAGAGATGAATAAAAACAATCGTTTGTGTCAGTTTGGCTTCCCAATATCAAGCTGTAATTTGTAATATTTCTGCTGATATTTTTTTGTGCTTGTTTTCGATAAGACACTTTCCAGTAGTTTGTGAGTCCTGGATAAATTCGTGGTCACTCAGCTTATCGAATATTGATCAAAACTCATTGTGTAGGTGTAGGTTCGATTGTGTGAACCCAAATGCTGTCAAAATCCATTTACAGTAAAATAATGCACTCACACAATTTTCAATCATCTTGACACTCAGCGCTCTCAGCTGACTTGTTCTTAAAACAACCAAAAAACAACCCGACGCCCTCTTGCATGCTCATCTTCAGTGATCAAAGGCATTAATATAATTATTAGTACGGCGTAAAAGATATGTTTTGAGAAACGCTATTAAAACAAAAGCCCTTATCGATTGTAAATCCAACTCATTTCTGGTTGATTATACACGAATGTTTCGGGAATGCTTTCATAACAACATAATGCTGAATACTGGCAGGTTATTCTAATTGACCGCATTTTTAAACGGACTGTACTGTGCAAAAAATTCAGTTTGTTTGTGAAGGTTTCAAAAAATGTAGACTCTTTAAAGGAGCATGACGCCGGATCGTTCTGTTTGTTACTCTTATCCAACAATAATTCGCACAAAAAAATAACAAAGCAAGAAAATAAGCTCCAAATCTATGTTTTCGAAGAGAATATATTTTCCTTGAATAGACTGTCATCACACACCAGAATATGACATAATGGAGGGAATAAATTGGTTGAACCATTAACTTGTTCACAAGTTTGCTCGTAATTCTGTAAATTCCCAATAGCTCCAAGATCTAGAAAATTTGAGTATACGTACACACTTACATTGGTGTGTGTTTAGCATAACATTTCCTCTAAAAGTTACGAGCAAATACATTGGTATATCTACATACATACATATGTATATGTTATACCCATTGATAGGAGAACAGAAATCAATCACCCATAGCAGCGTAGCTTGCGAAGCTATTTATAAAAGTCTGAAGTGAACGAGAAAAATTCCCAACCCGCCTCAACAAGCGGCCAAGATCAAATAACCCATCAGGGTTAACGGTAGTTGCAGAAGCCCACCTACAAGCGAACAACCCAAATAAAGGCAACAAACGAAAGAAGGAAAAAACTGAAAAGAGCACGCATCCACATTCATTTGAGACTCAGTACTGCCGGAATGTGATCGAATGTGCCTGCAAGGGCATGCCAAAAGACAGCTGGGAACTGAAATCGAACCGCAAGCCATAATGATGTGTTCATGAACGCCAGTAAACAACAAGAAACACAACAGGAAAGATGCTCAGTTATGCCACAACGGGCGCTCGATGATCGCACAATCAATCGTGCAGCCGAGCAACCGAACAGCAACTGATCCAATAGAAACTGATCATATGATCGTCATTACTATGGCGTTGATGATGCTGATGGTGGTGATGTTGCAGATATGGCGGCGTGCTGCAGAATATTGATGCCGCAATTGATCTCCGCCAATGGAGCATGACATTTGTGCAATGGTTTCGCCATTGATGCAGCCCAGTAAATTAAATAAATAAATACAAAATACAAACAAATGGGTTGCAAGCAAAAACAAAGACGTTTGTGCATAATGACGAACGTACATTGAACTTGAAGGCACTGCAGCAAACGGCGGCCTTACGCACCTCTTGGATATGTATGTATGGGGCACTGCAGCGCGCCGTGTCGCATCACCACCTTAACCACATCCTCTCCCTCACACGCTTTTACGCCCACTCGTCGTGATCTAACTGCTCGGCGAATGTCAGCCAGCTTTGTTTGGGTTTTTATTTCGTTGAAATGCATACGAAGCCAGAGGGAGGAACAACAAAAACAATGCTGAAATACAACAAATGGCAAGTTAGGTTGCTGGCGGCTGCAACAACAAAAAGTGAGTGAAGGAAAATTGCAAGCAACCGATCATGCGGATCTCCTGCAACACAACACAGCCCGCGGCAACGCCGTCGGCAGCAGCAGCGGCAGTGGCAGCGACGATCGATGTGAGGCAACAGCTTCCATCAGCCAGCCCGCAATGTGTCGAGGCGAATGTGAACGCCAGTGAACTGCAGCATCAAATTGCAAAATTCCAGCGAAGAATGCTGCAACCACAAACAACTGCACAACAACACCAATTCATGATTATTATTAACAACAGCAACATCTGTTGCAATGCTGGCTGGCTGGCTGGCTGGCTGGCTGGCGTATCGTCGTATCGGCGTATCGGCGAATAAAGCACACAAGCGGAGCGATTGGGATTGTCAAGCAGTTGAGCTTACTGCTTCATATCAAGCTGGTGTGAGAGACGTGTGGTTCAGGGGAGCCAGTAAATCACATATGGTCAGATTGGTGCAATACGTTTATTCTGTTTGTTGTCGTCGTTGCTATTGCTGCGTCACACTCGACTACCAGAAGCGGTTTAACCAATGGCCAAATACTCAGTACTACATGTACATATGTAGCCGTTGTTGTTTTCGTTACGTTTGAACGCGCTTTGAGAGTGGAAGAGCGGAAAATATTTTAAATCTACATATACATTTACAGATTGCAATTGGTGCGAGCCCAGTAGGAAAACATGTCGAACACGCTGTGCGCGAACTTGAAATTACCTTTCCAAAGGCTTAATTTCGATTTACAAATACGTGGAAACGTCTTTATTGACAGATGGGCACAGGCATGCAAATCTGAAAACTTGCAGAGAAAATCAAAGAATTTTCAAAATAATTCAATGCAATTTGTATTCCTAGCGGTAGGGCCTTCACATACATACATACACGTATGTAGCATTGCAATGTTGTTGCAACGATATCGTGTTACACACAGCAGCAGCCGTAGCAATAGCGTGGCAACATCAATAACAAACAGTAGCAACAGTTCAACAATAGAAATACACAAATGAGTACAGAGTGTACATGTATACATATTTACTTGTGTGAAAATTAACTAAACATGAGCAATGAATTACACCGACGAGCAGCAATTGGTCGAAATGAAGGCTAACCTCTCAAAGGATCCGAAACTAACGACAAACTTTCAAACTTGTCCAACTACTTTTTGACACAATTTCTCAAAACGCATACATTTGGCAAAACTAAAAGGAGTCTGTTAGAGAACAAAGCCTAGGTTCACTCTCATTACAAATCAAATACTTAATAATATTTAGAACGGGTATATTTTATTCATTGAAAAAAGTTTTCAAAAATTCTCGGCATTTTAGTTACGTTATTACGAGTATGAAAGAAAAACGTTTGATCAAAATTTTGGGTTTCCATTGATGTTATTGGACTTTTCAAAATACAGATCGTAAGTAGGTGGATGACATATGAACGTCATAATATGTAAGAGACTGGATCTTGTTCTTACAAGAGAAACGTTTATTGAAGTTCGTATAATTTTAAATACATACTTATATTAAGTAGTCGAAAAAGTCTATTCGTATTTCTAATCAAACTTCAATATATTTTTTATATTTATAATAATAAATAAATAAACAAATATGTACCATTTTGGTCGACCATGTTTTGCTATTTTTCCGCTAGAGACATTATTTCATCAGTGTGAAACTTTCATCAGTGTAAATCGAAGTTTCAAAATTTCCAGAACGGAAGTGAACGAACCATTGTTGTGCTACATGAACCGATACATCATCGTCTCCGTAAACTTCACAAATTTCATTGGTGGCTTGCGTGACATTATTTTACCCATTTTTGAACATTTGTAACTTTTTCCCCGATTTTTTGTTTTTTTGTTTGTTAAATTAAGCCTAAAATCTCACCTTTCGAACACTATATGGTATGACACAACGTGATTGATAGCACTGGAGATATACGACTGCAACGACATTTATTGACAAAATACGAAAAGATTTTTTCGACTACCCGATATTAAAAGCATGCTGGCGTTGTAATGGTTTGACCGAGGGCCTGAATTGTAAAGATTAAAACCTTTTTAATATATAACACTTATTCTACGATAGCACTAATATCCGCCAGAGTGACGTTATCAGAAAAACACACGATTCACACAACGGCAAATGCGTTAAATATTTATTTTTAAGCTTCTTTTGGATTTTGTTTCAAGCGACGACTTTTGCACCACGACAGGCGGCTCCAGGCATAACGTAATTGCAAAAATGCGCATTTTTAAGTGGAAACCACATTCCGTGCTATTCAAGCACTGCCTCCAAACATGGCGCATACATCTTCATATGTGCATATGTACACAGCGGCACCTCACCTCGCCCACCTCTATGCATTTTCACAACAAATGAGTAACTATGAAAGCATACTCGCCCAGTGAATAAGGAAAAATAAAGTGCGAAAAAAGAGCCGGCTTGTCGCGGCTTACTAACAGTGTTTGCAGTTATTATGCAGCATGCAGCTTGCTGTTGTTGTGGCGATGCAGTCTTTCTTCAACCAGCTGGTTGGTTGGTCATGTCGCGCTTTATGATCGCCTTGCGGCGTTTTTTTCGACGCGCTAAAATGAGCTGAGAAAGCTACACGTACACACACACACACAGAGCGTTGCATTAATGTAAGTACAAAGATCGGCCACTCACAACAGTCATCACCGACGGCGCAGTAATACACATATTTACACTAACAGCGTTTTTCTGAGTCTGCAATATTTTTCGTATTTGCTTGCTTTGGGTGTGTGGCTTGTTTTTGCGCCCTTTTGTTGGCGTCGCAAGCACTTTGCGTCATCTAATGCAAAATGAAGAAGAAGAAGAAGTGACTTGGCATTGCCAGAAAATGGGATGACGACAAGCGCTTGGCAACGCTAGTTGGAAGCAGAGGCACACTCTTATAAAATATGGCTTGATGCTCGCATTTTGCTTTGAGCAGCAACGCCACCGTTTTATGTTGTTGCAACATTGCCGTCTCAGTATAACACGTTTTTCCAGCTTATTTAACAAGCGCCAGCAAACAAACTCAAAGCCGAATGACAATCCTCCTTTCATAGTCGCGCAGGGAGACGTACGGCTCCGGTTGTGATCCCTCCAAATGGAGCTGTCGTTGCCAAACTTTTCAGAGTTGCCTAACGCGTTTATGGCGGGACATCATATTCGTTCGTGTCTGCTTGATCATTTACACGTCTCTGTACAGCGCTTGCCCCACCCACCTGTGCGTCGAACTGCCGACGACCGGCTGATGGCCTCCAGTTATACGAGATTTTTCAGTGGAAAGTGAAATTTTCATTTTAATGACATTAAGACACGTGGAAATTATGAAATTTTTCTTTGGCTTGTTGTTAGTCTGCATACCAATAAAGTTCACTGGGAGGGAAACTTTTCTATTGCCACTACAATTTTATTTCAATTTCCATTTTTAATTCAGCAATATGGAAAATACTTTTTGATTGTGATTTGCGGCTCTGATGTCGCTTTATTGCTGAGGCATACTTACATATGTAGTTCTTGACTTGCAAAATCCTTACAACCGTCTCAACTTTGCTTTAGACAGTGAAAACATTTTCCATACACACTTACCCAAAAATTTTGGACGAGTCATGGATCTTTGAGTATAATCCAGAGACAAAGAGGCATTTTGATCAATATGATATATCAATGATCAGCGTGACGAGCTGAGTCGATTTGATCATGTTCATAATAGTCCTCAGGATTTGAGATATCGATCTGAAACTTTGCACACGTCCCCAAGAAACTGCTTTTTGGTCAGAACCACCTATATCGGACCACTATAGCATATAACTGCAATACATAGATTATTACAAAGGAAACGGTACAATCTTCGAACAAAATGCTTAGATCGGATCACAATAGCTTATAGCTCCAATACAAACTTACCGATCAAAATCAAAATAAAGATATTTTATACTCTTTTTTGCTATAATAAACTAATAATACTTCTTTTGATTGCAAAGTTACACAAACCTGAAAAGAGACGAAAGAAAATTCAAATTAGTTCTGCAGTTAGCGCATTAAACTTAATTGCAAGGTCTACAAATATATTTGAAAAGCAAAATGAACTGTAATACGAGTTTCGCAATATCATATTTTCAACTCAAATTGCGCAACCCTGTCACCATTATTATTATTATTATTATTTTGCTGGGCCACTTTCGTTAAAGTGGTTTTGAATAAGTGCCAATAAAAAGAATTTTAAAGTTGAGAAAAAAGTTTTCTCGAGCTCATTACCATTATTTTCATACAAGAGAGCACACTGCTTTGTTGAGAACGCAGTTTGAGGTTGCTGTTGAGGTTGACAGCGTTGGAGATTTGGGAAAAACGTCAGTTCTCAACTTGAGCTGAAGCTTAAATGCTTACAGGTAATATATACGTAGTATGTATACTAATATACATATGTATGTACATAAAATACAAAATTGCAAGCCAAAATCGAAAAATTGAAAAATAAATAAGAGAGACAAAAATCGATATGTTTCACAAATTGAGGGCACCTTTGACAAATTGACGACCGCACAGCAGCAAACTGCGATTAATTGTGGTTATCAATAAAAATTAATTGCAGCATATTGTTGCTGCCACAGCAGCCGCATGGCATTCAGCGGCGTGCAACATGCAACTACACTTGAGTTTGATTTATGGCATATATTGTTGGTAAATAATTGTTCTTGCGCGCATATTATTGAAAGTCTTAAGGCGGAATTATGGGTTTGGGTCCGAATTGTGGGCGCCCTTCTCACTGCACACACTCATTTGGTGTTTGGCACAGATATAACAGTATTCCATTAGCTACCGTCCTTCATATAACTTGGCATGGCAGAAATGTTAATTCACATGTCTATGTAAATGTGCGGAGCAAATTGTAAGGAGAAACTGTTTTCATGTAGAACTCTTAGTAATAAGACGATAAGTTAATACTGAAACGGTTTATTAGAAAATCTTTGAATGCCTATTAATTTTGAATATCCAATACGCCCAAAAACCTGAAAAAAAGTTAGTTGAAGTATTTATGTGTGAATCAGTCATGACAAGGTTCCATTTTCACTTTCAGTCTACGCTCTTTATACTGACTGGCTCACAGATAGAAATTCATAAAAAAGTGTTAATTATTGATAGCAACCAAGTGTCGTAACCGGGTTACGCTATGTATGTCTCATAAATGTGAATTTCTATACATATGTACATATATATTTAATCATACCACATCGAGAGCCTGAAACAATGCCTTGGCATTTATTATATTTGTTGGTGGACATAAATTTGCGCTTTAACGCTTGCCAGCAATGCGGCTTAACGAGTACAGTCACCCACTGTTGACCAACAAAGATCACCCTCACCGCCGCAGACCGACGGCAGAAAAGTACAAGTGCAGTTATTAGGTAAAGTAGTCGCAGTGCACATTGAAATATATCATGCGACAAATATGTATTATTATATACACTGGTGAATGTAGCATTATTAAGTGGAAGTGCATTTGCGATTTGCGACAGCTGAGGCTGCTCTTAAGTGTTTCTTTTACGTTTTTCAACACGCTTATGATATTGCGGTGTCAAAGTTTTATCGAAGGCTAAAGAGATTAAAGCAACACATGTACAAATAATAAATGACAACAACAACCCGAACAACAATTATTTTTTTACTATAGCCGAGCAATAAAGTTGACTGTAGACTTAGCTGAGTGTTTAAATATTTGCGCTTGCACTTCAAGTCCTCAACAAACTTGTATTTGTATTATGCAGTCAACAGAACTTTCCAATTGAAGAAAGAAAAGTGTTATCTCCAGCAATTCATCCGCTAAATCAACGCCACAACGCATCTGACAAGTCATTTGGCTGAGAAACCTCATAGCCCGATTCTGCAGTAGTCAGAGGTGTTACTTGATCGATTCCACAGTGTTTTGAAACATTTCGGTAATCCGGAGACCAACATAAGCAGCACATGTACACAACATTTTTGGAACCCTTTCGTTCTCAGAAACTTTACGGGGGTTTTCTGGTCGAGAAGCGTGAATTTCAGGTAATTTTTGAAGCATCGTAAAAAAGGCAATTAATGTTTTTACTATCTATTTATTAACATTAAAAAAATTCAGAACAAAACTAAAAAATAAAAAAGTTAAAAATTAATAGCTGATAAAGTGGGGTTCGAAAAATATTGGCGTGAGCCTATAACCACGATTTATCATTTTGAAAAAAAAAAAAAACAAACAAAAAAATAGAAAAATATTAATGTGGAATAATGACTCAATGTCTGGAACTAACATTCGGAAAAGTTTGTAATTTTTGTTCTCGAAATGGCGACCGCTTCAAAAACACAAATTGTGTATCACTTTTTTAGACTTTTTCGACTTTAGTAAAGAGTAATCATTAAAAATTGTAAATTTGAGGATATGTCTAGTTCCAGACCTAGACAAGTGTATAAAGAAGACTCACCAAAAAATTACAGGCAAATCGGTCCAATCAAACTTGAGATATTGTGGGTATGGTTTTGAAAAGGACAGTTTCGAGAAAAACGTGTTTAAAGAAAAAACGATTTTTTTATTTTTAGACTAGAATACTCCCTTAATTATATTTAACATACCTACTTACATATATACATATACATAAGTATACATAAAACTTATATATTTTTTTTATATAATAAATTAAAACTGCTCTAAATTCCATAGTTGAAGTGTTTGAAGAGTAGCTCTTAGGATTCTTTGTATATACTGTGTACATATTTACCTACATTTTGTACTCGTTGGAAAACTCGAGAGTTGAATACTTATTTGAATATAGAGTCATAAGAAATACATATTTACTAAAGTATATGCGCATATACATATACATACATTATACATATGTATGTACTATATACACAAGCATATTTACATACATATGTACATATGTATATGGGAGTCTGTTTCTGTTTGGAGCTATGTATTTGTGTGTAGACTACGAAGCTCATTTTATTTACCATTTACATACGTATGCATATGTATACACACTTACATATACATATATACAATTTAGCGAGCTTTAAACTGGGTCAATCATCTTTCGGCTGCTGAGCGCGCGAACTGCACTCGTGTACATGGCTCGGACGCCCAGCCCGCTACCCAATGCCCCACTTAAAATGTATCCTTTGAGCTTCAGTAAAAACCCAGTTAACAACGGCAGGATGGCAACACGTTACGCCTTTTCAAATGCATATCACACTTGCATACGTTTATACATACTTTATATACATATGTACATATGTACTTACTAGTTATATACCTTTTCATCATACATAAGAAAAAGTACACATACATAAATGATAAGAATACATACATATGTACATATATGTATAAGACTTTAAAATGCTTTTTCAGCACACCCAGCGCCTTTTCAAAGTGAAAATCCAACGATAGCAACAACCACACATTCATACAAATGGACATATATGTGTGTATATTTACATAACAGCTATTTTGTTTTTAGCCAACGATATCCTCTAAAAGCAAGACGCCGTAAGGTACTTTGACACCAACACAAAAACCGTTAAATGCACACATTTCGCCGCTGCTATGGGCACTGTGGTGGAAATGCGCTCTCCCACACTCGCGCACACACAACGAAAATGTCGCTTAAATGACTGTCGGCATAAAGGTGAAATTCCTAACTGCGAAGTTTTGATAACTGTATTGAACGGTCTCACACCGCAAGTCATAACGGAAGGAATAGTATGCTGCACTCGTGCATAGCGGGACCCTTCAGTTCCGCTATCGACTGATTTTTCACATAATTTATGGTGCAATTTTGGATTGATAAGCAGAAAACTAATTACCAACAAATTACAAATCTGAATATGGTATAAACCAGCAGTGGAGATTGAGGCAAGCAAGCACATGCATAAATATGCACATATGTATGTACATACATACATATCTGATGTAGAATTAATGTTTGTGAAAAATTCTAAATTCCTCATTTTCAATTTGCTCCATCACAGTTCTCCGCACATACATATGTATGTGGCGGTTCGTCGCATTAAAAGTCAAGCGTTTTTGCTTTTATGACTCACAAATATCTCCTAATGATTAGTTATTGTTGTAATTTGAAATTTTCCATGACAAAAACTGTAGTTTACTTCAGAAACTGTACACCACGAAAATAAAAATAAAAGCAAAATATTCACATAAAAGTTGCAGCCAAAAGTGGTACCGTAAAGATATCGAATTTGAGCATTTCTTGACTTATTCTCAGCGCATGCCTTCTACGTATAGACATACATATGTACATACATACTACGTGTACATTTCCAAAAGTTTGTTTTTGTAACCCGACACTACTTAGACTTTTTTCTTCTGAAAAGTTTTACGCCTTTGTGGTACATACGTTACATGTGTAAAAACACAATAATACAGTTGATCTCATATACTTCTAACTATACTTATTTATGTAATTTTGTGCACCAGGGTCTTGTAGAATTTTTATTGCTTAAATGTCGGTATAAATCAGGTGTTCCCCATTAGAAATTAGATAACAAATCAGATAATGTACAAGTATACCCAACACAAATGGAAATATTGAAAGTTTTAGGTATTATTCCACTAAATCAACTTTAAAGTTTTTAGGTGCGGGCACGTTTATTAAACTACATATGTAGAAATATAATTTATATGACCAAACTGTTTTCTTTTCATTGCCTCAATTTTAAATAGGTACCATTGAATGAAAGGTCTAGAGGGAAAAAGATATAAATAGTCTTCTAAATAGAGAGTGAACATTAATATACATACATATGAAGAAAACGTTATATTTAAACTGTTTTGAATATATAGAGAAGAATATATGAATAAAACATAACCTCAATAGCAGCTTTTTAAGGATCAAGCTCTTATAAACTAAATCTGACTCAGAATAACCAAAACGAGATCGTAAAGTTTCGGACACTGAAATGCTTATAAATATTTGACACCGACAAAAACATCATTATTAAAATATTTCTCAGAGTTTTGGGGCTTCTAGTAGCCCTTGACCTTCTCTTTGGTGCTGGTTTCATAATTAATACACTGCGTTTAGTTCCAACATTCTACCAATCTCCCATACACAACATTTGGCAATAACAAAACTAAAAACCCCTAATCGTTCAAATAAGGGGCTGACGACTTTATCAACACCTTGGCATCTAAAACAAGCCAACTACACTTATGTATGCATATGTACATACATAAATACCTATATGAATTTAGTACATGGAGACTCCCCATTACGTGCTGCGATACCAAACAACGACAAGCCGAACAACAAGGCTTTGATCAGACCGCAAGCGAGGTCTTTAATCCAGCCAAGTGCAATAACTACAACAGTCTCACTTTGACCAAATCGCACACAAAGACGACGACGACTAAAAATAGCAAAAGCCGGAGGCTCACGAGCAAAGCTGAAGAAGAAAAGAAAAGTGTGAAGTAAAATCTAGAAATCAGTGCAATAAAATACGAAAAAGTAATGGAAAAACACATATTTTCGAGGTAAACGTTTGGGAAAAAGTGCAGACAGCGTGAAGTATGAACGTGCAAAGTGAAGGGTGCAACAAACACACTGCTAATGACAGTTCTCCCGACATCTAGGCCACGTTAACTGTCATACGACATACACGTGCAAACCCACTCACACACAGATGACTGTGGGGTCTATTATACTACCATTTGGCTACTGCCCAGCTGCTTATGAGGCAAAATAGACAGTCTGAGTATAAAACAATCGCTTATTGCCACACTTAGGACACAAGAAGCAATAAAAAGAAAGAGAAACAAAGCGCCGAGCACAATGACATTTGCGTATTAAACACGGGGTAAATTTGACAAGCTCTGCCCAAGGTTTGAACTGAACCCCTCTGAGACCAGACTGGTTTACGTTGAGTGCTGATATTTTAAGCAGATCTGAGTTCAATTCATTGAAAACGCTCAAGTTTATGGTTTTGATGAACCCGTCACAGTTATGACTTTCAACTTTTTAATTTTTACTATTTTGTCAGGGTTGCATTGATTATTAAGTACTAAATAATGTGTATAACATTTTGACATTCTTAAGTAGAATCTAATTTTTTAATCCATTGAGTTGAAAGTGTGCATAAAATCACAATTTTGACAGGGAGGAAGCAATTATACCTAATCAGCCTTAACCCAAAACTAATCCTCATAGTTTTCCGAACAGTTGGGGAAGTGATTAGTGTGTAGTATGAAGACCAATGTATTTACCCAGACACAAATAATTTATAATGTTAAGTACTCGCACGAATCTTACAAAAAACAAAGACTCGTTAATCTTGTGGAATAGAGAGAACAACCCTCCGTTGTTTCCGTTTTGTCTATGCAAACACGACAATGTCGCAGAAGGGCTCAAGTTGCCAGCAAAGTACACAAAAGAGAAAAACTCTGAATGAAAATCGTAGGATATAGACAAAAATAAGAAAAGTGCAGGTAAGACAAGTGGTAGGCTTGTCTTTAAAAAGCCAGTATTATTAGCGTGTGTTTTTTTTATATATTTTAGCAAAGTGTGTACTTGGTTACTTACAGGAAAACACATTAAAAAAAATTTCTCACCAATGCAAAGGTGTGTGAATTCAGTGGCTAGCTTCTAAGAATTACCCAGATAGCAATTATTAATTCATTTGGCCCAGAGTTTTCCACAAATTTCCGCTTGCGCTGAGCTCGGTGGTTGCTTGACCTTCATCTTCCATTGCTTTCGACGCAGTAATGCCTTACGACACATGCTGCTCATGTCAAGATGCGCACGCACCCATTAATTGTGAAATAATAGCGAAGACAAGCAAAGGCCCATATGTTGCCGGGGGTATGTCCCTCACTGTGGACATTTCAAAGTGCGCAAATGAGGGCGGCAATGACTCTTTGAAAGACCGAAAACGTGAGAATGTTTTTTAAGTGTTTTCTTTCTCAAAGAGCCACTTTAAAGGTCATTATGCCTCGGATTTTCTTTTATCTCCACCTCAAAAAAAGTCGAGAACACCAAATCAGTCATTTGAACGCGACTGCTGCTGCAATTGGATTAGATTCTCTTCTTCCTTTTTAATGAATAGCATAATTGTATTTATTTACTTAAGAGAGTTCATTATTATACTTTGTTGTGCGATTGCGTTGGAACTTTTGCGTTTTCACTACTCTCCGAGCAACCATGCAGCACATTTTGCCTCTGTCTGAATGTCTGTGGTTTGGAAAACTAACTTAATTTATTAGCAGCTTAGTGCTCCCCGCACGGTGAGGGGCAGGCGTTGAACACGCTATAACTTGCCCGAGTCGGCACAATACAGCACGAAGCCGTCACCACCAACAACGTCAGTCAGTCAGTCAAGTCCGCCAAAACCTGTTTCAGAGCTATGGCACAGCCATTGCTTTTCCTTCGCTTATATTGATGTTTATTCCATTGCATTCATACAATATGATTGCAATTTAACCATTTTTACTCGTGTTTTGGCTTTCACATTTCCTCGTGCGTTTTTCGCGCCAATGCCCGACGAGCCGCTGAAAAGTGCGTGTTCTAATTGCGCTTTTCTTCGTAAACAATAAAAGTAATTGCGGCTGAAATAAGGAAGATGGACTCATATTTTTCGTAAACAGCGAGCATAATATGGTTAATTGTTTGATTACTGCTTATTGGGCAATATGTTTGACAACTTCCGAGGCACGATCAATGACCGAGCGATACAATCGATGTTATTGTGATTGTTGATCGGAGAAATTCGGAAATGAGAGAAAGTATTTTCGGCTGAGATTGTTGCAATCTGCATATGCTCTATGAAGTAAATATTATACGCGATAAGCTTAAGTTTTCCCTCCTCTTCTTGAAGGATCCGAGCTGGCTTAAGCCGTCTCCGAACGGTTGATGGATATTGTTAGAAACATTTTTTCGTTACTGTTGACTTCGCACATATATACATACGTTAGACAGCAATATATTTAGTTACCTAAGCTTTCGGATCGAATACGTAAATAATACCACAGAATAATAATACCCCAAACAGGGTATATTAAGTTTGCCACGAAGTTTGTAACCCCGAAAAGAAAACGTCGGAAGCTCTCTAAAAATATATAAAAAAAATCACCTGAGTCGATTTAGCCATGCCCATCTGTCTGTACGTTTATTAGTTCCCTTAGTTTGTAAGATATCGATCTGAAATTTTTGCACATGACTTTTCGCCTCAAGAAGCTGCTCATATTTCGGAACCTCCAATATCGGAACACTAAGCATGAATATAATTTGTCAAACAAGCCCGTTCTTGCGTGCTGTGCCGTCAAAAAAAAACAGCTGATTTTGTCAAAAAAGCTTAGAATCAATTAGCGTTGCCCAAATGGTGCCAGAAGCTGATAACGACGACTTTTCCAATTATTTTCAGCACACCACCAAATTTCTCTTTAACGCGAAGTATCTGTCGAACTTTCGAAAGCAGAGCTGTGATTCGTATTTACGCGCTTGCTTGCCACGCAAATCGATTCTTTCAACTTTCAAAAGCTTGCAATTAACAATTGTAATATCCGTTCAGACACACGTACCTATGTACTTATGTATTGGTATTAGCAGTACAGTTAGATGGTAGAAAACAGAATTCGTCTAATTAAAAACTACTGCGAAACTTTTACGTTCCAGCCAAGTGAAGAATCTGTGCTAAATCACCAAAACCATAATAGTGAATTGTAAACGCACACATACACCTCTATATATGTACATATGAATGTATGATATGTAAGTATGTGTGTGTTGTTGCAGTTGTAAACGCTTTTTCTTTCAAATCAATTTCAAATGAAATGGTGCTAATATTTCTTTGGAGAATAACAAAAGCAAGAATAAAATACTAAAAAGCAGAAAACAACAACGTTTCCAGCCAACTGATTGACTAACTTGACTGGCTGGTTGACTGAATGTCTGCCTTGCTTCAATAAGTGCTCGACTAAGTGATTTAGGCTACCAGTTACTTTTGCCGTTTTCTTCAATTTCGAGCCAAAGTAGTTTGTAACTATTTTTCTTTTCATTTTCTTGCATTTGAGATTTGCTGCTACCACTCATACACACTTACACACACACAAGAGTGTCATAACACAACGGTGTTTTTATCACGGCTCTTTTCACTTCTACTTCCATTCCATTTCCATTTCTCTTGTTAAATGTGGCCAACTAAAAGTTATTGCCTCGTTTAGGAGAAATGCTACACAAATGCCGTTGCTGACACGACAGCTGCTTCGGCCCAATGGGTGTATAACGAAGTGTCTGAAACGGCGTAAGGGATTTCGAAATAGATTATAAAATCTTTGCAAAGGAAAGCAAAATTTGTGAATAACGTTTAACGGGGACTAAAATTAGAATATGAAAGTATACATAGCTGTACCGATATCGTTTGGGATCCAGGAGAGGATCTCGAAACAGCATAATTACCAAAATGGCATGCCTATATACATATGTATGGTACATACACATTCATGTGGTATGTACACTTCAGTTGCGGCACCTCTTATGAACACTGCGGAACCCTTTAGTATTATATATTTTAAGTTTTCTACTCCCTTTTAGCCGCGTATTTTCCACTTACCATTTATTTGTATTTGAGTGTTTGCATTATTCGCCGAGGAACGCATTGTTTTCTTTCACATGATATGGCGCAGTTGTGGGAAAATCATGAAGATCCCTCGAAAGTCTTATCTTCATACAATGAAAACCAATTTTGCGAAGGGAAAATACAAGCAATACAAAAACAACGATTTCAAAATGTCAGAGAGCCAAAGCATGGGAACTGAAAAAGCGCAATTTTCTTTTTTCACACTTCGAATAAGCAAAAACATTTTAAATATTTTCAATTGCAACTCAGCTGTGAAGCTCTAACCCTTGTGGATTCACTCTTAATCTGGAAAATAAACCAGTTTTTAAACAAATAGACACTTGGCAATACAGGAGATAACAAAATTACATCTGAATACTTTGGATTATATAAGGAACCCAATTGCGAGATTTTATTAGAGAACCTGCAGAGTATTATAGGAATCTACGAATTTAGAGATACCTAGCTGTATATGGTTAAAAAGGAGGACGATTCGGCCTTTATCGGTTTTGCGATTCACCTCGACAAATTCCATTAAATACGAAATAAATTACACTACTCAACAAATCTGAAGGAAAAGTTTGCGACTGCTGTGGTAAGGGGTATTTGGTGCTCTCATTACCAGTTTGAGTTCAAAATGTTCATCATGTACATTTACTAGTAAATGGTGGAGGTTTGACCTCCACACCCCTTGACCACAATACAAAAATTCTACCTTTTAGAGAAATTTTTACGATCATTTTCGGTTTGGCAATTCAAACAGCAACACAACAACAACAAGAACACAACGAAAACAATTCAACTGTAAACTAGTGTTTTCATTTAACCGCATAAATAATTAATTTTCAGTTAAACATTCCATTTCACAATTCAGAAGACGTAAATATTTCATAGTTACGGTACAAATGTCAAATACTCGACTGACAGCTGTCAAATATGTAAGATATGAAAACATTTTATGACGTCTATAGGAGTCAAAAACAAGAGTAATTTAACTTTTGAAAGATTTGCAATTGAAGGCCATATTTTATACAAAACTGAGCGCGAATTTATTGGAAATAAAAACTCCTGAGTAACTTGGGAGAGAATTAATATTGCTTACAGAAAATAAATAACAGTTAATTACTCAAAATAGCGCTGCCACCCAAACAAGTGCTTCGAATTCCTAAATAAGAAAAGCAAAGAAAAACTAAGATTTTAAATTAACAGCTAATTTACAACAAAATTTAAATATAGTAATATGCGAGTACCCACACAGGCACACACATATGTATGTATGTAGCTTATGATGGAAAAATAAAAAATGAAACAAAACCACAACCACACGATCAAACATAAAAAAGCAACACAAACGAAAAAATACATGAACAAAAAATAAGTTGAAATACTAGAAAAATAATTTGGCAACATAATGGGGCAGCTAGAGAGTCATTCAACAGCGCTGGCGCACCCAGCTGCGCGTTGGCAGAAAAGCCAGTCAATGGCGCGGACGAGAGATTTGTTGCCCCAACGCGGCTGGCAGCAAACGCTGCAACAACAGGACATAAGCACAGCAACAAATCACGCGAATGCTGAAAAACGAAAGTTCAAATTTGGGCAAAACAACAACAAACCGCAAACAAGTCGCAACAGCAGTGCAGTGTTTGTGGTTGTTGTTGTTCTGATATTTAATGCCGCCGGTTCGGCAAACCATTTTGCTGTGTCACTGACATTATTTTCGCTGCTGCTGCAGCGATCGGGTCTATGAAATCGCATGCGACATTTTTAATGCAACTTTTGTTGTTGCTGCTTGCGAACATGCCACAACCACAACAACTTTACAATGATGGATTTGTGTGCCTTTTCGCTTGTTGGCAGTAATCATTTAAACTAGTGGACTTAGCTGCGCTGCGACGACTTAACCAACGACATGTCTGTGGCAGCAACCGTTTCTGCAACAAATGTCCTTACACATACATACATACTACATGTACCAGCAGTTCAATTATGGTACTAGCCACTTTTTACCCAACATACTCTCTTCAGAAGCTGTGAGAATAGTTGCTGTTGCAGGAATAAAAAATTATGTTGTACACATTTAAGCCCGGAAATATTGTCCGGAGCCAATTAGAAGTCTGTAAGGCTACCTGATTGGTTCTGACATGCTGGATTTTAGGGATAGGGATAGAGGATCTCATACAATATTTCCATACATATTTAACCGGAACAGCCCCGGAATTTTATCAGGCCAAGGCAGAATTCTGCCGCTACAACAACAACAACAACAAGAGATGTGGTCTTCATTGAAGGCCAATTTCGGTTTCAATGGTTAGGGTTTTCTTGCCTATCTTTAAGATGAAAGCACCTCACGTCTTATGAGTTCAACCACCTGTCATTATAGAAAATATGTGTGTACCCCTCTACAAATTCCATCTATTTTCCATGTCGTACTCTTAAATTGTTTACCTCATACATTCGTACATATCTTTATATAAATGTTGTTCGTCTTTTATTTGTACTATGCCATATTATTCGTCTTTGCCAATGCCGGCGTGCCATCATTATCCATTAATTTCTGATTCGGCTTATCTACCTGTTCTGAAGTCAGCTTCTTTGCTTTTGCTTTGCTCATCTTCTTCTCAACTTTTCACTGCTTCTAAGTCGTTTGGAAGCATGGAAGTACATAAATAGACGCTTTCTGTATATGTTTACAAAGTTTGCTGCCGCATGTTGTCTGGTCTGTTGTTTGTATGTTTATACAGTTTTAGATGCCACAGCATCCGTCCATCCATCAACACTACAAATAATTCTTTTATCTTCCAGTCTCTCACACACTCTCTCTCATCATCTTCATTCGAACGAACTCTCATTGCAAACTTTTGATCGTTTTCTTTAATGTAGAAGTGCATTCTGATTTCTACAACGCGCTTGTCTTTTTTGAGAAAACATTTAAAATCTTTGTAAGAAACAATTAATAATGATGAGAACAGGATTTGAACCATTGGCTCTCCCTCATTCCTACCTTCATCATTACGATGTAATTATCATGACTGATTCTGCGGCATGATCAGTGATATCCAGTAAATACGACTCTGTTGTGGATGGTGAATAGTAGAAAAAAATTGTTAAACTACACTTGAACTTCTCTAACTCGAATCACCATGAATCACAAAAAATTTCGAGTTAGAGAGACTTCGAGTTATGGAAAGGAATTTGTATGACATTTGACTTCTATTGCCAATTCAAGAGTTCGAGTTATGGAGAACTTCGAGTTATAGAAGTTTGGGATATGGAAGTTCAACTGTATTTCATTTACCATTTCTACATATGTACATTGTTCTCATTACTGTTGCTAAATATTCATTACTTTTTAATCGATTACACTAAATTGCTGATTACTTTTACATTACACAGTAACAGCCTTAGAAGAACACTAATCTAATCTTGTAAAAGGAAAACAAGCAAGTAAATGCTGACTTTCGAGTGGTTTGTTTTCTAATTAGCCGAAGCTTTTCAAATACGAGTGTATAAATTACGGTTTAATATATGCAAATACATGTTTACATTGATTGACTAAATAACAGTTTCACAATCGTTAAAATATTTGCTCTAAAAATTTAGTAAAAACCAAAACACTGGTCAACAGTCTATTATTTATTTCTGTTAGAAGCTGTTTATTGCTAATTTTGTGGTGGTGAAGCCGAAAATGATAGTAAAAATTTCCTAAAAAATACAAATGTTAATTACTTTAAGCAAATTCGAAATAATTACAGAAAAATGTAGGATTTTTTGTAGTCAAGGAGTGTAATGGTCGAATCACCATCATGACAGAAATAGCTGTAATTAGGACACCACCTCAAATATCCACAGACCTCATTCGCTGCACATCAGTCGCAACTTTTACATTCCCATTTACATTTACATATAATTATATTTAATTTTTGAATAAATTTTCATTTCGCTATTTTCATCACATTACTTATCGTTTAATATTAAATTGATTTTAACTCATGCTTCGTAATTATTTATAAAATATTTTTGATGAATTTCTTATTCTCAATTATTCAAATCATTCTAAAAATGAAAAAAAATTCTTCTACGCGAATTCAGTGTGTTTTGGCGCGTCACAAGAGCGGAAATCCATATTTTTTATGAATTTTATAAATGTGAATATGTATGTACATATGTATGTAACTCCAAAAGTTGTGCGCTGCCAGCACGCACCCAAATACAAATAGAAACCATTTTTGCGTTCTATGCACACTTGGCGCAGCATATAAGGTAGATAAATATATAACACACGTTGCCTGTTTGGCTATTTGGCTATATTTACATACTTACATACGCATGTACATAGGTATGTTTGTCTGTTCGTGCGCCAGTGCTGGCCAAAACGAAATGGTAGCACTGCTTAGCGTACTGCCGACTGAATGACTGTTTGATGGACAAGCTGCGGCTGGCTGCCCAGAACACAAGCTCCCCGGCAGACTAACTAGTTAACTATCTGTTTTTATTTATATGCTCATACATATGTACATATATATGTATAAATAAATGTTCGTCCAATTGATTAGGCTCATCGAATAGGTATGCATTTATATACATGTGAAACACATAGTTGCTTATATACATATGTATATGTATATACTATCTAAGTATATAGGTTATAATTGTCAGGACACAAATTGGAGCAACATGTGAAGCAAAACCCCTAATTTTTATGTATCTTATCTTATTTCATTTCATTTTGTAGTAGTTCTGTTCCTCACTGTATAAATGTATGTATGTGTGTTGATGTAGAATATTTTGTATATATTATTAACTAAAACTTAGGAAATAGGTATATTATTTTATTTTTAAAGTCTATTTTTATTTCCAAGTACCTTTGGTGCGGTGCGTCCTCGTCTTTCTCATTTGACTCAAAACGCTGGAATCGGTGGCTAGGCGAGTTACACACTGTAAGCGGCAACGCAAACTAAGAATACCGTATAACGAGTTGTTGTTGGGAGAAAAAGGTAAGCAAAGAATTTCAAACAGGAAATTCAACACTAACACTTTGCACGTTGATTTCTTCACTATTCATAGATTTTCTAAGTAATACAATATTTTCCTATTGGCATTTTCAACATTTAACAATTTCTTTAGTATTGATACTTTAAGTGTGTACACTTTATACGTATGTATTTCAGTTTTCGAGACTTAAGCAAATGTGATTATTATTACTTTTTTAACTTAAAAATTTTTATTGTTGTAATTTTATCTCCGTTTCTACTCATTCGTCTTGCCTTGATTCTCTAGCTCTGGGTATTTATTGTATTTCGTTTTGCTTTTACACTTTCCAGGCAAAAACAAAAAGTTGCCTTGCTCAAATAAACAAATGTTAATTACTTTAAGCAAATTCTAAATATTTACAGTGAAAAGTTGCACTTCAAACGACGACGAAGTGAAAAGTAAAAAAACAAACGTATACGAAATAATCCGCGCGCACACACATCTATATACACGGTCAACATATACGCCACTCAAGTGCAATTCGTTCTCGGCGCTACGCCCACAAAACAACGATTTCTGGTAATTCTTCGTTAGTCTGTACGCACACGTCCGTTAACGGCAGCAGATCTCGTAAAACTAAACTCAAATCGGAAAGAGATTGACCAAAGTCAATGTTTCTACTTGTGGCCAAATGGCTCTACTCACAGATACTACCTGCGCTGTTACCATACAGTCTGAATAAATATACACGGCAAAAGTATCTATGCCACACAGCTGGCTGCTGATGAGAGCCTCCACTGCTCAATATTCAGTCAAAACATTACTCAGTCTTGCATACAAATAGATATGTCTCTCACAGATAAGGGAAATACACATGTATACATACACACATAAATAAGGTAGTATCTCTCGTTGGGAATATATTGTATCTCACGGTTTTCCGCAGTGGCGGATATTCAACGGAGCAGCGCGTACGTTGTAGGCACTCCGCTTCAACAGGGTGGCATTGCAGCTTTATAAAAACGTTGGCCACAATGCCACCCTGAAAGTAGCAGTAGCCGCTGCCGAATGTAATAAGTGAAAATTAATATTTTAAATGAGAAATTTATTTAAAGCTTAGTTATAATTAACTAAAAAATAAAAATCTGAAATTTAAAAAATTCAGATGTTATTTATAAAAATTATAGTTGGCAACGCATTAAATTAATAGTTGAACAAATTGGTAGCACTTAATCCAGTTACAAACCCACTATTTGCAAAGCAGCAGATTATCACACCCACATTACAGGGTGGTATCAATGCTGGTAATAGTAGAAATTAAAATTACTATTGGGCACACGGAACTTTATTAAAGCAATTACTAAGAACAAGCAAATATTCAGAATTGCAAAATATATTTCATTGACAATTCGTTTAGTGTGAAGATGTTTTAAAGATTGTTCATGAAATCTATTTTCCCAGTCTCCTACATCGTAAGTAGAGTCAAGAACCCTACGATTTTATTCTAAGTTGGCAGCTCGGTGTTTTGAAGCAAATTTATTTGACAGCACGAAAATAATTGACAGTTGCCTGTGCCCGTGGTCGTGAATTTGCGATTTTTTGTAGCGCGTTTGATATATTTTATTTCTGACACAATTCGCCTTTGTCTGTCTATCTGCGGTGTTTGTAGGCTAGTTGGATTTTCCTGCTTAAAGTTTTGTCCAATATTTGAATAAGACGAGCGCATAGCCAGGTGTATTCAGTGATTCAAAAGAACATTGTGTGTGAAAATGTCAAACTCAAGCGTTGGCGATAAAATTGTAAGTTTCTTGTTTGTTTGGTAAGCTTTTTGTTTTCTTATTGTGCTGGTCTTGCATTGTATTGCACTGTTTTGGTCATGGCCAACCGTTGTAAATGAAAGGATTCTTTGGCCAAAGATATGCTATGGCCGGTAAGAAGCTAAAGCTGCTATTCACATATACATAGGTATATGTAAAACTTAGCAAAGTTGTTTAGATCAAGTGGTGGAAAGAAACATTTTTGAATTTAAATAGTTGAAAATTCATATGCGTTAAAGGAAATTATTATTCCAAATGGACCCACCAATCATTTGATATTTTGTGCGTCTGCATTAAATGCTACCGGCAGCCGGTTAATGCCGGCAAACATCAAAAAAGTCAATAGAGAAAAGCCGGCACAACACGAATCCATCCTCAACATCATTTACACAGCTGTAAAACGCAAACAACAACAATCAAGTTACCACAAACTAATATATATGTACACAAGTCGTCAGAGGGGTAACGTAGTATGCGGCAGAACGTAACGTAAGTTACGGCAAACCAAGTAGCATTTTCGACAAATAAGAATGAAATAAGAAAATGAATTAACTATATACTCGTGTAGTTGACAAATCTGTGTAAAAATTTGTCAATCCGTTGTGTTAAGCCGATTTCGATACACGAAGCGTATCTATACCCTTGCTTCGCACAAACACTCACCCACCCACTTTTATACACTTCGGCCGTACTGTTCTCTTCCACCCACAATATACGCGTTGGTGTGTAATAATGTGTGCATATAATAAAAATATAATTTTGCTACAAATAACACGCGTCTTTGAACTTGCAGACAATTTATAGCTAATGTGACAGTTTCAAATGTTTTTGGTCCGTCATAATTACTTTTTATTCTTACTCTGCAAAATCAAATTTAAATGTAATTTATAAGTAATATGTAATTCGAGATAGATTTTAAAATAACGTAAATTTTATAAAAAAATATATCAGAGTATATTCTGTACTAAATTTTGAATTCTGCAGTGATTTCTGAACCTCCAAAAAGTTAATATAAAACTACAAGTATTTTACAATTCCGGCGTAATTAAGAGATCTAAAAAGTACATAACACCAATGCAACTTCGTATTCTAAATCCCTTGCTCTTAGCCAAATGCGGAGCACACGGCGGCAATTGCATTCAGTGTGCAGTAGCCGTTAGCAATGTCAACAAGTGCCGTCACAATAAAAAATTGTATTTTTTAAAAGTACCTGTAAGGTACTTCTGTGCGAGAAAAATTCCTCATAATTGGCTTACCTTTAATTATTCAAAAATTGTTTTGTAAAAACATTCCAAAAATTTAGAAAAAAAATTAATTTGAAATCGATTAAACATGTCGATGGTCGAATTGGAATCATTACTCTATCGCAAGCGGAATGTGGTGTATGCTTTTGTGCGTCATAAGCTAATGCTGCTCTGTAAACAGTCGGTGAGAAAAAAGTGGAAATAAAAAAATCTGCAGCTCCTCCATAACGATGACGTTTCGTTTAAAATGCAATCACTTAATACCCACGTGCTGCTTAGTTTTTTCGGAAATAGCCAATTATATAGTTGCTTAAGCGAACTTGAAAACTTGGCTAGCGTTCTAAATTTCTTTAGTAAACAAAAGAGACATTAGCAGAAGAAATTCATCAAAATAAATAGATTTCTCGTGCGGAAGTAAAAACAATTGACAAAATAAGAAAAAAGGCATAAAATAAGATATTAAAGTAAAAATTAAATGCTAAAAAGAAAAACAAATCGCTTTACATACGAACGAAGAATATTTAAATGAATTTATGGAAAATAAAGAAAGTAACGGTTCACGGAATTATTTATTAAACACATTTTTTCTTCATTCCAGTTGATACGCGTGCAGTCCGCTGAAGGCATAAAACGTATCGAGATCTCACCGAAAGCTAATTTAAAGGAGCTCTTCGAAATGGTACACCACAATCTCAAAGTTGATGGCTTCGGTCTCTTCAAGGAGCGCAATTTTCTCACAGAGGTAAGCTTTTCACTTTTAATTATGTTATTTGCCTATTAATTGAAAATTCTATGTACATTCCAGTTGCATTCTAGTCATTCGCAGAAAATTGGTTCCTGCCTTAAACATGGCGATATGTTGTATCTGAAGAAAATTGCTGGGGGATCGATTCGTGTGAGTTCCCAAATAAGATAATTTTGGCATAATTAAATTGTAAAGTCTAGTTGTGATGGAAGCTCATTTACCATTGAAAAAAATTAGTTTATAATTTTTAAGTTTTGCGGAACACTTCTTTAAAAATGTAGACCGAATAATAATTTGGTGCTTTTCGATAACTGATAAGCAATTTTTTCTAAAGCGTTATATCCTATACATCTTTATATTTGCCCCTCTCTTTGAAAATATATCCGAACATACAGCATACATAAAAAGTTATACATTTTACTTTTTCCTTCCACCAGCGTACCAGCACCACAGCCATTGATGATTTTGAGACTTCGGGCGTTAATTTGCCGACAGCAAGCAGCACCATACTATTTCAACCATCTACCGCCGTCGTAGAAGATGAAGTGGATCAAACGCTAGCCAAAATAGATGGCTTAATTGAACGTCCGCGTGATCCAAAGCTGTAAGTTGAAGTTTTAGAATGAATTTACAAAAAATACATTTCTAAATATAAAATTATTTATTCTTGCCACGTTAGTTGTCGTCACAATGCCAACGGTCGTTGTGTGCACTGCTCACCACTTGAACCGTACGATGATAATTATCTGAAGGAGCAAAAGATTAAACATTTGTCTTTTCATTCATACATACGTAAACAAAAGTCGGGCATTGATCGTGGCAAGTATGTCGCTTTCGATGATATCAATTGCCGCATAAAGCCAGGCTGTCGTGAGCATCCCCCATGGCCTAAGGGTATCTGTTCCAAATGTCAGCCATCGGCTGTCACGCTAAATCGTCAAATTTATCGACATGTTGATAATATTATGTTCGAGAATCCAACTATAGTTGAACGTTTTCTCGATTATTGGCGTACAACCGCTCATCAGAGAATGGGTTATCTTTATGGCACCTATGAGGTACATGCTGATGTACCACTTGGTATACGTGCAACTGTCGCCGCCATTTACGAGCCGCCACAGGAATCTACACGTGACTCGATTCGATTATTGGATGACGAAGCAGCTGCTGAGGTAGATGAGTTGGCGCAGGCTTTGGGTTTGAAGAAGGTGAGAAACGTAATCTTTCTTATTAACAAAACTGTTATTGAATTACAAGGTTTTTGTATTCGTTAAATAGGTTGGTTGGATTTTCACTGATCTCATTACCGATGATCCAGCTGTTGGTAGTGTCAAGCACTTACGTGGCATTGAGACTCATTTCCTCACTGCGCAGGAGTGTATCACGGCGGGCGAACTGCAAAACCGTCACCCGAACCCGTGCAAATATGGCTCTAGCGGTTACTTCGGTTCGAAATTTGTTACAGTGTGTGTAACAGGTATGTATATTGTGATCAAAATTACTGTAAATGCTTAATTGTTGTTTTATTTTGTTCCAGGCGATAGCAGCAAGCAAGTGCATACAGAGGGATATGCCGTATCAGCTCAATGTATGGCTTTGGTGCGAGACAATTGCTTAATACCCACCAAAGATGCACCCGAATTGGGATATGTACGCGAATCAACAGACAAACAATATGTTCCAGACGTTTATTATAAGGTGAGTCAAATATTTATTTCTTTTTCGACCATATTAAAATCTTAAAAAATTGTATCAAGCCAATAGCTTAAAGGTTGAAAATGTAGGACCCTATAGAAGTTCACTCATTTAACACATTGATGATTTTATCATCTTGACGCCAGTCTATATATTGCATTGTGTATTATTTATGCTAAACCACTATCTGAACTACAAATATTCCTCGACCTTAGTGGGCAGAAGCTTAAATCATTCCCGACCACACCTTCATTTGCAGTCTCCTTAAGATTCGATTTAATTATACGTACAACATATGAAGGCCACGATCAACTACAAACAGCCACTAAATCTTATACATTGATGTAAGTGTATTCCTATGGAAGGTGTTGAGTGAACTAAACCTTATCCAAAGCATAAAAATTCTCTGACGAAATCTGCTCAATTCTCTAAAACTAACGTTGTTTAAGTAAGAATAAGTTCTTCCAATTGCTATATTTATCGTTGTCACCACCTGAAAGTCTAAAGATCGTACGTCTGTAGTTGTCACGGTATTACGGAAATTGTGAATTATTGCTAAGGTAGACCCAACAGTAGACTGTTTGTTTGATAACAGAATAAACTTTTTTCCTGTGTTCCAATTGAGGTATTTTCCTTCTATACCATAGAATCTGTAAATTACGGTGTTTAAAGCCAAAGTTATTGCACTGCAGTATATTAAAGTATTGGCAAACCTCGTTTTGTTTCAAATTCTTCGAACATTTCGATATAAATAATAATCAGACTGTGCAATCCAAAAAACAATTAAGTTTAAGACTAAATCACCAAAGCTGTTTATAAAATCCCGAACACCTTTGCTGTTGTTTTAATACTCTGTGGTCTCCATATCACCAATATTGTCCGAGTTCAGTGAGGTATTTACATTATAGTTTAAATTACTTGTTCAAAAGCATTTCAAAATTTCCACCTCGTTAATATCCGATAATCTGGCATTACAAAAGACTAGTAGATCTATTAAGGCATGACAGCTAGCCAGCGTAATTGAACCAAACCTTATATCCGATAAGTTTCAAATATTTTCCGATAACTTTGGAATGATTAGACCATACTTTCAACTAATTCCCTTATCGATTCAATTTTTCGCTCGTGCCACAATTTTTGTTTTTCTATCATTTTTTATATCATTTTTCAATTTTTTTCTATTGTTCGCCTAGTTCCCGATAAATCGATTACTGTCGGATAGGTCGAGTATTTTTCGATAACTCTATTGTTTCCCGATAAATAGATATTTTTTGATAACTCGGATGTTCCTGATAATTCGATTGTTTTTCGATAAATTTATTGCCTTCCTATACACCGGTTATTTGCGGATAACTTTACATTTCCCGACAATTCGATTATTTTTCGATCATTCTTCGAAAATGCATCGGCATTTCTCCATTTCAATTTGTGTCCGATTTTATGTGCGTTACTTTTGTAATTATAAAGTGTGTACCGAGAATAAGAATCCGTTCTAAATAAATACATGTTGTTGTTGTTGCTGTAACGGTTACTAGTCTCCGTTCGGGTGGTAAGGTTCAGATAAGTTGTCATCGAGGTCATCCAACGGTAGGCCTAGGAAATGTGCTGTTTCGACGGAGTCGGACCATTAGGAGAGGGGTGTCAGCTAGTAGGGATAGCTTAGCACGTAAGAAGATGTATAGAGTCATGGGGGACTCGTTGCGTGCTGGACATATAATAGGTTGTCAAAAAAGTCTTGCGGTATTTTCGCTAGTTGGCGCTGAATAAAATTTGTGCAGTTTATGGAGCCGATACAGTTTCCATTTCCACCGCACAACGATGGTTTCAACGTTTTCGTTCTGGTGTAGAGGTGGTCGAAGATGCGCCACGCTCCGGAAAGCCTGTCGTCGAAAATTGCGATAAAATCGCTGAATTTGACAGAGCTGGGCATGAGTCATCAAAAATTCATTTCAATTTCAATAAAAAAAAAATCAATAAAAGTACCGCAAGACTTTTTTGACAACCCATTATTTGGTATGTCTTCGAAAACACCTCAGCAAAAACTGCTTGAAGAGAAGTTCATAAATACATATAATGAACATGGTACGGGGTTTGTCCGGAAAGTAATAGGACTGAGTCGAGTTAAAAAAATTTGTTGAACCAATCGTTACAATTCTTTAAAACCTTTCGAAATAGGTTCCTTCTGCGTCGATGCAGCGCTGCCAGCGCGATTTCCAAGCATTGAAGGCGTCACCGAAGGCATTCTCCGGAATAGCCTCTGTCGTCTCAACATGCTTGCCTTTCATCGGTCTTTTCAGGCAAGGAAACAAAAAAGTCCGGGGCCACATCTGGGCTGTAGGGCGGCTGAGGAATCGTTGGGAAGCCGGCCTTAGACAAGAAAGACGGTGTGAGCCGGGGCGTTGTGGTGGTGCAACTTCCAATCGGCTGCGATGTCTTGTCGGACTGATCGGCTTCTTTGATTGAGCGAAGTAGTAATTCTTCTCTCCTTAGTGTAGGCAATTGGTCTGCTGACTAAATTTAGGATAATTTCGTAAGTTTCTTCACTCAACTTTCCCACCAACTAAAAGACGTTTCGCTTCCTGCCCATTCATTCATAAACAAGACGTTTAACATAACATTTAATAACATATTTCTTTGCATACAATTTCCTTAATTTTTCGATATTTATTTTTATTAAGTAATTATATATTTTGCTGCTTGTTCACATTTAACTTATAGCGTTTAACATCGAACAATAGATTACGGCTCGTTACCGTATATTATACATTAACGCAATTTTATTATTAAATTTGGAATTCAATCGTTATTAATTCACGTTTTTTCCATCAACTAAAGTATAAATAATTTTTAAAACTAATTAATTTATATTCAAGTACGTATATTTCATCAAAGCGCTTAGTTATTGTGTTGAACTTAAATCTTAAATGAAGTAAGAGGAATTCGCAGCCTGTTATTAATTTCGAAACCCAAAAAGCTAATGCTCAAATAACGAATTATTAGATTATTTTCGTTTATGATTTTCTTTTCGTATTCTATGTTGTTTTTGCTTAAAGTTTTTCAGTAATTTTGTTTCTCTATTTTGCTTTACATATATTTCATTTCAAAATTTTATGCTATTCATTTTGTATTTTTGTTCGTTTGGCTCCGTTTTCGTTTTGTTTAACATTTTACTGCATTTGTACCAAAATATCTGCGCTCTGGGATTGTCCATTTCAAAATGTTGTAATCCGCTTTGGGTTTGCTTAAATTCAACATGAATTTCCTTTTGAAATCAAGAAATTCCTACCACACTCTGGATCCATAGTTTTCCATTCATTCAAATGCTGTTTTACTCGTAAATATATTTATTTATTTTCACAATGCTAACATTGAATATAATAGACATTTAAATACAATTAACACTGGTTTATGGTTTGCATTGGATAACTGGATATGCCTATTTTGTAATTAGATTATTTTTGACATAATTAATATTCTATAACGATTACTTTTCAATAGAGTTTATGGAAAACATTGAAAGCATTTCCAGTTCGGAGTGGCAAAGTAGGAATTGAAGTGATTAGTATTTTTTAAAAAGCGTAGGATAATTTAACAAAATGCTTCAGATTACTCGTAAGTATTATATAAAAGCATTTTTCGCTCCAAATCGTCATAACGGTTTGTACATACCCTATTCAATTACTTTTACTTTTCAACAAAAACATCAATATGTCGGTGCGGTGTGTCGAAATTTTCAGCTTTGTACTCAACTTCGTAACATTAAACTTAAAAGTATTTACAGTTAGAGCTGTTTATTTAAAAAAATTTATTTTGAAGAAACGTTGTCACTCAAAGAGTTAACGGGTGGGCTGAATTAAATCACAAAAGTACCGCTTTCGGTTTTTTTTTTACTTTATACATACTAGTTCCGCTTTCGAGTGCTACATTTTTCGTTAGTATAATTGTAGGTAATAAATCTAAGTCGTTAAAGAGAAAGTAAAACGGTTTATTCCTGTAAGTTTTCGAGTGGAAAATTTGTAATCATTATTTATACAGTTTTATGGCGGCTTTGGTGGTACTTGATTAAATGTTTCGTTTGATTTTGTTTTCATTAGATGTGTGTACACTTGATAATCCTTAAAAGCTCTCTCTCATTTTGCTGCTTGTGTGAAATGTTGTTATTGTTACAGAAATTTTGTCTTTTTAATGCACTCACTTCGATTGAGAAATTCGTATATTTGTAACTAATTGGAAGTGGTGCTGCCTCGATCAACACCAATACCAGAAAAATCGATCTTTTAATCGATAAAACCGGACCGTATTAACGCACCTTTTACGATTTCAAACCAATGTTCGCTCACTTTCTGCTGTATAAAAGTTATTTTTCCAATCAACGCTTCTACTGTCCGCCATTATTTACCCGATCGCATGCAGCAAGATCTTACTAACGAATCACTCAATGAAATTTGTATCGCTTGCTTGGAAACTTCCTACTTATTTGTTCCAAGAATAAGTTAAATTATTTGCGGAAGCGAACTTTTGTCAATCTTGTTAGGAAATTTTTGTTTTGGTTCGGAAATTTTGCTAGCCTTTCATGGCAGTTTCGCCTTTGTGACGAATCTCGTGAACACATTTTGTGTTTGCAAATGGTTTTATCTTACTATTCGTTTGACTGAACACAATTTTGTAAAGTTTATTGTTGAAATTCGCAACATTACGTTTTCGGGAGAGAGAGAGAACAAATTAACATATTAGAGGTATTCACAGTGTTCGTTTTGTTTCCTATGTGCACATCGTGGGAATAACGTTGATTTGTTTTCGTTTGGTAACAGCTTTTGGATCGGGTTGCACTTACGAATTTACTTTATGGCTTCTATTTGGTTTCCCTATGAAAGTGTTGGCAGCTTTTATGCAATAAATGTTTTTAAAGTTATTTCCATTGCTCTATGAATACCTCTTTTGGCAAGTTGTATATTTTAAATGATTTTATTTTCATCTATTGTGCTCACCGCACGCCTGTGACATGTTCGTCGCCAATATTAAGATTTTTCCTTACGAAGTACATATTTTTGTGTGTCTCCTATTTGCTTAGTTTCGAAAGGTTGCTTGTACTGTTGAACGCATAAAGCTTTTGTACACATGTCAGTATACGGTATTCCGCGCGGCCATATTTCGAGTCGATTTTTCGCTTATGTATTTTTCTTGTATATACATGTGTATGTATGTATGTGTGTGTTTTCTATGAATATGTATGAGTTAGTTCAACAAAATCGAATTTCAAACAATCTCCATATGTGTACGTTTGTTTGTTTTTGTGTGTGTGTTTGTGTTTGCATATCGCGCATAGCTTAAGTAGTAAGTCTTTATAAGTGTATAACGTACTACATACATATTTATTTGATAAAGTTTTTGTTTTTTTTTTTTTTGGTTTTTTTTTCAAACTTTTGTAGTGCTCGTTAGTAGCGTCGTTTTGCTACACACATGTGTATAAATATCGAGTTTTTCATTTTTTGAATTTGTAGACTCTTTAAAATACGCAAAGTAATATAATGTAATTCGAAAATGTAAAATTTAAGTTTTAAGTTATACATTTTTTCATATAAATAGTAATACGCAACAATTTCAATATATAGACGAAGAGTTTTTTAAATATTACTTTTTTTCTTTACCTTCGAACGCAATTTATTTTTAAACTTTTTTGTATTACATACATACACATGTTTTCGTATAAGTTTTCAGTTTTTTTCGGCATGATTATATATTTTATCTATATCTTTTGTTTTAATTTTTTTAATTTTTTTTCTTCACACATACATACATAAATAAAATCGCTATTATCTGCTTTGCTAATCTGATATTTTAATAATGTTTGCATATTCCCAATTTTTTCTTACCTAGGCGCTAAAATGGGTCATTTTGAAATTTCAATGTATTTTTCCAACTTGAAGATTTTGGACCTCAACTCGGACACTGACGCTTTGAAAATTTGCAATTTACGTTTATTATCGCACAAGTACCGAAACATTAGAGCTCCGTTACGAAATATGCACTAATCGAAATAGAGATTATGCAGACCAATAAGTCCAAATTTCCACTTAAATAACTTTATTTCGAAAAAGAGATCGAATTTGTGTATCTAAAAGCTACTTTAGTATGCTAACTCTCTTGTCGACGCTGATGCCGACGCTTTGTTCCTTAATATCGTTTTACCTTACCCGTTCACATGACAGTCGGGTCTAAGTAACCGGAACGAGCCCGGATTTTTATCCGCCTTAATTCGCCACAATTGCTTGAACAACTCGTTTTACTTTTCTTTGAGTTATCACGATAAGTTCCAGATATATTATACCGAGTGCGTTTCAACACTAATAGTTAACATGCTACAAGTTAATTATTGAAAATATCTATTATTGTGTGGTTTCGCTCATATTCTATGTAAAATAAATTAGTCTCAAGTTAGAGCTAGCTATATGAAGCCTAAAGGCTGTTTCAAGTGCTGCGCGTGTCCATAAATTGTCAACTGTTTGAGTCGAACGGAGTGAATTCTCAATTTTTGTAAGTCACAAGAACCGTTAGGTGGGCAAATCAGTTTTGAGTAGAATTTTTGAAGAAAGCTTTTAAATGTGTGTTCAAATACATTTATGTATGTATGTATGTAGCGTCTTTTTATATTTGTATTTATAGTGTTTTTTTTTAAATTCGTATATATGTATGTATGTCTGCATATGTTTGTTGTAATTCTTAAAGCAACGTTTACATTTAAAAATTTTTCATTGTATTTTTTGTTTTTTTTTTTCGTATTGACTTCATTAAATAGTTACATAAACAGACACATATATTTAAAACATCGAATTTAAAACATCGCTAGATTTTATATTATTTATGTATATGTATATATATATTTGTTTTTTGTTTTTTATATACGCATTTCTTTATTTTTTTATGTGTTTATGTATATTTATATATTATTTCTATTTCTCGCTGCTTCAGTTTATCTAATAATTTTCTAAGGATCTGTTTGTTTGTAGACAAGTTTATGCTAGTAAGTATGTAGATGCGATACTTGTAAATTCAAAGTATTTCCAAATTGTCTTTCACTTAAAGCTAAAACACCGATTTTTTTTTCATTATTATATTCTCACATAACAAATTTGCATGTGTTTGTTTGTTCTTTGTGGCCGTTGGGTATTCTGCGTTCCTCCATGCCTAAAAAATATGTATACATTCATTTGTAGGTTGGTTACTACGTATAATTGTTGTTTTTTTTTTTTAATTTTTTAAGTTACCACAATTTATCTTTATATCAATTTTTGCACATCACGCGCCATTTTCCACCAAACAGAAAATACTCAACTCGCTAAAGACACTTTAAGTTGTTGCTGCACTGCGTTTTATTCTTATTTTTTTATTTCTGCTATTGATTAATTCTTTATTGATTTTAATTCGTTTGATTTGGCTAAATTTTGAGTTCACAAATTATTTGGTTTAAGTTTACCAATAGTTTTTTTTTTGCTCTTTAGCTTCGAAGCATGCACATACATCCTTATGTGTTACCACTATTTATGTTTGCATATACATATGTGCTAGGGTATCCGTTATTCCCCAAATTGAGTATCTTTTAGGCGCATACAACTTTTAAAGAAATGTTTTCATGGAAAGAAACCAGCCAGACCTTTTATATAGAGCGCAAAATTTTGTATTAGAAAATCCTTTTTTTTCAAAATTGTGGGCTCAATGCTTCGCAGGTAAAAAATTTTATGCGAAAGATCAAAAAATCTCATGTTTACATCGAAAATAGAGAGTTTGCTTCAGTGTGATAATTTTTTAGGGCAAAACTGTAACTTCAGTGTGTGTCAGGTAAAAAACAACATCAACTTGGGGGAAATGACGGGCACCATAATATGTACATATACATATTTACTTTATGGCCTTTGCTTTTGTTTTTGCATCTAGTTTTTGTTTTGTTTTATCAATGTTTTGTTTATTGATTTTGAGGTTCCTAAACCGAAGGTACTTGTGTATGCATTCCCATTTGTCATTTGTAAGTTTGTTTGTTTGTATGTACAATACCATATCTGGTATATATCTGAATTTACTGTATGTTTATCCAGTATTCCAGTATCTCTTTGAAAGCTAAAATCGTATTTTATCGGCTCGGCAACTCATGTCGTCGCACGTTTTTTCGTCGCTATCAGTTTGGCGCTGAGTTCTGCTCCTCTCCACTTGACCTTCAACATTTCACTTTTGCAAAAATATTTCTCTCTTACAAGACTAGTACATATGTAATTTGCGTGTGTACATACATATGTATGTTATTCGTAATTTATGATTTTTTCTTTTCGTTTTTGTTTTTGCTTTTGTTGCTATTTTAATGCTACATAATCATAAAAAGTATGGAACGGCATTGTTATTTATTGTTTTCTCAAACGGAAGTTAAAGTTTTTAGCGACTTTTAATTTTTCTAACCTATGCGTTTCATGTATATATGTATGTTAATATACATGTATGTTTGTATGTTTGTCTACTTAAGTTAAAACTTGTTTGGTTTTTATTGTACATGTAAAGCGTGTTGCCCGTTTTACTTTTTGCTGTCTGCTAAATTTCTATCCTCAGGTGCTTATGTGGTTTCGGGAAAGGTCTACAATGATCCGCGTTCAATTAAATTTTAGAATACTCACAGAATTGAAAAATAAATCAACTTATTTAAGCAAATCGAGTAGCTATGCAATTTAAAATTATTTTAATCGGTTTATTCAACATAAACGAATCGTCGAAACCGAAAAAATAATCACCTAAAGCACAGCCTTCCTCATTCCTCAGTGAATCATTCTTCTTTCTGAACAACAAATCCGTGAATTTCTCATATTAAATAAAAATAACATTTATGTGAACCTCCGACGGTAAGTTCTTGAATACTCTTATGCAAAGGTCTTAAAAAAATTATGATTAACTATGTGGCCATAAGCGCATTTATTTCTCGATATCCCTCACCATATTTTTCCAATTTTTATATCCAAATCATTGATAGTTCTGAAAACTAAAGAAACGTATTACTTTTCTATAAAAACGTAACTCATTACATTGGAAAAACAACTCCATCTTCATATAAACATATTGGATTTTAATTGTCTCATAATCTATACTATGACTTTGAAAATATCGCCTGTAAATGTTCAATAGATCATACATAAAAGTATTATTTTGTGAAATGTTTGATTGCTTAATTAATTGAACATCATTAATTCCTTTCAACTCTTACTTTTTGTCAAAATTAGTGATAACCTCACTTTCCTCCATTGGTTCCATAAATCATATGTTTGTCGTTAAAAGAAATGTCTAAGAGTCTATTTACTAAAAATAGTATTTCTCCATTAAACGTCCTTTACAAAAATAATATGAGTTATTCGTCTGTTCCATTTATTGCAACAAAAAATGTACAGTTAGGCGAGGCATGCTGCATTTAGTGAAATTGGAATTTAAATAGAAGCAAATATATTTGATGATATTTGTTGTTCTGCGGTTCATTTAAAGTTTTTCAACAATTTTCACCAACCTTTCACATTCACACAAGCACCTTTTCCGCACAGAATTTTTGCCACTTATGACTAAGTAAAAACAAATCGGCTACTATATATGAAAAAAATCTATTCTCCCTAAATATACAGAGTTAATAAATAGCATTTGTATTTGATTTAATTCATTTTTGTTCTTTGGTTATATGAAACGACGTTTTGCGTAAAATTATGCAATTAATTAGTTAATTGTCTTAAAATGTAATCACACAACATTTAAAGCGTAGTTTTTCTTTGCAATTTCTTTGCTGTTTATACTTTCTTTTGCATTCTTTGTTTTTTGGTTTTTTTTTTTATTTTGTCTTTTGCTAAGTTAAGTCGTTACGAATATATGCATATTTGCACTACGAATTTGTGTTGTAATTGTCTATAATTTCCAATGTTCTTTTGATATCTAGTTAATTTTCTCTGCCACAATAAAGTCGATTGAACAAATAATTTAATGAATAATAATAATTTCGTTTGATAAATACATATGTTTTAAGTTCACACACTTGGCTGTGTATTAAAAATTACTTGTGTAAATTTCGAAAGTAATTCAAGCGCATATTATACAATTTTTCTTCGATCTTCCGGTTTTAATCGTTTCATTTTGTTGCCTTACTACGTTAATCGAATAGCAATTATAGTATTTGTTGAAGAGTGTGAGTTATTTGGTCTTTTTTAGCGCAGCTCTTAGTAAGTGTCGCAAAGTGTTTAACTCTCCTTTTTGTTTACGCATATTTTATAACTTAATTCTTTGCAAATTTGGATATGTCATTAGATTATGCATCAGTTAAATTTAATTAGTAATTAAAATACGTTTTTATGTTAGAAATTCGATTTAAACGCACGATTTAATATATGAATACTGCCTAACACGCAAAAGAGATTTTTTCTCTCCAGAAAGAAAAATAAACGAAAAGGAAAATCATGGGTTAAAGAACTTAATTGCTTAAATGTGCCGTTCGTAATTTTAGTTTTCTAGAAAGCCTTCAAATTCGTTCATATTTTATTGGCAGCAAATTTCGTTGATTGCATTTTTGAGCATTTACCATAGGAGAAGAGGAAATAAAATGAAACTAGGTTGCCACCTAAATTAAGTACATTTCGAAACCTAGCACATACATATGTAGTACTGTTCTTTTGCAGTGTTTAAGTTTAAGTTAAGTTTAGTTACGTGTTTGCGTTTAAAAATGCTTCATCTATTATAATCACGCCATAACTTTATAAAAAGATTATCGCTCGCACTTCTGAGTCAATTGTGTTCTCTGTTAATTTCCGAATTGTATATTTTTTATAATAGGTAGTTTTAACTTAAAGACATACTCCTAATTTCCCATCAACGTTTCGTGTTAAGATTTAAATAAAAAAAAACAACAAGGAAAAATCGATGTCCACTACTGTAATTCACTGGCTACAGACCATACGTATACATATTTAACATATTGAAGGAAATAATAAATATTAAGAAATTATTCTACAACTCACAGCAGAAAAGTAAAGTTAAAATTTGAAAACCTAACTCTTCGCAAATTTATATATTTATATTCACTTTTGGTAGGATCAGAAGTTTTTTTCATTGTCGTCAACTGGCAATAAAATACTTTTTTTAAGTTCTGCTGAGAACAGCTTAGAGGGTTGTTTCTTATATGTATATGCTCAAGAGTTTAGCCAAAATTAAAAATGATTGTACAAAGTCACTCAGATCTCGTTGTGGAAGTATAGTCTTGCGCTATCCTTAATAAACCTCGTATCCGGCACAATGAATGTGAAAACTTTTTCCAGAGGATTGAAACTTTCGGATATTAATTTTTGAAATCGTACAATTTAGTACAATTACTTGTTCCCGTTATGAAATCAATATTTGCTTCAAAATTATTTAATAATATGGAGAACAAAAATATATGTTTCAAACAGCAGACATAATAATTGTGTAATTGAAAAAAATATAAATACCAAACGTTTTCAGTGCAACAGTAAAAAGAGTTAGGATTTTGAAAAAAAGAATTAGGCACATGCCAAAAGAAAAATACTTGAAATATTCAATTTAGGTCCACATCACTGAATCGTCTTCGATATTGTTGAATATTATCGATAATCGATTACTGTTAGATTCTATTGTACCACAACTGGCAGGAATTTTCTACAATTTAATTCACTGACTGATTGAAAATATTATTTTGATTTATTGCAGCGATAACTTTAATTGTTTCCGATATAATAATATTATGTTATCGCAAGAAAATTCGACGGTTATAAATCCGATAAAATGATTTATGCTGTGAGTTGTATAGAAATAAAGTATTGACTAACATATAACATAAAATAACTTAAATATAGTTTTGTAAAAGTTGTTATCGACTATTTTCGATAACTATTGTTAGTTTTCACGATAAACGTTTCATGCCTGACGAAGTGTAAACATACATCTTTTTATAAGTATGAATGGTTAGTGCAGTCATGTTTTTGTTGTATTTAAGACTGCTTATGTGTTTGATTTTCATATCATCAAATGCCGAAGCTTTTTATTTCGTAAAATTATGGCTTTCAAAATCGCTGGGAATTTCCTCTTTTTTTTTTTACTCGTAAACGTGTGCATCGATTCTAAATTGTTTCTACTTTTTGTCTACGTGTTTGTAGGTTTGTAGGTACATATTTTGTTTTTTTTTTTTCATTTCCTACTATTCTTTCGTAAAGTTGTTAGCACAAAAAACCGTGTTATACAAAAATTAATTAGATAGTAAAGTTAGAATATAGTTTTAGTAAGAAATCTCGTATATTTAAAATGTTGAAGGGGATTCTTTAATCATGCTTCTTTTACATATATATATTTATATATATATATAGAAGTTGCCAAATTTGTTGCTTTTGCTCTACATATATGATTTTTTCTGTTTCTGTTTCTGTTTCTGTTTCTGTTTTGGCTTATAGTACTTCGGCATTTTCTTCGCTAGACTTTCAATATAACGTTTTGAAGACAGGTACACTTGTAGCGCTTTAAAACACAAATGTTTCAGACAAATGTATTTATCAATATCAATATTCAACATTGTTTGTTTTGTTGTTTTTTTGTTTCTTGTTTGTTGCATTTAAGTAAATATATGCTATACTATTTAACTATGTTTTGGTATATTTGTAGGTATGTTTTTGTTGCTAAAGTTCTGCATTGTTTTGAATGCTCTCTAAACGTCATCATGGAATTAATCGTTTAATACTGGATAGTTTACTATAATATTCTCTATCTTGAATATTTAATTTCACATTTAATTATTTTTCTTTACTTTTTATGCGCCTCATTCTTTTAATTCTTGGACATTTAAGTTTAACGTTTAATATATGTGTAATGATTTTGGTTTTGCCTAACATATATTTATATATATTGCGATATATTATCTTTATGTATGTATGTATATAAGTTTCTGTCTTTATGCGTAGTTTTAAATTAAGTGTTTTATCTGATACACTTTTTTTGTGTGTGTGTGTGTATTTATTTTTAATATTAACACTTCAAGGCTACACATCGAGATAATATATATATATATATTTATTTATTTATTTGTGTATATATGTAAATAACTACATAGTTCTTCGTATATATTCTCACATTTATGTTTTATTGCGTTGTTGGCTCAATTTATATATTTATATTCTTCATTTCCGGTTCCGTCAACCGGTTTACAAGCAACCTACAAGTATGTGCCCTTATGTAGCTAAGTTTTCGTGTATTCTCCGTAAATTTTAACTATTCATCGTTAAATTTTGTTCGTTTTTTTGTTTTTGTTTTCGCTTTGTCGCTCTACAAAAGTGCTAAAATGACGCTTACTACTCCATGAGTAGAAATTCCCTAGACGTTTTCACTTTGTTCTTTGTTTGTTGTATGTCACGGTGTTAAATTAGTTAGTCAAATCATATCGTTTGATTACCCCAAAGTATTGATTAGTGAAAATTTTTCGCTATAAATTTTCTTATTGACTGTTTCAACGAGTGCCTTAGAAAAGAGGAATACAGCAACATTTTCGAGTTAAAGGTTGTGTGGGTGTCTTTGTTTTCTTACTATCGATTACGGCATTTTGCAGATTTTAACAGTCTGATGAGCGGACGTTTAAACTAGCTTAACATTTACACGCACATCCATTAATTTGGACTTTTGCCTTCTCACTATTCAACTTCTTGTTGAAGCCTTATGATATTAATTGGTTTTGTTTCATATTTGTTTTCGAAGTTCGAGTTTTTAATTGTGAAAGTTTGAAACACAATTTAAAAAGAGCTTTTCCTTATTAATTAAATTTTTTTGTATATATTTATAGACAGTAGATATAGTGTGTTAGACGAAAGGTCACAAAAGATTTTGCTCATTTTTTTAATTATAAAATTAATTAATTCAGTAAAAATTATAGATTTGAAAATCGCCAAAAATTTTAAAATTTTGTTTGTCTATTACTAGTTTTCATATATCGATTAATTAAAATTAATTAATTATGTAAATTAATTATGTAAGGAACTCGATGAGAATTTTGTACGAAATTCCATGAAATCAAACAAACTCTGAACTTTAACAATTATAATGATAGATTGAATAAATTATTTTTATTGAGACACTATTTAATTAAGATGACTTTTATTTGAAATTGAGTTCAGTTTAGCGATATAAATTAAATTAATTAAATTAAAATTACATATTTTACTTTCAATCAAGTATTAATTGCTCATTTAGGATTGTTTGCTTGTTAAATTAAGCTCAATTAACATTTTCTTTGAGGAAGTGAGTGTAATATTCGAGTAAGTGTGATTGTTTGTTATCAAATTGAGTGATACCATTTTGTAAATTACATCGAAGGATTTTTTATATAGTAAATTGAGCTCAATTAAGATATCATTTGCAAATAGAGAGATCAAGGTTTTGGATGAAATGTGATTTCATGTGTGAAATATAGGAATAAGTATAAGAAGAGAAATTATAAAGTTAATTTAATAAAAAAAAAACTTAAATAAAGCTAAAAATAACGTTTCCGAATTAAATAAAGCTTAAAAAATAACATTTTCGAAAGCTGCTTGCATTCTATAATATTAAGGTTCAAGCAACTTTTATGGATTTATGAAAATCACGATCCCTTCTTCAGTTGCGTTTAGTATTTGCCTTAATCTGATAATAGTGCCTCCACACCCGTCCGCTCGTACTCTTCAATACATACTCAAAAGATGATTTACATGGGTGGGAAACCTAAGCTCATGATATTTTAATATAATTTTCTAACGTACGCTTATTAAAAAGATGGCATTATTGAAAGAAAAATCTTAAAATCTAACCCCTACTTCAGACCTTTACGACACTTAACCCAACTGATATTTGCCACAACTGACAACGACAACACTACTCTGTGGCTTACCAGTCGCATCGCCGGTTTGTGATATTTTCTCCACCAAATCCAAACCCTCGATCACAAATGCAAATATGCCTGTAAAACCGCGCATTTCTCTTAAAATTATACGGAACTGTGAACCAACGAGACCTAAATTATCGTGACGCTTTTGACTTCGCCTCATGCCAACCGAACCGCGTATGGCTAGTATCTTTGTGTCGTCCGGCATAAAAAAGCCCTCATCGTATACCGAGCGTCCGCCACGCCCATTATTTAATTCAAAATCACCTGTAATAATACTCTCGTTTTCCCAACACTGGAAAATGTGACAACCCTTGTAACCATAGCCGAGCTCTTGAGTGGCCAGTGCATTGAAATTCTTCGCCATTTTCGGCGCTACGTCGCTGCGCACCTCTATGAGGATGCGGCCGGAGTGTTGCCCATTGATTTCGATGTTGAAATAGTAGATGGGATAGACGTGTATGCTGGGGTTAAGTAGTAATGTTGATTTCGTTTGTTGTTGTGTATTCGAAGCACTCTGCTGCTGTTGTTGTTGCAGATGCAATAAGCTTAGACCTAAACCGTTGAGATCGGTGCTGGAAAAGAGATGTGAAGTGTTGTTGCGTTGTGCGCCAACCACCACTGATGTGTTCGATGTTGTTGCCGGTGTGCCAATTGGTGCGATTTCGGAGAAACTACTGCTTACGGCTTGTTGTTGTTGCAACAGCTGTTGCTGCTGTTGAGCGGTTTGCAAGCTGGCGTTAGATTTGCTCGAGAGCGCAATGATGTCGGCGTAAGTCTTGTGTACGGGCGAAGTTGGATTGTTGGCTTGTTGTTGTGCCACGCTGTTGCTCGACGGTTGATTCTGTTGCAATGCCTGTGCATATGTTGCATGCGTGAAATTGGCATTCGAAGTGGGTAAATTTCCATTGGTAGTCGTGGAGAGGCTCACGTGCGATATCATCGAGGTGAGCAAACCGTTGGACAACAAATGTTGTTGTTGCTGTTGTGCATGCTGCTGTTGCTGCTGCTGTTGTTGCTGTTGCTTCAACAACAACATATGTCTCGAATACAATTGCGAAATGCAATAATTGGCCAAAAGCAAGACCGGGTTCTGATGAGTGGCCGTCGTTATGCCATTGAGACCACCAATTACCGAGCCCACACCGAAGTTATCCAAATTGCCACCATTGAGCACACAATTATGCATTTGTACGAGGGCCTGCTTGATAAGATCGAAATCGAAGACATAGCCACAATTACGTATCATATCGTCCAGTTTGCATTGCAGAAACATCTCCTGATACTTGGCCATGAGCCGCTGCTTCTCGGCATGCAGTGTAGCATAGAGCTTCATAGCCTCAGCTGGCGTCTGCTTGTCCAGTATCTCGAGGCAAAGACGCGCCTTGCATAGGTTCTCACGAATTTCGGAAATCTCCAAAGTGGGCATATGATTCAGCAGCTCCGCCTCGATTTGTGTCTTGAGCGTGGTGCAGCTCTCCAATATTTTGAGCAAAAAATCACGTTGCTTCAATACCAAATGTTGCACATCGTTCAGCGTCTTCTGCATGCCGAGCAGCTCTTTTGATATGTCCGAGTGCAGCGATTCCTTGGCTTCGATTTTATTCTTCACCAAATGTGTGCGATGCTCCTCGGTTGCGGCACAGGCGCGGCAAAGCAAGATATTGCAAACGCTACACCACAATGTGTTGGGCATGGCATGTGTCATGCAATTTTCGGTCATTTTCAATTTATCCAAATTGCTATTGGCGTTGTTGTTGCCAACGCCAACGCCTATACTACTCAGATTGCCATTGCTGCCATCGCTATTGTTGCTGTTATTGTTGTTGTTATTGGCAATATTATTAATAACGCCGCTCCCGCTAAGTGCGCCGGTGGAGCCGTTCGATGCAATCGACGACGAACGCTGCTGCCGATCACGTTCGCCGCATTTCATTTTAAAACTAAGCGCAGTCAAATTTTGTGTGAGATATAGAATCGCATTGTAGGTGGGTAAGCTGTCGGTACGTGGCTCGGGTCCCTGCAGTTCGGTACGCTTCCAGCAGTGTACGCAGTAGAGTTCATCGCTGCCTTCGCGCAGCAACGAATTGACACATTTGAGGCAGAAGTAGTGGCGACACGTGAATAGCTTCGGCAGCGCGTCGTTATCGTTGAAGGGTAAATGGCAACAGCTGCAGATAAGGAGCTCCTCCAGCTCCGGTGGTACGGTCGCCAAGTCCATCTGTGTGTGTGTGCCATGGAAAAAGAGAGAAATTAGTGAATAGTTGGAATTTTATGAAATAAGCTTGAGAAATTAACTTGAGAAAGTGAAACTAAAAATATAATATTATCGATATACGAGTATGTATATATCAGTACAAGTTTTTATCGACTTATAGTTATAGTTTATTGTAAACTCTTTCGCTCAAAAAACCGACCGCTTGGGTGTAAGTATGCTTTAGGTTGCATTAGCTTTTTCAAAATCACAAATCGCACTATCATTGAAAAGGTTCATTTTCGAATACCGTTAGGCCTTCTTGCGTACTTGAAGAACACCTTTTGTGCATTAGCTTGCTTGAACTGTTTCCACAAAAAGTCTCTTGGGAACCTCTTCAGCCGAAAAGTACAAAGCAACATAAAATAACTGCGACAATTGGCTGTTGATTCTAGGGAAACAGCTAACAGCTATAAAAAGCAATGTGGCCAACATACATACATACCTAAAAGAGCCGCAAACAAGAAGTAGCTATAATAATCACAATAATTGAACACACACACACACACAACACTATACATATGCACTTCTTGTGTTTGCCTAAGGAAATAAACTCAGAGGACGATGAAATGCTGAGTGCGTGCTGACGGCTTTTGGCTGAATTTGAGGATCTCAATTTTGTCTGTGTGTGCAACTTAATAGCTGCCTGGAATAATGTATATTGCCTTAAGGGTCTCTTTCACGTTATTAAAGAACACATACACGTAAACAAATTTACTGTCCGTTCGCTGTAAAAGCGTTCAAGCAAAAACTGCTCAATTTGATATGAACAACTGAAATATTTACGAAGATTAGGCGCAGTCGACATATATATACCATATGTAACTCTGCCACCCTTCATATACATACTTTTTCCGTTTCTCCACTCTATAAAAACTAAGTTAATCACCTAAATTGGTCCCTGCCATTTTACTTAAAGCCGCATCTTGTGTGCTCTTATTTCAATATATCGTTTTTGAGTGAAAATTGTGTGGACCACAGCTACTTGTGTCCAAGAAAGCTTGCAAATGTTGAGTGTGTATGTGTTTCGGGTCTCTATGTCTCGCGTACACTCTTCTCTTCTGACAATACAAAGCATTTCTTTTAGCTATTATCCCTAAACCCTTAAATGTTTTTTTTTCGTCCTTTTGCTGGTTTTCCCCAGCTGTTCTCCTATGTTCTTTTGCATTTTGCTTTGTCTTTTGCGACTTTTCTGCTTCTCTTATTCTTATTCCGTACTGAAGGTTGCTCCCCGATTGTGCATTTTGGTTTTATGGTAATTTACGCAATTTCCCACTGAACGAAAGTATAGACATGTGTGCCATGCGTATGTACTATATACATACATACGTGTAGTCAGTCTCAATGTGATAATCCAAGTGTTCGCTTAAGCAGTTCAAGTTTCTCTTTCAGCAAGTGATAAGAATAAGTTTTTTTAACCTACGCTACCTTACTGGGATTTGTGTTGGTTATACATTTCCGTCATTAATCCTAGAATATTTTTGGTTAAACTGGAAAATCTAACGGGAGGAAACTATATTTCATTGAAATTCTCTTGGACCTTGAGGATTTTTGTTTCAATTATGTTTCTTTTTTGTTTAAATCAAATGCGTTCTTTTCAAATATCGATAATATTTATTGTATTTAAATATTTTTAACCCCTTCCAACCTTTTTTAAGAACATGTACACTACAGTTTCTTACTGAACTACTGAAATGGCTGCCACTTAGTACTCTTTATCTTGATATACATATATAGAGTGAGAGTTAGAAATTAGTCTCCTGAATTTTTTTTTTAATTACTAGTTTTCTCAAAAAAAAAAAAAAAATTCCAGAAATGCACTTGAAAATTATTCTAACAGGAAAACGGACTCTTTAATTTAATAAATAAATCTTCGCGATTCGTTATGCGACTAGAATAATTGTCAAGGCGAATTTCTGGAGAATTTTAATAAAAAAAAAAAATAAATAAAAATAAAACTTAAAAATAATTTTTGAAGCTTGGTTTGAGGGAGAGCTAGAGAGTTGGCGAAATTTTGTTTTAAGTTTCTAAATTGGAATAGCTTTTAAAAAGTTTAACAACGCCAAATAAGAAGAATATTTTGGTTTTTATCTCTTGCCGTTATTAATAATTCTGAAACAATAAGGTGGGGAGAAATTTCTTAGTGGAAACAATTGTTAAAATTTTTAAATTGAAGAAACTTGCTATATACATATGTTCCACTAGCAAAACAACTCTTAATGAAATAGTAATTTGAGTAAATAAAGCAGAGAATTAAAATGGTTGAGGAAAATTTTCCATAATTATTTTTGGAAATAATTTGAAGCCAGCAAGCAGGTGAATTTCCTTAAAAGCTTGAAAACTTTCCATTTATTATTCAATTACTTCGAAATTTCTATTTTACACCAACAATGCGCATATATGTATGTATTATCTTATATACATTGTACAAATATTGGCAAGTGCAGATATGTATATATGTATGTATATGCATATGTACCGTATGAATGTATGTGTGCGTAACGCTTAATGAATTTTAAAATGCATTTTGTGGTTGCGGTTGCACCAGCCAAATGCCAACAAAACCACTAAAAGGGAAACTAAAAATAAAACAACCAAAAAATTAGCAAACAAACAATTTGCATGGTAAATTACAACAACAACGATGCTAGCATAAAAAGTTTACTTCAAACTTTGTTGCGTTTAGCAGAATAAACGAAAACATAATAAATGCAAGTGGGTGATGCATACATGTGTGTTTGTATGTGTATAAAGAACCAGCTGTCAGGCATTTAAGCAATCCAAAGTTTTAGCCAGCTTTTAGGCGCATAAGTCATGCGTTCATAAGAGCGGTTACTAATAGCGAGTTTTCTTTGCACCATATATGCTTTTATAGCTTAAAGTAAAGTAGAATAAGTACCAGAAAGGTTTTCAAATGGTCAACAGTCAAAGCATTGAAATTAAAAAAAAAATTTAAAAAAAAATAAAAAAAAAAATAAAATATTTTTTTCATAAATGACTTCAGAGAATTTAATATAAAATTCAAGCCTAATATATTTGCTGTCAAATTTCACTAAGCCTATACTTAGGCAAAACCCGCAAACATTAAAGAAGGAAAGAAGGATAGTATATATGTACTTAGATGAGGCCTAAGAGTATGCAATAATTTTTAAACATTCTTTTAAGTACTTTTACTTCACGAATCATATTTTTTTTGACATTTTTAGTTAACAAATAATATATTAATGATATTCCTTATGTGATTCTAAACTTAGTTCTAATAACTTATATAATTAATTTGATACAACATTTCCAAATTCTGTCTACAACTTTCTTTCATTTCAGGTAAGTGCCAAGTTTTTGTGTTGTGTCTTATGATTGTTTTGTGTGCAAACTTAGCGCACTTGCAAATCACGCATAACTCGCAAACAGTTGAACGAATTTTGCATATGTGTGAGTGCGCATTAGTGTTTAACATCATCTCTGCAAGTGTTCTGGTAAGTTTCGCTGCTTTCATTGAAAACTTTCAAATCTCTACAGACTTGTAAAATGTATAAAATAAAACCCCGCACACGCACACACATGCACAGACTTAAAGTACTTGTATATATGCTCACATTAAAATACCATGGCTCAACACCTGAAAGTATGCTTCGTACGCACACACATATACATAGTAATTTGTGATCACGAATTGTGCCAGCTTCGACCTTCAAGCTTGCTCGCGCACATTGCTCACGGCCGCAAACAATAGCGTGCGCTCTGGCTGACTGCCTGACTGAGTGAGTTTACTATCTGCATGACTGGCAGTATTTTGTCGGTTTCCCAACGCAGCACTTTGCCTGCATCGCCCCCTGGCCCGGCTTAGTTGTCATGTCTATAGCCTTTTTGCCACATTTATATTATGATGAATTGTCGGCTGTCGCCGTTGTCTTTGTGCTGGGCCGTTGCTGATAGCGCTCTCGGAAATAACGCAAATAAATGGGAGCCACTAATAATTTCGCTTTCCTTGCCACATTTCAATTTTCAGTGCAGAAGACACTTGGCGGCTTTTGGCGCGCGCGCAGCAAAGACACACACACATACATATCACACAGCTACTCTCTTTCCGCTTTCATTTTCTCGGCAATTTCCTTTTGACTTTCCGTTTACATTCCTTGCAGCACAATGAACTTTTACATACATACATACATATATACATACATATAATATGCATCACCAGCAGCAAAACTGTCTGCTTTTGTTTGCCTTTAGAGTACAACAAAAGCAAAATGTTGCCAAAATAAGGCAAATCATAAAAAATGCTGATAAGCTGATGGCAGTAACAAATTTTCCTTAAAATTCCCGTTACATTGTGCCTTTATACTTTGCCGAAACTTGTGTTGCCACTGTTGGCGTTGAGTCCGAAAATGAAGTCGTAAGGCGCAAATCGCTTTAAGAATTATGTTTATGTTGCTACGAATTTCGCTGTTTTTTTGTTCTTATGTTGTGTGTGTGTTACAATGTGATATAGCCGTTATATTTATTTATGAACACCTGCGAGCATATATTCGCACGCACAAAAACAGAAATAAATATATAGTACTTAGGTAGGCTTACATTGAAGTGTGAAACGGGAATGCGGAAGAAACCATCAAACACATACATTGTTATCGATGTGAGCTGAATCGTGTCTGTATTGGTATTTCTGCTCTTTCCTTTTAAATAAATAGTGAGCTTTGTTTGTATTAAGTGCATAATCTCCAAATTTTATTTCATTTAGTGTTTAACTATATTTTTTACTAGTTTCATTATGTTTGCACCTAAATGTAGGCAACATTTTGTGGTAATTTTCTTAAAATTTTGGAAGAACTCTAACAAGAGCAAGAAAGAAATGTTATTTAAGTTTACAATTATATTGTTTTTATTTTTGTTTAGAATTTCTAAATTTCATAGCAAAATAGTTAAAAAACGAAAATAATCAGATAGTATTCAAATTAAAATAGTTTGTTAAAATTTTAAGACTAAAGCTGAAATGAAATGAAACGCAAGTAAACAAAAATTTGGAATATTTCTAATGGGTTCTATATCATCTTGACAAGAAATTAAAAACAAAAACATATGCGTTACAACAATTGAAAAATTATAAAAATAACTAAAAATTAAAAGATAAAAAGATATTAAAAAGATGGTTAAAAAAGTAAAAAGAAAGTGCATAAATATATTAAGACAGTAAACGTAGAATACACAACAAACAAGAAAAAAACGTTAACTTCCTCTGCACCGAAGCTAATATACCCTTCACAGGTGCATTTCTTTTAGTAACTATGTGTTCAGTTTGTATGGAAGCTATATGCCATTGTAATCCGATCTGAACAATTTCTTCGTATATTACATTATTATCTTAGAAAATAACCTTTGCCAACTTTTGTGAAGATACATTGTCAAATGTGAAAGTTTTCCATACAAGAACTTGATTCCGATCGTAAAGTTTGTATGGCAGCTATATGTTGTAGTGGTCCAAAATCGGCAGTTCCGGCAAATGGGCAGCTTCTTGAAGAGAAAGTGACGTTTGCAAAACTTCAAAACGATATCTTAAAAACTGAGGGACTAGTTCGTATATATACAGACGGACATGGCTAAATCGACTCAGCTCAACATACTGATCATTTATATATATACTTTATAGGATCTCCGACGCTTCCTTCTGGGTGTTACACACTTCGTGGCAAACTTAATATACCCTGTTCAAGATATAAAAATAAGAAAGGAAAGCAAATTTTATTTCAAAAGTATAAAGTTGATGAAAACTTCTTTTAAATAAAAATATATGCATTCCGAGCGATATTTAACTACTACTTGCAGTCAATTTGGTTTTTTAAATAATAATTTCTCTCTTAAGATTTTTAATCCATATATAATACGTATGCAGTTATGTATATGAATGTCAAAGCTTAAATTAAAGTTTTGTTTCTTTATGAATTCCTGGAATAATTAATGGAAACATTTATTTTAATGTGCTTCTGCATATGTAAATATGTTTACTTATTGAAATTTTTTCAAGTATTCGAACATTATTCACATGTACACATATGTTTGCGGCTTTACCAAGTGGAAATGATAACAGTTTTCGCTTTATTAAGCACCATAACAATATGGTTATGTGTGAGTGGTATGTATTGGGAGTTTCGCTGTCCGAATGACACAACACAACAAAAGAAAATAAAACAATAGACCTTGACCACACCAATGCAAGCAATAAAAGCTCGAAGCCACTTCGAAAGCAGTCATTATATACCAAACCGGCCAACATTGTTGCCGCCGCCAACATTAAATGCCTGCAAATAGTACGGAAAAAAAGCAAATAATTGTCACTTATTCAGTGGAAATGAAATTCAGTTAGCGAAAGACATGGAAAACGAAAAAACGAAATTGAATGGCGCAAGCAAATGTGTTGTCATCGCATAAAGCGCCTGGTATTAGGCTTTATACATTTGCGCCTGTAAACCCACTAAAATGTGTGTGTTCATTAATGGTGGCGTATATAAACATTGCCTACATTTAGGAGCTTTCTAAACAGAATATCGATAAATCGATTTACTGATTACGATCAAACTTTTATAACAGGAACTATTACTATTCAAATCACGAAAAAAAGAATAAAGAAAAAATACGAAACTTAATAAAAAAAAAACAATAAAAACGGCGTACAAATGAAATACGCAGTCAAAATACATGTCACTGGTACAAGTATACATAGTAAAAGCTGTAGGAAAAGCAAAAATAAAGAAAAAAATACGATAAAGAACTCTTTTTTTTGTTTTTGTTCCTCCTACTATTGTGTGGCTTCGCGGTAGTTTGGGTTGTCGCATAGTTTGAGTGCCTGTCTGTCTGTCTGTATGGGAAAATGTTCTCCACCATTGGTAACTGTCATCCTGGTGTTAGTTTCCTCCTCGTGCAATATGTATTACCACGCCGCCTCCTTCCAAGCACATATGCTAGCCAGCCACACCATGCAAGAAGAAATTAGAAGCAACTGTTGGACACCCTTTCACATACATATGTGTACATGCAATACAAACACATACATTTGGTGGCATAGAAGAATTCCTTGTGAAATTTGGCACGTAACATTCCTTACTCATTCCTTGATTGAGAGACCGCTGTTGTTTTCGCTTATTCAACTTTCCAGTCGCTTTATTTCTTTTTTTTTTTTTGCCGCCAATTTTACTGTCATCATTGATGTTGGTGTTTTTGTCTTATGTTTAAGGCGCTACTGTTTTGTTTGGTTGCTTGGCTCTATACATGCTTCTGTACGCATTGTATCACTCGGCTATTATTCGCTGCCGCGTCGGCATGTAAATGTTTCTGTCAGTGGCGTTCGCTTTAAGTTCGTGCATTCGCCATAAGTTCAGTTAAGTAAGAAAAGCGTGATAATCCGAGTTAACACGCCTGCTAACTCACACTTCCAGCGATGGTAGCAAATCATTGTCAGACAATTTTTTTATTCCACACACCAACACACATGGACATACATATACGGAGCAAATATTCGATTCAGTTGACTTTTGTTGTTACTTTGAGACATATATACTGCGTTTGGTATGTGCGTATAAAGAAAAAATGTGTGATTTTTCTGCGTTTTTCTTATTTCTTGCAAATTCTTGGCGTCCTTGAATATGGCAAAGCATATGATCTTGTTTGGTGGGAATTTTGGTACTCTTAGTTTGAATAAAAGTGTGTATTTGCAATGTGAGCTCTTGTATATAGTTACATTTTTTAGCTACATACAATGGTATTTATCCTCCTCAAAATTGCCAGTGGAAAATTCAAATTTGAAAACTTGAATCTTTACAAATAATATTTAAGACACAAAGATAATTTAATATGCATAAGAAAAATTTAAAAAAATTTATATTAGTTTATCTTAATATGCAAGGTTTTTTTATTTGTTTTTGTCTATGTTTGTATGTATTTGTGTTCATATGTTTCCTCTTATGATTTAATTTTACACTAAATCATGTCGGCTTGACTCAACAGTTAGCGTTTTCAACTTCCTCCTACCATTTCTACTTCCTTTCTCACTTCATTCGTATTTCATTACATACTCCACTCACTCAGTTTCACTTTGCCCATTAGTTATTGTCAATTTTGGCCACAAAAATGCCAACGCGGCTTTTCTTTGACTGTACTCATATTAATTGATTTCGTACATGTACATTTTCCTGCTTTTCGGCGGTTTGAGTATTGATTGAGTATATGGTATATGTATGTATGTATGTATATATGTATATATGAGGAAGTACTTATACATTTAATACCAATACCAATATATTCGTGCTGCGCCAATAATAATTACATTTTTAGTTACATATATTCAATATTATTTAATTGTTATTGTCTGACATTTTTTTTCAAAATTTAATTAAAAACTTATTATTAATTAATGAATACAAATTTGTTTGTATTATTTTTTACTAATTTATTAATTAATTATTATTAAAATCTCGTTATTAAATTTTCCAAATTAATATTGTTTATTATATTTTTATTTTATTTTAATAAATTTTATTATTGTAATTAAATGATTTAATAGCTATATTTTAAAATATTTTTTTTAGCAATACCTTTTTTTTACATAAATTTTGATATGTCGTTGCATTTAGCCACATACATACATATATGCTAAACTAAGTTTTTTCTGTTTACTCTGTAATAACAAATGCCTCTCCTCTACTATTCATTCAAATACATTAAGCACAATTTTCACTTGATTTACATAAACATTCCCACACATGCTCACTAATATTAGCACTCATATATGGTAAATAAACAAGCAACATGAAGTATTAAACAGACCCTTATTAATGTATGTAAATTGCTATTTCGTGACTTGCTCAGTGTTTTGTGAAGATTTCTGTTGCTGCCCTTTTTTAGCTATTTTTTAACTTTTTTTTACATTGCTGACCATTTTCTGCTTTCTGTATATACGTGTAGGCGTTTTTGTAGTATTTTGTTTGTTAAACAAATAAATAAAAGTATGGTAATTGAAGCATTAATATTTTCTTTTGTAAATATTTAAACAGAAATCAATCTCAATTTAAGTTATGTGTGTCGCGTTGAGCAATAAACACAAAATATTAAATGCTCCATAAATTTGTATTTGTTTATGCTGTTTAAGTGCTACAAACCCAAAAAAATGGAGTATAGAATAATTAGTAGAATATATTGCATACTCTGCGGCGCTTTGATAGTTAATAAAGATAGCTTTAACGTCAAGAAAACTGCTCACGTACATTTGTTTTTTTGCGAATATCTCATAAAAGGAAGCAGTGAGCCAAAATATTACGTATACGCCACGTAAACATCAAAATATTGTCCATGCCAATGTTGCGTATACGCCATGTAGTAAAATATATACAAATAATGCCATTCCTAAACTGTGTGTAATTCAGTGCCACGAACTTTTGTTCTGTTTCTATATAATAGCAATAATAACTAATTATTAATCTAGTATTTATTACCATTTACTAATAATTCGGAAATTAATCGCTCAATTTGTAGTTGCAAATTCGAAATTCATTTTGTTATTAATATCCTTTATCAATTGAATTCATTTTATTTATTTTCAAATTTGTGTTGTTTGTTCGTTTGTGCTAATATACACGTGCAGTGCGTCAGCACTTGAATGAGTTTTCACGAACAATAGTTGCCCATTCGCCCTGTGGCTCACCGGTTTTTACAAAGAAGCATTCCAAATAAATCGTTTGCATGAATTTTTAATTTATACATCGTTTTATTACCAAACGGGACTTTATAAATTCGCAGAAAATTCTCATATTCATGTATGAGGAGGATGATGAAACGAAAGGCAGGGAATTCGGAAATTCAACATTTTCCGCTTTAATTCTATTTTCAACTCACAATAAATGTGCTCTGTCATATTTTTCGTTCACTCTATTCTATTTTGCTAATATCTGTTTTCTTTTTTGGCAATATTAAATTTCGGCAACATTTTTAACATCATTTTGCTGGTAATTCAATATGCTGGCACAGTTTTAATGAGCATTTCGCTTAATGAAATGTGTAAAAGAAATCAGCCTCAACGGCCTGGTGGGAAGACATACGTCTATGTTATGTCAGCTAGCAGTCAGTGCCACCGCTACTTGCACATGACATTCTTGGAGAATCGCTCGTTAATAACAACAGCAGGCTATTGATGTGACGCTTATTTATATATGTGAGCTTGTGTTGTTGTGTGGATATGTAACAATAAACATTTCGGTGTTCATATGTATACAGAGTTGTTTTTGACTTTTTGTACATATGAATATATATTTGTTGGTATATATAAGATAGGTGTGATTCATTTAATAAATTACCTTGTGCTATAGAAATTAGTGATATATTGTAATTTGTGTGAAAATATACACTCGTATTTTGCGGCTTTCACTTTTTGCCCGTTGTTGCTGCCACTTTTTGGATTTTAATTGATGTGGCCAAAGTGCGGCAAATTCTTGCACGCCCGTGCGTCTCTGAAGCTGAGGGAATAATGGCTTTTCTCACTTAAAGCAGTCACAAGGCGTTTACCTTTATTCATATACATTCACTCATACATATACATATTTTTATACAAAAATTTCTAAATAACATTCTGCAATGACTTTTATGCGATTGCTTTTCGTGCACGCTTTTTCACGCATTCTTTTATTTATTCAACACGCTTTGAGAACTTGTTTCGACTACGCTGAGCGTGCTGCGCGCAAGAATTTTGTATCCTATTGTAAAAGTTTTAATTAAATGTGTTTGCGCACAGGTACTTTCTTTATTGCACTTTTCGTCCTTACTTGCTTCTTGTAAGATGTGGAGTTTCGTGATTTTGTTCGCAAGAAAGAAGCAAATTATTCATTGTATGAGAATTCCATATTAGAGTTTTCAAGTATTTCATTGCCTTTAAAGGCAAATTATGCTGTGTCAATTTCTTTTGCAGAAATTGTTGCTCATACGCACTGTTGCACGTCGGTATGCGCACTCATTGCTTCAGTGATAGTGATTTCTTTATGAAGGTACTATGCGTTTTTATTACAGCATAATTGCACCACTCATTTGAAAAACAATGAAGAAATTAATCAAAATGAGAAAATTTAGTACGCCTCTTTGCTGTTGTTTTTTACTCTTCTACATCACTATCTCTGTTTCTGTAATACAGCCCTTCAGTGTTTTCTGTATTTCATTTGCCAAAAAGGGTTATTTATTTATTTATTTTTATGCGTGCCATGGGACACACTGCATATTCACTTTTTCACCCGACACTGTTGTCCATGACGTGACCCCTCTGTGTTTATACGATACGCATGATCACGTGTCACACTCGAAGCTTCAACACCAAACAGCATTAATTAAATGCATGAAATCTGCAGTTATGGCTTGGGGAGTCAAAGCGCTCGAAAACTGTAATAACAGCTGCTGTGCTGTTGACGCCTTGTTTGTTGGCACTAAACGGTTGTTAGCTTCAAATTACGTTTCCAACGGGCCGACTAATGTGCGGTTAGGCAGGCTAGGTTGTGGGTGTTTTGTGTGGCGCAAGCCTATATATGGCCTAATGGCTTTAATTCAATGCATTTACATGATGATTAATTTAAAAACCGTAAAATTGTTTTTTGCATTCTATAATGTGATATATACTATATTTGTTGCTAAATTTACAAATCAAAGTAAATAATGACTATTATAATTGATGTTTATTTTCAACAAAATTCTACTAATGCTTATTTAATCATCTTATTATGTTGCTATTAGTACCGACGACTTTACTTTACTGTCACAATGGTTATCAGATGAACTAATTATTTACATATTCATATTTTCTTTCTGCTCTTTGCCTCTTTTGATTAGTCTCAGTGTCCATAACTAAAGCTTTTCTTCACACCATCACTAATTTTTGAATTTTTCTCTCCATTAATTCATTCGCCGCTCAGTCTGAAATCGATGTTCATTACCATTAACTACGCACAATACAGTTTGTACAAAGAATAAATTTGCAACAAAAACATTTATCAAAAATAACAGAGATATCTTATTTGTCCATTCCGCTTTACCACAGCGTGAGGTTTGGTCCTTTGATAAAAGATATGCGTATACATACATACAAATTTCTGGGTATCTCCTCGTATTAGCTCATTACCTTTTTTCTGTTATTTACATCCCGTCAGATTCGCTGAATTTCATTTACTGAAAAAGTTGCGTATACGCCTGCGTGGCTAATTAAATGAATGTAAATTCTAACATTTATTATTATTTTTCTTTTAATTAATGCAGTAGGCAGATAGAAAAAATACTTTCCCAACATAATTGCTGAACATTTATGTCTTACATATATTTCAATGATACGGAAATCGTATTTTGGAAGCATGTACATATTTATAATTCTTGTTTTGCAAAATATAATTTTCATATGCTTATAAAGATTCTAAAGCCTTCCATTCCTAATAGTATGTCTCTAAAAATACTATATTTTGATGCACCATCTTGTTTTTGTTTTCAAAGTTATCCATCTCAAGTATAATTTTTCCCATATCATATTGTGGCCTAGATATAATAACATTGAGCAGTGATGTTGCCATTCCTCATGTTATAGAGCATTTGCATACCCAAAAAATAACCAAAAACGAAATTTGTGTCAATGCCCTCTAAAACCTTTTCAACAATTACTGCTGTACAGCGAAATTTTAAATCTTGTGCCCATAAATATGTATGCGAGTACCTTGGGAAATGTATACTCAACAGTTAGCTGTCACTGTCTCTTCTGTATTAGATTAGAGTTTGCAGCTGCAAAGAGCTAATTTCACCTCATTATTACACTTTCACCATTGTGTTCCTTCCGTCTTATACAATATGTATACTAAATTGTTGATTTCCCAACGAGCTAACTGTATCCTATTGTTATAATGTTATTGTTGATGGCGGAAGTCCATATTGTGGTCATAATGCATAAGGCGAGTATGAGATGAGCTTCAGGTCAAGAGCAACGCAGCAAAGCAGCCGTATGATTGTCTGTCCGGCAACACGCAGTAAGCATATGGATTTCACTTCGTATTATTTCTATGCAAGAAGTTTTTAATAGCATGCGTAAATATTTAACTACATTTTGTTTACTCTAAACTATAACAGGGCACTCATCCGCCATGGCGTACGCAAACTATTGTGCGACGCCATAGCTTAATCTTTGCATCTGTGACTTTTCACTTAACTTCTCATTACTACTGCAGTTGTTTTACTTGGTTTTCACTTCTTTCTCTGTATATTTTCGCTCGCTTATTTGCGATTCTCTCAAACAGCAGTTAAGTATAATATTATCTTTCCGCCTGCGGGCTGCGTATGCTCAGCGACGTAATCGCTTATAAATAAATGCCATTATTTAAATATTTCATTATAAATGTTGGCAAGAGTAAAGCTGCGAGCTGCTTGCCAACTTGGTGGTGTACTTTTCTACAGAAAGTTTTTTGTTTGCTTCCTGTTTAAATGTGGTGATGTGGCTGGCGCTTTGTGTTTTATTTACTTTTGAGACGGGTTATATTGTCACAGTTGCCTTTTGTGCCTGTTTGGAGAGTTTTTAAACCCGCTAAATACGTTTCGTTTTGAAAATATGAGGATATTATTTTTGTGCCTTACCTTGTCTTCAACATTTTTTGAAAAAATAGGCTTAATTATAAATATTTCATTTGTTTAAAAGTAATGTCATATCTACATTAAACAGGAGTTCTGCTTCTACTTTTTCTGCAGTTCGAAAGAAGTTTTAAAATTTTTAATGAAATTTGATGTAAAAAAAGTATTATTTTTGAATAACTAGTGTTTATTTATAATTGTAAATATGAACTTGAAAAAATCGTAGCATTAAAATAGCGTAAACAAACATGCCTACCGCTGAAGGAGAAGGATATGTCTGTATTTACCCTCATATTTACCACATCTAACGGCCTTTCTCGCTTTGACAACAGCCTTCCAGGCGTGGCAAAGAAAAAAATTTAATTTAAGCCAGTAGGTAAACAGCGCGCTTGGAAACAATAAATCTGTCAATATTTTGTGTGCATGACAAAAGTAAAATTTTAAATTGTGCAAACACTGCTCTTGAGGCCCATAACAAATAATAAAAGTAAATTTGCGGAAAAATATAAAAAAGCAAATAAAGAACTACAGTAAAAAGCGGTTGTCCTGTGGTGAAAAAGTGGCATATTTCTCGCGGTCAGAGCTATTGTTGAGTTGTTAACGCTTTTCGTTTCACTCAATCCGCAAAAATAATCGAAAGTGAACATTCTTGAGAGCGTACACTTCAAGCACTTTGCGCGAGTATTTTCTGCTTAAACGGTTTCACTTTCAGTTTACTTTGCCATCAAGCCGGTTGTTTGTTTTCCTTTTGCTATATATTTATATTTATATTCCTTATATTTGTATTTTTCTATGAGCTCCGAGCGAATCTTCTTTACGTCTTATATTTTTGTTTGCTACATTATTAATGCAGGTACATATAACGCTCGTTTAACTACTCAGAGTTATTGTTACACATTTCTTTGTTAAATATAAAGAAAATGCAATATTCAAGTAATTGAACTAACAAATACATTAAATGAAAATTTAATTTAAAAACCGTATAAAATACAAAAACAGTTTAACTTCATTTTATTTAGATAATTTTTCCCAGTTGATAGCCCTCTTCAATACATTTAGTTCCATGCCCATATTGTAAATCTAATTAGTTTAAAGAGGTGGCAACACTACCCCAAAATACCTAAAATTATTTCATTGGTTCATATTACTTTTCATATAAGCAATTTAAGCGAATAAAAACAAAACACAATGACTCTGCTCAAAAATATGTTGAGCTGTAAGGTTCTTAAACTTAAACTTTTGTTTTTTTTTTGGTTCTAGTCTCTCATTTAGTGTCTTTTAACTTGTATTGCACAAAAAACCTTAACTGTAGATAACTGTAATCTGCTTTTACCAAATGGATTCTTTGTCCTTGCAAAATATTACATAAAAATGGCCAGAATATGAACATTTTTTTAATGAAAGTTTGTGGACTTTTAACTATTATTTCTTTAGTTCGTTATGTTATTAAAACAAGTAAGGAAGGGCTAAGTTCGGGTGTCACCGAACATTTTATACTCTCGCACGATAAAGTGATAATCGAGATTTCATTATCAGTCATTTACATATTTTGCAAATACCGTATTTGTGTAAAGTTTTATTCCGCTATCATCATTGGTTCCTAATGTATATATGTATTATACAGAGAAGGCATCAGATGGAATTCAAAATAGCGTTATATTGGAAAAAGGCGTGGTTATTAACCGATTTCACCCATATTTCGTACATGTTATCAGGGTGTTAAGAAAATATTATATGCCGAATTTCATTGAAATCGGTCGAGTAGTTCCTGAGATATGGTTCTTGGTCCATAAGTGGGCGACGCCACGCCTATTTTCAATTTTTAAAAAAGTTTGGATGCAGCTTTCTTCTGCCAATTCTCCCGTAAAATTTAGTGTTTCTGACGTTTTTTGTTAGTCGGTTAACGCACTTTTAGTGATTTTCAACATAACCTTTGTATGGGAGGTGGGCGTGGTTATTATCCGATTTCTTCCATTTTTGAACTGTATATGGAAATACCTGAAGGAAACGACTCTGTAGACTTCGGTTGACATAGCTCTAGTAGTTTCCGAGATATGTACAAAAAACTTAGTAGGGGGCGGAGCCACGCCCACTTTTCCAAAACAATTGCGTCCAAATATGCCCCTCCCTAATGCGATCCTTTGTGCCAAATTTCACTTTAATATCTTTATTTATGGCTTAGTTATGACACTTTATAGGTTTTCGGTTTCCGCCATTTTGTGGGCGTGGCAGTGGGCCGATTTTGCCCATCTTCGAACTTAACCTTCTTATGGAGCCAAGGAATACGTGTACTAAGTTTCATCATGATATCTCAATTTTTACTCAAGTTACAGCTTGCACGGACGGACGGACGGACAGACGGACGGACCGACAGACAGACATCTGGATTTCGACTCTACTCGTCGCCCTGATCACTTTGTTATATATATCCCTATATCTGACTCTTTTAGTTTTAGGACTTACAAACAACCGTTATGTGAACAAAACTATAATACTCTCGTTAGCAACATTGTTGCGAGAGTATAACAACAACTAGTTAACAGAATTATTTGAAAATCGTTTAACTGCCATTCCAACATATCCTGCAGTGCATACTATACTTTCAAATAATTTGTTAGCCCGAATTGCTTCCGGATATAGTCATCACTTCCACAGCTTTCACTGTGCCGCGCCACTGCTGGCTTTACCCTCAACCTAGCAAGCATTTAATCTATCTGTGTTTATGTACTTATCGCCAACTATTTTCTGCAATGTTTTTCTACAGCCACACACATACTCATGTACAACAGCGTAATGTCGAAGCTGTAAAGCACACTTCTACGTAAGTTTGTATGTGTCTGTAGAGTATGTGCACAAAGCCGGTTAATCGATCTCACACTTGAGATGCTCGCTGCCACCGCATAAGTCAACTAGATACGGTTTTGTTGTTGTTTTTGGCAAATGCAGGCAATGCATAAGTGTTTAAGTGCTCGTAGCAGAGTAATGTTTTCACTCGTGTTATGCCCTCCACCCCGCTTTGCTCCTAACAAGTGCAATCCTTAGCTTAGCGTGCAGTGCTTCAAGCGTTCACAACCCATCAGCCGCGTCTCAACTCAGCTAAGCTACGAGTATCGCTAATAGGAGGCGTTGTTGTTTTTTGTTTTTGTTTTCTATGCCTTTGCGAATGCTTGTGTACTTGTATTTTTATTTAAATACATTTAATGCTTGTATAGTATAATATGGATAGTTGCTTTTAGCACGTTTACACACAACTAAGCAGTTAAATGGAAGTGGCAAGACGAGGGTCGAGGTCAATAGCGTAACTAATACTAGTTGGTAGCTGTTTGAGTTGGGTAAGAGCAATTTTGTTTTTCTTTTTTTTTTGTTTGCAAGGAAATTGTGCGCACTATGTTGCAACTACACAGCAGCCTGTGATTTCATTGAATGCTCGGCAATTTTGCAATATTTCTCATCAAAAACTATATACTTCTGTCATAATGCGAAGTTAGTTGCGTAGTGGGGACACTTTTCAGCTTTGTTATTTTCAGTACTAAGCGATAAGTAAGGAAGTTTAACAACCAGGTCACTCTAATTATTATTTTGATCTTCATTTTGGGCGCCAAATATGATATTCGCGACATTTTCCTTGAATAAAGAGCTAACTCTGATTGTGTAAATTATCTCTTTTCTGCGCTTTAAATTTGTCTTAAAGTTTGACATCATTTATCCTTTAGGGCTTCAGGGATTTGTTCAAGGATCCTTCATATACGCGCACATGCCCGTTTGTGTTTGTTTTTTCTGTTTATTTGACAGCTTTTATATGAGGTTATGCACGCTATCAGTTTTAAATCCGCCACGCAAGGAAAATGTAAATGCCAACGCTGTTTTGACAGCCATTTTTGTTTTATTCATGCATATTCTTGGCACTACATCAGCTTTCTCAATATTTGAGTTCTCACCATTCATTCTACAACCGATCTACTTCGCGTGCATGATACCTATACATTATATACTATACATGCATACGAGATATAGCTTTGTAGCATTTCAAAAGAAAATTTAAATCCTTAACTTTGGTTCAAGCAGGAGATTGCAATTTAAAATTTTCCTTACAAGGAGATGAATTTATATTTTTTAAGTAAAATCGAGTGTGCTTCTTTAACACATCATGTCTATAAATTAATTTCAGCTTTCGCTGCTCTCATTGTCACTATCCTGCATACACACCTACACCTAAGATGCACACTGCTTTATTGCTGTGTGATGCCCCAATGGTATATTCATTTGTTTTCTTTTGAGTATTTTTGTTAGTGTGTGCGTTATAGTATTAGTTGATTGGTTTTGGTGATACGATATAAGTTTATCCTTCAGCGCGTACACACAGACTCAATTTTCTAAACTCATCTGCATACTGTAGAAGACCATTGAGATATTAATTTTCGGTTTATTTGTACCTTTTTGCATTCTCATGCACTGCATCTTCTGAGAATCGAAATTTTGCAAATGCTCCACAATTTGAGATTGCAAAATTTAAGTAACAAAAAGTTGGCATTTATTAAAAAAAACATAACTTTTGAAAATACTTGTTGGGTTGAATGAGTTCTTTTAGTATTACGGAAACGAAATATCAAAATAAAGCAAATAAATTCAAAGTAAAATCATGTATTTTTATTTAGGAACGTAATAGTATTCCTGGGGAAATCAATTCTATTCGATTTCTCCTTTTTTTTTTGCTTTTATTAGAAACAATAATCAGTATCTGAGCAGATTTTTGTTTTATATAAATAGAAAGTCCTCTGTATTGTAAGTACAAAGAATATTCTAGAGAATTCGTAATTCTTCAATTTTTTGTATGTAATTCTTAAGTGGTTTGGTTTGATTGGAAATAAAAATTAAAATTTTTTTTCCTATTTGTATTGCTAATAAATATGCTAATTATCGCAAATTTACAAAATTTGCAACTGATATCTCTCGTATATATTACACCACTTTCAACTGCCCACATTCACTTCACAAAATATCTCTCGAATCTACGGGACAAAAAAATCACAATAATTGCATATTAATTGCTCTCACACGCCTCTCATTATTTATTGCCTAGCTATTATAACTAATTAATCCTTGACCTAAACTGGCCAACTTCAAATAATTATATAACTACCTGAAAAGGTCGAAAGTCGTCTTTGCATAATTAAGTGCTACTAAAACGTGTCTAAAATTTTTATTTCCACTTCAGCTATACAAAAGTGCTCAAGCAAAGGCAGCTGTCGCTCGCAACCACCAGACTTTCGGTCCAGCGTCATTATTAATATTACATTAATGTTTTTCTTCTATGTTATGCAAGTATGCCAGTCACCCTCCACACATACAAGCATATACATATAAGTTTGGCAGGTTCTGACTGTTGTATTCACCAAACTGTTTATGGTTTTCATAAAGTAATTTCTATACTTTCTGCCACTCTACCCATTCATATACATATGTAGTTGACCTCCACAGCATCTAATAAAACCGAGTTGAAAGTGTACACATGTATATGCTTTCATACACAATACTTATGAAATTATTTGTATATGTACCAGCTTATATGTTGGTGTGCCTGTGTAAGTGTCTTTTGATAACCGTAAATAAAAATGTTTTGCGAAAAATTTTGTTGTCACCTTTTTATATATTATGTAGGTATATATACATATGCACGAGTATTTGCGGTTTAGTACAGTTAGTACGGTTACCCGTATATCTAAATGGGTGAAATGAAATAAAGTAAAAAATACCAAATGAAAAGAACAGTTAAGTAAACAAGGTCGAAAAAATGTTAAATATTTTGTTATGCATTTCGGTTTGGTTTGAATTTGTTTTTTTGAACTTTGATTATGTTTCACGGATTCATATATACATATTTCATTTGCCTAAGCTATACCCGAGGGCGCGGAACTTGTAAGGAGCATAATGATTGCACAAATTTTGAGTGAGTTTTACGTCAAAAATATATCCTTTCAATTTCATTGAGTTTAAATAGCTAAAGTGGCAGAATCTCAACCAAGTAGTTGAGCCTCTATGAATATCCTGCTTAGGAAACTGTGACAACTGTAGTACTGTTTTCATTCTGTCTCAAAACTTAATTGCGGATTTAATATGAGTCTTTAAGCGCCGTACAGTTCGGACAGCATAACGCAGCATAAGTCCTTTTTAAAACCTCAATGAAACAACTTCAATGAAAAAGAAGGGCTAAAGTGAAAAATTAAATTGCATTTTACAATTACTATAATTATTTTATTATTTGCTTTAAAAGAGAGTTTACTCACGAACTGGCAAGTTTATAGCTGTAATTAAGCGTAAAATTGCCCTTCTCACTTTACTAGCGCTGCATTATGAACTAGCGATATAAATCTGGCAGCTGCATGCCACCACATCAAAATGCTCCAAGAATTAGCTAAATTTATTTACTTTCACTAAATTCTCCACCGCTAAGTGCTCGCATTTCCTCAATTATGCTCACTAACTGATTGATAGACTCGAAAGCGGTTTGGTGCTAAGATGGCGACTGTCAACATTTTAGTTTGGCGTGCTGTTGAACGTTACATAAATGATTGATTGATTGAGTGGGCGAGTGTGTAAGTGGGTGGCCCGAGCGGTTGGCTGTTGCGTACTCGCAATGTCATACACTTCCTTCCGGCTATTTTTGCATATACATACATATATGCAGAGTAACAACAGAAAGATGGCGTGACTTTACCGCAATTCATGCAAATTCTAATGGAAAACAAATTAGATTTCCTGCTGCCACAAGTGTAAAATGTAAAATGGCAACAACTTCTCGATTCGGAAGAGGAAAACCAATGAGTGCTCGCCTGTTTGAGTGAAGTGTAAGAAGTTATTTTTCAAGTTTTTCCTTCGCATAGCAAATAAAAATGCAATTCTCAACCGCTTTAAAAAATTATTATTGTAGCTGTTATTTTTTCTGATTCTTGCAAAATTTTTTTAAAGTTCAGCATATATTTATACATTCCTTAACAAGGGTACCACTTTTGGTATCCACGAGCTTTCTAATTTTGCAAAATATTTTTAAAACTCGCGTGGGTTACATGCAGTAATGGCAAAAAATACGCTGCATAAATAGCGCGTAAAAGTATGTGTGGGCACTAGAGCAGCTGTATGTCCCGGTTGCTAGTGCGACTTGTCGTATACGCAATTATTGATTTATGTTCACTCTTGCGCTTGCGATAGCGCGTTGTAACCATGTAATCATATACGTGAGCGTGAATGCTGCATACATTTAGGAGCAGATTGTATACGGACAACACGAGTGTGCTGTAATTGGCGCTTTAAGTATTCCCACCAGAGTATGCACAAATAAGTTAGTATGACTAATGTTTGCCCATCATTTTCAAAGTTCTGCTATTTTTTGTTTTTACTTTTTTTAAGTAAAATACTGTGCAATATTTTGCAAAACTGTCAACCAATCTATTTATACGTTGTTTATTTGCTTTGACAAGCAACCCCAAACCTAAGCCGCTCCTAGCCTGACCTTTGTTAAAGTTGTCATTAATTTGTCGAAATTGTCTTCAACTGTTTCAATATCCTTTATACGCCGCTGCCACCCACTTGCCCCAACCATCATATTCAGCATTTGAATGCCTGTTATTTAGAAATAGCAAGCGTGCGTACTGGTGGCCATGGCAGAGCACTTGATATGGGAATGACAGGGGCGCACCATCTTCTTTGTTGTTCTAAAGACATACAAACATGCATTAAAATGTTAAATATTGAATTTATTTTATATTTTTGCTTTTAGGCGCGAATAGATCTTCATCGCTTATTCTAAAGAGCGAAAAGCTAACATACAAGGTTTATTCCAAAGTAAACAGGACTTTTTGAATCTAGCGTCCCCAAGTTAAGTGTCAGTATGTTTGTGTTATCGGTGCGATAATGAGCCTGGAACAAAGAGCCAACATTAAATTTTGTTTTAAAATTGGTTTACCGAAACGTTTCAATCGATGAAACAAGTTTATGGCGATGATTGCCTATCCCGGAGCAGAATGCACGAGTGGTTTCAACGTTTATAAAGTGGTCGTGAAGACATAGATGACGATCAACATGTGAGCCAATCAAAATCCGTGATAACCGGAAATTCCATCGAAACTGTGCGTGAATTCATCAAAACTCAGCAGAAATCATCATTGAAATTCATGAAGATGTTATTGAACATCTCCAAAACATCGATTTATCGCATTTTGACCGAACATGTGGGCTTAAGAAAGGTGTGTGCACAGGTTGTTCCGCACAAATTGACTGACGACCAAAAATTACTCAAATTGATTAACGCTTGTGACCGATTATTTGACCAAAAATCACATTTTACCCATTAACCACTCCCCGTATTCACATGATATGGCACCGTGCGACTTCTTCCTTTTCGGAAAAATGCATTTGCCCATGAAAGGAAAGCGTTATGCAGACGTAGAGGCCATTCAAAAGGCTTGCAAAAGGCCATACCGGCCAACGAGCTAAAATTCGTTCGGCATGCTTTTGGACAGTGCTAAAAGCTGTATTAAAGCAGAAGGAGACTATTTTGAATAAAATAAATTGATTTTGCCGAAAAACCATTTGTTCTGTTTTTTTTAAGTCCTGTTTACTTTGGAACGCTCCTTGTCTATGTATATGTACATACATTTACTCGCATTACGGTTTTTTGTGTTGTCCATGCCCAAAATAATGTGCTAATTGCTGACATTGTTTTCTTTTTATAGCCGTCAAGAAATATTAGCCAAATGGATAGAAAGTTAAATTTTAATAATTCAGGGCAATACCCATCTCATTACCTTGCAAAATTTTGAAAGATTTTACTTGTATCTAATCTAAACAATTAGTTTTTCAAAAAAGAAAAAAAATGATTTTTTGAGGTTATGTTGATTTTGGGACTGTGATATGTTTCATAAGTTGTAAAAGCTGAGCAATACTCACATACAATTTACATCCATATCTACATTCAGGAATGTGTACCCAATTGCATTAAGAATTAATTGCCTCTTTTTATTACATCAAGCTTGTAACGAGCCTACCACGTTGTGCTCGACTCGCCTATAGCATTTTAATTGAATCATTAGCTGCTCGCACATTCTATTCGTGACGTAATTTCCATGCATTTCAAAGCAAAAGACGAACGGGAGGGAACATATGTAATTTACTGTTGACCTGCTGCATACGCTTAGACAGCAAGTTTTTTAGAATTCTTATTTCATTGCATAAACGCTAGGTAGTAGCAACTTTCCTTGCGTCAATACTTTGTGTAATGCGATTTTCTGGCATCCCCGTGTTTTTGGTTCTTGGTAAATGCATACACGCAAGTGAATTTCGCGCGGGCACCACACATCCCCACATTTTCGATTAATGCTGCCGCACTTTAAGTGCATACGAACATTCGCAGCTTACTTAATAGTTTGAATATATGTATGTATATGTAATTATGTATGTATATGTAATTATGTATGTGTGCTCACGCATCTAACCCTTACTCGCTTTTGGGTTTCTCTTGTGCGTTTTTCTTCTTATTATCTGTTGCTTTCTTTTACTTCAGCACGCAATTGCCACCACAAAATGAAAAATCCGGGGGTTTCCATGAAATCTCCTCCTTCACTTTCTTCTCAAGTGACTGCGTGTGGGCGTAAATTAGCAGTCCTTACATTGGTGACATACTGACATTCGGCAAAGCTTGGTGGGGAACTACGTGAACTTACGTTAATATCGTTGTTACCGTTAGTTTTCTCCTTTCTCTTTCTTGCTTAAGTTGCAGTCAACAAGTCGCATTTTGTCTGTCTGCCCTTTTTCATCAATTCCAAGTGCATTTATACGGCGAATTGCATGTGTGCATCATTGACCTTGATTTTGCTTACCTAATATGCACATGGATGGCGGTATTTACTTGTTAGATGTGGGAGACCCAAAGAAAATCATTTGATATTGTGCCTTGATGTGTTAACCCCGCTTTACTGCAGATTAAGGGAAATGTTCAATATTGCAGAAGTACTACGGTGTGCATTTAGGACTTTTAAAAAGTTCAAGGTTTTGAAACTTTTGAGTAAATTATTTTGATTACTCAATGCTCTCACTATCAAAGACATACTTTCTTATATGATTATTTCGATTCCATATTTTTTTTTGGTATTGTAATTTATATATTTGTTTATCATTACTCTACCTGTCTTCCTTTATTCACTAACTTCCAAAATACTGGAATAAATATTTATTTATAGTGATTCTATTCAATTAAATGTGAAAAGATTTGTAATCTAAACATTTACAAACACATAATTTTATTAATAGATATATATAGACCGTTAATTTAGTTCATTTATAGCTTACTAATTGACTCAATTAAGCAGAAGTATGTCTTTGTATTCTCAATTAAGCTGATACTAGTTTAAGCATATGCACACAAAGATCATATTTGTCGTTAAGAAATTATTTGAATATTCTTAGTTTTGGTTCTTTCGATCCAAATTAATTTTGCTTAATTTTGCTCTCGAAAGTTGCTTAGAAAACTTGTAGCATTGCATTAATTGATCATATTTAAAATTATTGTTTTTAATTCAAAATTTGTAACATCTGTTCACAAGTTTGGCAGAGGAATAACTCCTTTACGCTTAGACGCTCGTCTTTCCTCCAAATAAGCACGAAGAGGCTATCTACAACACATACGCTGGCTTATAAAGGTAGACATACATATATGTATGTATATAGTTGATATATACTTACATAAGTGCTTTATGCTAATTGCGCATTTAATTCACCTCAAAAACCGAATGCTGCTTTTGAGTGTGTGGCTTTACAAACTCAAAAGAAAAGCATTTGTGTACAAACTATTTTAATAGACTGTAAATTTATATTGCCCCTCAAGTGCAAATATCAGCCGAACCCACCATTAGATGCTCTCAACGCCCAATTACTTATCGAAAGTAACTCGCACACCACCTGCTGCATACGGGCTCGTGCTATATAATGCTTAACGTCGAAAGCTTGTCACAATAACTAAGTATACGGCACAGGAATCAGTTAAATGATTTTTGGAAATAAAAGGGCAGGTCAAAGGTAGGAAGGCAGTGCTAAGTATTTGCAGTTACTTCGCTTTCAAGTTGAATATCTTTCCGCTCATGCACAGTTTGCTTGCTTAGAAGTCCTAACTTAGTTTTTCGAAAAATAAAAAAATCTATAATTAACATTTTAAATATGAAAATAATAACTGCAGTATAATGAATGCCGCATTTGTAAAAACTACACATATTTTTATTTCATTTTTCGATACCTTCCAATAGGAAAAGTGATTATTTGAGTTATGACTTTATACTGAAAACCAATAATTGCCTTTCTGCTTGCTCACAATCGTAAATGTAAATGATCAAGTTTACTATGGCACAGTGCAATGTCATTCATGCATATACGACTGCCTTACATACACACATTCATACACAACTTTGCATATAATTGCTCGCATGAGCTGTGCGTACGTATGTATGTATGTGGATTAATGAACGAGTAACACAAATAAATAGGTAAGTAATTAAAAATACATTGTTGTATTAGTAATATGTTGTTGTTGCTTTTATTTTTGCCTACCGTTTCAAATAATCGCTAGACGTTATATCACAGCTAAAAACCATTAATATTTGTTTATAAACACAACATCGTGTGCGTTTTGTTTTGTTTTGTTTTGTTGTAGTTGTAGTTGGAACGTGCTTTAATTTAGATTGTTGTAGCAGTTTTTTCTGCTTTGTTCTGTTTATTGTTATTTATTTCCTTATTGCATTTGCCAAATCATTTTTCGCCGGTTTGCTGCGTTTATTTTGCAATTAGTTGTCGCAGCAATTTGTTGCAATTAATTTGATTTGTTTGTTGTATTTTTGTTTCTCTCTTATTTCATGCTTATTTTTATTTGTAATTTTATTTGTGTAATTTTCTAAATTTTTTTTAATATTTATTTTTTGGTTTTCAATTTAACTAGTTCGACTATTGGAGGGCTTACTTTATTGATTCTTTTTGCTTGCATTGGCTTGCATATATTTAATTAATGGAGCTTCTGCTACGCTGCCGCAACTAGAAATAGGTTTAAAAAGTATTTTTAATTAAACTTATTGCTTCTTGACATTTCTAATCATATTCTTTTATTTTCAATTCACAACGTTCAACCTAAGTTATTTAAATGATTTTATCGATTTATTTTATTTTTTTGAATTTTATTTTCAAAAATTACTCCAAAAATTTTCATTATAAAGCGGTATGTTAGATTTTTTCCAAAGAAATTTTAATTAAGGAAAGAAAGTTGCCAAAGTACTTTTTTTGTGTTTGCCCCTCTAGACCTATTCTTTTGATTTAATGATATTTTAATGTACTTTCATTGATGGAAAGCACTATCGTATTGGTATTGATTACTATATGAAATATTCCATGACTAACCGTTATAGCGATGTAGAAAACAAGGGAGGGGCTTCACCCTTTTATTTATATTTATTGTTATTACTATTTATTTATATAATATTCTTGCTATTATATTTATTTTAAAAATTTTACTAAATTTTATTTCCCGCTCTTTATTTTTTCTTTTCCATAATTTCAATCATTTTTACATTTATTTATTTTTATTTTATTGAAAATTTTGAACTAGTTTCTTTTACAGTTTACATTAATTCTGTTTACTCATTTATTTTGCAATTTTTTAAATTTCAATTATATTTTATTTTGAATTCTCAGCTGCTCATTTACTCACGTTTGCAAACAAAACTTATTTACTCACTTTTTGCAATACAATAATTATTGTTAACACATGTATTGATGCAATTTTTAGTTTTGTTGTTTATTATTTGTTTACGTTGTTTTTTTCTTAGTATTTTGCTTTTACAATTTCAATTTTGTTGTAATTTTTTTATTTGTTTTTGCTTCGCCTAGCACATGTGCCACTTTACTCGTGCATGTCGCATGCAACAGTGTTCACATTGGCAACTTGAGGCGCAACATGATGCAAAGTATCGCATGCTGTCACTCCGGTGGCTCTTTTAGTTATTTGATTTTTATTTTTTTAAGATGAACGTTAAATTTATTTCGCTTGTTAGTGTGTGTTTGTGTGTGTGTGTGTGTGTGTGAATTAGTTCTATACTTATACTTGTGTTTGCTTAACAAGTTGCCTAGGAACTTTTGCTTATCAACATATTGTTGCTTCTCCGTATCAATTCGAATCGGTGGTGTATAATGCGCGTTTGCTTAGTGTGAGAGTGTGTTTGTGTTGCTCACTACTGCTACCTTTGCCTACTGGCAATACTATTAATTTCGTTTATTGCATTATTCCTTTTGTGTTGGTGGGGTGTTTCTTGTTCTTGTATTTTCTTTGGTGGCTTGCGTTGTCGTGCGAGATTGTCTTTGGATCTTACTATTATTTCTTCACAATACTCCCCTCTCTAATTTGTAATTGTATGTATGTATATGTTTGTATGTATTTCGCATTCACTTTGGCATCAACAAAGCTCTCTGCCTTGCTGCTTTCTTCTGCCGTACGTTCTGTGCTCTCTATTGGGCTCTCTTCGCGCCTGGACGCTCAGGCGTCAACGCTGAAAAGCCAACAGCTATTTTCGAAAGTGACATATGTTAACGCGTTTAATGTTGTTTTATTGGAAATTCGTATTTCAAATAATATTGAAATTAATGGCAATACATTTCTTATTTTTATTATTTACATTTACTAATTATTTTTATTCAAGTTTTAACTGTTGCATTTGAATCGGAGTGGAGTGCGCTAGTGGTCAGCTAGTGAACCCTTTTGCCTTCGTTTGCACAGTTGTGACGTTGGTGCAGGCGAACAAAGTATTGGAAGTAACAAAGTAGCAGTTAATAGTTAGCACCATTTAGGGGAAATGTAACGATTTTTTTCATAGATTTTCACACCAGCAAAGCACCTCTCGTCTCCTGTTAGCAGCGCTCTACACGTTTTGTTTTTGTATTATCACATATTTTGCACAGTTACTTTATTTTAATTTACTTCTCTTCAACCCGCACGCAAAATTTTGACAATTTTTTTATTATTATTTTATCTCATTTGCAAATATTCTTCCCCGACGCTACGAAAGATTGCGCAAAACGCTTAAGGAAAACTGTTGTATGGCAATTAGAAAAAGTAAATATTGTCTCCCCTATATTTTTATTGTAAAAAAAAACCGTTGCTTTGCGCAAATTTTATTTGAATATGTTTCTGCGTGTTTGTCCTCCGCGCCGTCGGACAGTTCGATTGCAAATGTACGCTTACGCTCGCGATTTTGTAAATTTCACTTTCAAAATGAATTGCTTGCTCTAATGGGAGAAAGCTTTTTCGCCAGCAGAACAAAACACTCTATACACTCCAGTGTGTTAACATCTTCTCTAATGGCACACTATGAAGCTTGTTAGGTGAGGGTGTAAATAATTTGTTTCGTGCTGTAATATGAATATCAGTAACTGTAGAGGGGCTGCACCACCCTGACATTTATGTGCATGTGATAAACTCTCTCTCCCACTTTATCTCTCTCTTTCCGTTTCTCTGCAAAGTTTCGTAAAAAAGCTTCTTCGAAATCTTTGTAGTAGGGATTGCGTTGGATTGAAAATTGATGTGCTTATCTATTCCGTACAGCATGCTTCTTCTTGCGCTCTCCTTGGTGCAAGGTCTTTTCTCTCAATTATCCGCATCATTGTATTCATTTCGTGTACTGCTTTTGTGGTTTGTCAGAGTCAATGTCGACATTAAAATAGTTAAAGTTTACCAAAAACAAAACAGGTTGACTCTGCAAATAAACAAAACGGTAAAGTGAAAATAGCATGAGCTGTGCTTTTGCTCAGATTCTCTTTGTTTTGCTCTCCAATTTTTTAACGAGTATACTGTTCTAGAGCGACGGGCCCTTTATTTTGCTGCTATTTACGGCACATACATATATAGCTTACAGTTATAAATACACTAGTTTTCCATACGGTTTTGGTATACGTATGAGGTATGTATCTGAGTTTGTCAGCCAAATTCTGCGTAAAAAGGTAGTGCATAAATATATGCGCGCAGATATTGTTTGTGTATGTATGTATGCACCTCATAAAGCTCAGCACATGCAACACGTTAATCTTACTGCTTACTGCTACACCAGTGACGCACGTGCTTTCAGCTTCAAGGTATTCTGGTGATAAAAACAATATCACTCAGCACATAGAATATTAATAAAAAAATAATAAAAAATATTCAAAAATCAAACGAAAAATGTGAAAATAATTGTGCAAACAATTAAAATAAACATGAATTTTTCACCAATTAAATCCTTCTCTTAAAGCATACAAAACCAAAATTAATCTAAATAAAGTAATGTAGACGTCTTTAGCATTAGAAGGTTAATCATTAAATTAAAGGCTGCAATTAAGCAATTAGGTTAGTTTTATCGAAGACACTTTTAGTTTATCACACATTTCATTTATCTAGGTCTCAAACCTTAATACTAATTTTTATTAAAAAAATACCCTGTTATATTATAATTTGAAACGAACATGCTACTTGCCTCTTTCTTTTAAAAATATTTACCAGTGCTTACGAATCACACATATGTACATATAAAAATATTTATATAAGAATATTTCTACGTTCTCGAATTTGCCCAAAAACTACCCAAAAGAGTTGCCCGCAACGCAGTTTTATCTGCTCTGCCGAAGACCACAGAAGCTTTTCTTTATGTGTGTGCATATGACCCTACTGTATGATTCTTAGAGGGATTACAAGATTAAGTGCAAAATACTATGAGAAGACAAAATGCGCATCATTGTCTGACAGATATACATATGTACCAACATACTTGCATACAGACCATTGCTTCGAATCCTCACAATTAAAGTCGCTAAAATATATCAAGGAGTGCGTACGGCATATGTTGAGCCTGCGAATATACCAATAACATATTTTTCATACATACATACATATGTATTCTGAGTCCATCATATACATACATACATATGCATCTACATATGTATTGTATTTACTCAAATACATTTAATAGTGTCGAGTTTTGTTAAGAAGAAATGATAGCGAACAGAGGAACAGAGCCGATAAAGTTTGCACTGCAAGGCTTTTGAGTCCTCTCAATTTGTTGATTTTATTCTTTAAAATTATTTTTCGCAAATCTTTTATGTATTTGTATGAATTAAATGAATTTGTATGTATATTACAATTATACATATGTATTTGTTACTTCTGTTATGGTCCTGTAAGAGCACGTGAGCTGGCACCTTCTGTATACTTACTGGCTCTGCTCGCACGCAGTCGCAGGTTTTTCTCGTACGTTTTATGTTTCTTGTTTTTTTTTTCAGGCACTGGGTTTTGTTTGCGTTACTTTTCTGTTTGCGCTCTCTGCTTTGCTTTGCTTTTGGTTTGTAAATGCCTCTCTATTTTGCTTTCGTTGACCTTTGATTCTTTTCCACGATAAGTACTATACGTCTTCCAGGTTTTTATATTCTTGCAACATGTTGCTACAGAGTATGATAGTTCTCTTCATCTAACGGTTGTTTGTATAACCTAAAAATAATCGACTTAGATATAAAGTTATATATAAGTATATGTATAAATAACCAGGATGAGTTGAAATCAGAGTGACTGTCTGTCTGCCCGTAAGTCCGTCTGTGCAAGCGATAACTTGTACATCAATCTGCTTAGAAAATGAAAACACAAAATTCCTAGTATTTTTACAGTATCGAAATTCATACATACGAAACCAAAAAGGGTTGCGATAAGAAGCATGTCAGTTTATGATATATAATAAATATAAATAATATGAGACACGTATAATTTGTTCAAATCACTTCGGAAAAGAGTTTCTATTTTAGAAAAAATTTTCTTTGGGCCACAACACCAATCAATAATTGATTGTGTTGAGTTGACAGTACAGTTTTATTTTGCAAAAAATAATGGCCATCTTTATTGTTTATATTAAAGGTCAGGGATTCCCTTTCTCAAAAACTCCACGATTCAACGATTCCAGATTTTAAGTTATAGTAAATACAATCTTTAGCGCCTTAACACTGTAAAAAGTAGGAGGCTGTTTCACAAAATGCTGGCATACCATTAAGAATCAATCTTCGCAAAATAGTTGTACGTCATATTCATATATAGTACTAATTTGACGCTTTTGATTGTATTTCAGACTTCAAACTTCTAAAGCTATTATGCTTTTTTTTAAGTTGTTTGCAAACTCCACATTCGACTTTTTCTCTTCAGGCCTTTTTCTACTACTAGTATGTACCATTAGGGTGTTTTTTTTTAACTATTAATTTTTGTCAATCCCGTCACGAAATTTCATTGGAAATACCCTAAAAAAAATTCACTGAAAATTTTACCCTTAATATTAACATTAAGAACTGGACCAAGGCATGTAAAAATTTTCCATAAAAAATACATTACAATCGTGATTTTTTATCTTTAAATTCTTACAGATCAGAGGTGTTTTATGGTATCGCTTTGACTTTAGACGCCTATCTCTCACAATAGTTCTCTATACAAAAGTGCAACAAAGTCGTAGCTAACACCGGCGAGGTAGTCCGGGGCTCTAAACCTGATTTTTCCACGAAATTCGCATTTTTTTGTATATATCTCGTAAATGACAAGAGCTATAGAAAAAATGTTCATGACAAACTTGTAGGAAATTTTATTTGCTACTAAAAAGCACCGAGGTCAAATTCGCTGTCATTAATACTTCTCGAGATATTCGACTTTTTAAGTAAGGCTTTATAGAATTTTCATAGAAGGTATGTAATAAAAAAGCTAGAGTGAACAATTCTGAGAAATATGCGTCCAGTTCTTAATGTTAATATTAAGGGCTAAAATTTTCAGGAATTTTTTAAGGGTATTTCCAAGGAAATTTCGTGGCAGGATTGAAAAAAATTAATAGTTCAAAAAAAAAAAAAAACACCCTAATGTACCATATATGGCATATGCTACGTACAAGTAAATATACACAGTATCAGCATTAGATTTTCGTACTTTGAATTTCTCGGCACATTCTCACCCCTCTGTTTGCTTAGTTAAACGCTTTGTGAAGTGTGTAGTGTGTAAGCACTCAGTAAATTGCACAAATATAACACACATACATACATGAGAATGTCCATTAGCCTCTTCATATGTAGATTTAGAAATGAAAATCAAATATTGGTCTTACCGATTTTCCTATAAAACTTAAGTGGTCTCATATTTGAATATCAAAATCCTTTGCACGCACATATTCAACGATTTACTTTTCGAATTAATTCAATTTGTTCATCTATTTATTACCAAATATTTGGCGAGTTTTCAATAGTTCATTTTTATTATATAACATTTTGTTCATAATAAATTTTCTTATTGTCTTTGCAGGTAAGTGTGACTGTATTGTCTAACTGGTAAATGATAAGAGATTGTCCGCGCAATGGCTTTGTGATTGGTGTCCGAAAGTAAGTGACATTAACATTTATTTCCTCATAATGTCAGATTTGGTGTCATGATTGCGGCTATATTCTTTCGTCCAGTGTTCTGTTTCTGACTCACATATACATTACTTATGTATATCTCGGTTTCAATATTAAGTGTTTTGTGTCTCAATACTTTTGTAGTCTGTGGTACTGGCACGCAACAGCCCTTACTTTACTAGTTTAGCAAATGAAAAATAACGTCGGCTGCCTTTAAAATTTTATATCATAGATACATACATACATATATGCACCCTACTTATGCAACTCACTTCGTATGTTCTTTATTCTCACACGCTCATTTAAACTGCAAATTACTTATACGCCACCGGTGGGAATGCAATTGTAAACCGTGGTCTGGCCGCTGGCGTTGTGCGCAATGTGAGTTGCAATTACCAGTTTTCAGTTAACATTTTGCCCCTTTACATTTTCAACTTCGCCTTCTCGAGGGACCGACATGTATTTAAAGCAAGTACTTAGATTTGAGAGCAGAGCGCGTGCAACGAAGATGACTAGGAGTTAGTGCGCACTGCATCTTACAGCTTTGTCATTTTGTATACCTTAGTAGTTAGTTCCAAAAGCGCCGAGAGGCGAACAGTTGTTTCACTTGTGGGTGATTTGGTTGCTGTTGACGCGATATAAATTTCGAGCAATATTTTACTTACGCTTTCAGTTCTATTATGTTTGCTTTTCTTAAAATTTTTAGATTTTCTATTTTGCAATCAGTGGCTGAGCGAAGTCGCAATGTAATGTAATATGCTCCACCATTCCCTCGACAATGTAGGATATAGATACAAAACCGAAATCAGCCCTAGATAACTGGGTATGATTGGCGCTTCTTTGCGTAGTATCTGTGGTCAAGAGATAATCGACTCATCTCAAATATAATGAAGAAGGAAAGATATTTCTACGATACGTCAACGTGAAGTATATGGTTGCTATCTAAAAATAATAAAAATAAAAGTATAATTGTTGTAAATATTGGCAACCCCAATATGTTAGTTTTGTAGGGTTTTTCTCGAACTTGGTCATTTACGCCTCAGCAGCAATGGAAATTCGTATTCTGTATTCACCTATTTGCTTTTTGGGTTTATTGAGATAGGAACCCGACCAGAGGTATGACATGAACTACCTTAATGCCGATAACACCTTCTTCGTCATAAACTAAAATAGACGCGCAAAACTTTCGTCTAAAATGAATATTTTTGTCGTTCTTCTTGCAATAATATGCGAATATTCGTTTGTCCGCAAATAGCAATGCTAAGCGTCAAGCGATCTACTGTGTCATTGTCATTGCCACCGCCACTGCCACCGAATAAATGACTGCTCGCTTGACTGCCTGTGATTTTATAGTAATTATGACTCAGTTTGCTTGGTTGATGACGTTTCCCGTGGTGGTGTAATGTCATGAGCACATCGCAGCCATTTAAGCATTTGCGAGCATACACAAGTCAATTGTTTACGAGCAGTTGACATACTTACATGTACATGCATGCACATATTCACAAGTATACACACTTTGCGTGCACACTGTTGCAAATGCGAATAATATTTGAAAAGTAGAAAACAATCAGCGCGCCTAACCCCACTCACACACCCCTTCGCTGCTCACCTACCTACCTCTTGCCGTCTCCATATTTAATTGCTCACTCAAAAGTTATAGTGTTAGCAATGTCTGTTGACTCTGGCAATCGCTCAGTTCATCCAGTTCACGACAGCAATGTCAGCTTTTGTTGCGCCATAAATATTTCATTTCCATATGAACGCTAATTTTTACACCTCCCGCCGGCCCACAGCGCCTGTCACCCCGCAGCTCCTTTTAAATATTTACGTGGCAAGTAGTAACCACAACCACAGCTACATAGTTTCACCGTTACGGTACTTCGGTTTCCATTTGTGAAGCCACATTTTGCGGCGTTGTGTGTGCTGTGTACGCCCCTCCCTCATGCCATGATTTGCATTTTACGTGCATTTATGTGATCTGTCAGTCCCCACTAAAGCGGCAAGTAAACAAAGTTCCAAAAGAGTACACATAGAAATTTTGAGAATATCAAGATACAAAAGCATCGCAAGTTTGACCTGAAAACTTTCAGCCGTTTTGCGACAGAGGCGGTCTATTACCAACCAATGCGTGAAATCGAACAAAAGATATTGAATATTACGGAATGCACGTCGTAATTGGCGAAAACGTTGTGAATTTCAAAACTGCTATTTTGAAAAGTTGCTTCAAGTTAACCTAGATGGCTATACTTTGTGTAAGTGCATAACAAGTGAATTGTGAGAGTTGATTATATAGGTTTAGAATTGGTTCAAGAAATAGGTAAGGCTTGAAGTGAAAGAGCGCCCATTTTTTGGTTAGCAAAAGACTTCACTAAAGCATTGTTGATTATTTAAAATGTGATTCATTTAAATACTTTTTTGTCGTATTATTTTCCAAACAATTTTTTGACTAAATTATGTAAATAATACGTATAAAAGTATATGCAAAATAAGACCCATTTTCTTCTTGAGATATGGGTGGATGAAACACCATTGACTAAGTTTGTTTATGCGTGCTATAAGACCGCCATTCCGACCGTTCCCATGACAATCGAATTTACACGTTCGGAATGGGCCAGCATTTTTATCTTGGCGAGGGTTGTCAATTTGACAGCTTTCCTCAAAATCATTTGTGAAATATTTTCGGTACCAAAACAGTTCACGTACGAAAGAAACTACAGCAGTTAACAATCTAACTCTCACAATCCTTAACTTAGAACCAGACAAGCTTCGAGGTCACGTTCCATCAATTAGTGCTCATCATACTCAATCCACTTAGCTGAGGAGGTTGTAAAATAAACTGCTGCCACAAATTTTCATCGACTAAGCGTCAGCTGATTAAATAAGCATTAAAGTTCTCTCCTCGACCACTTTCACTTTTATAATGACATATATTAAATAAACACTTACCAAGCTGCTCGTCCCACAACCCAAAGCTTTTCTGGCATAATAATTTATTAATAGCTGGTTGTTTGCAATATGCAATTAAAAATTCAAAGAACGTACAGTAAGATTAATAGACAGACTAATCAAATTCAACTTAAGTTCAATCAATGCGCGATTAGTCTTTTAGTGAACCATGTTTGAGGATAATATTTGTGATTACAGCTTACAACATGTATAGGGTTTTCAAATGAGTTGGAGAGTGTTTTGCGTCGGCAATATTTCTAATTGTAATACATGGTGTTAACATCCACATACTTTAGGTACCATCTGATCGTAGTTTACCCGGACTGATCCTTCTAGTTTGAGCATTTCAAGAATTCTTGAAGTTCGTGTGAATTTTCTACAAACTTTGCACTACCAATAAAACTATGTACCAAATCACTGCCAATCTTACGAAATTGCTGTAGAAAGTTTTAACGTCTAGCAGAGTTAACTATTTGAGTACCAAAAAGCATCAAGTGAAGATCGTAAGGTAGTAACAAACCCATCCCTTCTAACAGTGATAATCGAATGATTCAAAAAAGGGCGAACAAATGTTCTGCTAATATTAGAGAATTAGCAGTGGCTCCCAACATTCCTCATAAATGAATTCAACACAATTTATTGTTGACGGAGATGCTGATGTTGAATCAGACGATATGAAATAAAAACCATCATATTAACGAAACATTTAGTTTTGGTTATAAAATATTTTTATGTGTCGTTTTTTTTTTTGTTGATATTTTTTGCTGCTTACGATAAATTGAATGATAATAAACCATAGTTTGAAAATCAAATTAAACAAAATATATCAGATCTGGTCGTAATAAATGTTCGAAATGCAAGCCGGTGCATATGGATATTGTTAACTCGCCTAATTGACAATAAATTCTTGATGTGTTAATTTTTCAACTACCCACACTGGCAGCGAATTCCCCAGCCGTGCATTCAACCAATTATGTTAGCATGTATGCCAGAATCACTGGCTCAGCTATTAACGAGATGTGTTAAATTTCATTTAGCAAAGTTTTCCACTGAGTGGCTTTGGCACGAGCTAAAATGTCGCGACACAAACGAAACAAGTGTTAAGTTAATGGTTTTAAAATTGAAATTACCGCCGCTTTTGTAGCGATTAAAATCACTCGCCACTTGGCAGCGCTGTGATATCAGCACTTCAGTTGACAGTTGAGTGCCGGGCTGATACGCATACACACACATATATATCTATCTGTATGCATATATGCATATACTCATATATATTTTATATCCAAAAGAACTTGGCTGGGATTCAAAGTAACTTTTTTGTCGACAAAAATCAACACTTTCAAATGCACTCGAACGCTCGTTGTTAGCTTAACAAAGTGGCTGGAGACGTCCCAAAGGGAGGTGCACTAGTTGTGCGACCCTTGGCAGCTGCAACCGCACGAATTAATAGAGGCAAAATGAAAAAGAAATGAAAGTAAATAGTTATGAGCAAATAATAATTTTTCTTTCGCTTTTCCGCCGTCACAAGCGTAATAATAAAGTTAAGTCGACCGAAGTTGTTGGCGTAAGTCATGTAAAATCCTTTTAGTCTGCCGGAGAAAGTAGAGAATGAAAGTCCCAAGCAGAGAATAAAAGTCGAAAAATCAAGTAGCTCAACCCCGCAGCTTCACTTAATTTGACTGGCTGTGCTCAGGTCTAAAGGTGGTCGACAGAAGTCAGCAGCCGTCAAACGGAAATATAAATTTGTCTTACTAAAACAGAAACTGGCATATCGATATAACCCTCTACATATAAACAACTTGTGTACAAGTATTGAGTTTTTGTCCAACGTTTTTTATCATTTTACTTAACTGTGTCATAACAACAGCACTACTTCAATGAAAGTTAAATGCCCCTTCCGGTGTTTGTGGGCGTTTACGCCATTTGCTTTGGCTTGGGATTTCTTTGTGATGTTTGGTTTTGCCCTGCGTCTAATGTCCGTCAGTTTTCTTGCATGCTACATAACAAACATTAATAGCTATTTATTGATGCCACATATATATATATGTATGTATATATGAATATTTATTCGAATGGTATAATTTCTCGAAGCTCAGATCAGCCATTTTGTTTGCACGCCTTCAGTGTTTATGAGCACACTGTCCTCATCCTTTCTGTTTCTGTGTGCTTGTTTCATTTTATCGTTTCGCTCAATCTCGCTATCCTTTTGGTGTCTTTATTTCTCATAAAGTAATATTCCGTCCAATTTTAATTAAGCTATGGAAATAACTACTGTCGTTGTGAGCTGGTAAGCTGATATTAAGCATTTTGTTGCTGGCAATGAATATTCAACAAAATTGGAATTTGGCTTCGCGGGTTTTTGCTTATACATATAGTATACGAACATATACATATACATAGTATACGAAAATTGAATATTGCCAGAGTGAATGTTATGTTCAAACATTCATTTCCTAAATGGCGAATAATCCTTTATCTTACTTTTATACTTACATATAATTATAACGACGTATCTTTACCATACTTAATAGTTTGGTCCTATGAGGCTTTTTTAAGTAATTGGGTGGGCGAACAAGGTCTCCACTATTCTCTAGGCAATCGAACACTCTGAATATAGTCATGGGCTTCCAACCGTACGTATCACGTGGGACTTGTCTACATTTCTTAATATTAATTATGGAATACTTTATTCTACTACAAGAATAATAATCGAACTCAACACGTTAGTATTATATTCCTGTCGTCCTTCATGCTTTTCTTTTCTATGCCTAGCATTTATATGAGATCAGACCATTAAGTCTGTGATAATTCCGATAGTTTTTAGAGGAAATGAAAACCGATTCCGAATTAACTTTTGCAACTATTGCATATGGATATATTCTTGCTACATAAATAATCAGCGTCCCTTGATTGTAGCTACCACAGTGTATGTAGTTATTTTTAACCTCTCATTGTCTAATATACTATGTATGTACTTGCGTCAAATCCGCTTCGTTATGGCAGAGACGTTTTCTGCTTCTCCATACATTATCTTAGTCTAAAATGGTGAGTCTCCTGCCTTGAAATGCAGGAAGAATTTCTCTTAAATAAAATTTCTCCTAAATTATTATTTTTTCTTCAATTCGATAATATTTTCAATAAGGGTTAACGTTTCAGGTTAATACCTTAACATTACAAAATGACATGGATACTTAGCTCATGACAGTAGTATAATTAAATTTTTTTTTATATTTCGGTAATACATAGTATCTAATAATTCCAACAACACTGGCAATCCCTGGGAACGCAAAGTTTCTCCATTGACTAGAGTGCCACCTATGCCATAATCCATATTTATATTAGAATATTTCACATCTATCTCTCGCAAACACACACCGAAATGCAGTATATATGAATTATGTGGTTTTGGGAATTCGGTATTCATATCAGCAGCTGCAACTGACAGCAACGGCAACCTTTAAATATTTTATTTTTCAACAATAATAAGATATGCTTGCATACTCGTGCGCACAAGTATATATGTAGATACCTGGGTACATTGTTTGCAAAGTTTTCACCGAAATTTATACACATACTCCAAAAGCTGCAGAAGTGAACATTTTTGAAATTTCATACTGCCAAGTGCATGCCAATCGAAAGCAGTGCATCCGTTGAACAAGTTTGTGCACACACTCACACGCATTCATATTCATGTGGCAAGTGTTTTGAAATGCGCGTGCCAACGAATAAGGTGTAAGTATGGAAATAGGCCAAGGGCAAAACTGCGATATCAGCAGATGTCTTACGGTTATTTCTACAACACCAGCTCATTCAATTAAAGACCAGAATGTGGAGTCCCAAACAAAGGCGCAGCCTCTAACTCAGGCCACCAGTGCCATTGACATTGAACATGGAAGCAATGTTGCAATTTGTAGGCGAAAAGCAAACGCTTTCCGCTGACATTGAAAACAGCCAATTATATGGCTCGCGAAGGCTGTTGGAAGTTTACTTAGAATTTGTATGAGCAGAAGTGTGCCAAATGTAGAAGAGTAAAGCCCATGAGATTAATTTTAATATCTTTTGTTTGACTACCTTTGACCTGGCTGGTCAAAATATGCACTTGTCTATTATTTTTTAGGAATTTTTATACAATTTCATTCATGATCAAAGAATTTGCCAATCTTATTGGCCACAGAAAAATGAGCTCTTTCTTTGCTACGTTATCTATTAATTTTTTGACCACCTCGAGCGGCTTAGCTATTTCGACGACACGAATGTTTCTTTGAGCTCGTCAATGGTCTGAGGATTTCTGGTATACGCTTAGCTTTTCAAGTAGCCTTACTAACGGAAGTCATGGAGGTCAAGTTTGGAGATTTGAATAGTGACTGTACACCTCTGTAGGACCTCAAACATCTAGACACTGTTTGATCACATTTCTACATTAATAACAATTGGTTTCTTAATCTTAGTATTTCCCAAAGGCAATATTTATATTCGAATTCTACTTTCACACCAGAATTTATGTCTCAAATGAACTTTTTGGGATTTCAACTCATATGTCGATTCCATGTCAGTTACATGAAAATATCTGAAGGACTACATTTACCTTAGTTCAATGATGTTTATCTAATCCTAATTAAAAGTAAAATTTATATGTACTGCTATAAGCAAAAAATAGTGACGCTATGTCGTCCCCGTCAAAGTAATCCCCCTTGGCCCGAAAATACTTGTGCCAATGTTTTTTCCATCCTCGAAACAGTTGTTAAAGCCAACTTCCGGAATAGCCTTCTATGCGCGCAGCGATTCACGTTTAATGTCTTCAATTGGCTCAAAACGGTTTCCCCGGAGCGGTCGTTTCAGTTTGAATAGCCAGAAGTCACACGGAGCTAAATCAGGCGAATGCGGTGATAGCGACACGTTATGGGTAGAAAATTTGGCGAAAAACTCACAAAGAATCATTACAGTAATGCACTATCGTGCTGCATAACACTCAAATAGTATTCCTTGTTGAAAGTTGAGCCGGTCGGAAAGAATGAAGAGTGCACCAAATCTAGATAATCGAATAAAACCTTGATTTTTGCCCTTCTTTGACGTGATTTTTTCGCCTTTGGCTCATCCTAGCCACAATATTCGGCCGATTGATCGTCTATTTCCGGGGCGTAAGCATATATCCATGACTCATCGCCAGTAATAATACGTTTTATAACATCCTGGTAGTCGGAAAGCTTTGTTTCACAGACGTTAAAAGGACGTTGTTGACACTAATGATTATTTGGATCTGACATTTGGCTCAGCTATAACACCAACCTAGAAAAAATATATTTCTACGAATGGGTTTTACTATTTTTTGCCCACAGTAGTAACCCAGAGAGAGAGTTGTGCTGAGAGTTGTCACTATATTTCTAAAGTTTTTCAAAAAGTAAAACCTGTAAAACCACCATATTTTTCATAAACTTATTAAACATTTTAGAAGTACAGTAATTGCAACCTATGCCAGAAAGTTATGGCTGCATCTTCATCATCGGTCCACAAACAAAAAGACTTTGTAGGCGCCCATAACGGACGCACACAACAAGGAAGCAACAACTACAATTCGTTTATTCGTTTCCTTATCTCCTTTGCACTTCAAGCTAGTACTTTTGTTCAAAGCTCGTTTTTCTTTCGCTTTTTTTGACTTTTTTCTTGCTTTACCAAAGCTTCAAGCAAAAAACACCTCTAGCCGTAAGTTCAATTTTTATACGTAAATAATATGTGCATGTATATTTCTGTGACGGGTCAAGGATCCAACTCTCGACACAATGGCATAATTTTTCATTCGTGATTTTTATTAAGCTCCCGAAATCATTTGATTACATTCACTTTATATTGCTTAATATTTAATGAGAACCAATCGCAAGTGATTGATTTGATTCAATGTTGGTCATTGTCAGAACAAATTTCTTTGCTTTCGAATTCGTTGCGAATTTGCTCTAAAGTGTGCGTGTTAGGTTATGCTTGACATTAGGGTGGGATAAATAAAATTAAAATTTGCACAGTTATTTTTATTGTAAGTAATGCGGCATATGTAACGGTTGCTTGTGAAGTTTCTGCGGGATTGTCCGATAATTGTCCATATGCACGATTATTCAGAATCTTCTTAGTTTAAAACATTCCCATTCAACCTAGAAACGGTTTTGTCAAATTATCGAGTTTTGTGAAAACATGGGATACATACTTACTTACAGCCCTGGTCCATAAGTTCTTGTTTTACTTCATGTAGAAAAAAATTTGCGTTTATTTTTTTATTTGATTTATTTTTGAAAACATTTCTAAGATTTGATAAGACCCTAAATAACCAATAGATAAGATACCCTGGTATAATAAATACGACATTGCATATCGAATGCCATTCTGTGAATGTACACCATCTTGGTACATAACATTGGCTTACATTAAACAACAACATTTTCGTAAACCATATTCCTCTTACTGATTATCTCATAATATGTTTTACAACTTTTTTAATCTAATTCAAGCAAATTATGCCATATTTAAACGTTAGACTGCGTACATAGTGGAGTGAAGATAAATGGGGCAGATTATTTTGACGAGCAAAGCAAGAAAAAGAAAATGCCGAAGAAAAAGATAGACACGATTGAGTTGCGTTGGCTTCAAAAGTTCCAAATCTAATCTTTCAATTGCCTGTCCCCATAATTTATTATTCCATTGGGGACTGGGAAGCTACCTCAATCAATGGCATTTCTCACCTGATACATAAACTACCAAAATTTCAAGATTTTTTCCGACACTTAAATGTTATTGACAGTGAAATTTGGTCTACTTTTACGCTTATTTCGTAAAACATTTATGCTGTTATTTATACTTTACACCACACGTATATTTTCTTCAGCACCCACGTTTCCCCGCTTAATGCTTCTGCAAAGTGGCGGAAATCTGCAATGCAAAAATAACACAAATTCAAAACAGGACAACAAATGATTTAATTTAAGGCTCTGTTGTTGCTACAATTGTAACAATAACAACACTGCATTTTATCTAGCAGGAATGAAGACATTGCCACCCATCACTAACGGCTAAACACCACCCGCTACCACTACAAGGACCCGTCACTCATTCGATTTCACTTTCCAGCAACCACAAGTCCTTCGCACCGAGCGAATTTATTTGTGATTCAATTGCACCTGATGCAATTGCGCTGAATTCCGCATCAGCAAACAGGCGCTTGTGACACATTTTCGCTATCAGCAACCAAACATTACCCTGTTGCACACACGCACACACACATACATTTATACATAATTTCGAGCGGTGGTTGGTGTTGCGGTTGGTCCCTTGGGGGCTAGCTCGTTGGCGAAAGAAATTCGCATGAGCGCGTTGTAGTAGCCTTCAAACTAACAGTGTTACATTTTTCCTGTTTACACCAACAGCAATTCCTCATACATACTGCTTGCTCATCAACCCACGCAGCACACACAATCGCGTCGCAAAAATAGCAAGGACAGTACGTAAATTCACTTAAATACATGTACTACATACAAACAATCATAATCATATGCATACGAACACACATAAACACTTACATACATCTGCATAAGTCAGTATATTCGCCGACGTGGCGTATACGCAACATATCGCCAGTCTTTGTAGCTTGCTACCTACGCTCGTACGCTCGCAAAACATCAGTTATTCTGCAGTAGCCACCAGCGAGTGACCCGCTTGGGCGAACACACTCATACTTATCCACACATCTGAAATCGTCATAAAATCTGATTGGCGACAGTGGGTCTGGTAATTGAATTTTTAATACACATTATAGAGCCACCGAGTGTATGAGCGCCCACTGTCAAGCGGAGAAATGCCTGTGTTAGCGCAAAACTCTCTGTTGGTGCAGTAGTTGCGGTTATTTGGTTGCTGTTGCTAGATGTGCTAATGTTGTTAAATGATTCACCAACATGCTGACTCAGTTTAAATGTGCAAACTGTTGCATACCTGCAGGCTGATTTTATCAACTCACCTACGTACGTGCTCATGTATGTGTAACGCACACATAAACATAAATTCACGCTTACTATGCGCGGTAACCTTCGCTAGCATGAGTTTCTAGTGCTCAATAAGCATAACTTCGCTCAGCTCCGGCTAGGACGCTGATGACTACATTGCTTTCTGTAAACAACCGAAATGTACTTTAAGAATTTGTTTTGCTTTAGATAAAATTAGAAAAGGTAAAGAAACAACATTTTTTTATTCACGTGAACATCCTAAATTGGCCATGACTTCTCAGTGATTAGCTGTTGGGAAAACGGATAGGATAATTATATTCAATTAAAGCAAATTTTGAAAAAAGCGTCTCTTTATTACTGTTGATATTATTTGTTGACTAATAATTGCATAAAACAACTAATTAAAATCAAATTTTAAAGAGCCAATTACTAGCTCCGAGTAACAGTAAAAAATTTCTGCATATGGTTAGCTCCTTATAAAACAATTTTAATATTGCTACCATTAGTCACACATACATACATATATTTTTCAACTGAAGCCAATGCATGTTTGCCCACATTTTCTGCTTGTACTCATTGTCTTTACCGTTATAGATAAAAATTACTTTTCAATTATAATTTACTTTGAAGGCTGCTGCTGTTGATTTGGTTTTGTTGATTTTTTTATTTACATTTGCATTTTTTCTGCTCCAACTTCTGTTACTTCTTTAAGTTTTTCTTTAGCTTCGCCTCTTTCAACACCCTCTGTGTCTTCTTCCTTCTCTGCGCAACCTGCCAAATATTTCTCAATTTAGGGTATATTAGGTTTATTTTTAGTTCTTTGTGTATATACCTGCTTCTTTTAAAGTTTTTCATGCAATAACTTTCTTTAATCTCTTTGTGCCTTGCGCTTAGTCGTTTTTAGAGAGGTACTACGAAAATCCTCTTTGTGTTTTCTTTTGTAGCAGCAACATATTCTCAAGAGCTTTTTTATAACAACACGATACAAAAAAGCTCTTACGAATATTTATCTCGCGCTACAGTGTACATTAAAAGTTTTGGCCTTTCCTAAGAGAAATAGAAAATAAAGGAAATATATTGTCTTAAAGTCTATGCTGTTTGTCTTCGAGCAGATTTCTCTATTGAGCATGTTAACAATTCTGATTCGTAGTTCGACTATCAGATTAGTGCGTTTGGTTAGATTTCGGGGCTGATCTCCGCGACAGATACTACGTAGATCTTACTTGCGCATTGTATTTATCGGTTCTTGTATTGTTCTAGGTATGAATTAAAAGAAACATGAATCTTGTAACGACGAAACGCATCTCGGATCCAAGAGTTTTCACTATACACATGAAATCCCATACTCAAATCGACTGACTATTTCAAGAATTCAGAGAGCTGCTAAATAGGTTGGATATCTAGTTTAGTACCAAAAGGACGGTTAGGTCTTTGTGGAATTCTTATTGGTTATGTATTGTTTAGTTAACAATATTGGTTATGCTTTTTATTTTTGGTAGTTTTGTGTATCTTTCCTCGGGATAAGTGACTTGTGATATACATAGCTTCATCATGGTCAGGTGATGTTGGTTCCATAAAATTATCCATTCCAAAGGTTTGACTTCAAGAAATAGAGCAATTAGTACAAATTATATGAAATTTGTATCATATTAGGTCTGAAATGAGTAAAAGTGTTAGTGAATGTTGTAAATCATGACTTAATTTGTTACTAAAGTATTTCAATGTCAAAGGGCACTTATTTCTCGAGCTTCATCCGAACGAACTACATTTGCCACTGCAATTAATTCAATTTTTTTCAAATTCACAAATGTTCTACTTTGCAAAGCGTATGTCCCATTTTTAAATACTTGACCTGATAACCTTGAGCTCCATACTAAGCACTATTCGCAAGAGAGAGCGGAGCGAGAGAGAAAGCTTTGAAGTACTCACAAAAAGACAAAGTGTTATATCGTCGTTCATATATTCCTATATTTATTTATTTACTTTATACATACATACATATACATATATTATATACATAAGTGTCTATATGGACCTATAGGATAAACAAATATATATTCAAATTTATTCATTCTTACGCACATAATAAACATGCCACGCATAAAGCGCCAGGACATTTAGCTTAATTGCCAGCAAAAAGGACAAAAGAAGACACACACACACAAGGCTGGTACGGGCCAAAGTAACAAAGCACAACAATAACAACAACATACATTAACACCAACTTGAAGTGTCACAAGTAGCTGCGTCTCAGCACTTTGTCCGCCCATTTTTTGGACCTAGCAGCAGCTACACGCACACCACCACTACACCCTCAACTCACTCAAGTGCACTCACACACACGCACACACCAAAGTCCATAACCTTGTGGAAGGCCATGGAAAGCTATCAACAGAAGGACATAGGCAAATCCGAGATGAACAAGGTGAAAAAAGTATCAAGGAAAAATGCAAACAGGTTGCAAAAGCTCTTCCTTGAAAACTATATGCTGTGACGGGTTGCTTGTATAGTGAGAAAAATCAACGCTCTCTTTCTCTCAGACAACGAGACTATCTCTCTGGCGCTACGCTCTTAGCCTTTGACAACCCATATACTCCACGCTCAGTGCTGTCTAAGAAACTCTGCAGGCAAATTAGGTCAATGGAGCGCCACAAGGCGCATGAATTCCTTCGGCAGCTCTGTTGACTTTGAAATTGTTGACATTTTTTCCACTTTCCTTATTGCTGCTATTTATGTTGGAGCGAAGGAGTGGGTGCGTATGAAGTAAAAAGGATACAGCATGAAATATTCAGTATATGCGGTCGTGCAAGTATTTTTACGGGGGATGCTAATCAATTGTCTAAACACTGAAGCTCACTACTTTATTAACTGCGAAAACATGCACAGAATCCGAATAACTTTTCTTTAAAGGTGCGCCAAGTATCTTTAGATTTTGCTTATTTGCTGCAAATGTGGAAGCAAACTGTCACTTTTTGATCAGAAAATGGCAGTTTAGGGATCATATCAGTTTTCTTTTATACCATTGCTCCAATTTGCTTAGACGGTGCAGAATGGGCCTTAATTTGATTTCAACTGAAACCCGTTTTCCTTGTAAAGTGACAATATTTCAATGCGTTGTTTTGTTGAGAAACAGTTTATGATTAAATTTTAGGAATCCACAGATTTCCAACTCGTCTCATCAGCTTAGTGTTCCAGTAAATATTTAAGTAAATTAATGTTCCGTTATTGAGATAAGAAATGTCACATATTCTAATCAATATTTTGAGATCGTTCAGGTTTGTTCATTTGGCTTCTAAACTTGCAGTTTTTACTTTGAATGAGATCTCCGAACTTACATATGTATATGTTAAGTTTTTGGTTTCTCTCTCTTTTAATGGCATATACCTACGTACATCATATCGTAAAACCAAAAGAATAAGAATTCTCTATTCTAATAAAATCGGCATAAACTTAAGGCCATCGGCTACATTCAAATTGGCTGTATTTATGCTGCAATAAAATCGTTTAACATCTTTTCAAAAATTTTAGCATTTTATGAATTCCTGCGACGTGCTTATTACCCTCAATCCTTTGCATACAAAGTTGTTTTAGTATGTGCATATTTATGGTGCTTTGAAATGTTTTATTACGAAAGCAATCACATAACATTTTACCAAAACGAAACGGCGATCCTTTGAACAGACATACATATGTATATCCATAACCTTACATATATACACGCTTTTATTGGCATGCTCGCATTAATACATCAATCTTTGCATGTACTTGTCTTTTTGCAGGAGAAAGACCAATATGGCAATGAAGTACAGCGTTTGGCGCGTCCGCTGCCAGTCGAATATTTGCTGGTGGATGTGCCCGCCTCAACTCCACTCCAGCCACAATTCACATTTACACAGTACAAGAAGCGCGGTGAACCGTTTCCGGTGGAGAATCGCTACCTCGATGGACATTTGCAGGATTTCGGTGCGCTAAGCACGTATCTCTCCCACTGGGCGGATCATGAATTTCTCGAGGCCATTTCTGATTTTCACTTGCTGTTGTATTTGTATCGAATGGACACGGTGCCGTTACGCGCACACATCGCCCCACTACTGGAGGCCGTACGCACCAAGAATACCGATTTGGCTTACAGTTTTAAGGCCAGCGAACCGTGGAAGCTCTTGGAGTCGCTCATACAGGCGAGCACCGGCAGCGGCAGGTTAGTTGTTGAATGCGCCACTTGACCACCGCGGGCCAAAGCACGTCGTCGTGCGCGCGGTGGGTGGTGTTGCCTTTTTGCCATTTTATTATTCTGATTTCTTGTTTTTTTTTCTTCTTTTTCTTTCTTCCTCTTGTTCAGCATTCACTCTGCTGGCAGTACAACTGCCGCTTCCAACGCGGGGGCCGCCGCCGCTGGGGGAGGTGGTGCCGGCGTTGCGAACAGTCAGTGGCAATGCAATCACTGCACCTTCATTAATCCGGGCGAATTGAGTTCGTGCGAGATGTGTTCGCTGCCGCGGTAAACGCTTCGTCGCGCTCATCGCTTACGCCGTCATCGTTGCCGTTGCTGCGGGCGCAGTACCATGTCAGTTGATTGCTCGCTCGGCTGGTGGGTTGGTGGGCGGTGCGTTCGCCAAAAGCGCAATATGTGGCTGGATTGCTGGTCGACAGGATTTCATCATTATTTCATTTCAATTATATTTACAACAACAAAAAACTATCTTAACTATTACAATTTGCAGCAAACAACGCAGGACATCATGGAGTAGACATAGAAACAAATGTTATTTAAGCGCCAATAATTGTTTGTGATTTGATTCAAATAAAATTGAAATTGTTTGCAAATGAGCGAAAATACACTCCCACACACTCTAGACATGTACGTGTTAACTGTATCAATGGTGCTTTTGCGAAAGCCGCTGATTAACTTGTAATTCTTCCTTCGGCCCTCCAGTTTAATTTACAAACAAACATACATACATACTCCGGTGTAAACTGAAGAATATACCCTCAAAATACATACAAAAACCAAAACAAAAAAATCAATGTCATCGTCGTCGGTGTGTGTAATTATTAAGACACTCATGTTTATGCTAAAAATATAGATTCAATAAATAAATAAATTATTTATCTATTAAACTAAATTTGTATTATTTGAGTGGTAGTAACATGTGGTGGGTATATTATGCTAAGGCCATACATTCATAATAAATAAAATGACTATTACCATTTTAAGAAGTTCAACGAAATTCACGTCACGAGGACTTTTTTTTTAGAATTTTTTTGATAGTTAAGGAGTGTTCACTTCAAGTGATTTAGAGTTTGCACTGAACTTTCTTAAAATTGTTTTTGTTGCAGGTTTGAGTTACTTTTTTCGGTTTAGCTAACTTTATAATGTCAATAAGGCCCTCCCTCTCATGCTTATTTATCAGCATGGAGTTCTGACTAGATGAAGCACATTTAAAAATAGTTTAACGATTTAAATTCTGGAAAATATTTTGTCTCTACGAAACTCGTAGAACCTGGTTCCCATCCAAGTTTCCTACCTATAGCCAAAAAAAACTTCGTATTCTAAAAGTGGGCATAATTCAGAAAGTCATAAGAAATTTGTAGTTCTTAAGAATTTCCTTCAGCCTGCTTCAGTAGACGGCTTAAAAGTAGTAGCTCCCACTATTTGTGGGATATTATCAAAGAACAAAACATAAATAATAGGGTTATAGTATTTAAAAAATTGCATTTTTATTTACGAGTAGATTTATTTTAGGACACTCAACAGCATGACGATGACGATACAAAAAATTTTTTGAACAAATAACTTTTCAGCAAAACAACTTTTAACCATAATCTTAAGCCAAACATATACATACATTACCTTTGAAAAACTGCCATTTTCGAAATCAAAACGAAATTTATTCATTATAATTATTAAAATTTTCAACTGTATATAGTACGTATTGGAAATTGTTGTGCTAACGAAAATTCAAAGTCTTTTTCGCAACTTTATTTAAATACATACATAGACAACTAGTGAAAGAAAATTGTAGGTAAGTGAAAACTTGTTAAAGAAAAGTGTTTTTCAAAAAAAATTTGATTTTCATACATTTCGGAGAAAAAAACGCAACTGGCAATGCTGGTTGATGGCTGAGGGCAAAGCTCAACGGCTGAAAGCTCTCAAACGAGCAACTGCTAAGTGAAGGCATACACACACACACGTCGCGACTGTGTGACTTCATCAAGAGGGTGTGCGAACAGTGACAAGCTTATGTGTGACGTATGAAAGCGGCTGTTCTTGGCACCTGGAATGAGAGCGACTGGGTTTCACTCGTGTATATTATACAAATTTCGTTTGTGTTGTATACATGTACATATGTATGTATAACAGCGTGTAGCGCACCATGGCAGCGATGAATCAGCTAGCACATTTCAAATGCACACAAAATTTCTATTTAGTATATTGTATGTATGTGTGAGCATTCGATTTTAAGGAGTAGGTGTGTGTGTGTGTTCAATCTTTGCTTATAAAATCCGAGCAACGTTTGTTTATTGTTGAGCTTTTTTACGACCGTCATTACGAGGATATTTCCTATTACCAATGCGCTACTTTTAGGTTTGGCTGTCGCCTCCGCTTTACACACACACACAAACATGCATCGTACTTTTATACCGTTACTCTTCGAATGGTTGGGTGGACGCCGGCTGAGCATGTGCGTACACTTGTACATGTTGAAGGTCCTTTGAAGGTCTTTTGTGTGTACAAACAAATCGCAAGCTGACGGCTTCTACTTTCTTGTGTGTTTTTAATGCTTTATTTTAATGTATGTAAATGCTTTTGCCTGCTTTCAACTTGATAACAAATATCCCTTTAATGAAATACATACCTATTTCTCAGCAAACACGTCGAGACGCCAAATCCACTGCCATGCAAAACATCGGCAACCCATAGTGACCCGCTGCGTTCGCCACTTGTTGCCAATCGCTCGCTTAATAATAGAAACAGCAATTTTGTTTTGCACTTAATCAGTCAGATTTCCGCACACTTTATTTATAATACAAATATACATACATACATACATACATATGTATATGTAAATGTATGTACTCTATGTTTGTAATGTTGTGCAATTTACTGCTATTTTTTTCCTAATTTCGACCCTCGCGCGGCGTCCAGCTCTCTCTACTTCACTATTGGCAATGCATACGTGATCGCGAGCGCGTTCAATGTCTAATCGATGCGTTTCCACACACACACACACCCACATAAATACATATGCAAATACGTATGTACGTACAAATGTGTCATAAAAATTCTTGTGAATTTCGCGCGTTCGCCCCCACAATGCGCGAAAGCAGTGAGACCGCTTGAAACTTTCATAGGAATTTCAGTTTGTTCGATTCACGTGAACTACTGGCAGCCCGAGCACATTTTTGAAACGAGTGGCCGGCACTCATTGCTTACCAAGTTTATCGTATGTGGACTTAGCACGTTCTGCATGTGTACACTTGCACTCACAAACATGTTACTAGCGAAAAGCAATAACCAAATCAGCAAATATGGCAAGTATGTAAAATCGCTGCATTTGTTTTATGGTTTATATACACAGATTAAATATTGTTTACACTATTCTATATTTGCAAACTTTCGGTATGTTTAAAGCTTTTTTTGTTCGTTTTGCAAAAACAAATTTCTTATAACGCTGGTTGTGGCTCTTAATATTGTTTTCTTATTGAACAGTGTGCTTTCGATATTTACTTTGTTGTTGTTTTTGCGTGCTTCTAACTTAAACAAATAGCGATATTCCCCCACCGCAAAGTTGAAACATCGACAGCCTGGCTGGTAATGCGCGCGCCTATTTCATGAACAGCGGCAGATTGCTTGAGTTGAAATAAAGCGGCACTGAGACCCTTTACGGCTATAAGCCGATGGTATATGTAATATTATCGCTGTTTTAGATTTGCCAGACCTTGGAGTGTGGCAAAGCGAACAAGCAGCTGGTATAAATAGAGAGTATTCGGATATTAAAATGGTGGTAAAACTCTTTGAATGAGAAATTATACAGAAATACATATCGTCACCTAAAATGCAAAATAACGTATCATCAAAAAATTCGAAATTGAGCGTCTTATTGATTACGATTCACTACTTCAAATTACATTCATATTATTACATTTGTCCAACATTTTCAGGTTCTGCGCTCAAATCTAAACCAGTTTTAACCAATATTAAATTTTTTTCACTCTTGTTCCATTTTATTTCGTGTTTCATTCACGCCACTATAAATTTTTGAAAATGTTGTTACGTTATTTTGCATTTTATGGGACGATATGCACATTTGACGGTTATATAAGCGAAGAATTTATCAACCAAAAGTACCTCTAACTTTTTAATCACTAATTATAATTTCCAGCTATCATAAAAATAAATAAAAATACAAAAAAGCAGAGCGTATAATTAAAACCTTATAATTCCATGGTATTGATGGGGGCGTATAAGTAACTTTTTTAATGTGGCTAACTCAAATGTATTTTTTTCTTATGTTTGGGCATATGTTTAATTGTGGAATACAAGTTAAAGAGTTCTTTTATAAATGATTCCTCAAACTATTGATCAATTGTACTAGCTAAGCAGTCAGTTTCCGTACGAAAATCAGCTTAAGGGGCTATACCAGTGTGACACTTTCAAAACAATTTTTTTTTTTTTCGTTAGTTTATATTTCCAAAAATATCCTGTGAAATCTTCAGTGTCGTGTCTTGTTTCTAGTTTTTTTTTCGTTTCGTTTTAAAGAACGACCGTCCGCAGGTATTTCGCAGATATTTGAAACTTTAAACGCGTTTTTCCTCGAAATGACATTCTTCGAAATTGCTGGCATCATAGCTCAACTAAAAATTGACCGATCGACTCCAATTAAAACTGGGTATTCTTGAATATATTTACAATACAATGAGCAACGATCTTTTTGTTTGGTTGAAAATTGTCAATTTGGATTAAAAAAAACCACCATTTTGTACCATAAAAACAACTTTTTTTCAAAACTACGCCATTTTGTTAATTTTTGATATTTTTCAAAAATCGTAGATCAGTAGTAGTTTAGAAAATACCTTCAACTTTAATGACATTATTGATTTTTTTTTGTATTAGCTACTCATTCAGCCGGAATCATGTTAGCAGTTGGAGCACTTTTTTTGGCACCTCAGAAGACAGCACATAACTCCGTTATTTTTCAATATTTTTGTAAAAAAAAAATCTTAAAATGTAGCTTAAAATATATCTTATTATGTCCAAAGAACTTCGAAACATTCGATTGTGTACTTTCTTTAAAAAAAAAAATCACTAAACTCGTCTAATTTTTCATGGGTTACATTGGTATAGCCCCTTAACACCTCGAAACCAAAAATTCTTTATAAGTACTACTACTTACCTAGTATTCAAAAGTCTGTAAAAATATTATCTTAGCAAACTGAAACCCAAAAGTATTAAAATTTGCAATATCGACTTCTTATTTTACGCTACGCCACTGTGTTTCTATTGAGTGCGATAAGCGATGTAGAGAACTCCCGCCGATGACGCAGCTTTCGCGTAAAAAAAGCCGCCTTTGCGCCACCAATTTGTTATATCTTTATATACAGACGTACTTTGTGTTCATTACCGCGCTTTCGGTGCTGCCCACATGGCTTAGTGTTGTTGCGTTTGTTGTTGTCGCGTTCTAATCATTTTGTTATTGCCATCTGCCAGCATGATAAGGAAAACACTGCATGTTGTTGTTGTCTGTATCTAAATATGAATAGCACGGTTGGGCAGAGCGCTCCTCTCGCAGGCCTTCCTACATCAGTCAGCTGTTACGGTTCGCCTAAAAAATGGTCAAAAATAAATTTAGAATTTAATGAATGAACGATGTGATGACGAACAGACAAACATATGTACTTACATGCACACATATTTACTTGTATACGTATGAGAATTTACTTCATTATGAGCTTATGTTGAACATTTGTTTGCAGATGTTTAATGATGAGTGCTTTCTCGCGAGCAATAATTTCTTTTATTAAAATATATTTTGATCTTCCAAATAATTGCTGTGTTTTTGACATTAACAAATTATTTTCGTATAAACTATAAGTAACCAATTAAAATTGAAGCATTGGACAATTTTGCTTGAACGCTGCAACGTGTCGAAACGAACGTCCTCCATCCTTATATAATCAGCTGACTAGCGTCAGCTGGCAGCTACCGACAACAACAACAGCAGCAGAGTGCTGGCGTCAGCAGCAACAACAGCGCTGTTAAGGTAAGGCCTCGTCCCAAACGCACAATAACTCCGCTCGCCATGCAGCAAGTAGGCATGTGCTTGTGTGCGACAGCGTGTGTGTGTGTGCTTTTGTAGCGGCGGTTAAGCATACGCCGCGTTTTCGTTGCGGCTGAAAGTGAGTTTTCCTTGTTGGTGGCTGTCACTGCCGTGTTTAGTCATTTGAAGACAGTCCAGCAGAGTAATTGTGCAAAGTTTTGTGAACTACCGTTACAAGTGTTATTACAACAAATTAAGCAAATATTAAATTATTTTCAACTTTTAAAAGTCAACGTTGCAACAAAAGGTGCTTATGCTTAAATACTACAATTTCTTTAATTTCTGAACGCCAACAAAATGAGCGGGAAAATGCGAATAGCTCAGTGAGTGCGTGTGTGTTGTTTTTTGTAATTTCAAAGCCCATCCTAGGCGACCTGTTGCCCCGTATGAATGCTGCGCTTTCATAAAATTTTTCGTTATTGCTGCTATAATAGCATATTATAAAGTTAGTAATTACCTTTTTTGACAAACTTGGGTTTCGGTTGCGCCGTTAACCTTGTTTAAGGTCATAAGGGATGGGTGGTGAATGGGTGTATCCTTGCATGACACACTTCCTTCAAAGCGAAAATTAAATTGATGTCTATAAAACAGTGGTTGGAGTAACTGAGTTCTTGTGTTATTTTCAGCAGAAAGAGTGTTGAAAAAAATTAAAATTAAAGCAAAATTTGAAGTGTGAATATAAAAAATTTTAAACAACAAAGGAAACGCAGCCTATTGAAGAAAATTGATTGATTTGCATTTTAAAAATTCTTTTTAATATGACATGCTTCATTCTAATACACATACATACATACATATGTAAATACTTACGTGTTCTTTTCAGCGAAATTTGAGGTTTTTCCTAATGAATTTGAATTGTAGTAAAAAAATATCTTAAATTTGTTTTGATTAATTACATCAGTTATCAGCTGTTTTGCTGTATTGTTTAAAAAATATTTGATTGGCAGTTTTTCTATAATATTCACTTACTTTGAGATCTTTTTGACTTTGGTCCGTGCAGAGGATATAATTATATTACGCTCTTTTGGAATTTAAAGCCCCTACCTATCTCACACATGAAAGACTTTTATTTTAATATATGTGCATATATATATACATATCTTTCTTAATTCCTTTTTTTTTTTGCTATAGGCGTAATGGAATTCAAAGCCATTTAGTGTTTGCTACAGCCACAACCGGCGCTGTAAAGGCGATCTATTAACCACAAAAGGTTTCAATGGACCCTTTAACACATTTGTTGTCCTTATTCAGCAGCTATGAGTTAATTATGGTTTAATTGCTACACAATAAATTAAATTTTATTTGTGAATATTTCCGTATGCGATTGGAACGCTATAAATATTTACTCTACCATATGTCGTGTGTACATTTATACACATATAAAACCCACCAGTTTATGGTATGCTGGAATAGTGTTTATTTTCCTTACTTGCATCCATATACAAACGTATATATGTACACACATAAACACATACGTTTTGTGCTTGCGTATGCAAATTTTTGTATTCCATTTATTACCATTTTGACATTTATATTTTCAATTCTTATTCAATTTGTCGTTGATAACTTCAGCTAACTTAGAAATGTAGTATCGTACACATGTATATGGTATATGTATGTATATACATATGCAGAATGCTCTCTCTGGCGATATATTTGTTTCAAAAAAATATATTCAAAAACTGTCGAAAAACGTCTTAGGTTATGTTAGGTTAGGTAATCAGGCAATTATCCCACTTGGACAGCTAAAACAGCCGGTTCGTTGGATCAAAAAGATAGTCAAAATAAAAAGCACCTTGAGTCTGATCGCAATTCTAACCAATTTGCTTGGTTCGTAGAAGGTATGACCATACCACGGAAAACTCCTTATACTATTTACCATTAAGCCTAGAGTTCCGATACGCATTATTACACACATAGAAACATATGAAAGGTACATAAAACATAATATAATATACATACATACATATGTATAACAATTCCTACCTGAGATCAAGAAAAAATGTTCAAATGTAGGTTCGCCGAAACAGCACTTTTTGATAAACACACTTAGGGCCTGGGCAACATCGAACGTAATATTACATAAACAAACTGCTCTGACCTATAAATATATTTGTATATAGTTTGGTACACTTTTCCGCTCTATTTATTGCACTTTGCGAAATCACATACATAGGTCACTAACATGTTCTGTACTAAAAACTCCCAGTCTAACCGCACACATACACATTATACATATGTATCCATCGATAAGCGTTTTTATTGTGCCTTCATAAATTATCAAGTATAAGCGGTCTGCAAAATTTCCCCTAAAGCAAGCAAAATGCCTTGTAGTTTAAAGATAAAAACTAATACTTGTGTAGGTTTTAGTACATACATACATATGTATGTATTATATAAACAACGCATTTGCCGATTTGTTTGACGTTAATGCACAAAAATGCAAATAAACAATACACTAATTCTTTTGGAACAATGAAAATTTATTTTGCACAAATGGCAAATTTCATCGAAATAGAATTGGAAAAAAATATAGCAAATAGTAGTCTGTTAGCAATTCAAAATTGAACTTAAGTACCTCTCCTATTATACAGGTCTATCAGAAGTACTAGTAGCCAGTGTATTGATGTTCCAAACACAGTAAGGAGTTATTGGCATTTTGATTATAATATTTCTAGGTAAGGCCATGTACCTAAACCCACTACTCTTGACATTGTTCGCTATCAAAATTTCAGAAAATTTAGGAAATTTGAATAGAGTTTTAGAAATAATTCGACTACACAACCATTTATCGAAGCACCATATATGTAAAGTGAAAATACTAACCCATTCAATGGCTTGTGTTCAAAAATGTGGATATTTTTCGAGTTCGAAACACCAACAAATATGCAAAGTCCTCTTTATATGCTCTAGAACATGAATTCAAGACATTCAAACTCATTTTTTTAATAGTTTTGTTAAGACTACTGACTATCGGAGGAGGAAGAGGTAGGCAGGTGGATATTTTCACTACTCAGTATGAGTTTGGCATCGTCTACCATTCATATTGGCTATTTCGTAGCTTTATTTGAGTGGTTATTGCAAAAATAAATCAAAATTCGTAGAGAATACAAAATAAAATTGATGAATGTCTGAAAACTTCATGTTTCCATAAATCACACATCCGCTGAAATTCCCATAATATTCTCAAATGATTTGTTCACTTTGCGTACTCTTATGAGAAATCAAATAAAAATGCTCATTTTAGTGTTCTATCATTTATTTTGATTTTATGTTAGTGTTTAGTTTTCGAAGAAATCCCCGAGAATAATGTAAAGTTGCATTTCATATTTCCACAAGAGACACTCCTCCGCGCATTTAATGAGCAATTTTGTGCTTTATTTGAACGATGTTCGCTTACACATGCAAACATACAAATATTAGAAATTGTTCGGAAATTTGTTATTAATGATTGAATAGGGAATTTCATAAAGAACAAAGGAAAGAAAACACAATCGTGTGACGGGAGTGTGCGTTATTTGAGTTGGCGTGAGTTAGCTGATAAATTGCATTTATGTTCATTAAGCCATCAAAGTGTTATCATTAACGGAAGATCAATATACCGTTATTAATACGCGAGTAGAAGCACCAAAAGTGGCTATAATTAGCTGTAGAGTAGGAGTGAAGATAAAATAAGTAAATCATATATTTATATACATGTATAAATGGTTATTAATGCATGACCATTTGTATCGAAACAAAAATATTTTAATATAAGCGTACAAATAATGATGTCGTTCGGCGGATATTCGCTGCAGTTAAGTGTTGGGTGAATTTAATAAAGTGATAAGCGGAGCGATATTACTTGCTCAATTCATTAGATAAAACTGGCAATTGAAGTTGGAGGATGTACCCCGCTATATACAAACTACATAACTACGGAAACTACCCACTTTTGCCATTAAGTTTCTTAAACACATTTCTGCTTCTATTTTTGTAGGAAATAACCTACAATTCAAATGAACTAGCGCCTGTTATTTCGCTTTTATCAAGGCACACAACCGCTGGGGTTTCATGGCTACCTTTTTACTTCATATTTTACATTGTCTGTTCTTTCAAAAAGAAATTCCAATGTCCCACATTGCAGAAATCCTCTTGAAATAGTTTCATACTTGACACACTTTGAAGGACTCCCTTTCCACCTTCCACTTCTACAGTTCCTGATAGCTTGCCCAATTATCAGGCAACTAAAAATACTTCACCAAAGAAAATTGCTGACAAAAAGAATCAAATCAACTACAAATAGTGTAGTGAAGGTTTCGAAGAACATCATTAAAATTATATATGTTTGTTTTATTCAAAATTGAATTTTAAAAATTTATAAAAGTTTTCACATATTTAGTGAGTACCCATTATGAAATTACAAATGTTAATTACATTACACACATTAAAATAGAGAGTTTGTCTGACGCTCTATCAGCTACAACAAAACGAACGTGATTAATGTTAATTAGCGAATTAGCGGCGTATTGAAAATTCTAGCAATATTAGACTCAAAAGCATTAGATTTTCAAAATAGCATGACTAGCTGCTGGTGCAAAGCTTTGTACATATTTATGCTGACGAAATGACAAATGTCTAGAAAATATTAGAAAAAGCTACTAATTGACTAAATTAATAATTTTATATTAACAAATAAGCAGCTGTCACATCACACCATCACTGTTGTGGTTAAAAAAAGAAAACAAATGCAATTTTCACGGATTGTGAAATATAACAAGTAAGCTCCGTTGGGTCTTATTTAAACTATTATGTATTTATTTACATAAATAAAAAATATATATAATAATTATGTATGTTAATAATTTGTACTCTTTTTACCAATGCTGGGATTCCCAAAGTTTTTGACAGTTACAGAGCATTATGGTATAGTTTGGTGTATTTACTATGGACTCTTAATTACCATTAATAGGATATTGAGAGTACTTCGACTGCATTCACTTGTTTGTATTTGAGACTACATTAAGTCCATAAATTCAACAGTCAAGTACTCATTTGGAACTTTTTTAGAACTGGAGAAACGTAGAATTATTCAGGTATACATCCATCGCATTAGCAGGGTAAGCCTTCTGTTATTTTGTGGCATAAGTTATTTCGGTTTCTGTATTGGAAATTTAAAAAATTCTATTGGAGCAAATTTTCGATGTCGTTTCAAATTATAAAATATGTCAGTGTCTAGTGTGTCAGTTAATTGTTGGTTGAAAAGGCGTATATACAAGTACAAGTGTATGTACTTGTATGTATATTGAGTACATTATATTTTTTCCACTATTATAACATAATCTCTGAAAAAAAAAAATTCACAACCACAATGATACTGAAGCAATCTACAATATGGGTAGCTAATATGCCCCTATTCAGAGTTATGTTGTCGATAATGCATTGATAACCACATATTACCATTTTAGATTTGAAGAATGTCTTACCGCCCACTCTTCAACAAATTGATGTCCAACACCATGCTACGCCAGTTGGTGATGCGACAAAGCCCGGTAAGTGAAAACATTTATACTTATTTTTTAAACAAATGAAAAATTAAATTTATTTGCAAAATATTTTTCCAGTTGGTAACGCGCACACAGTTGCAACACAGCCTCAGTAAGTGCACTATATGACATAGACATTATAAATAAATATTAACAAAAACAAATTGCTTCAATTTTGCAGAACCCAGAACCCCGCTGAATAAACCATCGATGTTCAGTCCGACGATTATTAAGCGCTACTGGGAGGTAAGCCTTGAAAAATGCTGCTAATGAGCATTTTATTTGAATGTTTAAATTATATTATGAATACTTCATGGCGGGAAATTCCATTTCATAGTATTATTTATTATACCAAAAGCTCATTTAGTGTTAGGTTATTTACTATTAATTTAAACAAATATCAAATAATTCTGTGTTTAGCCATAAAAAGTCAGGCAAAATAACGGCATAATGTGAAGCTAGTATAAATGTCAGACAAACAGTTGTTTTATAATTTTGAAAAATTTCTTAGAAATAGCAATTGTCTATGTATGTACATATATACTTACATATTTACAAGGAAAGGAGTGACTGCGCGTCGTTAGGGTAATAAAAAATATAGTTATTTGAATCCATAATATATAATTAATACATATGAATGTAACTTTGTTATTACAAATGCATAATTTTTTTTGGGTTAGTCTTTTGGTATTAAGTACTTTTAACATTAAAGATATACTATACACCAGAAAACTAGTTTTAAAACCTCAAAGCAGTTCCCGAATAAGTTCTTTGTAGACAGATTTGAACCTATAAATAGCTAAGTCGTGAACCCTAACTAACTCGTCTTTCGAGGGCATTGTTAACGTGCTTGAAACTATTCCCATAATACTAAATCCTTCTATCAATAGTAACTGCATTTCAAGTGTTAAATATCTCAAAACTTTCAATATACCTATATAGTATAGGTGAGAGAATATTATCTATAAAAATAAGACAATATTTTGACACTTACATTTCGATACGCTTAAGTTTATCAGTTTAGAATCTAAACTTTAGATAGAGTTAAGAGGCAGAATGTCTATGAATTCTTTATGCTTTATAATATATTCGGTGTAAGGCTTACATCCACCTTTCTTACGGGTAAGAAAAATCTTTTAATATAACAGATACGATACAACAATATCTTCAACCAAGACTTTTACTTACCACTGCCCTTTTACATTTGTTGTTGAATCAAAAAATGGATTTTCAGAAATTTAGCGAGTGTTTTCTATCGCGGAAAATGTTTAAAATTTTAAGAAATTTAAGTAAAATGATTTAGATTTAATTTAAAAAAAAGATATATTATATTATTTATTGCTCACTCGTCTGCATCTAAAATCCTACATTTTCTGAAAGGTTGTGCATGTTGTATAAATGAAAATTCTAACTAAAATACGGAAAGTTGTTTTAGATAATTAATTTTTTGTTGATATTCACAATTATAGTGTCTACAGTTTGAAAAAATATCAAAAAGTACGAATACTGATTTCTTTAGCTACTTCACACATAGATTTTGATAAAATCGAAAAAAATAATTAATAAAGCATTAAATAATAATTATTCTATTCACTACTGAAGCCAAAGCCATATATTTTTTTAACAAAAAGCAAAATAAAATTATTATTAACTTTTATTTATTTTTTTATTACGTGATGAAGCAATCTACAGCAAATAAGTAACTACATGTTGTTGACAACACAATTTACATATATATTTATTTAATTAGATTTATAAGTAGTAATTTTTATGTTTCCGTTTTTACATTACATTGTTGTTTAATGAATACAAAGTGATTTCTCAATGCGTTCTTTTTTGAGAGAAATGCACTTACCTAATAAATATATAAGCACATATGTATGTATGCATATATATATTTTAAACCATAAATATTTATCTACATTTACTAGTATATACCAATATAACTACATATATGTATGTATGTATATGTTATTTAGCACTTACAAATAAATTAGAAAGTTGCCACCTGTTTGAATTTTTTTTATTTTAAACAAAAAATATCAAATGCTGAAAATATTGAGATGTTTAAGTGCAGTGAATAAATTAAACGAAATAATATACTAGATATGCGATATAGCCCTTCACAATTGTTGTAAATAGTGCATGCTGCCTTAGTGCACACATTCATACATGCAAATATTGCTTCAAATGTCTGAACTTGTAGGGTTAAAGCAATATTTGTCGATGCCGTACATTAGCGACTGCTTTCACGAATATACACATACATATGCCGGTACATTAGGGTAGGTCGATTTTTTGTATAAAATCGCATTTGCAGGAAATGTTCTAGAGATCATTCTGAACAACTTTGCCAAAGAGATTATCGCTCTAAAAGCGGTTTCAAGTTAGCGATTTTTAAGGCGAAGTTTAAAAAAATTAGAATAATCGGTTATATGCGAGATATGTGAAATAGTTGTCCGATCTGGCCGATTCCGACTATTGCTCAATACCAAAAAGGCTTCTACGAATTAAATTTCATTCGGATACATCAAAACTGATGAAATAATTTCAATAATACCTTAAAAACTTCGCATCAAAAATAGCTGGGTCAAAACCGTAGTCTTGTAGGCATAGTTAATCAAAATGATCCGTTGAACACTTTTTGCATATAAGATTTTTCCAGCTCTCTGTAAATCGACCCACCCTAATGTACACATAGCAATTAACTTAAAAATGTATCTGTATTTCCCTACACTTCTTAATTAAATTGTTTTGTAGGTTATTAGTAGAGAATTTCCTAAGACTTCTCTTGCAAGCATTTTGACACTCTAACATTGACCTTGTTCAGTAATTACGTGCTTTCCTATGACTTCTTTAACTTTTCTGTTTACTAGTACTACTAGCAGACTAGTAAACAATTGGGGCCTAGAAATCTATAGATATTCATATATATCATTATATAGATATATCTATTTTCTTAATTGCTGACACTGACATTTATGGCTTTCATTTAAGAGCAAATTTTCAAATGAAAGACACAAAATAGTTTTCAAAATTATTAGCAGCCCATTATTATGCCATTTCTCCTATTTTGTATCGTCAATTGCTTTTTTTATTATCTACAAGTTGTTGTTAATATGTACTACATACAATTGTGTATGATGATCTGTGTCGAAATTGTATTTTTTGTTAGGAATTTGCTATGACTATGCTGTCTAATGTTTTTTTTTAATTAATATTTTTAGTTCCTCAACGAATATTGTCTGAAGTCTTTAGAAAATTTTGCTAAATTGTATACTGTTGTTGTTTTTTCATCACATTTTATTTTTACTATCGGGTTTTGTTGTTGTTTTCCCACAAAGATTTTTTAATTTTTGATAGGAAATTTTCCGCTTTTATTTCTATATATTTTTGCAATACTGAATATATTGATATATTTCAGAGCTTTCTTTTAAATTATTATAATTATATAATTATTATATTCAAATTAAATATAATTGTATTATATTTTTCTTAATAAACTCTCAGCGAATATTCTTGCATTGTGTAGATATTAAGGTTTCTACACCTATAAATTTCTTTATACAAAATTAATTAAAGATAGAAAGAAAAATTTTTAATGACTCCGGTTAATGTCCACTCATATCTAGCAATCCTAAATATGTGGTGTGGCATTTATTGGAGTTTACCAAAAGATGAATTCGTTTTAACCAGACATTCGCATTCTACAGGTGAGTCGACCCGTTTTGGCTTTCAATAATGAGAACACATTTCCCATACTTATAGCATGAGTGCAAAGCTGGGAATTCTTCACTAAGTTTATTTAATATCCCTTGATTACTGATGATATGGAAAGATACTTAAAATCGTGACACTAACGCCAGAAATAGTGTGAAAATCGGGTAGTTTGTATTTTGCATCGCAGTTCATTTGAATGCATAGTTAGTACTACAGATCATTTGAAATTTCTTGCATAAATTCTAACCACTCTTATTTATTTTAATTTAATTATTTTATCGACAACATCGACTGTTGGTGGCTTTGGCAATCGTTGTGGACATTGAGACTTCAACAAGTCTCAAAGTTCACATCAAACAGTTATTCTCTGTCTATTGATTTTCACCTGCCGAATTCTGTATGCCATAAGGTGAGACTCGGAAGTTTTGGCACACTTTGAAATAAATGCCATTCAACTTGTAGTTGCAGGGCTTATACTTACCTCCACTGCTAAATCAGTATATAAGTATATCAAATCAGGGGATTATGGGGATATCCCATAATTTTTATTATAATATCTGAACTACTTTATAAACCACTAGTAATTGGCAAATATCACAACAAAAAAAAGTGAGTGAAATATGAATTACTCTCAAAATTGAATGAATGAAAAAAAAATAAAAAATCACTGTAAATTACAAAACAAGAAATTCTACGCTACTTTACAAATACGATTTTATTTGAAATATAAGAAAAAAAAAAATGAAGAATTTAAATTCAAAAATCGTCTTATTTTCGGACTACCAAATGAGATTTGAATGAGCACTAACTAGAGTTTAGCTACTAAAGTGTTTGAATAATGTCAGCGTCTACTATTTATTTGCTAATTACATTTTTACTAATTACTTTTGCATTACTACTGAAAAATGCTGGATATAAGGAAATAATATTAAGGGAAAGAAAAGTGATTTGCAGCAATTACACACAATACATGATTATTTTTCTAATATCTGATTACGAGTTACATAACAGTTATTTCAAACATTACTTTAATACATACTTTTACTTCTAATTCTAATCGGATTATATTTATTTATTTTAAGTACAACTTTTTATTAATATTTGTCTACCACTACATACAAACTTTACATGATTCGCTAGTTTCACATATTCATATATAATAATCTACGTTTAACATTTACTTGCTACGTTTACAGTTATTAACTTTTACATTGCTTCATATGCTGTTTAACAAAAATTTTAACATACATTTAGGCGCACATGCCATACACTACCTGCAATTTATATTTCTTCGCTATATGTGCTTTATTTTTCAAGTAAATAAACACCGTTTTTTATTTTATTCAAATCTGTTCAGCATTTATATTCTTTATTCTTCATTCGTCATTGATATATGTATATATGTATGTGTAGGTATACGATATATGAATGCTTGTATAGCTAGAAAAGGAACGAAATAAATTTTTCATATATATGTATATAATTTTTTAAACATTTTGTTATATAAATGCGCATATATAGACGCATATTTCATAATTCAATTGAGCTGAAAGGTTATACAATACCTACATATATAAATACACACTTATATACTATATATATTTGAAGTATGTAATCAACACATGCTAAGGCTTAATCCTAAGTAACTAAGGCTAGTAATATGTCCTTTTTGCTTGTTTCTGTATATATATAGAAGGGGCATATTCGCTTTGTATAAATACTACATTACAAAACTAAGTATATATGTATGTAAATTTCAATAATATTTTTATAGTTTTTTATTTATTTCCTTTTTCATTATTTGTATATATGTAAAGTTATATATACTGTTACAATGTGTATTTCTGTACTTATATCATTAACAGTAAATACACTAAATCACAAGCTTAATGCAGTATACAAGTATGTACGTATGTATGTATGTATATACAAATACATACAAATGTCGTCTGCATGTTTACCAGGAAAATGTATAATTTCCGCTTTTAACACATTTAAATCTTTATTTTTTTCAAATTTTTATAATTTTGTTCAATGTCTTTCATATACATATATGTATGTGTTATATATATAGTATATACACAAACACATATAAAATGCACACGACGTCGGTTATATGTGTGTGTGCAAAAATGTATATAATTTTTAAAAAGAAAAAACTCTAACAAGTTTCGTTTACATATTTGAAAAAACGGATCATTTCAAAAACCCAACACGCTTCAAAACCCTTAGCGCGCTACTTCAACTACTCTTTATCTAAAAAACGACGTTCTTACAGCAGATCAGAGTATATGCTTTTGGAATTATACACTACTACATTTTTATATAAAAGGTATGTAGTCTATATGCAGTGGAAAGCCCAGTTGAGTATATCATTTAACACACTTTTTTCATTAAATATGTAAATAATAATAATAAACGAGTTCAGATATGTAAAAGAACTAGAAAATGTTTTAGAAAAAAAAATTCCAAATATACACTTTTGTAGATTCCCTTTATGCTACAACAGTAAGACTTGAGTATTGAGAATTCTACTGCTGTAATTTGTTATGCTACATATTTCTGCGTTCTGCGAATGAAATGAGCATATATTGTTTTCAAAATCTTTAATTTGGTAATCTCTTGTTTAAAGTCGTATATAATCTATTGTTTTCAAGTATTTTATGTACAGTCTACTTTGTAATTAAATGAAGTCGTAAAATGCTAAAAATAGCTAGAAAAATATTTATACTCGCTTCGAACATAATGCCGTTTTCGTTTCGCCACTAATTTGCTCGTTATGTTGGAGCACTGCGTCTCAAAGCAACAGCATTATTTTCTAGTTGAAAATTATACAAAATAGCATGTGCATATTTCATTAACATGGCATATCGTTACAATAGTTACTCGTTCGATTCGCCACTCTGCAGTCATGCTAATTCGAAACTACTTACCTTTAAGTTTGGATTATTTATGTAGAAATATGGCTAAACCAAATCACGACTTCTTATATTTGATAGTTATTTGTGGGTTAAAAAATGATTTGCGATTCCTGCAATTCACGCAATCGAATCTTTTTACGATAAATAACTTTTCGTGATATGTAAAATTAATTTGTAGACCCTTCGAAGACTGTGTTTTACTTTTTATTTATTTATTTATTTTTTTGCTTTCAATTAGTAATTTATAATTTTTATTCTGCTTATCGCGTAACAAATGAACATATTTGAGTAAATCGCATTAATGTGGAATACATTTTTTTGTAAGTTTCAAGCAATATAGTTTAAACAGTTATCAACTAATGGTTAAGCGAAAAGGATTTATATTTGGCAAGTGTTTGAGTACATTTTCGGAAAACCTGCAAAGTTTGTGTTGTTTATATCAAGCAAAATTGTTGTAGCTGTTGCCCGGATATTGAAATTGCAAACGATCATAAATATCAATAATTTTTATATTTTTCAATATTATTTTATACACAATTTACTATATATTGTTATCGCTTTATCTTAATTTTGTTCATGCCCTTTCATTTCTCTCTTAAATCTAACTTATCAGTAGTTACTTGTTTAAATATGTATGTATGTATGTATGTATAAGTCATACATGGTGCACTTATTTTCAACAGTTTTTCAAGTAGATTATTGAAAAGTGCATAACTGAACCTAAAGCAGTTTGGAAACAACATTTTTCAAGTAACCAATTATTTAGCTTATATTTGTATTTTCGAAATATATAATATCGAATGATACTTAACGAAATAGCTTTAACTTATTTTAAGTATATTTCCAAGAAACGAATTGCTTTTGCTTTCATTATTGTATTTCCTTAAGTTTAACGCTCGACTGATAATGCCTAGTTTACACTGAGCACTGTTGTCTTCAACTTCTGATCTATGTATATATATATGTATATATATTTATTTAAATATATATTTAACCAACTGATATTTTCTTTTTGATCTGCGTGATCACTTCCCCAGCTACGAATCTTAAGTACTGATGTGAGTTTTTATGTATGTGTTTTTTATGAATGTGGTTGTATTTCTATACATATGTATGTATGTATAGTAGTGTGTGGTGTTATTGCAGATTAATTGCATTTGTGTCGCGCAGTGTCTTCGAACTAATGCTGCGTTTACACCGTATTATTGATAGCATCTAATTGACAATGATAACAGAGAGATGTATTTTCGAATACTCTTTGGGCTTCTGATTCTGATTTACATACATTTGTGAATTTCTGATAAAATAAAATACATACTGTTTAGTTTAATATATTAAAGATCAAAATAATAAATTCGCAAATATAGCAATAGAAACACCAAACGCGAAATAAAATATTCTAAACTATGAAAATATCACTAAATGCCAAGCCAAAAGCTCTTTTCTTGTGGAAAAATGACTAGTTAGTTAAAATATTGTATATAGTAGATATTTAGATTAACCCTCAAAAAAGGTTCTACCAGTCTTGGGAGTTTATTCACTATAGAAGAACGACTACAATTGCTATTTTTTAATTCAAAACATAATACTTTTGGTTTCTCCCTACAGCTCCAACTGCCGTAAATAAATTGTAGCAAATAACTGTACATTTCAGCTAAATCAAATTATTAAATAGTTTTCATGCCGTCTACATTTTTTAGTTGAAGAATTGAGTTTTTATAACACTATATTCGGATAAATATATTTTTCTCGCTATTCACTAATGTATACACCGTTATACAGGAAGACCTTTGTTTATACGATTTCTAAGTTCGAGTATACAATTTTCTCGGTAATATTCACAAGTATATAGGTATGTATATGTAAACCGTTAATTTTATGTTTTTTAAATCGTTAGCTAAGTTAATTGTTTTATTTTTCTCTAATTTTCGTTGTTACTTTGCGTTCAGTCAGAAATTAACTCCAAATTGTTTTGCTGTCTTTCACACATAAATATGTTTATTTATTAAGACTTTACCTTAAGTTTTCTAAATATATTTTATGCATGTCCATAAGTATGTTTGCATGTGGAGAAGGCCAATATGTTTGCACAACACTTTACGTTGATATTTTTTGTTTACCGAATTGTTAATTATTTTTGTTTTTAGAATAAAAAGTCTGTAATCTTAACTTTGTATATCAATTTGAGGATTTTGAGGTTTCTTTCGTTTTCAAATTCAAAAATTTTATCTGTTTAGAGATATGTATGCCTTAGTACGTAATATTAATGTAATTAACGCTCATTTATGTACAGTTATAATTTTTTTCATAACGTTAACTTTTCCTTAGTGGTATTGAATGCTGATTTAAGTTTACTTTCGTTTAATTGGGAGCTAAGTACTCAACTTAATTACTCCATCAAAGGAGACTCTATAAACCTAGCTGTGTGAGTATAGTTCCTTATAATAAATTTTTATCAAGTTAATCGCCAAACGAACACAGCAAAGACTTCATTAAAATAAAATTAGAGCTTCGAAATTTATACAGGTCACATTCAATTGAAGAACCGTCGTTTCTATTTAAAAGTTTCAGGACAAGATTCTTAAACGAACTCACAGTTTAATTATAAGCTAGCAGTTAAGTTTTCTGAAAGAGCTATAAATTTCTTGCCCTTCTCTCATCTCGACAAACCTTAAATGACCTTACCAGTCTACTTGATTTATAGAGAGAGTGGATAACTATAATTGAAATAGGAGAAATTTGAAAAGAGCTCAAAATTAAACTGGAGAAAATAAAATAGCTTGATAAAAAAATTATTTGAAAATAAATGCAGCACATATAAAAAAATATAATTTTATACCACTGTAAATTTATATATAGATGTACTTCACATAGCGTATAACTTCAGTGAACCGAGAAATACAATTTCAGGTTCCATATGTTTAGAATTCTGGGCGCACGCCCCCTTCCGGCATATACGTTCACATGTGCAATGAACACAGGCTATAGTACATGTTTTATTGGTCTGACCTACAGTTTCGACTGCGATTGATTAAGAGCGTTGGCAAATTTTATTTGGAATATTAAAGACAATAAACTACTAAAGTCTCTCCTGGGTGGAAATTAAGACAATTAACCTTTCAGACATTATTTGATTACGGTAAAATTTGCAGGCCTTCATATGGGGACCTTCTATCGTTAGTGTTGTGTAGCTTACTGTCGCCTTTATGTTGGTGAATCCTCAAATACAATAACTCTTCATAACTGTTGTCGATTTTGAGAAGTTTTTTTCATTTCCGAAAATCACTCGATGTTTGTTTTGTAAGTTAAAATAAATAGTAAGCTCTATATTCATTTCGATGAAGTCTTTGTGTGTCTTAGAAAAACTATTCTATTTCTGCAATTAGTGTTGTCATTAGCTAGCAGTTTTGGTATCTGTATATATGTCATACTAATCTGAACAATCCTATACAGGTTGCTTAACTATTCTAGAAGCATTTGCTTTCAACTATTCTCTTATATAATTCGATTTGATTTAAGTTTTTAATTTAATTTTTATCAATTTATTTTCTTTAAGTATTTTTTCTCGACTCATTTATTAATTTTTAATTTATTTAATTTATTTAAATATAAATTGTTCCTGCTAAATATTGTTAGGCCCTCGATTAACCTTATGAAACACAGTTGAGCTTATTGTCATACGATGATACTTTAGTAATGTTCTACTCTGCTTGTATTGATTTTTTCTTTTATATTTTGGATCAATGCATCAATGGAATGATTATGTTACTTTGTACATATGTATGTGTTAATGTAAATATTTCGGTATATTGTGTCAAAAATAATTTAAGGATACAATATGATGTAAATATGTATATTTCGAAAATGTAGTGTTGTCATCGATTCTAAAATTCTCGTTGTGATTTGCTGCTGCGCACGCGCATTAAGTTCTGATATGCTTTTTCATATCTGAATACACATGTTTACTGCACTATGCCTGTAGGTGTACGCTGTGGAATGACTGTATTGTTGAGTATTAATCTGATTTTATGCTACTTCATACCATTTTATTGCGCTTTTGAAATAAAACTACTTTTGCTTAGATGCAGGAATTTTTAAGGGATATAATTCAATGGATGAACTTGAAATGCATAAGTGACAGATGGACTGTTGAGTATTGAAATAATTCTTCGAAGTATGCATTTGATGAAAACAATTAACTTTGTAAACCATTTGCATGTAATTAATCTGTGATTATCAAAACTGTGACTGTCAAATCGGAGGGTATGCTGGGTTTTTGCTACTTCTGCTACACATTAAACGTTCCAAAATATTTATAATTAAATTTTTAACTTCATGTTGCATTTATTTACTATTACTACAAATGTATGTATGTTTGCATATATTCATCAAACAAAATTCAGATGGGACCTACGCGAAAAAATCTTCAAAAAAAAAATCTACGAAAAATGAGTAGTAAATTTAGTATTTTTTAAAGAACTTACTATTAAATATGTATGTATATGTCAAGGCTACTTTATAGTATATAGCATATATATAGTAAGGAGACAAAATTTTTTACTTTTATACAAACTAATATCGCTAAATTACAAAAAATAATATAAATTGTATAAAATTAGGCATTGATGAGTTCTTTATACAGAGTTTTCCAATAAGAGTGATATGATTTCTTTAAATAATTCCTAATTGTTAAGGAAGTTTAAATGGTTTTTTATTTTATGTGAAGGACAATCGAAACACTTAAGTTCTGAATATGGCATCATTCAAATGACCTCCACGACTACTTTTGCGGAAACGAATTCGATTAGCTCAATTTTTCAGTACTTTTTTCAATAAATAAAGTGGCATGCCATGAATAGCACGCTCAATAATGACTTCTAAACCTTGAAGAGAGTCTGGTTTATTGCTAAAGACCATTGACTTCAAATAACCCCACAAGGAGTAGTATAATGTTGTTAAATGACAACCTCTTGGAGGCCATTCAATGTCACAATTTCTTGAAGTAATTGAATCTCCAACCTTTTCTTGCTATAATTGGGTTATTGCACATGCTGTGTGCCACGTAGGCACGTCTTGGTGGAACAAGATGTTGCCAAGATCAACTTTTTACATTTGCGGCCATAAAATATGGTTTTCATCGAGAGAAATTTCTTTACCATTATAAACTAGAATATGTGATTGGAGAAAAAGTTTGGAGCCTCGACCACAGCTGGATTACTCACAATTACATTCATTCGTTTAACTAAATTTACGTGAGAGCTATGGAATGTTATGAAATGTTTGATTGCTATAATTGGGTTCACAAACTTTTAATAAACACCTTGAAAATTGTTATTCTTTAATATTTGACTTTTAGAGGCAGAGAAACCATTTATAAAAGGATCACTCCCACGAAATACCGAAAATTAAAAATTTCCAGCAAACTCCAAAGATTCTTTTAATTCCAAGTTTAATTTTTTACCACTTATTACAATTCGTTCTTATTCTTTATTCTTTATCCTTTTTCTTATTGGTTCAGTATTTAAATTATATATAAAGAGCCTATTGGGGAATGTACGAAAAATCACTTCTACCAAAAACGTATGAAAAGCTGTTGGCCCATATGGTACTCGATAAATACATAAGTGAGGTGAGGTAAACAGGCAAGTTTAACATTGAAAGCTACTAAAACTAACGGTATATACTATATAATAATAAAGTCAGTTAAAAATATACAGTTACCTATTATGAATGAATCGAGGCGAACTATAGGCAGCGAAAAGAGCTTTTGACTTCGGCTTTACACAACACTTAAAAATGCTAAAATTTCTAAAAATATTAAAAAAAAATGTAAAAGTATTTATTTCAAAAATAAATGTAAGAACTTAAGTAAAATAAAATGCGGCGTAAGATAATTGATGAAAACATATTTTTATTATGTAAATAAATTGTTTTGTATAAAAAAAATTTATAAAAAAATCAATTATTAATTAAAACTTGTAAACTTGCTTAAATAAAAGTGGAATGGCATAAGTATAAGATAATGATAATAATTTCAACTGAAATTGTGTGCATATGTACATATGTATATTGTTTGTTAAACTTATTTGACTGTTTTTACACTTGCAATATTTTATATCTATACATATGTATGTATATATGTTTGCCTTTGGATATAAAAAGTCAAAAACAGAACTTTTTTTTACTTAAAACTACAACAAATATTTTGAACTTAAATAATACGAGATCATTGGATTCTATGAATATTTTATTGGAGCTTTGTGATTTCCATTTCAAAATATTTTGAAATTCTATTTTTTTTTCTAATTTATTTATAATTGAACTGCAATAAATGTAACAAGTTAAGCCAAAATGCTAAAATAAATAAATATAAATGAAGAATATTTTTGGCTTGTATTTTAAAATAATAAAAATAATGAAACATATGCAAAATTATGGCGACGACATCAGCAACAGCTTTCGTACAAATATATATATTTTCATTTAATTGCAAAAAATGTTAATTTTGTATTCGACAACATGATCTCGAAGTTAAAACTTTTACATTATGTATAAATAGTACAAATATCATGACAAACAGATTAATAAATTAAAAAAATCCAAAATTTAAGTTTATGTTGTTAAAATTCATAAAAACAGAGTTAAATTGAGACAAAATTCGTAGAATGTCTTGCAGGCAGTTTTGTGGAATGTCTTTGGCTTAAATATTGTAAATCAATTGTGGAAAAATATACTTTTTACAGTAAATACAGCTTAAAAAGTACAAGCTATTTAAACTATAAAAGTAATAAATTAATTAAATAAATAAAAAAAAATAGTTATCAGTACAAAAAACAAATAATAATAAGTACAAAACATTAATAAATACATAAAAAACTAAACTTACTAAAATAAATACTGTTAAACTAGAACTAATTTGTACACAACCAAAAACAACAATGTACGCAACAAAATGTTAGTGGCAAACAGCTACAGTTATTTTTAAACAAAAAAATATGTAACTAACGTTCTGAAAACGCGCACAGATGAAGGTATTCAAAAATCTACGCTAATTGTTACAGTCTAAATGATTTAAAATACTACAAATGCTTAAGAAAATGCAGTTTTCAGATATTTACCATATAAAACTGAATTTAATATATATATTTTTTATATTTGACAAAGCAACATATTTGAGTTTAGCAACTTTTTGCAAAGGCTGCCCGAAATTGTTCCGTTTTAAGGTAATAATAAATAAGACATAGCTTTAAAAATAATATTTAATGTTTTTGCAAGAAATTTCTGAGCGAAAAACATATTTCTTTAGTAATTTACATAAATGATTTTACAATATTTAAAATTTTATTATTTTTTTGTAAAACGAACTTGAAAGTATTTTTTTTCTGTAAAAACTTTTGAAAATCTTATTGTTTTTTGTAAAAAAACGATAATTGCTTTTTTGACAGAATTTCAATATTAAAGATTTCGTAAAATTCAATTTTTTATTGTCAATATTAACAATTATTATTTTTAATTTATTCATATTTTTTCGAATCGATTTTTTATTGCCAATATTAAAAAAAAAAAAAAATAAATAAAAAAAAAAATAATATTTTTTATTTATACATATTTTTTCTTGTGATAAAAACTTTTTGAATATTAATTTTGCCGCTTCAATCAAAAAGTGCCAAACTCAAATAGGTTAATTTGCCAAAATGTTACAGAATTGCGCTCAAACACATTTCCTTCCCAGTCATATCATACCCAACGCTCAATGGCATGCGCCGCGTCTGCTGTTGAAAAAGAAAAGAAAAACAATAACAATATACACTTAACCAATTTTTGTATTTTTTTCTATATTTTCTTTATTGATAATTACCAATGCATAGGGAATATAAAAAGTATTAAATGTAATTAATAAAAAAAAAATACTCATTTTGTACATTACTCTACAGTTTTGCGACTATTTGCTCAGGGTTCCAACGCCTCTACAAGTAGATACTCATTATTACATACAAATACAAGTTTATTATGAACACTTACCTTTCGCTCGCCCAAACGCTGCTTAAGAGTTTAATGGAAAAACAATCTAATGCAACAAAATTTTTGTTTTCTTTGTTTTGTTTTCAATACTAAAAATACTAAAGAGAAAAGGTTAAATTTTCTAACAACACAACAACAACTGCTAATAAAAATAAATATATGTACAGTAGGCCAAACAGACAACAACAGTATGTAGGAGTGTATGCGCAAACACACACACACACACGCACACACAACTAAGGAATTATATATGCTTCAGACTAAATACCAAACAAATCACTAATTTTTACAAATATACGATTAACTGTAATAAAAACACAGTACAAAATTACATTTTCGCTTTTATTAATTTGCTGCTTAATATATAAATATTTATATATATATATATACTAGAGAGTATGTATAATATATATGTATGCGATAGCCGTAATAATAAGTTGGCAATTCAATTTGAATGCAAATATATTGTATGTATGTACTCATAATAGTATTAACGCACGAAATATGTATGTTGATATATAATTACATATGTAATCCAAATATTCATTTACTGATTATTGGTTTAGCCAAATTGTATACAACTAGAACATATGTAGTTATGTAGTAGGTATGTAGCTTCAAATAAATGTAGGTCTTTTGCATACTTTTTTACTCAAATTTATTTCACAAAAGTTTTCCAAATTATTTACAATGCATGAAATATTCAATATCAACTAAGAAATAGACGAATACTAAAGAAATCAAAACTTAAAATTTTCATCAAATTCATACAACAAAAATACTTGACCATGAAAAAAACATATTCAATATAAGTAAGTAAGTAAAACTAAAACTAGAAACAAATACGTAAGTAAACACTAAAAACTAAGTTTTACAAATCGAAAATCGAAAACTAAAAATATTCAATATTTATTTATATGTACTTATTTCTGTCTAAGCCAAAACTAGACATGCAGACAACTTCAATTTACTTTCTAGTTCAAATCATAATACATAGGTTATAGTATATATGTATGTGTTTATGTAATATTATATTTTACTCTGCTTGTGGCAAATAGATTTTGCAAAACAAAAATTTACTAATACAAAATGTGCAACAAATTTACTAAACGAAAATTTCCAATTTATTACGTTGTTGTAAGTGATTGAATGAGTTAGCAATGAATGTGGGTGGTGTGCATGTACATATAGTATATGTATACACTATTTTAATGTGATTTTTGATTTTACTTAACCTAAAATTCTTTTAAGCAAAACTGTTCTCTAAGTTTTGGAACTAAATGTGAACATGAGGGTGCAGTTGTGGACAGGAAATACTTGTTTAAGTAGAAAAATGCTACAGCTGAACATGAATTTTAATTCTGCTTAAAGATTTTAGAGGTTAGGTTTTTTAATAAAAAAAAATATGTGATAAAAAATTAATTAGCAAATTATATTATTTCTGTTGCAAGCACTGCAAAGTGATGAAATTTTAGCGCTGAAATAATTTTTAGTACTAAATTGTAATGCTAAATTTTAAACACAAATTTGGTTGCAATATCTGTTTCTGAAGTTTAAAAATTATTGAACTAGGGTTTAGAAGCAAAGAGGACAATAATTTTTGATTTTTAGTACAAACCTGGCCACAATTAGAAATATTTCAAATTTTGTCAAACAATTTTTTTTTTACTAAATTCTGGGTTAGTTTTCAAAACCTTAAAAATTAACTTTTTTTATATTGTGTTTTTATAGTGTTCAAAATTAGATAAACAGCATGCAGAAAATTTTTATGGAAAAATATAAAAATTACAAAAAATACAAAAAAACTTTGTTCAACGCTTTAAAATAAATTGTCAAAAAATAAGAGCTAAAAATGAAATGTTTGTACATAAATACATAAATATGTATACAACTCTTATTTAAGCAAACTATAAGAGAAAATACTGCAAATAAACGACAAACAAGAAACGATAGAAGAAAGTTCAGGATTTCATAGAATAGTTAGACAATAGAGTTATCAAATATGTATATGTAACTGTTTATTTGTTGCTTTTTGCTATTTCAAAAAACTCTTCTGCTTTAAAAACCAAATTTTAAATATTTATGATTTCGCAAATTTGACGATGACTTTAATTTTTTTGGATTTGAAAATTTTTCCAACGTTTTTAAACCAACAAATTTCCACTCAAATAAAAATTCCGCAGTTGAAGTGTAATTTTTCGAAAGAGGAAAAAACAGCATAGACCTTTATATGTATGTGTATGCGTGAAATTGTACCTTTACGTTACAGAACTAACCTCAGAATGCCTGCGCAGGCGCAAGCTTAAGCTAGTAATACTTTCTGCTGCTGAAATGTCAAAGAATATTTGTACATTCTGGCAAATTATGACAATTAAAATATTACAATTCGTAATTACTACGTTTATATGCTAAAAATCCTTGATGAGTGATTTCAATGTATATATGTATGTATGTTTTAAAAGTATGTTGATGACACCAGTGTGCATATATTAATATATGTGTATGTGGTATTTATGCAATTAAGTTAGCGATAAATGTAATTAGTTAATATTTATTTAACCAACAAATTAATAATAGTAATAATTAAAAATATTTATTATTTTCTTTTCTTAGTTATTTATAAACGAAAATAATTATTTCGTAAAAATGTATGTACTATGTATTCAAACCGCTTACAAATAACTGCAAAACAAATATAAAACCAAAGAAAATAATATGAAATACCTGTCCTTACGTAAAATGCATAAGTTGTACTAAGGCTATAAGTATAATAATTATGACAATAATAAGTGTTAATTGGGCTTAAGTATTAATGTAAAGGGTTGCCGTAGACTTACGGTCCTCGAAGTAAAGTTAAAGAAAAGCAAAAAGTGCTGTTAAAATTATTTTTTATAATTAATTATATAATTATTTGATTGTTTACGCGATTCTTTCAAATATTTTTTAAAAAATTCTCACTTTCGTTTAAAACACCACTCTTTATGCAACATATTCGCCGGACAGCTCTAACAAAAACCTTTCGATTGTTAAGTACTGTTAGTGCTTAAGTGGAAAACCAAATAAAAAATCAAACTTATTCGCCAAAATAAAATGAAAATTGTGCAAATTTAAACCAAAAAAGCTACATACGAATACAAGCGGTACTATAAATGTGCAAAAATAATTAATTTTTTGTTTAAGTAATTAAAAATAATGAATGTTTTTTAAAACTAACACTAATAATATTGAAATGAAAATTCGAAATAAATCATAAAACATTCGCTTATGCTTCGTTGAACTTGGAACTTATAAGCACGGAGCTTTTACTGCCGTTCATTGCTAATATTTATAAGTTCTAATATCATTGTAATTTATTTGTAGGCTTCAACGATATATAAGTTATTGATTTTGTTTATGTTTTGTTATAATAAATTCAAATAATAGTAGTGGGCAAGCAATTACAATATTTATTCACTTCATACATATGTCTAAAGTATTTATTAAACTATTTTGTTATGAAAAAGTATTATCAAAGGAAATACTAAACTAAGCACACTAAATACAAATTTCTAGTATGGAAACGGTATGTATTAGGTGGTGTTTATGGTATTAAGATTTTTGTTTTATTATTTTATATACAAAAGTAGGGTTTACTGCAGGTATTATATATGTATGTATGTATGTATATAAGCCATGTTTCGAGGTGTGAGCAACAGATGTAGCAAAAATTTCGTAGAAAAGGTGTTCAAAACAGCGGTTTTTATGTGAGTAATAATTTATGCTAATTCAAATAGGTTGGTATATGTATGTTCAATTTGAATTTATTTTAATGGCTTTTAAAGCTTTTCTTAAAGATCTCTTCCGCCATAGAAAACCACAACATGCAGGCGAGAGTGTTGAGTATTGCTTATACTTTGCTTTGGGCGCTTTTAATTATTAAAATTTACTTTCTTCGGGCTGTTTTTGCAAACATATTTACAAAATTTGTCAAAAAATAAGCATTTTTTACGTTTGAAAAATACTGGTTTTGAAATTCGATATTAAAACCAGTTTTCTGAAGTACACGGCAGCAACAAAAATTCACGGCTGCAAAAATTTTGCGTAAAATTCGATTTTTGGTCAGTCAATATATGTATGAGTAAAATATGAAAATAAGAAAACACCCTTTCAAAGCTTGTGTTCGAATTGTCCAATTTAATGTAGCGACATTTTTCAACTTTTTTTGAAATAGTAGCGCTCTACAGCAGTTACTAGTTTGCTTAGAAAATATATGTAATTCATTTGGAGCATTTGCGCCACTTTCAGTGGAGTTTCTCTTGTACCCAGACCGCTTTGGGGGATCAAACGAACACAAAACGATCTTTTTGAGAATGAAAAATAAGTGATGTGCTCATATGAACTCTGAATATCTCGCTTAAATGTATAATTTCATTAGGAAAGTGTTCATAACTTCTATATTTTCGCCGCAATTCAGTTAACGGCACATATACTATACATATTATGTATGTATGTACGTAAAACTACTTGTAGGTCATGTCGGTATGTATGCATGTAATTGGCATGTATATGATTATATATGCGTTAAATTGTGTGTAGTATGTATTTTGTTTTGTTGTTGTTGTCATGTTTATCTAAATTAAACGCAATCAAGTCGGTGGTTTAAAATTCTAATTCTCATTATTTATATAATTATTGTTATATGCAATGTTATGTCATGTTTAATGATTAGTACTATTAATATATGTATGCTTTTCTTTAATTGTAATATCTTTTTTTGTTTTTGTTTTCTTTTTTTTTTACTTTTTCACTTTGCCTGCAACTCGGTTATAACTTATGAGATATAACATTTGTAGGTATTACTTTTACCACTTTTTGTTGTGTTCTTTTTTTGTTGTTTTTGCTACTTCGTTTAATGCTCTGTTTATTTGCTTAAAATTAAATATATATGTTAATTTTCCAACATTTTTATTATTATTATTTTATTGAGTACATGCGCTTATGTCATTTGGGCGCAGGACAAATGCGAACGGCGCACACAAAATGTTAAGTTTTTGTTTTCGTAATAATACTTAAGAACGGCATTTGTTTAACAATAACAAATACACAATTTACATATGCCATTGAGTTTACTTCTGAAATTGACAAATGCATTTTAGGCAATGCGCGCGCAAAATGTAAAATTGCCATTTGCAGCCACTAAGAAGTTGCGCATATCGAAATTTCGCCTTAATTTCTTATAATTCCTTATATATATGTATGTATTCATTGCTTTGAGTCACTTATAACTAAATACATGTATGTTTATATGTTTGTAGCTTTAATTATTATGCGTATAGCACTGCAGATTTTCAGCTGTTTAGCGCTGCTATACTCTCTAGAGTCTGTCTTTTCAAATAATTATGAACTATTGCAATTTATGTGTTGGCGTGTCTTTAATTACCAACAGAAAACGCGTTAATTCTTTCTTTTTGTTGCTAAACAAATGTCTTTCGCGCACTCTGGCCACTTTGCCCCAGCACTTGCGCTTGCAAATGAGCTTTTTGTTTACGTTGGCTTAAGCTAAATAACTAGCAAAGAAGCGCGCGCATAACTTGAGCTTAAATTCATATACATATGTAATAATAAAGATAATAATAAGCATTTTATACACTTGTGGTGTGTTTTTATTCTTCTTTTCTTTTTGTTTAAATATAATTCAAGGTGATATTGAGAACTTAAAATGTATGTCGTAGTCAGCGTCTCAATAAATTAATTAACAAATTCATTACTCAAGCATACCACATAAACAACTCTGCATTTATCACAAATTGTTGTAATTGTTGCAACGCACATGCGCACACACCCATTTACAGCGTGCGCTCAAAGAAATGTATTGTGGCTTAGCGCGCATGCATTAGTGAGAATGACATTGATTTATTGCTATAAATATAAATATATTTCCTTTTTTTCCAATGAAGAGTATTTTTACTTCTGCACTCTCCATTTGCTTGGTGAAAAAACAAAACAAAAAACGCACAATTCGTACTTTTAAATTTTGAAATAAATCCAATTCGCATGCTACGCTTTAGACATACATGCCCATGCCGTACATTTGACTCCAGTCAACGCCCTGAAAGCTGGACATGTCCACATTGGTTAGCGCATAGCTCTGATATGGATTGGCTGCGGCGGCGGCGGCGGCCGCGCTCAATGGGTTGCCGGCGACTAAAGCTGCTTGCTGTGCAGCGGCCGCGGCGAGCGGGTGATGTGCCGCTTGGGCGCCGTGCGCGTTCGCTGCGCCACCTGGGCCGGTAACGGTGAGGGCGTTGTGTGCGCTCTGTGCAGCGGACACGCCTTGTTGGCTGGCTGCGTTGTGTTGCTGTACTGCAGCAGCGGCGGCAGCATGGGCAGTGTGTTGCTGTTGAGCGGCGGCAGCAGCATTCGCGTGCTGTTGTTGTTGTGCCGCGACATGTTGCTGCTGAGCCTGTACCAAGGCGTTGGCGGCGGCAGCACTCGTCGGTATGGGATACGGTGCATATCTGTTGGGAGATGAAACAATAAAATATTACAAAGGGTTCAATAAGCATTTAGTAGGATTAATTCGAGAAAGAAACGCTTACCTGACGCTGTGCAAGGCCTGTGGATATGTGGTTAGCAATTTGCCAAAGCTAGCTGGATTGGCGGCGACCGCAGCGGCGGCGGCATTTTGTACTTGGAAGGGTGACTGCGAGATGAGCGCTGCCTGCTGTGCAGCTGCTGCTGCAGCGCCATTAGCGGCATGCAGTTGCAATGGAGATGGCGCTTGCAACATGGCCAATGAGCTCATTGTGGTGACGCCGGCGCGTGTACCAATCAATTGACCCGGTGCGGTCGGTAAAGGCACACCCAATGTGCTCAGCATAATACGTTTCTGCAACAGCTGTGCAGCAGCTGGTGTGACAGCCTCCTTGGGTTGTGCTTTCTTGCATTCGACCTTCTTGTTTTTAATAGTGTGAAAGTGTATTTCACAAACGCGATCCACAACATCCTCATTTTCGAATGTCACAAAACCGAAGCCGCGATGACGTTTCGTCTGCTGATCCATCAGCATCACGGTCTCCTCCACAGTGCCGAATTGGTTGAAATAGGCTTTCACCTCATCAGCGGAGGTGTCCTGCGAGACGCCACCAACGAATATCTTCTTTGTTTTATTAGCTTGGCGTGGCCGATTTTTGGGTGTGGCATGCTTGGGATCGATTTTCTTGCCGTCCAGTGTGTGTATGGGCACCTGTAGGACTTTATCAACGCTACAGGGCTCTTGGAATGTAATGAAACCAAAGCCGCGACTACGCTGTAAGTCATAACAACGGCAAGTAAAGCGAAATCGATTTCGTGTTGAAGATGGAGATGGAGGGAGAAAGCCAAAATTGTTTATATTAGTAAAAAGTGTGGAGATTGTAATAAGTACTAACGAGAGATAGCTACTAAAATACGAATACATTATTTTAATAAGAAAACATCTGTTGCAACTAAGTTCAACTAAATCGCACAACTGCAGTACGCAAGAGCAATTCAAGTCAATTCAATTTAATCAACGCTAGGCAATTTATAATATTTGGTTTCTGCTTTTATAATTTTCGCAAGTAGTAAAGGAGTACGAGTATAATTAAATTGCAATTGTACTTTGGTTATAAGAAACTTTTAAATTAATACGTATATTTTATATGTAGTTAAGAAGTTCAATTCAATTGATGGAAATAAATACTATGCGTAGAAGTAAAAAAAGACGTTAAAAACGATTTACTTTATATGTATATACTCTATATATATATATATTGGCTGTGTAAATCCGTAAATATAGTCTAGTAGTCAAACAACTCAAACATAACCTAGACGCATAATCTATACATGGATACAAACAAATTACGTGTCTAACCCTAAACCAGAACGTTTCGAATTTTTTTCCAAAGCACCACAACACAATTTAAGGGTTTCGAGTAATTTTTAGCATCGCTAAATCCACGATGATCACAGATTTCGGTGAATAAGTAATTCACATAATAAAAAACTGTGGATGGGAGTCAAACATCTTACATAGCACACATGAATATTTAATTTTGAGTTAAAATTTCTTCTTATTTGCTGCTAAAACGGTTTGTTAAATCTGTTATTTTTTTTTTTAATTTCGTGGTAACTAATAACGGTCGTACAATCACCCAAAAAGAGCCACCTAGGCAAGACAAGTTTTTAATAACCTGCTTCAAATACCAAAATTTTCATATATAAATTTGCAATTTCGAAAGTTCAACAAATTCTAGGGGTAAAGCTAACTTTTCTTTCGCACCGAAATGTTTTCTAAATGTATATGTGTGTATGGAGTTTCTAGTACTCGACAAGGATTAACAAAGAACATTAGATGCAAAAGTATAATTTTCCTCTTTTAATTTGTAAAAACAAAAAACATAAACTATTAATATAAAATTAAAGTTGTTTTGGAATTACGTATACATTTTAGTCAGGAACACGATGGACAAATAAAAATGTAAACAAATATGGCAAGGGCCTAAGGGGTAAAAAGTCTACAAAAACTTACAAATTAAATATTTTTAGAAGTGTAAATCGAAATATACCGGGCTAAAGTTTTTCTAGGTACTATTTACACTCATACATGCATACACACTCACACACCAGCGGAGACACGCTCAAAAACAAGTACCCAGGAATTGTCAGCCTAACAACAGACTTGCCTTTAGACCAAATTGAACGCTACATAACAAATACTTTTATATAACTATATAAATGGGTTTAGTTACTTATACGAGTATATAGATGTATGGTTGAATAAATACGCTTAAATGATAATTAAAGTTTTACGCTAATGGAGCGCCTAATTTATAGTCTAAGGATACACACACATATATCTCTTTTAAAGCCGCTTACAATTTCACTTGCTGAAAACTAAAATTGTATACGCCCACGACCCTACAACTTGTACATGAGAGTGGCTACGTTTAATAAGCTTCCTTTAAGAAATTGTAAAACGAGTTAGTAAGACCAGCACACCTTATTAAATATTCGGTATGTCTTAAGGACGTAAGCATTAATACTATTACGTTGTTAACAATAAATTACAATATATTATAAATGTGGCTGTATTATATTCACACAAAACAATACATAATTAGATATTACATAATTAGAGCGCAAAGGTACACGCGCTCTGTTACAATCATTTAAGGAACATTTTTACAATTACAATAAGAAAAAAATGTTTCACAACTATTTTTTTGGCGCTTACAGCTAAACGCTTTAACGAATAATACATTTTTGGATTAAACTATCTAAGGTACAAACTTTAAATTTTTCACTTTTTCTTGTTCCCTTCTAAATTAGCAGAAATTTTATTATCTATTACAATCAATTTATATTAAATGGTTGTATATGTATATGTAGCTTTGCTTTTGTACATATGTATATACACAAATATGTACCTAAATTATGTATATGCGAGAGACAACTAATTCAAAATATTCGTCTAATATGCCGCTAGATTATTTACGATTGTTTAATACTTATTTTCTTTATTGTTGCGCATTACGCTTACTTATGGCTAACGAAATAAAAGTACTAAGAGAAAGTAGCTCTTTTTCAAAGCTTCGACACTTGAGCCATTCATTTTAGGCTACAGTTTAGTTAATTTATTCTAAAAGTGAGCTTGATAAATTTACATTTTGGCTTATATGAAAAAAATCAAGTTGCTAAATAAAAAGTCAACTTTTAAATAAATAGGACTATTTGAAAAGTTATGCAAAAAATGTTTTAAATAGTTCTGCAATATATAAATTTACTAAGAATAAAATAAAATTTGCACTCAAAAATATAAGAAAGCTAGCTAACTATATTATATTCATTGACTAGAAACTGAACTGCAGTAAGCAAAGAAAACAGACTAATTACAGTACGAAAAAGGGTTTAAGGATATGAAAAATAAAACTTTAAGACTATTTAGTACAACTGCTGCTAGAATAACAGTCAACGTTCGGTCTATCTTGGTTTATACATATATGTTGAGACCCTGGCTAAGGCATTAATTGATACTTCAATACGCCCAAAGGCATATTTATAAAGCACATACAATTATTAATAAGTTTAAAAAACTAATTAATTTTAGTACTAAATGTTATAGATTTAATGCATAACGTTAGTTTAATTAAAATAAATAGACGAATAGGAAGCAAGAAAGCTAAAATATTTATATAAAGGCGCCTTTTGGTTAATATTTTAATTATTTAATATTTAACTGGCATATTTGCAGTTTTGTATTATTTGCATGAAATCATTTTTCTTTGCCTCCAAACTGACTTCAATTTAAATTTAAACTAATGTTATGCAAGTTTTAGTATTTTTTCAAAGAAAAATATTTTTCGCAACAGATTTGAGTTATGCATTACAATATTTTTCTAGTAAGAACATCAGCTATAGACTTGAAGTTAAATGCTTACAGGAGTTAGAAATACAAACCTAGAGTTATATGTTGTAACTAAATTTCTCGTTATAATTTTATTTTACACGTACATATATATGCATAAGTACACTAAAGTAGTATGAGTTACAGAATTGTACAATTCAACATTTGTCGACTTTCATTATTTTGAGCAACTGCTAAAATGCTCTAACACAATTAACACTGGTAAATAAATACATTTCCTACTCAATATCATATATTAAAACGATGAAGTTATTATTTTTTGAATTGGTTACAATATACAATCTCTTTTTAATTATTTTATGTATTACCGAGGGGTGATAAGGCACAAAAGTTCATTACAATTATAGGTAAATTTACAGCTTTGGGGATCAATAGTTTATAAATGGTGGTTGTATAAATATTAATTAAATTTAAATACTCAATATACTATTGGAAAGTTACGAGTACACTGCGATTGAGTCCTACTTATAGATTTACGGGTAATTTGCTTTAATGAGTTTTTAAACAAATACGATTACAATTTTATATTTGTCAATGTTTCATATGCGACAGTTATGTGAAAAAATGTTGTAGACAAATACCTATGATTCTCGAAGCAGAACTTGTCAAACGAGTGCGCAGACTGTGTTGAGCATATGCAAAGTGAGTAATGTTGCTTCTCAGCGTAACTCCAGTATTGTGCCTGAAAGCGAGCTTCTTTGTTCAGCATTTTCTCATAGTTATCCTTTAATGCTTGCAGCTCAACCAGTTTTGGTGAATGCGAGTAGTAGCTGTTGTTTGTGCGTAATCCTGTCGCGCAGCTGCCATAGTACTCTTCTTTATTTTTGTGTTTGCGCTTCACCGCGGCCATTGACTCAGGTATGCCACAATTTCAGTTGTAACGCACACAAAAAATTAGCATTGTTCAACTGGGTATTCCATGCGCATGCGTTATGTACCTATCCTTGCTTGTGCCGGCTTAACCGCTAATATATTTTGCCTGCTGACTGTGTTTTCTCTAAATTCAGTACAAATCCATAGTAATGTTGTTTTTAATAACGTTAATAAATTAAATTCGACAGCGTCAGTTTAGAAAATACATAACCCACTGCTTTCGTTTCGATTTTACCATAGCTTACTTGATAAATGATTAACTACACCACTACGTTTGTTTATGTTTTACATTTTCTGTTGGATATTAGCTGAACCGAAATTTTGTACGGATTTTCGGGTCGTCAAATTTTTATTACCATTCAGTTGTAATATAATTATTCTATATATGATATACCTGAATAGTAATGTGCAAATTGTTTTCCTGATTTTTTGAATATTACTATAACTTAAAGTTTAGATAATGTTATTTAAGCTTCCTGTCATTTGAAATAATTTCATGAACTACGTGATGCTACTTTCAAAATATATAAAATATGAGCAGTTAAATATACATATGTATATAAAATATAAAAATATAATTTTCGATATAACCAAATTTCATCCTTAACACAACATTGAAGACAGGTGTGTTTTTGCCTTATCCGAAACACGAAATATATATTTGGCTAGTGTGCAAAAGCAAGCACACTTCCCAGTATGCAAAAACAAACAAACAAGGTCACACAAAGAGTAAAGTAGTACGTTTAGAATAAAGGAATGCATAAGAGCAGAACAGCACGGAATTGTGAGGGCAATATCAAAAGTAGTGAAGGAAACTCATTTCTCAGAGTCGCAAAACCGAAAACTTGTAAATAAATTTTGAACGAAGCGGCAGGACATGTCGAAATTGAATGAATAAATAAAAAAGCAACGTACAAAAGGTAGCAAAGCAGGCACAATAAGCTGTAACAGGAGTAGACGAGCTGAACCGCAGACAAGTAAAGAATAGCAGTACCGAATGTACTGTTTTAAATTCCTGTTTTTATTTCAATTCCAAATTATCCTGTGCCATAGCCCTACAACGAAGCCCAACTGTGCGCTGACGCGGCATGCCACGCAAGGGCGAACGTTTTATACGCTTATAAGTATGTACGTTATATTGTAATATAACCAATTGAATTGAACAGCTGTAATATTGCGCCTGCGCGTTGCCGCCGGTTTTTATATAGTACAATAATACAATCGGCAAGCCAACAATATATTCGAATCAATGGCAGATGTTTGCGTCAGTTGGACGCGGTGTATACAGTATGAGCGCGCGCTAAATGTTTACAATGCGCCGGAGTGACGAACAGTTGGTTTGATTTGAGTCACAGGGGCGAATGCCCTACATTCATGCTTTGAACATTTTTTATAGCAGGACATTTTGAATTATGACAAATTGCATTTTCTAAGGTTGATTAAATGTAGGTTTCATATCATAATAGGAGTTGTAAGATTGCTTACTTCTTATGAGTTTTGTTTATTTTCGGAAACTCTTCTGCGTAGCTTGACAGCACTACAGGTAAAACGCAGCTTTCTTACAGCTGCGCGTAGCATTCGGGAACCTATTACAATACAACGGATTCTATTAATTTGAATGCAGTATTGTTCCTATGTTGTTGTTGCGCGCTCATACTGCAGAGGTAAAATAAAATGAAAAAGGTGCAGCTGCTTGCCAATTTAGACGGCTGGCAGCTCCTAAGTACATAAATGGTACGTTGCCAGCCTACCACGTAAGAAAATACAAAACCATACATGAAGTAGTAGTAGAAATATGATTAGCAAAGGTAAATCAAGTATTTTAGAAAAATTTTACAGATGAGGACAAACATTGCTACACCCAAAGCCATCGTAGGCAGCCATTGAATAGTAATAGTAGACATAACAAATAAAAATGCTTAGGTAAATATTGTAAGTAGTAGTAGTATTGTAATGAAAAAGTATTCCTCCGCATCAACGCTAGAAAGGAGAACACTACGTGCTTACCTGTGTCACGGGATCCTTCATGATTAGCACATCGGTGACGGTGCCGAAAACTCCAAAGTATTCCTTTAGTTTTTCCGACGATGTTTGCCAACTGAGACCGCCAACAAAAAGTTTGCCTGGTGCTGGATCTGTGGTGGAACTGCCATTAACAGGCGTCGATCTGCCAGAAGAGCTGCCCTTTACAACAGCACCATTGGCGGTGCCATTATTACCACCAGCAACTGCTCCAGCATTACCATTCAACAGTACCATGGTGTTTTGTTGCGCCTGTTGTTGTTGCTGCTGTTGTTGTTGTGCGGAAGCGTTGTTATTTGTAGTATTCTGCTGTGACTGTTGTTGCGCCTGTGCTGCTGCTGCTGCGGCTTGTGCTTGAGCAGTCTGTTGAGCGGCGCTATTCTGTTGTTGCTGTTGAGCCGATTGACTCTTTAGAACTGCAGCTGCTGTATTGGTCAATGTACCATTTACAGCCGCAGCATTGACCAGCACATTGTGTAGGTCACGGTGTTGTTGATCGATGAGTCCAGCAGCGGCTGCGGCTGCAGCTGCAGCAGCATTATCAATGGGATTGCTGTGTGGAAAGAAAAATGTTGGATTGGTTGCAGATTCTTCCTTTATACGTGCCGCAGCAAGAGGTATAGTATGAGGATGGTGTTGTAACATGGTAACGCCTTCTTTTATGGCGTGCACTTCACGTCTAAGCTGAATTTTGAAGGATAACGGCGTCGTACTCGCGAAAACGGTGTGTGTCCAGCTGATTTGGACTATTAATAGCGTGAAAGTGAGGTTAGCATACAGGTGGCGACCGCGAATACAAAATTAATCGAACGAATTGTCTTGCAAATGCTATAGTTTAGAAATTTTAGATAACTATTAAATTACGCGTTTACCAAATAACGTCTCTCAGTTCAGAAGTCTTGTACGTTGTAAAATTTTCAATTTTTCCACACGTTGAGAAAAATAAACAGCAACGCTTTCCACACGGTTGCCCTAGGTAACTACACAAAGCGGTTGCTCAGTTATTTTCTTGTAGAATATTTTCTGTTTTCAAGTGAACTTTATGGAGTAGGGAATGTTGTGTTTTTATTGTTATATTATATTTCTTGCACATATGTATACAAATTGTAGAATATATCTAAATAACACTTGCCGTATCACTATGACGATTGTTTGGTTTTTTCTGCACTATAACCGGTTATCTAATGTTTTTATGCAACAAATGTGATGTCAACATGCAATTTATTCGAATATTATTCAATATGAAATTATCGTAATGCTCCCAAAAATTTACAAATTCACAACATTCTTCAATACAATTTCTTCCCTTTTAAAATATGTTTGGCTTCAAGCATTTGCTTTTATACTCGTCCACTATTTGTCTGTACATTCGCAGTACGAAAAGCCGTGTAATCCTCGCATACATGTTGCTGCAACATGTTCGTTCACTCAGGTAGTTTTATAAGCATAGCGGATAGCACATGCGCTTTATTGCTGAGTACGTATGAAGGATCGACAACATGTTCGGCGCAGTGTTAGCAAATGACATTTCGCCTTTCATGCATGTAGATCAAATTTCTACAAAAAGGAATATGCTTTTTGGAGACTTATCGTATATATTCAGAACCTATTTAGCAATATAGCAATTTCTTAAACAATTTGTATTTGACAATATTAGGGTGTTAGCAAAGAAACCTAAGTGCGCCTTATTTGCTCTACCACTAATTTCTCGAAACTTGTTCTAGACCATACCGCTTGTAGTTCTCACATTATGCGGCTTAACTTGCGAATTTCTTGCGACCCTGCGGATTGCACTTACGCGCGACGACGTATGGTAAGCGCTAATAAAATCATTTTATATAAAGCAGAGGAAAAATTGAAACATTTCAAAATTTAGTTACTTTGGTAAAATGCCCTATGAAGATTACACCCGCCTTCTCAAAAATAAGCCTCCACCAATAAAAAAGGTGCGTCCATCTCATATCCGTGACCAAATGATAAACTTTGCCGTTTTGTAACGAAAATATTTTAATATTTACAGTTGCGCACCTACAATCAAAGATACGTTTGGCCAGCAGGCTTGGTTGACGCCTTGAAAGATGGCGAGTTTTGAAAATTGCTTGTTTTGATATTAACATTATAAATTTGAGATTTGTCAAAATTTTATATACAAATGCAACTGTAATTTTTATATTCGCATATATGTACATAAGTATGTTTATAACAATTTCATTTACACCGTTCGAAAACAACTTTTTTTTATAACAGAAAATATAACAGTATTTTTTGAATGCATCACAAAAATCAAAATTTCTGATAAGAAGAACGCTCTAAAAGTACACAAGAGTTCACAAGCTAAAGTTTTACTTTCAGCTCTCTTTTCTTTTTTCAAGAAGCAAGTTTTTATCAGAAAACAATATGGATGTTTATTTATATAAAGAATATGTATGTATGTATGTATGTCTGAACATATTTTTATAAGTATGTTTTGAGCAGAGATAATAGTTTTGTGCTCTGGTTTCGTTCTTACTTTTTTTAATTTTTGGCGTTAATTTTAGTAGTCATATTTCCTAGATACGTATCAGTTTTAACTAAATATGTACATACATATATAAGTTGTTCTAGAAAGTAGTATCTTACTCCAGTTTAGTAATTTCTATCAAAATAAGCTTGTAATTAGTTAATTAATTTTCATAATTTTAAGTTTTCGAAAAATATTTTTCAAAAAAAAAACAACTAATTTGAATTTTTCTTTGCAAATTGAAATCTTTCCAGTTATCGCCACTTTTTATCATAGTTGGTGGAGCGGTTTTGGGTCTATTTTATGCAATCGTGCGAAACGGTCTGTCACGTGACGATGTGCGGTAAGTTAATTATATAATAAATATGTAAACTTAGCAAGGGCAAACAAAATTCAGGATGGGTTAGACTAATTTAAAAAATTATAGGTGGATAATGAAAGAGGATCTAGTTAAAGTTTGCTATGTGTGAACACAACCTTACGCCCACATATTAATTAATTAATTAATTGCTATTATTTTTTTACCAACAGTTTCTATTCGAGTGGCAAAATGAATTGCGAAGACGTGGAAAAGTCCGGACCCAGAAAGGTGAGTGCTTGTTGGTATTTTAAGTTTTTAATAATATAATTTTAATTTTATCAAAAAATATTTTTTGCAGTTTCTGGTATTTAATCAAAAATACAAAGTACCTGAAGGTTTGAAGGAAGCACTTGCCGCCATTGAGGAGCCAGCGGAAGAGAGGACAAAGAAGTCAAAGTAAAAACTGTCCACGGCTAATAGAAGAGTACTGGCTTATTGTACAATGTACTACAATTAATAAATAATACTACTTAATGTTAAGAATTAGAAAGCGCTTACAGTTGAAGTGAACTGATTGAGTTACAGTTAAGAGTGCAGTGAAATTGTATCTATGCGTTACCACGTAAAAATTGTGTATTATATGTATAAATTTATTTTTTTACTTGAAAATGCACACAAAGAAGGAGGGTTAATATGCATTTTACTATGCGACGATGAAGAAATGTGTAACTACGAAAAAAGAACGCTAATGAAATTGTCCTAATTTTGCATTTGTGTCGTTTGAACGAAACGTTAAGCAAAACACGAGCTCTTAGTTTATGTTGTAAAAGTATTTATGAAATTTTTTATATAAGTTTATTTTCTATTTGTTAAGTATATATTGATTTGTTTCTACGTATTAAAGTATTTATATGCACATATATGTAAGTGCGTGTGTTTAATAAAACAAGTAATTTTACATGTGTCTGTTTTTAAATATTTTTGAATCAGTTTTAAAGGATTCACTTAGGAAGATAACGGTAAATACGTATGCATATGCCTTTTAGTTCATCACAGCAATACACTTTTTTGGAATTAGGTCGACTCAAAGAAATAATATATAATACTTACCTATTCACTAACTTCTCTAACATATATTGAAATTATTAATATTCAAAAAAAGAAACGTTTTAATCTCTATTCATAGAGCAATCAAAAACTCCTACAACGAGTACAAAAAGCACAGACCCAACTCGGAATGAATAAAATGTCACAAAATGTTAAGATATCACACTAACAGAAGTTAGCACTATTCCTAACAGTGATTCTAACATTAGCAGTGCTAATGAAGAGCATGTTTAAGCAAAGAATGTTAATAACTATTCATTAACATGAAGGAACATTCATGCTGGAATGAACATTAACATTATGTGCATTTTCATAACATTAATGTATATGCTTATGGATTTTATTAACTGCACCGTGCATTAATATGTTTAATTGTTTATAATAATTCAATATTTTATGGCGACTTAAGAATTAATTTTATATATTCGTAAAGAAATGAATTCATCTAAAGAAAAGGTCGTTCAGCCGATAACAGAGCTAATATAGTTTACAGAAAAAAATCATTCGTCAAATAAATGGATACGTATGTTCCTACAACCGACGATCTTGTTTCAACATCCTGAAGGACATGCCGTTCGGCAATCAAAAATGTTTATTCGAACGCACAAATCATTTAATTGAGTATGAGGGACGAACGAGCGTGTTTCGTGATGAAAGTGAATACATACATACATACATACATTTATTTAGGCGTATATGCAGTATTTCCTCTAGCAAAGGAATGCATTGGCAAGGATACTTCGTAATATGATAACCATGTACACACAATGTATAAATGTACGCTAGGCCACATACGAGTATTGGCAAATTAGTAAATTGTAATGCATACCTTTGTTAAAAAACCTACTGCGGTCGGATGTAAATATGTATCCAAGCCTACGTCGATATGCATGTCTGCACCCGCTGTTATTCGACTCGTTCCCCATTGTCAGGACAACTGTCGATAACAATGGTCTAAACGAGTTAAATACCAATACATACACAAGAGAAGAGTGCAATTTGCATGCCTGCATTATGTAGGTAAATATGTATGTATGTGTGTAAGTAGATATGCATATTACTAAGAAGTCGGTAGCAGCTCCCACTCTATAGCTATACATATTTTGTTAATTATGTATATAAATTTGCACTTACATACATATGTATGTATGAACATGCACTTAAGTACATACGTATTGTTGTAGGTAATTTGATCCGTGCACATGCTCGGATTAACCCTTCGATTAATAAAGTTTGCTTGCTTAGTAATAGGTGCATGGAATATATTTCCAAACTCACCATAAATAATTTTGTATTGATTGCAGATATTTCCTTTAATTTAATTAATATATAGGAAACCAATATCGAAATCAGTATCGGTAAACTCTTTGAGTTACTATCCATATGCTAATATATGTACATATGTATATATATTTTTTGTGATGATAATTGGAAAAAATATGCTTATGCTGACTGTAAGCCAAGCTTGAAGATTTTTGTTTATTTAAATCGCCAAAAAGACTCTTGTGGGCATAAACATATCACTGAAAGTTCTCCAATATAGATTCAGGATCATCTGATTCTAACGAACTACTTCATTGTTAGATTTATTTCCGGCCTCGAAAACTATTATATAAGCGTGAGGAGTAACAGGGTTGTACAGCCAGTTACTACGCTGAGTGTTTTAGTCTGATACTTTCTGGTTTTAATTGGTTTAATTGAATGAAACGGTACAACAATCCTAGTTACAATCAACAAATAGGTGAACCAAACGTTTAAGGTTGACTGAGAGGATTCGACAGGCCATTTAATATCGGAGAATCTAGTTGGCAGTGTCGAAATAGAAATATCCCTTTTCGTGATATGAATCCCTGAGAATGATTGGTATGTAAGCAAATGACACCTGAATTAGTTAGAAGGGCAAAAAGTAGCACACAAGTTAATTAAAGCACCCTTTACTACTACATACGCACATATCTTTTAACTGCAATTAAACTCTACGCAGCAGTAGACGAAAAAATCATAATTGAAAACAAACATTTTGCTTGTGGTGTAAAAGAAAAACAGACATATGAACATATTTACATATGTGTGTGTGTGCAGGATGTCACTAAAGTTATAAGCGAGTTGAGCGATGTGTCGTTGTAGTGATGTTGCTGCCAGTGTACTTGCCTCCTGTTTGTGTTGCTGTTGTTGGCAGCCTGTCAGTTTTCACACAGTCAAACTAAAGCAAAGAGGATGCTGTAGGAGCCTTAGGCGTAACGCCTAATAAACACACGCTCTCCCATACATACATACATACATATATATCCACACACAGCTTCGCAAATTTCTGAAATCCCCCCACATCGGGCCGTGAGTGGATACAGAGCGGAGTTGCATGGAGCAAATTATAAGAGCAATTGTGAATAGAGATTGAGTTGGCTATGGGTTTTCCAAGTGAAAAATCGTTTATCGTTCCATTGCGCAGGCGCTCTAATGCCACACTTCAATCACTTTCCATTATTGGAACATTAAAAGCATGGAAAATTTTCGGCGAAATGCTCAAAATGTGTTGAGCATAAGAATTCGTTTCACCAACACTCAGGTATGGTGTGTATTACTCATAGCAATAAACAACAACGAGCACAATTATGTGTTCTACATACAATGAAGTGAACGCTCCCTTTACAACAACACAAAAAAATATAAAAGAAGTATATGGCGTGGGTATCCAGTTGGGGTATGAATCGCATTGTGACACAAAGAAAGTAGATAAATACATAGATGAATATTTGCGATGCTTCAATTGCCATTAGAGGGTTATCGATTTATTATGCTCAATTTCAACGCAACGCGCGTAGCACCGTGGAGCCAACATTTGGCTTGCATTCAAATGTGTGAAAATGGTTAGCGATTGATGCCGCGGACTTTGATTTGCATTAGGCAATGGAGCAATATTCCTTAAAAATGCATATATTTGTATCTGTATGCGCATTAATATGTATGGCACATAAGATAAAAATCGAATGGTTCCGCTACATAAATGCAATTTTGACGCGAGCGAAGTGCAGGCGCTTGACTCAGGCCAATGCTGCGGTTGCAAAGGCTGGCTGCTTGCTTGGCTTACATTGCAAATGGCAAAGTAATTCAATTCAATCGCTGAAAGCGTTTAAATGACACAAGTTGGCAGATAAAAGCGTATTTGAGTGGACGTAGAGCGTGTGTGAGGGTGTACATTATACATCTGTATGCACATAAAAAACGTTGCATACTGCAAGGCGCTATGGGCTGATACATTTAGGTACTTAATTGCATGTATTGACATTATTACATGTATTTTAATAATACAGTTGATGCATTTCGAGAAGAGCCATCATTAGTTCACAAAGGGAGATTATTTGATTGAAAAATACAATTTTCTGCTCGGGAAAATAATATTATTGGTAATATATGATATCGCAAAATGGTTGTGAAGGCTGAGATTGAAGATGGAAATATTAAATTAAAAAAATATTAGACATGAGGCATCTGGAGTTGGCTTCTAATTGGCATACAGCTTATGGTAAAGGTTCCAAATGAATGTTCATATTATATTTTCCGATATACAAGGCTTCTTCAGCTGTTTTCGTATAATCTGTAGTAAAAAAAATTTTGATCTTGCTTCTCATGTCATTGTTGCATAAAATTTAATGATATGATTATATCAGAAATACACTTGAAAAAATATTTAAATATTTTCACTGATTGATAACATGATTTATATGTTCAGCCACATCCGATGGTACACAGCAACATCAGCTGTATCCCTGTTATTATATCTGAAATGTTATAATAAGTCTTTTTTTTATTTTATGACCACTCTCTCATATTAGCAAGCAAACGTTAAACTGAAAATTTCGGAAGGTAATATAGCTGACTAATTGCTCCTAACCGTTAAAGATAATATTGACTAATTTATCTTATGAATTATTTATTTGTATCTAGTAGATACTACATTTATTGAGTGCCATATAAATTCGTGACGGTGTGTATATTGTTCACGGCAGTTATTTCTAATTATATTACGTAATAAAATTTATAACTTTATTTTATTATGATAATACCTAACGGAAGCCATTCATTTGCTTTAGTACTCATAACTACCATACCTCATGATATGATCTGCTTTCTTGCAAAAGTACTCTAGTTAAATTCAATACAAGAGACCGTATAGATAGCAGCTTGCCACTCTGTTGCTATGCAATTATAGCTGCCTTCGATTTGTCTGCTCACTAACTTTGTGTGCTGTTCAGTAGTAAACTATCTACTAGAAAAAAATACGTCAATTATCGAATTGACTTAACATAAGAGAGAATGTGCAAACCTTATTAAAGTTGTATATCCGTTTGCTGTCGTAATGTTATAGAACTTCATTTTGCACATTTTGGAGCAGTCCTACCATTGTGCATGGCTCATGAAAAACTACTTTCAAAAACGAAAATAGTGAACTTAAGACTTGAAGTGGCAGAAATCATAAAGCTTGAAACGAAAAGGTTACTAAAATGTTTTTTTTGTTTTTGTTGCGGAAAACAGAAATTTTTCCTGAAAGAAAAAAAGTGCAACACAACAGCGCATGCGTTAGAAGACATGTTAGAGCAGTTGTCAGTTTGTTTGAATAACTTGTATAGCAGTCTTATACCATGTTCTATGATTTATAGAAACTTGACTATTCCCTTCTCGGATTTCGAATACATTTCCCATTAAAAAAATACCTTATTGAGATTTATCAATTTATACAAAATTCCTACTCAACGATTTCTCTTCATACAACTTAGATATAAGTCTAAAAAAATATTTCTAATAACGTCTACTCATTCAGCGTGATATTATCTTATACCATGTTTGGTGAATACCTTCAACTGGCGTACCTTTGCAAAAAGCATAAAATATTTGCTACATTTCATATACCCAAACCGCCAACTTTTATCCGTCCCGTGTGTATAAGGAACACCCAGCACAGCGGCTGCGGCAATAAAGTTGCGACTTTTGGCATATGCCTTTTGTATGTGCGCTTTGCTCATTCATTCGTTTCTATTTTAATTAGTGTGGTGACATCAGAGTCCACTGAATTCCGTACGAAATCGTGCAAAGGATACTTTGGAGAATTAAATGCTGACAGTTCCTCCTCGTTTGTCTGTGTATGTATGAGTGCGCGTGTGTATGTGCGTGTGCTGTGGCCTAATTCGATTAGTGGTCACTGAGGTGAGTAATGCGAGCAGCAAAAGTTTGTATGGCATAATTGCAAATTTTAATTAATACTCAAAGCCTCAAACTCAAATTTAGAGATTGGTGGCACTACTTCGACTCTGCGGAACATCGCCTGGGATGTTGGCCCAATGCCAACATTTTACTATAAAAATTCGAAATAAGAAATGATATTCTTGAAATTTAACGGTTTTTTGACACGGCTACTACATCTTAGCGCCACCAACAACAAGTCAAGACCATTTGCATTAATAATAAAAACTCCCACTAACGTGTCAAACGATTATAATCATTCAAAGTCGTCCTGGCATAGCGAAAGTCACAAAACTTGTGCAAAATTAGGCACTCTTCTTCTCAATTTGCTCTCCTGTAATTTCCATAAGCAAATTTGCTTTTATACATTTCATCTATTAATTTAAATAAAATCTAACATAACCTCTAAAGAAATATACTCATATCTATTTCAAATTCAGTCTTTCAATCCAAAGGAAAATACCCTCCGGAAAACACCTGTAAATCGATGCAAAAACATCGTATGTGTAAATAAATGAAATTTTAAAAATTAAATTCAATATCCGTTGCTTTAAAAAGAACACATGCTTACATACATGTATACATATGTGTGCACACGCATTATCAACTAGCGTCAGTCAGTCAAAAGCACGACCTCCTTTTTTTGTCCTTCTCCAAAGTGCACTTATAAGTGAATTTTTTCCCTTTTATATACATATTTACTCCACATCCTATTACTGAACCACTTCCTGCGCACTTCGGGGAATTGTGCGATATGTATGTTTGTGTGTCGAGTGAGTGAGCGAATGAGTGAAATGAGCCAAGTGCCTCGTCAAATGCACTACTTTATATATATATGTACATATATATCAGTCGGAATCAGCATGTAAAACGGAAATTTGCGTAAGCGAGAAATGAATGGAACGGAAATAGGCGTAGCAACAGTCAACTGAAGAGCATAACGGACGCGATACACCTACATGCCGCATCTACGAGTGTGTATGTATGTATGAATGCACAGCACAACCGGTTTGAAGGCGCGAGGAAGCTTGTATACTATAAACAAGTTTGTAAAAAAAGGAATTCAAAAATTTGGTGTGACCCTGTGAGAAACTAAGTATATAACTTACTCATTCTGGTTTCTACTGGGGTTGTTGCCAATAACGTCATTTAAAGTCTCACTAAATAAAGTTAAAGAACTTCAAATTAGAAACCCCTGGCGAGCATAATCCAGGATGTTACGCCGTGCTGCCCAAAACCATATTTGTGAGGTCAAATTTCGGCTTACGAAGATACTTAAACAATTTTAAGGAACATAAGCTCAACTTTAATATCATTCATGGGTCTTTCGAGAACTTTTAAGTTAAGTCTGAATGATTGATCATAACTTTACAAAAATTTGCCGCAATAATGAGTTAAGTATGTGTGTTCATGTGCGTTTTGGTAATCATTTTTACCTGCCAGTTCAACAAGATTCACTTCTCTCAAATAATTCATCTACTTTTGGAGCTTTCTTGACTTTATTTAGAAATGTCATTGAAATCGCTGCATATATGCAGTTTACAAATTGTTTACGCGCTGCAGTGATTTCTTTCTTGCGTGTTTCCGGCAGGACACATACACACGAAAACACCTTTTTATGTGTAATCTCGACATTTTTCCTTCCGCCAATTGCCGTAGGAAGGGCAAAAAGCATATTTTTTAATTAAGACATTATATTTCGAACATAACGGGGGAGCAGAGAGCCATATTGGAAACAATTACTCTCATTTGACAACAACAACTGCAAATATCAAAGAAAATAAGCGAGGAGCACAGTCTTTATGCCAACGGCAAACAAACTGACTGAGGATGTGCGAGTATACACACATGCTTACACAGGTAAAGATGTACAACGTATGTAAAAATATGTTTGAGCATATGTGTGTGTACGAAATTGGCCGTTATTGTTTTATATTGAATATTTATACAATACAATGCACCGCCAGTCCCCTCCGCACAATAGGTAGTGTGTTCAAAATATGTGGAGCCTGCAAACACTCTGATGCGTGAGGGCAGAATGTCAGAGAAATGCATACATACTTGCACAGGAAAAATCATTTAGGCGAGCATCAGAGTTCATAGAGCATACATAGAAACATTGGTGTGTGTGAGTTGTTTGGAATTTTCTGCGAAAATAAATTTCCGTTCAAAATCCACGTCATATGTAGTTTGTTTTTTCCTGTCGGGGTAAAGCGCTCTTGGTTCTCATTGCTTCTTCTTGTTCTTTCTTTTCTCAACTATTTTCTGATTCTACGTAGTATACTTATACAAAGGGATGATGACGACAAAGTTGGCCGACACGACGGCAGACAACCGACCAGTACTTGCTGGCCTTTAATAGGCGTAGACACAATACGATTGAGTGCTGTTAACGAGTAGCACTCGTTGGGGGAGGGTGAGAAACAGCATAAGATATCGAGAGCAAGTGAATCGCTTGCGCGCTGCCATAAACACTGGAAGGCGTTACGTCGAATATTACAACGAGCGTAAGCATAGTCTTAGGGGGTGTTTTCCAGTACCCTTATACGGATTATCAGTTTCTTTGGGACATATATGACGTTGACGATGAACGACGAACTATAAAGGAGCGAGTAGCGATTCGCGAAATTGAGAGCTTGCCATAGAGAGTTGTTCGGTTGATGTGAGTTCGTGTATATACATATGTTTACGTAGGTATCTGGTTACATGCGATGTAACGGTGAACTTTTCCACGAGCGCATACATCCACATGTAGATATGTAAATATAAATGTAGATCTGTGTGTGTAATTATATTTTCTGTGGAATACACAGTAAAAAATGTTTTCCTTTTATGAAAAATAAATATTTTTAATATCATAAAAATTAAGTTATATAAAAAGCAAATGAAGTAAGAAGGTGGTAACTTAATGGAATAGAAATACTAAAAAAATAAATGATGAACAACAAAGTAATGAATTTGTATTTGCGAAAAGTCGTTGCATACCTGGGTCTGAGAGCCAGACAAAAATAAATACTTAAAACCTTTATTATTTCAAAATATACAGAAAAATTGTAGCACACGTTTAGGCTAACATCAAATATTTGCTTTAATATTTTTTCAGCTTCTCTCTTATTTTGGTGCTGTTTCTTGCTATTTTGTTTCAATTGAAGGATTTGACGCATTTTAAATCTTATCCAAGAAGCTGAAGTCTTTTAAAAGATTTTCCTGTTATTATCCTGTTATCGTAGTCTTAAATGTAGACTTCGTAGGAGTGTTACATAGAAAAATATTGTTAAAAGAAGACAGGGAAAAATTACACTCACACTTTTTTCATATCAAACCTCATTAAATCTGTTATTATCAAACAGATGTACTGATCTGATCTCACAACAATAAGAACGTCCTGTCTTAATTCTTATATTAAGTAGGTACACCCCCAAGTTGGTACAAAAGCGACAGACATACACTCCTAAACATATACATTTGAAACTTCACCAACTTTTACATTAACGACTATACGCTTACTTAGAGCAGTCGGCGAACTCTCTGTGGTTTTATTCTGATTTTTCTCAGCACCACTCATTTTGGTCACTCCGCGCTGGTAACACACACACATGCATACACACATGTATGCATTTACTACCACTCGTTGGATAGCGCTTGCAGCAACGTCAGCAATACCGTCACTGGAATGCACATAGCGCACACAGCAAAGACTTTCTCGTCCGTGGTGCGCGCACCTTTCTTCGCAAAATCTACCCTCACACAACGTTTACTCAATGAGCTCGCCGTCAGTCAGCTTTTGGATTTCGTACGTGCAATTTCGGCTTGAGCGCCGATGGCAGACGGGACGGCCTACATATATACATTTTTGTTAGGCTAATTTACTCATACATTTAATGGATTTAGCAGGAGGTTGTAAGGGAAAATTTATTTAAAAAATATTTGTTTCGAAGAAAATTGTGCATTCGGAGCGAAATTTCGAAGGGAGTTTAGCACTACGGCGTTGAAAATCTAACTTACGACAGATAAAATGAAACAAAGTGGAAATGAAGCTAACTGTCTTCAATTTCAAACGGTTTTGAGTGCGTAACGGTAATACTTTTCGACACTAATACAACGAAATTCGAATATGAGGAAAGTCAAACGCCAAATATATGCAAAATCAATCGTTTGCCAGTGATATTGTCCTGTCACAGCAGTACTGTTCTTCTCGATATGATAGCCTACTGCTGGGCCGGGGCATTAACATTGTCTTGCGAATGTGAACAACAACAGCAGCAGCAGTAAAATTGATGAAGCAAAGCCAAAAAAAATTGCGAAATCTATTTAAAAGCACCAAAGAGATTTGCTCACGAATATAAGCACTTCAAAAGCATACGTTTTGGGGCGCACGCAAATTTCGTACTGAAACAACCGGAGTATTACTCATTACCTTAATGATTTTTGTTTTCTAATCATTTAATTTTTGTTTAATAAATTTCGAGGCATACTTTCGGGCGCTACCCCATGTTAAGAATGTGTATTCGCCTATATATATGCATATATTCAGATATAGTTAGATACATATGTGTGCACACAGAGCAGCGCGTCGGTAAAACAGCACTTGGCTTAGCATGAAAATTTCCGGTATAAGGCGAAAAGCAGGAAAAATCAATTTTCCATTTTTAAATCGAGCAGCAGCAGCAGCCAACGGCACAGATGCAGCAGCAGCAGCAACAGCAAACTTAGTAGCGGCAGCAATGGGCTAGCCATGGAAAGCTGGGCGGCATCTGGCGCAGCAGCAGCTAAGCTGAATTCGGACTTCATTGTACGCAGCGCTCATAAAGAACGGATAAAGGATGCTTCAAGTCGACAGCACCAAAAAGAGATGGATATTGTTGCAAACACTCAGTACCTTACACGAACGCACACATACACACACACAAAGCCTATATTTATCAAAGTTGGAAACATTGAATGGAAGCTGAAATTGGAAACACCATGGCAGCGCACCGTTATATGTGCGTCTGTGGAACATGCGGTACATATGGATGCCAAAATTGTGGAAGCCGTTCAGGCAAGCTAATAAATTATTCAAAGCAAAGCGCAGAGTAGAAAAGAATGCCACGAAAAATGTTGCAGGAAACAATACAAATTGAAAATATCGATTTCTCGCATAAAAAGCGGCACGACTGGTATATTAAACAATCGTGTGGCACACATAATCACTACTATTTTGTGTATATTTCCAACGTATTAGCGTAATATTTAGTAAAAATCAATAAACCACCACCGCAGCGAAGAAGCTATAAAGTGTGGCATGCATAAAAAGCATTATAGTACGCCCTTACTTGCAACACCACCTTAAACATTATACCGTCCGCACACACACACACTGAGTCGAGCGAAACGCACCCACTTAATGTTTTTGTGGGTACCTACAAGCACGCCGCACACACACGCACATATACCTTCAATACAACAATAACAAGAAATTTTAATAATAATAATAATAAAACGCTCGCTTACAAGTATGTACAACATAACAAAAACGAGCGGCGGTCACACAACAACAAAACAGCCAGAAATACTTTAGTAAAATTAACAACAACAAAACGCACAGCAAAACCATTGTCCGCGTGCCGGTTACGGGGTTAAGAGCAACCCTGAGTCACATACACACAGCCACACCTATACTACTGCATTTATGTGCGTGAAGCTACTTGCGGCATGGCCTAAGCAACACTCACCCCAGTAGACGTACGCCGAGTGTTCACCCTCTTACCCTTCGGTTAATTTTAGTTTTAGTTTTCTCCCCCCTCACAACCGACTTTTTCCAAGTACTGTGCTCCTGTCGTTTACATTCTTTGTTGTTTTGTTGTTAAGTTGTGCATCCTTTTCAACAAGTAAAGTTGCCGTTCTACCCTCCCGCTAACCGTTGGTCACAACTATGGCGTCTCCCTGCCTATATTTACCCCCCAACCATCATACATATATTTAACGGTCGTTACTTACATACACTCATGTCTATATATAACTAAATATTAAACATATACAAATATACGCGTATGCTATACTGAAAAATGTACATTCGATCATTGGCCGCTTGATAAAGCATATAGTAAGGCGTTGGCGTCGACTGCGACGGTACCCTCATTTCATGAACTATGGAAATGTGTGTGTGCATGTATGAGTGTTTACATGTAGTGTATACATAGCAGCGTTGACATCAATGCGCTCACGGAGCTTTCGAGAACATATTCTTATGTGTATGTGTAAGCTTTGCCTTTCTAATTTGGAAAGCTCGATTCCTTTCCCAAAATGTTTCAGGTGGTGCTTTAGTAGTTATAGTTGGAAGTGGAAACATTTTTTCCGAATTTAGCCCTATGTTATGTTTTATCAAAGTTTAGATCGTAAAATACTCAAAAACTTCGATGATTAGTATCTATTGTTAATTCGGTTGTAATGGGGTATTTTGACCCAAATTTATACTTATGCTTCAATAACTGCGTATTTCACCAGACCTTAGAAAAGTGTTATTAACTAGTATTTTTTGCTATTTGATCTGAATTTATTTTTAACACGTCACACTGGAAAATTTTAAATTAACTTTCGGAAAACGTGTTCAGAGGCTACTTCGAAAAGCAATTGAATTATTTAAGACTCTTGAAAAGATTATGGCAAGGATTTAAGTTAAGTTGTAAGCAAAGTATTAGTTATTGTTTCGAATATTTTTATATGCCAAATTTTGGATTTTAGAATTTTCATAAGTTCGAATTTTCGAAGTTCCAAATCCAAAATTATCGCTCTTAGAATTTCGTGTAATCGAACAAAGTAATAAAAGGCAAAAATTTTGACGGGAAAAGTAGAAACGTCAAACTTTTTGTATGTTCGAAATTTTCGAACACATGTCCAATATTTAGAATTTTGCAAGCTGACGCTTTTATTATCAAAATAGTAATAAGATAATATCGAAATAACCAAAATTTGCAAAAATTGCTGCATATTTGAAACTTTCGGCATTTGTCAGAGATGCTAAATAAAGTGATGAACCTGTGAATAGTTGGTTGAGTTATTTTGTATTCGAGACTATGGATCTTGTCTTTTCCAAAATTGACATATTCGAAGTTTGATTGTTCGCATTTTTTATTGCTGTCATATTTTCGAGCAATAATATAATATAAGCTTGTTCGTAAATTTTTTTACATGCTCGGTAAATGATTTTCAATAATGTAATTTTTAAAACTTGTATGCCTAAGGTCCATCGCCGATTTTATTATATTTTATGCCACTATCTAACAGAAAGCAAAAAAAAAATCCATCAGAAAAATCGTCCACATTTCGCACCAAATGCCAAGAGTCATTCATAAATATATTTTCTTCAGTATACCAAGTTGTAGCCACTCCCCGTCACTAACTGGGCTGTGACAAACAAACACTTGGTCAAGCATATCTACTATGTTCTTTCCACACACTTCGCCAACGGGCCATTAGGTTGAGGCGAAAATTATATCATTATAATGAAAACATAGGTTAATGTTTTATCTTGCTTTTTGCTATTTCATTACAACAAATATACACATATGTAGTATGTGCTTGTCCGCAGTATCTTTGCTGCATTTTTAGTATCCAAAAAATCGGCAGTGTGCACATTTGTCCTTGTACGTCATTCGTTTCGGGCTGCAAAACACGAACGCCAGTTCATTCGCCTATTTTCGCAGTCCGACTTCATCCCCATTCAGCTACTGCTTCTAATGCAGCATATTACAGTTACGTACTTTTATCAGAGTGTGTTCGTATGGCAATAATTTGGGAAATATGCTCAGCATCAGCACTCCAATCGCTACTTCAGCATTGTAAACATCAAACAGAGCAATGCTAAAGCATGTTTTACAGAGATGAAAGAGTGCGGGCAGACACAGCGTACATAAGTATGAATTGGTTGGATGATTGTAACGACGCTGTTACGAATATGAAGGCAAATTCGTTGTAAGAAACTCGTCTACACAAATCTATGTACTGGAACTATGTAATGGAAAATGCTTGCGAATTTCATGAACCGAAAATGAGGGAAAAGAAATGAAATAATTAAAATTGCCTATCGTAAAAATCAACACAATAGCAGTTTACGATCATCATCTGAAGATATGTAGACATGAGAAGAGTAATAAAAATAGAACGAGATGCTGAAGGAGAAACCACAATCCTCCGCCATAATTAGGAGGGACTAACGATATTTAATTCAGAATTAATTACAAAAAAACACAAATATAAAACAATAAAAGCAAAATTTAAATAACCAAAAATCCGCATATCTGATAGCATCTAGCAACCACTAGGATATATGTATGTGTATATGTATTCTCATTTGTCATACTTCGCGATCTCGGTCTTCCGAGAGAAATGGAATACTATACAACACTGTGTGTGAGTGTAGCGGCACAGAACATTATGTATATATGTATGTATAGTGGTAGAACGATGCTGAATCCTTATAATGAGTATCGATAATTTTATTGAGTTCTTATTGGTATCGAAACCCCGATACTTGTATATAAATCTTTGGTAAATACCGTGCATTGTTGTTATATTTTTAAACCGAAACCGACGCACCGAATACTGATGATGTTTCAAAAAGTAATCATTGAATCATAGCACAATGGACGAGTTTTGTATATTATATAAATTTGAACCATAGGATTTATTTCTTTTTATGGAATATTCTATATTAACCATTGTAACAGTATTTCTTGAAATATGAATAAAGAAATAAAATAAACAACGAAGTGAACAAAATTGAAAGTCCTAGAACTTGATTGTACTTTTAAAACATTCTGTTATTTGAGATGAATCCAGAAAGCTAAATAGCAGTTAAGGTTGGCGTATAGAGTTACCGGTATAAACCCAAATTGGTATACATTTTTTTTTTCACAAATATTTTTATTAGTCGAAGCCCAAACATATAAGAAACAGATAGTTTATATCATTAGAGATCAGAACTCTAACTAAAAAAAAATTAATTTGCAAAGTGCAGAGAATCGTAGAATGTGGTCTAAGAGTAAGCTTTGATGATTTGTAAGAAAAAGTTTCAGACGATGCGATAATTTTTTTGTCTTGAGTTAGTTTAGAGCAATTTCTAATTCTCAATTTCAAAAAGTCATATTGATCTAAAATTGTATCTCTGGTTCAATATGCAAATTAATACGTTGAGTTTCGCACTGACTTGCCAACACCCTAATGTATTACTCGTATAAAACGGCCAGAAGGCAAGGCAGACAAATACAAATGTATACCAACAGCAAAAATAGAATAGTTATGTAAATAATGCCACGACAATTAGCACATATGGTGACTGCTATTTTATGCCGTTATTTAAACACTTGTAGAATGTTTGTGAGCGTTCAACAAGTGTGAGTTTTGTAAGTCAATTGCTTAAATAACTAGTTTGTAGTAAAAACTAGAATGTGTGTGTACTATATATCAGTACTGCTAACTATATAGTATCATTGAGTTTATGCTTGCATAAGTGGGGAAAATAAATTATAGATTAAATATTCAAAAGACCGAAAGGACAAAACTTGGATTTCGAAACTTGAAAATGAATGAATTCAATTTCGATATTTGTCAAGGCGGCACAAAATTTTTGATTGAAATATAACAGTAAAATAAAATTAAGTATTCTATGCGCTCACAGCTTATGTTTTACTTGAGTATCCTTAAGAGTAAATACAAGAAAGTTTAGAAAATTCTTTATGAGCAAATTATATTTATGTACAAATAATGAATAAAATTTGCAATTAAACCAAGCAAAAATAGTAAGGCTGCAATATTAAAGGTACTAAGATTCAATTGAGCTTCTATAAATGTAAAGATCTCCAAGGAAACTATAAACCAACTTGACCTAATTTCTAATGTGTAATCCTAAGCTCATTAAAAGCTCTATAAATAAGAAAAAATAATATTAAAGAAATTGCAAAACAGTTAATTGTAAGAGAAGTGCAGACCCACAAATGTGGACTTTTGTTCGAATACCTCATATCCTTAAGTACATAAGTATAGTTTTTACACTCTCAGATACATATCGAACTAATAGTTCATGAAAGTTCTTCGAGGTGCGCAGCTTGGTGTGAAAGCGAGTTGACACTCGCGATGAGTATGAATGGCATTATAAAAACATGCACACGCATACATACACGTGTTTTGTGATGAAGTAAGCAATTAAAGGATGAAAGCGTATTACAGTAAAGCTGCTTATGAGCTCCATTTCATAGCTGACGATTGGTAAGGATAATAACATAACTATCTGAGCATGCAAAAATGTCAAAACAGAATAAAGAAATAATCCCATACATATGTACATGTGTTTGCGTGAAGCATTGGTTGGCGATAATTTAAATAATTGCTGACCAAGTTGATATTGTAGTGCGATAATGGCTAGATATGACAGTGACGACACTTTTCAAACGAAGACAACACAGGTGACTCATTGTGGAATTTTGAGAAGAAATTAAATATTTTTTAAATACTATATTGCTTTTTTACTTTTTCTGAAACTTTTGCAATGACACAATCATTTCAATTAATAATATATGTTTAAGAAAACCAAATTTGATATTATTTAAAAAATCTGGATAAAGCTTAATATGTCATAGTGTTGACGAACTTCAACTTTTTACTTATGCTTAACTCGATTTGAGGTGATGTTTATACATAAGTTGCCAGATACGTTTATGGAATATTTTTTCTTTATATTAAATTTAAAAAATTAAAATCTGAAAAAAATATTTTTTTTTAATTTTTAAATTTGTTTCAGGTTTTGTGCGTGCAACCTGATTTTCGGGTAAACCTCAAAATTTAATAGCGCACGTATGTCTATATGCTTATTAAGTACTTAATGTCGCACTTTAAAATAGATATACAAAATAATTATGTCCTCTGCGCTGACCGCTCTGTAATTTCATTAATTAAAAGGCGCGTCTAGAGCGCTTAGGTAATAATAATCATAACAACAACAAAACATGTACTACTACAGTTTCTGAGCAAACATTTGATGACTAATTAAACTGAAATACGAGCATGTACCTACAAATAAATAAAAAATGATAAACTCTTATATAATGACATAGATAAATGAAATTTACATATTAGCATTAGTTTAAGAAAAGTCTTTTAGCTTTTCAATATTTCAATAGAGCTTACAATTGCATAGTATTTATAACCGTGTTAGCACTTTATAGTATAATTGGTTAGTGCAATTATAATTAAATAATTTTTGCTCTCGCAGTATGTTTTATGTAGTCAACGTTCCGCCATTTTAAGCTGTCTTTGAATGATTGCATGTTTTTTTGTAATTTTATAAACGGTTTCATAGTAATATATAATTTTATGAGTTTATGAGGGGATTTGATAAATAAATTATGCTTGTGCGCCTGTAAATAGGCAAAGAAAATTTGTTTTCAAGTAAAAAAGTGATATATAAGCTGCTAAGACTCGGCTCACTTACTAAACGGTCCTGAAAAATACTTTCACATATCACATACATATTGTATAAGGGTCTTAATGTATATGACGTTTATGATGTTGCATCACAAGTGGGTGAAAACGTCTTGCGTCATACATTTACAACACTTATACATACAAATACTTATTAACGGAAAGCGTTGAGTTACTGTTAATGCACCCTAATGTAAAAAAGCACAATTTGTTGTTGTACTAAATGCATTAAAAAGGGGGTCACCTAAAAATAATACCTCTAAGCCTGCTTACTCGCATTTGTATAACAAAGCGTGAAAGTGATAAACTGTTTCATGCGAGTACCGTTACAGCTGCTTTTATGTTAAATACGCTTTAGACTCGTTGAATACAGACACACTTCAATGTCATCCCGGAAGTTGGTGGCAAAAGGCTCAAACGAGCTGCGACTGCACTTTGCCGTGTGCAACCGAGAGTCTACAGTCAATTTGAAGTGGTTGGTGAGTGAGTGCAGGCACTTCCTGCTGCCCTGCGCTGATTTAATGAATTTAACTGCACGCACTTATGCAAATGCAACCCTGTAAGGTGGTGCATATAAATTCAAAGATTTGTGCTATAAAAAATATAAGTAGAATCGGAGCGACTTTTGCGAGACGCTAATAGTTTGAACAACGAAGTCGGTTGCATAGGGGCATAGTTATGCTTTCATTCCTACAAGGACTCGCTGAGAAGCCTTTTTGCGTACTCGCAAGTAGATATGTATGTGTATATATGAATGCATACCTATCTATGTATATGTTAGATGAGCCTTTAAAACGTGCGAATAAATTAAATGTGGTTGTGTGTGTCTGCGGGCAATGATGGGAGATATTTTCGCATTATGAAGTAAAATTTCAAAGAGCTGCATATAAATAGTTTAATGCAGTCACACTTTTATGTCGTGGATGGAGTAAAACCACCAATAGTGTGAAAGGAAGGAAGAAAGGTCAAGTATTTGCAATAAAATGCCAGCTAGTAAGGACTTATGGCGTCCTATAAGAATACACAGAAGTGCAACGAAATATATGAAAGCAATATCCTTACATAATTGAACCAAATTAAATCAAAAGTTTCGATTTATTTTGCGACTGTTGAAAATCTAAATCTTCTTTCTAAAATAATCATACTTGTAAAATAATCGTTACACATAAATAATAAGTATTCGAAAAATATACTTTAGGTACACTAAATAAAATAAATTAAATGTTTATTACTAATTTTCGTCTGTGTATCCAATGAGCTTTTCCTTGAGTCTGCTACAAAAGCTCCAAACTTTCAAATTAGTTTCACGCACATCCTCTTTATCAAAATTTAAAGGGCTTAAAAGCACAAGCTGCCCTTTGGAAAGGTTTGTTAGTTGTCCTGGAAAGTTAACAAAGCTTTTCAAAAAGCTTAAGGTTGCTGCCATAGATATTTGATTTTTCCGAAATACAGTTAGTTTCCAATAGATGGCGCTGAGAGTTAAAAAAAAAATTGCAAGTGCCAACACGTAATTAACAAAAAGAACTTTCAGCACAGGGTGACAACGTAATTCAAAAGTAATAAGTAAAAACACTGACCCTCAGCAAATTGTTTACTTGGGCTAACCTAAAATTTTTTAAAAAATTTTTTCCTGTTTTATTCAAATTCAGTTAATCTGGTAATCACTTTTAATCACTTATAATGAAAGCTCAGCGGAAACCGATTACTGACACGTTTTGCTTTTAGCTGAGAGCTGAGGTAAAAATGTGACTGATATTATAATAAATATTTATACATTATCATATCATATCAGTTCACAAAATATACTCAAAATCAGGTCTAAAATGAGGCACTAAAATCAGTGTAGGACAGTGTAATGTATGGTTATCTTACTGGTGTTAAATAAAGGATATTAAAACATTTTACAATTCATAAACTGATTAAATATAGATAAAAGTATATCACAAATAAATGTTTATTTTTAAAGAAATCGAAACAGACAAGAAAAAGTGGTAAAAAGGTAATCGTCATTTCTCAGTTGCTATAGAGTATAATAGTTTTGTCCACTTAACGGTTGATCAGAATGACGAGACGAGTTCAAATCCTTGAGGAAAATTTAAATATCTTGATGAAACTTTATATTCGCGGCCCTTGGCATGGAAAAGTACGACGCCCACAAAACGCCATTAACCGAAAACCTATAAACTGCCATAACTAAGCATTAAGATATAAAACTATAATTTTGTATAAGCGATCGCAAGTTGCAAGAGGCACTGGTGGGGAAATTTTTTAGAAAAAGTGGTCGTGGCTACGCTCTCCAATAAGTTTAATGTGCATATCCCCTAAGCCAATGTAATCACCAAATTCGCCTCGCACAAATATTATAAAAACTTTTAGGTGAAAACATATATCTCGAGACCCGTTTGAAGATCTTTTGTAAGTTGCAAGAGTATGAAATGTTTGGTTATACCCGAACTTAACTCTTACTTTCTTTTTATATTTTAATTTTTTTCTATATTTTTGTAATGCTAATAAAAAACTAGTTAAAAATGGATAATAAAAATATTAATTGTACTAAAAAAAATTTCTGAAAACTATATTTTTACTAACCTTATTCTTGCGTTTGAAAGAAGGGCTTACAATGTGTAACTAATCGAATGTGGTTAGAGTCTTTAGGTCGTATTTAACAGGTTTCTTCAACTTTGAAACGCAGTTCTTCAAACTGTGTGAGTCGGAGTTGTTGCGTAATAGCGTAGTCGCACAAGTAAAGTTCGCAGCAATAGCAACGAAAAGTTTAAAACGCAGAAAAATCCTCCACTCAAATGTGTATGGTCGGTTATTTAAGGGCAGGGCGAGCTAAGTAAACGAAGATTGTTTTGCACCCAACATTGAATTGGTGGAGCTGTTTAACAAGGACATTACTTTGTTGTTGTTGTTAGTAGTTGCTGCTTTCAATTGTTGGCAATGAGCACTACTCACCATTCGCTCATAAATTTCAATTCAACAATTGCGTAGCAGCAGCAATTTGAACTTCAGTTGCAGGCAAACGTTCAGTCGTTCAGCGGAATAGACACTTGAGTTTAATGCGCGAAAACGAGCTGCAGGATACGAATGCATATAACTGTATAGTGTGCGATGTTTGTGGTAGTGCGTGTGTGTGTTTTAGTGAAACTGCAAAGCACTCATAATGACAGTCATGAAGATATATTTATTTGTGGAATGTTTGGTGTTGTTACTGGTTAAATTTACAGTGTGTTAAATAAATATTCCAACAAGGTTTTTTGCTTCCTATTTTAAAAGAAGATAATGTAAGAAAGCACTACGAAAAATCTGAAAAATTAGGCATTAGTTCGCTTATGTACAGACCGAAGGACAGACAGACGAATAAACATGATTAAATCGACTTAGCGCGTCATGCTGAGCATTAACAAATATACATATGGATGCACTTAATTGGGTCTCCGACGTTTCCTTTAGGGTGTAACAAACTATCTTTGAGCAGTTAAAAACTATGAATCCACAGTCTTAGGTGTATACTATAAATATGCTCAATTACAAGCTAGAGACATAGTCTCTTACACCAACAGCCAGTTTTGCGACATGGATCCGAAAAAAAATAGGGAGGGCACGATATACCTTAAATTGCAGTGCAAACCTCAATCAAATTATTCTCCTCTACAAGAATAAAAAAAAAAAAAACTTGAAAAAAAAAAAATATTTTTTTATAAAAATTGTATATCTTCACATTTTGAAGGCACTGTAAGCAAAATATCATTGGTTAGGTGGCTAGTTGTTTATGTGCTTTTTGTGGTTGGAAAAATTGTCGATGAGGCATTTTTGGTACAGAACCCCACCTCAGTATGCACGAACTCACCCTCTAAAGTTTTAGTAAACTATAGAAATCTGAAAATAATTGCGCATTATTTTGCAATAACAAATAATCCTCTTATATATGTGTGTGCGTAAACACGTAAGTACACTAGTATATGTGTATGAGCGTATGCACATACAAAGGTGGTAATTCTAGTGATGAAAAAACGAAAATGTGTGCCAGCGAGTGCTTTATCAACATCAATAAATTGCCATTGTGAAAAACAACCCACACTGGAGAGCAAGATTTGAGAAAAAATGCAATTCAAGCGTCTATGAAACACGATACCACAGTCACATATGCATGCCTGTGTATATATGCAGATATGCGCCTAAAAATATGCAGTTAATTTTTATGACTAAGAATTTGTACCGCCGTATGTGCGGTTATGTTAATATATGCACACACACACTCATCTCTGCTGTTATGGAGTTTTCAAACCCACCGAAACTGAGCTCAGCTCTTAGCTTGTTTACATTCACAACCCCTACCATATTAGGCTTTCATGTAACATCCCATTTCGCAAAATTTTTTCCTGCTTAACATCAGCTAAGTGTCCCACAAGCACTGTATTGCTTTCTCCTTTATTTCGCATGTAGCATCGCACTGTCTTTGTTCTTGTAGCATTTCCTGTTTGTTTGTCGCTGTCAGCAGCTTCATTGCCTTGCAATCTAGACACACAGCGATACGAGCATTACAAGTGAAATCCGCAAAATCCTTGTGTCACAGTCAATTCCACTCGAAGCGATATGAAGTGAGGACGACGCAGTACTTAGCACAACGCAAACTCAATACAATATTCGATTGAAGTGCCTGCTAAAGGAAAATTAGTAAACACAAATACACACACGTGTGAACATACATAAAGAAATTCTTGGTGTATAGGGAGTACAGTGGGCGAAATATTGAACTCAAAGTTTCATTGACTAAATGCCTCTTTAAATTAGCTGTAAGTTTTTAAGCTTCCCTAAGGCTTTACAGGCTTTGATGAGCTAGAAAATGGGCTGAGCTTCAGCAAACCATAGGAAACGCTGGCTACATCTGACAAGTGAAAACCCGTACGGATTTTGGGCGGCCTTTGAAGGGTTGACGTTTTATAGGAAACCTTTTATTGTCGATAATATGCTTGGATATTTGCCAGGGATTGTCGTTAAACTAATACTCACTGCAGAATTTAATGAAGGATAATGTCTTTTTTTAAGTAAGTTAGTCACACCTATCGAGGGTCTGTATACGATAATCTGAACTTAAATAAATAACTATACTTTATTACTATGGAAAATGGAGAACTTGGCTCGCCATCGCATATACTTTCTCAAAATATACGATATTAACCGTAGGTTGTCCAGAACATCCATTTCTATTACTCAAACCAATTATTGCTAATTAAACTAAATATTAAAAGAAAGACAGCCATTCAATAATCGGCTCTCGTTGGATGTTTTGTCGAGCTCATAGAAAATGTACCCCGATATTCACATTCGAGTTTTACAACATTTTCAACAATGAACAATAGAAATGGACAGCTTTGCGCTATGAAACGTCAACACTACTCCACGGTGTTCACTTTTGATTGATTGGAATTTATGCTGACAAGACACGATGCCTCCCGACTCGAGCTATTTCACGTACCTACACGAGGAGTACACAAACAATGTCGAGCAGGGGAAGCAAAAAACAAAACGCATAATTCACTTTACAGCCAAAGCAGCAGTACAGCAAAAGATAAAGCAAACAACGAAACAATAACTGCATATAACAAAAACAATTACAAACACATAAAGCCACAAAACATGAGCATGGATGACAACAAGACAACAAAAGACTGCGAAAGCTAAAGCTGGGGTTAGAGTTGAGGTTCAAGCTAAAAGCTCTACTCGAAGGATAAGCGCAGGAGTATGTTGTGTCTGTGCGTCGTCAGCATGACTGAGTGTATTCGAGTTCGGAGCTTAAGTGAAATGTGTGTCGTTGTGAATATGTTTAAGGTGAATTGTTTAGGATTCAGGGATGCCAACGCTGAGAGAATTCGAAACAGAAGGGTGATTATGCAGAAGATCTTATAAGAATTGATCCTACTATAAATTCAATCTTTCTTAAATGCATACATAAGTACAATATATTTGCTTAATATCTACGAAGCTTCGTGCCATCTCGACACTCCGCGCAAGTTCCACACATTTTGCCAACGTGGCAACCCTATTGTGTACAACAATCTTCCCGCAGTCAGCAGGAGTTTGGCGCACTGCTTCTTGTTGAATATTTGAAAGACTCGAGTGCTCGTCGAGTTGTTATTATATTTTTTATGAGCCTTTGTTGATGGCGCAGTGCGAAGCTTTTGAAATGTTTTCCCTTTTTTTGCAGCAAAAGCAGTGTTTGCTTTTTCTTTTGACTTTAGAATATTACTAAGCATTTTTTGTTGCTTTCTTTTTTATTTTTATATGTGTGTTCTCGTTGTATGGTTGTGCTGCCGCCGCTTGGTGCATGAACTCTGCAGTAACGCATGTTGTTGCATATTTTAAACGCCCTACAAAGATGATATTTGTTTTCAAGATAAAGCCTGTAAAAAGCTTATAGAATTTGCGCGATTTGCCGATGCGCGTCGTATTATGCAAAGTAAGCGACAATGGAGATAGCAAAAATGCGCGCCAATAGGTGTGTGTGTGAGTGTGCAAATAATGACACTGCGAGGTGTCTTCGGTGTGAATGTATGTGTGTGTTTTTCAAAGCGGACTAAAATCATGTATTGAACTCTTCATCTCTGCGGAAGTGCGTCGGCACTTCAAATCAAAGTGAGTATTACAAGAATTGCTATTGTAACAACACGCCAGTAGACAATAAGTTTCGATAACAGTGTTGTAATAGTGATTGGAAGAGTTTAGGAAAATGTGCGGCGAAATGAAGTGAGTATGGAACTTAAAAGTATTAGTAGTTCAGGGAATTGGAATGCAACTGTTTCCTTCTAAATTATATTAAAAACAAAACAACAAAATATTATCGTTTTTAACACCTATTTCCGTTATTAGTGTGTTTGAGAAGTTTTTAAGTGAAAGAAAAACATTCGGAGAGTTGCCAACTCTTACCGCGGGCAATGAGGTGCAAGCGGTTTTAAGTCGGCGGAGCGTCAATGACGATGAAAAAAATTATATATTGCTTCCTCCTAAAATATAGTGAAACCCGTTGAAATAAATTTTCCTATGACGATGCTCAGCGGTCTTTGGAAAAATCGCTTGTTATTCCAGAAAATATTTACCCATGATTATGCACTTAGATTAAGTCATATTTGGGCATGAACTCCCATTCAACCCGAGAAACCCACCGAGTGAGTTGAAAGGTTGCTGTGGTTGTAACATAAGACATTCTCCACATAGTATTGGTAGAGATGACAGTCTTTGGTCGATCAACTCGGCTTCTTGTTGAAGGCTTTTCGAAGAAAAAGAGGGTGAGGGAGACTATTGGAAAAGGAAATCGTTGCACTAAAAGCTGTATATACTTAGTAGTATAAAAATTCATTAGTTATCGAAGCACGTCTTTCGATAAACGTCGTTTTTCAAACCCTTGGAAAATTCATAAATACGAGAAAATCAAAAAGTGGCAAATTGTTTTTCAGCTACATATGTATGTTTCGATAAAATGGTGTTGACATATGGATATTTCTTCCCTCAAAACATTAAATCGATGGGTCATCCGACTTGGCACTCTATTTGTACTTTCCTTGCCTCGCATTATAAGCAAACTCATGGATCAACGGTTCGATACTAGGGAAAGCGCCAAAATGAATCAAGGACACCAAGCCACCTTAATCAATTGAAGCGGAAAACATTTTGATTACATTTTTTCAATTTCAAATTTTACCGATTTTTTAACGTCGGGATTTTTCTATTGAACGATTTTTCGCGTTCCTGCAAACAATTTTATGTGAAGAACATACCTTTTTTCCAATACTGTACCATGTTACAACACCGTCCTGGATTATTTGAAAGGCAGAGAAATTATTTTTGGTTGAAAAATTCAAAATTATTTGCGTAGTATGTCTTGCGATTGGCGAACAGTTAACATACCTGTAAAGAAAACGGAAAAGTCGTTAGCAATGATTATTTGAAAAATTTTCCAAGTAATGATTATGTAATAACATATATTATAAACAAAATAAGGGCTGTGTATAGTTAAAGTGTTTTAGTAAAAATATTAGCGCACAAGAATGTCCTTTCAAGAACATTTCGGTAGAGACTGTGTCAAAATTATGCTGAGTTCTTAATAATGTGGAGAGCACTGTTACCCAAGATAATATGAGTCTGAAAGTAAATTGGAATCATTTTGCCCCATGAAGGCAGCGAGCGATAGTACCTGTTGAGTGCGTATAAAAGCTCATTAGTGCCATATGCAGTCGCTCTCATAACTTCAAGTTATAATGACCTACCTCACTAACGAAGCAGCTCGTAAATTTATTCACACGAATAATTGTCTAACGAATGTCGGTCACTGGCCAAGCGTAGTTTTCGATAACTTAGTTGGAAAACCGGAGTTCATGTACTTTTTCGACAGTTAAGGGAATGTGTGTTCACTTGTGGGTACGATAAGATATTTTTGGCGCTATGATTCTACACATTTTCCACTTTCACACATTCGCCTCACCCGCCGACTAACCGTAACGATGGCAACGCCGATGTTGTAGCTTATGACGAGTTGTCAATGTTTACATAAATTATTCACAACTGTCATAAAGAGTTTGAGTGCCAGTGCGAGTGCGAGTGCGAGAGTGGCTGCAATATGTCTCCTCTGTGGACCCGCAGTGAACATAAAGTTTATACGAAGTTAGTGAGCGCCTAGAGGTGTCAGCGCATCAAAATGTGGAATTTTTGAATTAAAGTGAAATTGCAGCGGAAACGCAAACAATAAAAAAAACCATATGGGTAAAAAGCTAAAAAAAATTTTGCTTTAATTTGTTGGAGTATTTCAATGCTAAAAAAAAAACATTATATCAACAAACTACTGTGTAAAAAGTGTAAACATTTGATGTCAGCAAATGTTTTAATTGTAATAAATGCCAAATTTGAAGCTCATGGAGGTGGCATTGAAAACAGTTTTTTGGTTCTCTTTTCACTATGCTTGACTTGGTTGATGTTACAGCTTTTTCGGGAGACAAAACAATTACTTTGAAAACATAAAATGTAAAAACTCTGAGTACTTTCGGCAGTTGAACTTTTCCACGTTTTCAAAATCGAGCATTAATGTGCCACTTGTTCGTCCATAAATGTATTTTTGTATTATAGGTCTACTTGTTAAGCCCATCATCATTCAATTATCTTCATTTCCTGAACAATTTGCACCCATGCCTTATTTTTGAAATAAAGTAATGTGTTTCTAAAATATTATTAAAGATTAAATATAAAGACGGATATCTAAGAGATTGGTTGGAACGTTAGAATAATAGAACTTAGCTCCTTAACTTAAGTCGACTTTTATAATATGCAGGGTGCGCCATATTTTTTTATCGGTATGACGATATTGAGGAATAGCAGGAAAATTTACTACGTTCTTTTTACTTTTAACGTTTGAAAACAATTCGAAATTTGTTTGGTAAAAAGTATATTATTTGCTTTCCTTTAGATCAAATTTTGTCAAATACATCATTTCTACTTTCGTAGTCAGTGTGAGCGCTTTTTATAGCAGTCCTAGTAGGATATATAGGTAGATCTTTGTTGAACAGTGTAATCTATTGAGTCCAATCAGATTGTGTATAAATAATTATTCAGCTCAGAAAATAATTATAATTAATAAGTTCCAGTTTTTCAAATTATATAAATATGAGGAGATTAATTTTGAAGCCAATTTTTATAGAAAACTTTTTACTAAGCTGATTGAATAATTCTTTCCAAACTAAGTTCGCTAAATAATATTTTTTTCTTTAAAATGTTTAAAATAAGTAATATGTTAACATGGAATATAGAAATTTATTTTTAATTATTTTTTTAAACCAAATTTGAAGCAAAATAGATAAAATAAATATATCCATTTCTTAATAAAATAACTGTATCTTTTTCAATACTTTTAATTTCAGGTGTCAGCCAACTGCCAGAAAGTCATTTCTCATTAACCACATGTTGGGTAGGAATGTAAGGCAAACAACACTGTCACTTATACCGATCAACTACCAATTCGCTAGCGTTTTTGCTTGCAACTCTTTTCGGTTAATCATAACTGTTTTACCCACTTGCTTTGCCTATTTATCTTTCCAATCATCATATAAATTATGTATTTTTTCTCTTTGAGAATTAATGCACAAAGTAAATAAAAGCAACAAAATGCGAACGAAGTCCACAAACGGACTTTGTTGTAATTTTATGTCCACACAGCAGAAATGTGGTTTAACACACATTTTTTATGGATTGTTGTCGTTTGGACAGACGGTGAGTAAAGGCACTAAGAATCTTGTTTAAATCTTTCTCAAAAAAGCTAAACCGAAAATCGTTCAGTTATTTGCGCTTTTAGTCTCTTGTTAGTCTTCTAGCTGAACGCGCAACGCGAGCAAGTACTCGCTGGCTAAGCCGTTATTTAGCGTGTGTTTTAGTAGTTTCGGTTATGCGAAGCACGTAATTGAATTGGGCCGGGAGCGTTTGCGTGAAAAAGAGCATTTTTGCAATTAGTTTTAAAGAAGTTTTGAAGCTTTCTGCGTAGATATGTGAGAACATTTTTAACAAAATTATTCGACAGTAAAATGCCTTGGATTACAATTTTCATTTTCGGAGTAACAGGTGATTTTCAGTCAATTGGGTTTGGTGATAGATTTAGTGCTAATTGAAAATTAATAGTTCATTCAGTTGAAGAAAAGAAAAAAAAGTTGTGCAAGAAAGGCTTGAATATGAGCTTTTTCTGAGAATAATTTAAGCGTGAGGTCACTCTGTCTGGTCAAAAAATGAAGAATTTGTTTCAGAGATTGACACACACTCAAAAGTACGAAAGTGATTTCAATCAACAGCTGATGTTGCCCATTTCATTTATTGTTGTTATTTTTTGTTCGCTCTCGTATTTTGAAAGTCGGTGCAGAAAATGATATACAGTTGCTTTCATGCAGAAAACATTTCAAAAACTTGGTCTATACTTAAGTGATCTTGTATCAGTGGAAAGTTTTTGACACCAAAACCGAGCCTATGTAAAAAGCAAGAACTGAAAAAACTTTAAAACACTCCTATCTCTACAAAGCTGGTCCGGAAATATGAGCTTCAAAGAATTTGTGTTGAAATAAAGTTCAAGTGCAGAAAATTGTTCGATCAGTTATACCCCATTATTTTTTTCCATTATTTCTTATTAATTTTTTTTTCGTTGTCTTCAACAGTTTCTTAAACTTCCGTAGAATGTTTCTTTCGAATTCTCAAAGAGCCGTTACACCGAAAGTTGTTAGTTTGCTGTCTGAATATTAAAATATATACTAAGAGAGCCCTTGAGTGTTCTCACGAAACGTAGTTCAAAGTTTGCACTCTTCAATTCAGAATAAAACATTTTGACGGTTAAGTCTAAAACCCTTATCGACAAGAGCAAACTATAATTCTTTAATAAGGATATTCTCAATATTATATGGATTCGAATCCAGGAATAAATTATTATTATTATTATTAATTTTTTAAAAAACCAACCGCTTTTTTTACTTTTTCAGTTCTACAAAATTGGCATAACGTTCAACCAAAATTTTTGCCAGAACATACCCCAAAATCAACCGGATTGTTCAGCAATAACTTGCCGTCCAACACCGAGAGCCCAAACTATATTGTTTATTTAACCGACAGCACTGAAGGCAACGTCATAGATCTGCTGTTAATCAGTGGTAATGGCTATGGTGACGAGGCTGTTATGGGTGCCAACAGGCACAATGGCAATAAAGATGACGAACAACATTCGGTGTGGGAGCGCTTGATGGGCGGGGATACCGACGAAGTGGGCGTTAATGCGGCAAAAGAAAATGAATATGTGCAGAGCAATGCCACAAAGGGTAACAAAGAAAAAAACAACAAAAGCAACTGCTCTACTAAAGCCACAACATCAATAAACAATAAAAAGCAAGCAGCAAACGTTTTGAGTGACAAAGCAAATATGAAGGCGACGACCAAAAGGAATACCGGCACATTGGCAGAGCTGTCAATGCGGGTCAACAAAAATGATTTCGTCAAAGTGGGCGACAAAAGTGAAACGAGCAAAAATCACAAGGAAACAGCAACAACATCAACGGCAACAACAACTATCAAAACAATGCCACCAACTTCAACAAGTAGCAAGCGAAATATCATTACAGCCAACAATGGTGGTGTAACTGCAACGAATGTGAGCACGAGCACCGCATCACCACAGGCGGCCAGCACGAAGCTCTACCATTCAAATGGGTTCCTCAATCCATTCGGACAATTAGTCGCCTTCTTTGGCAGCGACCAATTGCATCTGCAGGACTACACTTTCTTCTTCAACGCCGAACGACACACCGTATTCCAGCTACACACCAACAACTACCACAATATTAACGAAAGATCTGACAGCCAGGCTGTCGAGCGCGTACCAGCTTTGACCGAAACAGTAGCTGCTGGTAGTGAGCGAGTATTGAATGTGGTCACCAATACGATTGGCGCAGTGTTTGGCGCAAATCCATTTCCCACAACGGCAGGCGCAACGGCAAATTCGGCGTCAGCAACAGCAACTGGAGCAATAGTGTCCGCCCACGTCGCGCCCACCATGAAAGTGGAGGAAGTGCAGCTGTACAATGGCAAATCCTTGCGGCAGTCACGTTTCAATCCTTTCAATCCAACACGGTAAGTGATGGCCGACAAAAGGGCTATAAGGGTCAGGCGCCGAAATGAGTTATGTGTGTCAGGCGAGCTTACTCAATGGGTGGTTGCTTAGAGGGATTGCGAGTGCTGAAATGCAAAAATTGTAGTTAAAGTCCCGTCTGTGTGTATTGGTGTGTATGTTGGCGGCAGATTTGCAACATTTTCGAAATTCGATTTGTGCTAAACGTGATCGGCATATTGGTGAACTCTTCCGGTTTGCAATTTGTGTCATAGGGGCACTAGTTGCTTACCAAATGTTGGATGTTGTCTTCGAGTTCGTCCTTCGCTTTGTTGCATTTAACTGCAGTGTGTTGTTTGTCTATGCCACGGACTATTGCACTTCAAAGGTTGCCGATTAAAATGCAATGGTGGGGCGGCTAATTTCATTAGCTTACATATTGTTGCTGTTTTTGCAGTACAAAAACTTGTTAAAAAGGTCGCACTTTTTATACATTTTTTTTTATTTTCCTTAAGCTTATTTTAAGAAATAGTTGTTGGGAGAGGAATCTTCGATTAGTGGGTGGGAGAAAGAAAAAGAAATGGAAAAAAATAGTCTCATAATTTCTGAGCTTAAGAATGTCTTCTAATCCTCTTAAAGCATGTCTATTAAAAGTGCAAATAAATTGTTTATCCTTTCCCTTTCTCCTTTTTCCACAGCATACTCATTCACGGCTGGTTTGGTGGCGCAAAGGCCGCTATTTATCAGACGCTCGTGCCAGCTTATCTCCGACAAGGTGCCGGCAATTATAATGTCTTCACTGTGGATTGGGGACGTGGTGCAGTTGCGGACTATCTCACCGCCAGCTATCGTGTAAAACCGGTCGGCAAGGTGTTGGCGAAGTTCATCGATTTTCTACAACGTGAAGCGGGTGTACGCTTCGAGGATCTACATGTGATCGGCTTTAGCATGGGTGCACACATCGCTGGCATCGCTGGGAAGCATGTACAAACTGGAAGACTGCCAGTGATTTATGCACTGGACCCGGCGCTGCCATTCTTTCGCTATGACAACTTCGATGAACGCGTTGCGATCACCGACGCCGATTATGTGGAGGTCGTACACACTAGTGTTGGTTCGTATGGCTACGATCGACCGTTGGGCCATGTCGACTTTTATGTGAACTATGGCAGCGCACAGCCGGGCTGCTTTCTCAATGAATGCAGTCACTTTCGTGCTTTTCACGTATTCGCTGAGTCACTGCAGTCCAAGGCGGCACTGCGTGCGCAGGGTTGTGATGTCAAACTATGGCAGGATATGATACAGCATAGAAGGTGCCTCATGGGCACGGGCAGGCAAATGGCGTTGGGCGGCGATCCAGCAAATGTGACGGCATTACGGGGCCGCGGGGGCGTATTTTACTTAGCGACTAATGCGGCACCGCCGTATGCCAAGGATGTGACGTGAATAAGTGTGAGGCGGGGTGAAATGAGCATGCCTTTTACTTTGCATAATCAGATTTTCTTCGCGAGAAGCTAAACAAAAACGAAAATAAAATAGCGAAATGCTATGTGTATGGAACATTAAAATCGCAATGAGCACCAGAATGGGTTTCTATGGAATGCGTTTTTTACTCGCAGTTCTCTGTGCAGAAATAGTAATAATTAGTAAGCGCGACTTCTGTGACGCTTTGAATTCAAGCTGCGCACACACACAGGCGGCTTTGGAAAAGGCAAATCCCCAAAAGCGAGAACTGTGCACAACAGGGTGCAGTTATTTTTACTTTCGCTGCTGCGCTTATTTGTATGCAATGCTTTTTTTCGATGTGAAAATTGAAATGGAAATTAAAAAATGCTGCCATGTGTGAAATTCTTCTACAAAAGCACATTTAGCCCGCACATTCAGTGTTATAGTGTGCTTTTCATTATGACTGGCGTTTTCGCAGCAGCTTTTGGTTGTTGCTGTGTTTTTCCCTCCAATGCTATGTTTTCTTATGCGCTGCTGAAAGTAAAAACTCCTCTGCTTTACTAAAAAAAAGCAACGTGCATTTTCCGCGAATATGTGTCACGTGGTGCGGTAGCAGCTGGCACAGTACTTCTGTTTATGACCGAAAATCTCGCGTAGAAAATTTATTTTTGAAATGTTTTGAAATCGTTAAATATACAGGAAATTAAATTTTAATATTGAGAGTAGAGTGGCGATGCTTCGCCAAATAGAAGAGTTTTGAAACAATTTTCTAGAGTAATGAATAAGATCGCTGTGTTACGAGCTTTGACGGTACAACCCAAAAAGTATGTTATATAATTTTATTTTTCATCGTTCGTCGTACAGCTTAAATGGAGGACTTAATATCCTATGTACAACTTTTCATGGCCAGAGAAGGTAATTTAAAAGGCGAAAGCTTGTCATTACCGCACTGTAAAGGACAAAGGCACGTACTCAAATCCACGCATACATCCATATTTAGTTCATATTAATTAGCTTATGAAAAGGCCGCGTCATTAATATGGATTAAAAATGCTTTAACTTCACAACAAAAATGAGTGAATTCATAATTGAGAGAGCAATGTAAGAAGCACATACGCAAAATGCAAAGATTACCTACAAAACAATAAAAATTGAATACAAATGAGTAGGGAAGCGCTAAGTTCGTGTATAACCGAACATTTTATACTCTCTACTCTGTAAGGTAAAGTGATATAGTAGGATTTTCCTCTATGTTTTGAATAAAAGCAGGGAGTATTCGATTTATTTACAATCTCTGGCAAGAAGTTACATTGAGAGAAAGTCTATCTGAAATTCATTAAGATAGCTTACATATTGATTGATAAATGCGATATAAAGTCAAGCGGAAATTTGAGTATATAACTCTGTGAACAAATTGAAAGGTATTTTGCGTGTTTTTCGAACCGGTAATTTTTTTCTGTAAGTTGGTAGTACTGTTAGTGACATCTATGCTAAATTTCATGTCAAAATATTCATCAGTATTTGAGTGCGCGTTGTTTTGTAAGGCTCTAAAAGTGAATTCCTCGAATTTATTGAACAAAGAAATGCGATACTGCATTGGTTATTCGTGATCATTTCGCCACCTTTTCGACTAATTTACTTTCGTTTAACTTCTGGCTATTCAGCAAATTCACATGACCACCACCGTTTTGACTCAATTGAGGATGTAAAAGCTGTATGGAAGAAGGCTCTGATGGCCATTTTTCCAAGTGCTATGATGACTGCAAAATTCGTTGGCATAAGTGTATTGCAGCGGGAGGGGATTACTTTGAAGGAGATGAAATGGACAAAATTCACATTTCAATTTGATCACACTAGTATGTATTATGGATAGATGACGACTAAGTGATATATGGACCCATTTTTGGCACAAGGGCATGTTTACTTCACAAAAATATTCTGCCAGAATCTCAATACTAGAACTCAAGGCTAACTGATGTGCTCGTCAAAGATTAGCCAAGTGCACTGGTGTCGGCCGCAGGTATTTGGTGTCTGGGTCCTTGACATATTATAGGCGAATTTCGAAAATTTTTGGACACAAGGTTAAATACCTCACGGGCACTGCTTGTGCAAAGGTTTATCTCGATATATTTATTGGTGCTTGATTTCTATATTGGCAGTGAAAGAATCAGATGTAAATTAAATCTTGTGTTATATGAGAAGTAGGCGTGGTTGTCATCCTGTTTCGTCGTTGAGTACAGTATATGATAGAAGTGGTTGGGAAACCTTACATTCATTCGAGTAGTTCCTGAGATATTGGGTAGTCGAAAAAGTCATTTCATATTTTGTCAATAGACGTCGCTGCAGTCGTATATCTCCAGTGATGCCAACGGTTGTTTTTATAGCGCAGCATTTTTGAGCTTCCAATTCGTAGACTTTTTTGAAATAAATGGGTTGAGAAGTTAGCCAAGCATGCTAACACTTAGTCTAATCAAAAATTTTCATAGTCTTTATGTAGTGTGTAGTAGTGCAGTGTGTATATATGTAGTATGTGCATGGCTATCAACTTTTGTGTGATGCTGTAGCTGAGCTGAATAATTTCGAAATTCTTGCTGTGCAATTAATAACAGCAGTTTTTCTTTGCTAACAACAACTTAGGCACAATCACAGTTAGTTAGAAAACTAATATACGCTGATATACCATAGAAGAAATCCGGCAGGGAGTGATGCACTGACATCAAAGTATTCGATTTTTGGTTTGGGCCGCTAAATTTCCAAAAATATTGTTTTGAACCAAAAGGAATACCCAATCGATTATTTCACGTCATTCCTGATAAATATATATTCACTGCCACATTCTTTTTCTGAAATTCTACAAAACTTTAGTTGCTTGACACTTTTTTCCTTCGCTGCTTGAGCATTTTCTTAGTGGGTAGCTGCGTCACTTGCGCAAATTTCTGCAAAGGTATGCAATATTAGTGGCGGCAAAAGTTCTTAATCGGATTTTGCAGTGGTTTGAAAAAGTTGTCGAGACTTCTTTGCATTGGGAGAATAACTTTGCACTTTCTTTGCCTAATTTTCAGTTATGGAATTTGTTTTGCATGCTTCTATGCGCAACTTCTTTGTGTCTTGATTGGAAATAATGTGTAATTAATGCTCGGCTTTTCAAAGTAAATTGGAATAATATTGAAATTTTTGCGTAGAATTCGAGATTCGATTAAATTACTAATCAAATGAAAATCCATCAAAGGAATTATTGCATTTCTGTTGTTTGCGGTTCAAGTATTTTTTGCTACAATAATTTTTACTCTTTGAGAAAGAAAGCATTTGAAAGTGTGATATTTTTCAATTGTGAGCAAGGATATTAATGAAAACTAAAAGTATGTATTTTCGAAAATGTATGTGAGTTAGAAAATCATAAGCGAAAAACGCGAATATAAACGGGTAAGCAAGGACTTAGGCCAAGGTAAAGTGATAAACGCTTTGTCTCGTCAGCCTGATTATTTATATATTGGGTAGTCGGAAAAGTCTTTTCGTAATTCTAATCAAACTACAACTTATTTTTTTATATTTATACTAATAAATAAATAAATAAATATGCACCATTTTGGTCGACCACTTTTTGCTAGAGACATTATTCCGTCAGTGTAAATCGAAATTTCGAGATTTCCAGAATGGGAGCGAGCGAACCATTGTTGTGCTACCCGAACTGACACAGCATCGTCTCCGTAAACTTCACATATTTCATTGGTGACTTGCGTGGCATTCTTCCCCTTTTTATACAAAATTTTCAAAATTTAACGGAATTTTTCATTATTTTTACTAAGTTTTGAACAGCTGGAACTTTTTTCCAACTTCCCAGAAATTTTATTTTTTTTTTGGTTAAATAAAGCTTAAAATCTCACCTTACCAACACTATATACCATGACACAATTGGGTACTCACAACGTGTCATAAAGCATCGTAAAATCATAATATCATCAATTTTTACACTAGTTTAAAAAATGTGTTGTTGGATTGCATGCTAAAATAAGTTTACGCAAATACAACTTTGAACGCAATGTTATCCGATCGTTATAGCTTATAACTTTATGAGACTATGTGAAACCCCAAAATGTGATTGGTAGCACTTGAGATATACGACTGCAACGACATCTGCTGACAAAATACGAAAGGACTTTTTCGACTACCTGATGATAATCCCATTATTTTTAGTTAAAACTAAAAATTGCAAAAAAGATTAGGAATCTAAATTATAAACTAATTTTTTATCAAACAAAATTTTATTTATTTTTTATTTTTATTTCGTCTTACCACGCCAGCATTGCGTCCAAATAATTCATCTTGGCCAGGTTTGCGCGTAAATAATTTTAAATGAAAACTATTAATTCGCCTGCTTGCCACTAAACTCTCCACTTTTGCACACGCAAGTTGTTTAAGTCAACGATGAAAAAAGTTGCACACTTTTTGCTCTCGCAACTCGTAATATTTAATTGACCGGAAAGTATTGAAATCAACACTTTAGGTGCACAATTGTTGTTTTTGCTGAACGCTAACAGCATGCAACATGCCACTTGTGTACGTTCGTAGAAGCGTGGTTGCAGCAGCAAACCAAAAAAAATCGCACGCTGAATAAGTAACTGTATTTGATGAGGGCCAGCACAGAATTTTATACGAGCTTGTTTGCAAGTGTGAGTGTGTGTGTGTGCGAGGCGCGCGCCAACCGCCAGATCAACCGAAAAAATAGTCGAACATTAGTCAACACGCAAATTGTAAATAAATGCAATGAATAAATAAATAAATAAATCAGCGGTGAATTTCGTTTGCTTGCCACTCGGTAACCGGAAATTGTGCGGACGTGAAGAAGAATTTTTCCAACTGAATTGCGAAATGAAGTGTAACGTTGGTAGAACTGCAGCCGCGGCAGGCAATGAACAGTTACCAGTAAGCGCTGGAAATTTTGAGTGATGTTGTTGTTGCTTTCGTTGCTTGCATTTGCTTATTGTTATTGCGGTTGTTGCTATTATTGCTGGTGGTGGTTGCATAAGTATTTACACTTTTATTCTGTTGCAAGGCTTTGCCGCCACTCTTCCACATCCATATAACAGTTACAACCATTGTTGCTGTTGTTGTCATTCATTCCGTTTTTGGTTTTAGGGTGAGTGCCTTACACTACTCATAGGTGCGCTTGTAAGTGTGTATGCATGCATTTGTTGCATCAGTCAGTTTCCTATTGCCGCTCGTTAGGTTGTTTGGTTGACTGGCTGATTGAGCTGAGCTGCAACATGAAGAAGCCGCACAAGTGCACATCAAATGCATGCAACGAGCTGTGTGCTTGTGCGTCAATGTGGCATGAACTTAAATCGCTAAAGCAGCACTGCCATAAGACAGACGCCGCAAAATACAAACACAAGCCAAACCGGTAGGGTTGGGTTAATTGCAGTTGGAAATCAATCCAAGGCATATGAAAATTGGATTTTATATATTTTTCAAGGTAACTCTTCCCTTTTAAGTGACGTTTATGAAACAAGTGCAGCCCAGAGGCTGGTTGCCTATTTAGAAGCCTTTAGAGGTGCACTTAGCTCAATGTTTTGCAGAAAGAATAATATACAGATAAGGAAAAATGATTTTTGAGAACTTTAGATAAATGTCAGCGATAAAGAGATAAGACAAAAACCAAAAATAGTATGCGACAAGTTTTAAAGTGTTTCAATAACGATTCAAACTAATATAGAAATGTGCATAAGCTTGATAAAGCAAAAAATTATAGTTTCCTATGGAGGAAGGAATATAAATGCTTTCAGTTGCTAAAACAAAAGATGCTTAAGCAACACATTACGGCTGGGTACAAAAAAGGCCTATCCGAAAAGCAAATAAACAAAGCGCAGAATCAGCTTGTAAAAGGCACTACACGACAACCATCTATTTTCGAGTTACTTGAATTGAGCCACTCAAGTCATAATGCCGTGGCTTATGAGAGCGGCGTGGGTGCGCGTGTGCGCAATTGCCAGCAAAGTAGCACGAGATGGCTTGCTCGTGGGCGATAGGCACGCGCGCTGCGCTAATACGCGGCAGACAGCAAGGTAAGCGGTATAAATCGTAATTTCTCGCAGACTTGGGGCAATCATGTAGCTTGCAACACGTTGTTGCAGCATACGTTTTTTGTTACGATACGATTTATTTATTTAGTATACGAAATATTTTCATGGAGGTGTGTATTTGGGTAAATACCTTTCCTAAATTGCATTCTGAGTTTCGGACCAATATTTACAACGGAGACATAGACAAAACTGCTGACCTTTAAGATTGCAATAATTTATTTTAGTGATATTTTTGATTTATATTTCATGTAAAATCAGAAAAATATTTTTTAACATAAAGGAACTCTATATATAAACGATATACACAGTTTTTTAGCCTACCTTTAGGAGTAGAAGGTAAAATCTCTACTATTTTATGATACAAGTATAAACATATTTAATCAATGAAATGGTATTTTTCCAAAATCAGTGGAAAATCCTTTATTTCATTTATTGCTTTTAATGCATTTCTTCGATTTTTATTTGAGTTGAAGATCTAGAATTAAAATATATTTTTTTATTTCCAGATCAATTTTGTTTATTAATTAAAATATAATAATTTGAGCTTGAGTTAAGTGTTGAGTTCATTGATTTTTTCTAAAATAATATAATATATAATATTTGCAAATTAGGAAAGAAATATTTTTTTTTTTTAACCATTTTAACCATTTTTTCGCATGATTTTCCGAAAAACAAATGTGGTACAAAAATACTCAAAATTTCGTCAGTTTTGCTCCAATCAACTTGAAATTCAACCAATATTCTTCAGACATCACGCATCGAAAAAGAAAATTTAAAACCCTGCTCCCTACTTAAACTCCCACAAAAGCCCAACAACACATAAAAGACAGCACTTCCAAATCTTGAAATAAATATGCCACAAATCCCAGTGGAAAAAGCTTGCCGTTTTCGACACCACGTATACGACGAGCATACAACAGCAACGCACGCTTCCTTAAACTTCTTGGAAAACTAGCAGCACTAAGTACACACCCTTATTAGGCGTATGGGGCAGACATGCGAAGATGGGAAAATGAAAAAAAAACTGGTTTTCTCTTTCAAGTGTCGCGCATAAAGCAGCCGCTAGTTTCCGTAGGATCCCGCCCGCCGGGTGTCGATTCGCTACGCCGCAACTAAGCAGCTAACTATTGTTGGCACACAGTTTGGCTTTTGAATGTTATTTTGATTTTATTTTCTGAATTGCTTTTTGGGCTGCGACTAACCGCAGCGCCGGAGAATACATGAAAATACTTCAGAAACTGAACGCAGTTCAACTGCAGCGAGCGTTAGGCGACATAACAATGCCAGTGGGTGCGCGTAAGCTTCACGTGTATATATTATGTGTGTGTGTGTGCGTGTGGGTGTTTGGGAGTCATGCAACCACCCAGAGTTTAGAAAATTCTTAATTCATTTTAAGCGCCGCTCAACAATTGCGACTGTGCCACAACATCCTGTGAACTCGCACCCGGACGCACAGCCACACCTACACACATCCACGCATACACACATTCTCACAACACGTTTGTGCTCGAACACACGCACGCATGCGTGCAATTTGGTAAGCTCTGCGAGCATCTGTGTTCATTTATTATCCTTTGAGTGCATTTAACTGTGTGGAACATTTTCGGTCGTCGCCGACTGTTATCAGTTGTCGTGCGGTTCACTCGTACTTGTTGTTTTTGATTTTTCTTTTTTTTTTGCGTTTTGGTTTTTAATGAAAATGCTGCAAACTTTGTTAGTTGCGAATTTAGGTCAACGAGTGCTTTAAAGGATATTCTTCATAATCGTCACTAAGCAGATTAGTGTTACTTGGAAAAGTTGCTTGCTGCTATTTTTTTCGAAAGTATACTTTTTTGTTTTGCGTTGGTTATATGGTAGTTTATTTGCCAAATTTCTGAAACTTGTTTAGTAAAAAAAACTATAAATTGTGTCAATTTAAAGAGCTTTTCAGCAAAGCAAGATTTGAAGGCAGCTCATATAGGTAAGTACTTGCTTAGATTATTACGTAACGGTCATAGCAATAGCATCTTTGTAGATGGGCTTCAAAACTTTTTAAGACTTGAAAAGTTGATTAGAAATCAACAAAAACAGTTTGGCTTAACCGGTTCTCAGAGAAATACTTAGCTTGAGTAACTGAAGTAAGTAAACCCGTTCTCCTTCGTATGAATGTGAAACAGTTATAGAACTTTTCATATGGTGCAACAGAAACTGAACTTAAATAACAAGTCGAAAAATGTTGAAGGAATTTAATTTTCAAAATTTCTGAACCGATTTGCATAGATGCCTCTAAAATATTACCTCACGAAAGCAGAATAACAAACGGACATAATATAAAATTGTACCACAATGAGGCACGTTCTTAGCCAGATTTCGAAACTCTTTAGACTTTCCAAACTTTTTCGATGAACCAAAAAAACATATTCGAAAATATAGTCGAAAAAGTATTTTCGTATTTTGTCAATTGATGCCGTTGCAATCGTATATCTCCAGTGCTACCAACCACATTGTGTCATGGCATATAGTGTGGAAAAGGTGAGATTTTAAGCTTTTTTTAATCAAAAAAAAAAAAAATTGGGAGAAGTTGAAAAAAAGTTCCGGCTGTTCAAAAATAAGTGAAAATAATGAAGAAATTCGCTATATTTTGAAATTTTTGTATAAAAAAGGGAAGAATGCCACGCAAGCCAGCCACCAATGAAATTTGAGAAGTTTACGGAGAGGTTCCTGTATCAGCTTGTGTAGCATTTGTAACCATTGTTTCGCTTGCTTCAAAATTTCGATTTACACTGATGGAGTAATGTCTCTAGCAGAAAATTAGCTAAAAGTGGTCGACCAAAATGGTACACATTTGTTTATTTATTTATTAATATTAATAAAAAAAATAATGAGTTGAAGTTTGATTAGAAATACGAAAAAACTTTTTCGACTACCAAATATACAATAAGTGCAAGCATAATGGTTGAGGTTGACAATAATAATACATCTTATAATAAGAAGTTTTTTTTATCGATACTGAAAGAAGCAAGCTCCATAAGTTTAGCCCCGTTGCAAATCAAAACGAGGAAGGATCCAACAATTATCAGCTGAGTAAAAGCTATGGCGTCTCGATATTGAGAAACGCCTTGATCAACTATTCTCAAAAGTGAAAATCATTAATTTCGACTAAGATATAGGGTTACCGAAAAGTCAGATTTACAAAATGGCGGGGAAAATTTTGAAAACAAAAAAACGCTCGCTAAACAATGCAAACGATAGTAAATATGTACGAATTGGGCTTCGAATTCCTAGGAATAATTTCGTTTTTAAGAGCTCAACAAGAAGCTTTTGGGCAATGAAGGGATAATCGCCGAAAAAAGTTCTCGTTGGAAGCAAAAGATAATTCGAAGGAGTTGAAGATCGCTATAATCGATACATGGCTCTCAGGGTCATTAATATTTATGAATAGAATGTGGCATAACAAAATCGAATTTAGTAAAAAATAAAAAGAACTCTTTAAAATGTCTGATTTGACCTTATCGATTATGGAATGGAGCACAAGTTTTAAGAAAATAATAGAAACTATTATAGAAAGGGCTCCACATCTCAATAAAAATTCTCGCTCTTGATTCCAGTTGGCATATATTGAAATTAATTTATTAAATGAAATTCAAAATGTGGAAACTGAGAAAATGAAGTGAAAAGAGTTCAAATTGAACAAAAATTTCAATAAACAACAATCGGCAAATCTCAGACGTATACTATATAGTTGGAGTTTGGTGACACAAGAGCAGCAAGGTTTGGGTGCAAATGGAAATAAAAACAGACAAGAGGAGTTCACGAAAGAGCAAGAATTAAAAGTCAGTACAAGGGCTCGGGAGTAAAGGGAAATTTGGAAATTGGTAAAACTACAAAGTTAAACAAGCAAACAACAGAAAGTTATTGATTGAAAACTACAGTTAGAAGCAGCAAAACAGCAGCAGGAAAACAATTAAGAAAATAGATTGCCGCCGGTGTGTAGGTGTAATGCAATAACAACAATGCAACGTACAATTTGTGATGCCACACAATGAATGCAGAAGTAGAAATTTCTCAATTTTCCCAGCATTGCATTGAACAATTACAATACCAGCATGGTAAGCATAGTTTTCAGCCAAAAACAAAAAATAAAACGAACCAACAAACCGACGACCATACAATTGTATGTGCTTGCATAGGTAAGGCAACAGCAACATGCACAAAAATTGTGTGTTCGACAGCAACTATGCTACACCTTATATGTTTCAGCTGCGCTACACACCACCTACAACTCATGGCTGTGAAGAAGCCATACTAAGTCACCCCAAAAGCAAACAAATTGGATTAGACATTTAACCTCACTTTTATGTGTTCGCCTGCGTGTCTTTAGTGGACACATTCCGACAGTATATGGCAGGTGCAAAGCTAATCGACATACACACACAAATATATTTATAAACATGCATATATTCAGCTTGCAAACAAATAATTGCCGGGCATAATGTTCTTCTATGGGTGTATGGATAAGTGTATGCCTAGGTAACGGTAAACTCTTGCAAATAAGTGATACGAAATGTATCGTCTTTCAATGCATTCTTTCCAAGCGTGCCTAATGACTACACACTCCAAAGTGGGTACATGACGTATGAGTAACATTTTATTCAAATTGATAGTTAAGGGTGGACTGCCGCTAAATGTTTACGAGGTACATGGTATGCGTATTTGGTTTGAACCATAGTTGGAATATTTGCTTACCTAAAATTATCTGCTAATTTAATGTAAGAAAGGGTCAGCGTTGTGTTCAATAATGATTGATATGCAAATATATTAAATTTTTAAAGAAGAAACACTGCCAATTTGAACCCCTGTCATGCGCAATAAATTTAAAAAAAATTCTTTTAACAAGTATGGACATATATATTTGTTATGCGAAAATTGGATAGAAAGTATGGATGTTCGGCGTTGAATGTTATCGTGGATGTGAAGAGTGGAAGAATGAATGCGAAGAAGTGGATGACAAGCATTCAGAACTCACTTCTTGTTAAGCTGAATCCTAGAAGGACCTACTTCATGGCAAATACGAGTGGTCTTTTCTATGGCAATTTAGGTATTTATTTGACTTCAGTTCATGTTGACATCATACACTTGGCAATAGGTCAATAACAGCGCTGGCTTGGTTTCATAGATGTGATTTCTAAGCTTTCACTAAGCTAAGTAAAATTTCCAGACAAGCTTACTCTCCAGCGAAGCCAAACCTCCAAATAGCATAATGTTTGTTGCGAAAGATTCTTAGATTAACCAAAGAATTATATAAACAATTTCTTGAACACAACTTTTAGTTTCCAATATTACTCCCCAATATTACCTTCTTATTTCCTTAAACTTCACAGTTAGTCTTAAGTACTTTTCTTCAAAAAAAGGTCAAAATAGATATACGAAATCCAACTATCAAAGCACAGTTTCACAGTGATCAAGCTAATTATGCCTCGATGAGACTCAGCAGTAGGTTAGCGATGCAGCTCGTTGCGGCGTTCCAGCATTAAACTCATACCACTTATACACCTTAAATTCATATAATCAAATTGTGGCATGCGACAACGCCCCTTTCAAGTACAGAAACTATCCAAGCAATAAATTCATTGATGAATCAAGGGGACCACAAATTGAAATATTTGCCATGTTAGTTGCAGTCGGTAAGCGGAATGGAAGACGTGGTTGCAAGCAACTAAGTGATATCAAATATGCACACACGCATACATATACATGGGCTGCACATAAACGCAACAAATGAGCGCATATAACTAAGCGTATTTGAGCCGGAAAAGCCAACTCAAGAAGAAGAATTCTAGTTTAGTGTTCGTATTTAGAACTAAAAGACAGAAAGAGTATGAATAAATGAAAATAAGAAGAGAAATTCATGAAAGGAAAGATGATAACAGTCATTAAATTAAAATTAGCAAGAAGGGAGTTTAAAATTTTACAAATATAAAAAAATGAAAATAAAATAGAAACTACTTGTGAAACAACAAAAAATTAATAATAAAAACAAAAAGTTATAAATAAATTAGCAAAATTACTTAAATATGAAAAAACCTAAATCTGATCATGACCACCAAAAACCCAACTGCAAAACGAAACTCACGATAAGGTCCACAACAACCAAGAGTTTTCCTACTGGGTTGCTAACTTTAAATGGAAACTTTATAGCGACTGACACGCGCACTCGCAATACTGTAGCGAGCGTAGGAATGATTTGTGCGTTTTAAATTAAGTGACTATGAGTAAGCTGGTGTGTGTGTGTGCGTAAAAGTCATGCACTTTTGCAGCGACATAATTTAATCCTGATTTTTATTGCAGTATCTCAGCATGTCCGTCGGTGTTGTCCTCTTTGAACTTGTTGCAACGATAGTTTATCGACTATGGAGTGCCGAGAGCTCCAGAGTTAAGTAAACTTCACTTCACTTCTCTTTGCACCTTTTAACCTTAATATTATATATTAGCGGCATGTAAGCGTGGATATACTTTCACTGCACACATATGCAAGTATGTTGACATAAGTTCACCTAATGCATGACCACAGACCACAAAGCTTATTAATCTCTTTCAATGTGTTAAATTTAAGAGAAAAGACCTGTGTCTATTGTTGCTTGATATGCGAAATGGTGATAAATTTTTATAAATGTATAATTATGGTATATATATACACTTTAGGGGAAGAAACTAACTGGAGAAGAATATTCCAGGAAAGCAGTTGGTGAGAATTCAAAGTTTCACAATAAAATAATACCTAAAACAATTGTTTTCCTATTAAAAGGCAGAGTTATTCTAGTGACTTATTATTTTAATATCTACTTTGTTACTCTTCCAATAATTCTTTAACCAAAAAAGTAAAAAAAGAATACACATAATGGGGGATGGAGCCATGTGTAGAAGTTCGCGCAAGTAAGGAAAGTTGTCTGAGCGTCATTCTCCTGGAAGTGGCCAGAACGATTATTTTGCATATGGCTCAATTAGCTCAAAACTTCCGGTCTTAGACCAAGTATTCTCTGAGTAGCCAAAAAACAACCTTTTGAAGGCGAACTAAAGTGAGAGGTGAAACATTTCCTCCCCAGGGTTGTGCGCTGGGTTTGGGACCCGCCTCGTAAAAACCCCTAACAATGAAAAGAAGAAAATAGCCTCGGATATAAAATGTGTTTATACGGAGTTTCAGTTATGAACGTAGATTGCAAATACTGAAATGAAAATTGTACCGACCGAATGGGTTGAGGCATTTTTCCAACTCTTTTAAAATAATATTTATTGCATTGCAATGTTCGGTTCTTTTTATAGGAAAAATTTTCACAAGAAAAATTAGAAAATTTCACATATAGTGGTTTAATTTTTTTGAGATTGTAGTGATAATTCATATTAATTTCATTCTAAATGAGGCTTGACAAAAGCAATAAAAATACTTTGCGAAAATATATCATGAGGGAATACTGTCAATAAATATATACATTGCTTAAAAAAATTAAGTTTTATTCTGTTTCACAATTTTGTACTGATTTTTTTTTTTTAATAACAATGCCTTTGACAAACATTTCCTTTTGCTTTCAACACAATTTTATTTTCTATCGAGATCACAATGGCAACACTTACGTTGTTGTTGTAATATTTAGTGAATGTTGTTGGCTTTTTCAAAATAGAATTAAATGGACTATAAGTTTTAACTGCATACTTAAATTTCCTTGCAAGTTCAGCTATTTCATTATTACTCGAAAGTCCCCTATGTGCCCGCTTTTACTATACGCAAGTATGTGTAAATAAGCCATATCGACACACAAAGTCGTAAAAAGTGGTCATAAAACTAATAACCTTTCGAAGTAATGGCAAAGGGGCGGAAGCGACTTGTATTTAATACATAAAAAAGTTGAAGTTAAAATTCTTGTGGGCTAGAGTTTTTAAATAAAACGAGCTTAAAAAATTAATGAAAATGTTTATATCTCAGATACATGGGCCTTTATTATTTGATATTAAGGAGATTATTTTACTATAACTTTATTGGCATTTTATCAATAATAATAATAATATTAGGAAAAGAAAGAGTTAGCCCTAGATAAATATTCCTACTTATTACTTATATTTATTTTATTTTTTTAGTTCGCCTGAATATAGACTATATTTTCTAGGTTATTTTCTTGTATACATAATGTTTTCAGAAGACTTGTCATACTTGCTCACACATATTTTTAAGGCTCTAGACTTTTACCAACATATATGATTAGCATAACCTCAAAGTTGAATTACTTTTTAAATCTGAAATACTATGTAGCTTTTACACCGATTTGAACGACCGACCATTTCAATGGTAGATGCGGAAATTTGTACAGCGGACCACAGCTCCGCCGCAACCAAAGTTAGTTTCGAAATTGGTACAGAAAACAGGAGCGAGGAATATATGATGATATTGAAAGTAAAAGTTTAACATCGTCAGCAAAGATCGTACAAAGTAGACTTTCCTTTCTTTGGTTGAAAGAGTGTGAAATCCAGCTACCAGCTGAAAGAGCTTCAGCGTTAGCAATTGAATAGAAAATAATGTAACTTTATGCCTAACTAAGACTTTCGGGACGTAGTGAATATTTTAGTGATAATGTGTATAAATATGGGATAGAACAGGTTACCTGGAATACCGGCTTTCTTTTTTAAACTGACATGACTTAACAAGACTATGAGTCTTAAAGCATAGGAGAGTAGCTTCAGTCTATTTCTGGCCTCTCTTAACGTTTTAGTCGGAAAAGTATCAGGTTTGCTGCCGGTCTTCAAGAAATAGACAGTTTCTTCGTACATATTTAGGATAGTTTTTTTTATTTAGACATTGCAAATATTTTTGTTTAATACTATCTTTCAATATAGAAAAATAGTAAAAAAATGGCACAAATCGGCTAATGTTTAAGATATTTGAAGGTATTTGGATATCTATGCCGCCCACCTGCTTCAATAATTTATAGAATCCTGTCTGCCGCAAAGAAAGAAGTAACTTTCGTGATGATTTTGATCAAGTGTTCTAAGTTTTGAGTTCTAGGTCAGTGTGTGGGAATGTCAACGTCCACTTTTCTCTTAGCTGGAGGCGGCACTTTCGTTTAAGCAACATTCACATCGCATTATACAATATATAATGAATTCTTTATTAATTACATTTTGCTCATATTTATATGAATGACTTATATATGTACGAAACTATCAGCTCGCTACATTTTGGTGGCGTGTGGACACCCTTGCGTCAATATTCCAAAGGTTTATTTCGGAGTCATATTACCACTAGTTCGCTCTGCTGAGAAAATATAATTGCCTGTTATATAAGAAGTTAATAACCAACTTTCAAAGCGTCGAAATTGCTGCTTCTATATACAAATAATGCAGATGTGTTAGTAATTACACCGCAGTAAATTGATATGTATACGTGTGTGCGTGTGTGTGTCTATGCGGGTGCCTAATGATTTCCAACTAAAATATTTGTGAACACTTGCGATTTATGAAAAATCAATATCAGGCCACTCTAATACCTATACAAAAATGTGCAAACGCACACACACACGCAAAGAAATGGGCGCCTTCACACTTCAACCGAGGAATATGCAACAACCTGGTTTCTGCGTATATATTGCCACAACTGGCGCTGGAGAATTAAAAAGGGTATATTATATAAAGTTGCATACATACATACACACATACACATGCACACCCCGCTAAATAAACCCTTATATAACAATAAGCAACATATACACACAAAGACACGAAAGGAAATATAAGGCCGAAACTTTAAGTGGCAACAACGTGAAGTAATCGTGCAACATAAATTAGCCGAAAATGTGCAAACTAAGCAAATGTGAAAATGTACAGTTAGTATGCGGGTTGTGCGAGCATATGTGTTTGTGTGTGCCTGTAGGAGCTTTGCCTATCTGCAGGAGTCTGCCAGAAATGTATTTGCTGCAAGGAATAAAATAAGAAAACATATTTTATAACGATTCGCCGATAAAGGTGAAAGGAGGTGGAAAAGGAGAAGGAGAAAATAGAATAGAAACGATACGTTCGGTAATTTTAGTGTCTTAGCCGTAAGGTTGGTGGGGCGAAGTGATTTTTTTTCGTTTGCTAAATGTTTGACCTAAAATTGCAATATTTGAAATATGATAAGCGCTGAAGCAGGCCTTTTAATGGCACCGGTGTATGTGTGTGTGCGCATGTACACAATTTTGCGTTATAAAACAGCATAGAGGAAAGTTACCAGTCCCGAAGTACTTACGAAAGCAATTAATGGGCAAATATTTGATAAGTGAACATACACATTTCGAGTATTTGGAAGCGTGGAAAAGGGTTAATGAGTTTGGAAAGCGGCACATCGCCTAGATATACTTGTATAACGGTTAAAGCCAATGAAATCCTAATAGAAGTGTTACAGTGGTCTGGAGTTAGCAAACTGTCGAGTTAAAGTATAAGAAAAAATAATAAAAAACGTCAAACAAGTTATAAAATATTGTTTTTTATTAAATTTCCTGCTTCAGCATCTGAAAGCATTGATGTGGTTGGGTTAAAGTAGTAAGTGATACTTTTGTCGAATAATTTCCAAAAACATATATTGCGAGCAATTAATAAATTTCCTGAAGAAATAGTTAACCGTCAGAAAGTTGCCTCTATGTATCATAGTTATATAGATCAGACGCAATAAATGAATGTTGATCATTAATTTCGATCACATAATAATTTATTCAAGAGTGGATGTTGTTCCCGCTCAATCAAAGTTGCACAACACATTAAATTAGACTTTACTGGATGAACTTTAGCCCTTCATAAAATTTCTAACTAATTGTGGTAAGAAGCCGTCATCTCTTGAAGACGATCAGTGGCGTGAGATTCTGACAATTTAGCAACCATTGGACGCATAACCAAAAACAAAAATGGAAACTAGAAAAAAATCATTTAGTCGGTTCAAAAACTTCTGAAGAAAACTTTTTGATGTTGAGAAAAACATTTCTGGATTATAAAAATAAATTGGAAATATTATCATTGGTGAGTAAAAATTCATCTATTGATGGAATGTGAAAACTACTCGTTGACATACCAAAGAGAGAAATTCAAGCCTATGATGCCTCGAGTGCTTTTCTTGGACTATTATGGGTTAAAAGCCAGCTTGATTCACTATAAATGATATTTAAGACCTACAGGAGTCTTCCAGGCAGATTAGAAAAGCCTACGTCTTCTGCTATTTATATGAAATACTGATATTCTGAACGGTCAACTTCGATTCCTCGAATTGCGATGACAAACGTATGAAGAAGAGAAGCTTAAATTGGCAGAATTTATATAGTTTTCTTAATTTGGTTACCGCAAATTGACCGAACAGTGATGAAAGAGAGAAAATGCGTCATAAACAAATAGAATATTCTCATGGAAAATGTTCAGGAGAGCTAAAAGACGCTATTTGCAAGATCAAGACATCATGGAATATAGGGCTTCATCATGAACTCGGTTGCGAAAAACTTTTCATACAAAACGAGTGAATCATTTTACATTTATCCTAATTATGATTTATTTTTCTTTACTAGCGTAGACACCGCCTGCGCGGTTATATCCGAGCTATTATATGACTTACATATGATGAGGAGAACTGCCTGAATTATTAATGAAAGTCCTTTGCCTTCAAATATCTACCAAATGAAGGCGTCAAATCTCACATAATCAACTCAATTGCCATGGAAACAATATTTAATTGTGAGATTGCAAAGAAACCACAGGCAGTTGGGGATTTCAGCCAAATTTTCACGCGCGTAAATTACCATCACACCGACCCCGCTCATATGAGCAACTTCATTAGAAGCTTTTGCTTAATTACTTGCCATGCAGATGCCGTGCGAGTTCTTAGATTACAATCGCATGCGCGGTGGGCGTGTGTACACCATGATTACGAAATTCGGAGAATTAAGTTCTCTTATTACGGCACAAAGGTGTTTTGCCATGTGTATTGTGTGTGAATAACGATTTCGTCCTTTGTGATATACAAGTATGTTTTTGGAGTATATTAATAGGTTTTAGGTGCTTATCGAATAACTAAAGTCGTTATAGGTACTGAGATTTGAATAATTGCTTTAGCAGCAAATAAAAGAAAGGGTTTCGTCTAATCTAACGCGGCCTACCTTTATCTCATATGACTGGCCTTATAAGGCCCTCGTGCAGTCGCCATTAGGAAGTATAAACTAGCAAATAATTCAAACTAGCTAACCTCCTTTAGCTCTCACTACCTAAAACCAGAAAGGCGTACTCATGTAGAAATCCACGCAAGCAACTCCCCACAAGAACCTCCCAGTTCACAAACATTACGTCTGCATTACAAAAATGTTTTGGTTTGTAGTTTCACAGCTCACGAATACAACTAAATATAACAGTACTTTTAGGTAAGCTAACGGTGTTCACAAAGTTGTAAATACACAACACAAAATTTAAGCCAAAGTTATTGAAGTTTGCGTCACCAGAACTATATGACGAGTGACAAAAGCTGCTGAAGTCGAAGTGGAAGCATAAGCCGCGGCAAAGTTATATGAACGGAGTTGAGACAACCGCACAAGTTTTTTTCAACGTTTTTATTGTTGCCAGTCTGATAGGAATATATATATCGATAAGGCAGATGCTGAGATGCTGATATCGCTGTTAGGTTGCCTCTGGTTATGGCCACTGCTGCTACTTATAACTCAATTTCGCTTGGTAATCTCACCGTCTTGAAGTTGCTGACTCTGGCAAACAAATTAAAGACTTTGCCGACTTGTAAGAACTTAGGCGCAGAAATAAAGTTGTATGCCATGAAAGAAAGGAAACTTTGTCGCTGGCTAAGGTGAGGTAAGAACCTACTGTGAGGAGCGTTTGATAAGGCCGTGAGTTTCTGAATAAATAATGATGATTACTTTGAACATCGAAATTATTTCATTTCAGAGTTTGAGGAATGGGTAGTTTGAATATGTAGAACTTTATGTCGAATATACCATAACAATATGACTTAACTCTGGAATTACCTCGGGTTTTTGTTTACTTACAACTCGATCCAAAATTTTGTTCCTTCAAATTATGGATTCCCGAGGATTTTCTGCAATTTTTCACTACTTTGAGATAAGACCAGTCTCGAGGTTCTCTGTCTCAAAGTACTCTGCTTGTTTTTTTTTTGTTTAATGGAAAACCTTTTTATTTCACCCTAAACTATTATTCCCGAACTTTATAACATTTTAGACTACAAAAAGTTCAAAGGATAAAGCTTCTGAAAGGAAACGCGGAAAAGTCACTATATATATTAGCAATATATTTAGTTACGAAGCCACGTAAGAACTTGATATGATAATACATATATCGGTTGAATGGATTTTAAACCAAAGGTTTAATGTCAAGTTTGGACAAGTTGACTCAGTTGCTCTGCCACTCTTTCGAAATCGTGGTTTCTGATCGGTAAATAATGGAACTAGTTTTTGATCAAACGCATGAACGCCTAACCGCTACTGACTTTTCAATCTACCCTCGTGACATCACAATCAGTACATACTCATATACATATATATGTTTATATATACAATATATAAATAATGGAAAACATATTTTTTACGCGTTTGGTTCATCTCCTCACGTTGCTGTAAAAACTATTATTAGAAGAAGAAAGAAGTTACATTGTATTTGTTTTACTGCCATATTGTTAGTATGTATATATGGTGAGCCCGTGTGCATGTGGAAATGACAGCTGACATGAGTGACTCAGCGAACTGTGCAAGTTTGCTTCATTTTAAGTTTGAGTCATTTGGCTTTGTTTCTCCTAATTGCAGTAACTATTCTATAAGAAGTGCTCAAAGGCGACTCATAATTGGAATAACGAAAGTAATTGTGTGCTCTTGAACAACACTAATCATCAAGCTGGAAATTGTTGTTTGCAACAAGTAAAAGCGATGATGAACTATATGAAATTTGCCGTGGGAATAATGACCAAGTGATTTGGAAAAAAAAAATCGGAACGCTTGTTGCGTTCAGAATGAGAGTTAAATTAGAGGACGAGTTTTGGAGTTATGAGAATTGTTATGCACGGAGCGGTACAAGCTTTATAAGCACATATTTCAAAGGAATATAAAAGCACAAAAAAGCTTTGATATGAAAATCGTCAAGCAGAGCTTTTTCTTTTGTTTTTGTTAAAAATGCTTCAATTTTAAAAATTCCGAACTTTAATTCGAGACTTTACTCCTTCTTATACAATATTTACATCATTCTCGCATATATAGTTAAAATTATTACTTACGCTAGGTAAGTCCTCAGATTATGCATAAAATAAAGACATACCTGAAAATAGAGAGAAGAGAAATTATTGAAAAAATAAGCTTCAAAACAAAAAAAGTAAAGAATCGTAAATACTTAAAAACTAGAATGATATATAAGTGTTATCATAAGTATTATAACGGTCGTCTGGAAGGCATCCAGAGATCAAACCTTTCGGCTTTCAGTAACGGCGATGCCTTCGAAAGTTAAAGAAATATTTCGCTATTTCTCTCACATAAAGTAAAAACAGTAACAAAACATAATAGGCAATCACTACTTCCACCACGATGCTCTCTTATTCTCATGGTTATCACTCAAATCGCGTTGATGGAGTTGTACTTAAGCGAGCGATGATTTTTGTTTGTCTCATGAATTCCTCATGACCGCCAAAGTGAATTGCCGCAAGCAAGGCTTCGAGGCTAGCATGCAACAGTCGCCAGCCAAATGCTGCATATGCACAAAAACAATTAAAAACTGTCAAGCGATTGTAGGCGAAATTCCATATGCGCTTACAATTAAAATCTTTCAACACGGAAAAAATGCAGCTACGAAAGATAAGTGAAATAAAGTAAGAGACAAAACACGAAGAATGGGCGCTGCAACAGTTTATATATACACATATGTATGTATGTATGTGTGTGAGCGCAATGCAAACGCTCAAGGATTCATTCGAAAGATTTATAGAGTGTTTGAAGTGGCTACGACGCTTGCACGCCTATAAGTATGCAACGCGGAAGGACAACAGCGCCGACAGCGAAAGAAGGTCGGCCGCCACCAGCCATCAGCTGGCTAGGCTGTGTCAGCGCACCAACAGTAATGGCAAAAAGCTGTACGCGTTGAAAAAGCAGTCAGCGGTGGGCTTGCGCTTTTGCATTCAGGAATTCCATTTAGGTTATTTAATGAGTGGCATTTGCTTTTAGTTTTGCATTTTTCTCGCAGCGCTCGCTACTCTTACTAAGTTGGCTTTAGTGCCTTTGTAGTGTTCTGCGTTTGTGTGGCTGAGTGCCGCTTATGCCTGGTGAATAGGCGGTAAGTGTTGTGTGATTTTAGGCGTTTAGTTATTGTTTCTTAACATGAATGTCTAAGTGGTCTGTATACAATTTCTTTTTTCAAGTGTTTCATATGAATGTACTCTGCAATTTTTCTGAGTTGTTCAACTGCATTGAAATTTTGGAGTGCGAAGGACTTACAAGATATCGCACACAAAGCTTTTAGGTGTATTTAGATTACAAAACTTCTGCAGAATTTGAATTTTTGCATATTATTAAAATTATGAAACAAACTTTTCGCTCCTCTATTCTGTTATTATGAAAATTCAAACGTTTCTGGAGAGCAGTGAGTTGGTTCGAATCCTTCTTTGACTCTTACCTACTTTTAAAAATAATATGTTGAGTATTTTGGAACCACTTTCCTATAACCCGAGACATAAAAGAAAATGATCACTAAACTCATGAGGAAGGCATTTATAATTTTCAGTTTATAAATTCTAAAAAGCACAAATAATAGCTTTGCATACTTCCGGGCGAATAAGGTGAGAAAATGGAAAACATATTATATTTTTATTTTTTTTTGTAATTCAACTTTCTTCCAACAGTTTCAGCATTTAGCAGCGCCATAAAAATTATAAACTAAACCCCTTGACACCCATAACACTAGCGAGGAATTGATATTTTAAGCTAAAATCGCTTCACACCGTTTAGACGCATATCCGCACCACCGGCAAATTGTTGCTGATAGCGGCGTATCAGATAAAAGTGTTAAATGCTACTTCAAAGCAGGAGAGGTGAGAAATTTCTACAAAAAAAATCTGAAAAAATGTAAACTCCATTGCTCCATTGTTCACATCGCAAAATTCGCTTGAAACAAGTGTAAAACGTTGATCACGTCGAACAGTAACTACTCTCCACGAGTTGGCGTATATTTCAGCTAGTTGCATGTTGTACAATCGGAATTTTTTTCTGCAGTCTACATTTCAGCGCAACATTACTTTTACTGTCGTCGTGTCGTGATTGTGAAGTGGTGCCATGCATTCTAGAAAAATAAAAGAGCACAGAAACAAAGCAATATGCGCGCCATTGTAAACGCTTGCACCAAATGGCTGCAAAGCATTGTCTGCTTTTAGGCATTACATGCTGGCTACTCTATTCCTCGTTTTCACAGCAAGTTCTGCAAAAAATGTACACACGCTTCACGCTTTCTACGAGTTCAGCGAACTCGATTTTAAAAAGTCCGTTGTTCTTTTTACGCCATTGCACTTATTGCAGTGTACATTTAGGCGCTAATACGTGCAATCTCACTGCATCAACGTACTGTAATTTAGGTTTTTTCTATGGCAGTTGCCATTAAAAGTTCACAATGCCTTCAATACAGACATTTGTTTTTGGTAGTCTGTACACTTTCGCCAAATCTTTTAGCATAACTGCATCGAAGTTTGTCAGATGACACTGGGCCATCCGACATGGACATTTTATAACTTTTGATACATGTCAGCCTGCAGTCTTGCACAGAGAACTCACATACTGTGCGACAATGTAATGTAGAAAGTTTTATGGCGCTTTCATGCTTGAAGTTGATGGTGAAAAGCAGCTGTCGCCGCGCCGCGCCGCGCACATATGTAGGCAACAATTAATTGCTATAAATATTAAATAAGGCAATGCTGATATGTGGCGAACGAAAGCGCTAACGTGGTTATTGGTTTCAGTGGCGCAGGTTCAATTAAAACAGTTTTTCATAATTGGGCTGATTTTAAAATTGTAACTGCAAATTTTTAGGAAGTTGGCTAGGTGAAATTTTGATTGGAAATCACGTAGGTAAAGGCCTATTAGATGGAAGGACATTTTTGCTTATAAATCAATCCAACAATTAGTTTGTTTTTTAACGCACTTTTGGGATTTTTATTAATGTAAAACAACTGAATGGAGGTCCCACTGGCACTACGGTCTGTTTCAATCTAATTTTTTATTTAATTGGTGAGTTTAGGTATCAATTGTAATAGCCTTTTCGCACAGAAGTTAATTGATCAATTAAGCGACCCTTGCTCGATTAAAGAGCTCATTTAGATCGATTTACCATACAAACTAAACATCTTAGTTTACTACATTAAATCTTAATTGAATTGAAAACGAGTTGAAACTGAAATGCGACTCTGCGGGTTGTTGTTCATACTGTTTATTGAGCTGGCGGTTGTTGTCCAGGCTGTAAATTTGGTTGTGTGAAATAAGCTGACTAAGTTTGATCTTTACAAAATATACAAAATGAAATACAGAAGCAAGTATAACAGCTGATCATTAATGTAGTAAACAGCTGTGCGAAGGCAAAAAATACTTTCTCGAATATAATCTTAAAGTATTAAAATAATTCGGCTGTGCGAAAAATCTAAAATGTAGAAATGCCAATCACCTTAAAATATAACCAATTTATTTGTTTTCCAAACTTGTTAAATGCCAAGTCCAAAATTTGATTTTAAGCATAAACAAAAGGCTTACCCCTAAAAATATGCAACAAATATGCGACGCAACACAATCATAAACAATATAAACTAATAACATTGTAAACGAATATTCGCAAATTCTTGTAAGTAAAGAAAACAATAATAACAGAAACATGACATTGGCAACTGGTCAAAAGAGCGAGTTGAAGTACAAAAGCGCATAAAGAAGATCAACAATGTACCGAAAAAAGCGGACATGTGAACACATAAGAAACAAATGGAAAAGTTTTTACCAACGCCCAAAGGCTTAAGCACAAAATACAATTTCGAAAAAAAACCGCGGCGAAATAAAATCAAGTGAAATAAGCTGGAAAACGAAATTGAAAGAAAAATTCGAAACAACAAAACACAACAACAGTATAAAAAGAAGAAAAGTTTAGTTATTTATATACAAGCATGCAGTGCAAATATTTGTTTGGCCTTGGAGACCACTCGAGCCAGGCACGACACGACGCAAGCATGCACAGTGTGCCGTCTACTAATACGCTTACATAAGAGCTAGTGTAACCATGGACGTGTTTGTGTGTGTGCGCGTGCAAGGATTTAAAGCTTCTTGTAATTTTGCGCAATACTCCGCCTGATCCGTGCGTAGTGTGGTCACCCCAAGGGATTTGTGGGGCATACATAACATCTCACAGCCTAATTCCTGCAGAGTTTATTTATACATTTGTACGAGTGTACATGGGTATGATATGCATTTTGGTCCGAAACTGTAGCGCTTCGCAGTGATAAATACGAAAAATATGCGAATGTTGGGAAAAAATTATCGAGCTAAATAAATAAATTAATGCCGAGATTTAGCCAAGCAAAACAGAAATGTTTGCAACAATTTCGGACGGGTCAGCCCTGGGGGCAAGTTGAGTAAAGTAAAATAAAGGGACCTTAATAGAATGTAATTCATATGCATAGAAGAGGAGACAAACAAAAAAAGTAAGAAAGAATAGACAAAGTGAAGCAAAAAATCCAAAAGTATATTTTGTTACTTTTTCGAACGTTTTTAAAGATCCTATTAAATATTTAACTGTAATGAAGTTTAACTGTAATAAAGTAGTTAATTCATTGATTAAGTATATTGCTGACTCGACGTCTAAGTAACAGGAACAACACTTTGGCTTGAAATTACTTCAGGAATAACAACAACAACAACCCGAACAATTTTTCACTCCTGGATCGATTTAACTGAAATTTTTAGAGAGGCTTCATTATAGATTTGTCTATATCTGGAACTATCCATGCAATTTTTGCAATTTAAAAGAAATCGAAACAATCAAAAAAAGTGGTACAAAAATTATGTGTTTTAGGCATTTTGCGAAAAAATGTCTTCCAAATTTTCCGTGGAACCAGTTATTACGAAATTATTATAGATTAAAATTTTTTCTGGTTTGGGACTGCTTGGAGGGTTGAAGTCAGAAGTATGCTCACGTCCCAATTTTGGAAACGCCTATTTCATTCATCAGCGGCTAATTTTTACAAACTTTTACCTCTTTTTATTTGTTGACTTTTTCTGTATTCTAATGATGTTAATAAATAGCTAATAAAATATTTGCTAGTAAAAATATTAATTGATTTTTTACTTTCAAAAATTACCAGAATCTCAGTTAAATTATTTTTTTTATTTAATTTTAAATCCAAGAGGGTAGCTCTATTCATTAGAATATTTATCAAAATAAAAATATTCATACATTTGCTTTATCGGTTTATAACTGCCTCGAATACAGTATACCGAAATATAGCGAAGAACCGAACCTGATTTTCCGATTTGTTACACTGAGATTCGGCGTATGACTTAGGCGAAATACGCCTAGCTGTTAGCAACGATAGCTGAAAGTGGTGATGAAATTGGAAATACACCAATTAATTTAGTGATATCTAAGCATGGAATAAAGGATGTAACCTAATACAGGTTTTGCTCATTAACGCCGCCAAAGATAACTCAATAATCCTGTTTAAATCAACACTATTTCGGAATTTTGTTTCTGTCCTTGTCTAATTTATGAAACTAACTTTATTCCATGGGCACTTAGCATGATTTAATTGTGTAAGAGGACTTTAAATCTACCTCAATTTTAGTAATGAAACACACATTAAAAATAAACATCAACAATTTAAAGAAACATAACAATAACAACAAATTTTACGTTTCACATGGCATTATGCTTCAAAGGATTTAACAGTTTCGTAAGAAATATGAATATTGCACGCAAATGTTTTTTTGGTGGATTAAAAAACGCATATTGCAACATTTTTCAGTTTAATATTCATTTAAAGCAAAAAATAGTAGCATATTTTTGTAATACCTTGGCAACACATAGCACAGCTTTCAGCGCAAGGTTAATGCTAGTAAAACGTTGTGTGTACAGATGTACTTGTATATTGTATATTTGAGGACCCGTAAATAGAGTTACATATGTAAAGAGCTAGAGAGTATTTTTGAATACCCGACAAACAGTCAAATCAGTTCTTATAAATTGAAAAATAGCTCCGCTATAACTCCGAAATCAAACTAGCCATAGCCTTTCACATATATGCCACAGTTTTTGTAAGATTTTCTGGCGTTGGAAGTAAGGCAAATTCTCAAAGTCGGAATAAAAATATTATATACTTAATACTAAAAGATGGCAATATTTATTTAAGAAATTTTAGAAATTACATTGCATTAATAACAAATAGTGTCAACATCCAGGCGCTTTATTCTACTTTGAAAATATAGACCTAATCCGCCAATTTGTCAGCTTTTCTTGATCTCAAAAGTAGATAAAAACAAAATTAATGAATTGGACTTCGACCAAATTAAGTTCAACGGCATCTATTTTTGAACAGAGCTGCTGTAAAGGTACTTTGGTGGACTTATTTGTGCAATGCTACATTAATATTGGGTTAATATAGGAATCTCTGCTTCAATACTCGCCGTACTGTCTCAGCAACTTTTACTGCTGGGATCATGCATTGACTAACATAAAAGGATTTATATTTCACTTCAAATCGCAAATACCAAAAGTTTGTACTGAATTACATCTACATTATGTACATCCGTATGTACACGCACATTCATATAAAGTAAGGTATGGATTACTCTTGGCTCATCTCATATAAAATCCCTATTTGTTTCAAGGATACAGTTGCGACATGCAAAAAAAAGTAAAATATTTAGAGGAAAATGAAAGCAAAGCAAAAAGCAAGAATCCCATGCGGGCAGAGCAACCCACAATTTATGTAAAAAGTACTTAAAATATTTCGAGTAGCTAAACGTTGCATTGGCATTGGAGTCCGCTCGAGAATGGAAGCCCTCTAAATACTCTCAGCTGCACGTGAGTACACACACGCGTATAATTTTTGCGATTTCAGACTTCCCAATAAACATTTGGGTTATGTCTATGGGAGGTTAATGCTTTACTTAAATTTTTGATGAGATCTACAGATACATAGCAAAGTAATTTATTTTACAGATGGCGCTGTGAAAGGGAACATCATAGTTACGAGTTAATTTATACAAATACTATGAGCAAAAAATAGTAAGTAGTAGTAGTCTAACTTTAAAATTCTTCATTTATTCAAAATCTATGTCGTGCCCCTCAAAGTAATCCTCTTGGCCATAATGCTTTTGTGACGACGTTTTTCCCAATTATCGGAATAGTTGTTTAAGTCAATTTCCAGAACAGATTTCAATGTGTGTAATGATCCACGTTTAGTGTCTTCAATTAACTCAAAACGATTTCCACGGAGCTGTTGATTGAGTTTTGCCAGAAGTCACACGGAGCTAAATCAGGCGAGTCCGTGTGACTTCTGGCTATTCTGCGGCACGCTATAGGTTGAAAATTTGTCGTAAAACCTACGAAGAAGCAGCGCAGTATGAGAAGATGCAATATTGCGGGGCGTCCCATAATTCCGGCCTTTTTTACGAATAGCTTCGCCTAAATGACACGTAACACTCAAATAGTATTCCTTGTTGAGAGTTTTGGGCGGTCGGAAGGGATTCGAAGTGCACCACACCTGTATAATTGAAGAAGCCTGTCAACATAATCTTGATTTTTGACCAGCTTTACGTGTTTTTCGGCTTTGGCTCACCTTTGCCACGATATTCGTCCAATTTATCTCTGTTTGTGGATCGGAAACATAGATCAAAGACTCATCGCCAGTATTAATACGCCTCATGAGATCCTGGTAGTCGGGAAGCATTCTCTCACAGACGATAACCGGACGCTGTTTTTCGAAAAAATGATTAGTGATTTCGAATTCATTCGTGCTTTCACTTTTCTGAGGCCCAAATGATCTTTCAAAATCGTTTTAACTGATCCTTCGAATATTATAGCGATATCAGTAAGATATCTGACTGTTAATCGTCGATTCTAAAGCACCAATTCCTTTATTTTATTGACGTGTTGATCATCAGTTGATGTTGACGGCCGTCCTGTCCTGGACGTGGTTCGTCGTCAACGCGTTCTCGACCCTCTTTGAATAATTTGAATCAATAAAAAACACTTGCTAGCGACGAACAATTATCACCGAAAGCCATTTCCAACATTTTGAACGTTTCAGCACCAGAAATTTGATTCCGCACAAAAAATTTAATTGAAATTCTTTATTGAATAATTTAAATTAAACAGTCTTACTACTTCTTGCCCAAAGTCTTTGGAAAAAATATGTTACAGGATTCGAAAAAGTTTTTTTTTCGGAATATTTGAAAGAATATTTTGATAGTAGCGTCTCTCATCTACGCATAATCTACAGCTTATAGAAGAATTTAATTTGGATCTGGAGAGCATATAAGCTTTAGTCTGTTGGTTTTGCTTCCAAATGCTTTCGATGGAAGCTCTTGTCCGATGCTGCCAAGCTATTTAATTTAATTGACTTGAACTTTCTTTTCGCCACTCACGAAGCGGTTCAAAAAGATTGGTGAATACCAACGCCACTGAAATATAGAAATCTTTTGCCAGATTATCACAAATGCAAGATAAATAAACTTCAATTGTTCTTGCTATTTGCTAGGTTATGTTCACTTGGTAATTGCAGGCATGTGCGAGTAAGTGACGCACACATTGTATGTAGTTACGTGCACATTCAAGCGCTTAAGCGCGTAAAATTTCGAACATGAACCAACTAACACTAATGCGCTTGTATTTTAGTGTATATATATATGTATATATGTATATGTAAATATTGTATGTGTGTATGTGTATTTCTTTCCGGAATATTTTTGAGCAGCTTTCGCGCACGTGTGTGCTTTCGCTCCTAAGCTTATCTGTGTCACAGTGAATATGCCCCTTCAAATTCTGCGCAAATTTATATGCTTACTGGTACTTCCTGGTATAATTTCTCAACAAATAAAAAAATAAATGAAAAAAACCTCAACTTTTCTGCGTCATGCCACATGCGTTAAGGCGCTTAGTTGCTAATGAAATGTAATGCCTGCAAGTATGCGTGCCAAGTATTCCGATTTATGCTGGTGTTAGTGAAGAGTGTCATTAAAGTTTTGTATTACACATTTCACAATTCCCACACTCTTACGCATCACTGCGTAAATATGATTGATTTATGTGTTAATTGGTGTACAACAACAACATTTATGCGTGTTTTTGCAATCAGCAATTTTCATAGCATACTTTTAGTCTGCATAGAGTGACACAGATCCCATATTTGCTGCTTTATTTATTCATGTGCGGCTTTTATACTCAATTTTCCAATAAATACTAAAATATATATTAAAATATGTTCCGATTCCATTTGTCACAATGCATTTACATGCACTTAGCATTGTGTACATATATGTGCGAATGTGTGTGTTTGGGTAAGTGGCATGTTTTGATTGAACGTGTAAGTGAGCGCGCGTGTAAGTGTGCTTTACTCGGTGCGCTCATATCGATTTCAGCTTGTCAAGAAATTTGAAACATCTGCGGAAGCCACTCGGGGGGTTGAATATGGCACATGCATTGCAGTTGTGTGTATGTGTGTGTACGAAAACAAGTACATGTGTGCGTGTGTGTCTTGTGAGACAGACACACAGTGCCAGTTGACACTGTCACAGCGCTTCACGTCTGATTAATGTTCGGGGACTTCATGTACGCAATGTAGTTGTGCGGTTATGTGCAAATGCAAACTAGTGCGGTTTTAGGCGCATATAAAGTTTAAGGTGGATGTTCGGTAGCGTAATTAAAGAAATTGCTACTGTATTTTTAATGAAGCGAATTTGTTTACGAAAAGAAATATTTTTACTTCTGATGGCAGATTTGTGGTTTACTTCTTATTTTATATTATTAAAAAGTATAGTTATAGGCTGATCATGCAGATTTTTGCAGAATGTAGACTACTATTGCCGCACTGCCACTAGAATTTAGTCTTACAAACTACAGTAAGATGTTTTTTTTATTAGTAAAAAAGAAATACCCAAGAACCTGTGAATTGAAAATTGTCCTATCTCTTGAACTAGTCAATTTCAAGTTGTTATAGACTGCTATTGTACATCAAACAAGCAGCTGTTTCGAATAGATAAAAATAGAGGAAGCAAAATAGAGTGATTATCTAATTTAGATGGCTGAATAAAGAGAAAAAGCCTGCAAAAAGGTGGTTTTGGTATTTTCAAAGATGAGTACTGATTGAAGAGTTTTACAATTGTGAAAATATATTTTTATATTGGTAGTCGAAAAAGTCTTTTCGTATTTCTAATCAGACTTCAACTTATTTTTTTTATATTTATACTAATTAATTAATGAAAAAATATTTACCATTTTGGTCGACCACTTTTAGATATTTTGCCGCTAGAGACATTATTCCATCAGTGTAAAACTTTCATCAGTGTAAATCGAATTTTTGAAATTTTCAGAGCGGAAGCAAGCGAAACAATGGATTTGTAGCACAAGCTGATACAGCATCGTCTCCGTAAACTTCTCAAATTTCATTGGTGGCTTGCGTAACATTATTCCTTTTTTATACAAAAATTTCAAAATATAACGAATTTATTCATTCATTTCACTAAGTTTTGAACAGCTGTGACTTTTTCTCAGCTTCCCGGATTTTTTTTTTTTTTTGTTTTGTTAAATGAAGTTTAAAATCCCAACTTTCCAACACTATGCGGTATCACACAATGTGATTGGTAGCACTGGAGATATACGACTGCAATGACATCTATTGACAAAATACGAAAATACTTTTTCGACTAACCAATAGTACTCTCTAGCTATGTATTTATACTTTCGAAAAGCATATAATTTATATACTAATGAAATATTTTACTGAAATTTATAGTCAAATTCTAATTAATTTATACTACAAAATAACAGTAAATTTTGTTTAGACCAAACTGGCAATAAATTCTTCAAAACTAGACAAATAATGCCTAAATACAAATTAGATCTCAAACTTCATGTATGTATATGTACATACGCAACTTCAATTCATTTATGCGTTAAACTTCGTGTTGAGAATGCCTACGGGTACGTATGTACAGTGGATATTCTATATAGTCAACAAATATAGACTGTAACGAATAAAAAATCCGTGAATTAGAATTGTTGGAAACGGTTGTTTAAAATAATAAAATAAAATCACCATATTAGAAGCCAACATTACAATATTACTGATAAAATTCCAGTTATTCATTCGTATGTATATCAAATTTTTGAAGCCAAAACTTTTCTTAAATACATTTTTGCTATTTTTGGTTAAAAACAAAAATCGCAATAAAATTCGTTGAGAACGAGAGGAGAGCAAAACATGCAGAAAATTTAAAGAAATAGTGTTCTAGTGTTCTGGAAATTAAGTCGTTCTAAACGAAACTATGTCATAAAGTGGTTCGCAATAGAGAAGGTTGACTGTATCGTGTTCTGCTCATGCATACAAACATATGTAAGTGCCGCAACTGCCACTGGCTGCGTTGAAATGCAATTTCCGACAACGGAGCGCACAGCAGGCGGCACGTAATGTGCAATAAATATTGAAGCGTTTAATCGACAAAATCATTGACATGCTCATCAATAAAGTGGGCACAATAGCATAGCGGTCGCAATAACAACACACATACACATGCACATACATACTTGTATGAAAATATAACGTCTTATATGCATATTTGTATATATAAGTATGTAAATGCTCATTGCAATATGCGAGAAGACGCACAGCATATAATGACAATAATTGCGACAAACGTTATAAATACAACAAAAATGTCCATTAACATGCCAATGAGGCGTAATGACTTTAATCGTCGAAAAGTATTTTGAATTGAGCTGGCGAAAATTCTTATTTGTGCCAATGAGTTTACGAGAGAGAAGATTGAGCGATAAATAGAGGCAATGGGAAAAGATAAATAATAGAAAGAGAGTACCTTGTCAATGTTATCTTTTTTTTAACAGAAATACAATTCTACTTTCACAATAGTGTCACAGTGAGTTTTTAGAAGGGCAAAATCGCAAAATTTTAGTATTTTTTCTGGAAAATGTGTTTAGAGAATAGAGCCACACTTATTATGACTGCAATGGTCATGTAGTGCAGTATTTTAACGAAATTTAGCATGGATCATAAGCTAAAGCAATAAAGCAATCTCTGAAAAAATTCTTAAATCAAGATACTGTCAAAGGAACGCGTTAATGCTGTATTGGCCACAGTAGGAATCATTTATTGCAATTCTTCTGATTTTGAGTGTTTTTGTTTCAAAAGAGCACGCATTTTATTCAACGTAACCTAACTTTCATAAAAGTTGTGAATATTTGGTTAGAAGGTGTAAGGTTAAAAATACCTACAGCTCCTTTTAATACATATCTCCGTCTTGTTCTTCTTACTTATTTTTTTAAATATAGAAGTAAGTGTAAATGTTTAAGAACTTTCGATTTCCTACCAGCAATAAAGAAGTAAAACTCTATTGTTCTTTTGCGCGGAGGCTGCTCATTTCTCTCTGCAGCTACCAAGAGCAACTTCTGTCACTTCGTACGCAGCTATAAAGTACACACCCGTATAGGTGGGTGTGTGTGTGCATATTTGATGACTACTGATGTGCTGATGTTGGACTATTACTTAGGTAGCGATATGAACGTGAGCGGCCTACGCGTGTGAAGCGTGTGCGCTGCATTTTAATTTCATCGACACTTAAGCACATCATCATGTATGTATATATGTATGTATGTGTACTTACCGTATTATGTACGTTTACTATAATAGTAATGAACATTAACTGGTTACATACAAGCAAGTCTGCAGACGCTCGTCACAGGCACTGAAAACATGCTCGTATATGTTTGTATATTGGTAGAGTAATGCTATTCTTATCGAGTCAACGGCCACATTATGCCATGGAAATTAAAATTATAACACTGAATGGCCATTAAAAATTAAAAGAGTATTTTTTCGCGGCAGGTTTTGTATGGGGAAGTACTTAAGTCACGGGTATAAAAATGTGAAATTATGAATGAAGTGCGTAAAATTATGCGAGGCATATTAACGACTTACTTAAAGAGGAATTTTGCTGAGGTTTTGGGCAAAAATTATTTGAAAATTTAAAAAAAGCAAATTCAGTTCGTTTTTTTTACTAAAAATTTAGCAAATATTTATAAGATAAGATTGTTACTAAGCTAACCCTAAGGATCTTTGTGAAGTGCATTTTTGACGTAACTTTGTTTAATAAAATATTTTATAAAATACTATTGAAGCTATTAAATTATTATTTTGTTGCTGTAATATGTTACAAACTCTTAAACTTGCTTATAAACCAGCAAGCAAGCTAACAAACGAGCGCTTATAGCAAACCTTCAGCCTGTAAGGCTAAATAGCATGGGGCGTATACGTAACTTTTCAAGTAAGAGCTAAATGGCACCTACTAAAATAAACGGAATATACTAAATGTGTGAAATGTGACAACCGCAGAGAAATTTTAAATTCGTAGACCATTTTATAATTTTCGCAAAGGAATAGTTATTCAAGGGTTTGCACTATGTAGTAATTAACTATGTAGTTAATTAAAAAGGTCAACCAGAATATATTTTGGGCTCAATACACATTTACTCATACACACGAGTAGAATACAATGCCGTCATTGAAATTTTCAAAAAGGTTTTTTTTTTATTTTTAGCCAGCTAAAGTAGTAAAAAAGTGGGCATGAGAAGCTTGCTCTCGCCATAGGTCTGAACAAAACTCTTAATTGCAGTGTAAACTTCTATGCTAAATTTGAAAAAGGGAAATATTTCAAGGCAAAAACTAAGGTATAGAGAAAAATATGCTAAATATTTGATTAGACTTATTTTATAAAACTTTCAGTATAATTTTTTTAAAAATTCGTACGGGCATACATATTTTTCTATGGAAAATGTCAATAGTAATACAATTCTGTACACATCTTCAGAAGCTGTAACTAAATAAAAGGCAAAATTGAGTTACAAAATTAAACATATTTGGTGAATTTTCTTAAAAACTCAAAAGAATAATTGAATCACTGCATACATTTAGGCGAAGCTTGAATTTTAGCAAAATTCCAGATCACAATATTTCTTACGAGTGAATTTCAAAGGTACCTTAGAAAAAAGGCGCACACATTGTCAAACAGCTTGAGAAGAAAATATCCAAATTTAATAACATTTAAACGAACAGTACAAAAAGTAAAATTAAATAGACAAAAAATAAACATTTTTTAAAGTAAGTTTTAATCCCATTTTAATTGTTAAGCCTTCTCGGCAAAAATACAAATGTACAAAAACCAAGCTCAACATTTTGTCACACAATTTAATCACATATACATTCAAATAAATAGGTATGCATGTGAATGAGCCTGCGATTATATGTAAATTTGGCGGAGACCGCCCTGGCCACACTTTTCAATTTAAAATGTGTCATAAAACACTTCGAATTCCGAGCGGCTGAATGAACCATAACAAACGAAACAAAGGACAAGCCAGCAATTGACGTGCAACAATACCGAAAAGTAGCGAAAAAGGACGAATGAAAAGCAACGCTGACCAACACTTGAACATACACACACCCACACAGCTGTTGGTCCAGCGACAAACCGAATGAGACTATGATAATTTATGCTAAAACTGGGGCGAATATAGCGAGTTTTGGAAATTGAAAATATGCATATGAAGCGGCAATAAAATGGCTGTGAACACGCGCGTCAATATGTGTGCGGCAAGAGCTGATGGTCAGAAAGCATTTTCATATAATGTACGAGTGTGTACAGAGTTGATATTTCAATGACCATATTGGTCAGTTAATGGCTCCAAATCATCATCGACTAAAAGCGCAAGAATACATTATACTTGCTGCAGTTGTTGCTATTGTTGCAATACAGGTATTTCAAGCCTTTGTTTGGATGGTCCATTTTACAGCCCGCTAATTTGAGGCTGTTGTTTCGTTGCATTGAGAAGGACTTAAGCCACACACACTCACTCATGCAACTCTAAGCTGATGTGTGAAACTGTATGGAAATGTATGTCTAGAGTTGAGTGATGTTCTCTCTAAACAGTTTGACAATTATGCGCACTCAAGAGCAGTGCATTTAGAATAACTTAAGTATAAGTGAATCTGTATTTAAGAGCGCTTTAATATACATGTATATACATATACATATATATTTTCTGAAGGAATAAATTAAGCGTGTTGCATGAAGTTTGAACCATTTGATCGAATATGAATTTTCGAAAATGCAATGACAGGAAATTAAATGACCTACTGACCGATTTAATACATATCAACAAGCGCAAAGACGGAGGATTCTGAAAATAGAATGATAAAATTTAACCCAAAATTCGCTATTTGGCTTTAGAGCAGATTTTCAACAATGCAAAGAGCAGAAGAGAGGACAGTATATGGGGTTGAAATATTATTTGGGAGTTGCTCAGTCAAAAAAGTCAAAAAAGTGATAAAATCTTGAAATATGACGGGATAGTTCCAAACCTTAGAACTAAGAACAACAAGAAAAAACTTTAATTTAATTTGCACCGAAGCTAGAATACTCTTCAAAAACAACGAGGTTTTCATAAGAATGTATGTATAATAGCCATATGGTTTAGTGATCCGATCTGCAATATGTGCTAAAATTTGTAAAGATATCTTGCCAAATGTAAAAGTTTTCCCTACAAGGACTTAGTTCTGTAGTAAGAGTACAAAAATAGGTTCAATACATCTTTACATATAAAAAGTACATATCACGTTGTTTGTCCGCGGTGGACTTCTAAACTACTGAACCGATTTTAGTAAAATTTAGCACACTGTGTCCAGTTCGAACCAACTTAGAAGAGAAGATAGTACAAATAATTCAAAAATAAAAAATACAGTGAAAGCTCTATTGAATGAAATAGAGCGTTCATTTATTACACCGAACATCTCCATTAACAATGCACTTCGTTAAAGTTAATTAAGTAAAGTATATATTAAGCGGACAACTCTATTAACTGGACATGAGAATTAAACCTAAATTACAACCCCTTGGTTTCTTATACCGATAAGAGCGATTTTGCCTTCATTCGTAAATAAAATTTTCACTGTATTGAATAATTTATTATATGAATAATAGCATAAAATGTATACCACAGCAAGTCGTGGACGGATCCCCTAGTATACCTTAAGTATTTAAACTATTCTTAGCTTCTCGTAAATACGAAAGGTCACAGCGAAATTGAATATTTGCTTTAATTTCGCGCTTTTTCAATTTCAAACTTATAAATCCAAACAATAATTTGCTATTAATACATACATATGTATATGTATTACTTTAGTTCTAAAGAATACAAAAACGAGTGTGAAACCGAAAAAGTTTGTGACCTTGATTGTTTTACATTTAAACTCACCCGCTAAAAATAAAACTATTTATAATGCTTCCACTATCACTTCACCGCTATCTCATAAAAACAAGACAACAAAAACAGCATTTAAGTACAAAATTAGTTTCCAAATGAAAAGAACAAAATAACAAAAAAAAAATTAAAAGTATGATTATTTTTTGCCACAGTAGTACACATGCACATAAAAAATACCACAAATCTTCACACTGAAGCATGTCCTTAATGACTCTACTTTGGACGGAACACGAAAATGAGCAACAAGGATGTGCCGCAAACGGAAGAATGCTCATTTTATGCACAAAAATACACAAATACAGCACGGCAACCACAAAACGATAAGCGGTAAATTTGACACAGACAAAAACAAATGCAAACTCATGAAACACTCTACGCACAAACACACGCAGACGCATACATTTGCACTTCAAAATTTAATTTATGCCGGAAGTTGTTAAATTTCCACTTTTTCCTGAACACAATTTTTATTTTTTGTACTTTATTTTAATTCCTCCTCGCAGTTTTGCCTTTGCACACTCATTTATTGCCTGCAGACGATTTTTTGCTTAGCGAAAAGGCGTGTTTGCCGATCTGAATTCATAGACGTGCGTGTGTGTGTGTGTGTGTGATTGAATACATGCAGATGTAATAGCTTTGAGTGTGTGTGCTCCCTTTAGGCCAAATATGTGAAAACAAAAATTGTGTTAAATACACAACACAAAAACCGCACTCAGCTAGAGAAGGGGGTGTGGCAAGCAGTAGAAGAAGTGTGGACAATTCGGCAGGCACCCTGCTATGCTGTGGTAGAGTTGGCGTTTTTTGGCCTAAAACATATGTATGTATGTATGTATATGAGCATTCATATGTCGGTGTAGTAAAACACACATAAGCAGTGATCTCAAAAAACTGTTGATAATGGAGCAACGATATGAAATTGATACGAAAATGGGCCACACTTTACTAGAAAATTGTATGCTTTCGTTGTTGTTGTTGTTGCTGTTGGTTGTATGTATCACTCTGTTTTGCATAGCTGTAGTTTTTGCGTGAGTGAATAACAACTACAACGATGGACCCGCGGGAGCAGTTGTATTTGCATCAAATAACTGTACTGAGTGTGGCAGCAAATAGGCAATGAAATGTAAAAAAAATTTACTATTTTTAGGCGCTCGCCAAGGGTATTTGCTATTTATATATATTTTAGAAGCATACATTTTGGCGGCTATAGGTTGTTTGGAGTAATTTTAGAAACGGAATATCCAGGGCCTGAAGGCGAATATGTTGACGAGCTGTGCATCGGAAATAATAAATTTAAAAAAAATTGTAACTTTAGGGCAAAAGCCGATTACGACCTACCGTATAGCGGTATGGTTGTCAAAAACCGAAATGGAAATCGGCGGTAGGACGTAGGGAAAGCATACAAAGAGCAACGAGTACTTGCATTAGGGGAGCTTACAGAACAACGCCAAGTTAAGCCAAGCAAAAGGGAGGAGGTGTATTTTCTGAGTTTTCTTAGCGGAGTTTACAACAAATAAATTGTTCTGACAAGGAGTGTGCTCCAGGCGGTTTTGAGATCACTAAAGTCTCTTAGGGTTTTCCCTGAATGGCTCAACAAGCAGGGAAAAGTGGCATTAATGGAAAATGGGCAGACTATTAAAATTTTAAAGGAATGACATAAGAACTCTTGTAAGAGTACTAACACGTCACTGTCTAATGAGCAGGCATACCAGTAGACTAGGAACTCCATTTAACAACTTATTTAGAAGCTGCCATAAAATAGAAGAGGCGATTATTAAATGTCTTCTTCTATTAAATGTCTTCTATGCGAATATAAGGCTGTCTATAAGAAAATAATCACATCTATCGGTCGAAGGTTTTTTAACGACGCCTCGGAGGTTCATCAGAAGCACGAGGTAGTTCAGAGAAGAGAGAAGCCAATAAAGGGAGGGGTGGTATTACAAAGGGTCTTCTAAAGGTACGTCGTAGACAACCACTCTACCTACCCATCTACTTAAGGGAATATTCCAGTCTAGACATTTGAAATAACGAAACTTTTTTTTCATTATTCGATTCAAAAGTATCTCCCTGTTATTTGGTGCAGGAATATTTGAATGCAATAACAAAGAAATTTGTTATTTTTAATTTTTGGAAATCTCCTACTTTAAAGTCGAAGTTTTGCATTGAGACATAAAGAGTTTTTAGCGGTTTTGAACTGTTTGTATTACCAGTAATGGAAAATAAAATTATGTAATGGAGATGATGAGAGCTCAAACCATGCTGATAATACACCGAATACATAATTTTTTCTCTTAAGGTTAAAACGATCCTAACGACAGAACCAAGTGGTGATATTTCGACGTAGAATGTCTACGGTGTCCCTGGGAAACAACGAGTTATGAAGTTGACGAACCCTGGAGGTACAAACTCTTTCGATGACTACTATATGTTACATATGTGGTCTGCGGTATATAATCATTTAAATGTTGACGATTAAATTTTTAATAATTAACAATAATTTACTTAGCTAACAAAATGATTTTTAAAGTAACAGCAAACTTCACAACAAGGTTAGATGAAAGCAATGCCCGATGAATATTCTATTCAGCACTAACTAAGCAATTAATTTTTTGCAAAGCTAAATTGAACTCAATTAAGCCCGCAATTGATAAAATTATACTAAAAGTAATAAATGATAATAAAAGAACTGCTTCAATAGCATCTGTTTCATTTCCATTTGGTTAGTTGGCAACCCATTTCACTATATGTCATATTTCATCCGCTCATAATACTGATTGCTGTCAATCTCAACAATGACCGTGAAACGATTAATTTTATTTTAAACAATGTCACAATCCATTTAAGTCATTTTTGAATAATAATTAGTTAATCAGGAAATAAGAGCAATTATTTATGGCACCGAGCGCACACGCACACAAACCAACTATGCAATTATGTAATAATAAATTTAATGTAATGCCATTTATAACAATATATTTCCACTGTAGCCGAAGTAATACATACAAACAAACAATATAATTGCGCTCGGGGAATTGCCGTTGCATGGCACATTTTTCCGGTCATCAGGCGACTGCTTTCATTGCGTTCGTGTTGTTTGTCACTTTGCGCGTGAATTAACACATTCTTATCCAACTGTTGCATCGCAACTTTTATTTTCATTTGTGTGCATTATCAGCGGACAGACTTTAAAAAATCACATAAAGTAGTAAACAAATAATTAATGAGCTTCTACAAAGATGAATGTAATATAAAATGAGGAGGGGAAAAAGAAGACAAGAAGGCTGTGTGAGAAAACAAATGGCCTATGAAGCAGAATGATGGTGCAATAATAGAAGGAAAGTATTAAAGAAGGCGACGGAAGTAATGCAAAAATTGCTTCAGGATTCACAGTTGGTCGGATTTTGAAGAGGGCTAGTGTCATTCCTAGATAGAAGTGTGCCAATAAATAGTAGTGTGACAAATTGTTATTTCATTTGCTGCTTCGCAATTTATTGCACTTAAAACTGAAAGAAGGGAAGGCTTATATGGCCTCCCATGATATGTCCTCATTCTCTCTTGCCTTTAATTCAACCGGATAATTGTAGTTGCTTTCACGTGTATACTTTTAGTTAGAGAACAGGAAACCACCATAGCAGACAGAAGAAGCCTACTAATTCATGCTTTTAATAGAAAAATACCTAAGAAGAAATATAAGAAAAGCCGATAAAATGAAGTAGGTATAGTATAGTACTATCAATACACTCAACTCTGTATATAAGCTCTAAACTAGACAGGAATTTTAAATTTTAGTATTTTTTTCCCAAATACCAATTCAAATAATAGGAGGGGAGAAGAAAGCCCTATATGAAATAAAAAGAGACATTTTCTAAGAAACACAGGGTTTGTCCGGAAAGTACTAGGACTGAGTCGATTTAAAAAATGTATTGAACCAACCGTTAATATTATACGCTGCCAGCGCGATTTTCAAACATTGAAGGCGTCACGAAAAGCATTCTACGGCATAGCCTTGAAAGCCGAGCTTTATGTTGCTTGGATCCCCTCTGTCGTCTCAAAATGCTACGCTTTCATCGGCCTAGCGGTTTCATCGGTTAGATAGTTGTTTACAAGAAAGGCGGTGTGAGCCGGGGCGTTGTGGTGGTGCAACTTCCAATCGGCTGCGATGTCTTGTCGGACCCGATTGACCCTTCGTTTGAGTCTCTTGAGGACTCTTACGTAAAACTTAGCGTTGACAGTTTGTCCAGGAGGAACAAATTCATGGTGGGCAATGCCTTTGAAATCAAAAAGACAATGAGCATCGTTTTCACTTTGGATTTGCTTATTCATCAGCGACCTCTTCCCGGCCCGCCAAAACGGCCTGGTGCTACCAAAACACACCACTTCTTGCTAATGCAACATCTGGGTAAGTCTGCTTGATCATATCAAACGTCTTTGTCGCCGATTTAACGAGTTTCACACAGAATTTAATCGCTACCCCTGCTCTCACGAACACTGCATTTTCGGATTGCACCACTCACAAAAACACGTCGCGCGAAAATGTTTGTCCTGACTCTGCAGGTGCTCGGAGACAACTGATCAGCCGCTTGTTCGTTAGTTTAAAACCCCTTCTACCGAATCCAGACGTTGCGCGCACGCTCCGAAGTACAGTCGCAACAGAAGAAAGTCAGTCCTATTATTTTCAGGACAGATCTTGTATTTTCAAGTCGGTTTCTCAAGCTGCTGTTAGTTGTTGTTGTTTTAATCTCAATTTGAAAAAGGCTTAAAAGGTGGCTTTTGTAGAATGGCTAATTGGTAAACTTATACCACATGGCACTACCATAAAGAAGTTATGCCTTCGGCTCGCGATTTCTGTAACTCGAATAAGTTCGCGAGTGTGAAAATATATTGAATCCTTTTTAAAATAAATATATAAAAAATTTTCAATTGGTGCAAAAGCGCGTCAAAACCACAAGACCGCCGAGTAATAGTCACGCATTGAAAACAACTTGCCTGCAAAGGTCACACGAATATTATAACTCGGCGACCTAGAATCTCTCAATATGCACCATTATTTACCAGTGTAGTATACTTTGCAAATTGACCTTATGACAGGATTTGACCTCACAGTGAAGCAAGTAGTGGCTTTGGACATTTCCATGAAACATGCTCGTAAAGGCAACTGAGTGGGGTCCACGCTGAGTCAATATCAGGGCACGAATGAAAGTATTTTCCCACCAATGTCCGTCTGTCATACCTGCATAAGTTTGCATACCCGAACATATGTTTGATATTGTACATTTGTTGTTGACAACTTCGCGTGTCATTGCCACTGGCTAAAAGCCAACGAAAATAACCAAATAAATATTGTAATAAACAGCTGCGAACGCGCTTAGCGTGTACACGAGGAATTTGTAACAGTTCCAACACATGCATACATACATACATACATACATACATGCATATCCATGCATTGTTCTGGTAATTGCATTTATTATAAAATGAGTGAGAGTCAAATGCGCCATTAACAACGGTACTCTCAAGTACTTAGTCCAAATAATTGTAAACAAAAGCGCCGCTAAGCTGAGGCTCATGGGTGCACGTGTGTGTGTGTGTGTGTGTGCATTAGTGTTGGTGTTAGTGAGTGGAGCGGGGCTTTTTCATAGTTACTCGCTGTGCGTGGAGTATTAGTGAAAATAATAGCCGGAGATTTTATAAACACAGTGAAACTAATGCAAAACCAACAACAAGAAGCACAAATAACAACAACAGCGCTAATAAGTAATTGCAATGCATTTTAAAAGCCGTGCCCGTACGAATGCAGCACCACAACAAATAGTCATACAATTTAAAAGGCATTAAGGTTCATCGACTATAAGTATTCACAACAACAAAAACAAAATATCACTAAACTGTTGGAATAATAATAAAATTACCTATAGCAATGTGCTTATGTAATATTGCCCTCACAGCGGGAACACAAATGGGCGTAACATTTTAATAAATAGCCACGCCTTCCTTCACAGGTCGTGATTTTCATCAACATAAAGCATTAAAAGTGAGTACGAGATAACTAGTGAGGGAATGTTCATACTCGTAGACTTAACTAAATAAATAAAATATAAATAAACTTGTCGGATTTTCTAGAAAAGAATTGAGAAGTTGAGAAAAACTATTATTTGTAGGTCTCTCGGATAAAGCTGTACACAGACCTTAAAATTAATATTTTGAGTTGATCTCTATTAGCAACTATTGCTTTCAGTGAGCATTATAAGATGCACGGCCTTGCATAAGAATCAGCTAAACTTTTCTTCTGCCGAACGAAAAATTCTCTTGGAACTGTTAACTGGTTTCGCATCTATTTCATCCATAAAAACAAAGTTTGGTGTAGTTTGTGGGTCGGTGGAAGCATCCGTCCATATTTCTTCAAAAATATTGCCGGTGAAAACGTAACCGTCAAAGGCGACCGTTATCGAGCCATGATAACAGACTATTTGATGACTGAAATTGAATATAACAGACTATTTGATTTCAACTAGACGGCGCCACTTCTCACACATCACAACAATAAATGAATTTATTGAGAAAACATTTCGGAGAACAGATAATTTCACGTTTTGGACGTGATATCAGTAGCGTTAGACTTTTTTCTGTGGGGATATGTAAACTCTAGAGACAATCCCGCTTCGGTTCAGGCCTTGGCCACGCCCGTCATTCACCAGTTACCAGTCGAAAAGCTGGAACGAGTTATCGAAAATTGGACTCAACGTTTGGACCATCTGAGACGTAGCCGTGGGCAACATTTGAACGAGCTTATCTTCCAAAAATGATTGCCAAGGAAGGTTTTTTCGAATGATAGTAAACATTCACCGTTAAATATAAAGTTTTTGTATTTTTTCTTTAAAAATGTAGGGAACCTCGAAATGGATAGCCCTTTATCAATTTTATTTTATTGAAAGCCACATAAAATGACAAAAATAATCCATACAAAAAAATCTATTCGATCAATTATTTAAACAATGCCCGATAATTTTTTGACGAGTGATTCGCTTGGTAAACCTGCCGTTCCGAGTATTAACCCATATCTGTCCAAATAATTTTCAACTTTTTCAATTTTATTGCAGATATGTAAGTTTTATTTTTCTTGTAATAGAAATTCGAAACTAACTGCTTTGTATTTATTTCACCCTTTTTTTAATTGTTTGCATATTTATACATCATTACTTCCGACGTGTTACATCAATCGAGTAACTGATGCATTTTGCAAAGCAATGTACATTTTATTGGCTCAATTGAGTAAGACAGTAATCCAATTGTTGTTTCCAAGAACTTTAGCTGTAAATAGTAACACCTTCTTTGGCTACACTCTCTGTACGGGTCTGAAGATACCTGCCGTTGACTAACAGCTCTACATGCATACATACATACATATATACATAAGTATGTGTGTATATGCATTTCTACCCAAAGGGCTGAAAAGATGGTACTGCAGTTATACACCATATATATACATACATATGTTAATGTATTCAATTATCAATATATTATATACAAATCCCATACGAATATATACATATGCAGGAGCACACGGCACTTGTAACGACATGTTATTGACTGTACGATCCAAGCACTCGTGCTTCAGTAAAAGTAATTTAATTTGTTTTAAGATGCCTGTCGGCAGCGAAGATTGAAACTCCGGACGATTGAAGCTTAAGGCAGGAAATTAAGTGCATGCGTCGCCGTACACACACATACGATCAGGCATATGCATGTTGGATGTACATACATACATATGTGAATGTATGTGAGTATTGAATTGGATTTCAATTGCCAGGAAAAAAACTCTGAAGACCAGCAGTAACACAAAGAGGAAATAAAAGAGAAGCGGAGTACTTTCAGTTTGAGGAAAAGGTCTAATACGACAATTTCTAATATCTGGAATCTCGTTTTTCAAAGTAAAGATAACCGATATTTCGAATTAGAAGTAATTGAAATTCCCATTTTTTGCTTAGATATAATTTTTTTCAAAAAATACAAGTTTTCAAACTGTTGTTATTGAATAACTTTTCGAACTCAATCGATACGAATTTCGATATCGAATTTTCGAACACATTAAATAGGAAGGTGTTCCTTTGGTTTCGCCGCTGTCTTTGTGTTAGGCACAAAGTTATTCTACTTCAAAAATTGTCACATAAGTATTTTCGAAGTTTGGCGTGAAAAATTGTATATTCCGTACTTCAAAGTCGACCGTTAAACTTATAGGTAACATGTAATTAACAGCATTAGTGGCATATATTAATTTTGTAGCATACACTTAGAAGCTGCAGAAATTATATACAAGATTTTAGTCAATATATCAGCTAAATAATAAAATAGTCAATGATTATTTTAATGTATCAACATATATTTAGTTCGAGAATTATTTTTATTTTTATTTTTTTTAGTAAATATTTATCTGTTCTTTTTTTTATAAAAGCAAACATAGTGGACGAATTGTGAAACAATTCAAAAATCTTAAATGTCCTATCTCCATTGTCTTCCTAAATTGCTTGTAGTGGCTGCAGTTGCTGCTTGGAATACCCCCAGCTTCATATGTCCTGCTGCCGTCCCTTGCATTCTTGCAAAATGTTTGCAGTTTTGAAGAGAACCTCATGCAACTTTATATATATGAGTATATAAGTATATATACATACCCTCATAGAATTCTCTCATGTCTTCCGCACAATTGCACATCCATTTTCGCACCCAAATCTCACACATTTAAGGCCACTTAGAAGCATGCACATGTTTATATATGTATGTGTTGAAGTAACTGCATATTTGTGTATGTATAGAGGAGCGCCTCTTTAGAGAGTAGATACAATGAAATCGTATTCATGGCCTGCAGTTAGAAATTGCTTGATTTGCAAGCGATTCAATCGAACTGATTTACTGCTTGATACATTTATACAAAGAATGGAATAGCATATATGAATAATAAATATATACAACCAAATATATGTATACATTCTAGTACCCAGCAGTAAGTCTGAGACGCGATCATAACAAAAGAGTAACTTTTCAACTGGATGGCTGCTTTAAATTATAATTTACTATTTGAACAATGTTCACTTAGCTTTTATTATATAAGATTATATAATGCTATTGTAAATAAAAATTGTTCTTCCTTGTTCATGGCTCATGGAAGCTAAAGTGTTTTTTTTTTTATTTTAAACTCTAAAAAACCACATAGCCTACATTTGAGCGCATGTTCTATACATGACATATGGCTTTTACTGTGGTCTCACTTCCATGACAGTGTTGTATTTAAATTAATAACAGCTATGGGTAGGACCAAACTCACACTTCTCTTAGTCATATCGCAAAGATAATGGCAATGTGTTCTTTGAAGAAAGATCCTCCCAAATGTCATAGTTTTGAGTAGAGAACACAACTTTGCCAGTTGCATTCTGATTACAGGTGCTTAGTGAAAGGCAAAATAAGATTCTGGATGATATAGAATGCGATATGAAGGACCATTATGACTTTGTGGTGATAAATGTAAGCCCCACTGTTGTCACGTTGAATCTCCGGCGTCTGCGGATTTATTATGTAAAGTTTAACACAGTGCACGTCAGGGCGTATACGTAACGACTATTTTCAAAGGCGCCATTTGTAAAGAATAAATAATAAGAGTAGAGTTAGTGTAATTATTTTTGTTAAAGTTGTGCTGGAAATGAGTGATTCCACATGATTTACGATCAATTCTTTAAGAAATTATTCATATTAGCAACACCCTAGGAGGTTTACTACTGGCAGGCTTAAACAATAATGGAAATATCATTGCAGTTAAGTAGTGATTTTGTTATATACAGGATATGAATCTGTGATCCACGAAGTGATTGCCAGACACTCAAAGCACTCTACGTCTCTGCCATTAGTAAGAAATCTGTCTTAATTTTTGTCTTCCTAATGCAAATTAATGCTGAAATTATGACGTAATGCAAGGTAATATTCGTTTTAGGCAAAAAGCATTATTTTATTGCTAAAGTCGACATTTACTATATTCAAAGGTATATTTCTGGCAATAAAAATATTTTAGTTTTACGAATTTTGGTTTCAATTAACTACACTACCTTATCCTTTTCAGATCCACCTCTGTGCGCCACTGGGATTGCTGTTGCATAAGTCGGCATATTGTGTAACGTATCAGGCGGTTTTAGAATGTGTTTATGTATTTAACAAATTACATAACAGCATGAAACAATAACAGACCATAATACGTTTAAATAAGCAAACACACACCCATACATGTGCATACAATTTTGACTTAACGGTGGCAAAGGGCATGCAGGGGAAGCATTTGTAGGTGGCTGTGTGTGTGTGTGTTAAGGCTCAAAGCGCAAAAAAGGCGTTCGAAGGCTGCTTACATTTATCTGGCTGACTGCACAAATTCACACATATTTGCCATAGACAGTGCATGCAGGCCATTTTCCATTCTCATTCTTGTTTATTTTCTGATTTTTGAATTTTTGGGCCAAACAATAGAAATTTCGACAAATTTCTAATAACATTGGTGAATCGATTGAACTGGGGCGAAGACTTTAAAACTACAAAACAATCAGCTTGGAAATACCTACACATACATGCATGCATATGTATGTGTGTGTGTGGTGTCTTTGTCCTTCTTCATGTTTTTGGCATAATTTTTAGTTCACGCTTTGCGTGTTTGAAGCAAATTAATTTTGTATAGTGAAAATGCCTTAGTCACACCCACTATACGCACACTTCAGCAAGCAAGCACCGAGAGCCACCAAGGGGGCTGTTCTTGCTATTTGTAAATGTCTAGGAGCCATTTTATTTCGGTTTTCCGCATATTTGCGATTTTGAATGAAAAATACAAGGCAGTGCAAATTCATTTCCCTTTTAGACATATTCCAAAGTCAAGTTGTGCGCTGGTAGGCGGTTGTATTTGTTTTTGTGCGCAATTTAGCAGAAATTTAAAGAAGACGCTTTAAAGAAAATAAACGCTTAAACTTGCTCAAAATTGAAGGCAACCAAAAGGAAGATCTTTTAATTTAAATTGAAATGCCAATATTCTTCTTTTTGTTCGTTTGCAGGTTCAAATCAAATTAATAAATTCAACAATTTGCTGCCGAGAAATGCAATTAAATATATGTGCAATAACAATGATGAGAGAATTCTTTCGAAATGGACATTGAAGCAAATTTGATTCAAATAAAGTAGTAGATTGTAAAATTAGATCTGTTTCTTTAATATTTGAGTTTACTTTATTCTTTACTTATTTCTTTCAAAAATTCAATAAAAATAAATTTAAAAAAATTTGAACAAATGCAGTTAGCCTCAACTTAGCATTTTATGCCCTTTTCTTTCTCAAAGCTGATTTTTCTATCAGAAGCCACCGTAAAAATCATTGCAGTGTAGGCGTTCTGAAAAAACCAAGCCGGATTTTTTTGCATAATACTTATAATCAAAAAAACATAACTCTATGAGAATTAGAAAACACTGCGACGTTGGGTGAAATTACCGTGAGGCTAGAACTGCGATTCCAACTCAGACAGGCTGAAAGCTCGTATATTTCTATGAAATCCATAGTCTCGACTTGAATGTGTTGGTTATTTTTTAAGATTTTTATTCAAAAGACGGGGATATTATTTTTCCCTCTGCGAAGCAGCTGGATAAGCATAATCAAGGGTATGTTTCAGGCGAAGCTACCATTCATAAGTTGTTTGCAGAAAACGATAACCAAGTGGGCGCCCAAGCGAGACAGTTCCGAGCGAAAACTTAAAACAAATTCTCAAATAACTTTTAATGGGAGTTGAATAAATGACATTTGTAGGATATCAAAGGAATGGATTCGTTGCAACATTTTTTAAATTTTAAACATGCGAAAGCCTTGTTAGAAAATTGGAATGAAAACTTTGAATGGAATTACCCATATCGAAAATGTTTCAAGTTAATTTATATATTAATGTAATCTTAAGAAAAGTTTAGAAGTTTCACACAAATGTTTCAATTTTAGTGAAACAAATAAATACAAAATAATATTCAATTTTTGTTACTATTTTTAAACTATAAAAAGTAAAGATAATGATATTGCCATCATATTTTCCGTATTCAGATTTATAAAGTTTCTTATTTTATATTTAATACAATAACTCACATAATATAGCCTCAAACTAAAAGAATTTTGAATAATATTTGAGCCAAAATTTCGACGCACGATGCCAATTTTTTGCATGCACATAAATAAACGTTTGCAAAATTATTGAAACAGCCGTACAAATTGATTTTGTTTATACTAAAAAAACATGCCAATTGAATTGATAGAACGTGTAAATTAGTTATTAATATTATTAAGCTTTTGTTTTGCCATTTTTTATGCGTTTTTGTATTTATAATAACACATTTAAATAACTCAAATATTCATACCTTAAAGCATATACATACAAATTAATCAAAAACAGTAGTTAACAAATGTGTTTGAGGAAAAATCGCTTACCTTGCTGTTGTCAGGCAGGTGAAGGCTTTTATTGGTGTCTGAAACCTGTAATAATAAGAACCAGAAAAAGAGAAAAGAATTGCTGCACTAAACGTTTTATGCATTAATTGAATTAAATATTTATTTAAAAGGTTTCTTAAGTATTGAAATTGTGAAATATTATTTTAAAAGTAAAATGTGCGATATTTTTTATTTTCTACATTATTAATTAAGTGCGTTACTTTTAACTTTTTTTATATTTACAAATGTTATGAATTTCAATTACCGTTAATTTTATGCTACTATTTTTTAATGTTTGATGCATGACCTTCATACTTTGTATAAATAGTAAAAAATGTATATTAAAAATACTAAATAAAAATTAATTTTGTTAATAATCATATTTTAATTAAAAATATATAATAATACCCACAATCCACACTGTTTCGGCCGGAACTAATCGAACAAAAGATTTTACGCGAAACTTTAAACGCGTTTTTCTCAAAAAATGACTTTTTTGGAACGATACCCACGATTTCTCAGGTTCTACTGGAGCGATTTACTTGAAAATTTTATAGAGTCTTCTTTATGGTTAGCTAGCCCCATCCCCATTTTATTTTTATTATTTGTAAAAAATTCGAAATAGTCAGAAAAAGTGATCTAAAAAAACTTTTTTTTTCAGGCAGTCGCCATTTTGTGAAAAAAAAAAATTTCCCACTTTTCCGTAGTTCCGGCCATTGCGACATTATTCTAGATTAACAATCTTTTTTTTTGGTTTCAGATAACTAGGAGGGTTGAAATCATGGGTTTGATCACGTGAAAATTTTTGGAAACCCCCCACTTCGTCAGCTCATAATTTTTGATTTTTTTTTGATTTTTTTTTTACTTTTTTTTAGTTTTTAATTTCTTTCTATACTCTTCTAAAATTTACAAATAACTGATAAAAAATGGATAGCAAAAATATTAATTTCCTTTTTTTACGACACTTTAAAAATTACCTGAAATTCATGCTTCTAGACCAGGATAACCCCTTAAGGAAACAAAGACAAATATTAATCAACGAAAATTGTTTTATTGTTTTTCAAAATATTATTCATTAAGATCTATACACGTTTGCAAGCGTTAGAACGAAGCACATGTTGAAGCAGCTCTGATTGAGGTATCTCCAAAATTCAATTTGATTTTTTGGTCAAGACGAATATTTTAAATTACTGTAAACAACACTAAGAGCGCTTTTATGTCAAAACGTTCTGAGTAAATGTAACATCAAAAATGTCAAGTTTTGAGTTGCCAGATTGTTACACTACGTTTGCTAAATCCCGAAATCTAAAAGACAACCTACGTATGATAAAGCGAAGTTAGAAATATTATATATTCGCTGGAGGAAGGAAGAAGAATGCAATTCCGGTGTCTTTTTCAATAAAGAATCGAACAAATTGAATCCAGTGTGAAGTAATATCAGTCATGAATACTCTTTTTTATCTGTTTTATTGGAATTAAAGGAAAACTAAGACCGGACTAATCACTTCTTTAATCATCTAATCGTGAATTTTGTGAGATATAACTTTTAGTCAGAAAGCGACGAAGCCTATCAGCGGATAAGACCCACAGGTGTCCGATGTGTACTTGACAATAACTCTTTTCATTTTAAATTCTAAGTTTGAGATTACGATGAATTGTTAAACTTTTATTTTCATCGCTTACATCATGATTTTTAGCAAATTAAACTCAATTAGGACTATTCGGATATAATTTAGAATTTTTAAATGAGGAAGTGGTCTTTCACCCACTGTGCTACAATTTGTATTTATGTACATTTAATAATAACATTATAAATAATCACAAGTTATGCGAATATTTGCCTTAGCGCCATCAAATGAAGTACATAATATGCACGCATGGAAACTATTTATCGGATTTTCCATTTATGTAAGCCCGAAAAGGAAAACAATTTATAATTACAACGCACAAAATGGAGCCAAACGCCGTTGTAAATATATAGCTTGAATGCAATATTGTGAATCCGCTTGAGCGTTTGTTGAGTGAACCACAAATTACCAATCAAATGAGCAGATTAAATTATTGCTATTTTATATTACGCTCAATGAATTATAGTAGTATGTGAGAATTTATTATTACCGTTGTATGAAGGCAAGTTTGGATTTCATTATAATCTCACACAATTACTAATGTACATACTAATGTGTTGGCGAAAAAAGCTCGATAATGTTGTAATTTATTGATTTGGTTGAGGGATAATTAAAAGAGAAGTTATAAAAAATTAAAATTAGGAGAAATTAAATGGAAATTCCTTTAACACCATAAAGCCACTGAAGTGTGGAGGATTAAAAAAATTTAACATTAAAATCAAAAACAAACTTATCACCAAATAGTTCGTCATCTGATGAACTTATTATCAGTTTTTTCGCACCATAATCTTTCTTCTGATTGATTTTTATGTGTAAAACGACTTAAATTTTTTAAGAACATTTTTTTTTTAATTTGTTTCTTTATTGTTAAATATGCATATCGTCACCTAAAGTGCAAAATAACGTGGCATCACTTTTCATAAGTTTACACGCGAAGGAAAAACGATATAACAGAAACCACTAATATTGAAACAATATTCCAGTTTGTTTATAAAATGGTTATGTATTGGTTATTATATCTGACAACGATTTTTAATTTTTTTTTTGACGATACGCTGTTTTGCATTTTAGGTGACGATGTATACTATAAAAAATATTATTAAATTATACGAATTTTAACTTAGTTTAAATTTTTGAAAAAAACTGTTCGACAAGCAGTAAATATTATACACAATAATTGTTTCAATTTCACTCTGGCTATGAACCTACTAAAACTACTATACGAGCACTTTTATATATGCCCGTCATGTTACAACCATAAATGCTTTCCTTCATTTAATTGTTTAACAGGTGGCAACCTTTTTAAGCAGTTTTTTAAATTATTTAGTATGAAGTCAATCGATATTCGGTTTGTGTTACTAATTTGTACCCAAAATTCGTATCCATGCCAAAAATGACTGTGGCCTTTTAAAGCCTCTTTTTGAGACACAGGTGGAAATTTTCTAAGTATTTTTACTACATTCACATTTTTCGATTCCAAATGTTTATTATCTAGTTGAGTCCATCGTATTATTATATCAAAATAATTAAGAAAAGTTTTCCAAGTGCTCGATCAAGCCATTTTCGAAGTTTATAACTTCCGAAGAGAAGACTTTTGGATGAAAAGATGATTTTTAAGTCTGCAAAGCGATTATTAAAGTTTCAGTGGAATCCAGACATATGCTATTTGAACTTGGTGACATTCTCGACTTCGCCAAAATTGTTACAGCGTTGATTTAATACAAGAAGAGATAACATTTTTTTCTTAATTTATATGTAACTTTGAGAAGTGCCTTTGTGAAGAATTTCGGAGTTATGCGACAACATTTTTCTTGACTTTGACTTTTTAGATAATACTTTGGGATAAAAATTCCAGAAACTATATGGTGATAATGAGAGTATGAATAATAATGTGGTATGGTTCTGCAACCTTGCGAATAATTTATTTATATTATAAGTAAAAAATAGTTTTTCTCCATAACAATTTAATATTTACACTACAAGCTACCATCTTTAATATTTATTTTATATAATATGATAATTTTTATTTCATTTAAACTGTATTAAAACTAAAATACGTACTTTTTATTGTATAAGCTTTATATGTACAGTTCTCTTACAAGTTCTGGTTATTATTAACGCATTTTCCAGACAATACAATACAACACATACTAATAGTTACAGGAACTAACACCAACAACAAGCGTGTAGTAAATAAATTCATGCTAAATTTGTTAAAACTGTAATAAATACGACCACACCAATACCAATAGAAACAGTCACCAAACAATAAAATTTCAAAAAAACATAGCAAAACATTGTATGTATCTATGAAATTCCCAAAAGTACATAAATTAAAATTTAGCGGCGGGAAACCAACAATGCAATGCGTAAATTTTAGACACATACATACTTACATGCACACATACATACACAAACACAATAGTGCGCATGTAGTTTGTTTCGTGAGTGGTCACTGGATACTACTACAACAACGAAAAGTATACGAAAACAAACATTTTATTGTACTCATATGATGAATTAAATGTTCGGCGGGGCGTATGAGCAACATTTTCACATCTATCGCATATACACATGTTGTTAGTTTATTAGTGTTTTAATTGGGAACCAAATTTATTATTGATTGAATTGTGAAGCAAACTACGAATATATTAAACAAAATTTTAATTCTAAGTATATGTATGTATGTATAGTCATGCTAACTGAAGCTGTGCTTTGGATTGCATGGTGATTGACAAAGGGTTTGAAGCTTTCCAAAATTCTGTAGTTATTCGAATAATAAAAAAACAATGTATAGAACCGTAACTTTTTTTAAGCAAACTTAAATTAATTTTATTTAATTAAATTTTTAAAAATTCTTATAAATTTCAATAATTGCCACACAGTCCGTTATGCACTCAATTTAAGCGTGCAGCTAATATGTTTATGCTTGTGGAAAAGAATGAAAACATTACCTACTAATTAAAAGCGTACGCACATACAGCTAACGGTATTTATGTATGTTATGTTATTCTTTAACCGCAGGCATGTAAATATCGTGAAAACAATAAATGATAAATAAATATTAAATTGTTTGCTTGTCTTATTTATGTAAATTAAAATTTATGTGTTTAATAAACATTTATGTTATATTTTTCACCGCTAATTGATATAAATATGAAAAGACTGCATATTATCGTATGAATATATAAGTCTATTTGAGCATATAAAATAAAGCATTTAATATTTTAAAATTTAATTATAACAAGGTGCATGCGAAAACCAAAAAAGTAATTTATTGTAGTTCACGGTTTTTGGGATGGTGTGCGTCATGGCTAAGTGTGGGATTGAAACTTGGCTATGTCAGCATACAAATTTAAGAAAATGTGTATGAATGTGGCAGCGGGCAATATTAAACCCACTTTGTGTCCACCAATTGCTAAAAGCATACGATTGGAAGCGCTGATCGTACCCCTTTCGATGGGCGAACATCTACCATTTCGGCAACACAGGTGCTTGCTTTAGATTAAGAATTTTATCGATGACTATCGTGGACATGTAGGAAATAAGTATAAATATGTTGATATTTACTAGTACGAACTATGCTTAGCTTCGTATTTCAGGAAAAAGTGTGTTAGGTTTATACTCGGCTTAATCATTTTTAACACTATAGTTGCAAATTCACGGGACATTAAATTCAGACTAATTCATGCAATATTACCACTGGCTATCATAGTGTTCATAACAAATTAAAATTTCTTCCCATCAGTCTTTAGGACCTTCACTTAACTTTTAAGACAGGTGCGCACTCGGCTGTACGGATATCACTCAAGCTGTCAATGAATGAATTCTACCGTTATTTAGCACAATATTTATGCTTATGTATCTAATGCATTGCTATTGCCTCACCACAAAAATTCTCCATTGGCTGCCTTTTAACTTGACTAAGCAATTGAATAAACGGGTCTGCGGAATCTAATTGTTTGCGTTCATCATAGAAAATTTGGGTTAACACTTTGGGAATATCAAATACCAAAAATACGCAAATACTCATTGGTCAGTGATGGCATGAGCTTTACTTAGGTTATTTGGTGTGTCCTTGCACTTAAGCATTTACTTATATGAATACTTAGTTGAGGTGAAGGATATCAAAATTTATATAAGCAAGATTCCATTTAAATTATTAAATCATAGTAAGTTAATCAAGCAAATGTACATTTATTTAATAATTAATTTTCATAAAATTTTGCAGCTGTTAACTGTATTTTCAATTAACTGTTTATTCTTATACCGTATAGTAGTGATAGTATTGGTCGGCAGCCAATTTTATATAAATTAGTATTTCTTGTAATTAAAATGTTATGGATTTGTTGGTGTTGTTATAGCTTAAGCCAACATAACTACACATAATGGTATATACTTATGTATATGCATACACACAGAGGCAGGAAATGAATTTTTGGCAAATTGTCAAGCGTCGAGCACACCAACAGCAACAAAAAACCATACAAAAATTGACTGACAATGCCAGCTTGAGATTAAAAGAACAACAATAAATGTGGAAACAATGCACAGTTATGGCAATGACAACAATAGCTTAGAACATAAAATTTTTAATTTCCTGTGCTGCGGCTGGACTTCAGAAGAGGCAGCCGCAATGGCAGCTGTAGAGCATGGTGAGGCAGGAAGGAAATGCGGCAAAGCTTTTTAGAAATATATTCCTGCGTGTATATATGTATGTTTGTGTATGTAGCTTTATAACATGAATTGCAATATGCCGAGCTGCTCGTAAATGTATGCCACATATTTTTGGGTGCTTTTTATACAAACTTTTTGGCTTTGAGGGGAAAAATTATGATATTTTGTCGCGGCATAGTTAGTTCAAGCTAAGCTGTAGCTAAATATAACAGCTTTATTTACTTTCAAAGATAATTTTATAAGAATTTGTGGAACTGATTTCAATTTCATGTAATTTTTTATGAGTATCTGTAATCAATTTTATCCGATAGTTTGTTGGATCTACTGTATTTATATACAAGAAAACAGTATACTAGTTTAACTTGCGAGGTAGTGCCCTGATAAGATCAGGTATTTAGTGAAATGGAAAAACTATTTAAGAAAGCAACATGTAGTATATTTGGTGGTAGGACTGGTTCACTAAAAACAACCTCCAGGTACAGCTTGAAACAAAGTAATTTTTAATAAACTTATGTCAGATAAGTTCGGAGGCAAAAATCTAACAAAGAGGATCAGTTTAACTATTGCTGTGGTCAAAATTGCAAGAACCATCATTTATTAAGGCTCTTCTCGAACTGAGTCTTCCTTTCTGTATTTTACTGCAACTAACTTCGGTTGCATCGAAGCTATGGCCGTCTCAAATGTAAAAGATTTCTTTTAGGAATTTGATTTTGTTCGGCTAATTTGAGTGGCACCTATATGCTATAGTTATACGATCTAAATAGTTTCTCCGGAGCTTGCATAACTGGCTTCGGCAATAATCCCTACTAAATTCGGTGAAGATATTTCGTCAAATGAAAAAGTATTCCATATAAGCACTTGCTTCTGATCGTTCAGTTTGTATAGCAGCTATGTATATGATATAGGGGTCCGATATCGGTGGATCCAAAAAAAGAGCGACTTTTTTGGGAGAAAAGGATCTGCGTAAAATTTTAAAGCAATACCTCAAAAACCGAGGGACAGACGAACGGAAAATGCAAATTATTAATACATTATATAGGTTGTCGAAAAAGTCTTTTCGTATTTCTAATCAAACTTCAACTCAGTGTAAACTTTTTCTGGTTTCTCGGCGGAAAACTGCGACAAGTAATTTTCACAGGCTTCTCTTGAAGCCAACTTTACTACTACTACTCCCAGCCAAGCTCTTTCAGTTTTTGACGAGTCATCAAAGATGTGTGTAGTCTAGCGTTGTCCTGATGGAAGACGAAGCCCTTTCTGTTGATCAGTTCTGACCTTTTTTTTTGTTGTTTGCTTGCTTCAATCTCATCAGTTGTTGACAGTAAAATGTAGAATCAATCGTTCGATTCGAAATCTCACCTTTCCAACACTATATAGTATGACACATTATGATTGGTAGACAAAATACGAAAAGACTTTTTCGACTACCCAATATATATTTTGTAGGTTTTTCCTTTTGGGTACTACAAACTTCGTTGCCAACGTTACGTACCCTCTTCAGGGAATAGAAAACGTTCTACTCCGATGAATGACATCGATTCATTTTCTATTCATCGGAGCTGAAGAAATACCATAGTGGTTACTCTAGTTAGCTCTACGAAGTGTCAAAATTGTTTATAGAACTGTTACAACGTACTTTTCTTAATGAATTAAAAGGAAATATTTAGATACACAAATTATTTGGAATTTTAATATTTGTTGGAATATGCACATGTGTATGTATGTGTGTGTATGTATGTATGTGTGTTTACTTATATTTAAAGGTTAAGCAAAACTTTTACGCAAAAAATAATAAAGTCAAGCTACATACAAATTGATAAAATTACAAATTTATGCAAAAGAAAACTACAAAAATTAATGCAAACACTACAACAACAAATTGCGACACTTACTTGAATTGCCGCTGCTGAAGCTTTTGCTATTGTTGTTGCAAAGCATGATATCTATCTACATGTGAGCGCATTTGCATTTGACCATAAATGCATGTATGTGTGTGTGTGTGTGTGTTCATGTATACAGCTATGCGCTGCTGTGCCCACAGGCAGGTGTGGTTCCATGCATTCGAATTACTTCGGGGTTGGGTTGGCTTTCTAGGTGGGTTGTTTACCGTAATTTGCATGCATTGTTATGTGGCTACACGCAAATACACACACATATGTATACAGATATTTACATATTTACATATTTACTACACTTAGAGGCGTTTTGTACTTGTATAATTTACACGTGATTAGGTTTTGGTGGTGCGCGTGACCAAACACATGCACACATGCACACATGAGTAGTTGTAATTACATATGGTATAGCGTTATGTGTCTAATTCTATTCATTATGCATGTAGTCAAGTGCGTGTCAAGTTAGTGGATGTGAATTTTCAGAGAAATTTAGTTTCATTCACCCGCCTTGCCAATCGAAAATTATAACACAGCTAATTAATTTAATTTAATTAGTTATTTAGTTTGCTTTTGGAAAACTTACAGGCGATTTGCATTGCGATTAGTTGAGAAAGTCACAGAAAAGTCAACTTACCTGCAAAGAAAAGAAAGTGAAAATTTATTAAAAAATGTTAATTTGAAATGCACAAAATTGTTTAATTTAATCCTATAATGCACCATTTATCTCATTATCTTTTAAAAAGGCCTCAACAAATTTTCGTCTGGTATTGATTATCTGATTATCTGATATGATTATCTGATAAGGCACCTACTCAGCCCGGATACATCCTAATTACCTCAGCTTATTGACTAGTTTCAATAAAAGCTAATACAATTTTTATGCGGCTCCTAGAATAACAAGTACAACTAAGAACAATAATGGACTAATATGAGGACAAGCTTATAGAAATATAGGTGTTAGTATAACCGAGGTGTCTGAAGTTTTGCCCACTCTCCAATTTTACTACGTCTATCAATAGGGCTGACATGATTTTGACAGCCACGTTTCACTTTGGTGCAACGCTTGAAAATTGTCAAAGATAATTACGCAAATTCAAATTCTTCGAAAAATTCACAAAATCACTTTTATCGATATATCGCATTCTCAGATGAGACACATTTCACATCCTCGTGTGGTTCAAGGAATGCTTTTTTATCTCCAAAAAAATTACCGTTTGGTTCGGATTATGGTAGAACAGCATTTTTAGTCCTTATATTTTTTTGATGAGAATGAATGAGAAAGGAAATACCGTTACAATCAATAGCCAAAGTTATAACACGACGCTGACCGACTTTTCTTCGGAATTTTATGTAATCGACGCGGTGGATATCTATTTCCAACAAAGTGGTCGCATATTTCACGTCTAAACATGGACACATTACGTGCAAAGTTTGCTGACTCGTTAATTTCGAGGAATGACCTATTGAAATAGTCGCCAAAATGAAGCGAATAAACGCCTGTAGGTTATTTTCCCGGGGGGTATGTTAAATCAAAAGTTTACGCCAATCAATCAACAACATCTAGGAGCTCGAAGACAACACTTAGCGCACTACAGTCGAAATTCCTGCCGAAATGCTGCACCGGGTCATCGATAATTGACGTAAATGGATGGAGATATGCAAGGGCAGCCGTGGTAATCATTTGGCCAACCTTTTGTTCAAACTAAATTCTCCACATAATAAAAAACAACAAAAAAGACCTTTTTTACTGAATTTTAGTATTTGATTTCATTTCTTGCTGCTCGACCATTTATTCTAACTCACTTTCCAGCTATCTTCTCTTTTCACCGAAGAAAGCTTCAAGAACTGGCTGAGTATTTTACCAACCTCGTAGAATTGCAAAGCCCATTCTTTATAATTTCAGTCTAGGGAAACAGTTAGAAGGCTATAAAAAAACAAATTTTCAACAAACTGCGGTAATAAGAAGAAGTACCCAAAGTCACTGTTTTTTTATTTCAAAATAAAGAGCGCTATCTGTCGAATCTGAAGCCCTTTAATAAAACAGATGTGTCTCTTTACGATATCACATAGGTTACAGTTATTCTGTTATTAAGCCAAACAATTGCTTATAATATTAACTAAAAATTTAAATTTAGTTTTTGAAACCCAACCATTTTTTGGAAGTAGAGCTTTTAAAGCTCCACTAAAGCATTTAACCAAATTTGAGTGTTTTTTATCATTTTGACATCACGTCGTTCTTGCTGGTCGACACTTTTATCTAGTTCTTTTTCCATCCTCTATTCAGGTGCCTTCCCTTATCTCCCAAGAAAGCTTCGAAAACCGGCTGAATATTTTTTTCAAAGTCAATGTTTTTATTTCGAAATAAAGAGCGCTATCTGTCAAGTCAGAAGAATTGCTTATAATTTTAACTAAAACTAAAAACTATGTTTTTGAAATAAAAACATTACTTTGTCAGCAAAGCTTTTAAAGCTCCGCTAAGGCTTCCATAGTAATTAAAGCTGTTCGCCATATCCAGAATTTCGAAATTGTCCGCAATCAAAATGCTCTTTATTATTTAACAGGCAATCTTTTTCTTTAAATATGTATATACTATACATATGTACAAATAAACTAAGCAATCAAGACTGCTAATTAACATTACATACACTAAACAAAATGCGCATGGCAAATTGCTGTTTTTAGGTTAACAAAAATTAACTTCGAAATCAGTGTTCCACACGAAAACTCAGAAAACCACAAAAGAATAAATTGAATTTCTTAATTGCGTCGCAGTGGTGACGCTAGTAACAGGGGTTTACAAACTTTTTTTTGACGCTATTGCAACAGCTCGAAAATAGCTAGATATGTTAGTCTTAGCATGTATGCACATAAGTTCTGCAACAAATTCTTAGCCGCCATAACCCACTCATTTACAACGCTTGCAACACCCATAAGACACACACGAACACACAACGTTGGCGGCTTGTATGCGCGAAATCTTGCGAGGTTGCATGCCACAGAACAATACACAGAACATAGTTATACTTTTGCGCCGTTTTGGGCGATTCTTGCGCAAAACGTAGTCAGTTGACGGCGAAATCGAAACTTCAACCAAGCGAAACGAAGCAAATCGAAGGCAAAAGTGAACGAGTGGAGACACAAGCAGGTAGACAGCAGTAGGCTGCCAGCCACGAAAGGCTGCTCAAGGTGAACCAGTTACGACGCCTCGACGCAAAAAAGAACAGAAAATCGAAATTATGAAAACACGCAGCCAAAGCAGAAAGAAACTGAAAACATGTAAAGACAAATAATAATAAAAATACAAATTAAAATAAAGAGCAAATAAAGCATTGACATGTAAAGCAAGAATAATCAGAAATGATCAGTAAAATAAAGAGAACCAACAAGCCGCTGAAAGCGTGAAATGAAACCGCACACACACACACATATGCCAGCTACTTGCAGACAGGCGATTGCAACCAGAACGCGATTCGCAAATGCAAACATGCAACAATAAATGCCAGTAATTGCAACATAACAAAGCCAAGCAATGGAAGTAAATATTTGCTGTAAAGGGGTACTCGATAAGTATGTGCCGTATGAAGAGAAATATTTGTATCGTTGAAGGCTAGATATCGATCCGGTGTTGTGGATGACGAAGCAATTTCAGGTTCTTTCCATACGAATCTGCCATCATTTCTTATTGATTTGTAGAATGATGAACCGATCGATTCAGCGGGATGCGGGATAACCACTCTCCACGGAGCTTTTGCCTTTTCAAATATTCTTAAAAACTCCAAAATTGTGATAGATGACAACAACAACAACAATTCCGAAAAAGCTCTTTCGTACCCTAAACAATTCGTAGGAATTACACCCGCAGACATTATTACAAGCGCTCCACTTAGAGGACCCTTTAAAAATGCGACAGAAACCAAGATAACTGTTCCTTTTTCGTTTTATAATGGCTTTGTTTTCTCATAATGAAAGCCAATAACAAAACAAACATATGTATGTATGTACATACGAACATAACAAGCAGCCAACATTTGATGACATAAAAAGAGCAACAAAATGCTAGTGCGTGCGCTTTTCAGCGTTGCCAACGACAATTAAGAATTAATATTTCATGATTGCAAAACTCTGAGAATTGCAATAAACGCCCGTCGGCGAATGAGCGAGCATGTCAATTTTGTAGCGTGTAGTATTGCACAAATGCGCAATGGCGAGTAATTAAATATGCTGTGCTAACAGCTGATTTTCCGCAATTTAATTCAAAGCTGTTGCGACGCTGAGTTAGAAAACATGGGAAAAAGTCAGCAAGTCGTGATTGATACATAACAAACATATATGTACATATGTATATGGATTACTAATTCAATTTAATAACATATGTATGTATGTATGTATAAATAAGTCTTGCAGCTGTTCTTGTGAGTAATAACCTCAGCTTTATTAAGAAGCCAACGCTCACCACTCATTGGCGCTACATATTATGCAAACAAAACAATGAAACACGTTAACTTTGGTTGCACCGAAGATAGAATTCACAAATGAAAAAAGTTTACCATACCAGAACTCGATTATGATATTCTGTTTGTATGGCAGCTGTAAGCTATAGTAATTCGATCAAATTAATTTCTTCGGAGATAGCGCAACCGCCTTCGGTAATAATTAATGCTAATTTTTGTAGTCCGGTATCGGCACTTTTGGTCCGACAAACGAGCAGCTTCTTGGCAGCTTGCAGAGAAAAGGATGTGTGCAAAATTTCAAAGCGGTATCTCAAAAACTACGAGACATAGCTAAATCGACTCAGCTCGTCACGCTGATCATTTCGTTTTTTGTGGGTTCTCCAGCGTTTTCTCCTGGGTGATATAAAAATCGTGGCAAATCTAAAATTAAGGGTGATCCATTTCGAGGTTCCCTACTTTTTTAAAGAAAAAACACAGAAACTTCAAATGTAATGGGGAATGTTTATTATCATTTGAAAGAACATTATTTTTACTTGTTAGATGGTCTATTCTTTGATGTTTTGCTCCAAGGCCTGAATCGAAGCGGCATTGTTCGCATAGAATTTAGACTTTACATATCTCCACAGAAAAAAGCCTAACGATGTGATATTACGCGATCTCGGTGACCAATCGACTGCCCAAAATGTGAAATTATCTGCTCACCGAAGTGTTCTTTCAATAAACCCATTGATTGTTGTGATGTGCGGGCGGTGACGCCGTCTGGTTGAAACCATGCCGAGAGCGAAGCGATGTTCCTTGGGAAGTTCGAGCGGCCTCAATTCCAGCACAAGCTGTATTTTGTCGGCTTTTAATTTAAGATCTCGACATAAAATACGCAAAGTCGTTCAATACGTCAGTCCGAGTTGCTACTTTTCGCTTTTTTCCACTTATAAATATTTTCACTTTCAAACGATTGCATATCACTTCTGGAAACACACAGATATCATCGCAAAGCGGTTCAACAAAAAGAAATCACTAAAGCGATCAAATTAGATGACAGAAAGAAAAAATACTTTCACAGAGTGTCTCAAACATACACATGTGAAGCAACTCAGCACAAATCTACTTGCTCAAAGAAGAAATAAAAATCTTTGCTCTGGCAGTGAGTAAGCGTCCGCATATTAGCCAACTGTTCCAGACACAAAGCTAAAACATGTATGTATTTAAAATGCATGTGTGTGGATAAATCTAGAAATTTAAATCAAAGCTTCAAACAAAAACAACAACAAGCTCAAATAAAAATAATAAATTGGGAAAAATAGGAGCATGGCTTGTTTGTGTTGTTTCTCTTTAACGTGCCTTTGGACACATACACACCCGCTCGAAGCATGCCGCAATGAAGCAAATTTACTGTTATAACACAAACTGAATGATTTTCAATTTGCGGTATCTTTCACTGTTGCTTTGTTATCACAGCTCGACGTCTTTTGTTACTCACTGCTTAGCATGGAATCCGGAGCATATGTATGCTGTACAGTAGGTGTACTATCTATGTAGGTTATAAATCAGGCAAAGAGAAGATTTGGTCACGCACCCAGTGGGACAATTTTCTAACTTCATTTTATTAAAAAAAATATGATTCGCTTTATTAAAAATAAAATGTTTTTGGAAAACATATACGAACAAAGTATTTTATTCTTGCAATTTTTTTTATAAAACTTGGTTTTTAAAGTGGTAAACATTAAGACATTGAAGTGTGTGCACTGATTTTAGTACTACTTACTACTACACTTAAATAAATACATTAAATTTTCAATAAAAAATTGAACATACATAATTCAGAAAATCATTCTTTCAGTGAACCGCTACTTCCGATGTCCTACTGGGTATTCAAATGACATTCTAATCGATTAGCTTTGCACTACCATAGAGCAGTATCAGCTGAGGAATCAAATTGAAATTATAGAATATGTGTATTTGGCAGCAGTCAGCAGCAAGCGATAACGGAGCGATTCAGTATTCGCAAGAAAATTGCAGGTTTTGCGGGAAGAGAATATGCTGGCAGTGAAATATTTAAAAAAATTTTATTTTCTATCAGAATTATTAAACACCTCAAATTTAAGGATGTTTTTAAAAAGTGTCCTGTGAGTTGGTTTTTAATTCAGCAGCGTAGTTTTAAGCATTAAAGTATTTGATTGAAAGTCACAGACTCTAATGAAACATCCGCGAAATCAGTTCAGTTTTTTTTTACATTTTCAAACTTTATGTAAAAGAGATCCTTGCTAAATATACGCTAGAGACTCGTTAATTAATGCATTAAGCGGAAGTATTTTAATAGTAAGAGAAAAAGTTAAACTAATAAGTAAATTCTCTTTCAGTCTCTAAATGTGACACAGAGGTGAAAGAGCGAACAACGTTAAGTGAAAGTGACAAAGGTGAGAAATAGAATAAGTTTATCACCTAAATCCTTAATTAAGTAAATCTGTTTAGCACCAGCGCATATTAAAAGTGAAAATCTCACAAGCACAAAGATGTATTTGTGCGAATTCTGCCTTGAAAAATGAAATGCATTCAAAAGTGCGCATATCAGCCCTGTTGACTTTACTGAGTATTTTTGTTTACACAGCGGAAGTTCATTTAATCAGCAAAAGTATAATCAAGTTGGTTACCAAATCAATATTGGTAGAAAAAATCGCAAAAAATGCGAGAAAATGCATTTCCTCCGCTTGATCGGAAACAATCAATTGTCAAACAAATAAATGGAAGTAAATTACGACAATCACATTCATTTTATGTGCTGAATATCCTGATTGTCACCTTGTTTACCCAATAAAGTTGCTCGTGTGCGTTTGCCATACTACTTTTCACACAGATTGAAAATGCCAGAACGACAGACGCACAGACAAGAAGCTGAAGCAACGGGCAAATGTGCACTCAATGCGTTGGGAGCATCACCAATAACGGTAACATACACTTACCCGTTTGCAAAGCTTAAGTCACAAGCTACCATGTATGTGACTAGCGGAATGGCCCGTTTCAACTAGCAATAACAAAAACAATAAATTAAAAAGTTACTTCACGTCATCCAAGAAGCCGGTAAAAGCTAGCAATTAAATTGTCGCCTGTGCTAGTGTAGCGTTAGACTTTTTTGTTTAACCCAATAGGTGTTTATTAAAGCAAAAGTTGCGTTGGTATACTCGAGCGCACGCATGACACCTCAAGAAAGCCGGAACTCAACTCTCGTTACTCTAAGGAAAAGCTCTTGGTAGAAAGGGTAAAATTTTTCTTTAAATAGAGAGTGTCTGTTCGTTATGAAACATACATATAAACCAGAGCTGTCTAATAAAATCTGAATAGGGCTACGATTATTTGTAGAACTTTTCACCAAAAAGCTGATTACTGTGCCCGTTCATGTACCAAGTATGCTGACAATTGTTCAAAGAGCACTGAATTTTGAATATTGTCGATATAAAATCCTGCGAAATGATATTATAAAGATGATGATTCCAGCTTAAGGGGTCAGTAGGGTAATCTTTTAATACCTTATGATATGTGAAAAAAGTTCTATTGTAGAATAAAAATTTCTATAAAAAAAAATGTCAAAAAACAGACGAGATTACCCTACTGACCTCTCAAACCCACCAATATACATATGTTTTCTTACTCTATCCTCACGAAGGTAAAAACCGAACTAATAAACCAAAGAATGATAATGTCAGTTATATGTATGAATCACCTCAAAATAACTGATTATGTATATGGTTAAGCTCTCGATCGTTTTGTTCAAAGAGAAAATTCTCACAAAGTCGGACGATTGCTTACTCAATTGCTACTTTTTCACGTATGATAACATCCAAAAAAAAAAACTATTAAATAACATTTCGGTTCGACAATGCTCCAGAACTTTTTAGAAACAGTTATAGTCCAGATAGACATAGACATTTCAGAACCTTAACTGTTAATATATGAAAGAGCTGAAATATGAACTTCCTCACATGATCCCAGATATGTAGGTTCATTAGTATATTGGCTGAGCTAGAAACGAGAACATTCATTATGTACAATTATTGGCTGATAACTAAGCCTGACATCGATTTGGAATACTTTTACTTTTTGATTTGTTTTCAGAGTTATAATATAGGACAACAAAATTGGCATTACCCAAAAAACTGACTGACTTGGAATTCAGTCAGGAGGAGTTCTAAAAACCTTAAGTTTTGGTTTTAAAGCTATAATGGTTCTTCAGCTACTTCTACTAGGTTTTTAAATGAAAGGCTATGAAAGAATATTTTTAATAAACTGTAGCTCTGCTCTAAGCATAATATGGTAGTTCCATACGAGAAATTAAGAATATTTGACAACAAAGAAGCGCAAGACGCTTGAGAAATTGGAAAAAAGAGCTCGCCATCATTTCTTAACTAACCGAAATGTTCTTTGTTAAGCATTATAAACAATATTATATTCAATTGCATAGGCTTAAAAGAACTCAATTTTCTATCGATCCTACATAATGTCAAAATATCTTATTCAGCGGCTTGGTCTGTCCTGTCTGGAAGTACTAGTACAAGTATACTTTAGAGATTGGATGAGCTACATTTATTTGTTTTACTATTTTTTTCCTCAGGGATTCATAGTTAAAAGCTTATTGAGACTTCGAGCTTTGGATTTTGCTAAAAAGTTCAAGGAAATTACAAATTTACATAGTTTCTGAGTCATAAAAACAAGGTGTTTTTAGAACCTGTTGCTACTCTCGTTCCCAAAAAAAACTTCCAACTTATAGGTTACTGTTTGGAAATTCCTGACTGACTGTTTGCAACCCGTTGAAGACCCTTCTATAGTAAATATAGTATGTGTCTGTACAATTGAGTATTTGACTCGTCGCATCACTGCTAGCCAATGAATGTGTAAACAAAGCGTAAACGTGTAGGAATTGTAAATATTTGCATACAGTTTTTTGTTTGTGTTGCTTTTGTTTTATTTTATTTTTTGCCCTTTTCAACATTTCAATGAATGAATGAACTCATCGGGGTATTGTTTGGTTTGTAGCTGGCCTCCCAAGCCGGTTGAGTGAAGTCAAGTCGACACAAACAAACCGAACATCATACATACACACGTTCATACATACATATGTATATACGCGCAGGAGGTTTACGCTGATGCCAATTCGCCTTCTCACACATGCACGCTGGCGCCTTTCAGTCACCCAGTCAGCCATTCTTGACACTCAGCGGGAAGCTGTCGCGCCCCATTACACTCACACCACCCATAGTACCGTTATTGGCCGTCGCAAAAAATCTATGCCTCGTGATTACAAACACATGTAGTACATATGTAGGTGCATATGTGTATGTATGTATGCAATGAGCTTTCTTCGGAAAATTTCATTGCCAACCGCGTTGATTGTAGCGTGAATGCTTCCACGCTTTTGGTAGCCGCGTATGTGTGTGTGTGTGTGAGTGCGATGCGTTGCCACTGCTCGTGCTGATTTCAGCTTTAAATATTTATGTATGTATTATTTCAACATTTCATGATTGAACGCCTTCATAATTCATCCACTTAATGCGTCATAAATATGTATGATGTTAGGGAAAACGATTTTTTCATTACTTTCATTTAGGATGTACCTTGATTCTTTTCTTTCTTCTTTACTGGCGTAGAAACCGCTTACGCGGTTATAGCCGAGTTAACAACAGCGCGCCAGTCGTTTCTTCTTTGTTCAATGTGGCGCCAATTGGAGATTCCAAGCGAAGCCACGATCTTCTCCCCCTGAACTTTCCGACGGAGTGGAGGTCTTCCTCTTCCTCTGCTTCCCTCGGTGGGTACCGCGTCGAATACTGCGTCGAGTACTTTCAGAACTGGAGTGTTTTTGTCCATTCGGACCATAAATCTTCCGCAGAACGTTTCTCTCGAAAATTCGTATCGTCCATTTATCAGATGTTGTCATCGTCCATGCCTCCGCATCATATAGCAGGACGGGAATAATGAGAGACTTATATAGTTTTGTTTTTGTTTGTAGAGAGAGGACTTGACTTCTCAATTGCCTACTCAGTCCGAAGTAGCACCTGTTGGCAAGATATATTTTGCGTTAGATTTCGCGACTGACGTTGTTGTTGTGTTAATGCAGTTTCCAAGATAAACGAAATTATCTACAACTTCGAAGTTTTGGTTGTCAACAGTGACGTGGTCCAAAAAAGTTTGCTAACTTCTTCTAAACAGCGGGGCATGTAAAACGAGCATAAGATAACTTCCTGGACATGGCTAGATGAACGCTAATGGCGACGATATTTAGTGAGGTTGTTTTTCGATTTTTTCGAGATGAGCTGTGAAACACAGACAATTCGAGTCCATAACTTTTATTATAACCAGGATTCGAGCTCGCTTTTAAGCTGTGTTAGAGTTCTCTTTTGATCTTATGGATATGATTAATGTTCATACCCTTCGTCCAAAATTGAATATGAAGATGCCTACCGCGACGTGGCTTCGGCAAGAACAGTCGGGACTTTGGAAACAGGATGATGCGGTTGTCCAAATGGGTTATACTTGTATGAATATGTTGCGCAGTCAGCTGAGCTCAGATGTTTCCATTGGAAGCGGAGAAGTTTGGTTGATTAGCCGAATATTAATATTTTTTTAAATATTTTTTTAAATATTTTTTTATATTATACAGTGAAACTTCGATAAGTCGTAACCTCGATAAACGAAAAACCTTGATATTTCATAGTATTTCTTTGGTCCCTAGAAAAATTCGCGAAAAATGCATGTATTTCGGTCCCTTTGATAACTCGTATTTTTCTTGAGACAAAAATTTAAAAATGTCGATCAAAAGCCTCTACAACTCGTATATTTTCTTTCACAAAAAACCGTACGTGACGAAAACATCGACAATGAAAACGATGAAACATTTGAAATTCCCTCAGTTTCCACAAAGGTTGCGAAAGCTTCAATTGAAAATTTGCGTCTTTTTTTCATGGCATCAAATGTTGAAGACACTATTTTTAATGACATTGTAAACATTGATAATGCCATGGATAAAATACGCCAAAATAATGTCCGTCAAAAACATATTACGGATTTCTTTTAAAATGAACACTTTTCTTAATTTTTTTGTACAATTTTTCAAAATATATACATACATATATTGACTGAATAACATATGTACTTTATATTTTAAAATTTAAATATGTACAATCATTTCTTGTTTTTTATGTAAAATTGAAAAAATAAATAAAAAAACTCTATAATTCGTATATTCTGTATGTTGCCTCTATAAGTTGTATAACTTGATAACTTGAAAAACTCCATAACTCGTATTTAAATTGTGGTCCCTTGCAAATACGAGTTATCGAAGTTTCACTGTATTTATATTTTACGATAGAATTTTTTCTCATTTGTCAATGTTCTGTATTATGTCTTCTCTTCTACTTCTTCTACTTCCTTTCCCTTTATTTAAATGCGAACATTTGGAGACTTTGTCATTGGCCTCAATCTAACCAAAATTTTGTAAATGTACAGAAGTATAAAAGAATCCTTATATGGAAACGGATAGGTTCCCCTGGCCAAGAAAAACATTTGAGACCTTAGTAATATGCTACGCGGATTTTGATTTTATTACTCATCATTTGAAGCACCCTGTGGAATAAACTAAGTCAAAAAGTAAATACCCACTAATTGCTCAAATCACTTAGGTCGGTATATTTGTTTGTGTATTTGCGTATAGACGCCTCATAAATTTTGGCGTTTCAAATTAAATTGTTTATTGTTGCTCACGCTGCTGCCAACGGCGCTGGTGTTTTTTATTACTTTACTACTTTAAATGGAATTCATTTGAACTCATTATATAATATGGTTCCCAGAGTTTTAATTATACGTGATAATATGCGTACAGGGCCATGTGTTACGAACTTGCGGAATCTAACGGTGATTCAAGACATTATTATATGATTATTTTATATTACTCCTCATTGACTAATGTGTACATATGTATGTAAGTATTCTGCCTATGAAAATACACAATAACATGGTCGGCTGGAAAATTTTTGTAGAATTCTTCTAAGATTCGCTGTGTAAGTCCCAAACTATTTTACTGCCACAACTTGTTGTCTTTCGAAGATATTAAGTTATTAACAAAGGGTGCAACTGCTTAAATGTGACACTCCAGCTTGACAGCTGTCAATATGCAACCCTGCAGATTCGAAATCCCAAAATGAACGAACCGTTATTTAATATATTCCAACTCTCTTATTTAGGTGCACATTTGATTTCTGATTATGTGTGTTGTTTGTGTATATTTCGAAGCAATACAAACGCACTTGTAGATGAGTTTCACCGTAGTGCTGAAAGTTTAATTGGAATTTAATTACACGAATGCCGGCGAAAATGCGAGAAACCCATTCAGGCAATTTAGGTGTGAGATGCTCGCGACTGCAGCGCAGGCTGGATCAATAGTAATGAGTGAGCAGCGCAAGCAAATAAATAAAATTCAATGCAATGGAAGCAAATAGTAAGCAAACTTGCAAACAAAAACAAATAAGTATCGCGATAGCAGTAGTTTATACGCTCTTCAATTTACCAAATAAATTGTGAGCGCGTTAATTTGACCGCTCGATGAGTGACGAGAGCACGAGACGTAGATTGCGGAAGCTGAAGTGATAAGAGTAATCGAATATTTACCCTGAATGGAATGAATCGCTCAAATTAATTGAATTTTACGTATATTTTTTTCGGAAGAAAAGAGAGCAAGTGCGTAGTAATTGAATGCGGTTACTAGATTTCTCCGGGCAAATTGAGCAAACCGAGTAAGGAGATTGCAGCATTTCAATAAGCTCGCACGTATTTCTATATAACAATAGATTACTTAGGTGTAGTTTAGATAGAAGAGAGCACAATACCAGTATAACTACTATATAATATAGTCAAATTTGTATTCATCGAAGTTTCTGAAACTTGAATAAAGAATGAAAGCTTAGAGATTGCCCGTTCGATTGGTCAAAAAGGTCCTAGCAATCACTTCTCGTGATTGTTAGAACCAGGAATGAAAATATGAGGTGCAATGGAAGAAATTTGGGAATTTAAGATGTATTTTATACATCCACAATATGAAGAGACTGGTATTTGAGCAGTAATAATTTCAGATTTTCATTTTCAATACGAAAAGAGCTTATGAACAGTTCAAAGAAATCACAGTCTATTATCATTTCAGCAAGACAACAACATTTACACTATGAGTGTATTTTAACTTAGCTTAGATGTGGTTTCTCATCGTCACTCTTATACTTGAGACTCGCTCACCTCATTTTAAATGTCGCGGAATATTAACGAGACCACGGCTGATATTATTATCGCAGTTTGTTTTTCAGAACAGAGACATCTAGAAGTGTTTACGCTGTAATTTCCATTTAATATGTGTGGGCAGCATCATGGCTTCCATTAAATATTTATCACTAACAAATTCAATTTACTGGTTGGCATTATTCAATTGTCTAATAAAAGGAAGATTGAGCTGCTCTACGCTGGTCAACGGTGAAACTATTGAAATCGAGTTCAATGATCAACAACAACGTAAGATTACCGTGACGGGGGTGTGTAATAAAAGCTGGACCGGTGAGGAGTACTATGCGTTTCGTGGTATACCGTACGTGAAGCCGCCTGTGAAAGAGCTACGGTTCAAGGTAAGAGTTTAAATAATGCTGGTTTAAAATTTGGAAGCTGGTATGAGACTACATGGGAGGAGGCGGAGCAATTAATGAAGATATCATAGTACCTATTTGCTTGAATTTCTCTGCCTCCGTCTCAGAAGAGCTGAGAGTGAAGACTATAGCGGACTTGTGTAATAATTTGACCTACTCAACCCAACTAATGTGAAGTCGTCACAGTTATATTTAAGTTTGAATACATACATAAATAAGCTAAATTACTCTAGAAAAGTCCATACAAATCAAATAAGAATTCTTTGTAACGCTCGTAACGCACTTAACAGCCCTCATTCACTTCTAGGATCCCCAACCACTTGATGAGTTACCCAGCTACATCGATGCTCGTTACGATGGCCATGATTGTCCGTCCATTTACGCCACAAATGCCTCTGAGGACTGCCTAATACTCAATATTTACACACCAACTGTAAGCTGCACTCGCTAGTTTCTAAACTCAACTAAACTAATTCCTTCTTCCAGAACATTGAAACCGCCAAGTTGCCAGTACTTTTGTTCATACATCCTGGCGGTCTGTATATTGGTTCCTCGCTGAGTACCTTTATCAGTCCCGCTTATCTTCTTGCCAAGCCCATTGTGCTGGTAACATTCAATTATCGTCTGGGCACGCTCGGCTTCCTGCAACTCGGCACACGTGACATACCCGGCAATGCAGGCTTTAAGGATCAAGTGCAGGCAACGCGTTGGGTACAGAAATATATTCAACATTTTGGTGGCAACCCCGAAGACGTCACCCTTATGGGTTATAGCGCTGGTGCCCTGAGTGTTCAGTTACACTTGGCCTCGCCCATGTCGCGAGGACTTTTCCACAAGGCCATTATAATGAGCGGCTCGCTGCCACCGCAGACAGTGTTGCCACAGCACTCACAATTGGAATTGCTGCGCAAACAAGCGCGTGTACTCAACTGTACTGAAGTAGCGGATGAAGCGCAGTTATTAAACTGCCTGCGCAAATTTAACGGTAGTGAAATCGCAGCAACACTGCGTGGCCTTTTCGCGTTCGGCAAGGATAATCCGATTTACATATATTTACCGGTTATTGAATCTGATTTCGGTCAGGAGCGTTTTCTAATTGAAAATCCTTTTGAAAGTCTTAAACGTGCTGAATTTTCCAAGGTGCCTATACTGATCGGTTTTACAAGCGGTGAATTTTGTCAATCGGCTGTGGATATTTTCAAAGATTCGAAACTGGAACGCAGTTTTTATGAAGATTTTCAAAAGCTGGCGCCAGAAATATTTATGTATGCTGGCTATAATGGCAGTTTGAGTGAGATTAACGAATCATTGCGCCAGCACTATTTGCCAAATTTTCTGGAACTGGATCGTAGGAATTTGGCGCATTTGTGCGACTTCTTCTCGGATGCGATCATTCGCTTTGGTGCACAACGTTTAACCGAATTAGCTGCTCCACACATCAAAGTCTTTCCCTACAGCTTTGAGTTCAGAAGCAAGTTTAGCAATCTGGACTATCCTCTTCGGCCAGGTGCGTAGTATCTAAATTTCTGAAGCCGAATTAATCGTCTTTTGAAACAATTGAGAGTACTGGCAAACTAAATTTTCGAGATTTTTTAGTAATTATACGTCATATAGTTGTGTTATGTTGAATTCTGTTTCCTACACGAGTGAGTAATGCTAAATTAATTGTTTTAGGGATCTAAATAAGTCAGAAACTATGAGAGATATAATTCCTTACAGTTGATTCGTTTCAATAAAATTTCTCAGCCGCGAGACCCCTTACAAAATAGTTGAGAAAGGGTTCGATCGTTAAACAATATGACATTAAAGCTAAAATCGACATCCGACAGAGAGAAATTGGTTCGAAATCATTATTTTTTAAGGATCCTTTAGTGTAGAAAAAGATGGGGTTCCACCATTTCTTTTTTTACTTTTCTTCAAAGGGAATTAAAGGTACACAATTGATTAGTATTTTACTGTGATCGTACTGTATACAGTTTTAAGAGACTAACTTTATAAACCAGATTACGGAGGTTACTAAGATTTTTAGGATGTTGAACTCAGAAATTAGCAACTTTGGACATGACTTTATTGTTCAGTTTTTCTGAAAGTGTTAGACAAACCTTAACCAAACAGCCTTAACACATAACTCATTACTTCCTTACAAAATACTCAATTCCTCCGTTTCATTATCGTTTGAAATATCAAGTAACATTTCATTTTTCAATTTTAGCGCGTGTCGAACACATGGATGATTTAATGTATTTATTCGAAATGAACGCCTGCAACTTTAAGCGGAACGATTCCAGCACTGCATCCATGATTCGACAGTATACAAAATTCATATATGAATTTGTAAGAGCTGGGTGAGCTTAAGGTTTATAGTTTGAATGAACTCTCCCAAAATTAAAGCTTTTTTTCAATTTTCAGCTCATCACTCTTTGGCGAGCTCCCCACTTATCCCACAGGGTATACAAAAATAGGCCGTTCACTGGAATTCCAACCGGGCACCAATTTCGCCAAGGAAACCTACGAAAAGTGGAAACGCTTGTTTCATTTAGATGATAACAATTAATGAAATTGTGAAAACTTAACTTGAAACACGCTTCCGTATTAACTTTATTCTATATTATTATGTGCGCCATTTTGATTTTTTTTTATTCTTATTCTGACTCATCCCATTTGAAGCGAGCAACGCGCCCGCATAATTCAATTATGTCGCTGTGGCTCAGTCAACTGTCAATGATGTGAACTCTGACGCCAGAGGAGCAGATTAAACCAATACATATGTATGTAAGTGTTTTCGCATATACCTAACGGCTATTTAAAGCTTGCCGATGGATGTGTGTCTATATGCAAAGTGTCTGCGCGCACTTCATTTAATTTTGAGTTGCTTAATTGAATTGAGCACCGAAGGTGATTAATTAAGCAAAACGATTGGGGATTTCAAGAGCTTTAAGCGTTGAGTTGTGAAATTGGCGTTTGAAATGTATGGGAATAAAATTTGTTTTAAGTTTTAGGAGAACTCAACAAATGCTTAGAATTGCGTGCTTGGCGACTTTAACGCCAGGGTGGGCAAAGAAGGTATCTTTGGCACTACAGTCGGTAAATTCAGCTCCCACGACGAAACATCCCCAAATGGGTTGAGGCTGATTGACTTCGCCGGGGCCCGAAATATGGTTATCTGTAGTACTAGATTCCAGCATAAGAAGATTCGTCGTCGAAAAACTACCAACCAGATCGATCATGTTGTGATAGACGGAAGACACGTCTCCAGTGTTTTAGATGTGCATGCGCTCGGAGGTCCTAACATCGACTCGGACCACTATCTTGTTCCATCCAAAATTCGCACCTGCCTCTGTGCAGCAAAAAACGCACTACAACAAACACAAGAAAGGTTCGGCGTCGAGAAGCTGCAATCACAACAGATAATGAGTTAAGAAACAATATTTCATGAAGAGGTGATAATGCAGACGGGACACAGTGGAAATATGTGTAGCTAAATTTTGTAATTTAGCCAAAAGATATGCTTGGTTAACTTTATATTCGCTAGGTAAAAGTTAAATCTTGGAAACGACGCGTGAAAGGAAGACCGACACACGCATCTCTTCGTCGAACGAAAGTGAACTGCCGCTATGCGGCTATGTCTGAACTTGATATTCCCGCAAAGATAATATGGCTGTCACGTTGAGCGACACCAAAAGCTTCGTCAGGATAGGGAAGTACTTCACCGAGCCGTTCGATACCAAACGAGGTTTCAGTCATAACTTCGAGGTCGTCGGTAATTTCGTGTATCTTGGGATCAGTATCAGCAGCAACAACAATATCAACCTTGAAATCTAACTGGTGCTACTTCGGACTGAATAGACAATTGAAACGTAAAGTCCTCTCTTGACGAACAAAAATCAAACTCAACAAGTCCCTCATTATTCCCTTCCTGCTATATTAACAATGACATCATCTGATGAGTCAGCCTTAGAAGTGTTCGAGCGAAAAGTTTTGCGGCGAGTACCGCAAGAGACAGCGGCTGCGATGACTAGGTCATGTTGTTCGAATGGAAGAGAATACTTCAGCTTTGAGGGTTTTGGAATTAGTACTCGCCGGTGAAAGCAGAGGAAGAGGAAGACCTCCTCTCCGTTGGAGAGATCACGTGGAGAAGGACCTGGTTGCACTTGGTATCTCGTTTTGTTGCCAAATAGCGAAAAGAAGAAACGGCTGGTGCGCTGTTGGGTGCTCGGCTATAACCACGTAAGCGGTGTCTACGCCAGTAAAGAAAAAGAGAGAAAAGTTTAACATCTTAAGATTCTAACAATATGAGGACTTAGAGGTCTATGACAAAAATTTTTTAAATCCATCTAGATTGATTATGCCTCACCTTAATTATACCGTCATAATAACTTTTAATTTCTACCAAGAAATCATAAAAATTTGGAGAAGCTTCTTCTTCATATTGAAGGTAAACTTTAAGTCTTAAGTCGTTACGAGCCGAAAGTTAGCTAATATCAAAATTATATGTTTTTGAGACAAATATGATCGTACTAAATCTATATTTATTAATGCTCTGCTTAATAAAACTCGTTCTTCAAAACGTTCAAAAATAAGTAAAACAAAGTTATGTGAACTATCTAAACGAAGCAATTTAGCGATTTTATTGTCACTTTTAATCTTTAAAATGCCAAAACTAATTTTTGTAATACTTGCAAGCGTTTTCACTTAATATTAGCCCCAAATGCATTTAAAATGCTCTCTCTGAGCGCGCAAAAAGCCCGCAAAAAGAGCAGCTATGCACAAAGCAAGCGAAAGGGGCTGCGAATAAAATATAGATATGTATATGCATAAATACATTAGGGTGTGAAAAAATACTGACACAAAATTAATTCATGAGTTTATAAGTGAAAAAAAAACTATCTCTGTCCACGCGGGATTCTCAGTTCCAATTAAAATGAATGAATCCTGTTGAGTAAGATTGTTTGGAAATTTCATGCACGACAAGAATCCGCGATGCAATAAGTGTTATCTTAAACGATTCGAAAGTTATGGTATTTTAAACAAAAACAGCTTTTGAAAGTGTACTTCACATGACACCACTTGAAATTTCGAAAGAAATGCTGCCTTGCAAGAATAGTTTATGGCTGCAAGTTCATATACTAAATAAGCCCATAAATCCGAAAATAGTTTTGTTTGGGTCATCCTAATACACACATAAAAATATATCTATGTACATGTAAGTAGGCGTGCAGTCCCTTTGCGCATAGCACATTGCATAAATTTATGGCCAGCTTGCAACAGAAGTCAACGCAGCGCAACGCCATGCCATGCCATGCCTTGCCAGTTCCGTTGCCCAAGCCAGTGCCATTGCCAATGCCCTTAGCTGTTGGCAATGGTTGTGGTTATGGCTGTGGTTGTGGTTGTGACAGCGGTTGCTGTGTGTTGATGCAGAGAGAGCCAGCCAAAAGTGGCACAACCTGCTACGCAGCCCCTGCTGCCCGCTGCCGCGTTGCACTTGCTAGCGAGTGAGGTATATCCATTAAATGGCAACAACAAAGAGAAGAAAAATGTGTGATTTAAAGCGCAAAGAGATGAATTCGCAAAATTCGCGCACAACACGTACAAAATGCACGACTTGTGTGCAAGTACCATTCATGTGCGCTGGTGTATAGGTGTGCGGCGGAAATACAGATGTTGCAGTGAGCACACACACACCCCTGCACGTGGCTTGTGTGTAAACATGCCTTTAGTGGCACTCACTTTTGTTGTCGCAACGTCACATTGTGAGCAGCAGGCGAATTATGAGGAACAGCCAAAAAACAACAGCAACAACAAGCGTACTAAATGAAGAAGCAGCCACAAAATAAATACAGCACTTAGTAGAGTACATATGTTTTTACGCACGCACGCATACACATACTAGCGTATGCATGAGTGTGTATGGACTTAATGGCCATAAAGCCATTTGCACCCGGTTGACTAAGCCTTATAGCCGGCCTTCTGGTGCGTCAGCGGGCATACAAGTTCAACAACGAGTTCAAGGTGAACCGCTGTCTGTCTATCTGCCCAACAACGCACACACACACACACTCGCGCCGATTGTGTCTCATGTGTGCACACGTTTTCCCACACTCGTGCATATACACATCAGCCTGTCGCATCTTTCAAGAAATCTTCACTGTCTTTTCAACCGTAGTTTTTACTTTTCCGTTTATTTTGCGCTTTTCTCTCTGCGTTCTTGTCCCTTATTTGCTTCCTTTCTTTTGTGTTGCACATTTTGTACTTGAATGCAGTGTAAACCTTTTTGTTGCAAGTTGTACACTTCTTTTACTCGAGAGACATACACCGATTTTTGTCATTTGATTTGTAAAGATTCAAAGATTCTTGTCGCCTGGGGAATGGCTGCTTTATATTCAAGTTCTATGATGTTTTTACTTAAGAACCTTTTCTTATTGAACCCTAGTAGAATCTATGCATGACTTTTTACCCATCTTTACTATAAGATCAGATATCCGTAATATTTCTGGTATTCTATATAATAGGTATAGATAAATTTGCGCCTTACGGACTTCAATCTACATAATTTTACACCTAAAACCTTCGCCTTTCAAACTCTTGGATACCTTATATATCATAGACTTCAAATCCCGATCGAGTTTTCGCTATTGAACCTTCAGGTTTCGAACCTTTACGAAATTGAGCTTTAGCCGCAGTGGTGAAGTATTATCTACAAATTCTTATAATTTTGAGACCCAGATCCTCACCCAAACTGGTGAAGCATACTGAAAAAAGAATTCATATAGTCCATTCACATCCTTTCGTTAACTCGTTGGTGTATTTGTCAACAGCCTAGCATATTCAGAAATCATGGAGAACCTAAAGTTAACCGATCATATCCACGAGTAATGAATTAAAAACTTGAAATTATTTGAATAAAGGTAACAAAGACCAAGAAAAATAGTTAACCGCTTTCTTCTGTTGTTGCCAGAACGTCTTTGTCATTGCACTTCTCAAAACTTAAATGTCGGCGCGCTACAAATCGGCGCTGGTTTTGAAGTGAAGCAACCTCAGCGAAACATCAACAGCATACAAAATTTCTGACACGTTCGTTCCGTAATCGCTAAGCGTTGCAGCAACAAATCACAAAGAGAAGAGCACTGAGAAATCGTCTTGACATTGACATTGTAAATTACATAAATTATTGTCTTGCTGACACTGTTGGCGACATTTAAATGTCAAATGTGTGGCGTAATAACAATTAAATTAAATATGCAAGCACTTTGTACCGCAAACAACAACAAAAACACTTTTTCTAAAGCAAATCAGTTACAAGTAATTAGTATGACCCACGGTGTGACGTGAGCTGAATATTATGGAGACTGTCTCGGACAAAGCGCGATTGCAAAAGATGCTTGTACGAGTATGTTTCAGCTTAAAAGATCCTGCTTTCTCTTTTTATGCAGGTTCAGCGGTCTGGCCTGGTCATTGGAAATAAGTAATTCTATAATTTTTATACATATAAGCTTGGAAGTTATGAGGAAATATGTTATAGAATGAAGACGGTATAGAGTTGTTAACTCTACATTTATGACATATATTTTTATTTTTGACAGACCCATTTGCTTTGTAAAAACGGATAAGAGAATAATTTATACTCGATTTTCTTGGGAGGTTGAGCCCAAATATATTCAAGAGTCAGAAAAAATTGCTTGAGTGCTTAGCGAAGTTTCATCAAACTTGGCAGAGTTTTTTCTTGCAAACTCAGAATGATGAACACTATCTGGATTTATCAGTATATACTACAGTTCAACAAGGATCCAAATGCATGGGCTTCTGTAAATAAATATTTTCCTAAAAAGATTATTGTGAGTTTTGGCTGAAAAATTATCGTTCATCGTGTTCAAAGGATCCTTGGATGAAATAAAACTATAAATGTTGATTGTTATTCCTATCTATTGACTCTAACCTATAACCAATTGAAGCAAAAGCGATTGAGTTGGACTGTAAAAATTCTAAAAAATGTACAGTTTCCGGCGAAGCTACAGTATTTCACTGCGTTTACGAATCACAATCCCTTGCTCCAAACGTGGTTAACTCAATTGACTTTGAAGACTGAAATTGGAGAGCTCTTGGTAAAAACAGTAAACAGTTTGCTTTGATCAACTCGATAAAAAGAAGAAAATGGAGGTTGGAGGAGAACAATTCAAAATGTATTTAAATACATTAAAAGTAGTTTCCATTTCAAAAACTCAAGCCGTCTCTTACTCAAAAGTTCGTATAACAAGGGAGGCAATACCATGGCAATGCAGGAATGCGACAAAAACAGTTAATTTTCATTTTTATTGACATTTGAGGTCAATGCTTTGAAAAATTTTAAAACTATAGTTATGTATGTGAACGTTCCTTACTTCCAGCACATCTACAAGCGTAAATGAGCTGTGGCTGCGAAAGCGTTTAAATGCACATCACGTTTTCAATTTAAAAGATATTATTGCCATTTGACACATGTCATGTGTGTGCTGCAGAATGGAAGAAGGTTCAAAAAGAAATGAGAGAAAATATTGGATAAAAGTGTGGCGCAAAAAGTCAATACTTTTTTAAATTAAATCCACAAATTCCTACAAACTTACGTACTGCGAAAAAGTCTCAAATTTCATCAAAAGAGCAAAAACGAAGGGACGGGGGAGTGGCGACGCAAAATATTGCCAATTGCAGCCATCAAATTGTGGACTTTTATTACCTCGCGAACAAATTAAAATTACCACATAAAGTCTTACTTTCCACTGCTTTATTATGCTCAGTCCACGCGCATTGCTTTGCATTTTTAATTGGGCGCTCATTTACGTAATTGTGGTCGCTACCTTTTTGTGAAAATTGTACATTTTTGATTTAGTGTGTTTTTGTAATTTTTATTGCAATTTACTGGCACCTTTGCTTCGTTGTGTGTTATTATTTAATTAATATTTGAATTTCAAAGTTTGAAATTGATTTATTTCAAGATCACGACAGCCAAAATAAAAGAATTGTTAAGGGGCACGCCCAGTGTGACCGCCTAAACACGAGGTGATTTATGGGATTTTATTTTTATGAAAACCACAGCATGAAGTATTTTAGAAAGAGGAGGATATATTTGTGCATGATTAAAACCAAAAAAATATTTTTAGCTGGTTATTCGCTATTTTCAAATTTACTACTAATAATTACACCACAACAGCAGTGATTGTTGAGGTTGAAAACAAAAAATATAATAAAGATTATTAATCTGAAAGATTTTGCCTATACAATAACCCATGCTTCTTGAAATTTGCTGTAATTTAGGGAAATGTCAGATCGTATGAATTGCCTTCGAGTTACAACTGCAGACAAATCGAAAAAAGTAGTTTTGAAAAAAAATTATTGAGCTGATTGATCAAGCCGCCGCATTTTAGTAGACTGTAACTGTAGTATTTGAAATATTCATTAAAAATCTTAGTACATTATTTCAAAATTAGAGAATATTTTTTAGGTTATGTGCTTCTCGGAGTGGTTACAAGCCGTAGAACTTTAGTGGGTTTCTAACAGCCAAGTTTTCAATAAAATAATGTTCCTCATACCAATTACCAATTTGGGAGACTAGTCTGGCTGCAAGAATTTTACTCAAATCCACCGAGTAGTTCTTGAGTTGATTTAGATTGAAACCACACAGAAAATAATGGAGCATGTTTCCAAAAATAAACTTGCGGACTCAAAATCAACCAGTCCAGCACGAAGTGAAGAAAGTATAGCAGCCATAGCTGAGAGCGTACACGAAGACAATGACCGTTTGTAGAAACTCGGACTGGCGTAGGGAACGACTTGGCACATTTTACGTCGAGATCTTAAATTGAAAACGTACAAAATACAACTTGTGCAAGAACTGAGGAGCCGATCGACCTTCCTAAGCGACATCGCTCCGCTTTAGGGGCTCTCCGACCTTTTCGTTCCAAATTTTGTTCATCGATGAGGCCCATTTCTGGCTCAATGGGTAGGTAAAATTGCCGCATTTGGGACCAAGAACAAACTGAAGGGATTCTTTTTTATAATAATTTTTTTGAAGGGATTCAAGAGCCATATTTCTTCAAAAATTATGCCGGAGAGAACATAACCGTCAGTGGTGACCGTTATCGCGCCATGATAACCGACTATTTGATTCCTGAAATTGAAGCTCGTGATCACGACCACATTTGATTTCAACAAGACGACGCCACTTCACACACACCGCATCAATCAATGGATTTATTAAGAGAATACTTCAGTGAGCAAATAATTTCACGTGGCGATCGATCGTGTCACTAAGATTATGTGACAAAACACCGTTAGACTTTTTCCTGTGGAGATATGTAAAGTCTAAAGTCTATGCGGACTTCGAAATCGATCACCCTTTATGTGCATAATTGGATGGGCAACCATTTATTTGAAATAAAACTGTCGACACAATCTAAAGCGTTAAGTGGCAAGGAGGTGTTAACAAACATTACAGTTGCAACACATTACAACAATTGGTCACGCAATGCTTTTAAAAACTAAAACAACCAAAAACGAAAACGAAAACAAATACAAAAAAAAAACCCGAATAAATATTAAATATGCTAAGTGACCAACAATTATGAAAACTTAAGGTTGGGCGGAAAAAATGGCAACAACAAAATAACTACGCATGCACGCAACTGAATGGCAACGAGTTGAATGTGTCAGTGCAGCGCCGCGCTATGTGCCTCGTGGTGAAGGTGCGGCAGCGTTGCGATGACGTGCCAACTCGGGCGTGTAGAGCAATGATGCTCCAGGGACACTGGACACGAGATGATTGTCGAGTTGAACGCTGACTAGAAATTGTTGTGAACATAAATGCATTGCTTTGATTAAACTGTTAAGCGTCGATACTGCTTCTCATTGTTGTTTTGATGGCACCGTTTATGATGCTAACAAGCAAAAGGCATGTTGTAGTATTTAATTTGTTTTGTGATTTTCGATTTTCTGCTCGTTCGCATTTTTATAAATATTTTTTTTGTATATTTTGTTATTGTTGTTGTAATTTTCTCGCTGGCGATTTTAAGCATACATGCACATACAAATATCAATCTTCTTCTCGTCATTATTTCCTGCACTTATGTGGTGGCATTTCTCCGCACCTCAAGCTGCGTTCAGCTGAGCTGTAAAGTATCTTGACCGCACAGCTGTTCGCTCGCAAGCCGAGAAATATTGGGTCAAGTATTCGGTGCTTGTTTTACCAATTTTCGGATTTAATTTTAATTGCACAGACACACTTTGAGCCTAAGACGAAGGCGTGGAAAATACATACATCAACCAAAGATTCAGAGCGAAGTGGTAAAGTAGCAAAATGGTGCACTCAGCTAATTCAAGATTCTTGTTTTTGGAGCTGTAAAATTGTAGAATTAAATGTTTACACTGAAAATAATACTTTTGCTTTTTTGAAAATAAATAAATCGAACAAATCATCTTTTGGTGTTACATATCCCACATACATATAAATCGTTGCGTCTAGTAAAACGGCTGAGAATTTCAGATCAAATTGAACGAATAAATAAATTTTTACTGTAATCACTATTTCGACAACTAACTGACTGAAATCGTAAAGATATAATAGAACTTCAAAACAGCGCATCCAATAATAAAAATGCAGGCTTGAGTATGACACTCACGACTCTGTAACATACAAACGATGCCGATCGCCGTACGATAAGCAGTAAATCGGCGATTACGTGAAATATCAATAAACTTTCAGGAGGTGAACGCCTGAGACAAACACAAAAACAAGAAAGAAATTAAAATTATAACAAAAAAGATATTAAAATAAAACACCAAAAATAATAACAATCACAATAAAAATTAACGTGCCCCTCAGACGCCATATATGACCAATCGCAGGCATGTATCACCTATATAAGTGCATACATATGGCCGAAAATATTCCGACAAAGAAAAAAGGTGTAAATGAGCTCAGCACAAAAGCATGCGAGCGACTAAAGTTGCGAAAATTCCCACATAAAACATTTGATTTTTAATTTCAGCGTTCAATTCAAATGTAAATTTGTTAATTGTTTACAAAATTCTTCGCGTTTGCATGAAATTGAAGCTGTAACTAAGTTATTTGCACAAAACAATTGAGAATATCAAATAATTCTGGATTAAAAATATTAGCCTAGTGACCCCATACCAGGTTGTATGCACTGTTTTTATTTTTTAATAAAAACAATTTCTATTTGGAACAGAAAAATACTCGTACTGTAGGCGTTGTTTGCCGGCTAAACGCCAATAATTTCAGGAATTTTTTAAAAATTACACTGTGATACCAAATAAATTATTTATTGTATTATTGTATGTGATGAAGGCAGAAATCCAAATGTGCTTTTAAGCTTTAGCTCTTTAAACTTTTCAGCTAATTTGAGGTTTGGTAGCAGAAAGAAGTTGTTTACAGAAAAAATTCAAAGAAATTCAATCAAATATTGGAATTATTCACATAGTCAGAAAAATCGCGATATTTTGCTTTTCTTGGGGCAAATGACTATTCTTTTTGTTTATTTTAACAAAAAGCTGCCGCTAGGTCGCGCTGTGAACCATTATTTGGCTATTTTGTAGGGTTTTCCTTGGAAAAATAATAATTGTACGTTTTTCATGGCAGAGTTATCCAATAAAATCCCGCTTCAATCGAAAAAGTGATGTGGCTATGTTTATTGCACTGGCACATTGTCAGGTTACATGCATTCCATGCAATTTTTTCTTGTGTTTATTTGCTACAGAATTATTATTTATTATTTTATTCACTGCAATGTTAATTTGGCGCTCAGTGTGTCAGACGGTCTACGCGCCGCAAAAACTTTCAATTTCCAGTCATGCAATTACATTTTATTGTATTTGACGCTTTGTTTTCTCCATTTTTTGCTCCATATTTGTTTACTTTGCCATTCTGTTGTGTCTCCACTTTTATTTTGTGTTGTCTGTTGTCTGCCTTTATTTTGCGAAATAAATGTAGGTAACCTTGACGCTTAGTCATAAATAAAACAAATAATACACAAAAATAATTGGAACAGCTAAAGCAACGAATAATGAAATCGAATGAATGGAAAGGTGATAAATAATAAATGCGGCAACAAAACTGTCACGTCAAATTAATCTAAATTCTAAATGGAATAAATACTGAAACTCGAATACCAAAAATATATTTCTGCATACATTTCCATTAAATACAGTACTTTTCATAAATGAATGCTTTGCAGATTATGTCGATTTATTTCGTTGCTTCTCAAAGCATTCAATATCAGCTTTGTTGCCATCAATTTGCTTTATTGCAATCGGTTGTCGAATGACACATATAATGAGGCGCGAAGAATATATACAATGGCGTTCAGATTGAGTGATTCAGGTGCGTTATTCATTGGATCGTAGAGCTTCACTCGAACTAATTGAAATCTAAGCAAGTTTTAGACTTCAACAAAGACACGAACCTCAAAATGTAGGATTAGCAAAGACAGGTACTAAGGAAGAGATCTTATGTAACTTTAATGAGAAAATACTCAACAGAAATCTATATTAGTATGAATAACTGCCTTCACAAAGGAGCTAATACTAATTTTAGAACTTCTATACATTTATATGATATTAAACTAGATATGTATATAACTATTTCACCACAAAACCTCGTTGAAGACCATAAAAACATGATTCGTGTTAAGTTTCTGACAATGCTTGCTTGTTCGTATTCAGAATGGTTATAACTGCATGGAACTAACTACATCTTCTAAATGTAAATTGAAGCCAAGATTGTCTACTCATCCAATTTGATTTCGTCTTATTGGCACAGCACTTATTCAGAGCTTTACGTTTCATATATTCCATAGACCAAGGTATATGTCATTATCATAAACGATCGCATTGTGAAGGATAATGGTTACAATTGGTAGAGAAAATGACATCTAAGATATTCTCTCTGATTCTGGCATATGCAGGAATACTTCTGAGATAACATATACGAAGTCCTGCCTTAGACTGGGCAAATGTATATAACTTTTATGTTGAGATTTCTGCAGAACCTTCCCTGTAATGCATCTTTTCAAAAGCTTTCATTATCTCTCAAAAGCGAAGTACATGACTTTTAATAAAAATTTTTGTTGAATAATCACAAACGCTCGCCTCAATCAATCCGAGAGTTGACCTTTCGTTCTTCACCACCCACGAGGCCTAAATTAATAAATGTTAAATACCTTTGGCACACTTTCCATAGCGAAAAAATAATTTTTCAAGAAGGCCAACACTTAAAATATCCACTACATAATTAAAATGAATCCATACTTGTCTAAAACGCCAGCAGCGTTGATACAGCCAAAAAGGGAACGATATATATACCCAAATACACAAGCATATAGACCTGTACAAGCATAATTTGAAACATAGAAACCCGTTAAATAAATTGTTACTTTGAAGAGACAGCCAACAAAAGCACTGCAAACTCTTTATATAGATTTATCGACAACTATACGTGCAAATTAGGGTGTACCAAAAATGTAGACCGAATATTATTTCATAAAGATCGAACATTATACGAGTTTTAGTGATGATAGATGTAAGATATATACAAATTTAGTACTACATTAAGGCGTGACACAACTACATTAAGCGTGTTCAACAAGAATCAAATTCCATCGCTTCTAAATACTGTATTAGTATTCATTTTACGTATGATATAGGCAATATTAGGTACCATATGTTGCTCAAATTAAGATTTTATAACTAAGGGGATAAATTTGACAAGCTTACATTGAAGAATCAATATATAAAATATATACAAATAGAGTAAATTTGGATCGAAACCCAAAATAATCCCTCATTCGTTATTTTTTAGGACCACCTTAATACACAAATATCATTTTTAACATTGTTAGGTACAACTAAAGGTGGGAAATGGGGAGAGCACAACAAATTGCCGGATATAGTTTTGTTTTTACTTGCAATTTAAGTTTATACACAACAAAAGAGCGCACAGCACGAAAAGGAAGCGGCGAAAACATTGCCAAACCGGATAGTCAAAGTACCGCAGAATAGTGGAAATGCAATGGCTGTGGAAGAATAGCAAAACAATAACGCTTCGACAAAAATATTTCCACGTTCCACATTCCTACCAAATAGCACGGTGGAATATTAGAATTTCTATAATTGATGGTATGACAAAAACAATTATCTCCAACAGAAAATATCCAACGAAAAATGCTAAAAGTTGTTTGTACTAACGGTAAGCGGTAGGAAGCACAGAGTAGCGAATCGGTGAATAATGAATGCAGCGAAATGCTTAAAACGTTGCCGGCGAATAAAGGCAGCGCAGATTCATTCACAAGAATGCAGAACAAAGCGCGAAATTCACTCTGAAAGACACATGGCTAAGGAGCACCAGAGGAATTCCTAAAGCACGAAATATAATGAAAGCAATCGTAAATGGAATTTTGAGCTGCAAAAGGGTTGCAAGACGGAACGAAGCCAACTAACCACTTCTAGTTATTATTTTACTTAATTACAGCGTGGAAAATTGTTTCTGTTTTTGTATTGTTGTGCAAGTAAATTAGCGGAAGAAGTATAACGGTGCTGTATTTTCGACAGAAAATAACAAATGAGAGACTTTATGGAAGCGTAGTAATTGCAAAGGAAATTACTAAAGAAGTTGCAGCAAAGAAAAGGCAATCCAAGGCACAGCAATGACACAGCTAAAATTGAAAATTTTATCAAAAATCATAGAAGCAGCAAAACAAGTATGCCTATATAAAAATGTAACTATATTCAAAATATATCTATTTATGCTTTTCATAAGCCAAATTTCCATGACTGGCCTCTGGCTCCCGAAGAACGCCTGTAAAGATTTGATATTTCATAAATGCTCAGCTCTAAGCTGATTGGTCTTACGAAATGTGTTTCAGACAATCGAATGTGATTAGAAATCGCTTAAAATAAACCCACTAATAAGAAGTTGAAATCTGGAAGTCGTGAAAAAGGAATCCATGCTCTATCACAATTTAAACGAAGTTGAAAAATTTTTTAATCACGGAAAGTTTTATAGCCTTTTCGCACAGCTGCTCTCGATTACCGATAGGCTCGATTAACGATCAGCTGTTCTTCATTTTGTATTTTTTTCAATGATTAAAATTCATCAGCTGATTGCTATTTCATTAATGCACACAACCAAATTTACAGCGTGGACAACAACCGACAGAGTTAAACACAGCTAAAACTACAGCGTAGACAATAGCCCGCAGAGTTGCATTGCAGTTTCTAGCCAGTTATTGATTAATTAACTTCTATCCGAAAAGCAAATTCGATCAAAATATGCTGTAGCTTACTTACATAGGTTTATGTTGGACCAGCTCGTTATAATTTGTGGAATTCATGAACCTTTCTGTTTTTAAAAACGTTTGAATCATCAGAATGGAAGCTTACCTGCAAAGAATAAATGTAAACAGTAAATGAATTAAATATTTGAAATATATGTACTTATAAATTATTTACAATATTAACATATCTCACTAGGGTGACCCTTAAAGCTGAGAGCATATTTATATCATAATTTCCAAAACTCAACTCTTACGACCTTGCTACTTTATTATAATAAATACCAATCATAAATTTTGGTACAGATTATAGATGGTTCTACGATTTATATTATTCACACATACGAGTGCATATATAACACCCAAGCAGTACTGTAATGTATAGTCCATGTATATAGTAATTCGTATCTTTTGCCATTATTTTTTCTATTCTTCTGTTTTTCTCTCCTTTTTTCGTTTCTTCTGTCTGAGTTGAGATCTTTAGACTTTTGCGCACTTGTTTGTGTACATTTTAAAGTTATTCTATAAATGCGGTCGAGAGACAATGTTGTGTGGCAGCCGCATTTGACGATGCCGGACACGTGTGAGCTCTTGCACTATTTGTTATGTATGCCAATCTACACAAATTTATGTGCATCTAAGTATATACATATAACCGCTATTATGTCACATGAGATAACTATTTCCAGATTATTAATATTTAATCGCTTAGGTTCTTGCAAACTGGCCAAACATACTATTTGAAACTGAAAAAAAAAAAAATTTATGAATTATCACCAACTCTCTTCTAACCTAATTGAGTGCATATAAACGTAACTTTCTTTGAAATATCGATTAGCCGCCTAGATCCATCATATATATTCTTCAGTTTGAACGAACATAACATGTACATATACTTAGCAGTTCTGGGTATCACAACGGACAGGCATTTCTTTCAATCTATTTACCTAACTTAACCTAGTTGTTAAATTACACATGATTGTTATAATGAAAGACACTAACGAAAGAGACTAACGATTGTTACGATGAAAGACACTAACGATATCAAAGCTTTAAAACACTAATGTTTTAAGTCATGATCACCTCTGGCTTACGACACAATTTAATTCATTACTATTTTTTTTCTTTCAACCAAGACACTGTGTACGCTATCTGTACTATTAAATAGAAGTATCATTGACTATATGGCAGTCTCTTATATTTATGCCACTTGTTTGTTCGATTCGCTAAACTTCCAGAGTAGAGTGAGGGGAGTGGAATCAATAGCCAAGGTTGGAACCTTTCTAGCAAGTTCTGCTATAAAACCTATATCTTATGAAGAAAATCAAATAACCTTGAAATAAGGTAAGATCTAGCTATCGAACGGCTAGAGACCATTCGAACTTAGACAAATTATTACGACCTAATGCCGCCCTTTAAAACTAAAACTTTATTAAATTTTCAAATCGGTAAATCAAGAGTTAAAGAGTTTTCTGTACGAAATTGTGGTGTTGTAGTAGAGAATAAGGTTGGAAACGCTGCCGCATTCCATGCCCGTATATAAATTCGGGTCTTTTCCGGTGGCCCGAATGTCATGCGAGTAAAGAAGACCTCTGTAGTGCTTGTTTAAGAGACGACTCTAGATCCAATATGGAAAGTGAAGGTCTCTGTCTTAGCCCCTGCTAATTTGTGAGGAATTTTAATTATTCAAAGATATTTCATAAATCGCGATGGCAAGAAATATTACACTCATATAAAATAAGTTTCCATACAAACTAACGGTCCCAACGTTGGACAAGTTATTTCTCAAAGTATTACTCAATCAGTTTTGAGAGCTTTATGAATTGAAGACCCAAACACTAAACAGCCTTTTTGAGTCAATTTGCAAAAAAACACTCAGTCCTTGTTGTTATTGCAATCGCCGTTCTGCAATTCCAGCAGCCACTCGGAAAATTTATGTTCCACAGATTTTCGACAGCTTTACGCGACTTCGTTAAAAATTTCTTCCAAAACGTGGCTTACTCACTTCAAATACGGCCGAAGCCGCCACAATGCAAGCAATTTACAGTTAAGCAAGGCAAAACTGTGTGTTTTTCTTGAGATTTGCACAAATTTGCAAGCAAAATTTCATTTTCGCCATGAAATCTTCAACAAGCTACCAACTGCAGCAATAACAGCTGGCGAGCGCTTGACTTGTGCGGCTGTTTGGGCATGTGTGCGTGTGTCGGTGTAGTGGTTGGCGCATACAATGGGGAAAACAAATCCATAAATGGCGCGAAGATTTATGCAAAGTGAAAAATTGTTGCAAGCAAAGCGTTTATTATGCAATCAACGGCTGTCCATCAGCAATGCAGATTTGTTGTTATGCGTCTAGTAGCTTTGTATGGTCACACACACACCCATACCCATGCACTGCTGGTATATAAATGCGCATTTGGACGTTCGACTTGCACATAAGGCATATACATATGTATGTATGTATGAACTGGCATTCGCAATTTGTTGGCAGCTTTGCGTAATTCGCAATGTAAACAGCGGCGCCGACGAAAATGGCAGCAGCAACAAATTGGCTGCAACATGTTGCGCTAGTGAAGTCGTAAGCGAATAAACAGCAATATGCTGGAGAGCATGAATGGCGCAAGAAGAGTGAAAACATTTCTCATCGCATCTTAATAGAGATGCCCGGGTTTGCGTCTTTCAAGTAAATCAATGACTTTTGTCGACGAAGTTTCTGCGAAAAAGTAGAAGCCACAAAAAAGCATCGAAAAAGCTTTGTTTAGTAGCTGAACTCATGTTTTTGTGTAGAGAAAAAACGAAAACCGTGATTGATAGTGGCTGAAATGTAAAATGCTTAGGAATTGCCTCAAATATCTCTGAAATACTCTGCTTTAAATGATGTAGCGATTAAGAATATCTTCAGATTTTAACTAAAGGATTTTCAAAGGTAAAAAGCTTCGACAGATGAAAAATAAAAAAAAAATCGACTTGACTATCCATTCTACAAATATTTTATTATGATATCCGTGGTATAAAGACCGAAAAGGTAGCTCAACGAAAGATATAACCAAAGTCCTTATAAGTTTAACTGCGAACTCCTTTTTCACAATTTTTTTCTTTGAAGTTTATCAATGTATCAATGTACTATAAATCGCGCGTTCCAGCGCATTTGTTTTTCCATAGACAGCTCAATATAGCCCTAACAATGCGGAAGAAAGAAAATGCTGGCAAAATTATAGTAAAAAGCTTTTCCTTCATTATCCATCTCCCACCTACTATGTCATTCTCTTTTCAACAAAAATATTTTATAAAATTGCAATTTCACTTCTGCTTCCCTTCTTCTTCCATTCTAACAATAAATAACCACAAATTAGTTCTAACTAATTTCCATATTTCTCTTCATTGCGCTTTTGCTAACTCTTTCGACTGTCTATGGGGCGAGAACTCGAATTTATTTGCATTTTAAATTACACAAATTAATTTAGTCATCAATCTCGCCACTCGAACCATAATTGGCGTGCGGATCACAACAAGTATTCGAATTCACTTTCAATTTTATCGTACGATGTGCCACCACGTTATTATTGTTTCTCCTCCGAGTTTTATTTTTGCTATTGCTTCTGCTTCGCGCCTCTTTTTTTCTCATTCTACACACTCGGTTTAGCTCATTTGGCATTCATCTAGGTATTAATGGTTTAAACATGATAATTTAGTGGGTTACTGTGCTGCTACCGCATTTTTGTTGTGTTCGCAGTCTTCTGCGGTTTCTTTGTGTTCATTGTTCATTTCTTCATAAAGTTAAATAATATTCTTTTGGGCTACTTTCTTTTCTTTACAAGTAGCCGCCTTAATCCGGTAATCCGGTGTTTTAATGACTGTTAATGGTTTCTTCAACCCATTAAAAGGTATTTAAAATAATTAATTGAAAGTGGCAGCTATACGAAAATTCGGTGGCAGTTATTATATAAGTCCGTCAAATTCTTGATTTAAGCCACTTCACTTTTTAAATGTTAACAATTTAAGCAGTCAGTCATTCCTCTCTCATGTGAAGAAGAATTGTTAGAATTTTAAGTGCTGGCTCATTATTGGAATATAAAGTTTTTGCAATTTCCTGTATAAAGGGTGTCGTGGTGAAGATTTGAGTGACCCGACTTTGCTGATCTGATCCTTATTACGCATGTTTAAACTAGACTTCAATTCTTATTAGTACTTATGAAATGAAAATTGAGCGTGGCAGCAACAAAACGAAGTACCGTATGTAACATAAAATCTCCAAAGTCTTCGTCAATACCGTTAGATCCCATGGCAAATGCATTTAAATGGCGAAACTTGTCCGATTATCGGCACTTAAAGTCGAAAAATAGTTCAAACTTATTCATTTTTCATTGGCTCCGGGGAATTTGCATAATTTTATTATTTTTCGTTGCCGTAAAGTAGCGTTATGACTGACAGAAATGCGCCAATTCAACAGAAGCGAGGCGATAGCCACTGCCGAGCGCTTGAAAATTAATATTAAGCACTTCTATTATTTATTTATAATCTTAACGCTTGAATGCGCTGTCATATTTCACGCCAAACTTCAATGAGTATCCACCATTTGGATGTGTCCGAAAATCTGCATACTAATTTATTTGACTTTACGTCTATTGATCCGCGTATTAGTTTTTGTGTACACACTTTTAACTCTTTACTTCGTCATTATTTTATTGTTATAAGCTACTTTTGTTAATCTGTTTGCTCAAAAATAGTTTTTGTTGAGCTGTTTGTTGCATACAAATATTTGTGTTGAACAAAGTCATTAATTATTCTTTTTTCTGCCGTTTCGATTTCATTCATCTGCGCTTCGGAGTATAAAACGTTTCTGAGTGTTTTAATTCAGCCGAAATGGCGTTATCTTTAGTTGCGCTTTGTTTAAAGTTTCAATAAATATCCATAATCAAATTTATTTTTAAGCGTAGATTTAATAAAGCCAAAAAAAAATGAAAATGATTGATTGTGTCCTACGAATGAGGTTTGGAAATACCTAAATTGAGTTTTGAATATGATTTGCTAAGAATTTTTGAAGTAAATAATTTTTAACTCATTAAATATGCTAGACTATAAGAATCTGCTTTATGCTTATGAAACTAAAAACCCGACAAACTGATGATCATTCGAAAACTGGTACCGTTCAAGCTAATGCGATCTGATCAAAAATGACCCGGACTGACAAAAAATTAAGTTTTCCCGTATTTAACACAAATTTTTATTATGACCTTCAGGTTCCTGAGGCAATGCAAGTTTTTTAATGATTACTTGTTATAAACATCGGCAGGGATGACCTTCAGTGCCTTTTGTTTTTTAGGTTTCGGCTCATTTTTGGAGCGCTATTCGTCAAATTACAACGAAACTACAAAGAAATATGTAGGTACATGATATTAGGCTGTGAGTCATTAAATCATAAAGGGTAATTAGCTAGATATTAACTGAAAATGTCATCTTATAAACAGTGTAGATTCAATGAGGGAATCTTAGTGGCGGTCCCCAATTTTGAATTCCGATTTAGAAATTAATGTGTCGGATTTTGAGATCCTATATTGGAACTCATTTTCCTGCTCTACTGTTTCCTGATACCATAACATAGTTGTCCCAAGATTCCATACCAGCCGATCAAGAGACCATTTCTTAGTGTCATCTTAGGCTTGATCTATTTTCCATATTCATAAAAATGTTCAAACAAGTGGAGTCTTCAGGTCGCAGATCAATTCTATAGAAGACGGCAGTTTCTTCAATGTTAAAATGTCTATCCAAGTCACAGAAATCGTGGGCTAAAAATATTTTTGAGGTAAAGTTTATACTGCAGCAGTACGTGGGAAGTGTAAGAGATCTTCTTATCCTTCGTCTATAAATTCAGCTCATTCCTTCAGTGGTATAAGGTTAATAGAGCACAAATATGGCAAAAAAAAGGAGAAGCGAAGTGAAGTAAGACCGTCCATGCGCGCCTTGGAAGGTAATGATAGAAATAGAGGAGGGAACATACCTCGTCAGAGAGGATGAGTTCTTTAGAAATAAAAAATGGCAAATCTTATAACTAAAGAAGCATTAAACTTGGCTAGAACCATGAAAATGCCGTTTTCAAACAACGTGTCCTAAAACGTCTAATAGACAAAAACACCTACTATATAGTACCTTCGTTTCGCATTAATTAGTTTCTAGGTAAACCTTTAGATGGAAAGTGTACCCGACTTGCCTCTTTTCATAACCCAGCTAAAGCGCAGCGATGTGTACTCTCGTATCACTTGGCTTACCTGTAGTAATCTAAGCCATATGTACATATAGCTAACCTAATAGTAGGCGTGACCATGTCTTCAATAGGTTCATCTCGCCCAAGTGGTCGTTTATATAACCCATTTATATCTGCATCTCATAAATATTATTTTCATTTCTAATATTCAGGTCTTAATTTTGAGCTTCCCGAAAACTACCCGAGTGTATATTTATAAATATGCAGATTTCATGCAATTATAATTATTCATGCCACACTTTTCCACTACAAAGCTGGCTGTCACATTGCATTCCCTCTTCCAACGTCTTTTGTTGTCAAATATCTCTATTATGTAAGCATACACCTTGAAAGGCGAAACCTGAACGTATGAAGAATGTTCGTCTCCATTTAGAACACTGCTTCGTATCCTTTTACATTCCCTTGAAAATGTGACACAAAATGTCGAAACATATTTACATACCGCACTTCGTGGTACACGTATTCATATACATATAAACGTTTATATGCAGGTATCTATTACAACTGCAGAGACGTGCATATATGTACATCGTGCATACATGCAAGTATGTGTAATTATATTTGTGCACTTTTTTGTGGCCCACTCTTTCAAGAAAGTTTAAATATGTTTATTTCATGGATATTCACATTTCGCTTTTATGCTTCAAGAAGTGTTATATTATTTGAATGAATGAGTACCATTCACCTGCTCATAATATAATGTATGTATGTATGTGTGACTCTGTGTGTGTAGAGAAACTTTGAAATGCATATTCATGGACTTGCTTTCATATATTTGTGCTTGAGTGTGCGTGTGCTTGTACTCAAACATTTTCTAGTCAAATGTATGCACACTCCAGTCGAATAAGTATCTGCACCATGCTGCATGTGCAGCAAAATGATCTCTGGAAATGGATCTATGGCTGTTGATTCGACTGAAAAATTTAGCTGACACATTTAGTTTAACTTTTATATATTCAAGCGAATATGTATGTATATGAAGAACCTTTGACACAAATACATACAAATGTGGAAATTATGTGTATGAGTTTGCAGAAAAAAAGAAATGATGAAATAATTATAAAATATTATTTTTTACTAAATGCCAAAAATAGCCATCAACGGCGTATAAATTATCATTTTTATATTTTCTATTTTATTTTTTATTTTGTTTGTTATACATTTTTAATTGCCGCTCTTCATACCAACCTACGCGAACATATTATATACACAAACCCAGCTGAATCCAACGACATGTCATAGCCTACCCATATCACTAACTGTATTTTCACCACAGGCGGCTAATGGCCTATTAGTCAAGCATATGAGATAGCCGCAAAATTCACCGCAAAATTTAATGCGACCAAAGAGTGGTCTGACACCGACACTTAATGGAACCTACATAAGGACATGCGACAAATTTATGTATATATGTATACCTGTACATAGGTATACTTAGGTATATAAATGCCCAGATATGCAAGCATTATATTTGCGTAAATAAAATTGCTTTGGAATTGCCTGAACTCTTGTTTGACTGTTGCCACAATTTGCTCTGACCGCTTGGGAGTCATTTGTCAAGCCGTTTTAGTGGCTCTATATTGTCACAGGAGTAACCAATAACATATAGCTCTGTGAACAAAAGTTTTTGAGACAGTTAATATGAGGCTCTCAAGAAAACATACAAGTACAAGAACTCGGAAGCTTAATCCATAAACGCTCGAAATGCCAAAAGAAGCATTAAACTAAATGTAAATAATTTACAACAGTACCTCCTAAGCCGCATTCGTCGTAAGAGACCTTTAAAAAGGGTATGAAAAGAACAACAGCTCAAAGAACCTTCAGAACATAGAATGAATCAAAGAAAGGGATATTCTTGGTACACTCTTCTTTGATTCATCGTATTTTCGGAAATTTCGTTGATTCGTACTTCACAAAATCACATGCTACGCTTTTTCGAATATTTTTTAACGCAATATTTTACCTCCGTTCCTACCTCACTCTCTCTCTTTCAGACTATTTGTGTCTATTTCAGACTATTTCGATCCGTTCTCACTCTCTCTCTCTCGTTGTTCTATTACTGTACTCTCCAGTATTGTAAAATAGTTAACAGAACCATCTTCTAAAATAATTTAAAACTCCTCTGAGACTTCCCTCTATCTCTTTCTTAATAGTTATCCATTTTAGAAGAGTTAAGTAACCCTCCTACTCCTATATCTTTCTTGACACCATAAACACCATTAAACTCTTTTAGATAGTCGATTTAAATAAACAGTTTTCCCTCTAACTTCACACTTCGACAGTCCTTACAGTCCTTATCAAAACCTGAATGTTCAGCCTTTTACCTTGCATGCTACTTAACTGTACTCGAGCTCTTTCAATACAATATTCACTGCGATGATATTCGTAATTAGTTGGCCACTTTTAATTAGTCCATTTACGAGTTGTAGCTTGTGAAAATTGTAGAGGAAGAATAGGGAAGAAAATCAACTACAATAAAATATCTTCAACACTTGCGGCAAAAGTTTATTAGCTGCGCTTGTTGTTATTTAGAAGTGTTTTTCTTGTTCTTATTGAAGCTAGCATTAATTTACACTTACATCAGAGATAAACAAAGGTTTTAACACTACTTGTACTCTTACTAAGTTGTAAACGTTCGCTGCATTAATAAGTAGCTAAAGTTAGAGCGCGGCTGAACGTTGCGAGAGTTTGTCAATTAGCCCACCCACCGATTGCATGAGTTATACACAATGTTATACTGATGACGGCGACTTAGTGGGCGGATTGGATTGCCCGCGTGGGTAACCACACATTCGGTTAGAGAGGCAGGCGAATTGGGGCAATGTAGAAGGCTAAACAGCGAGAGATGGGAGTAATTTGTTGAGTTGAGGACTATCACAGTAAAGGCCTCGTATTCAGGCGCTAGGATGTGGTTTTAGAATTAATGAATTAGTTTGCAGCTGAAATTTGACCCTGGTTGAAATATCCAATTAGTATCTACATAAATGTTATGTCAACGAATAATAGAGGCTCTCTTAACCACAAGTAGTCAAAAAAAGGGTTAACAACGCCGAGAAACTCTAGCACAAGATTAAAAGCTTTATTATTTTTCAATTTTTATACCCTTAACAAAGTATATGAAGTTTGCCACGAAGTTTGTAACACCAAGAAAGAAGCATTGGTGATCCTATAAAATATGTATGTATATAAATGATCAGCATGACAAGTTGAGTCGATTTAGGCATGCCCGTCTGCCAGTCTGTATATACGCGAAATAGTCTCTCAGCTTTTGAGATAACGATCTGAAATTTTGCGTCCGTACTTTCCTTCCAAAGCAGCTACTCATTTCTCGAAACCGCCGATATCGGCCAAATCTAAATAAGCGATCGAAACTACTATAAGCCCTTGAATGGAAAGCTGTTTCATTTGATGAGGTATCTTCCTGAAATTCGGCATGAATAATTATCTCAAGTATCAGCTCCGAAAAAAATTATGTCGGGTGACTATAGCATATAGCTGTCATTCAAACTTGTAAGGAATTTTTTAACGTTCTTTCTTGTTTTTTTTTTTTTAATTTATAGGAATCACAGGCAATCGGCCGTAGCCAAATGTTGTTTATAGAATGATAAAGAAACCTCGCATTCTCGTTAGCTCTGCGATGTGAGTTTTAAAGCAAGTTTGTTCTGAAAAAAAATTCCCGAACTTCTTTTACGAGACAACTGATATATACAATCGAAATTCCTTCAAACTGTCAGTGCACACGATAAATTAGAGGTAAGGGCCACCCACACATACATATAGAGTACAGCAAAGCGCTCATCTAATTCATAAACTCATAATTACTGCATTACTTGCATAGAGCAAGTAAGTCTGTTATATTTTCATTAATTTATTACAGTTCACTTGCATGTGCATGTGTGTTTGTGTGCAGAGTGCACAAGCGAGTTTCATATCACTCACTCACTGGCTGCCTGCCTGACTTTAAACAGATTGACTGACTGACTACTATGTGTTAGACACTGACAAAACTGTCTGTCAGTCATTCGGCTTTTGATGCGCACTCAACTCTTTCGTTGTTGCGGTATTTCAATAAAAAGTGCTTTCCCAGCAGCCGCTTGAAGCTGGTCTCCATTATGCGGCAGTTCTTCTTTTCTCTCGCTGATTTTCGCTTAATTAAAAACTTGCCTCAAAGCGTCATATTTACACATATGTGCATCTGTATTTGCATATATCTATGTGTGTATGGGTTTAATGCAATGCACAGTTGAATGAGTATGAATGTGTGGAAATAATGCGTTTATGCTTTATACTTATTTACAAGTACAATTTTATTATTTTTTAGCCAGATCTTTAACGTTATTATTTTAAACAGATGAATAAATTGTGTTAGTAATATATATCAGAGATATGTGCATAAGTAGTGGCATATATACATTTGAAGTATGTGCAAAAATTTTATTGCATGAGCAGCTAAGCATATGCATGTAAGTACATTAGGGTATGGCAATCTCTTCTCTAATACTATAGCTGTCTTTACCAATCACAGGGTTGCACCATAAGTGCTGCCCGTTTGTTCGATTCGCCGAGGAGTAACGCTTAGCGATACGAAGACCACTAATGAAAATCAATGATAAGTTTCCATCATAAAGGTTAATGCAGATCACACAATCTCGTAAAATAGTCATATAGTCTACACTGGTATTGTGCTAATTGACTCAATTAAGCTATCTGCAGTCTCCTTTAGACACTTAAATTAACTTTTTAAAGTATTGGTAGTCGATTAAGGTGTATAACTATATTCGTGAGTTTGTCATCTCAATGACAACTTCTAGATTACATTCCTGAAGAACTGCGAAGGTTTGGCGGCTAAGAATGAGTCAAGCCAATTTGTGATGCTTTGATGAGAATCGGTTTAGAGTAAGGCGAAACAAATGGTAATTAGAGGAAGCTAGGTCTGGGCTATAAGTCACTGTTTTCCTTATAGTTTTTATACGGTCTTGTGACATGAGGCCAAGAGTTGTCATGATGGTTAATTATTGCGTCGTGTTTAGTCGTAAATTGCCGGCGTTTTTCGACAATCTGAGCTGTTGTCAGTAGTGTCACCTATTAATGACTTCACCAGGTTTTAGGAGCTTATAATGCAGCATACTCCTCTGATCCCACTAAATTAAAGCATTATGTTGGCCTCATGGATATTCGACTTTGGCTGTTTGCCCATGTTTCACATACGACTTTTTGCATTTAGGATTGTCGTAATGGATCCCGATCCCGTTTTCATTACAAGCAACCGACTTCTTTTTGTGGAATTCAAGCAGCATTTCCGGTATAAAAAAAATCTTTAAACCTCTCACGGCTTCAATTCATATGGCATCCGATTTCCTTGCTTATGAACGAAAAGAATTGTCTGCTTCATCATCTTCATCGATCTTCATCTACCAATGCTTCCAGTTCTTCATCTTAAACTCTTTTTACCGCCTAGAACAAGTCTTCGCCTTCCAAGTCGTATAGTACGTCCAGAGCAATTCTATTACATAAAAATACAAAACATTCATTCCACCCTAATGCATACATACAAATGCAATGGTGTGTGTTCGCCAGCCCATCACTTTGTGTGAAAATAAATGAAGAAAGAAATGAAAACATGAAAAATGATTGCAGTCAACAGCTGAGCTGTCACTGTCGAGGCTGTTGCTTCCTTTTTCTGCCACGGAGGCACAACCATATGTTTGCTTGTTTGCCGGAGGTGCTCTTCACACACGCACACACACACACACTTACACGCACACGTTCAGTCTTCCGCAGCTTCGCTAGCATTGGTCGTGGCTGTTCTAAATGTTCATAAAGATCCATATGCATGTAGGCATTCTCATATGCCGAGCACTATTTGGGCGCTTGGCGCTCGCTGAGGCCTGTAACGATGCACAGCCACACGAATCGGCGACGACTTTCATGTCGTCGTTGCTGCCCAATGGCACCGAACGATAGATTGATGTTGCTGCCTATGTGAAGTCGTTGGTTTTGCATTGGAAAATATTTTTGAAAGCAGCGTAATGATTTTAACGGATGTAATCAAATTTAATTATGAGAGAAAAATTCTCAACTTTTTTGGCTTGAAAAGTCACTCACGGCCCGGGATAGGGCATAAATTGAATGATTTTGTTTCAGAGTTGATTTGAACATCGATTACAAGAGAAGTTCCACTCAAACTAGGAGCAGCATTTGGACCGACGTGAAATAACATTAAATAATGGAACGAATTGGAGCTCAAAATATGTATAAAATGTGCCGAGTTAACAGTGCTTGGCTAGAAAGAAGTCCCATACGGGAACCCTTTTGACCATTAGCTTAACATTTACCGATGGGGAAAAACAGAATAATGTAAGAATTTTGGAACAGGTAGAGCTTGATATTTTCCTGTGCGCGACATCTTACCGAAACGCATGAAAGAATTAAAAAACTCAATTGAAAAGGTTCTCGGGCATACCAAGGCCTACGGAAGATCTTTCGAACGGTCTTTGGAATTGACATAAAAAAGATAAGTTATCAAAAACTGTGAACCCAGTATAAAAGTTACAACGCTATATGGATTCCTTGAATAAGAAGAATATAGAAATGACTGAGGTGAGATATGTGACAATAAGCCCTAAAATCTAATTCTAATATATGCAATTTTGCAACTTTTTATTACTTTTTTTTTTTAACTCACAATTTCTAAGTACATAAATTATTTTATTTTTTACAATATTTAACATGCTTAGCGTTCGAAACTGTCAAATCCCTGGACTTAACGCAAAAAATATCACATACACACATACTTACATACACATGTACAAAGCAAAACCATCTGTCGTGAAAAAATTCGAGAAAAAACTATCGAGTCTATAAATATGTTTTTCACTAATCTGTAGTTGAGTTATTTTAATTGTTAGCACGGTCGCACAACGGTAATCGCTTAAGCACCTTTTTACACAATAATTTAGTGGCTTTTTTGTGACGCCAAATTGTGTCTGATTTTATGCGTGAAAGAAGCCGGGAACGAACACACACATGAGTATAAATATGACCACTTTTAATCGGCTGTCCGTTGGTATCTGCGTGTTAAAAAATATTTGAGGCATAAAGCAACTATTCACTACGATTTGGCAGCTGTCTCATGGCTTTTGTTTTTTTTTTACTTAATTTCATGTTTTCCTCTTAAATATCCGACACACCAACGAATATGACTTTTCCGACCGTCACTGGGCGCATTTAGTAAGCCGCAAATGTCTTGACACTTGACATGTTTGTTCAACAATGAGCTAATTTTCAACGCCGTCGGCAATGAGTTTTTTGGTTTCAAATACACACATGCACATACCAACAAACATGCAACGCATTGTGATATATATATTTCTTATGTATTAATATATGTAGCTATGGTTATATATACGTATGTATTTATATGGTTTGTTGGTAAATATTTCGAAGCTTTTTTGCGTTGTTAAGGTTCTATAATTTTATTTTATTTTTTGTTTTTTTTTCAGGATTTATACAGATTATCGCTTTACTTTATTTTTTAGATACATTCTAAAATCCATTTGGCAACTTTCGCCACCGTTATTTCCGGTCGCATATGTATGTATGTCATTCGAAAATTTGCTTTTTGTCTTCTTTCACTTTATTTTATTGAAGACTCAAACATTTTTGGTTCTAACTTTAAATTGTTGAACTTGTGCAGTTATTTATTTTGAAGCAAATTTTGGATTTAAAAAATTATTTTCCATTTCAAACATAATTTTGATATTTAATTCATTCCCAAAGTTTATATCATTATTTAATATATTGTAAATATTATTTTTTAATTTTTATAAACATTTTTTTATCTTTAAAAATATTTTTCACTGATAAATTTCTGTGTTTAATTTAATATTCTTTGAGATTGTTTCTCTAAATCTCCAATTAAATTTTAAATTATTTTTAATAACTATTGTTTAAAGAAATGATTTAGCCATGTCTGACAGTCTGTCTGCTTCCCAAATTTTTGAGATGTCGATCCGAATTTTTGGTCCAGTTTAACCAAGAAGTTGCTTATTTCTCGAAACGGCCGATATCGGACCACTATATTCTATATATAACTTTGTTTTTTCCCATAATTCATAAGTAGAATAGAGAGCCTCCATAAACATATTATAATTCAGGAACGGCCTCTTTCTAGCAACTCTGCTTCAACTTGTCGTCTTCGGGTATTGGATGGACTCCCTTATCTGCGGCTCCCTTGGAAATTCCAATCTAATGCTGTTCTTGTGATATCGTTTTAGGGATATGCGACGTGTGTCCGATCTATTCCATTCCATTTACGGAGGCAGAGATCATCAACAGTGTCTAGATCTTTCAAGCGGCCATTCAAGCCCTAGGAGATAGTGCTGTTTACCGTGCGCGCAAAGTCGCATAACTAGGTCAAGCACTATGTTTAATAAGAGCGGTCATAAAATATAGCATTTTCTTACACTAAATTGAAATTCGACGCTATTACTCAAAGACTTTTCATGGTTCACACCGCATATAGCTTCCTGGCACCACTTTGCGTAAATGGCTCGCCAAATTTTAGAGTGTGGAATGCTTTTTCAATACCGATGAAACAGAGATAAAGTGGCGCGCACCAGCCAAGATGTTGAAATGATCAACATATGAGCGAAAGCCAGCTTGTTCCCTTCGTTACCCCTTCGCCATACAAATCGAACGATTGGAATAAAGTACATACTTCTATGGAAAGTTTTTTGATTTGACGAGATATTTTCAAGAAATTTGGCGTGGGTTACTGCCTATGACAATGATACAATCTCCGAAGAAATTGCTTAAATCGAGTCACCAAAGCATATAGCTGCCATACAAACGGACTGATCAAAGTTCTTGTAAAGAATATTTTGTGTTGGTGAAGGGCATTATAACTAAATTTTTATACTCTCGCTACAAAGTTGCTAAGGAGAGTATTATAGTTTTGTTCACATAACGGTTGCTTGTAAGTCCTAAAACTAAAAGAGTCAGATATAGGGTTATATATACCAAAGTGATCAGGGTGACGAATAGAGTTGAAATCCGGATGTCTGTCCGTCCGAGTGTCCGTCCATCTGTCCGTCCGTCCGTCCGTGCAAGCTGTAACTTGAGTAAAAATTGAGATATCATGATGAAACTTGGTACACGTATTTCTTGGGTCCATAAGAAGGTTAAGTTCGAAGATAGGCAAAATCGGCCCACTGCCACGCCCACAAAATGGCGGAAACCGAAAACCCATAAAGTGTAATAACTACGGCATAAATAAAGATATTAAAGTGAAATTTGGCGCAAAGGATTGCATTAGGGAGGGGCATATTTAGACGTAATTTTTTTGGAAAAGTGGGCGTGGCCCCGCCCCCTACTAAGTTTTTTGTACATATCTCGGAAACTACTATAGCTATGTCAACCAGATTCTATAGAGTCGTTTCCTTCAGGCATTTCCATATACAGTTCAAAAATGGAAGAAATCAGAAATAACCTCGCCCACCTCCCATACAAAGGTTATGTTGAAAATCACTAAAAGTGCGTTAACCGACTAACAAAAACCGTCAGAAACACTAAATTTTACGGGAGAAATGGCAGAAGGAAGCTGCACCCAGGCTTTTTTTAAAAATTGAAAATGGGCGTGGTGTCGCCCACTTATGGACCAAAAACCATATCTCGGGAACTACTCCACCGATTTCAATGAAATTCGGTATGTATTATTTTGTTAACACCCTGATGACATGTACAAAATATGGGTGAAATCGGTTCACAACAACGCCTTCTTCCAATATAACGTTATTTTGAATTCCATCTGATGCCTTCTCTGTATAATATATACAGACCAATGATGATAGCGGCATAAAACTTTACACAAATACGGTATTTGAAAAATATGTAAATGACGGATAATGAAATAAAATGTTCGGTGACACCCTTCCTTACTTGTGCTATTTGGTTTCTAGTTTCAATACTTTCAACAGCTATTGTGCATTTCAAGTGTATACGCATAGTTTTATTTAACGTTTTGATCTGTTTTTGTAGTTTTTGATTTTGAAACTCTCTTCCATTAAAACAGTATGTCAGCACTAAACTTTCCATTCATCAATTGAGAAAGTCATAAAATGCACATAAAGATTCTTCGTTCGCACAAACTGTGCAACTTCATTAATTTCCATTAGAAATGTCTTGATTCATTAAGGGAACCGAAGTCTTCAAGCAAAATGGAATGTCATAATATACAACAATTGAGTGTATGAAGAGTTCAACTCGAATTGATATGTAGAGACTGCAATTAAAATGACAATGTGACATACCACAGACGAATGAATGAAAATTCAAATACAACAACAATTATCACTCATAAAAAAAATAAACAAATTAAAGAAAACAAAAATTTTAATTGAAAAATAAAGGAAGAGAAAACATAATAATTTCAGAAAGAAAATAAACGTTTTTAAAAATTTTTATTCTACAGACAACAACAACAGCAGCTTTCATGTCAGACAATTCTACAGCCACAGATGCACACTTACATATATTTGTCTGTCATTATGACAGCAACCTGTCCTGCTGCAAGTCAGCAAATCGAATGGACTTTACAGCAAGAATGCGTTCATTTTGAAAAGTGCAATAGGAGAGCAATTGAAAGATCTTTTAAGGAAATTTTTTCATTTCTGCTGCATCTGTTTAATTGATGCGCTCGAATTGTGACGCAGCTTCCGCAATCAGCAAAAAATACAAAAACACAAAAGTGAAGAAACAAAAACGTCGCATTGTACTCCAAAGCGCCACATACATACACATGCACATATGTATGTGCATACATGCAAGTAAGTATCACCATGTATACAAGTGATGCATATTTAATAAGCTGCCACAAGTGGGCGGCTGCATTACTTACAGTACACACATACATATATATACGTCGCTCTGCTTTTCCTTGTGAGCACTCTGCTTTGTTTCCTCAAATCTACCAGCTTCCCGGTACATACATACATGCATATACACATGCATAAAGCGTGTAAAATCCCCTGCTTTCAAGTGCAGATGACTCCAACGTTCGAATTCCAACCACTTGACAAAGTCAGCGCAACAACAACATTACAGAAATTCACTACAGTTGCTGGCAAAAGGGGCAAAGTGTTGTATGCCCGAACGAATATGAAATTCTTTTTGATTTCTTCAAGCAAAATCAAGCAAAGTCACTTACATACATGCAAATATGTAGGAGTGTGTGTGTGTTTATAAGTGCTAGTTCAAAAGTGTGTGTGCGACCGCTTGAAGGCTATTGAAAAAATTGTTTATTTGTTTCGCTGTAGATTAAAAAATGATGAAAATTTAATTTAAAATATACACTTTTTCCAATGAAAATGGTCTCACAGCCACGGCTGCAGTCGAAAAGGGCAATGAAGCTGCAAAAATGCATATCGTGAGTATGGAGAGCGCTGACTGTGGCGCTACGGTGTGTCGCGATTGACCAAATGTACAACAGATGTGATCACAGTGGTCTTAAAAGCTAGGAATGGAAATATATTTGGATTTTCCAGAGACATAGACTCATATATAGATATCTTCGGCTAAGCTGACAGCTAAATAACTGCCTTCTGGATAAAGATGCCGCCACGGAAAAATTTGCAAGGTTTTACTCTTCTATATATAGTATTATGCACTGAGCTACGCTTTTACGGGCAAATTCTTAATTCGGGTCTGCACTGGCAACAATTGGACCGTCTAAGGACGCAATCGACCAAAAGCGGACAATTTCGGAAGAAGAGAAATAGAAGAGAAATTATCTTCCAACAGGACAACATAGGGTTTACTTATCTAAATCACTTCGTCTCAAGAGAAGCTTTTGAAAATCGACTGTATAAGTTTTTTCCAAAGGGGACGAGGGTTTCTATGAGATTGGCATTGTAAGTTTAGCTCTCAAATTGTAACTGGTCATCGAAGAAAACCAAATATGCACGTGCTAAACTATTCTAACTGTGCATTAAAATCATCAATGCAATAAAAAACAAATGATGTCTTTTTACTAGACCTTATACAAAAAGCCTACATCAGCAGCATCGAACTAATTGCAGCTCTTTTGGACCTTAAAGATAACATGATCTTGGAACATACTACCCTCCATGCTTGCTAAGTTGGCAAACAATTTAAATGTGAATAACAACCCAGCTTCCAATATACAATGATGATAAGCCACATTAATGACCATAGTCATAATAGTCTGAGAACTGGATCAATCGAAGGGACGTTGTTAAATCTGAAGCTAATAAACAACAAATCGAAAAAAGTACATATATTTTTATTGAAAATTATAATTTATAATTTGTTATATCACAAAATAACATTTCCGAAAACACATTCTGTGCTTGAATTGAACGCAGTACAATGTGAACTGGATTGCATTTAGCCACCAAAACAACTTCACCATTTCCATGGCTTTGTTTATTTTTCTTATTTTTCAGCACATAAATGCAACAAATAGCGGAAATTATAAAGAAATGCGCTTGAAATAAATGCTTGATTGCATTTTGAGAATTCTCGAAAAACAATCAATTATGAAAGTAATTAAATTTCAGAGACAAATTTAGGTCACCAAATGTGTGATATCGGCTTAAAATGTATATTTTGTACAAATAAAAGCAAGAAGTGGAAATACTTTAGATTTTTCGTCATAAAAAGTAAGGAAATAGAAAAGTTGTTTTATAAAAGAAATTATATGCTATACTTGTATGAATATTTCACTTTTATAAATATTTGACATTTAACTATACGCATTTTCAGTAGGATCGCCAGTGACGGTGCACTTTCAATTATTCGACAAAGCATTGTATATGTACATATATATTTATGTATTTGTATACATAAATAACTACATATATCCACGTACATACAAGTAGGTATCTCATCTCAAAATACATTATCACCCTTGACAGCGCGCACAATTGACATGAAACAATTTGACAGGCTGACCATAAAAGCTGTTGGCCAGCAAGGTTTTGTTAATACATATAGCACATATATGGATTAAAGTTTTTAATTTGCTCTCCTTTTATCGCCGCATATGTAGGCGTTGCACAATTAAACCACAACTAAAGCGTCGGAAAAATAAAAACAAATCGAATGAATATTCAATTGCAATTGCTTTCGTAACTCGTGTGGCCCTTCAATGTGATTGCTTAGAGTCTTAGTGAGTTTAAAGCGGCGGCTTTACGATCATTCAATTGAGCTGCCCGCTAGTTAGGCGGCGGTTAGCCAGTTCGTCAGCCCAGCAGTCACCCAGACAATCAGCCATCTGTGCGCCTCTAACCGCAGAAGTGGGCTTCGGTGTATTGTCGTCCGAGCAGCTGCCAGCCCGTCGATATGATTCGCTCTTGACAATGTTGCCGCATTTGTTTACACCATTTAAACTGGGTTTGCGCAGCTGCTGACTGACATAGCGTTGGATTGCTCGCCTGCGCGCACTTTAAATCCGCTCTATATATTGCGATCGGGAAATTGAATACCGCTCATAAAGTTGATTTATATAATACCATCAATAAATGCAAATATAAGAGCATTTTGAAATGAAATGCTTTGTTTGTTTGCCTAACAGCTTGTAATTGTAATACGAAACCCACCTGCTGCTGGAGTAGGAATCAGGCAAGAGATGGCGCTGTGATCAAGTTTTTTAAAATAATGTTTAATACTACGGACGGAACAGAACTGGCTGATGGAGCGGGCGCCGGGATCTACTGCGCGCAGCTAGATGTCAAACGTACCTTCAAGCTGCCGGAATACTGCACTATCTACCAGGCAAAAATCTTTGCCATCAGGAAAGCTGATGAAAGCAAACAACGCAGGATTTTATATAAAGAATATCAATATATCCGTCGAAAGCCAGGCGACGATTAAAGCAATAATCTCACATCGCATTGTGGGAGAGAAAGTCCTTAGAAGTAAGAAAGCTGTAGATATAGTGACTGCCGGAAAGCGGCTGCATATATCCGGGGTTCCTTCTACAGCGCCGTTCCGGGAAACGAAAGAATTGGCGAAACTGCCAAAGTTGCCATCCGCTTGATTACCGAACCAATTAAAAAAATACACAAATCGTTAAAAACGATACACAACGAAATTTCCGACGGATCAGGGTGTGATGGAATGCCGTAGGTGCATGCAGCATCGCCAAGATCATGTGCAAGGGAACGGAATTCCACTCACAATCTTTCAAAAAGACTGCAGGGCGGTTGTTAGCCTAGTTACTGACATCACATGTGAGCCATATGGACATTATTAACGATGACACATGTATAAAGTGCAGGGGAGCAGGCATTGAGAGAGCTTGTAACACGTGATCTTATGTCCGGCTTTATCTAGAACTCAGCCTAGCTATCCAGGAGCTTAAAGGAAATGGATGAAGTATCATAACTAGATATCAAATCACTCCTAAGGTTCGCAAAAAACGTTGATATACTGTACGACGTAAACCTTAGCTCGTATTAATAACGAACCTCTATCTGGTCTTACAAGAGACCTGTTTGTCTTTATATGGCGTAACAGCCAGCCAGTGTAAGCTATATTTATATAATTGAAAAGATGAAATAGCTAACATTTTCCTACAGGTGGCGCGTCAATCAACATTGCTCCAAAAGTCGTTTTGACAGACTTGCTTATATCAAAGTCAAGAACAATGCTATCTTAAGCATAGAACTAGTGAGTTTTCGAAATATATTTTTACACATTTGAAAACTCATCCCGAATAATTGCGATCATATAGCATCGTATTGGTATGCTTTGGAGCATTATTTCGAGTGCTATTAGACAAACTTAAATTAGCCGAGTTATTAACCGGGAAAACATGGGAAAAAAGTAGTTATGCATATGTTTAATATACCAATAACTAGATTAAACTATTTTTACCATAATATAATTCTGCTCAAACGAAAGTGGAGAGGAAGCCAAAAAAGCAAAATAAATAATAAAAGATATTAATAAAAGAAAACACTGATGACACTGTCACTCAGATATTTATCGGTCCATCAAACAGTCAATGCGAGACTGCCTTTTAAGGCGGCTATCTTCAGCAACTATATTTACGCGTCACTCTTTGTAGACATTGGCAGACAAGCAGTGAACCGTCAAATTGTCAGCGCGCTTGTCCGACTGTCATACCACTTGGCTGGCCGTACAGTTTTTTTGTGCATTCGCCTTATTGTCTCTGCGGTCAGCTTGCTTGTCTGCATGTCATTCGCAAATGTCAATTTCGATATTTTCGATTTGCCGTTGCGCTTGTCAAAACCAATTTTTGGTTGTAAATGCTCACATGAAAATGGATGTGTGTGTAAGTATGGCATTACATAAAGATAATGATATTTGTAGGCGAAGGAAATGTAAAAAATAAGTAAGACGAAAATAGGTCTACTAAATTTAAAATTTAAATTTGCTATTAACATTGGCAGCCATAGAAAAATGCATAAGTCAAATATTGTTAAATTAGTCTACACATTTGTATTTTTAAGGGAGGATTTCTTGCTGGACACTGTCAAATAGGCGTTTATGTCAAAAGGGGGGAGATACCTTTAGTACCGTCAAAAATGGTAAATTTTTCCAATATTATTATGGAAGAATAAAAGCAGATCATATCCGATATTAAGAGGTATTATTGAACCACAAAAAAAAACATTATTTTATGTAAAAAAACAAAGTGGTGGAAATATCAACTCTCCCGTTGATTGACATTTTTTGCGGCCGTCAATTTCCTGGCCTTTTGCCTGTGTTTTTTGGTATCAAAATACTTACACAACTGTCAAAATGCCATTTTTTTCGAAAAAGCACTCTATCACGCACGGACGGACAGACGGACGGACGGACAGACAGACATCCGGATTGACTCTACTCGTCGCCCTGATCACTTTGGTATATATAACCCTATATCTGACTCCTTTTTAGTTTTAGGACTTACAAACAACCGTTATGTGAACAAAACTATAAATACTCTCGTTAGCAACATTGTTGCGAGAGTATAAAAAACAAAGTGGTGGAAATATCAACTCTCCCGTTGATTGACATTTTTTGCGGCCGTCAATTTCCTGGCCTTTTGCCTGTGTTTTTTGGTATCAAAATACTTACACAACTGTCAAAATGCCATTTTTTTCGAAAAAGCACTCTATCACGCACTTGAGTATAAAATTGTGTATAAAACACGCTTTAGTTCAAGTAAATCGGTTAAATAATATCTCCCCTATTAACAAATTTGTAACAGGCTCAATGCGCTTTATGGATTTTTAAGTGTCTTATGGTCCAGTATATAGGAGTTTAATCACTACCGACCGATGTTCTATGATATCCAAGTGAGATCCCTCTCAAGTTCTACATCTTAACCTTCCCCAACCTAACTTAAGGGTCGGGCAACATTTTTTTGACTTGGTATATGAAACTTAAACTAAAAGCTGCTTAAGTCGAAAGTAAGTGCTTTGTAAATAAATTTAAAAAATTCATTAAAAGAACTGCACAATTCGAAATAAATTTTTTTGGCCTGAAAAGTTTGTATTTTAAAATTGATAATTCTCCATATACTATGACTACGGTAAAATATTAGAATTCGAATTTGGTACATGAATAGTGGAATGCGGTACATAAAACATAAATAATTTAATATCACGTAAGTCTAAAATACACATTTTTAATTTAATCAACAATTTTCGACTATTCCACAGAAAATCGACCCGTCCTAATATTGAAACCAATTCAAACAATATTTAACTGTGTAGGCCTTTTATTTATAACACATTTAGCACAACATTCATTGCTCTTTTTATTTCAGGAAATATTTATTTAATTCATTTATTTTTCTTTGCTTGGCAAATATTTGCTGCAATAACCAGTTGTTGCTGCGCGCGATAAAGGCAGAGACGCGTGGGCTCGCCAAATAAATAAATCGAGTCCACATAAGTGGTATATTTTCCATTATAGTTAACCATTTTTATATTTTGTAGACAGATTTAAAGCTTAGCAAATATGAGCGCGTGGTAAAGAGGCGGAACTTGAACGAAACTAGATCAGACTTGGTGTTACAAATAGTAAGAGGAATGTTGAAAAGATGGAAATTAAAATTGAAAAATTTGTACTATATAAGTATATAATTTACGAAATTACTAAAATGACCATTTCCACAAGCATTAGATGTTTCCGGTGACTGATTGACTGAACATGCAAATACGAGTCCTCGCACCCGAAATATATTAAGTAACATAATTTTTGCTGAACAGGTGGATTTACGATTGTTTTTGGGAAGAAAGAGAGCATGACTTTTAACGGGTTTGCTAACTTATGACCTTATTTAATATCATAAACACAGAAAGAGTACGAAATAATCGTAAAACCTTGCAAGTTTAAAATCCAAGTATTAAAATATGGGTCTTGATCATAAGAAGAAAACAATAGGATAATTTAGGACAAAACTTAGTTAAGAGATAGGGTTCTTTTTACTATTTTACTTTTTCTTTTAATTTAACTTATACTCTTTATAAGGATAGCCAGATTTATTATCCGCGATAAAATCAATCCCACTTTTTGTCTTTTCCTATTTTTGTGTTTCACCCGAAACTAACCGTACCAACTTGAATTTCATTTTACTACTTTTTCTACGACATTTTGTAGACTATCTACTATCTATGCGTAACGCTTCCAGCCACAAAAGGTAGCTGCGTTTGATGGCATATTTATTGAAACAAAATTCAAAATTGGAGCAAGAAAAGTGGAGAAATAAGAGAAACATACCTGAAACATGGCGAAAATAAAACCGGCATAACCTTGATCCCATATGGAGCTTGTGACACACACTCACACGAACATGCATCAGTCATATACACACATTCATCTGCCGTTTCACTTTAATCAATGCAAAGCAAAAGCATTTTTTATGGCTAACTAAAAGAGGAGCAATTCAAAATGCTTTCAGCGTCTGACAGTAGAGCTAACAACAACATCAACAACAACAAACAAACAATAAAAACCAATTTCGCGCGAAGGAGCGGCTTGATGAGTTTCTTCCCCGAATATTCGAAAGTGATATGAACATTTAATAGTAGAAAAAATTCCATGTCAAATAGTTTGAGATTTCAAAGCATTTATTGTTGTTGTGTGTGTGCCTGGCGTTCGGTTGCATCAAAGTATGTGCCGTGTGTTCCGTATTATAGCCTATAGATCCATCTACACTCATACATAGTACATTCGTGTGGTTGCTGACGACTCACCTGCAATAAAACAGAGCAAACGACAGAAATTAATTAGATGCGAATTTTTACATTTTAGTAGGAATACAATTTCGTCATGAATATGTAAATATTTATATTTGTGGATTTTTATAGTGTTTAATTGTTGGTATATGAATAGATGAAATTCGATGCTGCATTTAGTTAAAAGTCCATTAAAATTAAGTTATAAACATTTGGCTGAAAACTACAAATACAGGGTGTCCCAAAATTAATACAAGGTTTAAATTTGCATCCATTTCAAGTAATCTTCACAGTTGATGAAATTAAACCAGAATTTTGACTATACAAAAGTATGAAATTTTCGAACTGCGAAGCTTTCATTATTTTTAAAATATTGTTCAATACTGAAGACACGGTTTTCTATCGTGTAACACTTTTTTACGGAACCTAAACTCTCGGCTGTCGAAATGTTTTCTAAACACTTTTTTACATAAATGACGGCAAATGTAAATCTTGCGCTAATTTTTGGACACCCTGTATTTAATTCCACACTTATCGTAATTTTGAGAGACCCTTTATAAGACGAAATTTTTTAACAAAGTCAGCTGGTTAAAATATCGTACTAATTTTCTTATAACTCGCTGCTGTCAGCAAGGTGGCACCTCTGAGTGTTAGCTGTTGTGATTGGTGAACGTGGACGAAGCTAATGCTGTAATGGGTCATTAAACAAATCTAGCAATGTGGAAGGGTTCGAAGAAGAACTGACAGAATTCCAGATTTAACTCTAACCAACTACTTTCAGAACCGAAAAATTACACGCCAGAGAGAAATTTTGGTTGAATGAAGGCATGTTTATTGAAAATAATGTTTTTGTCGATAAATCCTTCCGATCCAGTCAACATTGCTTAGAAACAATATTTTCCTTTTCAGGCCCCATTCAACTCAAGGTGCACACATCGTAATATATGGTATGTATAGTATATTATTAAAGAAGTCAAAACCCTAAAAATAAGCAACAAATATTTTTTGATAAAAACCTACATCTTATTTAAGTGTTAAGTGGCGTTAATTCTTCCGTCCATACCAAGCAACTTATTCAATGACATCCACAGGTCATACGAACATTTTCTAAGCAATTTTTATGGTTTTCACAAATTTATCGCTTCGATACCGGCACTCATAAAATCCATCAATAACTGCTAGCCATTAATTAACGGAATGCCGAACTCTTTCATTGAATTGTCTACTTTAATTAATTAAACGGCAAATAGTTGCACATTTCTGCGCCACCGCAAAAGATTTATGGTCCGCGCTAATTTTTCCACTTTTCGACTTTATATTCAATTTAAAAAACGCATCTTTATTGCCCTAAAAACCGATTTGCGTCAATCGCGCGATCTCTAAGATGCCAATAACTATGGAAGATACATATATGCACGACTATTTGTAGGTGAGTTCCAGCGTAATAAAATCATTGGTTAACCTGCTTTGGCCTAGCTCGGTTGAAATGCCGACAATTTGCATGTTTTCTTAAACGAAAAAACAAATAAAGGGCTCGCTAAATCACTTTATGGAGGAAAGACGAATTAAAGAGAGAAATAAAATCAGCATTAGTTAGTTAATTAAGTTGTTGGAGCCACTTAGCGATTACACTCCAAAGAGAAAACTTCACACATACCGAATTTAATATTTAATATCACAACTTTTAATGGAACACTGTGTTAGGAAACCTATTTTTGAACGACAAAGACTATTTTTATACCCTGAACAGGGTATATTAAGTTTGCCACGAAGTTGTATTTAGCGTTGGATGACCTACAAATTAGGAAAATATATAATATATATAACGATCAAAAAATTTTCACGATATTTGGCAAAATAATTTTTTTTCAGTTTAAAAACTGAGAACAAAAATTGAATTTATGATAATTGAAATTTTACATATTTTAAATATTATGTATCGAAATATTTCGTGATATGAAGCAATAAGTAGCGAGATAAACTCATCGTTTCAGACTCCTTTTTGAGAGAAAAAAAAAACAATTTTCATGCTTTTTACTACAATTTCTTTTAAAATCGATCCCAAAAAAGCCTTCTATTTCCAAGAGTTTAAAAAAATTGTAGTAGTCGAAAAAGTCTTTGCGTATTTCCAATCAAATTTCAACTCCGTGTAAACCTTTTCTGGTTTCTCGGCGAAAAACTGCGACAAGTAATTTTTACAGGCTTCTCTTGAAGCCAACTTTACTCCATTAAGGGAGTTCTGCATTGACCGAAACAAATGGTAGTCCGATCGTGCAAGGTCAGGGCTATATGTTGGGTGCATCAAAACTTTCCAGTCAAGCTCTCCCAGTTTTTGACGAGTCATCAAAGTTGTGTGTGGTCTAGCGTTGTTCTGATGGAAGACGAAGCCCTTTCTGTTGATCAGTTCGGTACCTTTTTTTCGATTGCTTACTTCAATCTCATGAGTTGTTGACAGTAAAATGTAGAATCAATCTTTCGACCAGGCTGGAGCAGCTCGTAGTTTCCTTTCCAATCTCACCAAACACTCAGCATAATATTTCGTGGCGCCAATCCTGGCTTTGCGAACATTTGTTGAGCTTTACCACGCTTGGACCATGATCTTTTTCGGAAATTATAGTCGTATTTGATCCGTTTTTCGACTCCTGTTATCATTCGCTTCAGAAATTGTTCATCGTCTCCGTACACTTCACAAGTTTTATTGGTAGCTTGCGTGGCTTCCCTTTTTTATACAAAAATTTCAAAATATAGCGGATTTTTTCATTATTTTCCCTCATTTTTGAACAGCTGTAACTTTTTTCAATTTCCCCGAATTTAATTTTTATTGTTTAAATGAAGCTTAAAATCTCACCTTTCCAACATATCCTATATGGTATGACAGAATTTGATTGGTAGCACTAGAGATATACGATTGCAACGACATCTATTGATAAAATGCGAAAAGACTTTTTCGACTATCCAATAGATTCTAATAATTTCGCTGATTTCCATTGAAAATTACGACATTTTAAATTTTCGATTTTCAAAAACCACACCACCTCACAGCTTCATATATTTTAAAGCGAATGAAAAATCTCAAGCTTAAATTATACACTTCTCAGCAGCAATAAATGCAGTAGTCATGCAATTAAGCAATTTGCAACAGGTTTCGCTCGCATAAACGTCAAAACCAGTGTATGCATGACATGCCTCATGTGTGGGAAAGAATGAATTTTTAAATGAAATTCAACATTTTCCATAAACCACCAATGAATTTCGCGTTTGCCGTGCTGCGGCTCGCAATAATACGCTAAACGCTGGCTAATAATTCGCAGCTGCACAATGCAACTAAATGTTGCAATTATAATAGTCAAACTTATGGACCAACTCAAAGCGTTTATCATTCAATTGCCGGTGGCAATAAACAAGCTGGCTTAGACGAGCGATTGAGCAGTTATTCATCCACCAGCAAGAGCCAGCGCCACACTGCTCCACTGCCAGCTGAGCTAAATGCTTGATTTGTGTAATTTTTCATTCACAAAATGATTGCCTAGCAACTGCCAAGCAAGCACAGGCTGCGCTATGAAATTAGCATCATTGACCGCTCGACTTGTTGCTGCCGTTATGTTTGCTGGCCAACCTGTTGGCCCGACACATTGACAGCAATTACTTACAACTCAGCGGAAGGCCAACACAATGACATAAGCTCCACTAAGCTGCTCTCAGCGATTAATTAACTAAACAAAGCGCTTCAATCATTTCACATACACACATACATACATACATAAATACCGTAGATGATGCCTCAAAGACTTTTAGCAGCAATAAGCCGACTTTAACTTCAAATTAAAGTGTGTAATCCTCGGCAGATACGAATTTGGAGTTTGTAAGCGGAGCATCAGAAGTTCAAAAGCGTTAGCAGTTAGCGGCTAGCAGCCAGCCTGCTCTGAAGAAGCCGCTAACACGTACACGAAGCTCGGCGCAGCTGTGTTTCTACTAAAATATTGTACAATAAAGCACATCAAATTACATTTGTGAAGACGACAGGAAAAAAACGCCGAAATAAATACAATAACAACGCACAATTCACGCAACTTGTCAACAATTTGTTGGCTGACAGCTAAACAACAACAACAGCAGCGGTTAATCTTAAGCGCTAACAGCGGCGAGGGGAGTGTTAGCATACCTCACTGCTGTGGATGATTATGTTAACTATTTTATTAAATAAAATTAAGTCATGAAGCTGAAACTGATGGAGTTACAAGCAAACCAGCAAGTGAAGGTAATGTGTTTAACAAAAAAAAAGGATTATAAAAATACAAAAAACTAATTATTACACAACTGTTAACCAATATGCCAATGACGCCACATTTTTTCCCGCTCTTTTGACATTTCTCTTCAATAACGTTTGCAATTTCATTGTGGAAAGATATGCTATCCAACAACGAGTCGAAATTATTAAAAATTACTACCGAAATTCGGTGTCAGTGACTTCAACTGTAAGAGCGCTACGTCAAATTTATGGTCGACATAATCGTCCTGTCATTTCAACAATTGACCGTCTAGTAAAAAAATTTTCCCGTGCCAATGTGACAAAGAAGTGCACGTAGTGTCGAGCATATTGCCGCCGGTAGCGCATCATCTGAGAGAGACCCAAATCAGTCTCTCACACGTCGTTCTCAAGCGTTGCACATCTCTGTGCCGTCGTTGTGGCGAATTATGCGAAAGGATCTAGGCCTACATCCTTACAAGATGAAATTGACGCAAGAACTGAAGCCGCTTGACCACCAGAATTGTCATGAATTCGGCTGAGAAACAACTTGAGAATAATCCGGATTTTCAACGAGAAATCGTTTTCAGCAATGAGGCTCACATCTGGCTGAATGGCTTCGTTGATAAGCAAAATTGATCAGGCAGCATTCCACACGGACTCCATGGGTCACTATTGCACCAAGTTTGGTGAACGTGTTATCTCACGAAATGGCCCAGTCAATTGGTCGCCTCGGTCGTTTGATTTGACGCCGTTAGACTATTTTCTGTGGGGCTATGTGTCTATGACCTTTATCAACAAGCCAGCGAGGATTGATGAACTTCGTATGTAAAGAACTCATAAGGTCAATATGCTCTCAATAAACAAATAAAAATTTTAAGAGAAATCCTTGATTCACAAATATATCTAACTTTAGTTATTAGTCCCGCCTTCCATATAAGGTTTATTTTTACTTCTACATTTCTCATCATTCCAATATTATATTTAAATGTTTTCTGAAATTATTTTCTATTTTGGTTAATAAATTATTAAATTTTAAAACAGTTCCATAACAAATAACGGCAATCAATTTGTGTAATTTATGGTTAACACAACGGCTTTTCGTGCTCTTAATGCTCTCTCACCCCCCAAACTATAAATTCTCATTGAATTTAATTTGAACTTGAAAATGTAAACAGCAATTAATCAAATATTTATTTAAATGTTCTCAGCTGTGTATGTGTGTGGGTGGTATGAAGTCCCACCAACAACAACCATATATCGGTAAACAACAAAACACAAGTTTCAACGAGAAAGGTCGTAAAAATGTTGGGGCACGACAGCAGAATTTTGAATGCGTGTTTAAACCAAAAAATAGCAACAACAACAAAAACATATGTAATATCTATGTAGTAGCTATTAATTGGTGTATGCACACGTGCTATGTTGTTGTATGCATTAATATGTGTGTGTGTGGAATTTAGTTTCCGTAGCTTCTTTGCCTGCGCTTTCTGTAGAATGCGCTGGAAAAGTAAAAGTGCGTGCTAACCAAATAAATAAAAGTCGTAAACACCAAAGGTGACTAAGTGTGCGCATGATAAAATGTTTAGTATGTTGAATAAATAAACAAAACAATTAAAATTAGAAATTCGATTCTAATAGTTGGGAGGAGCTAGAGGCGCCGATGCCTTATAAATATTACGGTTTGATGAACTGTAATAATTGCATATTTATTAGTGTAATTAGTGACATATTTCAATTAGTTCGGTGCCGCAGCTCTATACGATCCGCCCGAATGGAAAGTGAGTGGCAAATCGCACAAATAATTAGCGCGAATCAAGTGGACTGGTTTAATTAAATAGAGGGGATAGCAGGTGAATATATCGGTTCAATAGGATCATTTGAGCCTTTTATTACAAAATGTATTCATTCTGGTTGGGTTAGACCATCCTGTATCGTAAGACTTCACATTCATTGTTGTTCAATAGATCTCCCATCAAACTGCCATACTTTGGTAATACCACTCCAATAATTGCCTTAAATTTTCCTTCATATTATTTTTTCAAACACACCAATCAACATTCATGTTGCATCTTAAAAATTTCCCCAAAGAAATGCATGTGTTCAAATGTGTCTCAAGGTGTCAACTTGGGTGGCACAGCAAGCAATTAGTATGCCCACAGCGTGGCTCTTTACACATACATATGTACATACACACAAGCGCATAAAACTGTGAGTGGTGTTTGCTTACACTTAGACGCTAGCTTGTTACGGTAGTCATTAGGCTAAATTAGTATCGAACAGCATAAGTGAGCGATCAAACGAAATTCCGCTTGTTTTACATACAAACATACAAATGTAAGTACATATGTACACACAAGGAAACACATATGTAGATATGTATGTTTGTACCCACGGTAGCCGTATTTTTCTATGCGTCTATAGCTCTTTCCATTCTTTTTGCTTACTTCCTTATCTAACTGTTGGCTTTAAATTGAAGAATTTGAATGCCGCTCACGCACACACAAGCAACGTGTTCGTTCATTCGATCGCGCGCTCGCGCCTCGGTTATTGACACCCACGTATGGTCATAACCACAAATGTTGGCGATTATTTTTCAAAGCTAAAAACGAAAATAAATAAAACAGCTTATTTTGACAGCTAATTGACAGTTGATTGCTACATTTTTAACGCCCTCGGTAGTCGGAATTATTTATATTGTTTTTTGTTCGTTATTATTTATATATTTTTTCAAGTAGTTTGGCGTTAGTTTTTTCAATATAGTCAAGAATAAAAATATTATGTGTTAATGTTTCGTTTTTTCCTTTTTATTTTATTTTAAAGGAATAATAAACTAGTATCCGTCTGCTAATATGAATATTTCTTTATCTAATTTGCAACTGTTTGTTTACATTATCTACAGATGACCTTGACCGAATTATTTTGCACAGGCTATCTGTCAACTCGACTTTAACATTTCTACTAAACACTAGCCTTAAATTTCCAATAGGGATTAAGTTCTATCCACAATAAATTCTTCCCTTCCAAAGAAGAGTGAAAAAGTAGCGAGGTAGACAGGTTAAGCATCTATGCGTGTAGCTTTAAACTAGTTAACCAAATGGGAGATGGCGTCTCTTCTGCTAAAATAGATACCAAAATCGCCTTCCAGGCGGATTGAAGATCACCAAGTTTCTTAGGGCTTCGTGTAAGTTTGTGAAAGAATGCCTTCATCTCTTAGTGGATCTAAGTTCATATTTCCCGATAAACCTGCAATGGGTTCCAGGACATACAGGGTTTGTCCAGAAAATAATAGGACTGATTTTCTTCCACCGTGACTGTACTTCGGATCGTGCACGCACCAACTGGATTCGGTAGAGTGCGTCCCTGGCTAACGAACGACGTGTTTCTGTGAGTGGTGCAAACCGAAATGCAGCATTCTATTCGATGTAAGTCTGTGTGAAACCCGTAATATCTGCGGCAGAGGGCAGGAAGAATGAGTAAATCCAAAGTGAAAACGATGCTCATTGTCTTTTCTGACATCAAAGGCATCGTCTACCATGAATTTGTTCCTCCTGGACAAACCGTCAACGCTAAGTTTTAGGTGGAAGTCCTCAACAGACTCAAACGAAGGGTAACGAGTCGGGTCCGACAAGACATCGCAACCGATTGGAAGTTGCACCACAACAACGCCTCGGCTCACACCGCCAAACCCTCTAGTGATACCTTTGAGAACTGTGAAACAGATGAACTAGCCAGAACAGGCACCGCCTTAACTACCATAAAATAATTTTTTTTGTAGGAGAGTTTATAACTTCCAATATTTCATCACAATAAATGCACGAACTTCTTATATGTGTACATGTCTAAGCAGTGGTTCCACAAATTTATTCTCTTATGTGACATATAGCTTTTTCTATGTCCAGCATAATCATATGAGTAACATCCGAGCCCTCAACTCAAGTGTCATGTTGAGAAGAAAGATTTGCGCATCAAATTCGAAAAAAAACATCTGCCGCCTACAAAACAAATGCTGCTAGTTGTCAAACCGCTAATTGTCGACTGTCAAGATAGTTGCAATAATAATCCAAGCACTTGATTGCCTGAAGGTCTCACGAAGTTGCAAAGCACAAGCCAAATACAAACAAAACCACAGACAAGGTAAAAATAATAAAATAAAAGGCGAATAAAAATAATAAGTACTCTAATAAACGCTTTCGAATTGGCAATGTAACGGTAAAAGTCTCAAAAGAGCTAACTGCATCTAAGCCACTTATGCTGGCTGCAGCCGAACAAAAGTGAAACTTAATTCGCACACAATGCAGCAGAGCAGTGTAGCAGACAGACAAAAAGGGAAAACTCCTATAAAACCACGACGGCGAAAAGCACAACAACAAGTGCAACACAGCAACAATGAAAATTAACAACGAAACTGAATTGAGCAACGAAAATCTTCGCAGCTACTTAAAAACTTTCGGTCGTTAGATGATTTGCACGCGGTAAGGGCACAAGCAACAGCAACAACAAGGTGCATAACAGAAATCGCATGCGATTAATTTATGCATGGGTAACAAGTGGCGGCGCGGCGGCAAATACGTACAAATTCGCACGGTATGCAGCAAGCGGCCAAGATACACAGTGTGAGCAAGAGTTTTGCATATTTTATTCAAGTGCTATGTCTGCCGATGTGTTTTTGTAGCAACAACATAAGTTATCTGACAGCAGTAAAACAGAAGCTTTATTTGCGGCGGCAACATTCCGGCGGGCGTTGGAAGACTCGCTCCGCGTATAAGTGATGCTGATTTGGTTGTTGTTGTTGTTTATTTTATAATCTACATTTTTGCTTACTTCTTACTTCTTCATTCTTCATTGTTTATTTGCCTTGTTTATGTGTCAGTTTTGGCATGCACGCAAACGTTTGCCTTGTCAAATCTGTTAGACCCACCAGCTTTCTACTCACATTTTCACAATGCTCGAGTGGAGATTGCGGTATGTGCCATTTGCTTTTCTTATTTTTGTTGTCCTAACTCTTTACTGATTTTCAGTTGGAAAATGCGAAAATTTTAAGCATTGCTAGCCCCTTTTGTGGATTTGTAATGTGAGGGCTTCGGGCATACTTCGACCCTATTTGTGGTTTCCTCTTAAGTATTTCCTCAGGTGTTAAGATATAGCACCTTTTGAAGTATAATTAGATACATCAAGCCTGAGCTCCATACTTTGCATATTCTTAACAGATTTTCAATCAATCTGCAGATGTCTCCGCTTTTTAACCGGGTTTATTGCTACGGTAGAGAAAAAGTCGTCCTAACATTGGGTTTAGTTTTAAGATTCCAAGGGGACTCCGTGATCTACACATTGGATCTGCGGACCACTGTACATTAACGGAGACTTGCAGCCAAAAAATAGTTTTAAGTTTCGAATCGGTCTCTTCTTCTTCTTCTTAATTGGCGTGGACACCGCTTACGCGATTATAGCCGAGTTAACAACAGCGTGCCAGTCGTTTCTCCTTTATGCTACGTGGCGCCAATTGGATATTCCAAGAGAAGCCAGATCCTTCTCCACTTAGTCCTTCCAACGGAGTGGAGGTCTTCCTCTTCCTCTGCCTCCCCCGACGGGTACTGCGTCGAATACTTTCAGAGCTGGAGTGTTTTCGTCCATCCGGACAACATGACCTAGCCAGCGTAGCCGCTGCCTTTTAAATCGCTGAACTATGTCAATGTCGTCGTATATCTCGTACAGCATATCGTTCCATCGAATGCGATATTCGCCGTGGCCAATGCGCATTGGACCATAAATCGATTCTAGCTTTTCGAAAACTGGAGAAAATCTAAATTATCTTACGATATTAAGTTTAGATTTGGCAGCTCTTGATCAGCTGGCTCTCAATTTCACCTAACGTCGATGACTTTACCGTCATATAGTATTTTAGGAATTTATTAACGATCTTCAACATGCGGACAATCAGCGAAGTACGCATCGAATACAGATACAATATCATACGATTGCCGGGAAACTGCATCACTTCAGATGCACGTCGGCCAATATTTTGGAATACTCCACAAACGTGAGTTTCGCTTAAATGTCTAACAACTAGACTCAACGATGTGAAGTCGAAAGTGAACCGAAATAATATTCGGTCAAGGCTTCGCACCACAACGGTATTAACTAAAACTATATGGGGAAAATTAAAAATCTTAATAAGTCCTCTAAAATATATAAGGAAGAAATTAAAGTTCAATAAAAAAAGATGAGCTGAAGCTTTAGATCTAAGTGCCATTTTCTAGCTTTCAAAATACAGCTTCAGGCTTCCAGAACGTTCTTTACTCTCGAGTTCTAAACTTAACATTTTCCGCCACATAGCTTCTATATTTCAAAGCAAACATTTTTGTGTTGAAATAATAACGGATAATACTAAAGTTTGACCTTGATTTAACCATCTTAATCCGCGTCTTGGCCAAAAAACAAAAGCATAGCCATTTATAAACTCATATATATTCCATACTCTAGCCTTAATTCATTATTTTGAGTACATACACTGCACTCATAAACCGCTGCAACGGTATTTGCTGCTTTTATGATGTCAACTTTGCCTCTGCAAACAAATTTTTGCTTTAAAAATTTCAAAACTTTTTATGACAGACATTTTTGCGAATATTTTATTACGTCTTTGTTGCTGCACTTTCTATTTAATTCTCTCATAATTTTAGTGCTGAGCAAACGGAATTTAAAACGACAATCGTAAGGTGTGAACAACAACAATGCAGGCAGAAACGAATGTTCTTACATTTTTATTGCCTTAGCAGAAGCTGTGAAATTGAACACCTTGTCTAGCTGGCTGTCTATCTGCATACCTGAGACACTAGACTTCTAGAAACTTTGTATTTCCACATTAATTCTAAGCGGATTTTGCCAGCTTATCAACTTGTAAGACTAAGCAAACGACAAGAACTGTCAGCGAGTAGGTGCGAATGTGCCGAGTAAGCGGCGCGCATGATGGATGCTGCAGACAAGTAACGGCTTCCAATTGCTGTGAAAAATAATGAAAAAGATGAAAAATTGTTAAAGACAGCGACACGATCAACTGTCTATTCTGGGGAGTGGAAAAGGAGAAGTTGAAGAAAACAATAGCAAATTATGCGAATACTGTTATAAAAGAACAGGTGATTGCTTTGTTAGAATGCTACTTGGATGTAAACTGATGCACGAACAAAATATATGTAAGTATGAAGGTTTTGCATCTCTTTTTTCCCGTATTTACAAAGGTTTTCCATTGACGTGCTTAATGCCAAACCGTAGGTAGTGAGACGCCGATTCAAGTGGCCGGCTACAGTAGTTTAGTGGTCGGAAACTGTTCCGTTATATTAAGCGCTCGCAAAAGTTTAAGGCCCAGCTGTACTTAGAGCTTCACTATTTGTCTAACCAAGCTTGTCTTCCTATTAGTATTACCTGTATCTAGTCATTCAAGAAAAAGAGATCATTTTTTTGAGTAAAATATTTATAAAAAGTGTTTTGTTCGAAACGTTCTCCAAAGTTTGCTAATCTTTTAATTTCAGCTAAAAAGAGTTTAGAGAGTAGAAAAAGATCAGAAAACGCACCCATCAATTTATTTTTATGGTGCCACCAACATAGTCATTCAAAGAGGATATCTTCCGAGCATTTTGAGACGACAGAGGGGATGCAAGCAGCATGCACCTCGGCTTTCAAGCCTATTCCGTAGAATGCCTTCCGTGACGCCTTCAATGCTTGGAAATCGCACTGGCAGCGCTGCATCGACGCAGAAGGGGCCTATTTTGAATGTGTTTAAAGAATTGTAACGATTGGTTCAATACATTTTTTTAATCAACTCAAACCTATTACTAGAGCGGGATATGGGACAGGGTGACAAAAAACGGAAAAAATTATTCTGAACAACTTCTTAAAAATTCGTTTAGGCAGTTTTTGAGATATTCAAATGAAATTTAATACGTAGGTATATTCTGATGTTCTATTGATGATTTCTCGGAATCGGTCAAATTGGACAACTAAATCACATACATATCTCCCAAACAAGCGATTACTCAGATTTTTTAAACTTCGCCTTAAAAATCCCAAGTTCAAAACCGGTTTTAGACCCACAGTTCCTTAGGCAAAGTTGCTCAGAATGATCCGTAGAATACTTCCTGCATACGTGATTTATAGATAAAAAATCGGCCCACCCTAATATCTACATATATCAGGTCAAATACTGTCACCTCGATATTAATACCCAATACGACTTGAAAAGATTTTAGGTCGCTACAAAAACAGCAATATTTGTATTTAAGTGATTGAAGTTAATTTTTATGCATTTTTTTAAAGCAACATTTCCTAGTGGGTATTAAGCAAAGTCAATAAAACTAACTGGTTGGATAAAAAATAAATAAATATTTTCACACTCATTAGTGTAAATTCTTTGTGCGTTTGAATCAGATCTGTTGTACTGGTTTTAATTAGAAATATATATACATATATATGTGCAAATCAGCTTGTTATATAAAGTTTATTGGTAACATATCAATCACTTTATTGGCTGAATAAGCTTATAAAATAAGCATGAATCGGACTGAAATCTAATACCAATCACCTTCAGCTGCATAAGAAGATTAACCGCAGCTTATACAAGAACAGACAGATGTACATACACACATACATATATATAAGTTTCTTTTATATACATATACATACTTTTTCCCGCCCATTTGTTGCATAAACATTTGTATTTCTATTGCATTGAAGCGCCATAACTCAGTCACGACGGCGACTTTTGTCGCTTACCAAGTAGTTGCGAAAAGAAAAAGCGTAAAAAAAGCCTGACATCAGAAACCGGCTACTAAACAACGCTCAATTTAACAACAAATTGCTACTTCCATTACAAATCTGCCATTGAGGCATCAATTTCATTTATGAGGGTATAAATCGACTAAACACCTTTTTAAATATTAACTTTTTATGGTGAATTGTTAACGAATGGCGATCATGTTGCAACAGCAGCAGCGGCAATGAGGCATGTCAATAGCACTGCCGGCCATTAAATAGCGAGCGTTCTAAATTCATTGCTGCGGTTGTTAGGCGTGCGCACGCGTGTGTGCGTGTGTGTATACTATAAGTGTATCAAGAATAGGTTATTTATTGCATTTTCGGCTTAAATTCTTTTGTTTGTTTTGTTTTTGTGCCATTTTGGAATTTTTCACATTGCTTTAACAATTTTTTCATGGACCTTTTTGCGGTTCAACATTTATGACGCTTCATATTGGCATGCTTTGCTTTAAAAAAGTTTACAATAACTGCGCTGTGAGATGTGTGAGAATAGAAGCAGCGAAGATTATCATGCATTTCAAACCACAATTGCCTTATATTTGTATGAGTTTTGTAAATCATAAGCAAATCAGCTAATGCATGCGTATATAAACAAATTAGGGTGAGCCCAAAAAGAAACTAATCTGTCAAATTTATGGATTGAACCTATGCTATACAATAAGTATGTAAAGAACTGTCAATGGGCATTGCTTTCGGCATGGAAAGTTCTTTGCTTCCATTATAGCACGCGCCTTCTCTTTACTGCCTGCCACATACAGTGAGCATTGAGTCAAATTGTACTTCACAAAAAATATATTTTCTGATAAAATGTTACGCCTAATTTTAAGCACATGTGTGTTCGTGTATGTGACTGAGAAATGTAAACGTGCGCACGTGTTTATTTTATGAAATATAAAAGTGTACAAAAATTGTAGCATATGCCCAGGCGTGCTTGACATCAAATAGGAGCTTAACAAATACTGACTGTATGCGCTTTGAACTTTCACCGGCATGTGGAAATATCATATTTTATGCTATTTTATTTGGTTATGCAACAGAATAAAGTAGAATCACTTGAACAAAAACATATAACACACAAAAAAAAAGATTATTCCATGAAACGCCATTTTATTTGCGACTGCTTTGAGCTTGCGATGCCACTGGCAACTGAATGAAAAACTGATCAATTGTTAAATATAAGCGCTTAACTATAAAATGAGGTTTAGTTTTTGTGGTTTTTATAGTGGCAACGTTATAAAGCATTTTTTGCAAAAATACTTTCTACAATGGAATCATTTTTTAAACATATTTACCATTTTTATTACTTATTTTACCTTTATAATTATACGAAATAAAAACTTAAACAAATATGGCAACTTTAAACTGATTTTAATAGCAGTTTTATATGTGTATTAATAAAATTATAAATTAAAATATCTTTTTATTATTTTATTAAAATTCTCAGCATGTCATTTAATCTCTAACAATGATCTACGAATATTTTTTGTACTACATGGAGTGTTAAATTGAAAAAGAATTGAAAAACTAAAACATATATATATTGTATAAATTTTCAATCGAAAAGTTCTCAATACCCTCCATTTTTTAGCGGCAGGCTCTAGTTGGCAGAAATTATGCTATTTTTTCTTAATAATTGTTTGAAATCATACCTTAAGCAACACCACCAGCGTCTATAAAAAATCCGTTTGTTATTAATATGCATTTATTGCTCTTTTAGTATCAACATTTTCGATTTCCTCTCAGCTTTACACCTTCATTTAAGTTTCTCCTCACTTTGGTGTTAATGTCTTTTTCATTTTACGACCAACCTTTATTTACTGTCTTGTGGCTTCGTGTGGCTATTCAAGTTGAAATATTTTATTTAATGCCAGCACATAGGCATACATCTTGTACATATTTACTCCTATATTTATGTATTGATAAGCAAATTGTACTCTTGCTTTAGCATTGCCTTTGTGTGGGTTTCCGCACGTTTACTGTAATTCGAGTCCATTTTTATTGGCAGCGGAGTAAAATAGACAAGCAGAAAGATAAAAACAAAAGTTAAACTAAAGTATCAGATATCTATCTGATCTGATCTTTGTCAACGTCAAACCAGCACTGTGTCACCAATTAGGGTCCACTATATATATACATATGTGTATGCATTCGGGTTACCGAATATCTTTTCACATATTCTACTTTATCATTAAAGGAAGGTAATACAACTTGATCTCCAAAAAGCAGAAATCATTGGCAATAGGTAGGAATCTGCATATCCTCATGTATGTTATTCCAAAATGTATAAAAGTCAGTTACCTGAAAAACTGGAAACTGTGGTCTATTGTAGCCTCCCCTATATTGTATAACATGTGGTCACCAAGGTTCAGAACAATTCCAGGAGCCTGCTGGGCATGACTGAGGTGATGTGATCCCTGTCCAAGTAGATGGAACCTGCTTCTGCAAATTGCTGGGCAATCCAGAATCAGGTGTTCTGGGGTTTCCTGTTCCATGTCACAGAATAGGCAGTTTACGGAAGAGACTATGCCCATGCTTTCTGACTGCAGTGCCCTGCATAGAGCGCGACAAGGAGGCGGAAGGTAGCTTGATTATTTCCTTAAACTTTGCGAGGTTGTAACCTTCTAAAAGCAGCTTGGCATGGTGCAATGCTATTCTCTACCCTCTCTATCCTCCATGTGGAACAGCTCCTTAAGAGTCCTAAACACTCCTCTATTAGAAGCGATTTAACCTCATACGGTGAGATCCAAGCATGTTTGAAGAACGTGTCCTATAGCTAGCGGGCAACACGCAGTTAACAAATTAGTTAAAACTGAATATTATCACGAATAACGTTAATCATAAAACATGCCAATAATCACAAAATATCTCGGTCCATATAACGAAAAGAGTCATTTCCGACTTTATAACGGATCCATTTCATACGGTATATATCCTTATAAAATTAAATAGAGTATTACTCGTACTAGAATACGTATAAGCTTTGAAGTAATAAAAATGGATGAAATTCGTATGTCTGCACCCTACCCCTAAATAACTAAATATCTAATTTTCATTTGGACGACTGACTTTGGGTCCATATCTCGAAAAATTAATAAGATACCTCGATAAAAAATAATTTCTTACCGATAGCTAAGTGAATCTTCCTGTAAATAAGTGAAATGTCTAAAACCTGGTTCGACCCAAGTAAGAGTTTTCCTGTTGGTAACTGATTCATTTATTTCCTTAAAAAATATAACAATTTTAAACTCATACCAAGGAAAATGATAAAAGTTGTAATTTCCCTTCGGTAATTAAGAGAGATTTTCTAGAGCTTCTATCATTTCCAAATAAAAGAATAAAACAGTGCAAAATAATGAAAGCAAAAAAGCGAAGTTCGATATGCAAACTGTAAAAGAAGTAAGATTACTTTTATATTAAATTAAATAATTGAAAAAATTTCAACATTATAACAATAAGTCAAGCAATATTATCTCATGCGGAGGACACTCACTACTCCTCTCGCGCAGACCACAAAGCAAATTAAGTCTCCAACCCACACGCTCGCTTCTGGTGCTACCTAATATGGTTTCACCCTCACGCTTTCAAAATAAATCCAATAAAGCGCGAATTACGTCACAAAAACACGTGATCACAGGGCCACCAGCGCCAGCGCTGAACGCTTTGCAACTTTAGCAGCTGACAAGATAGCTTCTACAGGAGTTGATATGCCGTGACGGCGGCGCTGACTGTCGCTCATAAAATATATACTCACGGCATGTCCTGCAGTGTCCTGTCAGCAGCAGTGGCGAGCAACTACCGAAAATCACGCTAATTTCGGACGAGGGAGCAGCTAGCTGTAAGCGGCGTGCTGAATGCAGAGGGGAGCGAAGAATTTTGTGCTCGCCATCGATGAGGTTTTATTGCGCTGAACATTTTTATAGTGCTACAAAAGGGCCCTGAGCTGTAGGGGAGTGGTGGAAATCTGCAGGAAGCAAGCATACCAAGGCAGGAAGTTAGCTTGGCGAGTGAGGAAGCAACGAGTGGAAGTTGAAGGAAACAAAGTCAGCGGTTGTTGGTGGTGTGCGCTGCACAGCTCAAGGTGTGGAGGGGTGTTTCGTGCAACCCACGAAGTGAGCAAAAGCAATTTAGCGCAATTGGCCACACAAGTAAGATAAATGAAAGAATATGGAGCAGTATAGCAGCGCAAAAGTGGAGTAGAGAAATAAAAAAACGACGAAGAAAAACAAAGAAATGAGAACAAAAAAGATACACAAGTGAAACCTCAATGCTAAACGGAAGCACGAAAATTGCGGCTAAAAGTTGTTGTTAACGAAATAACATAAAAACAAAAGCAAAACATGTACACTGTCGACGCCAATGAGTCTGTGCGTCAGTCGGTTGATGTTTGGAATGTTGCAAGAGAAACCTAGATAAACACGCAAGACAGACAACAACCGCTAGATAAATATTCTGAAAGGACGGCAAACAGCGCGAACGTGCCACAGACACTCGGCGCAGTGCTAATGGTGCACACATACACGTGCATCTACTATATACACCATATGTATATGTGTGTGTGCATGATCGAATATGCTTAGATAGTCATTGGGACACTGTTGCCAGTCATAAAATGCCATTAAATATCACAATAAAAGTCGCTATAAAAATGGCTGAAAATGAAATGGAGTGCTGACAGCTAATAGCCACATACGTGGGTAGCTCATTGTGTTTCTAATTTCACATATGAAAGCTTGAAATGAACGAAGCAACTCTGTTATGAGTTTTGTAAAGCTTATGCTTCTGTTTTGATCGATAATCTTGATATTATTCGACAAATGGCAGGTTCCAGGCCATTTTTTTTCGACATACTACCGATGGAGGTTAGTAATGAACTTTGACGAGGTCATTAAAAATATAAGATATAAAAACAGCATATCTCCAATATAAAATACACAGTACCTCTAGTACAGTAAAGCTTTCATACAAATTGGACATTGAAGCTTTGCAATCATAACCAGCGACCATTAAAAAGCTCTCAGGTGAAAGCTTTTGATCCAAGTATTGTGCGAAAGCTCTTTTATGAGTTTGAAATTATACATTTTTCACTATCAAAGTAATACTAATCAGGAGGAAAAGAAGCTTATACAACTGTAACCATCAAGACGTCATTATGCTAAATCAAAATTCAAAATCTTACTGAGATTATTAACTTTCATCTCTCCTACTCTCCAAATGCTCACGAAATTCTGACGCAAATACCTTGTGAAAGGCATCGCATTATATTTTTCCAATTCATTAACAGGATTTAAGCAGCGCACACGAATGAATATAAAAGTCGATTTGGCTTTCAAAGGTGTTCTCCTAACCCCCACAACAGAAAACCGCAAAACGAATTTGAATCACACAAATGCATATAACACATGTCTTTATAGCGGAAAGCACGCAATATCATTAGTTAAGTCTATAATATGTGCGAATATAATAATTCCATTTTTTTCTGTTTTTTTTTGTTGGAAAAATGAATATCGATGGAAGCTCGCACAGCTTTGTGAGGCTTAATGTAGCGTGTAGACACACATAACCTGACCTCGGTAAAGCCTACGCTATTGGCAACCAAATTATTTCCTTGTGAAACTGAGAAAAAGAAAAACACAACAAGGTACAACAATAAAAACGGTGAGTGAGATGGCAGTGAATAAAATGACGCTGCCAAATCGGGAACGAAAATATATTTGCAGCATGAAAAGTGAACAGAAAGCATCGAAAAAAATTAAATAAAATATGTAAGGCGCAAACCCATGCACGATAAAGCCATTTTCCAGCAAAAATCGTAAAAAAAAGCAAATCGTCGGCACGAAAGTGAAATAGCGAGGCTGCTTGCCGTCTGGCACAAAGCAAGAGAGTAAAAGAGTGAGTGCGCAAATTTCAAGAAACATATAAATGTATGTATGTATGTCAAAAGAGATAATACAGCTGCAAAGAGCAACAAGAAAATCGATTCTTAAAGAAAAGCAGCGTAAAGTTAAGCTGCATCATACGTGCGTGAAGCGCGCTTTTAGGCGCTTAAACTGAAAAGTACAGAAAATTCAATCAACACTCGTGTTTTAACACCTTACCAGCAATGTATGTGGATTTATTTCCTTTGAGAACTCACACCTGGGATTAATGCTAACCACGTAGGCATATTCATACAGACACATACATATGTATGTATGTAAGCGCAAAATCTCTACAACAAATGGGTATATTCCGGTTGATTATACATAGAGGATGGTTCATAAGGAGATGGAAATTTAGATGTAAAAAAATATATTATTAAAGTTGGAATGATAGCAAAACGGAAAAGCATGACTTGGCTTATACTTATAGAGTAGTATGGAGCAGAGAAATTTCAGAAGGCCAAATAATCTCAAAATTGAAGATACAGAATTAGGTTTTACCTTTCCTCTGCTTAGAAAACGGGGCTTTACCAGAATCTCATCAAAGGTCACTCTGTTTTTAATGAATACCTCAATATATTTTTTTGAAGAGCATCTTTCGGCGACGAGCCTGGGTTGGGCTAACCACGAACCAATAAGTTCCAAGTGTTCAAAAATATCGATTAAAATCTGTCCGATATCGTTCCAACAAATGAGCAGCTTCTCTGTGAGAAACAAATTTGTGCGAAATTTCAGACCAATATCTCGAAAACACAGAGGCTAGTACGCGTATATGTATATAGGTTTGCAGAGTCTCCAACGTTTACCTTTGGTTTTGCAACCATTGTGGCAAACTTAGTATACCCGGTTCAGGTTATGAAGGAAACTGTTGAGCAATTATTTACAACAATAAATGTTAAGCGCCTATTTAATTCGCAAATGTAAAGCAACATGCACCTGACCCTACATATGCGTTAGTATATCACACTTTCACTGCTCTTTTACTTAATTCTCTACTACTTCGCCTTCATTTGCTGTTACTCTTTGTTTTTGTATATTCATATCGTGAAAAAATTGCCAGAGCGACAGAAAAATGCCAGGTCACTCGAAAGCTTTTCATTCAACTCTCCAAGTCGCAGCGACAGCAGCGCCAGAGGTCACAGCAAACAGGAGCTTAAGCTTGAACCTCGGTCGGCTAAAGAGGCCGAAACAGCAGGCTTTTCGACATTATGAGCAAAGTAAAAAATACGATATTTCACGGAATTTCTTAAGGGATTTCAACGAAAATGCCGAATTCATGAGTGGCAAGTGTACAAAGAGCCGTTACTTACACGTACATGTGTGGGTAGTTACTGTATGAATGCGTGTGAATATATACAGATTTTTGCCAAATAAGTAGCGCCAATAAAAGTGTACTGCAATGTGGGTATATAGGTAAATTCAAGTCTAATATATAAATATATGTCTGCATGCTTATGTAATGCCCACTTCCTTTTTATGTGCGTGCTTATTTGGGCTTTTTTGCGTGCCGAGCTCCCTCATGAATTTTGTGGCTTAATTTTGTTTCAATAAAATATTATACGATAATGTGGGCCCAAACATCTCGCAGGAAGTGAGAAAAATTCCAAAAATATGATTATACAAAATGAAATGCCTGTACGTGACACACTCTAAACACACACACACACACACAGGCGCAGAGACAAAGTGCAAGGGAGAGAGGTCGACAAAAATAATCGGTGCTTGAAAGTGAAAAGGAAATGTAATGTTGGCGAATGGATGTGTGAATATTGGAAATAAAATGGAAATAATGAATTTATATCTTTTCATGCGATAAAATGATATATGTACATATATCTGATTTTTTACATTCTTAGTTTACTAAACTGTCTCAAGTTGATGATGTTAATTTTCTATAATAACTTACCACATACACACGATTTAAATACATAAACATCAGTATTACCATTCAAAGTAAATCTAGTACAACAGTTTGCTGACGTCACAAGAGAAAATATTTCAGAAACTTAAAAAAGGAGCTCAGGACTTGCGAAATGCAGCTTCTTTTCACCTGCTCTTACTTACTTCATCTGCATTGTGATGTCATTAATAATGTTTTAGAAGAAAAATATTTCCAGCAGATATACATACATACATATTTATGTACCGTCATATGTGAGTATAAGAATGCGCCTCCGGCATAAATGCACCAAGTGCCAGCACAAAAGTCCACTTCAACACTACTAATGGATTTTCGAGTACGGCCTTTGGCGGAAACACCTGCAAAAGGATAACAACTTCCACACACACACACTCATACAATCACACAAAGAGGAACATAAAAGCCATCTAACTTAACCTACTTTAAAATATTTTATACCATATATATGTATGTGCATATGTATTGGTGGAAACTCATTTAAGTTTTAGTGCTGCATTTCGGCCTCAAAAACGGCTAAAAACGCTTTTAACGGTAACGTGAGTGCGCCACATAAGTATTACAACCATTTAAAGGCATTTTAGAGAAAATATCGAAGGCTTTCATAAGTGAAGTATACATAGGCCGCAAAATTGCAGTAATTTATAAGAAAGCGCACATACACAGTTGCTGCTGGCGCAATGGCCGCAATGCATGCGGGAAATAACTGATAACTTGTGGGAAAATGTTGCACCATTTCACACCAGCCAACCATAAAAGCGCTACAAAGTGCGCAAATGTTGCAAAAAGTATATTTAAACAATAACAACAAAGGCGCAATAAAATGTGTGTTAAGTTGTGACTGAAGAGGGGGTTTCGCTGGGGTTTGCTTGGTAAACCGATGGTGCTTTCAAGAGTTTATGTTCGAAAATGCTGACATAAGAGCACAAACTTCACAAGCAGTTAGCTAATGAGCGTAAGATAAAGAAAAACTTTGCTTGACTCCTCAAAATCGTGCAATTTAAATAAAAAGTTTCTTTTGGGAGTTCTGAAGTGAGGAAGTTTTGGCATATAAAGTACCTTAAAAGAAAGACCGAAAGTTTAATTTAGCATAGAGGTCCTGTTTCATACCCACTTAAGTTAATGAATACAAAATATTTTCTTCTCTACAAAATCACAATCGCACCAGATTGAAGAACCCTTTGCTACAGCTGCAAGTTACCATATAAGATATGTAGCTTTATCCACATTCAATCACACCAACAATCGTAACAATAGCAACGGGCTTAAATATTTTCTCATCCATTTGCAATTGTGAGTGGTTTACATAAGGCTAACAGCGAAAACTCGTGCATTCCTGTTCGCCGTTACTGCAACTGCCGCAATCCAGATTGTTAAAAGCTGGCGTTTCGTGGTGAGAAATGCAAACATGGAATTATGCAAACACTGTTTTTTTAGACATTTGTAAATAATAACGCACGAATTATACATTTACACTTAAGCGTTGTTGCCTAATCAATTATTTAAAGTTTTTCTATGTGAGTATTGAAAAACTGGATATTCGTAAAATAGAGTTAAGCTGGCATTGTTTCCAGTTATACACTGAACAGGGTGTATAAAGTTTGCCACGAGGTTTGTAAAAACTATATATGTATGTATATACCTGAGTCGATTAAGTCATACCTGTCTGTCCGTTCGTCTGTCAGTTTGTATATACTCGAACTAATCCCTCAGTTTTTGAGATATCGCTCATTTTGCACACGTCCTTTTCTTCCCAAGAAGCCACTCATTTGTTGAAACCTCCGATATCGAACCACTATAGAATATAGCTGCCATACAAACTGAACGATCAGAATCAAGTGTTTTTATGGAGATCTTTTTCATTTAACGCAATGTCATGATATCAAGCTGGCTTCTGGCAGAGTCATTAAATTGCAGGCAGGTGACTTCTAGCGAGGGCTAACGTATTTTCTCAATCATCTCTTTATTATGTAAGCATCCTCTGAAGTAGGTGAATGGGTAATACAACGGCCATTGCTAATGAGGTACCTGGCGGTAGGTTTAAAACGCTAGGGGCAGAGACCCCCGAATTTCAAAAGTCATTATGGAAGTCAAAGAAGAAACAAAGCGGACTAGGATATCAAACCAAACGTCGGTGAGAGACGAGGCTGCTACCACCGGCGGGTCACACCTCCACTGCAACGGGAGCAGATTGCGGTGGTTATACTACTGCCAAATCAGCTTTACAGCGCACAGCTGACACAGCTCATCAAGACTCCGACTAAGAAAGCGCTAACCGCAGTAACTCATGAGGGCAAATGTCACAGGAGCGGTGGAAAATAGTGAAAATTAAGCCACTGGAACCCTAATTCTCGAGAATGGACGCCGAACCGAGCGCACCCATGCCGTCATTTGATGGAGCAAATTGGCTTAGTGGAGTCAAATTTTTTAAATGTAACGACGGGACGCTAACATGGGTGGGGGCAGTGGTTAGAACACTTCCAAACCTGTGGGAAGGAACGAAACTAGAGATGGTAGACCGCAGCCGTATCCCATCGCTGCCCAAGGCGAAGGTACATCTATTTTCTGTAAGTTAGTGATAAATGTGAAGAAGACCAATAACACGTTGAAAGGCTAAATGAAAGGTTTTTAGAATACCGTAAAATAAGAGCAGTTTCCAAGCAAAAATATATGAAAGTCAATTTATTGCCATCAAATAAGCTCGTGTTGAATTGAATTAGCAGTCCACTCCTACATAGCAGTTCTTGCCAGAAATCGTTATTTTTTCAAATAGTTGACTAACCGAGATTTATCGCGTGCTCATAACTTTCAACTGAACTCGTCATCAATCGTTTGTAATTAACGCTTGTAAATATTATTCTTAATTACTAATTTTACGCTTCTATTTCTATGCCTACCATTGATGCCTACATATGTTTCTACCAGTCAGTATAACTCATTATTGTGCGGCTACCAGACAGTAGAACTAATAACATCTTTGTACTCACACAACCTGTGGATAAGCGATGGACTGCGACGCGGTGGGAGGAGGGGCGGACAAAAATTGTTGTTGACCGCGTAAATAAACACGCGCGATGCTTAAATGTAAGCAAATAACAAGTCGAGAATTGACAGCTAGATAAACAGCTGAAAAATATACACTGTCAAACAATAGGACAAACATACAATTAGGCGTACAAATGCCACAAGCAAATATGGATGTATGCACTGGTACATAGATGGGCAGTTAGACAGATGCAAACGGCGGCATTTCGGCAGATTAGCCGACTTCATCGCAAACAAATGTATGTATGTGTGCACAGTGCTGCGACTAAATACATACAAATGTGAATATACTATATGTATATATGCTATCTATATTTGAACATATATGTTTACATATAAGTATAAATATATTGGCTACATTTTACGTGTGTCAGTTGTGCATTTTCAACCAATCGCCAGCTCGGTAGCGAGTATTTGTTGCTACTTTTGTGCCAATTGGTCGCGCGCCGGCAAAATTCAATTTTATTCATTTATTATTATGAGTAGTTGGCAATGCGGCAAGTTGCCGGCACTGCTGGCTGTGATGCTGCTGATGATAATGCTCTCGAAATGCTGCTGCTGCTGCTGTTGGTGGGCAATGATTGCCATTGCATTTTGCTTGTTTATTGCTATTGTTCTTTGGCATGCAGTTTCGGGGCAAATACAATAAATACTATACATATGGGGTGGCAGGAATAGTTTGATCTACATATGTACAAACATATATACATAAATATGTACGTTGGCATGCATTCGTCAATGTAATTATGCTCGTTTTCGGAATGTATTTGGGCGATATTGCTCAATTCAATAGAATTTGTAACGAAATATCACTACATGCAGTACCATGTACAGTTATTAAAGAAATGTTAGCCTTTAGTAATAGCGGTATATTCGATTTCAAAAATAGCATAATTGAAATGAGGAATGAAGAGCGTAGAGAAAATTGCAAAATACTCAACATATTATCAATAATGATATTAAGGGGCACAATTAGTGTGAAATTTCAAAAAAAAAAGCTATTTTTCATATTTTCATACTAAAATTTGTTATCAATAATGCAGTTATCGATATAATATCTAATCAAACATTACTAATGGATCACCTACTGAAAGCCCAATTCAACCTCAACATATACGCTTTCAATAGTCGATTCAACAAAACGAGTATTTTGTATTTTCTTTCGCCTTCGTCATAATTGCATTGAACTTCAGTCAGCTTTTGTTGACTAACAGCTGTAAACACGTTTAGCCAATAAGAAAAACATAAAATGCGACACAGAGTTGCATGAGTACAAATGTGAATGGAGTTGTTAGCAACACCCTTTTGTTTACGAAAACAAAGCAGCACAAATACTCACTGTAGACCGCTTTTATTAGCTGAAAGGCATTATCGATTGATTGAGATCTTGACACATACCTGAAAGAGAGAAGATATTTTTCAATTATTAAGTGATAATTTTTCACAGAAATTGATATACATACATATATACATTATGAAAATAATACTAATAAAATTAAAAAAGAACTCAAAGTAAATATATTTTTTATTATGTATGTATATCATGCGTTCCTAGAAAAAGCTGACATCCTTCTTTTTCCCTTTATGGAGCAAAAATCAGCGCAAACTTGGGCTAAGAAAGGTACCTCGTTAATGCAGCTGATGTTGCTCTCATGGTTAAAGTAAAATTCATAGTTACCGTTTACGAGTTAATACAAGGTAGCTAGCTAGGCTGGAAGAACCGGCCTAGCTGTCTATCTAAATAAAACATAACTAGTTTTATTTACCAGGAAGTATAAAATCCCGGATGTACCCCTTCCTCCATTGGAGAGTTCTCGGCTTCACCCTATCGTGAAGTGCTTGGGCCTTATCCTTGATAGAAACCTCACGGAAGCCGAAAGTTGAGTAGAGGGTGAGAGAAAGAAGGCATTGACTGCCTTATGTTTGTAAAAGGACTATTCTGAAGCGGTGGTGACTCTCAACAAGAGTTTTGCTTTGTGTCTCTACAATACCGTGATTAAGCCAACACTGTTCTATAGTGTATTTGCCTGGTGAAAGGCGCTCAGTAAGGCAACTCTCCGACTCCTAACGGCATCTTCTCCGCTTACATTCCTCTGACGGTTATGTGGGTGAAGCGAATCGAAGCACAATGGGAAGGTTGAGCTCTCAATCAGCTCTTGTTTCAGACTGCCAGACCACTGTGGTGTCTTTCAAGCATATGTGGTAGCTATCAAGGTGACAGCAGATGTACTTCAACGAAGTGCGGCCAATAAGAAAACCATACAGGTCTTGAGCTCGTTGTCCCATTGGCACTTACGCGGAGAGGCTAAGGATTTTGGAGGTCGTAACTTGTCTTATTTTGTCCTTTACTGTCCAGCTTTCGCCAGACTTATCTTAGTTATCATACTTTCTACTTTCAATAAATTTAGGGCAAGCTCTAGGTGCTTTGTATATAGACGACGGTCTTTTTGACCCGTAATTAACAGTTTTGGACATCACATCACGGCAAGCGTCTCTGGCAGTCCATGTGGGATCATCCGTGGTCTCACAAATATCGGTCTATTTGAACATTTTCAAAATAAAATTATGATGAATTTGGGACAGATACATGAGAATGACATTGTCTTTTTTGAGAAATTTATCATACAGAACCAGAAAGCCCACCCACCGCTGAACATGATTTCATGGTAAAAATATTGTAAGTCCGCCGCATAGAACCCGAACTTCGGAAGTAGATTTCCACGATTTTAATGAATCAATATTCTCAAGTTGTATCTATGAAATAGTAGTAGCTTTAGAAATCCGATACGATTTTCATACGAGAATTGTCCCTTTTTATTTTCGAAGAAACTTGCTTGCTAACCAGATTTAAAGCTTTAGCAAATCTAAAACAACACCAACACATGTGTTTATTTCTAACTGCAGGTTCAATGTGGTTATGCATATTATGCAATTAAACATTATTGAGCTTACTGGAAGCTCAAACACACACAACTGTACTTACGTAAGGGCATTACTCAATTACAAATGAAGCTCAGCAATTATTGATTAAAATTTGAAATGTGCTATTGGCTTAATTTGCATATAGCAAGAACAGCTGTAAGCGCACTGCGGCAAGCTGACTCACCTACGAGTCTGACAGAACGCTTGCTTACGGGCGTGTGTGCGGATGTGAGCCACATATTTAAGCATCTTACGATTCTAAACCCAAAACAAAGCAACTGCTGCAGCAATTTGGTCACTCACTGCCTGATCGAACACTGGCAGTCAATCGCACGTGGCACAAACACACATACATACTTACAATTTGCCTGACAATCGTGCCACAGTAATTCGTGTGCCATTATTCTAATTACATGCGAGCGAGCGCAAGGCGAAGGCACGAAATTGTGTCGCAATACAATAGAATCGAACTACAACTACAACACATATGAGCATATGGCACGTAGTAATACAATAAGCGCATTAAAGCAACAACAAGAATAGCGATTACTAGCGTTTGCAGCACGGCAGTCATTTAAGTTTCAAATTGAGTTGTTGCCAAAAGCTATTGGCGTCGAATTCAACCAAAGACTGAGCTATAACGACAATTGATTGTTGCATTACTAATAATAACAACAACAACAAACATAAATGCTGTTGCATACATTTTTATTTCGAACTTGCAGAAATCACACGGAAGAGGAAGAGAAAGAGGAAGGAAAAGCTATGCACACACACACACACATATGTACATACAGATAGCCAAGCATAACACACCTGAGAGTGCCATACTTTGCATGACACACTGTTAAGCTGATTAAACTGCCAAGCAAACAAAGTGCATGAGGTCGTAAGTAGCTGTTCATTCGCCGGTAAGTTTGTATAAGTGTGTATGTTTGTGTGAAAGCAGGAATTGTTGCAATTTCTCATGCAATTCATATTTGCAAGTACATACATATGTACATATGTCTGGCATGCTATTATGAGAAAATTGCATGCGATTTACTTTGTCTGTGTGTGTGTGCGAGAGAGAATGAGTTAAATGATGGTCGTAATTGCGTTGCGATTGCACAACAATTGGATTTTCGTAAGTGAGTTGTGCTTGATTAACTGACTGACCCAGTGCTTCCACGTCTCAAGTGATTGACTGACATATATTTATGGGCGATTGCATTAAAAAGTGCAACACAAGCGATAGTTTTAAGGAGAATAAGAACGTTTGCTGGTGAAAAATTATTATTAGTAAAAATATGTAAATAATAATATGAATAATTTAAGGGGTCAGTAGGATAATCTTTTTTCAGTTTTTTTTTTTGCATTTTTTGTTCCCTTATGACCTTAGAATTAATGTAGAAACCCACTTTTCTATTGGAAGGTTTCGAAAAATGCCCAAAAATAATAATACCGCTCGACGTTCGGAGGGCTCGGAGTGCACACCTCAAACTTTAAACGCTTTTTTCTCAAAACACACTTCTTTAAACTGGCCGACATGATTCCGGACGAACTACTCAACCGATTTGCATAATTTTTTTTTAAATGTTCACAAAACGCCTGGCTATCGTCCCTACTAGATACATATTTTTTTATAATTTATTGACAAAATTTATGTAAAAAAATATGGGGAAAAATTAAAAAAAAACGTTAATTACTTTTTTATTTATCAACATGTTTTCATAATTCTAGTAGGGACGATTGGGTTTTGTGTTTCAGATGATCCAAGCATGAGAAATAGTGTCAGCAAGTGAAAAAACTTATCTAATTCAGCCATTTTTCCGACAGATAACATCAAAAAGTTCCGAAAAAAATTGTTTATACACTCCACGATGTACCTCATGATATGTGAAAAAAGTTCTATTATAGAATAAAAATTTCTATGAAAAAAAATTAAATAAACGCCAGATTACTCTACTGACCCCTTAACTGAAAACTGCAACCCTGCTATTCATTAAGTTAAAGAACTACTTTTAAGCTGCTAGCTGAACTCTTTCTTTGCCTAAGTTAACCTAAACGCCGAATTTAATTTCAGGATAGGTTAGATTAAAATGGCTAATCCCTCAACTGTGAGGAGAAGATTAGATTTAAACTTTTATATACAGCCCTTTGTGACACCAAACTCAAATACTTCTGTTGTTGAATACCAGCTATCGGCAAAACGGTCGGAACCTGTCATAAATCGGCTTAGGTGATTTATTTTAATTTCCGCTAAAAGTATGAAATCAAAGATGTTTTTCCTTGATGACGAAAACGGGTCATTCGAGGTGGAGATCCACTGAAAGATCGACCCTGCTAAGAGCAAAGACTCCCTCGGTCATCTACCTCCTGCCCTGGGTCAGAAGGACCTTGCAGATGCACAGCTGCGACCAGCGCTTGATGATTTTGTCTGCGGCCCAAAAGTTCGCTAGGTTCGCTAAGGTGTGTCTATCAAGATATTTCCATCTCAATTTGCCAAAAGTTGGGCAATAGAGAAGGAAGTGACAAGATGATTCCACCTGACCTTCCTTCGTACAGCTTTGTCAATGAGAGTCCAAGTAGTTCGGCGGTTTGACCTTTTACGATTCACGGCCAGAAGGATCACGCAGTCGCACAAGTTCTGGTCGTTGATCAGCACCTGCTTAGTTTACTGGCGGTCCAAAGGAACGGCCAGACCGCAAACAGACATCGGAGAAACGTCTCTCACCAAGCGGATGAAAATGGGGAAAGGTGTCCTCTTAGCTTCGGCTTAACGATTTCCAGCGAATCTGCTGTGACTGGATACTCATACGATTCTAATATGGAAGAAGATTGAAGCTATCGCTCATGAGGTCCTTCTGTCTTTGACTAGTTTTCAGTGCAAATTAAGCGAACGCTCGGCTATCGGAGTGAATGCACAACATTGTCAGAGATTGTTAGTTTTTATGTTTCTTTGCTTATCTGGTGGGTCTATATTATTTCTTTCTTTCCTTGATTTTCGATTTAAAGATATATTGATGTCAGGTGAAAATATGAAGCAGTGACTAACACATCTCTCTCCATATCTAAAAAGATCACGCTCATTATGCACATTTACATTCAAATAACGGTTATGTAAGCTCGCTTACACGTGTAAACACTGGCAGATGCCGAAACTACTCGAATATGCACTGAAAGACATATGTTAATAACAAAATACTTGGTAAGAAATATTATATATTTACATATGTATGTACATATGTATTTACAACACTACTTAGGCACACTTATGCATGCATGCAGTGTGGCTACATAACTGAAAAGTACATATGTATGTATATGTGCAGAATTTTATGAAAATCCATTTTGCCCCAGAAGCACGAGTGAATTTTCGCCCTGCGCTCATTAATTATGAATCAGTTGAAAAGTAGATATATGCAAATTAACCGATACACATACTAACATACATATGTGTATAGGTGTATATGTGTGTTTTGCGCCTAACAACAACCACTGGGCGCCGGAAACCTAAATCAAACAACAGAAATCGACCCAAATGCTGGCGTAAGTTAGTTGAATGCGAAACTTTCTACTCAGCATTGTATCTAATAGTGTGTATGTACAAGTATGTGTTTGTGAATAGCAATAAGTATTTAAGTATAACAGTGTTTCGAGTCTATTTTAGGTTAGATTCATTAAGGTTTGCGTGTGAGGGCTCGCATGACCTCTTAGTAGGGTGTGCAATGTGATTTGTATGTGGCAATTTTTTGTCGGCCCTTTATGATTAAATGTTTCGTAAAACGTATAGTTTGGAATGCGAAATACTTGTAGACCTATCATAAATTGAAAATCAATGTCTACATAATATATTTTATTTACATGTTATAAACGTTTTCGATACACCAAACTTCTGCTCCCTAGCATCAGACGATGTCATCATTTAAATAGATGTGAGGATATATGTACATATATATATATTTATCCGGTAAGCAATGGTTAGCGATAACACGTTATTCCATAATTCATTCGAGGTTAGAAATCACCGGTATCGAAACGTAAGAACTTATAAGAACACACCTCCGACAGAGTCATAACTACGGACGAAATCTCAGTCGTTCTCAGCTTCATTAGTCCAGCTTACTCTCTTGAGAATAATTGTATCATCGATAAATACTCGTACAAAGTAATTCTATTAGCAGCGCTAAATTATAAATATCACTCTTAGAGAATTACTTTTACGAACTGCTGAGTCAACGAATAACGAGCGAAAACGAAGAAGGAAAACAAATTATAAATAATTTTCTTGCCCTAAGCGGCGCAAATCAATTTCACTTTAATTACAACAAATCTTGATGGACTTTTATTAATCGAAGGCACACGAACACACATACATGCAGATCAGCACATCAGCACATCGGCGGAGCGGCAGCCGAACAATCGTCACGGTAAAACAATTATGAAACAACAAACAACATCAAACAGCAAATCGTCAGCCAAGTTTACTTAGAAGCCTTGCCACACTTTCAGCACTGGAGAATAATGAACTCGGCAATGAGCAGCACGAGCAACAACGACTGGCAATCGCCAGCAACACTATAGGCTGGTCTAGTGTAACGGCATTTCATTTCTCATCACGAAACACATCATCATCATCATCACCATCACTGACAGCGCCGTCACCAGCGGTGAGGCCGCCCACGAGATTTTGTAATTACAATGACAGTAACGCGTTACATTAATGACGGCAACAACAACAACAACATCGGCAACAAGATGAAAGTTGCCATTTATGAAACCGAAACAAAAGCAGCAACAACAACAACAATAACAACAGCTGAATGATGAAAGTAAATGCGCATAGCCATCTTTTTCAACAACAAAAACAACAACAACAGCAAGCGATTATAAGTAGGTATGTAAGTCCAAAAGCAGCAAGCCCATACTTTTTTGCGCTCACAACGGACGGAACTTAATGAGCAGCAACACTTTTGTCCAAAGTTGAATAACTTGACTATGTAATTAAGGTCAATTCCGTTTGAAAAGGAAAAAAGCAGGCTGTGGGGATATTTGGTGTGCAGAAACACTTGACTTGTATGCACACATGGGAGTTTGTGGCATGCAAACACGCCCGAAATAGAAATCGAAAGAGCAAAGAAATAGTTCAATAGGGTTAGAAATGCTTTCGCAGTTCAAATTACTTTTCCATAGAAAATGCAAAAAAAAACTATTGAAAGCGCAGATAGTTTTTGTTGTTGTTGTGAAAAGAAATATCTTAGTTTTGGGAAAATCGCCCGAGTTCGCAGTTTTCGTTTAAGTTGTTAGGACCCCACTTGCCTGCGAATTAATATACCGATACTCAACATTTGTCCGTAACACTTCTTGTTGTTCAGAAAGGTTTTGTTTGGTCGTGGACAGCAACCGAGTGTTACTACGACTCATTGCTGAGAAGTTGTTATAATCATCTGTAGAAGTTGTTAAAAGAGATTGGCATGAACATAGCTCTCAAAGTGTCTGATCGCCCTAATGCAAAAGTAAGTTTCAACATGACATATTTCTAACCTCCAAAAAGTGTCGAATTTTCCAATTTACCCTCGAAGTGATCGATTGGTCCATATCAAGTCACAAATGATAGTTCAAGTTAGATTGTTATATGGAGTGCAAATTTATACTTATATAATTTCCATTAGTTAACTTGATAAGACTCGACTTCGAATGCTCTCTCTTCCGTTATCATTTCGAAAATATTGCAGAAGAAACCCTCAAGGCACCAATTCTGCCGGTTTTTCACCAAATGTCTATAACAACATTAATTTCACCTGACATATGTTTATAGGCAGTTGAAAATCTAACAATAACAGCAATAACGGTACTTAGACAATAGAGGCTATCTGTGGGCAGGCGGCTCCACCCGCCGTAAATTAGTTACTTTTAATGCCTCAAAATTCAAAATGAATGAAATTTAAAATTTTTGTTGTAATTTTTTTTTTTTTTCAACGCATGTTAGCGCGGGTCCAGCGTAGTAAAGTCTACAAAAGTTACACGTGAAAAGGTAGACGTATTATTCATTTTCAATGTTGCTCACTTTATTGTGCTTGTTATTGTAAAAACAATAAAAAAAACTTTGTTTTTGCGAAATTCGTCATTGTGTACAGTTTTATCACACATACACATGTATATGCAGTTGTATGTGTGTATGTAAATGTATAAAATTTGTTTCGTGCTATCATTTCGATTTATGAGTGTTATTTGTTGTTGTGTCTTTTTTAGCGCCTTCTTTTTTTCCAAGTGTCTTGCGAATTTACTGACAATATCCGACACGTTGCAGTGAAGTGTGAATAATAACGGCGGCAACCAACCACAGCAACAACATCAATATGCTCATGCAGCAACTTTGTTTAGCCACAACAACGGCAACAACAACCAAACAGTTTGATATACATATGTATATTCGTACAAGTATGACCACAGATGTGTGTGGCAGTAGCTACACCAGTAACAGTAACAGATAAAATGCAAAAGCTGTAACATATTCATAGATTTTGTTGTGCTCTCCTGCTGTGCGAATAATTTTGAATATTTTTTATTTCAACCGAGCGATGAATGGTTCGTTGCCACACTTTGTAGGTTGGAAGTGCTACATGTCACTACATGTGGTAACTATGTAAGCACTTATGTAAATATCGCCGGTGAATTTAGAGAATTATTTGAACTAGTGCACAAGCGACTAGTTTGAAACTAGTTGCAAAGTGTTGCAAAAATTACTTAAAGTTTTAAAGTAGTACATTTTATAGACTCCCTATCTCTCTTTCTTACTTTCACATATGTATGTAAACATCGCTTTTCTCTCAATCGTGTTCAAAGATCTGAGTGTTTAGAGCTTCCATAGAGAATTCCGGATAGTATTTGGCGGTTCTATATGGAAATGTGGGGAAAATATTTAAGTTATCACTTATCAGCAAACATCGTTAAGGCTACGAGTGTGATATTTCTGGCTTGAAAAGGCTTTTCATACGAATGCAACAGACTTTCCAAAGTGCCGCCAAACTAACTTATAATACTACACTATTGAGAAAGCAGCAATAAAATGTTAGAATCGTTAGATATCCATCAAAGTGTAATTTATGTAAGAGAATATTCATAGAAGTTTTTTAAAGCAGAAGTTCTTTCGGGGCCTAACTTATCGAGCAATCAGCACTATTGTAGGATTGAAAAAACTGGCAGTCAAGAGAGCAACGTCTTGTACGGTATATAGTTGAGAGGGTCATCAGCGTTTTTTGAATACTCTAGATTTGATTTATGTAAAAAATCGATTTTTGAAACCGTCACACGGGATGAGCCCCTTAAGCGGTTATTTTGGAACTCCAGTCTAATATCTTAATGGTCGCTAGTTATGTTTCCTTAAAGATATTTTCCGCATAGATACTCAACAACAACTTATACATAATTTAAAATTTTGGCCTATGTAAAACTAAACATAAAAAATTCATAATTATAAACTGATATAATTCACTAACATCAAAGATATGAACCTCACTTAAAACAGAGCGCTCATCCAGCAAGTTCAAATTTCATCCCAACATCAGCGGCTTCCCTTTTTAGCGCAGGCGGAGTATGCCTTATTGAAAGGGCTTTCATCTACAAAAATAAATATAATTATACTCAGCTGGTAACCTTGTTCTGCTGTTCTGCTTACTTCACATCATGCACTGTCGCATATGCAAGCTTTGCAGAACTTAAGTGAGTTGAAGGTAAATGGCGCTGAAATGAAATACTCTCCGTGCTCGCGCGTATAATCGCACGACGCAGATGCATTATGCGAGCACGAATAGTGGGACGATCCCACAAAAAAATTAACGCAGCTGGAGGACGCAAAGCAGGCTGAGTTTACCAGTATCACTTGCAACTAAAAATGATATTTGCTGTGTACAAATGTTTCCACGTATTTTTTGCGCAGGGATAACCTCAGCTTTTGGGAATAATTGAGTAAGAATGTTTTTTTTTTTATTTTTATTAATTTTTTGCAGAATATTTCTCACGCAAAAAATGCATATACCACTTCATATTCAATTCCTTGGAGTAAGCAAACCCGAAAGAAATATATATTTCTATATTCAGTTGAAAAAAAGCAAGTAAATATCAGAGGAATCTTATAAGGACATACCAGAGACCGACACTTTGGATAACAGCTTTGAAAAAAGGATCACTACTGCAGTGCTTAGAGAGACTTTCCGTAACTATATATTCCCGCTATCGCTTTCGTGGTTACCATTTCCACACTTTGGTGCCTGAATCGAACGAACAACTCGCATAAATGCAACACACCGGCCCATACATAGAATGATACATTGAAGGTCTCTTTAATTGAGATAATAACTTGTGACGGCAATACTATATTCCACTGGAAAACTAAAACTTTTTAGTTTATATTGTGAAAAAAATCGAAGCCAAGACCTCTAACTCACGCTTTAGCTCTCTATCTCTCCCACTCTACCTCTCTGTAGTTAGCAAGATAAAATTCCCCAACAGCATTCAACTGCACAGCCGAAAACACAAGCGAGCATAAATCTCATTTCCACGCTTTTTTTATATTATTTTGTTGCAATTTATATGCCAATTTCGCGTCACTGCAACCGACAATGCAATTTTATGTGTCTATCACTGCAACTACTGCCACGTTTATTCGCATTTACATTTCACTGTCGCATTCACGGAGTCGCGCAATTCGCTAGTTTTTAGGGTTTTCGTTCGCATCTGCATATGTGTGTGTGTATGTTGGTGTGCGGCAAGGTGCCGCTTGATATGCGCGTTGCTGCGTCGTTATCCATCTATCTTTATGTGTTGTCATCAATTTTCGCAACTGCAATTCGCATTTAGACTGCGATGCTGTAGTTGGAGAAACTACAATTTTCATGCATATTTTACTTTTAGTATGGGAAAGTCGCTGTTTCGCCATTTCTGTGATTGTGTGCGAAATAGCGATGTTGCAAGTGTAACTTTGCTCGTTTTTCTCTACTTTTCGGTTGCCTACAGAGCTGCTCATCGCTCTCGATTTTGTTACAATTGCCGGTTTTCGCGTGTGATCTGGCTTTATGCGTAAGTGACTTGTTGTTGTTGGGTTTTCTAGCCTGCTGCTCGCCTGTCTTTGTTGCTCTGTAAGTTGTATGCGTTTAGCACCTTTTATTGTTGTGGTTTCGAAGCCTTCTTGTGTCAGAAAAATGCTGGCTTTTGCTTTTATTGCTGTAAGAGCGAATAACCGGTTTTAGCACTTTTGCTATTTTGTTTCAAATATTTTTACCTATTCTGCTCATAGTGATGTTAAATTTATACGGACTTGTTTTACAACAATTTTATCACAATGTTACTACTCAAAAGAGGGCATAAATGTATATATATAGTATACATGGCGAGGTCTATACCATATATGTATACATATGTATGTATTGTATATAAGTTTAGCGAGTTATGTTCAAGATCGGTAATTTTTTCAAAGTTCAAGAAATTTACCGAGAACAAGAAAATATTTGGAAGATCATTACCCGCATATGTGCTGTATATACATATGTAAAACATTTATCCTTAAGAAATTCCTCTTCAACTCCGAAGCAACTTTCAGCTCCATAAAAAAAGGGAGAGAATAAAAAGTATATTAAAGTGGTATAATCGCTTGCGTTTATACCAGTTGCTTGTTCGTTTCGCCACTGTGCAAGCTCCAATGAATCGCACATTGCCTCTCAAATACTAAAATATCAAACATTTCTAGAGAAGTATTTTCCCGATTCAAGTGTTTCTAACACACTTACTTAGTGAGCGCAATCCAATTACTCAGAATCTTTTATTTAATAGATGCGTTTTAGAAAATGTTTCAAAAAATAAATTATTAGCTTTTATTGATATTTGTCTTTCTCTAAATTGTATATCTTTAAAATTAGTACTATTATATACACTACTTTCACTAAACTGTTTTAAACTCTAGGAATAAAATTCATTTAATTTGCCTAAAAACTTGACAACCCATAAAGCTTAGTGCATCGCGACCCAACCGAAACTATATTTCGAATATTCAAAAAGTATATAATCGAAATAAAGCATTAAACAACGCTCTGATTTCAATTAAGCCATAAATTATTTTGCCACTAAAACGACCGGTGACCACTTCTCGGAATTTGAACTTTCGCGCTAGGCAAGCTTGAGTGCCATTAAATATTGTTGTTCTCAAAACTATTTATGTGAAATATATATAATTTTTGTTGTGTTTTAAAAGACTTCACTTAGTTTTTATTCTCTATTTATATATTTGCATTTTAAGTTAACTTTTTTATGTCGCTTCAACACTGTTTCGCTACTGGAAATTAATTACGAGCTTTTGCATATGCACAGGTTTTGATAAACCTTCTCTTTTATTTGACACAAAATATTTCGGCTCGCTCTTAAATTTCAAAGCACTTCAACTTCTGCCGTATTATTGCATTTGTTGTAATTTTTCCAGCATGTAACATGCTGCCAAATCAACTGAAAACCATTTATGGTTACATTATTTGCCATTAGTGGCAATGGCCAAAGAAAAATAAATCAAAAACCGCTCAAAGTGCTCAACTCGTGGTTAACCAGCCGATTATATACTTATGAAAACATGCATGTATATACATATGTACATATAAAGTGCTGGCTATTTTCGTACTTGTAACCACTTTCAACATATTTTTGGGCAAATACACTTGAAAATTGTTATTAAATCACTTTCGCTTGGCTTTAATCTTCAAGAGTGTTATTTCACTCGCTTTTATGCGACATGTGTCTGTATAGGTATGTACATATAAATATAAATGCACTTAGAAAAAGCCTTAAAAAATCAATTAAAAAATGTTTCAATGATTTTATTATATATATTTATATACATATAAAATATTAGAGGAATTTCGGGCGAATTTAATATGATTACAACGAGAATGTGCCCCGGGAAATAGATTTGACAAATTATTAACCTCATTAAAAGTTTTCTGTACATTTAAAGAATTCTGTAATATGAGCGATTAAAGTTGTTGACTGGTTAGAGTCACCCTCTGGGGTGTTTTTTAGAACTGTGGTTTTCTAGTAGAAAGAAAATGCATAGAATTTAATGTTATGGCCAAGAAATTAGACTCTTTATAATGATAAGGGTTTGCTATTATGTTTTGAAAATGATTTAATGAAAATAACCAGCCAGCTGTGGCCGTCGAATATATTCCAGCCGGGAGGCTCAATTTTGGAGCTCACGCCACTTATCCACGGCACGAGATAATGCGATCACCACAAGTATCCTTCAATAAATTTATTGTTTCTTTGGCTGTATGGCATGTACTGCCATCTTATTAGAACAAAAGGTCGTCCATAACAACATGCTCCAAATTCAGGCACCCCTTCAACTGAAACATTATTATCAACTTAACTTTTTGATGAAATATTAAACAATCTCACTGCTCCTAGAGCACACCGAACAGTGGCTTTTTGAAGATGTAATGACGTATCAACCATGGTGAGTTTCATGCTTATAGAAAATTTTTTTGAGATAGTCGGCATCGGGTCATTCTGTTTTGGATCAATTCACCGAACTTCCGACGCTCTTAATGGTCGTTTGGCTTTAATTCTTGCACGAGCTGAATTTTGTAAGCCAGCAAACCAAGATCCTTCCGCAAAATCTTCCAGAAAGTGGTTGGGCACATCTCCAATCGTTGTGCGCTATGGCGATTGCACTTATTCTGGTATTCTATACTCCGCTCCACAGCAACAATAGCGCCTTCTGTGTATACTGTACGGCGTCTCTGAGGATGCGTATTGTTCAGTAGAGTAAACGTGGTGGGAAAGCGATCTTTGGTTGCTCGCATTGCCAACTCTGCTGGGCGGTTATATCGACCGTATATTCAACGTAGCGCGCGATGCGTACATGAATCAATGGTTTTGCTTCTAATATTATGTATTGAGACAATTTTTTTAACTCTGAACACAACTTACATAACTACAGGAAGCTCCAGAAATTGAAATACTCAAGAATACTACAAACTATAAGTATGCATATTTGTAGCATACATGTGATATATACATATTATGTCTGTATGTATATAAAACTTTAATGAAATTTAATTTATTCTACTTTGTAGAGCGGATGTCAACAGTATCGAAATAAATGCAAATATTTGTAATACAATTTGCTTTCAGCTGCTAATGACAACACTTTTGCATAAATTATTTCACTTGATTTTCATTTCTAAGCGACGAACCACTCGAGGGCGATGTTACTTATATAAGTCAGTGTAATTGCAATTGATCAAGACAAAATAAATATCTGCGGTTGTGTATGTGTATGAATGTATGTATTTGTGTAATTTACTGTCTCGTCAGTAATTTCCGGCAATAAACAACCACATAAATGGTAAATTCGGCCTGTATCCGTACACATGAACATATATGTGGATTTGTTTTCATGTTGGAATAAATGTTTGCTTAGAAAAGAGCCGTAGAAATGTTAAAATTTAATTGCAGAAATATTTGAATTATAATCATTTTATTTCAAATACAAACAACTGAAGGTTTGGATCGGAAGCTTTTGGTCATTTACCAACCTTGTAAGCTTTAGGAGTTGAGTTTTTATAAAACATTTTATTAGCAAAAAAATAGCATTTTATGAGGAATTGCTGCTACATGGCGTGGGCAAAGTTGGCTGCAATTTCTTGAATTCGCCCCAGCTAACCTTAGTACTACTAAAGAGTTAACTATCTGAATGATTTTGAGAGCGAAAGAAGCGTTTAGAAAAAATGCTCTCTGTGTTAAAAAACGTGCTCTCATCATATGTGTCTCTCGTTCGATGGCGATTTTTTCCGAAAATATACAAAACCAAAAAAATGCGTTAACTTCGGTTTCACCGAAGCTATAATACCCTTCCAAAAACAAAAGTTTTCATTCAAGAACTTGATTTTGATCGGCCAGTTTTTATGACAGCTTTATTCCATAGTAATCCGATATCGCGCGTTCCGACAAATGAGCGGCTTCTTGGGAAGGAAAGTATATGAGCAAAATCTCAGTACGATATTTCCAAAACTGAGAGACTAGTTCGCATATGTGTACATAGACGAATGGACGTACTGATAGACGTAATGCCTAAATCGATTCTGATCATCATGCTGATCGTTTATCATATATGGTATATATATGTACATTACTTTACAAGATCTCCGATGTTTCCTTTTAGGCGTTACAAATATTGTGTGAAGCTTTTGGGTATAAAAGATATATTCAGGGTATAAAAAGTTGAGGAATATGATTGTCAATCGAAATTGTCTTCAACGCATGTTCCAGAATGGAGATCCTTTACAGTAAAAAGGTCGGATGATGACGGTTTTGTGTGTCCGTTTGTCGTAATTGTGGCAGATTGGAGGCTCTAAGAGGAATATTTCCCAGTTTGCTGAAAGACTAACTCTTGTCGACTCATTACGATTGAACCGGTTCATTCCAATCGGAGCTTAATACATTGTTCGTGGGTTGTACAGCAAGGATTGCTGCTAGATTTTATAAGTAACATGAAATTAACAATAAATTTATTTTAAGCACACAGCTTACACTCGTAATTTTTTCTTCTAGCAAAGCCGATTGATTTTAATGCACTCATAAAAATTCTACACACGCTTGCAAAGCGTACACCAACACACAGCCCGACGTCCACGCGCGACCAGCTGCAACACGTTGCGGCGCCAACGCACTGCCACCACCCGGCAGCACAGCTGGCTGGCCGAGTAAATGGCAAAACCAGTTCTAAGTTGCATTTTTCACTTTCTAAGCGCATTCGCACGCAGCCAGCTAATCGGAAATCGGCAGGCCAACAACACAAACAAAAAATATGTGTTGCAAAAATAATATGGAAAAAATTCAAAAAAAATCGCATGCAAAACACACACACTTTTAATGAAAATGAATTGCGCGCAATGTAGGCGATCGGCGTGTTTTCGTTAGTGAAACAGAGAAAAAAGTGAAAAATTATCATTTCTGCGCGGCAGCATTTGCGCAAGACAAGTAAATCCTGTCAGCGTATAAGTCGAAACTATGCGGACTGTATACGGTATCGGGCAGACCGGTTTCACGGCGGCCACTGCACTGCAGCTGCTTCGTTAGAAAAATCGCCAGTTTGCCCGTGCAGTGAGCTTTAAGCCAAAAGCGGCAGCTACATAGACAACAACATGATCAACAACAACAACAAAACTATATGAATGTGAAACAAATAGCGCAAGAAGGCATTTAATACATCGCTAACATTCAGCCAATTCGTCCACAATTGTCTGCCGCATATTGCATGCCCCAAACAATTTGGTGAGCTCCGCTATTAACTCGAGGCTATTTATTGACTGCAATTGCAGCTACTTAAATTGCCAACAAGTTCACTTAAGCGTCAACGTCGTTTGATGGTGGTGTGGCATCCACAGCACACCGTACTGCTGCCACAAAAGCGCCACCACGCCATGCAAATGCCACGTACACAGTTAAAGGTACGCCTGCACTTCGACGAGGATAACAAAAATGGCAGTTGTTTGCTGTTATGCCCACATACATATCTACACATATACCTATGTAAGTACATATACATATATACAATGCGTGCATCCTGCCTCTTTGGCAGTGTTGCCACTGTGTTGCATGTACGCGTGTACATCGTTCATCAATTAGCAATTAAGTCAGCATGCGAAAGTGAAAATTTCGCAATTATACCACCAACTGTGGTCCAAGCTGCGGTCGCACAAACACTGGCAGGCTCGCCCACATGCACGGAGCCCGTACTTATGTGCGCTAGCATAGCCTGCAGGGGCGTTAGTTGTTGCCAAGTTGCAAGTGACTCGAGTGCGTTGGCGGTGCACATACTCGCGTGCTTACATACATGCACACACATGCATGATTACTTATGGTAAGTTGCCACACACCATTGTAAATTGGCTTAATGTCGCAGTGTTGGTGTTGTTGTTTTCATCCCATTTGAGACGTTGTTGTTGTGCAAAGAAAGTGAAATTGAAAAGTACGCTGTTCGGTCGATAATGTGGCAGAAAAACCCCTTGAACTGTATACAGCTGACAAGGGTTCTTCGATAAATTATCGGCAACTGCCGCAGAAAGTCTACATTTTATGAATGTTACGAGTGTCAGAGAATCTACCGAATCTGCATAGTACGCGGGTGAGTATTGACAAATTTATCATCTAAAACATGTAGGTGAATGGACAGAAAACTGCTTATCCACCTTCAGTGGTGAGTAAAAAAAACATTTATTTTTGTTATGTAACTTAAAATCAACATATGCGCCTACTTTGCTGTGTACAAGTTAAGCAGATTCTATTCTACAGACTACTTTGGTGAATTTTGACAAACGAAGTTGTCTTTAATTATTTTAAATATATTAATAATAAATGTAATGTAATATAATAAAATAATAGACATGTTAAAGCAATTGTTCCGAGACATAAGTAGAATATTAACAAATTTTCTGATCTCATGTGTATGGTGAGTATTAAAAAGTCAGCTGATTGCTGCCAATATTGAACATAATGGAATCATTTTGTCTGAAGCTTGTGTAGGATACAGAGAAAATAATACGAATTAAAGCCTGTTGAGATATAGAATGAAATGAACTCATTTATAGACCATATTTTGTATCTAAAGGCAGTGGTGAATATTCATAATAAACATGTAATTTTTGCGTCAATGTTGATTCTAGCGAATTTATTTTAAGTCTACTGTGACTATATAAAAATAAACGTAATTAAAGTCTATCTTAAGTAATATGAAGCTTATGATATATGTACATATGTATGCATACAGCGAACTCTAAATCGATATCACTGCCGTGTATGGTGAGTATATAAAAAACTCAAGATGAAAGTCCATATTTACCCAAATCTAACTTTTTATTAGTTCTAGATCAATCTCTTTCCAAATATTTCGGCAACTTTTCATTGTGCAACACTATCTCAGACGGATTTAAACGAAATCGGAAACTTCATGTCTGCCAGCGTTCACAGTTTAGTGAATTTGATCTGCGTTGATAAATATTATCTTTAGGCAGTATTTCTGTGACAAAATTGTGCGTGCAACTTAAACTTCACGCAGGTCACGGTTGATTTGCCTTCGCATAAACTTTATTTCTAAAGATCCACAGACGAAGCACATCCTTATTTATGTTTCACATTAAAGTCAATTCTCGCTTGGGCTGCCAAATTTGTTAAATTTGACATTGAGCACCTGAAATATTACGCGCTGCTCCGCTTAATTTTGGCCAATTTCGCAGAATTCCAAACTTAACCGTTGCAAAGATGCCGAGAAGTTCGTGAAAGAGGAAGTTCATAATTGATATTTAACAAACTACACATGAAGTTTTTATTGACGTGAAATGAGCTGTGTGGTTGCGGCTGGGAGATGAAGTGTGGCAAGTGCGCGAAGAATGAAGGGATATACAAGTACTATATAGACACATATATTTTAAATTATTAAAAAACACAGTGTTAATGTGCTGGCATATTTATTCTGTGGCTTACGCACTTTAGATACTCTTCCAAACAGATACATAGATACACATACAGATATATGGATGTGTTTATTTACATTTTAATGAATCCCTGCAAAGTTTAATCCTGTTTTAATACTCACATTAGGCCAGCTAAAAACTCCGCGAAAAGCACATTTAATAATAACGCTGCCAATAACCAAAAATTGCTTTTCTAAATACATATACATACATATATGTTTATGTATTGTATAGGCATGTATTTGATATTGCAACAGCGCCAATGCCATGATGTGTGCATACCTAATGGTTGCAACAGGCCAACAAAATGCAGTTATTACTCGTATGTTTTTGTTGGTTGACTGTTTTACAGCGCTGGTGGCTTTGGTGCGCCGTTTGATTGTTTAGCTGATGTGTGGCATGCCACATATTCACGATTTTGTTTACTTTAATTAACAATTTGCATAAAATTTAATCAAACCCCTTTGTTGAACGTCATAAAAAGAGGAATATGCATATATGTATATAAACATATATATACAGGTATATATGTATAAAAATGTAAGTATATATGTACAACCAATATTACGAAAATAGGTTTGGCGCAAAATGAAAAAGATTAAGTCAAACTCGTAAAAATTGATGTTATTCCATTATGATATTTTACTGGAAATCGTGCTGGTAGCAATTTCGGCGACCGGAGCTACGCAGCAGTACATTACATAGCTTAAATGAATATAATACATAGATATTTATACTCTTGCAACATGTTGCAACTGAGTATAATAGTTTTGTTCACCTAACGGGGTATATAGCTATATATACTTGTATATGAATGATAAGAAAGACGAGAAAAGTTGAAATCCGGGTAGCTGTCTGTTTGTCCGTCCGTCCGTCCACCTGTGCAAGCGATAACTTGAGTAAAAATTAAGATATCTAATAAGCCTTGGCAAAAATTTGAGAACAAGTTCGCAGATGAACGTAGTTGTACCACTGCCACGCCCACAAATAGAAAATCTATAAAGTGCCATAAATCAATAGATAAATATTCCAGAAGTATGAAATTTTACACCTGGAATCATAGAAGAGCCCTTTTTGGAGCTTGGGTGAAAAATGCTCTTCCCACATTTAAGTAAAAAGGTATTTCAGGACCTACTCGACCGATAGCGAACAAATCACTGTATAAACTGTCACCTTGACATTCCCATATTCAGGTGCGAAAACAAACAAAATCGGAGAACAGCCATGGCTACTTCCCAAGCAACCCAATTTTAAGTTCCAACCGATTCATTCACTTTCCAAAATGCGAATGCCGCCCAAATGAAAGTATCCCGATAAAACATTGGACGTCCGAAACGGGCCTAAACTATTCAAGTTACCAGATACCGAATATGTGTATCAAAGTTCCAGTAGCTAACTTTTTATCGAAAATCAAACGGTCAATCTGTGAGATATATTATAGAAAGTCTAATTATAGTATATCTATTTGTTAAAAATGGATTGCTTCGAGTCAATACTTCCCCTAGCCCCCATTTACCTAATATAAAGATTTTCGAACTTCCAGTTGACTTTATACCGCAATATATCGGCAAGTACGTGAGTGAAATTAATAATATATAAAAAAACAAAAACCTTAATGTCTAATATGGATGAAATCGAGTGAAAACTTGCCCTAAGCCCCATATAACTTACAAACCTTATTTACCTGAAACCATTTCCCTTTTTTTGATTCTCGCAAGTTGCGAGACTATGAAATGTTTGGTTCTATCCGTACTTAGCCCTTCATTACTTGTTTTAACTAGATTTTTTCTACATTTTATATATTTTTATGTAAATTTTGTCAATAGTTTCACTGAGTTTTAGTCACTTCATTTTCGTAAAATTAAATTTTTAAATTAAAATTTGAAACTGAAATGGATTGCCTTTAGGCACTTAACTTGACATGGTGCATAACAGCCAAAATAGTTTTTCTATTTACTATTTTCTTCTGTCTCGCTCTGAATGGCACAACTGATCACACATACGATGAAAAAAGTTCGGACAAATTTAATGCTTCCCGAATTAATTATAGCCCTGATTTCGTTTCTCTGCTTATAATAGTATTTAGTGCACAACAAAAATATCCCCAGAGCTTGGATGCAGAAGAACTAGAAAATATTCGTCGAAAAGGTATTACTTGTTCATGCTACGATCTATATACTCAAGAACCTTTATATGATTTTTTTAATTATAAAATACATATTTTTGAAAAACATATGTCATCTAGCAATAAAGACGTTCTCTTTTCAAGCCAATCATCAGCCTAATTGTAGGCAATAATATAAGGCAACTTAAAGGACACGTGGCATGTGTGATATAAATTTAGTTCATAGCCTATAAATAGACTGCCATTCCTGCTGAAAGCACCTTACCTTGGCATCTTCATTGTAAAAGGATGCACCTGCAGGTAGTATATGTCCCTAAATATAGGTGACGAGTTCATTTTACTGAAATAGTTAGGCAGTACAAAACGTTGCCTACATTTAGACACATTTTGTAAATTGACCAAGAATTAAAACTGTGCAGTTTTGAAATTATTCAATCAATAAATCAAATCTACTAATTCTAAAATTTAATAGATATCACTCTTTGGGCTTCGAACATCACCTTGAATATATATGAATATTCTTTCGTAAGAGTTTTTTGTTCATATTTTACCTGAAAAGATAATCATGTCGGAGGCTGCTTAGCTTTTCATCATCTCAATTCCAAATAAGAGATAATAACTGTTTCGATTTACTGAATCTTAAAAAGTAGCGAATCGATCAAACAACTGGTATAAATGAAAGCGAGCTGGTTAGTACCATATCACCGAACAACTCTGGAAATTTGGAAAATGAAATTCCATTTGGAAACATGAGTTTATCATTTCCTGTATATAATTCATTATTTAGACACATACATACACGAATATATGTATTGCACGCAAATAGCCTAAATATTTGTACTTTATTGATTTTGATAGGCTTTTACCATAAATCAGGCAAGTCATAAAGCAAATTTGTCAACCACGTTTATTGCTTTTCAATATTTACGCAGTATAGATCATGCAACAGAACGTGGCATGAGAATCCGTGAAAACTTTTCTGTCACATAAAGTTCGTTCCAAGCCAAAAATACGCCAATATGTCCTACTAAGTAGATATATATTTTGAGTTCGAATACATACATAAACACATTAACACAGGCAAATACAGTGCATATAGACATTGGCGCTGTTGGTGACACGGTGAAAACGTCATGTTGAAAATCACAATGAATTATTGCCATCAAGCTGTGTGTTGGCGCACCATTAAAAACACGCCAATAAAAGCGGTGAACGAAATTTTGGCAAAACCGAAAATTAATAATACGAAAGCAATAAAAGGAACCAAACCAAACCCAAAAATTGCAAAAAAAGAAAACACAAAAAATATACACCCCCACACATAACGCAAGGCTAGAGACAGAGCAAGCGACGGCAAAGAAGCAAAGTGAAGAGGAAGCGGAAATGTTCGCAATCGATTGGAGCGATTTGCATAAATTTCCAATAATTCTTGTGGCAATCAAAGCAATGCATTTCAAGCGTTCAATTTTTATTTGCGTAAAAGTGAATATGTGAGTTAAATGTGAGCGAGGTAAACGCTGCTTATGATGTTTGTATGTGTGTGTGAATGTGCTCAACTAGAACGGAACTAATTGCATTTTTGCCAATAAATTCCATTTTTTTTTTAATATTGAGGCACGCACATACACACACATTCCTATGTAGAACTGCATATTTGCGATTGACGCACGTACACACACCCACACACACCCACACACACACATATTTCGTTTTCGGCAGCTGTCTTAGCATTTCCCTCAATAGCTGACAATTGCTGCGCTTTTCATGCTCGTCTCGCAGCGATCGACAGCCATTCAATAAACTGCAAATTTCTTTGGCGCTTAGACCAAACAACTACAACAACAACAGCAACACAAATTTGCATAAGCAACTTTATTCTGACCAATGAGTTCGCGCGCACCTTACGGCCCCTCATCAGCGGGATTAAAAGCGTCGCAAAAATATGTAAATCAATTTCAGTTGTTTTTGTTGTTATTCTTGCCACCGCTGCTGCCAATATTTATTCGCTACTTCGTGATTTATATGAATTTGTTGCACCTCTCCATATTTGCAAAGAAATGTGGGGCGAAAGAGCGTGTAAACCGCGCAATGAGCAAAACTAAGGACGAAATTCACTCACAAGCACACACACAAATACATCCATACATCCATACATACGTACTCACAGCAGAGCACGAGTATATTTAGCTCTCGGGGTGCCACTTAAAAGTACAAGATTGGTGGCCGCAAAGGGAAATAGCATTTTGGACGCTTCATTAAGCGCGTAAAAAGCTGAAAGTTTATTTTTGAAGAACTTTTCGTGACTGCTAAAAATCTTTAAAGATAACGAAATTTGCAGAAACTTGGCTGGCTCTAATAAATTGCGGAGGTTGGAAAGAATTAATTGGCTTCGAATAATATTAAACTAATAAATTATGTATGTATGTAAAATAATTTAGAAAAATTTTTTAATTTTATTTGGTTTCAAAATTTAAAGAATTGTATCGAGGATATCTATAATATATGATATCTATAATATAATGTAAGAATTTGTTTGCCTTATACATTTTGTAATAAAAAGCGTTTTAAACAGGTGGCACCCCTGCTGAAAGCTTCCTTAAATAATATAACTTTTCAGTAATTCTTTAACTCAAGGCGGAATGAATTTTACAATGACTTCCCGATTAAGGTCTTTTCAACATTTGCTTTAATATCATAAAAAGGAGGTGGTCTAAAAAACAAAATAATATTGGGTAGTCGAAAAAGCCGAAAAAGATGTAGTTGTCCGTTTTGGAAATTTCGTTGCGAAAGATGCACCTCGCACTGGTCGACCTATCGTTGAAAAAGTCGATGAAATTATGGAAAGGAATGACCAGGACCGTCACATAGGTAGCCATGACATCGCTAAGGAACTTAACATTCAACACTAAACGGTTTTGATCCATTTTAAAATAATGAAGAATCTCGTTGTCGGGTACCACATGAATTGTCTGTAAAAAATTTAATGGACTGAATTAACATCTGTGATTTTTCTCTGAAACGAAATGAATTCAAACCATTTTTGAAGCGAATGGTAACAGAAAATGAAAAGTGGATCAAATACGACAATAGTGTGAGAAAAAGATCATGGTCCAAGCGTGGTGAAGCTCAACAAATGGTCGCAAAGCCAGAATTGACACCTCGAAATGTTATGCTGAGTGTTTGGAGGGATTAAAAAGGAATCATCCATTATAAGCTGCTCCAGCCTGGTCGAACGATTGATTCTACATTTTACTGTCAACCACTGATGAGATTGAAGCAAGCAATCGAAAAACCGGCAGAACTGATCAACAGAAAGGGTTTCGTCTTCCATCAAGACAACGTTAGACCACACACATCTCTGATGACTCGGCAAAAGCCGGGAGAGTTTGGCTGGGGAGTTTTGATGTAGTATACTCGTATAGCCCCGATCGTGCACCATCGGGCTAGCATTTGTTTCGGTCAATGCAGAACTTCCTTAATAGAATAAAGTTGGCTTTAAGAGAAGCCTGTGAAAATGACTTGTCGCAGTTTTTCGCCTATAATATAAAGTTTTGCACTGATGGAATAATTTCTCTGTATCTAAAAATGGCAAAAAGTGGTCAACCAAAATGTTGCATATTTGGTTCATTAAAGTTCATTATAATTATAAAAAGAATAAGTTGAAGTTTGATTATAAATACGAGCGGACTTTTTCGACTACCCAATATTTTGAGTCCCTTTCTCATCATCTAAGTAATTATCTGAGTCTAATCGTATGCTTCATAAAATTTTGGTTATTTATGAGTTCTGTAATAAATTTCGTTCTTCAATTACCCAGCTAAAATCATAGAAAATCCGGGTTTGCCCTAGAAATATGGAGATATTCCTAAGTATTCAACGACGTATGGGAAAACACATTAGAGTGTCTGTGTTTACTAAAAATAAACGAATACAATATGACCCAACAAGAAATATGCTTATCGCTTAAGAGATGTTTGTCAAAGGTGCTCTGGACCATACCAAAACACATGAGTACAGTGTAAGAATAGCTCAGAGATTGGCAAAATGAGTCCCTGCGTAGTGATCTTCAATATTTGTAATGCAAACATGTAGTAATTTCTCATATAAAATGCAGAGAAATAATAATAATAATAACCAAGAAACTTGCGAAAGTTTTACGTTAACCGATTTATTTTTAAATGTGTGTGTATTAACACAAAAATGCTGCGGTTATCATAAGTATATATGTACATACATACGTACGTAGGTAAGTGTTTCGATGGAGTATTTGCACAAATAAAAAGGCATATATGTATGTATATTTAGATCCACATTTGCATATACATACATACATATGTATGTATGCAGCTAAAAAGTATCGAGTAAAAATTTCGGAAAATACACTGTTTACAAAACAAGCACCGCAAAAGTTGCACTCACCGCACGAGCATGTGTCAAACGGATAAATGTTCAAATGCGAAAGGGAGCAACTATAATTTATTGTAAATATCTAGTGCACGCTGCAAGTTATGTACCACACGTATGCATCATGTTTACACAAATAAAAAAACACTTATGTGACTAGAGACATGCTGGAAATTAATATTTTGATATTGCGGTGCGGTGCATCAAATGGCACTAAGCTTCGGAAGAAATAAAAAATTTAGTTCAGTCTAATGCCAATATGTTAAAGACCATTATTTTAACTTTGCAACGGGAAAACATGAGCTCTTAATGGCTTATAGCGCTGATCAGCTGGTTAAGCCCTGAGAAATGAATATTGTTGTTATCATCATTCAGATAATACGTATGTAAGTATATTGGGTACCCTCTCTATCGGGTTCAAATTGTTAAATTTGAGAATTTCAAGTTTTCAAGGTGGACGTGCGTCTGTACAATGATATTTTTCAGGAGTATGCAACATTAATGGTATTTAATATGGCATGATCTAGAGATCAAAAGAAAGAGAATCCACTCCATAGTAGTATCATAGACGGAAAGTAAGCTTTCAGTGTCACCAGCGCAAACAGATTCCTAGACATCTACCACAAAATCTAGAAGATGAAACCCCAAAAGCTGGCCTCCTATTTCTCTCTCTTTCTCTGGGCGAAGTAAATAAAATATTAACCCACAGTTGCTTATATACAGATATACTGACAAATAGAGTTACGCACATACAAATATGTATATGTATGTACATATGGTATAGCATTATACATATATACAATATTATATGGTATATAAATATTCCGTATGGTATAAGGAGTAAAAACGGAAATGTTACCCAGAGTTACACAGCGAAAACGCTACTAATACATGCATAGCCATTATAAGCTTTAAAATGTGTATACCCTATTTGATCTTTAAATGTATGTATGTACCCTGCAGGAAAAATACTAATAATCATGAATTTAATCAGGTACAGTTCATAAAACAAGAGCGAAACAAGAGCGAACTTGTGATAGGGTTAAAGTGATTTGTCGATCTGTAAGGGTCCCTATATAAGAGTTTTTAGGTATCATAATGGACCGGCGTTCAAAGCTGTGCAAGTGAGATCCCTCTTAAGATCGAGCTCTTAACGTAACCTTACCTAACATAACCTAAACTAGCCTAACCTAAGCAAACCTTATCTAGCCTCACCTAACCTAACCATAACCAATACTAGACCGATGGTTCAAATCATGTCAAAACTTACACATTACAACAGTCTAGGATACGCTAAATTTGAAGAGTTGCGAATCGATCGTTTACTTAAATTAATTATATTGCCACAACCAACTGAGAATAGACAAAGGTATAATCGCTAGTCACTTTAAGAAAGTTACTGTCTCGTACTCGTATTAAATCGTTGCAGTTATCACATGTAAATTTGTTTGACGAGACTCCGACCTAACGAGAACTCTGTTCTAACCTAAGCAAAGGTGCAAATAAAAGACTGTGTGGGATGCGTTGAACTAGCTCGAGTTCAATGAACTTTTGTCATACAAATCTATAAATTTGTTGGTCTTTCCCTGCAGGGAAACAATTCAAATATGAATGCACTATCATATACTTACATACATAGTTCCAAGTATATTCGAACAGTGAATCTGCTGCACTTGGCATAAATATTGTCAACGGATGTTTGAGTTATGTGAAACGAAACTAGATGCTTGTGTAAATGTATGTGTGTAGTTTATCAGCCTGCAGCCTCAAATTTCCGTTATTAACGTTCAGCAAATCAATATGAAATGCATAAATATTTATATGAATTTATTGCTTCATGCTGTGCTCTCTTATTAGCTGCATATAAATATCAGTAGTTACACATATACTCAAATAGATAAAAGATATACAAAGATATACTTGTATGTAGATTGCTTATTTTTCGAAGCAATACTTCATTTGCGGTCATTTAACGCAGTAAAAATAGGCAATTATATTTATTTTAATAATTCAGGCTACAAAAGCGTAAGAATATTATTAGTCCGAATAAAAAGCCTTTAGAGGTTAGGCTATGTTACGAAAGTATTGCTAAAGAGGTCCTTGAAAAAAGAGTTATTGCTTATACATAGAACGTTCTTCGTGGGAAGGTTATATTATATGAAGTAGGCCTAGTATAAGGAAACTATTACCCAAATACTATATTGCATTATCGTTCTCAACAAATGAGAGAATACAGATGTGCACTTAAATTAAAATAATAAAACCAGAAGTGATCTCGAGGAGATCAAATATTCCTCGATGAGCTAAATGGATCATATTCAAAGATCCATGACTCGTCACCTGTGATTACGTTATTCAAAAATTAGGGGCCACTTTTACACAGGTTCAACTTTTCTTGGCATACTTCAGCTCTCCGCAATTTCTGGGCGTCCGTGAGCACTTTTGGAACCATCTTCGCGCACACCTTGCGCCTGTTCAAGTGCTCCGTAACAATGTCATGAACCACAGATATTGATAAATTTAACATCTGGGCAATTAAACGAATACTTAGTCGACGGTCACAAGTCACATTGTCAGTGTTTGTCGAAGACGCAGGTCTCCCAGCACGATCTTAATCAGCGACCTCTTCCTGGATCTCCAAAAAGGCATGGTGCCACCAAAACACACCACTTCTTGCTAAGGCAATATCTGGGTAAGCCTGCAAATCAAACGTCTCTGTTATTTAATCGCTTCCCTGTGCTGTAACGAATGCTGCATTTTCGGCTTGTACCACTGGCAGAAACACGTCGGCGAAAATGTTTGTCCTGACTCTCCAGGTGCTAGGATCGCCCTCTACCGAATCCAGTCGCTGCGCGCACGCTCCGAAGTACAGTCGCGGCGGAAGAAAATCAGTCCTTTTATTTTCCCGACAAACCCTGTATTAACACACTGCTTTGGTATTTTTACCTTCATAATCGAGTCGAAAGTCAGAAGAGCCAAAATCAAGACCTGTTTTCTTGCTTTTCTCTGGAAACATAATTGAAAATTTTAAATTTTTTATTTGAAGTAGCAAAACTCATAGTTAATGCAAACTAGCGCTCTGACGATCTGTAATGAAAAGACTCTGAAGGGATTTTTGTCACGAATCCATTCGGCCTCGGATACTTCTCCTTATCCAACATGAAATACAGTTGCACGCCAAAACTCAGAGAAGAAGTTCGGCTAAGCTTCTAAAAAAGGTATGAGCAACAAAACATAAAATCGTTGAATAATGCAACTGCCTTACGTAACTTCAGCGCAACATCATGACATACGTGACGATCGAATTGTGGCACGTTACAATTCCATGTACAACTGTAAATAGTTTGATCAACTAAGTAGTTTTCTTTGCTACGCATCGCATGTACGCAACATTTGCGGCATAAGGCCTTTTTCAGTTGCACGTAGAATGCAACATGCGGCTTCTTAACCAAGCTAAGCTGTTTGTTTTACACACACATATGTATGTATGTACATTTCATTTGGAAGTATGCTTATAATTTTCCTAGAATTTGCAATCATTTCAATTACAATGGCAATTGCCTTGCCATTTCTTGTTTGCAGCTGCAGACTTCTTCAATGCATTGCCGCTTTCTTAAATGGCAGGAAAAATATACTATCATTGCGACATTTATACATACATATGTATGCATGTCTATGAGAACACATCCATGTATATATGTATACTTATGTACATGTATGTTTATAATAACTGCTAACACCACATCAAATGCTCTGTCACCTTTTCATCGCCATATTGAGGTGCCAACCAAGGGCATATTGCTGCAATGACATTTCATTTTTCCTCATTTCTTTTGATTGCTGCATTCATTTTGTACACTTGTTTACAATTTCATTTGTCTTGCATTACGTTTTAATTCGATTCGAAAAGATGCTTGTGGGTCTGCAGCAAAATGTCTCACTAAAACGGTGAACATTAGGGTGGGCAAAAAAAAATTAATATTTTTTGCCGTTAGTACATTGAAAACTAGGTTCTTAGACATTTCTACGAAATCTAGTGCTTTCATACAAAACCTGTAAATTGAGATATTTTTTCATTTGGAAGCGAGGTCTGCATTTTTCTATCTTATATTAAGCAAATAAATAGAAAACTGTGAGGCAGAGGACCTTCCCGTTACAATTAAGAGCTCATACTTGGAGAGCTTTTTGTAGAGGAGTCAAGAACCTAGTTTTTAGTGTACCCAGCTAATAAACCTATTCGAATTTTTTGGACCCACCCTTATATAAATAGATATATGTATGTACATACATATGTACATGCAACTTTTAATTCTCATATTTTACCGTTTGTCGACTTTAACAGAACCTTTTGGAGTCAATGCGTCTGCAAGAAAAGCTTCTCAAGATTGAATAACATGTATGTATGTATGTATGTGTATGTAAAATGAAGTTTTGTTCCTGTTATTTTGGTTTATGAAATTATAAATTACCCTTTCTTGAGCCGGAATCGAAAAGTGATCAAAGACTGCTTACCTGTAAAAGAAAAAAAATTACGAGTGTGTAAATTGGACGGCATTTATATAAAAATAATTTTTAATAAATCTTAAGTAAAAACATTGCTATTAATTTACACAATTTCTTTGGAAAAATTAAAAGATACTATAACAGTTATTAACCAAATATATTTAATTTCAGAATTTATCCCAAAAGAAATAAAATTTCAGAGATAAAACTTTGAGCATTTGTGCGCTCGAGGCTAAGTGCGCCGTCTTTAAACGCGTTTTTCTCGAAACTGTATTTTTGAAATCAGTTGGGAAGATTTCTCAAAATCTACTCAAACGATCTTTATTGAAACAGATACAATTCTTAAAGACTAGGACGAAGGATTTATTATTTCGATTACAACTATTTGAAAAAAAAAATTCCCGAAATTTTCACTGAAACTTTCATTTTTTTGTAAAAATGTCTACCAAAATCCAATTTGCAGTTTTTTTCCTTCGTCCAGGTTCTAAGTTAAGGTTTTAACTATAAGGAGTATAAGGAGTTATCTTGCCAACGCGGGCGCATCTGTTTTCCGAGGAGTCATCGGAAATGGCGTCGCAATGGCCGATTTAAAATATTTTTTATTCCAAAATTTCAGAATATCTTTGTAATAGTGTATGTTTGTAACAATAAAAATTCTAATAAAATATTTAATTAAAAAAAAAATTGTTGAAAAGAGGTAAAAAAGAGGAAACCCTATTTCTGTATTCATACATATACCCATATTTTCTATTTCTGCATAATTAAATATGTTAAGTTGGTTTGAATCGTCACATTGCAGAGAGAGTCGTTCCTTAATTTTAAAGATTTCAATCTGAAATTTTGCACAAGTCTTTTTATTCCTAAGAAGCTCCTCATTTGTCAGAAACGTTAATATCGGACCACTATAGCTTAGAGCGGTCATACAAACTGAACGATAAAAATGAAGTTCTTGTATAAAAAACTTTTTTACTCGATGAGGTACCTTCACGAAGCTTAAAGCATAATTCTACCGAGTTGACAGTCCTTGGTCGAATAAAAATTCGTGTCCGTTCCGGTTACGAAGACCGTAGGCTGTGATGGGAACGGATTTTTGTCCACGCTACCGCTAAAATATCAGAAGAATTTTTTCATATTGGACCAGTATAACTTAGAGCTGACATATAAGCTGAATGATTTCAATCAGGTTCTTGTTTAGAAAATTTTTTTATTTGTGAAGCGAAATTGGGGTTTTTTTCGCTTTCGACTACTACAAACTTAGATTTGAAGGACTATCGAACAATACCTGCCTTTTAACTAATTTCACTACAAAAGTCAATATAGTTTCTTCTTGCAAATACTAAAGGTATTAAACAACTTAAAAATATTAATGATAACCTTGTTATCTTCTTCTCGCCTTCAATAATAGGCTTAATTGAAAGAATTGATATACTATATATCACTCGCATACAAGAGAGCAGTTTAAATTAAATTCTTGTTAAAGCTTATTATATTGATAAAAAATACCGCTGATTTCTTATCTTTAATTTTAATTTTTATGAGTTAGTGACAGCTGTGTCATTAATTTAGTTGGCCAGGTGTCAGGGTATCAATAAATTGTGTCTATTGTATTGTCACACGTGAACTTTTTCACGTTCCTCTGTATGTGCTCACTTATACATACATACATACATATTTACATATGTATTATTTGTTTTATACGTGCCTTAGGTAATATTGACAGTCTTGGAAAATATTCTGATGTTTGAACTTATCAGTGTGTAAACGTCTCTAGTAACATTTCTATTGACACAGTGTAAATGATTTAATCGATATTGCAGCAGTTCAACTAGACAAATTATATACTATACATACATATGTATATGAGCGTATGAAACAAGATACTATGACTAATGAAGATAGTCATTTACTATGTGCGGTCGAATTGGGTGTAAATAAAGATAAGGGAAATAGAAATAAAGTTAATAGAGATACAAATTCCAGGCCTTTTAACATTTCAACACTTAAGCAAGCAAAAAGAATTTCAGGTTTAATTATTTTAAAAAATGTGGCTTATTTCATGAAAGCTCCTAGCAATTGGACAATTTCAACATCAGACATAGGCAGACATTAAAAACTCAGCAATTTACAAAAAAATAACTGTTTTCGGAATTTAATTATTTTGCCGAAATCCACCATTGCAAAAAAAATGTGTGAATTAATATTCACTGGAATATTTAGTTCTGAAACCAAAAGTTTTAGGTCTATGGCAATCCCAGTCATACGGAAGTAAGAAACCCTCTCTTTGTAATTTCTAAGCAAGCAAATTCATTTTCTCGATCAGTTCTGCCAAAAAGTTGTTGTTCAGTCCGATTTAGGAATGTTGATGTTTCGTGCCCCTGATTTTGATTGACTGTGAGTGCTCTCTAGGCTGCATGAACGCGTGTTTGCCTTAGCTGAGTATAGACAACAGAATCATTGCCTCTTTCAGGTCACTGAGACATTCTTTTCATGCCAAATTCGATAATCGCTTTAAAAAACGGTTTACTTATTACACAGTGAAAGTTTTCTACAAGAAATCAACTATAATAATTCTGTACTTATCGCTAACTCTCAACTCAAATAAATCCGGAAATCTCCATGCAGCCACTAGTACTAGGTATGCATACCATAAAAATAAAGAAACCGAGCAAGAAAATTAAAAATTATTTTTAAAATAACGCATTTTTCTAGTAAACAGCTACACACATCCGCTTTCGTAGCAGCTTCGTAAAACCACTTCAGCATAAAATTCATGCAAATTATATATTTTCTATCGATCTGTTATAATTCATTTTTGGCACGAAACCAACAACGTGAAGTCCTAAGACAGCACGTGAAATGAATGAAATGAATTCTCTAAGAACTAGGTGAATGCTTTTGATAAAGAGTGAAACAACAACTAGTACTCTACAATCTATAAGTATACATTACACAACAACAATCACCTTGAAACAACAAACGGCCAATCAGCGGAGGTTTATATGGCATAAATAAACATTTTATTAGAACAAGTGCGAATTACGCCGGCGGCCATTTAGTGTAGAAACGTATAAAAATGCACATATGTACATATGTGTTCGAACTCGTGCTCTATAAATAAAAATTCACACCAAACAACAACATTCATAAATGAAAATAAAAAATATATCAGGAATAGTTAGAGCACTTCCAGTAGTTAGACACAATTTTTTATAAAATGCAATGAATTTAAAATATATATGTATTTTCATTTACATTAATATTTCTTAACATATATTTAAATTATTGAAATTTTAAAATTTTTTCAATATTTCTTTTTCCATTTCCAATGGCGCAAATAATTTGTTGACGAGTGTAAATCTGATTTTTTCCCGCGCAAGCCATACAAGTGGCACTGAAACTTATTTGTGCTGCTATTAGTCGGAAACAGTGCGGAGTAAAATTGAGAAAATTTAAATAAACAAAATGCGGAATATTATGGGCTTGGGCGTCTCAGCATACGCCATTTTTAATAATAAATATAAACACGCAGTATTTACGTAAATATGTATATCGAAATATACATAGCCGATACATACGAGTGTGTATGTAATTTTTTAATTTTTTTTGTGAACACGCAACATCAAGAAAGTTGATCAATAACTATAAGATGCGCTCCGAACAGCTCGCCATACCTCTTTTCGGACTAAAAGTTCTTTATTGTTGCAACCTTCTGACAATGTGCCAAAATAATGCCACGACTCTAATTACTCAAGGCAAGAAACAAAGAGAAGTTTGGCAAATGCTGGTCATTTAATGGAACTTAAACAAAACCAATAACAAGAAAAAACGTTAACTTCGGTTGCACCGAAGCTTTGTAACCCCTCACAAGTTCGGTTCATCTAACTGTGGTATGTATTACCTAAACCTAATCGAGATAGATATCTTTGAATATAAAAAGTACGTCCCACGTTGTTTGTCCGCGAGGGACTCCTAAACTGCTGAACCGATTTTAGCAAAATTTAGCACACTGTGTCCAGTTCGAATCAACTTAGAAGATAGAATAGTTAAAACAATTCACAAATAAGGACTACAGTGAAAGCTTTATAAAATGGACGCTCTATCAAGCGGGCAACTCTATTAACTGCACAGAAACGCTGGTAACCAGACATTGACAAAGCAGCCTTAAAATAGTTATTTTTTCCAATGAAATTTATTTGTATGAACATATTCAAAATTAAACCTCAAGTACAATCCCATGGATTCTTATACCGACAAAAACGTTTTCGCCTTTATGAATAGTTTATTATATGAATAATAGTATATAGTATATATCCGGCCACGCGGGATCCTCTAATAATGTATATAGTACTACTGCGATCAAATTGAAAGGTGAATTTTGTCCATGTCATCTCCTTCAAAGTAATTCCCTCCCGCTGCAATGCACTTATGTCGACGAATTTTCCAGTCACCATAGCACTTGGAAGAATCCTCCACCGTGATGGCCATCAGAGCCTTCTTCGATGCAGCTTTTACATCCTCAATTGAGTTAAAACGGTGTCCTCGGAGTGGTCATGTGAATTTGCTGAATAGCCAGAAGTTACAAGAAGGTAAATCAGGCGAATGAGAAGGTTGCGGCACGATATTAGTTGAAAACACTCGACACCAACAAAGCTATATCAGCCAAATTTACACAGCACACATTTTTTAACTCTTCTTACGATATTCTGAAAATCGGAAATCGAATAATAACGCTGTCCCCTCTCTATATACGAGTAAAGACTACTAAAAGTACGAAAAAGCAATAACTAAATGCCTTAGAGATTTTACACTTGAGAAGGTAGAAAAAGATCGTAGGAACCAAAGTCAAATTTGGACGACGGGCGTATCATCGCCCATATTTAGGTACAAAACCATATCTCGCTACCTCATCGACCGATAAGAACCAAATGTGGTGCTCCAAATCAAACATAAATTGTTCAAGCTCATTTGGCTTTATGTTAAATTAATTTTACGGTCGGAAGCCAAAGACAGTTTATTAAATGTCCAAAACATGACAAATTTGTTAAATAACAACTCAAAACTAAGCCACATTAAGTGCTAACAGTTGTTTTTAAAATATTTTTAATATTTTACTAGACCATTCATACAATCTTTACAGTCTTAATGTTAGATATCGATTTCAATACTTAAAAATAGCTATGTGCGGGCATTCTTCAAAGCGAGTACCGGTATCGCGGGAAACAGTTGATTGGTGATTGAAAAGCACAAATGACAACGTTGACAACTGACAACTGTTTGACGGCTGGTTATGTATGTTGATAGGGTGCGGCATGGGTAAACAGAAAAGTTTGCGAAATACTAAAGCTGTGACAGCTAAAGAGCACACAAAATCAATATCACTATTGGTGATATGTTGAAAGTGATATACTTTTAGTCTGAGTGCACAAGCAGACAAATAATTATTCATTTAATTGCAACTTTTTTTTGGAATAACCGTTACAAAATATGTTATATAGTGCAGTCTGTGTCAAAATTAAAAATCCAAGCAATATTTTTTAACACGTTTTACTGCAATAAATTTACTATTATTAATTACGTGATAATTTCCTTCCATATTTATCTCATTGTGAGCACGAAATGGGAAAATAAAAAATGCATGCCTGCACCTTTTTTATTAAGTGAACATTTTCCTATGGTATAATTACACTAATCAACAAATCTGAAGGAAAAATTCGCGACTGATGTGCTAAGAGCTCTGTGGGGTACTTGAGGTGTCTTCATTACGAAGTTGAGTTAGTTTGTCATTATAGTGAATGTTGGTGGTTTGACCCCTACACCCCTTGACTACAGTACAAAAAATCGATTTTAGTAACCAAAAATAGCAAAAAACAGCCTTTAACATCACAGTCGGAAAATGCCTGTGAACTAGTATTATTTAATAAACACAACGCTTAATCATATGCCTGCCCACACCACAATTTATCGGCGATTTCCCCCACGTCAATGGCAAAATAAGCACACTTTGGCATATTAATGCGCGTGTTATGCAATAAAATAATTTCTATTCATTGCGATTTAATGCAAATAATTTCGCATTTATCACACACACTCAGCCACGCACACACACACACACATCTACGTTTGTATATGTAGGTATGTTTCCCACAAACGTCAAGACGCGCCCAGCCCAATGCCTTGCAGTTGCAATGCGAACGGAATTAATAAAATTCGCGGTAATGCTTTAGAATAAAATGTGTAATGATTACTAAGTCTAAGATCTACATAAGTACTTTATGCGCGTATAAGCTATTTCTAGCAGAAATTATACTATTTTAAATCATTGCCTGTAAAACGGAAACTGGCCGCACAAACGAAATTAGTTAAATGCACAAAATGAGTATTTTTGTGGCCAAAAATAACAACAACAACAATGAAATAAATTTGATGTGCATTTGCCGCGGCATCCACTTGCGGTTGCTGAGCTGTCTATTTTTAGCGATGCCAAAATTAGCTAATTATTAAATTGAGTGTGTAGCATGCTAATGATTTATTGCACCCGAATGACTCGACAAATTGTACGCTATAGAGGAAGTAATACAGCACTTCTTTGATTTATTCAATAAATTTTGATTTTTTATAGCAAAATATTTTATGGCAAAATTATTAGCCTAAAAATATAAAAAATATTATTTTTATAGTAAAAATATTAGTCTTTCATATTTTTAGATATTTTACTTCAAATATATAATTACTAGAAAACGGATAATAATTTATTTTTTAGATTATTTAGATATACTACATATTTTATATGATTTTGATTATTATTATACTGCACACTGTATTTCATAGATCATGTCATTAACCAGTAAATATATAAATCTATGTAGATATTGGGGGGCAATACATTATAGCACAGTTTTTATGGCAAAGGCAATAACTCGAAATACCAAAAAAAGAAGGTGAGTAAAACATCAAAATAATATTTAAAATACTTTGCATTTGAAACACATTTTTCGTTATTGATCAATTAAAAAACCTTAAAAAATATACCATAATTATTGCTATAAAATAATAATAATTTTAGAAATAGTTTATATTTAGAAGAATTGTAGCAATTACTTATTTAAATATATAAAACAATATATAACCAAACAATATTTCTGTGCAATATCCATCATGAGCAAATATATCAGCATTTTATGGCATATTTTATATTTGCACTTATTACAGCCTAAAAAATAATATTTAATATATTAGACCACTGTAAATATTTAGACAATTGGACTGACAATCCAGAAAAGAAACAAATAATAGAATGCTATTTTTATAGGAAAAATTGTACAAAATTATAGCACATTAATAATAATATAATTAGATTTTATTTTATAAAAATATTTTATGGCATACCAATTTTTCAATACACAAAAGAAAAAATTATAGCACACAATTTGTATAGCAAAAGAGGAACTTCCACTACACGCAATTATGAAAACTGTTAAGTAAATGTTTTGATTCAATTTTAAAATTAAGAAATTATAGCACACAATTTTTATAGCAAAACAGGTACTTCCACTAACTTGAGTAACTTTTTTAGTTTAATTTTGAAATTGAAAAATTTCTCTGGCATCAAATTATAAGACAATTTTTTCCATAGTTCCAGTTATTATAACATTTTATAGCATTGAAAATATGTAAAATTTTATAATTATATATTATACTCGTATTCACCCAATATATTTATAGTCCAATAATATATATTTATAAATATATTGCATAACAAGGGTTGCCAACGCAGAAAATATATAATTATTTTAGCGCACGATTTTACAGCACATCCCTTTTGGATGCCTTTAAAAATAATTTTTATACATTTTATTAAAGCACTGATTTTATTGTAAAATGTTTATAAAAAAGTTTAGTAAAAATCTTCGACTTAAGGAGTCACGTTCTTGAACTCCCCCTCAGTGTGGTTAACGCTTTACAGTCAATGAAAAAATGTATGATTGTCAACATATTTTCAGATGTGAATTATGTTGTAATTACCCACGTACATCGACACATAAGAATGTGGAATACGAATAGCTAACCGCAAATCGATATAATAATGTTACGGCATGCAGAACAGAAAAGCCGAATCAATCATTTCAATACAAATATATGGACGTGTGTAAGTGTTGTAAGAAAGCCACAAACCACTAATGAAACGTAGATGCTCTCAATTTAAGGATGGCACAGTTGCTCATCACCCAAACACATGTCGCCACAGCATAATGTGATTTTAAAGGCGAAGGTTTAAATTTTCAGATCTTTACGATTTTATGAATTTTCGGAATTTCATTATTCTTCTATAGATTTGAGTCTATCAAAATGATGAAACAGCAAAAAAGCAGAGAAGTAAGTTATTTATTATAAGCACACTTATGTTGCTAATAATGATTACAAAGTATTAGAAATCATAATGTAAAAGTAATGGTAGTTCTGTATCTCTTAGAATTTACTGTTCTGCTTTATTCTAGTGGTATGGTTGCGACAAGTTCAGTTTTTCCAAAAAGGAAAGAAAAACACAGACAACTATTTGTTGGATTCGGCTCAGCTTGAAATACCCATATAATAGACTGCAATATTCAATATACATATACTGACCTCACTAATGCTCAACCTCACGTTAGATCACATGACAACAACTGATTTTGGGCGACCTTCTCGAAATTTGTGTATTATACGACCTCGATTGAATTTACTATACCATCGATATATGTATGTACATATGTACACTGGTCCTTCATTCAGATTCATCGACAAAAATTGAATTAAGTTCATCGATGCGCTGTCGAGGAGTTAATTCATTGTTTGCCCGAGATGAATATTTTAAGTTACTGTAAACAACACAAATAGCGCTCGTATGTCGAAACGTTCTGAGTATGTGTAACGTTAAAAATGTCGAACTTTACGATAAAATTGTAAGTTTTCAGATTGCAACGGCAGGTTTGCCAGATTGTGAAATATTAACGCAATCTACGTATAAAGTTTTAAAAGTTTACTATTCTATAAGATAATAAATATTTTTTCAGGTTTGTAGCAAATTAAACTAATTGTAACACGATTTTTTACTCATACATGCATACATATGTGCATTTGTATATTGCTGTAATGGCAATACCTCTCCTAACTAGGTATATAGTGGGACACATAAAGCCGTCAAACCACAAACCACGAACATTCAGCGAGTACTTTTCAGTACGCCTTTAATAATGCAATTTTATTTTTCTATAAATTCTGAAGTATCGTGAAATTGAATTGCGACCATAACTATAGCATACATTCCATTTGATGCCATTTAATTAATGCCAAGTATAATTGCGATACAATATTGCATACATTTATCTATGTACATACATGTGTGTATATACCAGCCTGCAAGCCAACGAGTGCAGCTAGTTGAGGCACAATAGCGAATATGCTTGTAAATGCATGAACAATTTAACAATAACTGAATGATAGAATAAATAGGCGACTTCAATTCAATACATATATAAATATACAACATAAATATGCACAATTGTACATACATGTACATATAGGTCTTTGAAATAATGGCTCGAGCTTTTAAATTACCACGCATATGGGCAAGTGTTGGTAAACCGCACAACAAACAATGACAATCAACAACAATAATCATGACGTACGGCGCTCATAGGTGAGCAAACTAGTGTTGTAGATGCTTACAGTCACTACTCACATACAGACATTTATTCATGTCAATATAAAAATGTTGAACTTAGACACATATACATATAGGTATACGCATATTTGTGGTGAGCGCTCCATTTATGATTATCTCTCGAGATCTAGCTTTGTGACTTGGCATGAATTTCACAGATTTACCTCCAGGCATCATACTTTGAACTGTCAATTCACAGCGTTTTGATTGACGCTAATGTCAAGTGCATTCATGGAAATACAAATAATCCATATTTATGTATGCATGTATGTGTTTACTCATGTGTATAGCGAAGTATTTAAACCTTTAGGGTCTACGGATTCAAAAATATGAATTTTAATAACTTTTATTACTCTTCATTTACTTTTACTAAAAAATTTATGGCACTTCATATACATATAAGCTAAAGTATATCTAGTTATATATAAATCACCGTATATACATATGTATGTATGTATAAAGTCTTTTAACTCTCCACTCATAGTAAAAATTCAAATTGAATTGTGTAAATGCTAACAATTGAAATATGACGCCAGTCCCCACTGATTTACAATATATGTACATATGTATATGTATATAATCTTATGTACAATATAAAACCGCAATTGTCATATTACATAAGCTCTAACTTTCATACGCGGTGTTGAGCAATGTTTTACGACAATTCTAGAGTTTTCAGTGAACTCAAAGAGGTGGTGAGTGGGTTAAGTTTGTGGTTTCAAAGGTTCCAGTGACAGCTGACAGACATTCTCTGTTACAATACAGCTGCAGACCTAACTGTCAAATAATTTGACACAATATGAAAGCACTGACCAGTTTTGGCGTTGCATTTTCATTTGATTTACACAATATTAGTTGGTCAATTAATTACGTATGTATAAAACAGGGTGGTTCATATGCCTAATCGAGTTTTTAATTATGTGTCGTAAAAAATATAGATTATGATGGCAGTATTAGAACGCAAGCAACACTCGATTTCATTTTTCTTCGAAAATATTTCAATTCTCACAATCTTATAACCGAAATTTACGAACGTGTATCGGGTTGACCTTTGGCGTTACTCCATGCCTCAAAAATCATGCCACAATCGAGCTTTTGCAGACCAAAGTTGGCAAAAGCCTCATCAAACGCCTCGGTATTGCTTGCTTTCAAATACAGAAATATGATACTTAAATGATGAATTCTATGTGGAGTCGTAAAGGTTCGATGTGGTATAAAAAAAACATTAAGAAGCCAGAACCTCAACGATATACATACATAGTATGTATGTAAACTGATCAGGTTACTCGTGGAATAGAACTAGAAAAAATATCATAGAACAAAAGTTAAGCTGCCAGAGCACTTGTCTAATCAATCACGACTTCCGCAGAGATTTTTTCATTTATGCAAGGTGCGTTTCAAAGTAAACAGGACTTTAAAAAAAAAATAGAACAAATGGTTTTTTCGGCGAAATAAATTTATTATATTCAAAATAGTCTCCTTCGACTTCAATACAGCTTTTTGTACGGTCCAAAATCATGTCGACGAGCGTTTTAGCTCGTTGGCCGGTATGGTCGCCAGTATGCCAGTGCAAGCCTTTTGAATGGCTTTTACGTCTGCTTTCATGGGCACATGCATTTTTCCGAAAAGGACGAAGTCACAAGGTGCCATATCAGGTGAATACTGGGAGTGGTTAATGGTTAAAATGTGATTTTTGGTCAAATAATCGGTCATAATGATGTCCTTCGAATGTTGAATTCTAAGCAATTTTTGATCGTCAGTCAATTTGTGCGAACAAACCGTGCACTTACATTTCGGTCATTTTCATGAATTTCAATGATCATTTCGGCTGATTTTTGATGAATTCTACTACGATGGATAGGCAATCATCGCCATAAACTTGTTTCATCAATTGAAATATTTCGGTAAAAGTTTTACCAATTTTAAAGCTCATTTTCGCACTGATAACACAAACATACTGACACGCAATAACTTCACTTTCAATCAATAAAATGCCATGAAATTCTCACTGTACAATCGATAATGATAGCAGATTCTAGCGCATCAGTCAACATAAACATAGATGGCGCCACCAGGGGACGCTAGACTCAAAAAGTTTACTTGTTTACTTTGGAGTGAACCTTGTAAATTTTTCGAGATATTTAGTACTCTGAATCATGAGCTGTGAACGTGGTTACACCTTCCATTCTTTTTTCAGGGTTCAATACAGCAAAGCGTCCTTTCTTTATTAGAAATATTACTATTTCTAAGCAGAAAAGAAATATAGTATAAGAATTGTCGTTTGGACATATTTTTAGAATTTCGAAAAGAAACAGCAGTATGGACCACCCTAAATACCACACGTACTATATAAGCATATTTTACCAGATTGCGTGCGTATTGTTTTGCCATTAATTTCGTTTCACAAATATAGGTATGTGGAGTTTTATATAACTGCATGCAAACGCATATTCATATGTATATATATAAGAATATATGTTTGTGTTCATAAAGCAATGTTTATTAGCAAATAGGTGCTCTACTGCCAGCTGCACAATACTTGATGTAGGTATGTAAGCGCGTGTATACTACGGAAATTCGAAAACAATAACAGAACTCTAGACCTCATATAAAAATTTTGCATCCACAACAAATCAAATGGAAGAAAATGATATCAATAAAATTCGCTGAAATAAAATCATATTGCAAAAGCTGGCTGAAGTCTAAGTGGCGCAGCAATGAATAGTCGAGACGACAGACGAAAGCATTTTTATTTGTATATACATATGTATATGTATATACAGACATACGTACCTATCAGTATATGTACCAGTGAGTACAAGTATGTTTGTGAGTGTTTGTGTATATCTTATCTAAAATTTTCAGCTGTTAACGGTAATTGATTTTTCATTTGAAGGCAGAAGTATAATTAACGAATATTGAGTATTGAGGAACGATAGATTTGATAAGACCGCTTCTTCAATTAAAAGAATACTGGCACGTTAGACAATTTCAGCGCAGTTCGTCAAACCGACACCGACACCAAATTAAAGAGGCTTCAAGCTTCGGGATTTCTGACTCACAAAGTTTTGCTTGTTTATGCGTGGAGAAAATAAAAATGAAAAAACTTTGAAAGCATCCCGAAAATGTCGGGATCCCGAAATTATAATTTTGAAACCCCGAAATTTCGGCACCAAATTAAAGAGGCGTCAAGCTTCAGGATTTCTGGTTCACAAAGTTTTATTTATCTTTGTATGAAAAATTATACAAACAAAAACAAATTCCACGCATCCCGAAAATATCGGGATCCCGAAATTATAATTTTAAAACCCCGAAATTTCGGGATTCAAAAAACTAATCGGGATTAAAAACAAAAAACAACACAAAAATGCAAAAATGCAAAAGGTGTATAATAAAAAACAGCATAATTCAAAACAAATGAAAACCTTACATTGACAACCAGTCTGCAACCGGCGTGAAGAATGGAGGTGGGTGACAAAAAGTGTAGACAACAAATATGTCATAAAAAACTCTGCATAGCGCACCGGATGTAAATTCTGCGTCAGCTTATAGGCGGCGATGTCAGTGTAACACGCGATCATGGCTTCACGCTTTTTGTAGGCAGCAAGGCAGCAGAACTAGCAAAGCTTATAACACAAAGAAGCGATTGTGTGAGTAGAAGTAGAATTTGCAAAAGGCTTTACATAGCGTTAGGTAAGGGCGGAGGGTATAGCTGCACGTATACGCATATGTATGCAAATGAAACGCTTTAAAGAATTGTGATATGACTGCTTCACCACAGACTTAGTTTCATACATATTTGAATGCATACAAATCAAGCTATAAGTACTGTGAGCAAAAAATAGCAAGACTTTGTTCATAATTTTAAAATTCTTAATTTATTCTTAAAAAATCTATGTCGCCCTCAAAGTAATCCTCTTTGGCCACAATACACTAATGTCAACGTTTTTTCGAATCCTCGAAACAGTTGTTAAAGTGCATTTTTGGAATAACCTTCAATACGGGTAGCGATTCACGTTTAATGTCTTCAAATGACTCAAAACGGTTTCCCCGTAGCAGTCGTTTGAGTTTGCCGAATAGCCAGAAATCACACGGAGCTAAATCAGGCGGATACGGTGGTTGCGGCACGATATTGATTGAAAGTTCTGCGAAAAACTCACGAAGAAGCAATGCAGTATGCGATGGTGCAAAATCGTGGTGCAGAAGTCAAGAATTGTGGGCTAATATATATATCCGGCCTATTTTTACATAGCTTCGTGCAAACGACGCGTAGTATTTTTTGTTGAAAGTGTGGCCGGTCGAAAGGAATTCGGAGTTCACTACACCTCGAAAATCGAAGCAAACTATCAACATAACCTTGATTTTTGACCTGATTTGATGTGATTTTTTCGTCTCCGGCTCACCTTTGCCACGATATTCGACCGATTGATCATCTGTTTTCGGGTCATAAGCATAGATCCAAGACTCATCACCAGTAATAATACGATTCATGACCTCCTGGTAGTTGGAAAGCATTGTTTCACAAACATTGACTCGACGATGGTTTTTAAAAAAATTTTGTGATTTTGAAACCAATCGTGCTTTCACTTCTCTTAGGCCAAAATGATCTTTCAAAAAGGTTTTCAGTGATCCTTCCGATATTCCATAGAAGCCAGTAAGATCTCTGACTGTTAATCGTTGGTTCTCAAGCATCAATCACTTCTTTGTTGAATAATTTCACTCATGTAAAAATCGCCGAATTCTCTTTATGTACTTTATGTACTTCAGAAAGGCAAGCGTATACTAAACACTAACGATTATTTTGGTGTGACAGTTGGCACAGATGTCACTGATAGTCATACCAATCTAGAAAAAAACATTTCGACGAATGGGTTTTCGCGCGAAATTTCAATTAAAAGATCTAACTATTTTCTGCTCGCAGTAGTAAGTTTAGTCGTTTTTTATGTACTATGGATTGTTTTATTATTCACATGAATTTCATATTACATATGTACATACCCATGTACCCGTTGGCTTGTATGTATTTATATTTATTATTCTAATTCCTAAGCACTTTGAAATATAAAAATTGTACTGTATCCATAGAAATACACACTACATATGCACATATGTATATGTATGTATTATTATTGTAATGTAATGTTCATATTTCATTATTATTATTATTATATCGTTCAATTGACTAAAACCTAATGAATCAGAATTGCAAATAATTACATATGTATAAAGAACAGCAACAGCAGAATTTACTCACGATCACGCGTCAATATATGTATTAGAAGGCAATGACTCTATTGAAGCTTAGTGAGCATATCGAAGAGAGGAGAGTAAACCACAGATATTTGCTGTGTACATGGAAATTTATTTTATAGAGATTTGATTATCATTTGCCTAATTTTTCTTGGTGTTTTTTTCGGATAATTTCCAACCGAGTTATGGTGAACACCGCAAATAGTTTTTTTTGAAGAGGTTCTGGAGGAAGCTCTGTTATCGGCTTATAACTACAAAATTTTTCAAATTTGATCGAAATAAAAATATGTGTTTAATATCTTAAGTCAAAGAAAACAAAAAAAATGTTCTACACAAAAAAATGTTGAATGTAAATTTTGGGCGGAATGACCCATACATAATTATATAATTCTACATACATATTTATATACGAGTATAAGAATATTGTATTTTATTTTTAGTTTTTGTAGGACTTTCACCCATATCCCTTTCGATAACCACTTTTTTACAGCATTTTTCTGAACCCATATTTTATTGGCCTTGTGTGTTCCACCTCACGACCCTTGCATGTGTCCTTTTTACTTTCATCAAACAGGAATTTGAGCTCACGCCACCAGCAATCAATAAACAATGTCAAGTCAACTCTTTAGGCTTTATTTTGCACTTTTATTACTTTTACAGTTTTGATGCCGAAAATCTCGGGGCCTGTGGAAAAATCTTGCAAGTGTAAATGATTGATTTGACAGCGAATTGACAGTGTTGTTTAACATTCGAAAAGTTTGCTTCTGAATGAAATTTAAGTGTAACACCTTCAAGTGCTTCAAGTTAAGGTTGAGCGACTTTAAGCCTTTCCACACAAAAGTAGAAGAAGAAGAACCTACAACAGTATAGTAGAAGAAATTCTTAAAAGGTTTTGAGGCACAAAGGAGGTAGAGGTCACATGTATTGTATAAGATTAGAAGGAAATGTAATGATGGCTTTAGTTGACTGAATTACGCCTGATTTGATATAAAAGCTCAACAATTTCTTTAAATGGCTTTTATTTTTGCCCAAAAAGAACAGTTACATTTAATGTTAATTCTTCAAAATAAGAAAGAATACCGCGAAAGTCTGAAAAAGCAAAAGGAACCCAGAAATTTTACAGACCTTACAGTTTATTTAGAGTTTCTCGAATTCTAAAAAGTAACTGTACAATTATGTTAGTGTTCAAGAATACTTTTGTTTCAATACTTTTATATATTTAGTAGAATCAATTAATGATAAGAAATCTGCAATCTGCAAAAATAAAAATAACTATAATCTCTTCTTCTTTTGAGTTCAGCCCCCAAAAGCGTTTGCAGAAATATCCCACAATTATTGAAGTCAAAAGAATGTGGAGTATATTCACATACTTTTATGTATGTATATTTAAATCCATGTATACATATATATATATTTCTTTGTTATTATGGTATATATGTATGTGTATGAATGAATATACGTAGTTAAGTACAAAATAAGGCATAGCTAAGTCGGTAAAAGCTTAAATTAAACACACACACATGCAATACATAGGTATGTATGTATGTTTATGCATTCACCAAGGCATGTTAAGAGTATTGTCAAAGCTTATACCTGCATACATACATTGTAAAGTAAGTCTAACAAGCCAAGAAATTGAGTAACCGAGCTACCGGATTCTTAGCTTCATATATACATACATACACGTAGTATATAGCTGTATGGTATATAAAATGGTATATAGACTGGTGTATAAAAGTAATTCGCTTCTTAAGCGAGCACGAAAAATGGTACTTGGCATTATTACCGTTGCAAATAGCCATAAATAGGCAACATAGATACAAGCAAATATACATACAAACATAATGACATATAAGGCAAAAGAGCACGGAACAAAGATGAATAGGAAGGCAAAAAAGTAGCAATTGGTTTGCCATAAATGTAGCGGCTGACAGAGGAGATAGCGAGAAATTCAAGTAAGGCCAATAATTGTAAGTCATGCCTACACCAAATGTCAACTACCTAACTGTATGTGTAAGCACATACATACATATGTAGGTATGTATATGCAGTAATCTAAGGCGCTGAAATTGCCATAGAATATGCCACCAGAAAAGGAGTTGACGGAATAGCATGCCAATGGGTAATGAGATAATGGCGGCGATATGGAGGTTAAAAAAATCAATCATGAGGCAAGATATAGGACATAATAAGAACAAGACTTTTAACAGTGAAATGGAGATATATGTATGTATATGGTGCATTCATGATTAATAAAACATAACTAAAAGATGTTGTGGGATAGCTCAGATATCGATTATGTTTATTAGGCTTCAATACACCCATAAATATGTTCATACACAAGTAATATCAAAGACATAAATACGTATAGATCAAAAATATAGATAAAAATCATATAAAAGAACTTATGTATGAATCTTATGCTTTATAATCTAGGTATTCAAATTCTTACAAACAAGAAATGTACTAAAATCTATTAAAGAAGCGATCCTACGAGCCATAAGTTGCAATGATCTTTGATGTTCAGAAATAGATCTTAAATAATAACTAACCCAGATCAGAAATCACTTAAAATGTCGTCTTCCACTTGCTTTAAATATAAATTGAACTTGTGGAACACCAAACGCAGGGTCATAACTTTTTATCGTCATTTCAGTTTTGGTCGGAGGATTTCGCAGTCTTTTTCGCACCTTGAGACTTGGTTGTAAAAAATATTTAATCGCAGTTCAGGATGAGTTTAGACTGCAGTAAGTTTAATACGTGCAAACACACCATGTTTTTGGAAACAACATAGATAAAATTTCTTTATTAAAGCCAATTGCATATTATAGTATGATCTACGAAGAATGTTGTGTAAAATTTTTAAGAAAATATATTTAAAAATACGTCAATGGCAGCAATTATTCGAATGTGTCTCAGAAATAAGTAGGATCACGGTGACCCTCATAACTCATCATCCAAAATCTAAAAATCAAGGTTCATTCGTTACTATAATTTAACTATCCGATGACACCAAGGAGGTCTTTAGACATTTCAATATTTAATTTTTTTGCACTTTTATGAAAGAAACGCGATTTTTTACGAATTATAAAATTTTCTATTTTCAAATTGAATTATATTTTCGAAATATTTTTAAAAATTATTAGAATATGAGAAATTCTACTTACAAAAAAAAATTTATATATTAAAATTATAAAGTTTTTCACAAAACTCATTTGTTAAACTCCACAAAATATTCATTTCCATAGCAGTGACCTTAAAATTGATTTGTAAAATATACAAAGCGCAATTAGAAGCTTGCAATTATGGCTGACTCATGTCATTTTGCGGCTTTTTCACGCGTTTATAAAAAGTTTCACGATTTATTCCTCTTTCGTTGCCACGCCGAAATGAGTTCTCTGTTATTGTGGGTGTAAGAAAGTAATGGTACTTAGAAACACCAAATGCTGCATTACATTCGGCGAAATCTGCGGTGTGCTTACAAAAAAAGAGCAGAAAGACATATGTAGTTGTGTATGTTTGTATGTGTATACAGTATGTAGCATGCAGTTGTATGTACAACTTTTTACTAGCGAACTCATTGTGGTTCGTTAAACTGAAACCACAATACAAACACACTTCAGCAAAGTGGGAACCCAATAGGTGAAAAACAAACTTCCTTTCTTCAATTATTCGTTGCTGTATTTTTAAGAGTCTTAACAATGAGCCCGCGTTACTTTTAAGCACATGCGTTGTTGTTACGCCTCTGTTAACTCATTTCTACTATTCTTGTGAACTTTAAAAAAATATAGGAATAATGGAAAACAACAACAAACAATGTTTGACTAACACTTTGAGCAACGATTCGAACAATAAAGCAAATATTAATAATTACATATAGTTGTATGTGCGTGCATATGCCTGCAATAGTACATAGAAGAAATAGCTGGCGTTAACCGCCTAGAAATATATCAAATTGTAAAGAAGTTGGTAGAAATGATGTTGTTTGAACGGACAAGTGCAAGAGATCTGTTGTTAAAAATTTATTTTCCATTAAAGAAAACGCGCACACACACACAGTGCGTGTGTTTGTATGTATAACAATATTTGTTTGTACAAAAAAGTTTGCTGCTTACTTTTAGTACCCTTTTTATTTGTCCATTGTGTAGTACAACAACAACATACTCAGTATAATTGTTTATTATTACTTCTTCTGCTTACAAAGGTGTAGCCAACTATGAACTTAAGTCTCACAAATGTACTTAAGTGAAAATAATATATTTTTACAGCTAGCTGCGGGGCATTATGAATAGCATAAGACTCTAAGACTATTTACATCTTGCACCGTAGTTATGAGTCAGCTGCTGTGGCATTGTAATATTACATGCAAATACTATGTAAAAACGTTTATGTAAATATACCGTAATTATGTGTATTTAGAGTCAGGCATAAACGTAGCACAATCAGCAAAATATTTAGATATGACATTGAAGCATTCATGGCATTTTTCTCTTTGAGGTATTTACACTGCCTTACAAATAAAATAAAATATACAAAAAATTGGAAAAGTTAAGAACTGTAGATAAATTAAAAAATTAATATGGGTAAAAATTTATTTAAAATAAAATTAATAATAAACAATACCATGAAACAGCATATAAAATAAAGGAATGATATTGGGTAGTCGAAAAAGTCTTTTCGTATTCTGTCAATTGATGTTCTTGCAGTCGTATATCTTCAGTAATATCATTCACATTGTGTCTTACCACATAGTGTTGGAAAAGTAAGATTTCAAACTTCATTTCAAATTTGGAAATTTCGATTTACACTGATGAAAGTTTTACACTGATGGAATAATGTCTCTAGCGGTAAAATGGCAAAAAGTGGTCGACCAAAATGGTATATACTTGTATTTGTTTATTTATTTATTATAATAAATATAAAAAACTTTTGTGAAAATTTGATTAGAAATGCGAAAGGACTTTTTCGACTACCATATTATAATATTTTTATTGAATTTTAATTAATTATTGTATATAGTTAAATTTGCACTTCGTGAAATTGAAATCGTGCATTGAAAGACAAAACTACAAAACTGCAATAGAAGCTACAAATAATAAGATATTCGCCTAAATGTAGGCAACGTTTGCCAAAACAAAACGTGTATATACAAATGTTGTCTACTTTTAGAATTATATTAAATAACAAAACACAATTAAAACTCAACTGTTTAATGAAGATATCAAAATAAATATAGGGACAGGGTCTTACAATTCCATAATTTATTCCTCGAACATTTTTCTATCTCTTAACACAAAAGATAATATATTAATGGCAAATAAAAGCTCCAAAATATACATAACTCATAGACAAAGACTAAAATATGGTTAAATGCGAAGAAAGGTTGGTCGACATTTTAATGTTTGTTTAATTATAAACCGCCTAAATGTAGGCAATATTTGAGAATCTATAGGACAATATAAAATATGTTGCCTACATTTAGGGTGTAATTAATTCAAGAACACAGTTGATAGTTAATTTGAAAAAATTATGAGACATCACGAGCGGAATGTATTTAAGCACGGCCTGTTAATTTTTCGCAATATATTTTTTATTAATACTTTTAAGTAATTATTCGATAAAACTTAAATGAACTCTTCGCCGTTGAATTGGAGTATAGAATTTTCAGGCATAAGAAAAGAATTGCTTGAAAATATATAAGGTACACTTTATATTTTATTCATATCAATAATTAATGTAGATATGTATGCACATAAATACAGTATGTTGGTCAACCTTTGTAATTTTACCCTATTGATTTTATAAAACTTCAGCAGCTTTATTTTCAATTTTATTTCGTTGAAGTTTCATTAAAACTCTTATCCAGTATTTTCGTACTTATGTAACTTTGTACTGAAATTCTATATGTGTCGCTTAAGCTGCTAAGGATGTGTCGCTAATATAGCGAAAACTTTCCAAAGGATATAGTGACTCAATTGTTCAATGAAAGCACACACATACGTATGTTCATATGTACATATGAAAGGACTCTTCTTCTTTGGTATAATACCAGGCTAACTCCTTACCAGTTCATTATTTGGTAAAGCCGGGATGTAAAAAAGAGCAAAGGCAAGAAGAAATGCGAGGAAGTGAGCTTAAGCTTGAAAGCGGCACTAAACTGCACTCCATTTTCTAGCACACACACAGCCACAGATACATATTATATACATACATACATACTATATGTATATGTATGAACCGCTGAAGTAGCCGAGTCAAGAATCTTTGGCATCTCCTTGGCATTCAGAGGTTTTCATTTCAGTTTAATAACAGAGCAGCAGATTGAAGTCGTAGCGACCTTTCCACATATGTATGTGTGCGCATTTGTTTTGTTTTCGTTTTCGGTTCTTTCTCTCTTTTAGTTCAGCTGAAAACTCATCACGGCAATGGTGCTGTCAGGCGTTACTTTGCCGCAGGCTGCAGCTGTATAGACGCCATATATTGCATACATGCATTCACACATACGTACGCGGATTTACATGTGTAAGCATGTTGCACATGTTGCTCTCGTTTTGGCCCCTATATTGCAAATCGGCGAGCCACTGCAAGACTCTTTAGCTTTCATTTTGTTCCAACTTGTAGTGGTTTTGTCACCGTTTTTTTCCATTTTTGTTTTCTATCTCTCCATTTTTTATTGCCATATACATATGTATGTAGGATGCTATGCGACTTCTACTTATCTCATGCAAGCGCATGGAAAATGTAGCATACTTGTTGGCGTTACATGTATTACATGTTGCATTTGGTGCATTCTTCGTGCGCGTTTCGCCATTAATGCCCCTCCAGAGCACAAAAGCGGCTGAGTGTGAGTGGCGACGTCGAGTGGTCACAAAAGACAAACCAGCCACCTCCATACAAAACAGGTCAGCTGAAAAGTTCCCGGCCTGATACTATGAACAGTCGCCTGGCAAAGTTACGACGTCTGTATTTTGGGGCGCGATAGGAAAAATTTTTAGTGACTACCTTGATAAGGAAAGGACCATCAACAGCGACCGTTTGAAGGACGAAATCGTCGAAAAACGCTTCGAATTTTTTCCGCATTCACCGTATTCTCTAAATTTGATCTGCAGCGACTACTTCCTGTTTTCTTCACTCAAAAAAATGCTCGCGGGGAAAAAATTTTCGTCAAATGAAAAGAAGATCGCCGAAACTATTTTGAAGCAAAGGGCAAATCGTACTACAAAATTGGTATCGAAAAGTTTCGTCACTTCAATCAGTGTATCATCCTTGAAAGGAGCCGAGGACTTTTCAGCTGATCTGTTAACATAACATAGCGGTGCATTCAACTTCATTTAACGTTGTATTGCTTGGATTGTTTGGCGTACTGCGCTACAGTTTGAAGTGTGCAGTTAGCATTCAAGTAGCTTGCTTCATAGTGGGATGAACGGTAACGACTTGCTGCTTGCTGAATAAATCTTATAACACTAGAGACAACTAGCATCCAGTGATTTAAAGCCAGAAACCTTTTTTGGTTTAGTTGTAGAAGAATTTGTTTGCTGTATTCTACAAAACAAGCCTGAATTAGGAACCTCTGTCTTATCTGGATATGCATGAACGTAGTTGTAAACTTCTTATACTTGATAATGTGTAAAATGCTCTATGAGAATATTTTTATTTCAGAAATACATCCAGAGATTTTATATGACGAAAAGAAGGCCCAAACTCGCATGGCGTACTAAGTCATTCAAAGGAGGAACTTTCGCCGAACAAAGATAAAATCATACATAAACGCGAACTAAGGGCATTTAAGAATGCCTTCAACTTCTAGTACTCTGGGACCTCTGATATGCAAAATGCTTTAATGAAAGACTTCTAAAACTTTGAAAAGTAGACTACCAGAAAACAGGCTTTCTCTCGACTGAATTCAGAACCATCTATGTCATCTATCTTATTTAGAAATATTGGCTTGGTTTTTTATGTTACGCAGCTTATTTCAAATTTTAAAACAGTCTGCTATACTAAAGTCATGTTTTATTTTAATCAAAATGGCACAGACTTACTGGGCCCTGATATTATTCAAATTTCAAGGTACGGAGTCTAAACTGATTTTTTCAAGGTGTTCCAATGTCAAAATTTTTGTTGTCATAAGTTATTAAATAGATCACATTGGTTCCATATTAATTTATTTTTAACGGTAATAAATCCTAATATTGCGCTTAAAGCCACACAAATACCAATTTCTGCGTATTCTGTCTGTAAGATTGAGCAAAAAGCCAACCTTCACGCACTTTAGTCATTGATTAAAGAAGCCAAATATTAATTTATATATTTGTAGGTATTAGTACACACATACATACATATGTCTATTTTCTATTTTCGGCCATTTACTAATTTACACTTAATCTGCCACTTCGTGACACAATCCTATTTATGCCTGTCAACGAATGCATAAAATTTATTGCCGTCCGCATTTCTCGCTCTCTCCTTCACTCTCTCGCCAACATCGTAGGTTTTTGTAAATTAAACATAAACTTTTGAGCCAAACAACTTTTTATCGCCTTTTTTAATCTCCTCACGAAATAATAGCAAATTAGTCAACTAATATTGATTAACTGTATAAATCACACGAAAAGTATGCGCATGCCAAATTGTGATTGCATAAATTATTTGCCTATCATAGTAAGGCGCTCGCACCACTACCGAAAAAGCTGCTTCTTTCTTGCAATTTCAAGCACGCTGCAGGCGAAATGACATTCAAATTAGTTGCGGACATTTCTTATGCTTCTTAAGTGGATTAAAAAATAATAATCGTGTTTTTTTGTTTTTGTTTTTGTGCATAACTAGTTATTTAACTGAACGCGCACTGCGGCGGTAGCAAAAAGCAAAATAATTAACATTGAATGCAAGCCGTATACACATTAGGGTGGTTCTAAAAAATTCGAAAAATACTTTTTTCTAACATTCGCGAAAATTAAGCCGAATAGTATTCAAATGTACGTGCCATATATTTGGGTAGCCCTTGTGAAATAATCTATATTAATTTTTGGATTTAGAACTTTTTTTACAGAGGAGAATAAAGTGGCCATTACCGTAAATATATAAGTGTCAAAGCTTAGGGAAAGCAAATCAGGATCAAGTTTTATCTGTGATAATTTTCCTAATACTTGATTTCTCAAATCAACGCAAAAACTACCTCTATATGTCTAGCCTCCATAAACGGAACATTATCCCCAGTGCGACTAGTTTATACCGCCTTATATAAGATTCAAAAATTATGCGTAATATCTCTAACAGTCGAACTATCGATTATTAGCAAACTATCAAAAAATTGTCTACTGAAACATCCGTTTAAAACATCAAATTAATTAAAATTGTCATTCCACTTTTAAGAACTACCCTAATATGAATAATTATATACAAAATATTGCTCGTGCAAAGCACTTAAGCGCCGAGCAATCAAATTTATTTAAATTTAAAGCGTTTTATTATTTGCAGCTCGTGAAAGTCTTTTATTTATTTTTTTTTTTCTGGTGAGCCATATTAAATTGGCACTAAATTAATGTCGAACAACACTAAACACAAATACACCTTTATTGAGTCGGACTATTAAAGCCACTTTACTTCCATTATGTGCTCGGTAGACTTAATCTGCAATAAGCTGATTGTTTTAAGTAGATAACCGAGCGCGGAAGTGATACTTTAAACCCTAAATTAATATGTTATTTCGGTCAAGAAAAGCTGTTTTTGGGTTTTGAAATTAATACTTTTAAATTCTATGTAGGACATTGGGTGTTTTGATTGATAAAGAAGTAGAGGTAATCAGTAAATTATTATCCTAAACTAGAGCATTAGATAAGTAATGGGAAGTATTAGATTAGATTGATGAGCGAGGAATGCACCGCGACCTTAGGTCTATTGTGCCCTCTCATAAATTACAAAGACTCTCGTAGCCCCAGCATATTGATAAAATCCAATGTACTGCTGGGTGCTAGCGCAGCGATGTAATGGGGAGTATACTTTGACCTCAAAAGATGGGCGAAGATAACATAATTTGACAGGCTTTGGTCTTACGACGAAATTTAAAGGGTTACCACTTTCCGAAGCGTATAGCGTAATAAATTTAACTTTTCTTAAGTATACAGGCGAAGGAAAAACGATATGTGTAATTGAAACCACTAATATTGAAACAAAATTGAAGTTTTCGTTATAAAATGGTTATATATTGGTTATTATATCTGACAATTTCTTTCAATTTTTTTTTTTTTGATGATACGTTGTCTTGCGTTTTAGGTAACGTATATAAAAATTAAACACATTCGCGTCTTCGATTCACCCATTTAGAGCTAAATGTGGCATAATCAAAGAAACATACGTGGAAGTCAAGTACATACACACATACATTCGTACATACATACAGAAAATGTACAGCCGTTATGCATTTTCTCTTTCATTTCCAAATATGCCAGCCTGTCACATGCAATATTAGCCGTTATTTATCACAAACGCCCAATGCGCCTTTGAAGGTCTACACTCTTGTCTGACCAAAGCGCATACTTACAAGATTTCGTTGCAAAAACCAAAAGCAAACATATTCATAAAATTTATGCCATGTTGTCGTCACTTAAGCGTTTGCGAATTAATCAAACGAAAATAAATATGAAACAACAAAAAAAGTTGCACGCCCACCACCAGAGAGAAAAAATCTGGCTAATTTCTGTTACATGCGACAAATTTTGCGTTTTTTTCTTTCTTTCACTTTGATATTTTTTGCTTGCTTGCTGAAATGTGTAGTTATGGGCCGATTTGGGGGCTCATTGTCTTATGGGCTAACAGAGGCTGCAACGCTTGTACTAACTAGCGTGTACATGTATGTATGTATGTATGTATGTATGTATGTAGGTAGGTCTATATGTGTGCGCAATTTTATTAATTATGATTGGCAGCATAATGTTCATGTGTTTGGCGACTAATACAAACTCAATACACACATATATATGTAAATCTACAGTCGTACATGCTTATTTAAGTATGTGATTTTCAATAACAGCTACAGCATTCATCAATATGGACGCGACCGAAGATGATTAATTATAATGGATAATTATCGAATCGTTAGGAGGTTGACGACTAAGTGAAAAGCTGATTATTGACTGTGGACATAAATAAATTGGTGGATTTAGCCTTGGCAATTAATAATTATCATACTATACGCTCCAATTAGGGAATCGCAGTTAGGTAGGCTTGCTTATGCAAGGAATAGCGTATCAAGGAAAGAAGCTACAACACAATTTTAACGCTTGCAGTGCTGTTAAATGACTTAAGAGGTGAGGGTTAAGAATTGAATGGTAAGAAAGGTAGACATCAACAATGAAGCTTTGCGAAGAAGAAACGATACTATTGGTAACCAAACTGTTACTATAGCGAGAACTAAAAAATATATATATTTAGTCTTTGATAAGTCAGAAAGCCAACGTCCATTTTGAACCACGACTAAAGCACAACACAAAAGTGCTTTGGAAGGACGCCATCTTCCTAATTAAGCAATATCGATAACCAAACATTATAACCGACCTACTTTTATTCAATGAAGTTATTCTGGGAACGCACTTGAAGGCACTGCGAAATCAAGCCAATTATGCGCGCCGCTAGCATGCAAAGGGTGGGAAGATTGATTAGTAACGCTCACTTACATTATCTCCTCCCGTTCAGCGCGTTCAGCTCTATTGGAGTAACGATGAAAGCACTCTGTTGTCTCCGCCAAAAGATTGTTGAACCAACGATTTCTGTCGACCGAAAACCCGCTTTGTGCATATGACACCTAAGCACACCAAGTCCCGTAGAAATAACTTAGCTTGACGAAGGCTAGACGAATTTAGTCAATAATTTTTCAACACACTACTTTTTTTTCTTTGATTGTGTGGATCGACAGTGACAATTGGCTTCGAAGCTATCGACATTGTGACCGACAAATACTATGGATGGTTAATATAAAAGAAACAGCTCTAAACCTACAATGCTAGAAGAAGAGGTCTTGGTTTAAAAAAGCTTCCATAAGTAAACCAGTAAGTGCACCTCCAGGTTTCTGGTTTTGAGACACCTCACAACGCCTAAGGAGTAGATGCAAACATTTTACCTTGTAAGAAAAACCTTTTCTAAGGTTTCACATAGTCGAGCACTAGTACCGTTTTTTTAAATTTTGGTTAGACCCAAGAAATTCCCACCGCACTCGTCCACAACGGCAGTCTGTCGCGGGAGTTAAAATAACTTAAACACTACATTTTTTTATAGACTAGAACTAGGTATCAGCACATAAATATTTCTTTGTGACTCGGAAGCTTAACACATAACCTCAAATGAGATATGAAAAAAGTTGCCAGCTCAACAAAGCTCAGCAACATGTGACTCTTAACTGTATTGAAATGCAAATTCACTAAATAATAAATTACATTTTAGCAGTAAAGGATTTAACGGTACTTTAGTTGACCTCAACAACACGCTGAGCTTAAACCTCGTAACGTCGATTAGTTTTACCTCGTCACATAACTAAGTACATGGCAGCGCCTGTTGACGCCGACAGCGACAGCGACAGCAGCTGGCATTAACTGGATTTCCTCTTTGAGCTGCATTTTGCTTTGAAATTTTCTATGGCTTTAAGTTTTTTTTCGCAGAAACGAAGCAAATCCCGCCATGCACATGCATTTAGTTAAGCATATAAGAATGCGCATAATTTTAATTGCAAATAAATAAACGATAACGTTAACTGTTCGCCTGTTATAACGCTTATTAATAATGTCAGCACCGAACAGCGCCGCACGGTGCAACCTAACAACGATAACAACAACACATTGCCAATGAAATCCCACAAGCGCATGCATTGTTTAAGCGTGCATGTATGTGTGTGTGTGTGTACGTGTGACTAATTAATATGCAAATCGCATGCAAGCAAATAAAATTGTTTACTCACACACACATACGTTGACATGCATACATGATGTAAAGAGATTTTTCCGCTATATAACTTATCACATACTTATTTATGTACATCTAAATGTATAGGCGCCTTTGTGTGCACATATAAAATGCTACAGACCTTCAACATTGTAAATCGAATAAATCAAGAACACTTGCCACAGCTGATATAGTTAATTTTCCAAGCTTTCATTTATTTTTAAATCAGCGCGCCCACATAAAGCGCAGATACAGCTGCAGCAGTGCAAGCTTGCACTATGCGGGCATATATGTAAGTAGATATGTATGTATGTATATAGATAAGTAAGTGCATAGTAAGTGTATATACGTAGATATATACGAGTACATACATATAGTTAGCTTGAAGGTAGAATAAGTGCATATGCGCGGCAAAATAATATTTCTCATTTTAATTTATTTGCAAAATATTTTCTTAATTATATTAGGCATTTTTTACAACACCCCACTTGCAAACAACACCAGGTAGCACAAAGCAAAGCAGCAACCCAAACTGCACAAGAAGGGTGGACACGGAGCGCGAGTGGCAACAAAATATTTCACTTCAAAAAAATGCTGTAAAAATGTTGAATGAGCCAACGACAACAACAGCAAAAAAAATACCGATACAATATACTCTTCGGAATACTTCGATCTCATAACCTGGCTTAATTGAATAGCGGTAGTATTGTATAATCAACCAAATAACTTTATATAATTTTTCGGCTTTCATATGAAAATTTTTTGATGAAACAACAATGTTCAAGCACAGCCTTTTGTTAAATGGCAATAATCAAATCAAGTAACGAAATTATTTTTATTGTGCAATAAAGAAGAGCTGAATTTAATATGACTACAAACTAAAAGAATAAAGTCATAAAAACTCTTAGTAAAGTAAAATTAATTTAAAAACTCGACATTCATCACTTAATTATGGCTGAAAATCCACGCATCTTTATTAAATTAAGACAAAATTGTTTCGCAGTCTGAAAAATATGTCTATGCTAAATATGAGCGCGATCTGCCAAACGGCAAACACAAGACTATGAGTTGTAAAAAGCCTTTAAGAGGGTATTCTAGTCTAGAAATCAAATTTTGGGCAGTTCTTTGAATTTGATTTAAAAAAATCGAAAAATATTTTTACTATCCATTTTTATATGGTGTTTTTATTGATATCTTAAGAATACAGAAAAAAAAATTTACCAAAAAATATTAAAAATTAAAGTAATTAGAGGGGAGGGGGGAGAGACAGGTGTAAAAAAAATGGCGCATCCTGGTGACATTGATCCTGACTCTGCTGGTGGTCTGAAAAAAAAAATCAAAAGAAATTCTTAATCAGTAAAGATGCTGTTATAGTCCCTACCTCAGGGAACACGAAAATTTTTTTTTTTTGAAAAATGGCGACTGCCTGAAAATAAAAATCATTTTTTACGCTTTTTTTTGAAATTCAAGAATTTTTTTAAAATACCTATTGAAAACAAAAATTTTGACACGATGCTGGTAAGAACGATAAAGGATTATATAAAGAAGGTTCACACAAAATTTCAAGTAAATCGGTTGTATAGAACTTGAGATAATGCCGGTACCGTGTGGAAAAAAGTAGTTTCGAGAAAAACGCGTTTAAAAAAGTGAGTCAAGCCGAAACGGGCTAGGTACTGCGTCACTAAAAGTAACTGTAGCTCTTAAAATAATTTTAATTTTTAAAAATCCTTTGGAGCATACATATGTTCTTAAGGGTCTAAACTTTAAATATATGAAAAACAAAAAATCGAATTTTTCAAAATTCTAGAGTAGAATACCCCCTTAAAGACGGTCAAGAGATCGTTGAAGACATGCCTCGTTCTGTACGATTTTCGACCTCTTCAACTGATGAAAGTATTACATAAGAAAGAGATATGGTCCTTGAAAATCGCCAGGCAAGTGTTATAGTGATGGCAAGAAAGCTCGACATCTCTCGGGAGTTCGTTGGAATGAAATGGTGGATATTTAATTTAATTGAATTTTTAAATTTTTTATGAATAAAAGCAAATGCAGAACTTTCTTATTAAAAGCAACAAAAATAAGGTATGTATAACCCGTGTCTAAAATGCTGATGACCGGTGTAATGGGCTTGCATATAATAGTAAGATTGCATAAATCGTGATATTTCACGCTTTGAAAAATTTGCAAATAAAGGTTTCATGATGATTAACGCCTACAAAAACAGATTTGCCAATCAGTTAACTATAAAATAAAGTTTCGCAACGGGAAATATTTAAACAAAGTACTTTTTTCGTTTAAGAAAGACATTAATTAGTGCTGCTTGCGATTTTTTGTTTAGATGTAAAGTTTTATAAATTGCATGGCACGACAAAATCTTTGAACAGAGCTCCTGGAAATGGATTAGCAAAAAATAAACAAAATATCAACTAGAATAGACCTAAATTTAAGGAGTCTGCGTAACCGATTTTTAACTTCAGTGGAGCTAAGTTCAGAGTTGAAGGAGGGATATTCGGCGGATGTAAGTGCCCGCAGGCTCTACAGCATGGGCCTTAAGGCGAGAAGACCAAGAAAAAAGACTTCTCTAAATGCAAAATTGAGCACAGTACGCCTCATTTTTGCACGAGAACATCGAAACTGAATTCTAGAAGATTAGAAGATTGTTACGTGGTTCGGGTGGAATTTCCTACTATAGTTGCAGTGAATTTGCATTTATAAATTGTTCTTTAATTGCTTCTGGATACATTGACATTATTAAGCACTTTTTGGAGCCAACAATGGATGCCTTGTTTCCTATAATCATCGACTCAATATTACAGCATGACTCTGCGCCGTGCCATCGCGCAAAAAATAAGTATTGTATATATTATAATCATTCCTCTTTTCTCTTAGAAATAAGCAATACACAAAATCTTTTTGAAATATCGTATATTAAAGGCGAAAATGATGATTGGAGCGAGGCGGTATAAGAACTCTGAAATGGCTGAGAAATAGCCCAGATTTAAATCCTATCGAGAATTACTGGGCTATTTCGAGAAAACAAGGAAAACTCCTAAGGCAAAGCAGAGTTAAAATTAGCTTGGAATACCGAAAAATTTTCGGCAATTTGATTCGTATTTTTCGAAATTCCGAGAGTAGTAATTTTATTAGCCACTAGAAAGACATGAATTTAAGTAATTTATGCTATAATGAGAACATAGGTTAAGGTTTTTAGTTTTTTGTTCAGAGATTTTCAGTTTTCAGTTCCAAAATTACTCCATTTACGAAAAATAAATCGATCACGTGATTGAGTTTTTCTGATATAAAAAAGTATATTAATATTAAGTCTATATTTCATAGCTAATTAAAAGCAAAGTTATTATTTTCATAAAACTTGAATATGAAAATATTTGTAAAAGTAAAAAATCATAAATTTTAACACAATATTGCTATAAATCACTCTTCCATTGTAGTAAGCACTCTAAATTATAATTTTTATGTTCATTTCGTTTTGAAGTTAGTTCAAAAAATGCAAGAAACGAGGCGGGTGGAGGCACATGCACACGAACAAATAGTATATTCGTGCGTTATCAAGCGGCGTTATGGTAATTATTCAACGCTCCGCGCCAATACGTTAATTGTAATTAATATCTTTCGATGAAATTAGCAAATGCGCGACGACACACAAAGTCGCGTTGTAAATTTGCGACCAAAAGAAAATATTTAATGCAGAAAAATTAAAACAAAAACTCAATTTATTCATGTTGCATTATGTAGCAAGACACAAATTGAGTTCATTATCTGCAAGGTTGCTCTACTTTCATAGGCAAAGCGGCATAAATACCAAAATGCGCTGAAGCAATGAGAAAAACAACAGCGATAAATCCAAAAAATATGCAATGAACGTTTAATAAATTTTTGCTCGTGGCTGTGAGTACGGTTATAACAAATTGTAAAGCTTATGAAAATAAAATCGAGATATATCTATGCCTAGATTTATATACTAATATGTAGTATATACATATGTGGGTATGTATGTAAATTACATATACATATGTATATGTATATAGAAGCAAACTAAGGCGAACTGCGAGTAAATGTCGATAACAGGCGTATGTATAATACACACAACAACAAAAACAAATAAAAAACAAAACAACAAAAACAAATAAGAAACCAAAACAACAAAAATCATAAAAAGAAAGCCAAACAAATCACAAGCCATTCCTTATGTAAAATAGGGTATTTGGAGCACTCGAGACCGGCGCCCAAGACAACAAGGAAATAGACGAAATGTTGATTGGATTTAAAGTGACAGTAATAAATGGCAACAAATGCGCGCGGCCAAAACGTCAGTGCTGCGAGTATTTTGCTTTGCCGCGCCAACGTCAACGCTCAAAGTCAGCACACAACAACACGCGGCGTTGCGCATCGCTACGTTTAATTTACATTTTCATTTTCCTTTTCATTTCATTTGTGTGTGCGCGCGTGTATTGGTGTATTCATGTACACGTGTGTGTGTGTGTGCGTGTCTTGCCTATTCGTCTGCTTATTTTCAATGGCACACAAAAAGCTTGAGCGCGTGCGGCGGAAAAGTTGCGGCGTTTAAGTGTGTGTGTGTGCGCGCTGAGTAGTTGTTGTTGCGGCAGCGTTTGCCATGCCGCATGACCATTCGTCACGCAGCGATTTCGTTGTTGTCGTTTGGGATTATCAACACTCTACTAGTTCATTTGCTTTTGTTTTCCCGAACGCTTGAGCACTTCAGACCAGCAGTTCTTCCACTCAGGTGTGTGTGTGTGTGTGGACTTGGGCGCGCCGTAGTAAAGGAAATTCATCAAATTTTGCTAGAACATATTCATACGCAATTTCGTGCAGTTGTTCGTTCACTTAATTTTATTTTAGGTATTGTCAAACTATTTTCGTTTCGAAATAATTTTAAAAATAATATTTACTTACGCAAATGTCGACGAAATTCCAAAACTAGAGTGCAAGAAACATGCCGTTATAATTGGGTCATTATTCTTAAAAAATCAACACGAAGGATTCTGAGATTTTTATACTCTTGCAACATGCTGCTACTATAGTAGTACACCTTAACGGTTGGCAAAAAAAATACGAGTTTGTAGATGGTCGTAATCGGACAACTGCCACGCCCACAAACCGTCATGAATCGAAAATGTATAAAGCGCCAAAGCTAAGCACTGAACTAAGATATAAAACTGTAATTTGCCACATAAGATCGCAGTAGCAAGTGGCACCTGTGGGCAAAAAAATTTAAAAAGCGGGCGTGCCCCTGCCTTCTAATAAGTTTAATGCTTATCTATAGGAACTTTTACCAACATTGTGAAAATTAATCAAATCGGATGATAACCCTGCTCTCTCTACAAATAACGGTACTGTTAAAAACTACAGGACAAGCTACTCAAGTCCCTCGGTACTGAGTATATGAACCCAATGTTTATATACGTAGTTGACTTTTTACCGAAAATATCGGTCAATCCTTTCCTGACTGCAATATGTCTGAGTACTACAAATAGGTTGAATTGGGTCAATACTTACTTTAGTCCCCATATACTTAATATAAAGGTTTTCGAACTTGCGTGTGCCCTTATACCGCATGCATTGGCCAATATGTGAGTTGTCTTAATAAAATTAAGGGAGCGTTTTTTCTTATAACGGTGCATAATTGTGCTTAGAATGAGTAAAGTCGGGTGTATAATTAAGAAGCTTTATGTACATAAACTTAGTTCCCTGGCTTTACTCCGTGCATGTTGCAAAAGTATGCAACGTTTGGTTGCATCAGAACTTAGCGCTTCCTTACTTGTTTCGTTCAAAATTTACTCACCGATGGATGGAATAGAAAAAGAGATGTTCAAGGTATTCTGCTATTCCTGCACCTTAATTTTCAACGATTCTACGGCACTTCATAGCTTAAAATAGCGTGTCGTTATGTTACACTGTCGAGCTTTCAACAAGGTGATCAAATTTAATATGAAAGCTTTCTTGGACACAGTTCTTAGCACATTAAACGTATTATTTTGCTTAAATGGTATTAACCGTTACGCGATTTTGTTGGTATAAAGTTGTATTTTGAGAGCGAAACATGTTCCTTGGATACTATCTTGTGTGTGGAAATTCTTTTAAGAAGCTTAATAAGCTCATACCAGGCTTTTTATTGATTATACTAGAAGGTTAGCAAAGATCGGATTGAACTAGTGAGCTGTTACAACAAGGCCAAATTGGTCTATTTTATGGTTGCCTGGATGACTGGGCTTGTGAGAGAGAGAGAGATTCAGTATGTACCTTATTAAATACTAATTCTTTCTGAACTGAGTTCCATTGGACTCATTTCACGACTACAACTTATAAACTTAACATCCGACATGCATTCATATTTGTTCGTAATGATTTATATTGAGTTTAGATTCAGCACTAATGTACTTTGAAGCTCCATTCGATCTCAAAATGGAATTCCCTGTGATACGTTCCCTGAGCAACTTATTTGCCATCAGCGCAGAGTCTGCACTCAGTGGAGCAATCATCGCAACTATTCCTCATTTATCAAAACATTAGAGCGACAAAGAAAACAAAAACAACGACACAACCGTCAATCATCAACAGCAATAACATATATGTAAAGCTGTTGCTAACAACGACGATGGCACGCCCCACCAACCCCCATGTCGCATACGCCCAACGCTAACTAAATTGTATGCAGCAAAGCCAAACAGCAAATCGTTAGCGTAATTAGTTTAATTGTGCTGGCAATTTGCGGATGTCAAGGAGAAGGCAGCAACTGGCAAGAATGGCAAGAGTGGCAAGCAAAGATACGGTCTACGAAATCGGGCGAAGCAAATATTTTTCTAGCTGGATATGTAGATAGATGCCTTGAAGTGTAAATAGGTTTTGTTTATATTTATTATTAAATTTTGCTTATTTGTTATAACATATATGTGCATGTGTGTAGGATTATATGTATGTAATGAGGGCTTGCAAGGAATTCCATTTCAGTTGTGCGTATTTCCGTGAAATATGATTAGATACCATTCATTTATTTCCTTTACTGAGCTTTGGATGGTAACGAGATACATATGTACATATGTATGTATATAAGAATAAATATATTCGAATACATACATACAGATCTACATTCGAAAAAAATTTCTAAATTATTTCTATTTAGAGACTTCTGAATAATTTACTTTCATTTAAAGATTTTGTGTTGTTTTCAGCTTTCTTCTTTAATACGAGGACGGTTTAATAGGTGAGTGATTTTTCTGTCATTGCTATCAAACATTTTAAAAACAATATCACTGCTATGTATAACTATATAACGAAAATTTGGTATAGTTTCCCGGAATAATTAAGAAATTGATGGGGAAAATGTTCTTGGTAGTCGAAAAAGTCTTTTCGTATTTTGTCAATAGATGTCGTTGCAGTCGTATATCTCCAGTGCTACCAATCACATTGTATCATACCATACAGTGTTGAAAAGGTGAGATTTTAGGCTTCATTGAAGTAAAAATTTAAATTCGGAAAAAAGTTAGAACTGTTCAAAAATGAGTGAAAATAATGAAGAAATTCGCTATATGTATTTTGAATTTTTTGTATAAAAAGGACACACAAGCCACTAATGATAACGGTTCGCTCGCCTCCGTTCTAGAAATTTCTAAGTGAGTGACGCACCTCGCTCTGATCGACCTATCGTTGAAAAAGTCGATGATTCGTCAAAAACTGGGAATGCTAGCCTGGGAAGTTTTGATGCAACCACCATATAGCCCTGACCTTGCACGATCGGACTACCATTTGTTTCGGTCAATACAGAATTCCCTTAATGGAGTAAAGTTGGCTTCAAGAAAAAAACTGTGAAAATTAATTGTCGCAGTTTTTCGCCGAGAAAGCAGAAAAGTTTTACCCTGATGGAATAATGTCTGTAGCGGAAAATGGCAAAAAGTGGTCGGCCAAAATGGTACATATGTATTTGGTTCATTAAAGTTCATTATAAATATAAAAAAAAAATAAGTTGATTAGAAACACGAAAAGACTTTTTCGACTACCCTATATATTATTCAAAGTTATATGTAAGGATATACTAGTATTCGAGGCCACAGATAATTTCATGAAGGCTTTGTTTTGCCGCAAAAAATATAATCATGTAAAGATGAAAGCAATTATCGAATTCAAAATAACAACTTGTGAGAATCACTCTTCTTTTTGTTATAAACTTTTATAAAAAAATATTTACAAAAATTTACAAAAATCACAGATCTAACAAACAACTCTGAAAGTAAAAAATCAGATTGCATAAGCCACCATTGAATGAGTAATTGAAAAAATAAGCAATTTTTTGCATTCTAATCCGCAGCTTTTGTATATTTTAATTAAAATATTTCGACAGAAGCTTGTCGGTGCGCTCGCATTTTGTTTTCGTTGCGGACTTTAACTTTCGATCTCGATGCTGTTAATGACGCGTGCACACACACATACGAACATATAACTGACTTCATGATTTTAACAGCGCATTTTTGCGGTTTTCTCTTTTACTGAACATATGTACATATATTTACGAGCATACATACATATGAGCATATGTGGAATATATACAAACGTACACACCTCCACCAAAATATGTTAATTCTACGAAATTCAACCGCTTAAGCTAGAAACAAAGCTTAAATGAATACAAACGCGTGATTTTGAGCGAATTGATAATTCGTCAGCGGCCTTTTTACAACTTGATTTTGCTTTTTACTTATTTCTACAAAGATTTTTTGTTGTTTTTTTTCAGTTTTTTCTATTTGTTGTATTTTATGCTCGTGTAAACTTTTATATACACGCATATATTTCGATTTTATTGCTGTGGCAATAAAATTAGTGTGTTTAAATGTGCGCATGCGTAGAGATTTTTATCACTGCGCGAGGGATTTGTCGAAGCGCGCCAATGCAAAGCCGTTGATTAGCGTGTTTTTGCAGAGAAGACAAATACACGCGGCGTATTTATGCTTCTGTTCTTGTAGATTTGTTGATTTCATGAAACGCTGATGGCCCTGTGGAAACACACCAGCGTTAAGTCATTTCGATTAACAATGTCAGCTTCATCAGCAAGGCAACAACTTTGAGTGTACAAGTTCAAAATTCAGCACCCAAACTCAGAGTATGAGCTTAATTTTATCATTTCATCGCTTAAAACCCTCACCTCAACATATGCCTAGTCAAATTTATCTTATATAATTATCAAATAAAACAAGTGACCTTGGAAAGTCCAAACAATGCTGCTGTTCGCTCCAATTTGTGAGAGGCGTCGTTGTTATTGCTTTCTTAGTAATTGAAAATTTTTGAAGCCACTGTCAACACAAAATACATACAGACACTTAGTCATACACACATTATTGACACATAAATATATGTACATAAAGGGTGTTCCAAAATCACCGCAAGATTTGAATATTTATGTATAAAATTGTTGACAACCATAAAAAAACTAATCCACGCTGACAGTTTGCTTAGTAAAAGTGAAGCGTTACACGATAGAACAACGTTTCTTCATCATTTTGAACAATATTTCCAAAATAATGAAAGCTTGACGATCGCAGTTCGAAAATTTCACGCAAAATATGGTCGGACTAGTGTTTTAATTCGTCAACTGTGCTGATTAATTGAAATTGCGGCAATCTTGTGTAAATATTGGAACACCCTGTATACATTCTATCTGTACCTTCAATCAATTCAAGAGGCAATTAAGCTTAGAATTGGGCCTTTGCATGAAATTGACTAGCACACACACACTTAAACAAATGCCACTTAATTTAATACATAAAACTGTAGATTTTATACTTATTTGACCTCTATTCAGCATCCTTTCCTTACGTAGACATACCGGTATGCAGGGTTTTCCAATAGGGATGATATGATTTCTAACTGTCGCTTCGGCATTTTTCCCATTGTACATAGTGTTTACAATTTCATCATGGAAAGATATACGCAAGAACAACGCTTACAAATTATTCAATTTTATTATCGAAAAATAAAGAAAATCATCTCTTCCGATAAGGCTCACTTTATTTACTGCAGTAAATAAACAAAACCGTAGATTCTGAAGCGAAGAAAATCCACAAATTATTCAAGAACAACTATTACATTCACCTAAATTGACAGTTTGATGGGGATTTTGACCTGGAGGAATCATCGATATGTACTTCTTTCGAAATGAAACTGATGACACCATCATCTGCAAAAGAATTCGTGGAGGCCATTTAAATTGTGTTAATATTCAGAACTTAATTCTGTCGATTGCATTTCACATTAAGTAAAAAACATTTGAATTACAACTGGTGTATTTTTCTCTAAGAAATCATATCACTCTTATCGGAAAACTCTGTATAACATATTATATAATTTAGGTAAATGAATGAACTTTGAAGCAACACCATTCACTTCTAAATCTATTTATAGAAAAGTTAAAAAAAAAAATATTTTAAAGATCAAAACACTGTAAGCGAGCATACTCTAGTGCTTGTACATACATATTTACACACATATATAATAAGAGAGTTATAATTCCCATAGACAAAATAAAATGACTTGGCGGCTGGATACGTTTACATACATTTTTGCTAAGACCCTGTAGGAAAATGTTAGCCTTTCTTTTTCTTTCATTACCTTCGTACTTATACACACGATTACACTAAAGCTCAAACGCCGAAGTTAGATTACAATTCCACTGAGTTCGTCGACAACTTGGAACAGCTAAGTCAATCGGTACAGGTAGAAAAATGAAAATTTTTAAAATTAATGAAATATAGGGAAGTTAAGTTATTTTCCCAACCATCTAACCACCGGAAAAATTGTCTTATATTCATTTTCTGTTGGTTTATTTGTCTACGATTTCCTAAAAGATTGATTCCATTATGATACCGCATTTAAGTAATTCCAAACTACATCATACAAGGGAAGTAGTTTTAGAGAAGAGAAAATTTAAAATTTGTTCGGTTACTTGTTTGGTCACGTAGTCAATAAATCTCCAAGAAATGATTTGTTTTTTTTTTTAACTTAAACACCCAATAAAATATAACAGCTGAGATAACAGAGACAGCTTTGCTGAAACCGCCCAATTTAGAAGAGCTTTAAAGATTTGCAGAACCATTTGCGAAAACCCTCAAATTTGAGATTTACTTGAATGAGCTTTTCGAAACATTTCTTGCAGAACCTCCTCCAATGGTTATATGGTATATTTAAACTCAGCATTTTCATTGAACATTTTTAACAGGAACGACAGACATAGGGTTGACATTTTCACATTTAAAGTGTCAGCCAGTCGAGCAACTGGCCAACCGGCCCAAAGTCGTAAGCGCCACAGTCAGCCTCAACACCAGCCAAGCAAAGCAAGTACAAAACAGCAACAATTTTATTAAAGAACAGCAAGTCGTATAAATGCTGGGAGGTCGGATGAAGAATGATTTGCTTTAAGTGATACCAATTTGCATATTAAAATCGCGTCGAAGCGAGCGAATATAAATAAAATAAATAAAAACAGAGCATAAGGAGTAGTAACCGTAGCAGAGTGAAATGGAAGAATGGTATAAAATGGCAGAAGGTGCTTACTAGTGAGAGGAAAGCGCGCGAAGAGCTCCAACAAGGAGGTTGCCAGCAGTAAAATCAAGAGTAACAGAAAACAAGTGGTGGAAAAAGCAAAATGAAACGTAGAGCAGTGAACCGTGCTCAACTCATGCCACATGCCGCACGCCACATGGCACTTGCTACTTGCCACATGCCGGCACATGGCACACGCAAAGTAAGGTGGTTTTACGACTAGAATGTTTCGCGACATTTTCGGTGCCTTCAACGACGTTAGCCGCTGAGTTCGCACAGAAACTTAACTTTAAGCGCGCATGTTTGGAAATTCGCACTGCTAAAATCGCTGGACCATGTAGTTAATTGTAGATGTAATAAATGCAATGTTGATTTTTCCCCTATGGACTTATAAAATGGACTTATAAAATTTGCGTAATAGTAAGTCTGCCCCTTAGACAGCGATTGTAACATACATTTCCAAAGCTGTCGAATTTGCAATACCAGAACTGAATCATAAATACTTTTGTTTATGCTATCAAGACGACAAATTGGGGCTATGTAACGAGTTGTGGAACCGAAATCCCATATATTTGGCTCCAACTCATTTCGAAGACAATATTGCTTTATGAGAAATCTGTTTAAAATATAAACGAGTTTGATGAAAGAATTTAATGCGAAAACCGAGATGAACAGAGTTTACTTCTTCTCTGGTTAAGCTGGATTATAGATAAATCTGGCAAAAAATAGAAGTTGTTGAATTGGTATTTCCAGAAAAGGGTCAAAATCAGACATTGCTGGTTTACAGAGCTCAATTTAATAATATGCAGCTTATTAGAAGCTCGAATAAATATTTCAGTTTGAAGAATATAAGATTCAATTAAAACGTTAAAATTGGAGGTTATGTGGAACATGTACCAGGTCTAACAAATTTAAGCAGCTATTAAGATCCCAAGTGATGGTTATACACTCTCACACTTTAAGTGGACGTACAAACCCATACATACACACACACAACACATCGCGGGTGCCTGGCACACTTGTAACCAAGTGAGTTTGACATACACATGTACATGCCAAAACTTTGCGCTGAACAAAAGGCGAAAGAAAAAACTGCAAAGTTGCAAATTTATTATGAATAAAGCTTAAATACTGAATAATTGAAAGAGTTGTCAAGAAGAAATGTGCGTACGACTGTATGAAAGTACGAAAGTGCAAAAAGATGAAAGAATGTGTAATTATATAAGTACGTAAGTGTATAAGTAAGTACGTAAGTGTGTAAGTGTGTAAGTAATTGCAATAAGTGCGAAAGTAGGTAAGTAAGCCGCTGTGTTTACCTTAGATTTGGAACCGCTGCTGCTGCGGCGGCCGCCTGTAACGGTGGTGGCACATTGTACGGGAATGGTAGTTTGGCGGCTAATGCGGGATTCTCGAAAAGCATCTTGACTGATTTGGCTGCTTGCTGCTGCTACTGTTAATTGAATGCTGTTGAATGAATAAACACACTGACGCGCAATATAATGCGATTATTTTATAATTATTTTTGCTTGGCCCAGTGGCAACGGATAATTTAATTTTGTTATATTTATGAAATTTCTCCTCACTGAATTTGCACTGCGCGCGATTATTAAAATTTTCTTTCACTTACATATATCCACTTAATTACAATTTTTTTTACAACTCAACTTTATGTTGCTTTTTGCTATATATTTTCGATATATATATTTTTAAATATTTTTTATTGGTAACTTAAGCTTAGTAGTAACTTAAGCACTTTCATTAAGTAGAGTTGGAAAAATGCTTTCGAATTCATGCGTGAAAAATCTTTTTTTTATTTAATAATTTTATATTTATGTTATAATTCTCAAATATTTTTTTCTATTTTTATTCTTATTATTATATGAAACTTGTGTGGTTTGAGAATACCAATTAAATTTATTACAAATTTGTTGCTTTTCACTTAACTTTTTAGCAGTTTTTTTGCTTACAGTTAAACAAGTGAATTCGCTTGCTATTTAGTTGTTGAAATCTTTCCGATTTTACAGAAATCAATTTATATTTTTTTGACTTTCACTTAATTTGTATTTTCAGATAAACATTGCTAGCCCAGCTAGGAGATTTCTTGAGTTTTCTTTTTATTTTACTTTAGAAAATCTTTGCTTTTAACAACTTTTGAAAATTCCATGGATTTTAATATATTTTATAAATATTCTGATTTTGCTATTATATATTTTTGTTTATGTAGCTGTAATAAATTCACTGTTCTCAATTTATTAATTATATGCAGAAAATTTGTGTTGTTGTTTCAGTGATTTAAATTATATATTTAATTTTAACAGTAGTTTTTTGTAATTATTTATTTTTTTATTATTAGTTGGTGTGTTTTAATTGAAAATATTATTTTTTTATTTGTTATTTCACTTAACTTTTATTAAATTTTTTGTTGTTTGTAACACTTTAGTTGTTATTTATGGGTTATAACTTTTTTATATTTTTTTTACATTCAAATTCTTTCCTTACTCTTCACTCATTTGTATATTTTTCACACACAGTTCTGAAATATTTTGCACAATGTTGCTGTAATTTGTTGCTTATAGACTGGACACTTTACTGCTTTGGTGCTGACTGGGTTGTGCTGAAATGAAGTAGAAAACAATTATTTTATATTATAGCACATTAAAAAATAGTTTTTTCAATAAAAGTAGAAAACACAATAACAAATAAAATTTTAATATAAATAAATTTTAAAAAAAAATTTTAAGGAAATACCACTCTTTAAAATGTACATACATATGGATAGATAAAATATATAGTTTTGTTGTTTTATAAAGACAAAAATTAGAAAAATATATATATAAGAAATAATAAAAAAAAATTAAATAAAATTCATTACAAAATATTTATATTAAATTAAATAAAAACGCCAATATGCGATTTCCTCTCCTTTAAAACAACATTGATTCCCTACTATTTTTCTTAGTATTCATAAATGCACCTACGAAACTGTAACGAACATTAGCTAATTGCCTCGAGCACAATTCTGAGCGTGAGGGCGGCTGTGGAGTGCCACGGGAAACGCTCATGTGCAGTACGTCGCCAGCTGACTTGTTTGCTGATTACGTTTTAATTAAAAATCTTTGTTTTTCACTTGGCAATAGGAACAATAAAACACACTCCAAAAAGAAGTAATGATTGCGGCAACAACAAAAATTAGTTGAAATTTCCAACTAATCAACCAAAACATTTGCGTTCATGATAAAAGAAATTAAAGTCGTCAACTGCGCTGTGTGCCAACGACGCGACGCCGAGAAATCAAAACTCTCCGCCTGTTTTCTCGCACACACTTAATTGCCTCAGGAGGGCGGAGGGGCGTGTAGGTGCGAAGAAAACGAGAAGGTGGCACTGGCATACAGCCGCACACTCGAATTGCTGCCTTTGCAAGTACTTTTTTTTGTTTTTGCTCCTCAACCCTTTTCCATTTTCATTTGTATTAATATTACCTTTTTAGTGCTTTAATATTACGCTTTTGTAGCTTTTTTTGCCACTTTTACGGACACTCTTTTATGGCACTTCATTAAGAATTAAGGGTGACCTTTACCGTCTGCATGGCAACAATTATGCTCTTGATTTTTAGGTTATGATTTTTCATGTTTGTTATGCCGTTAGGCTGAAATTAACTTTCAGTTGTTGGATTGTTGTGGCACGAATGGCACGAGAAGGTCCATTAGCTTCGTCTGTCATTCTCAATTTAGGCCTTCACAGTTGCTGGCAACAAATCGCTCATCTAGCAAAATACAAAAATAAGCAATATCCGTAAGAAATAGTATGTTTTTATTCCCTTAAAGTCGAAGAAGAAGAATCATGTTAGAAGCTTAGTCATCAAAAATTTAATAGAAGACTTGACTCTAGAAAAATTCGAGAAAATTCAAACATTTTAAGCCACTGTTGTTTATTTACATATGCGTTCCCCATAAATGAGAGTTCCATTTCAAATCTCGAATTGAAGTCAAAAAACAACTAAGATATTTTTTTTTTCATTTGGACCTGCTTTTACAGATTTAACAATTCTTCAATTTGATGTTGAGTGTAGGTCGTTTCTATTAATATTGTTGCCTTCCACAACACATTTGTGTAGCTCAATTGTGCGTTTAAGTATTCCATACCTGTGGAGCTTAGGAAAATAATCTGCAAAAGTCTAAGCTTATTTGCCACTTAATGAATAAAACGGAAGGAGGTTAAAAACTTTATTGACGGAAAATATTATATGCGCTTACTCATATCTATGTGTACACATAGAAACATACATACATATATGTATGAATGCAGATATATCAATTTAAACAGGTATACAAAACTAGAACGACGAAAAGGCAAACTTTTATAGCAAAAACGCGGCAGAGTAATCAAAAATTTATACTCACGGATATACGGGCGGGCATAAGTGCATACGTATCCTTGGGAATGAAAGCGAGTACATGCAATAATACGTAATGAGTAACAGTACAATGAAGTCACCAGTGGTGACGCGGGAGCAATATTTAATACAAATAAGATAGGCTTGGATATGACTCAATTCAAGTGAGAAAGTAGATTCTACAGTATTTTTCAATTAATTTCAAAGAGCTTCTATCATCTATGCAACGCTGAAATATTTAACAATTATTTAAATATTTACTCAGTAAAAAAAGAAAAAAGTTTAACTTCTGTTGCTTTAAAGCTATAACACCCTTCATAAATACTAAAGATTCCTTACAACAACTTTTATCAGTTTGTTTGGATGCTATATACTATAAGGACTCGATCTCTACAATTCATTTGGAGATTGCAGCGTTCCCAGGCCAAATCTGATGTCTCGACATTTAAAAAACTTTCCCTAACAAGTACTTGATTGCGATTGTTCAGTTCGTAAGGCAAATACATATATGCTATAGTGATCCGATCAGAAAGATTTCTGCGGAGTTTGCTCTAGTGCTTTAAGCAATATACCAGTCAAATTTCTTGGAGATATTTATTCAATTAAAATAGTTATTTTTTTAGTTTCAGATGTGTCAAAAAATGAGCGATACAAACGGACGGCCGAAGAGACGGACGGACATGGCTAAATTGACCTAGCTCATCCCACTGATAGTTTAGATAAATTCTATATATAATCTCTGACTTTTTCTTGTGGGTGTTACTAACATCGTGGCTTAATATACCCTGCTCAGGGTATAAATATTATAAGCACCTTTAAGTTTTAAAGAGTTTCCACTACGGTATTCGGGAAATTGGGATTATGTTTTATAACAGATAAAATAGTAGTTTTCAATATTGAAAGTAGATCTTAGAAATGTTCCATGTCATAATTCAAGCAAAAAAGTTATGAAATCTGCTTTATTTGTTTTGGGTTGTCGTTACTGGTATTTTTTAAGCACTACTGTAAGCATGCATATAATATGATATATAAACCGCTAAGGTGAAACTTCCTGAGGAGCGGCTGCTTAAAAGGACAATAAAAATTGCAATATACAAAACAATCGAAATCGTAACCTTCTACCACGGCATCACGCACCAGCCTAACTGCCTACGAGGTCACAGATATACAATGTACACATATTTACAATTTTACATGCATGTACATATTTACATTGTTTATTTTTGCATCAACCTTAGCATGTGCCTTTTATAATTTTTATCTCTCTTTACATTATATAAATCACTTTGTTTGATCAATAATCAAAAGAAACTTGCACCACATAACTCAGCTACCGGCTATTATAGTTATTGCTTTTGTTATTTTTATTGTTCTTAGTCACAAATTATTAATATTTTTTATTGGCAGCTTCAACCTCTAATTTGCGTGGCATGCAGCGCTTTGCTGACAGTTGCCAGCGCCACTTGCTCCATGCAAATACACAACTTACAAACACACACACACATACATACATACATATATGTACATACAAACGCACATAAAACTGCCAAACAGTAACCGCCAGCAGCGTCAAGCACACTTTTGCTGATGTTATTACGTTTTTTTGTTTTTGTAATTGAATGTACGCGCGGCATACAATAGGCAAGCAAAATAAATCACTCGTTAGCAAACGCTCAAACTGGTACAACCGCCCGCATGAGGCGACTTTTGTCAACTGAATTCGGAATTCATTCGAGTCGTGCGGCGACCGCGATGGAGATGGCCACACTTTGGAGCATATTCAGCGCCAAAACCCCCAAAACCAAAATTGAACAAAAACAAAACCGAAACAACAACAACATTAGCAAAAGTTGTACAAACGCCGTAGTAGCAATGTGTTGCCACGAGCGTCCGATGACGCATAATCGGCAGCATTGCTTTGCCTACACTTGTTGTTCTTGCTTTTGTTGCTGTTGCTGTTGCGGTGGTGGTAGTGCAGGTAGTGGTGGCGTTTAAGCTGGTTGTGGAGTTGGAGTGTTGGAGCGCGCTCGAGTCTGCCATGTGACACTAGTAGGCCGTTGACGTAGACAACAACAGAAATTTCCACCCGCTCATTGTTGCAAGAAATAGTGGTCGTTGCTGTTGTTGTGCCTTTCAAATTTTTGTTACGGTTATAGCCAGTTGTTTATGTGTGTGTTTGATTCTTTTTGAAATTTCTATGCAATTACGCTCTCTACCATTTCCAAAATACTCGCTTTCTCTCTCTCGAAGGAAGTCTCTCCTCATTTGAAAGCAAGTTTGTGTTGAGCCACGTTTTGGCAAAATTTCGTCAGAGTCCGTTTATCCTTGCAGTTGAAAGAGATAGCATGCTTGCGAAATTATTACACGTCAGGATGGCGCTCTGAGAGAGCGAGGTGATAAGAGAGTGCGTGCGCTGGCAGGTAACTTATTGGCAGTAATGAATGTCGATATTTAAGCAATATTATAGCACATACATATACATATATACATACTTATATGTACATGAATTTGTATATATAAATATTTACATACAAACATATCAATATTTATAGTAACAATAACCTCAAAAAAGTTACATGCAACAACAAAAACATTGCAGCATCGCATTGTATGGCCAAGAGGATTCACATACATGGCCATACACACACACATGCACGCGTACGAATGTAAACTGAGAACGTGTCTTTATCCGCCTTTAGCGTCTGCAGCGTGCTTGGAGTTTTGGCAGCAGAGTGACGCGCGATATGCGGCGGAAGTGCACATCAACAATGCGGCTGCCAATATTCGATAAACACCGAAATGGTCAAAAAGTAATAACAGCGTAATAGGCCTCACTCGTGAGTAGTGTCTGACCGAATGCTTGATTGCATGGGGGATGTAAGGAGATGGTTGTGCGTTTAACAGAAAATTGTAAACAAGAGTGTAGCGAATTCTTTCTCTATATGACTTCAAGGGATTTTTGATACATTCGTTTTATGCGTCAAATCTCACTTAACCGATTTAGCTGCTTTCAATTAGATTTTTTCTATTAACGCTTTTGCGTGGAATTGGCCCTAGAGCAAAATTTATCAGAGTAAAGTCAAATTTATAGATGATAACTAGTTGAAGATTATTTCTGCAAAAAAATACTCAACAGATGTCGCTGATGACTGACTGTTTTCCAAGACATTTACATATAGTATGTGTGTATATTCTGCGATTTCACCATTTTTTTAATTGAATTACGGTAAATTTGTATATGTATATGTATGTATATTTTGATTTCAAACTGTTTTTACACCTATATTCATTATTTTTCTTTTAACAAAATAAATGTTCTTATTTCAAACATAAATTAAAAGCCTATAAACACAATATTTCAGAATTCCGTTCTATTCTGTGATTATTATTTCCAATCCACTTATACATACATACTTATGTGGCAGTTAAAATTGTAAAGTTAAAAATATCCCTTACTGAAGGCCAGATTTACCATCGATTCTTACAAATATCCAAATGAGACTTCACTACAAACCCGATTTCTTCTTTAGCCTTAGTGACCACTTCATAAGAACTCTCACATTCTGTCTGCCATAGTTCGCCATTAACTCCGCTGACAAAATTCTTGAAATAGCCACCATTTAATCCATTTCCTTTTGCGCTTATTCATCCTTTTTATTTGCCTTCTTGGCATATGTATGTACTTACATACAAATATTTGTTTGTAAAAGTACAGTGATGGCAGAATTTTTTTCATTTATTTATTTTATTTTGTTATTTTATATGTTATTGGTTATTTCAGCGAGTTTTCGTTGGTTGATGGCTTTCAGGAGGGCGTGGCTTCTCTTATTCTAGTTTCCACTACTGCCATTTAATTAAACATATTTTTTTATAATCTTTACTTTTTTCATTTATAATCATTCTAAACAGTTTATTCACATTTTTGTTTTTTGCACATATAAAACGTAATATGATAATTAATCTACATTTTTGAGTCTAAATATTGTTTTAATACATTTTGCTACTGTAATTTAATTAATGTTTTAATTAATTTAAATTTTTATTTTGTTTTTAACTTGTTTCGTTTATTTTAATTTCAGTTTTATCTTCCATTTTGTTTTATATAATTTTTTTTAAATATATTTGTGCTTTAATTACGCTGTATTCTAAATTTAATTTATATATTTATTTTTTATACTTTTTTTATACCTTTCACCGAACACTAACTTTCCTACATTAATTTAATGACTAATGTATGTACTTATATACATATACTTTCTTAAGCTTACTAATATGGCAACTTTGCAAATTTCCTGAACCAATCCAACTCTTATCATTAATTATGTATTTATTTAGTTAGCTAGTGACGTATTTATACATATATATTTTTCTAAATAAACAGTCCATTTCCTCCGATTTCTTGTATTGTGTTGGTCATTTTATCGTTGCCCCAATCGTCAAGTGACGACTTTGTGAGTTGCTCTGCATTCCACATTGTTTATTGACTCAGAACTTTACCGTCTCGCCATTACATGCCGTTTATCTACCTTCTTTTTCTTTAACCGACTCTTGTCTCGGCGACATTCGTTTCAAAATTAGTTGTTTGTTTGCATTGAAGTCGAGATTATATGCTTATATGTATATGCACATATGAACGAGTGTGTGCATATACTATGTACAAAAGCTTATGTGCGAGCATAATGAATACATGTATGTGTGTATATGTCAGCATGCCCCATTACATTTGCGAACCCCTTTCGCATAGCTCGCTGAGGGACTAACATTTTGCTTTGTGTGCTTTGCTTTGCTTTTCGCTTTGATGGATACCAAGTTCTGGCGTTGTGTTTACTTGTTTTCACTACAGACTTCGGTTTGTTTTTATGGTTTTTTCTTCTCCAGTCGTCTTTGTAATAGTTTTTGGTCTTCTGCTTTCGCTTCTCATTCGTTTTGTTGTCGTCTTCATCTTTTAGTTCTTTGTAATTCTTGAATTGCTATTCTCGTTTGCTCTGTTTTATTTATTACCAAACTGCATTTTTTATTGTTGTTTTGTTTTTGATATATTATATGTTTGTATGTATGGTATTATAAATCTTTAAAGGCAAATGTTACTTTAAAGTCGCCACGATGATCTTGAGCGTGCTTCTCTGAAAAATGATCCAGCCGTTTTATAATCGCGGTTACGGGTAGTTATAAGTTTGTATTTGTGTTTGTATGTAGATATGTATGCAAGTATATGGGTGTGTGATTGGGTTTCTTCAAGACTTGTGGTTTTTCTAAAAGTACTCATACATATGTACGTACACATTTATTTACGATTGCATAAATATTGATATATATGTAGTTTTTTTCTGAGAAAGCTGTTCCTTATCCACCTAAGTTGGCACGGAAGGTGCCCTGCCTTTGTCAAAATAAAAGGGTGTTACGCTGTTTAATGGTATCATTTCATTTTCGAGATAAAGAAAAACTAACTTTAGAGAGTATAATTAGTCAAGTCATCGGTAAAAACACTATTCCCTAACATTTCGAAACTTGATATTTTCACATTTTATATCGGTTTTTGGAAATTAGTTTTCTGAGACGAAGAGTCAGCACAAGATAAATTCTTGACTTATTATTAGTATTAATCGCTGCTAACACCATGAGATAAATGTTAAAGAATGCAAATTTTTTACTTTATGGTTCTCTTCAATGTATAAATCATTATACTTACTATCCATTGCAATGCTTAATAAAAATGAGTTTTTATAGTACCATACATACTTACAGATCACTTACTTATAGTATTAAGCAACAACCTGAAATGTGCAAGGGTGGTTAGAAGAGTATAATTATAGCCGGTGTTTTCAATAATTCACTTTGTGTCTTTGTTCGGTTAGAACTGATATTAATTGCAGTTTGATTAACCAACTTTAAACTATATTTGTACTATACATATGTACATACATATATCTAAAGTTATGTTTGTCACACGATGTTAAATGTTCGTGAAGTTTTTCTATTTATTTATATTGTATTAATATTTTATTTTTATTTTACTATAATATCATACCTTTTTAATATTTTTATGCAATATGAAACCAGTTTAACTTAAAAACAACTTTATATAAAAAAAAATAAATGTTTACGTATTTCATGTTCTCAAACTATAAAACTATTTTATTTTAGAAAACAGCATTTATTTTTTCATATTTTAAAATTTTTTTGTATTAACTATTTTTTAAAAAATATTTTTATTTTCGTAATTTGTTATTATTAGCGACAAATATATTTAAACTTTATTTTGTTGTTTATAGTTTTGCTTTAGTTTGTGCACCAAAATGTACTCCTTTACATAAAAAAACAATTATTATGTATTTTATATTCCTGTTATTTACTTAAACGCAAAATTCTTTCGATTTTGGACAACTGCCTTTATTTATTTTTTCTACTTTACAATTCTTGTGGTATGGTCGCTTTATCGCTTACTTCGCAGCTTTTAAATCGCAAAAACAAAAATCATTTACTTGTCTTAATTTATTTACAAATTTTAGTTCAATTAAGTAGTTACTAATCATTTACCCAGTATCATATTGTTATCACCTTCGTTAAATAATTTATTTACTATTTCCGTAGTCGTTTATCACATTTGACGGAAAAACTGATTAACAATGACCAACGCAACGGCCGAAAACGCAATATCCTACTTCGATATCGCTAATCAGGTGTTATCAGCCGTCGAGAGTGTTTTTGTAGTGCCGTGTCTGTGGTCATCGGAACCGTTCGACCATTAGTTAAGTGGGGAAGATATTGCTCATACATACAGACATAAGTAGGTAAAGCTGGTATAAATAACGAAATGGCACGTGACAGAAAATTTTTTAGTGCCGCATTTCACTCAAATTCTTGGTTTTTAATGGAATTCACAACAAAAAAGACGATTTTCAATATTTTAAATGTAGGAAAACTCAATTTAAATTTGCAAAATCATATATAAGCAGATTGTGTGAAATTTTTATTTATTTTACACACTACTTCACATGAAAGAAACACACACATATTTACATACACCATAACACAGAGTAACTTTTCGTACATTTACATCCATAGCATAAAATGTCGTTAATAAAATATTTCGACAATCAATTGTAGCAAAAATTAAGAGAAATGATAATTTGTTGTTGTTAAAGGGTTACATGCATTGATACTTCATTCTGTCGCCATGCTTACGATGGGAGCACGCGAAATTTTGGTTTTCGTTTACTAATGTTTAACTTTTTGACACTTTACCACTTCTACATCCTTCACAACACTTGCTCACACATACACATAAATAGGCGTGCAAATATATGTAAATATGTATTCATTTAGTTATACGACCTTATTTTGCCACAACATTTATACCTTTTTGTTTTGCTTGTCTCGACCTTACGATGTCACTTCATCAAATTTCATTTACTGCTATTCAATATGACGTTTCAAAGCAAACACACACAACAAATAAACTATGCCGAACGGAAGCAACGTTTAAGCGAATTTCACACGCACTAACAACTTGTCGAAATAACGGTCACACTTGTACTGAGAAGAGTTGGACGCCAACAAATACGCCAAAGCAAAGCCGTCCGCCAGCACATGAAGCGAAGTCAGAATCAACGGCGAATAAGTCGAGTAAATTCCCACCAACAAATTGACCAGTTGACGGCAGCGAACAAGAAATAACGCTTTTTCAGCATGCTGTAAAGGCAAACAAAAACAATTTCAGCAACAACAACGTGCTTAGATGCACGCTCAATATTATTTTCTTATTTAAGTGCGAGTATTTCGTATTGGTGGGAGCAAATAAGGTGGAGGTGCTCTCCACTGGCTTTGATTGTGTGTTTCTCGAAAAATGCGCGTTGACGCACATGTCGCTGATATTCGCTGGAGAGCGCACGTTTGTCTATTGGGGAGCATGGGAGAGCAACTTCTTCGTTGTTTTTGTTGTTGTGTGAGCGGCGTTGAGCGCAGTGGGTGCTGCGTGGATGCCGCCTGCGCATTGTTTCAAATGTTTTTTTGCCGATTTAGCTTCAAGATTTCAATTTCTGCAAAAGCAAAAACAAAAACAAACAATTGCGCCGTCATAATAAGGACAAAAGCGCTCAGTTCGAAACCAATATAAACCATTGCACAATAAGAATGAGATTTTCAGTTTATTACAAAATTAAACACACACATATGTATGTATATATGCACTTGAAGATAAACTTACACACCATGCTTCGAAAAGATAAAATTCTTGCTCAAGCCGCGCTGAGAACACTTTGCTGTGGGCCAGTCAAACGTAAACGAGAAGCGGCAAGTAATCAGAAAGCCGCCTAGACGTGTTTTGTTCACACACATACATATACACATTCAGCCACATTGGGTATTTTGTTTTATATCTGGCCGACGAAGCGTCACCTACACATGTTTAAACACACACACTAAACGTGGAGCCAGACTTAGGTGAAGTTTGTAGTAGTCCTCAATTCGCCCTGCTCTCCATTTTCACTGCTGCTTCAATTATGAATGTGTGTATGTGATTTCCCTCGAACCACTTCCGCTCTACTTCATGTCACCAAGAGGACCAGTCGCAGCTACTTACAACACCGACTAACGTACTCATTATGACTGTTGCACTGTGGGTTTGATTGCCAATCAAAATAATTAAATATTTTGGATGTTCAACTTATTCACTACACAAAATAAACGATTTTAGGAATTTTTTTAGATCGTTTCGTGTAATACTCGAACGGCTTAAAGGTGGTTATAAACTTGCAGTCAATAAACTTTAAAACGAAGGTACAACTCTAGGAAATTACTTTGGCTCACTAAATTTTTAAACCAGTACCACCTTTTTCAAAATTTGAAACAAAAATTAATTGAGATTTATAGTTGCAGCCATTTTAATTAATCTGCATAATTTATATGAAATTTTGTATGAAATTTTCTAACTGCGAATCTTTTATTAATTTTGAAATGTTGTTCAGTAATGAAGGCACGTTGTTCTACCGTGTAACGCTCCATTTTTACTAAGCCTGTTAGAACTGATTCGAACTGAAGCAAATATTTTTCATAGTTTCAGAAATGTCTATTTTTCTGCTACGATATTTTTGAAAGGCTTTCTAGACAAACTTTTGCTTAGACTTTATTGGACTATCCTCTAGTTATTTCCGTATTTCATTTGGAGACTTTACAGCGGTGACTTTTATGTTCTGAGATTCATTCAAGTCGAATTCCGAGGTTCGTCTTAACTTCATTTACATTCTTAATTTCAAATAACATGGAGAATCCCCAAAATATTCCACAGTATTTGAAACCATCATGCCATTCTTTTTAAATTTTCTCGCCATTGTTCTTTTCATGTCGCTGCTATTGTCTACCTTTAACGTACAAATGTATAAACGCACCAATGTAGATTACATATTTGATCCTAAATTCAACGCGCTTCTATATTAAATATGTATGTACATATGTATGTACATATATTTTAAAACATTGTGTGTTTCTTGTAATTTTTGTTTTTTCTGTTGTTGTTTAGTGTTTAATGCACAACCATGCGGCGTTTGGCGGCATCGGACACACAGTGGTTGCGAATGCTGAAAAACTAAACGAAAACGAAATAAACAAAACACACACAGCTTTAAATGAGAGCGTTCACACCGTCAGCTGTGAAGAGCAAAGTACATTTACTGAGATTGCTCCATAAAAACAAAATTACCCCAAAATTCTCACGTACACAATTGGAGTTTTCAGTGCTCCAATAACTTCGCTCTCAATCAAGATTTTTGCTCTCTATCTTCTCCAACGAAATGCATATACTCTCCATTCTACTCACTTGTTTTACTTGCCTCTATTTAATGTAGCATTGTGTGACTGAGAAAGCAGTAGCTGGCAACTGCAAGAGAGCTCTGCCATAATAACAAGTGAGATAACCATTTAGCATATGCTGGGCCTCAAACAGTAGTCGCTTTCTTCTCGCAACTTGTCTCATATCTCCGATTTATTTGTATTTGCAAATGGCATTTAATGGAGAAACAGAGATGTTAAATGTGTGTATAGGGTGTGTGAATTGTTTAAATTGAAGCATATAATTTAAATTAATTTTAGTATGTGCATTATATATAAGTTTATCATTTTATTGAGGATAAACAAATATTCTGGCAAAGCAAAAATATTTCTTATCCCAATTTTGTTTTTAACTTCAAAATGGTTATACAATTTTTTCAAGGATTCCTCTCCAGTTTGAAAGCATCTACATTCACCAAAAAACAAAGTTAAAAAGCCAGAATTGGTAATTAAATTTAAAGTAAATCGACGGATTAAAATTTGAGAGACATCAAAAAAATAGTTTGGGGAAAAATTTTTTCAAATTTTAACTTATTACTGAACCGGCCACGTTGCCACGACAATAAAACCGCTGTAACTTTGTAAATATTTTGACTAATAAACAAATTCAAAGCTCTTGTTAGATAGATCCTAATGATGGCTTAGTGCCGGTCACTTGCCGCCAGCTGTTTTTTCAACCAACCAACAATTTATTCCTCCTTTATACAACTTATCTGACCTTGTACCTCATAAGATTTTGGCCCAAGCAATTATAAGACCGGCTTTAAGAAGTGTTTCAATTTGAAAGAAATCCCTAGTGGCGCAATTGTTAACGCTCGCATTGGCTTGCTGATTCGATTTAGAACCCAAGAGAACCCACTTTAAATTTTTTTGGGATAAACGCTCTGGGAGAGATCCCCTAGTGCAGTTTGAGTGCGTAATTCTTTAAGAACAACGAAATTGACTTCCGGAACTACACAATACATTTTTAAAAATTCTTTAAAGAATCCAATTTTAAATAGGACTTAGCCGGAAACGCCTATAACAAAAACCGGAAGTGGGTTTCAAATAGCCTGCCGTTCTTGTAAGGAAGCTCGCACCGTACATATGTATATGTACATATAACGCTAATTTATTTTCCTACATAACAATTTACTTCTTGTTCGATCACTTGGCGCCTCATTATTTTTTAAAGCCATTAAAAAACGCAATTGGTCATAAAGCACGAATCAGCAAAAAAGAATGCCAATTGGCAGCAGTCGACCATCTAACAAAAGTATCAATATTACAATAAATTGGTCGGCACAGAAAATGCAAACAAATTCCAATCATTGCCTCGAACACATCTACAAGGATTACTGTGCAATGCTTTTCACGAGGCAAGTACATAAATAACAAAGTCTGGTGGCAGAGGTGGGCCAAGCAGTTCGCTGCAGGCTGAGGCAGTTAAGGTGAAATCGTGCACTTTATTGCCAAATATGTATGGCAATTTGAGTGAATAGGCAAACCAGAAGGGGATTATTTAAGGAGCCGAAACATTTAAGAAGTACACGTTGCAATGCCACATGAATTATGAACGCAAAGTGGGTGGCAGCGCCGCACAATGTTGTGGGGGGCTCGTGAAATCAACGACTGTGTCACGAATTGCCCAACGCAATTGAGCCAATCGATGACTTCAATCGTACGAATGTTGTAGCAAAATGATTCGAAGTTTGTACTTGAAATGCTTACAGAGGCCTCGGTTTGTTGATGTTGTGATGGAATTTTTTTCTGAATAACTGGTTTCGGCGACCTGTTCACCTCATGCGTTTTAAGATTGATGGTAAGTGTGATAAACGGAAATTGTATATTGAAGTTGCCGACACATCTAATTTAACTCGAATATTTTATACTTAAAAACTATAAGTTATGTTTTTTATATAAATTCCCTGATGAATTCGAGAGAAATTTGCTTCTTCTTCCTCAAACTTTATACATAGTGGAAACTTTAAAAATTAGAACACTTCCGCATGGTTTTCTGAACTACTGTTATCGCTAAATAAAGTGACCAACTTAATATCGACTACGCACCTAACTGCTCAATTAATTTCCGAATGGACTTTCGATTTAAACGCACTTAAATTTATTAATAGCTGCAAAGCTCTCAAGACGGTGGCAATTATAAAATTAATGGTGGTCAGGACAGCTGTACAGGTGCTGGTCGCTAATGTATAGATGCCCACCATGGGAATAATTAAACTAAAAATAGTACAAAGAATCTTCCTAATTGCTATGGCGCTGAAGATCTGTGTGTGATTTTGAAGCTCTCTCCCGGCCCAACCACTAAACCAAATGTGCGCAATTTATCATGCAACACGCATCGGTTTTAGCTTATGGTGCGCCATAAAAAATTTATGAGCCTTGAAGAGCCTTTTTTCATTTTGTGACTTTTATCTGGTTTTGTTTCCCTATGTTTCTACCATTATTTTATGTATGTGACTGTATCCAATTTTTCTTTTTTTTTCGGTGCCTCATGTCAGCCTCAGCGTTGACAGCGCGAATTGGAGCGTGAGCTTCTACTGCCACCTATCAACGAGTATATGTATGTGTTCAGAGGAAGGCTCTTAGCTGTGCATAACAATTAGTCCAACCTCAACTGGACCATACCGGCACTACTCATATGCATAAGCTGGCAGGACCAAAACGCTGATTGGGTGGACGACGAAGGCCGCAGCCGTATTGTGTTGCACGTCATAAAAATATCACTTACATATGTGCCATATGCCAGCGACAGTCAACAAGCGGCAACGAGTACCAACAATCAGGCAGGACATCAACCAACAATAACGTCGTCATGTTGCTGATGTCGCTGTTGGTTACAGCTGTCTCTGAGTTGCTGCTGACCAGAACAGCAGCTATGTCAGTGTGCAACAACAACGTGAACGATAGCGACAGCGCCTGATTGCAGTTGCTCTTGTGATGACGACGTTCAAGAAAGTGGAGAAACTCATGAATATCCTCGGTAGAAATATTTGCATGAGAGAAGACTACTTGTGTATGTGTTTGTGGAGGTTCAGCGTTGAGAAATTCTATCTATTTTATTTTAATTTAATATCTCAAAGTTAATTTTATAAAAAAAACTCTAAAACGTTTAAGTAAACCTGCTACGGTTAACTATACTCTATTTTGTGGGTATTGCTCGGATCTTGCGAGGGAACACATACTCTTCAACTGCAACTGATGGCGGTTAAGCGTCGACCGAACATCAAGGATGACAACGCAAGAAAAATTTTATTAAATTGATTTTAAACCTCTTTCCTTATTCGAAGATCACGTCTAAGATTCAAACCTGTCATAATGGAACAGTAGTAACAGATCGATAATAAAAAAATGGAGCTCTCCATAGCATAAGCAATTACACAGATGAGATAAAAAACATTCAGTGTAATCATTACCTCGCCAAGTAAGTATTAGTTTTGAACAAGTCGCGTACTAGTACATCTGTTACCATATAGAGTTCTACAAATAAATTTGGTCAATACAAGCTGCCTCTTGCAACACCATTAAATGAAAGCGCTTGTTGATGGTTTTGATTTTTTAATGTTTAATTTTTCGAAAGCAAATAGTTTTTAATTGATCACCTTTCCGTTTCAGTTTAAACATTTTCTTAAATCCAACTTCCTGTCTACGGATTATGCATACTTTATTTATAGAGTTTATATGTTGCAACACACTCAACTTATAAAATTACAAAATTGCCTCTGACACTGACCTGTCAACGGTATGACATTGTTGCATTCAACAGCAATAACAATAACAACAACAGCAGTAGACGGCAGCAATGTTCGGAAGCGATGACAGTTCAATATGCAAATCTCATAAATCATGCAACACCTGTCGGGCCATGGGCCATGAGCCAAGCGGGGCAAGCATAGAAATGTAAAGTAGAGGAAAGAGGAATAAGGAATAAGGAAAGGAGAAATGGCTTAAAACTGCTCCACCTGCAGCTTAAAAGGAGGCAATTTCGCAAAATTAGTATGCAAGAACATTTTTTTGGGATAGTGGAAAATAAATGAGTTTTTCGTAAATTTTAAGAGCTTAGAAAACAATCAAAAATCTCTGTAGTCTACCTGTAATCGCCTCACTTCGCCATTTTTACCAAGCAACCGCACACCCGCAATCGTCGAGCAAAAGAGCAAGCCAGCAAAGCAGTGTAGTGCGGCGGGAACTTGCAACGTGCGACTTGGACTCAATGACAACAAGTAAAACGTAAAATGCGCAATCTACATTTATGCCACACACACAGTGGCATTTAACATACATGCGCCTGCACATGCAAATTTGTGTGTGATGTACGATGCGTTTTGTTGCACGTGCATGTTGCTGCAACTGTTCATGCGGTCTCATATTTTTCCAGCCCTACAACAACTTTGTAGCGGAGGAATGCGCATATGTATGTGCGGGTGGGTGATGCTGCAACATAATGCGGCAACAAGCATTGTAAAATGGACAGTCTAATGGTGCTGAACCAAAAACCCAACAAAAAAGAAACCGTAACAACTGAGTGGGCGCCTGATTGCCTGCCGCCAAATGAAGTGGAAAGTGTGGCAGGAGTTACTGGGTAGCCGAGTAAAGGGAAAATGAATGCCTATTTGCGACCGCAAATTAAAATATGACCATGCAACTAAACAGTAAACAGCAAGAGATATTGCAACATAAATTTTTCGTGTATTTATGTGTTGCAATTTAAGTGCTTAGTAGTTGTGGTTTTATTAAAAATGTCTCTTATTAAATAGTATTACCATTTTTTAGGGCATTAATTATGGATGAAATTAAAAATAGTTGGGTTATGTTGAATATTTTAGAATAGGTTCCTTCTAGATATTATTCTTAATTAAGGGATCAATAATATGGCTGTTGGACTTGGATTTTTGATGCTTCGATAAGGTCATATGCGACAGTTTTGAGTTAAGTCCAGCAATACTCTCGAATTGTTTGAGTTTAGGTCTTCAAAAAGGTGGTATAGTGTATAGGAAGTGGGTTCATTTCGCCGAAACCAGTAATGAGAGGTGTGAGTTGGCTAGATCACAGCGCTTAAAGCTTTAAGTATCACCTTGCCTCAACAGCCGCAAATATTCTCTAAGATACTATTCGAACTGGAAAATCCAATATCCATTTAAAAGACGGATACGCACCTATAGATGGCCATCGGGTTGGCATATAATTTAGCGTTGATTTATCCATTAACTATGCTATCAATATATTAAACTCGATTGGTCAGAAAGGCTTTGGTAACATGAGCCGCAAGTTATTTAAAAATTTCGATCGTTAGTGCTTTCATTGACCGATATTGCCTCTGATGCTTGCAGACAAAGATTATTTTAAACAAAAATTTACTCCTTCACTCACTTTGTTGAATTTGTTGTCCATCCATAAATAGATGTTCCACGATGGCGCATTTAGCTTCAACCAAAATAATAAACAAACACCTTATGACATCAGCCACAAATATGTCTCCTTTGTGGTCTGGTCCATACAATATAACATATGTACAGGCGCTGCTGCTGGTGTCGGCTTTTGTGTATTGCTTGCGGCTGACCAATATTATGAGCACGTTCTCACCTTATACCCACATCGTCATAGTAGAACAGCTGAGCAGCTGACCACCGGCTAGGACATCGCACAAATAACTTAAGTTTTTTGTTGGCTTTTGTAGCAATAACACAAGCCTGCGGTTTACTATGGCACTTTTTTCCTCTACTCCAAATGTCCACACTTAAATGGGCCGCCCCAGGCTCATTTTTATGATTTATATATGCGTAGAGTGTCGCTGATCGCATCATCTGGTTGGAGGCATCCTTGCTTTTAGCGCAATTAAGCGCCTTTTCGTGCATGTGGAAAAACATGCATACATTTAGGAGCTTTTACTAAAAAAAGTGCAACGACAATCCTACAGCTTTTAAACTGTAGCATTTGTATTCTATTAAGGATTAAGATTTTAAACAGCAACACTTAAATAGGATAAGGAAAGGATATCTAAAATCTATATATTTCAACTACCAAGATTAAGCAGAAGAGCACAAACTTGATTTTAAGTTTAAGTTGGAGTACAGCCTGATTCGTTTCCAACCTTCGATATCAGAAAATGAGGTCTTAACAAACTTACTTTTGGTGGTCAAGCAAACAGAGATTTTCACGAGATTTTAAAACTATAAAATGATCTGAAAAAAAATGAATTGGATCTGAGCACCTACAATTCAGCCTTGAATTCTTTGTTGAATTTGATAAATGTATACGGTAGGAAGACTTTAGTAAAAAACGTTACGCTCAAATTCGATGAGAAAAGGAGTCCAAACCCCATTGAGAGGCTCAATTTTCGAGCGTTTATATTTTTACGATATTGAGTCTGGGTGACTTCAGGAATAAGCTATAATAGACTAACTTATTCACAGGACATCGGCCTCTGTAAAAAAGTAAGATAAGACAAGACAGTAAAAATTTTAACTTGATTTTATATTTTCTTCCAGAATCCAGTTCGGATCATAACTTCGGTTCTACAGATATGTATACTTAAGAGACCGGAAGAATGAGCAAATCCAAAGTGAAAACGATGCTCATTTTATTTTTTGATCGTTCAAGATGAATTTGTTCCTCCTGGACAAACCGTCAATGTTTTATGTGAAAGTGCACAAGAGACTCAAACGAAGGGTCAATCAATCGACAAGACATCGCTTCCGATTGGAAGTTGCACCACGACAACGTTCCGGCTCACACTACCTAACCAAGGCAGGCAACCCAACGGTTCCGCAGCCGCCCTACAGCCCAGATGTAGCCCCCGGACCTTTTTTGTTTCCATGCCTGAGAAGGGCGATGAAAGGCAAGGATTTTGAGACGACAGAGGGGATCCAAGCAGCATGCACCTCGGCTCTCAAGGCTTTTCCGTAGAATGCCTTCTGTGACGCCTTCAATGCTTGGCAATCGTTTTTAAAGAACTGTACAATTGGTTCAATAAGTTTTTTAAATCGACTTAGTTCTATTACTTTCCGGACAAACCCTATGCATATGAGCATATTATTTTGGTATCAAATTGAATGCTGAACTGGATACATTTCGTCTGTAGCCTGAAGCCTAAGTAATCCTGTTTTTGATGGCAAATTAATTTGTTGCTCGTTCGTCACTTTTCCAATTCGTTAATTCGCACAAGTGTTTCTAACTGCAAACATACATACATCTGTGCATATTTCGCTAAGTTGCTTGACATTTTTCAGCTGTTGTTGCGATTTGTTCGAGTTCGCTTTTTTAATTCACCACAAGCAAGCGTTAATCGTGCGTGTAAACAACAGAGTTTGGGACACACAAATCACAATTCATATTTACAGGCGTCTAACTTACAGCAGGCCACGACTGCCTTGCCAAAGTTAAATGTCAAATGCCAACAAACAAAACCGAAGCGACATACTCCTTCGGTTATGATTTATATGAAACTACAACAATACCAAAGGTATATATGGGATCGTAAATGTGACATCAACAGATTGAAGCTTTTTACAGTTATTTATAATAAATTACAGTATTGTGCATTTGACACGCCCATTTCCACACAGGCTGCTGGTTTTCACTCACTCCCTTTATGGCGTGATTTCAATATGTGGTCGCAGTTAACGTACTGTGTACGAGCACATACTGTCCTAATCAAGTTGAGTGCTTCGCTCTGCTCTTGATAATGTGAATAATGAGCTGAAAATTGCTGAGAAATTGCGCAATTCAAATGTAGAAGAAGATGCAGAAGAAATGTTACATTTCACCGGTAAAATATTGTAAATATGGGTTTCAAAATGTAGAAGTTTTTGTTTTAAGCATTGCAAGGAAATGTTTGGTAATGAATGGTGAGTAAAATACGATGAGATTAGTGACGAAATTGTGAAAATGCTGAAAATATAGGAAAGCCTATTTCAACTTGCACAAATCAAATATTAAAATAAAATCCCTAATTCGTAGCAATAGCTCATTGAATTGAGATTTTTTCCCTCCTTTAAAGAAAGCCTTCATTGAAGAACTACTATGTATCATCTTTCCTAGAATTCAAACACCCACATGTGATTTACAAAAAAACAAATGCGTTCACAACGTTTCACTGTTTGGTGTGGACTTTGGTCTGGAGGCGTAATTGGACCATACTTTTTTGAAACTGAGGCTTGACAAGCAGTGTCTGCTACTGGTTCCCATATCGCGACATGATAGTTCTTTTTGTCGAAATCGCCTGATGGTTTCAGCAAGACGGAGTCTCATGTCATTCACCCATAGAAATACTTCAATTACTGCATGAGACATTTTCAGGTCGTGTACTCTCTCGTTTTGGTGATCAGAATTGGCCCATTCGATCGCATTGTTGTCCTTTATTCACAGTTTCAATTTGAAACCCTTCAAACAAAATTCTCCTTTTATATCTTGCAAATTCCATTGGCAAAAGGTGGAGTCTCTCACCAAAAGTGGTCCTCTGGCTCTGCGATTCCATATTTATCGGTATATTTACTGCTCCGACGTTCAAAACGACCATCCACTCAAATAGCAGGCGGCAGTACTAACCTTGAACTCATTAACAATGTGTCCAGGGTTGGTCAAGGAGTGCCTAACTTCGCTATCTATAGCATCGAGTTTCTTTGTCATAAGACTGGTATGGGTGCCAAGCCATAGCGAAATCGCAGGAAATTGTAAAGCTGATGAGCTAATAAGGAATAACAGCCTAGATCCGCTACCAGTAGAATGGGAGCTAACGTATCCTCTTGTGTTCTACAACTAGATAGCTGGGCTTTACACGAGCTTGGCCAGCGTTGGGTCACCATCGGATCATGCGATGTCGCAAAAGCTTTTTGACCCAAGATCGATCGCAAGAGATCTACTGATCTCTTTGCCTTCTGTAAGGCTAACCTCTCCAAGCTGTAAGGCTGGGAATCTTACCAGAAACCATCTGCAGAAGCTATATGGGAAGATGAGGTGGTAACAACTCAACACTTCGTTCCTGACTACCCCGCGTTGGGGAGTTTAAAACTTAAACACTTGAGCACGCATACCTTTAGACATCCCACAGAACTGGCGAGAATGGAAATTAAACGTCTCTGCAAATTTGTATTCCTTACTAAGCGTTTTGCTAATTTATAAGTTAGAACACAGAAGTTCTTCTTCTTTTCTATGGCTTCACAGAGAAGTACATATTACAGTCTACGAACGATCTCTCTAGATCAGCCATCTAACCTAACCTAACCTATATAAAAATTTCAATTTCATTCGTTTTATGGCAACATTTTTAATTTTCACGCAAAAAAATAAAGCCATTGCTTTATAAATTTTTAATTTCTCTACAATTTAGCCTCACTTGATTTTCACAACAATTTTCTTTATTAAATTTTATCAACTGAGCTGTCAGTCCGTCTTTCAGATGGCTCTAGTGACACTTTAATTTAGAGGAAAAAGGAAGCACACAGCAACTAGAAAAGCAAGTATATGCATGTATGTATACATAAATTAGTACAAAGCACGACAAACTATGTAGCTAATGCTACTTTGGTCTCCTTTTGCCAAGCAGACTCTTTTCATTCGTTTTGTTAGTGTCATTTGCAGCATAACCTCTTTCACCCGCAAATAACAGTACACTCGTCTCAGAAGTAATGTTGGTTAACAAAAGTATAGTTTTGTAAAAGCACATTTTTAGGCGTTGTAGCTTTAAAAATGAAACGAAGAAAAAAATAAAAACTCAACAAAAGTGCGCTTTAAAAATTATAAATGCACCCAGCCTATTCAATGGCTTGTTTCGCATTTTTTCATGTACAAAATAGGAGATATATATACCATATACACACATACATACCCGTTTTCCTTGCTACTTATTTGCGAGCAATGCAAAAATATCGCCCTGAGCCAAAACATTCGTTTCACTACTTTGGCGTGTATTTTTTAATGCAACCTGCAATGACACTATTTTCTATTCGTTGCCGTTATTTAGTAGCATAACGTTGCTGTTGTTGTTGTTGTTGGGCCACTATAATGTGACTGCTGCTGCTGCTGCTGCTGGCAATGGTAGGCCATTTTTTGCAATTGCAGTGCTGCAGCCCATCAAGTCGCTACCAAACGGCAAGCAGCTAGCTAGACGATGGCGCAATAACAACAACAACAAACATCCATATAAATATTGCTTCCAACTGCTTATGTAGGGGCCGCTTGCGTTCAATGTATGTGTGTATTTGTATGCTGGTTTGATGGGGGAATGACGGTGCCAACGGCAGAAGACTTCCCACCATTGCACCAACACATTCTCTAACTGTGATGATTTCCGTTACCGCGCTCACTCGCAGGCGAGCTATTATGCCATGGTGGCCTCATTAGTCGATGTGACGCGCAAGCATTGCAAAGATTTTATTTTCTATTAATTTTCGTCCTTTCGAGCATTTGCTTGAACCCAAAGAAAAAAGCTAAATAGTATTGAAAAGTCACAAAAGTATGAAAATGGTGACAAAATACTCATATGATTAGCGTTTATTTAAAAGCTATTAGCTTGCGAACAGGTGGTAAGTGTGTTAAGGTGTTAGACCTAGGGAAGTGGGCGTAAAAGCAGAGCTTAAGTACTGGCAGAGCTGATGTGAAAACACCGAAAGAAGAAAGACCAACTTCAAAACTATTATTTTTTAACTTCATCACCTTCTAAGAACATCAATAAACAGGAGAAAGCAAGATGAGTGATTATACGGTCATTTAAGGAACCTTTTACGTTATTCATCACGATGAAATTAGTACTGCTAAAATCTTCAACAAAAAACGCACAGCGTTGCACACTATTTGCTTCCATGATAATATGTTTAAACATGGACTCAGTTTAATCGAAAGCGTCGAAAAGAAAATTTTTCACAATACCAGAGCTAAGGGAATGAACCTGAAGTGTTGAATGCCAGTCTTTGCTACCAGTATTCTTAATCAAGAGGAAATCTATCAAAATACTGATGTAAGAGAAATCGAATGAATGCCAAACCTTAATTAGACCTAATACCAACTCGAAGCAAGATGTGAGAGTATATAGTTATTTCTCTTTTTCGACTACTTTCCTTTCCCTAGCATAATCGCATGACTTCAAATATCTAAGATCATCTCTATCATATGTCAAATGATAAAACGAAAATTTTTTTCTATTACGTCAATGACACCAAGACAGTGTTTATAAACCATGAAGATCGTTCGCTCCATCTACCAAATACCTTCAGTTCTCTCAAGCAAATCAGTTGCTGATTCCTGGATTTTCTGGTCTAGCCAGACTCCTAGATTCTTCTCTTGCAGGCAATTCTATATTCTTTCACCCTTCCTGATTATATTTATGTACATATGTGCAGTGTAGATGTGAGCAGCAGTCCAACCTCCTGAATTCTTATATCTGCCGCAATCGAAGCCTCTGAATTAGATTTCCACTATTATATACTTAACTACTATATACTTAGGTTTAATGAAAGTAATGAAATGGATTTTGTCTAAGGCTTGCTAACATAAATTTAAAGTTCGCAAGGTTTTCTGAAACATTTAAACGATCTAATTTAGATCCCATAGCTCAGTCTATGGAAATTCAAGTACGAAAATTAGCTGATATGACAAGTCATAAATTTTCGATTATGCGAAAATGATGAACTTGCCAAATGGCGTTACTACGCTTAAACGCGGTTGATTAAAGACAACAACAATAATGTTTACTTTCATTTTTGTTATTTTAGCAGAGTTTTGCCTTTTACATGCGAATTGTTTCTAAATGGTGAAATTATTAAATCGTGCGGAAATGCGAAGATAAGAAGAAAGCGCAAACAGAAAAACGGCAAACATTTGCACACTCCGCCTTTTCCAGTAGAGTGAAATATTTTTTAGATTAAGATAATACCTATAGAAGAAATGAAGAAACTGTGAGGACGACAAATAATTTCGCTTTCGCTTTTGAAAAGGAGGAGAAGAGATGTGATTTAAGTCAATTTCTGTAAGGTAAAATTTAAGTTTTGAATTAAATGCTGAAACTCCATAAAATTAAGCATAAAAGCTGGATATACTACGGGCATACTGAAAAATATAAAATCATTTTCCGAAATTTCAAGAAAAAATTTTATTATGCTGATTAATACGTAGGTATCGCTTGATATTTCGCGATTTAGCAGCCCTAGTATTCCAATCTGGCAACCGACAACTTTATCGTAAAGTTTGGCATTTTTGATGTTATAAGATAGAATAATGAAGAAACTCGCGATATTTTGCAATTTTTGTGTAAAAAAGGGAAGAATGCCACGCAAATTTAATGGACCGAATTATTATCTACGATTCTTTGCTGAAACGAAATGAAACCGAACCATTTATGAAGCGAATTTTAATAGTAGACGAAAGGTGGATCAAATACGACAATAATGTGCGAGAAAGATTATGGTCTAAGCGTGGTGAAGCTCAACAAATGGTCGCAAAGCCAGGACTGACGCCTCTAAAGGTTTTGCTGCGTGTTTGAGGGAGAAAGGAATCATCCGCTATGAGCTGCTCCAGCCTGGTCGAATGATTGATTCTACATTTTACTTTCAAGCAATCGAAAAAAATTACCAGAACTGATCAACAGAAAGGGCTTCGTCTTCCATCAGGACAACCTTAGACCACACACATCTTTGATGATACGGCAAAAACTGGAATATTTTGATGGATCCACCATATGGCCATGACCATGCACCATCGGACTACCATATTTCTCGGTCAATGCAGAACTCCCTTAATGGAGTAAAGTTGGCTTCAAGAGAAGCCTGTGAAAATTACTTGTCGCTAAGACGGTCATTAGAAAAGTTTTACGCTGATGAAATAATGTCTCTAGCGGAAAGTGGTCGACTAAAAAGGTACATATTTGGTTCATTAAAGTTCATTATTAATATGAAAAAAAAATAAGTTGAAGTTTGACCAGAAAAAGGAAAAGACTTTTTCGACTACCCTTATTTTACTGCATTCGACGTATATTAATTCATCATGAATGCATAAGTGAACTTAATTAATTTTTTGGCGATGACGCTCCATCAAGGACCAGTGTTTATCGATATATGATGAATTCGTTTGAAGCCATATACCACTTAAAGGCGAATTTCGTGAAGGTCGTCCAAAATCGTTGTTGTTTCGGAAACGATTGATGTGCAAACTGATATTGCAAGATCGTCATGTGACCTTCCGTGAGATTGAGACAACTATAGGTTTTTTCGTCACCTGAAGAGGCGGTAGACTCGTTCAGAATGCATGTTTTGGAGATATCGCAATCAGAATGTCAAGAGTGCTTCCGCAATTGGTTCCATCACATAAAGTATATAGATCTTAATGGACAAACTTTTGATTAATATTTGTGTTTGTTCTCTGATAAAGAAACTTAAAAAACGTATAATATAATAAATTGAAAAAAAAGAATTCGTTGCAAGATTTAAGTATTTTTGAAATATAAGAACCTAATGACATTCAATTACAAAAAGTTAGAACAAATTAGAGAAGCTTTGAGTTAATAAAAATCTAAAAGTTTTCATTATTGTCTAAAAGTTTCTTATGACTATTTCTAAATTAGTTTTCGGGCGCAGCTGCGCACGGAACTGAAAGCATTTTTCTAATTTCAAAACACAAATATCTTCAAATGAATATCATACGGGGACATTTGCATCTAAAACAGCAAATTACAACAAGTTATGTAAGCACAAATGAAATTTGAAGCATTTTGCGCCCATAATTTCATTTCATTTTATGTGAGTTTAATGCGAGTTGAAATTAAAAACAATAACAGGACTTAATCCAACTACATACATACATACATATTTAGACAGCAGAGCCGTGGTGACGATTACGCAAGCATTTAGACTTGATAGAAAAGAGGGCGACTGCGTTTGAAGTCAGGGTGGTTTGCTGACAATTGCGGAACGACACCGATTTGTACAATCAACACGCACACACACACATATATAGTACATATGTGCTTGCAACAAAAAATTGCCACGCTGACACTGTGAAATATATGTGCGCATTATTTTTTCCAACAGGTCCTTGCGTGGAACTCTGATATACTGGCGGCACATGCATGCTCACATAAATATATCACACTTAAATACAGTGGCGCAAATAAATTGCAACGGTTTAACACATTTTAACTCACTCAACGGGACAGCACATATGCCAACTTCATTTCACCTCCACCAGCTCATTACCCCCGAATTCCTTTTTGCCAGTCTATTCGGCTGAACCGAAGTTCGAGTTGGTAGTAAAGTACTGTTACCCACTCCAGCCGCCAGGTCCCCAGCTTCCCGTTCGTTAGCCCGTCAGCGAGTAATTTTCATTAAACAACTGCAACACCAACCTGCCGACCAACTTAAAGCGCACACAAGCCATCGAAGGAGTTATCCTGCCACCCACTCGTACTTTATGCGTGTTCTCATACATATGTTGCATGTGGCAAATAAACAACATGTTTCCACATGTCCACATACTTACTTGGCGCATAAATACCGACTAACTTATGTATGCATTTTCGTTCGTTAAGCGGCGGTTGCAGTGGCTTACTCGCGCAATACTCATTTGCTCTTAATGAGTTGGCTGGCAGCTTTAGTGTCGATAATTTCTCTTTTTTTGGAAATTTAATTTCGGCGTAAATTTGTTGCCTTTTTAATAAAGTCACAGCGTGACATTGGTGTGAGGCAAACACGACTGCGCGATTCGAGTTTGATGGAAATATTGTTTTCATGTTTTTTGTTTTGTTAGTTATTTTAAGACTATCAGATTCGGAAAGAAAGTGGAAGTCAAAGAGAACAGTGAGGAGATAAGTTCCGTTATTTATGCAGAATTGTGATTACAGTTGACTTAAAATATTTTAATTTCTCAATTCTATTTAAGTCTTTGTAACACTTAACCAAAATTTCATAATCTCCATTCCAGTCCATTCCAGCTCGCGATGTAAAAATTTAATCTTAACCAATGAGCCCACACCAAATCTAAGTTGAGCGGTTGAGAGTTAAAAAAAATGTTTCTTCCACTTACTGTACTTAGACTGCACGCAGAAAGGGGATTTTTCGGTCGAAGGACAGAAAAAACCATTAACTCCGACTACCCTGAATCTATAATGCCCTCCAGAAGTGCATTTTTTATAACGTAAGGGGAATAAAGCTATCTTTATCTTGATTTTGATCGGTCAATTCATATGGCAGTTAGATGCTGCAGTAATCCGATCTGAACAATTTCTTCGGATTTGTAGCGATATAGTGAGTAATAATCTATGCCAACTTTCGAGAAGATATCAGGTCAAATGCAAAATGTGTCCGATATGAACAATTCCTTCGTAGAAGATATTTCATCAAAAGAAAAAGCATTCCATACAAACATTTTTTTCGATCATCGTATATGACAGCCAATATTGGCCATTTTGACAAATGAGCACCTTCTTAGTGAGGAAACTACGGGTGCAAATTTTCAGATCGATATCAAAAACCGAAGGACTAGGTCGCATATGGATAGACAGAGGGACGGACGGAAAGACCCACAGATATGGGGTCTTATGTATATACATACATACTTGATGGAGTCTCTGACGTTTCCTTTTGGATGTTACAAACAGCGTGATAAACTTCAGAGTAGGATTCAGGGTATAATAAGATAGAACAGCTAGAGGCAATCTGGATCTTATATTTTGGTACTCCAACCTTAAATACCGCTCAACTGGAGTAACAATTGTAAACTATGGATTCTTATAGACGGTGAATTATAAAATTTCGGAGTCTAGCCATAGGTTTTATCGACATAATGCCCAACACTTAGCTAAAGTTGAATAACAAATTGAGTGAAGACTTGGCATATTCTTAACAATTGCGAAACGAATTACCATAATTCACGAGACATAAGCCAGTCACACACACAGCGCAAACACAAGACGAAATCAAAAGACACCACCCAACTACTTTCAACACCATAAAGTACAGAAAAGACATGGCTTTCTCTTGCTGACACTGAATTCAATGGCGCGATGACCAAAAATTAAAAGATCACACACAATTACCAAACAAGTAGTTATGAGCAACAACAACAACACAACAAAAGATATGGTTGAGCTATAAAAGTGTGAATAGAAGTAAATTCTATTGTCAATGCCACACTTTTGTTGCACGCGCGCTAAACTGACTTCCCTTAAATAGTTTACCGTTAACAATGCCAATGCGTGTGTGCTTATGGCTTTGCAACAAATTTTCGGCAATCAAGAAAAGGCTAACTGTAACTATACAACCGATATGTGGCAGGTAAGGGGTGCAGTATGTCGTGTGATAATAAATGTTGCTTGGGGTTAAGGGTTAATAACTACAAAAGATGCGCCACAAAATGTGGCAAACAACAATGGAGCGCGTACAGAAGAAAAAAAATCAGTAAAAGGATAGTAAAAGTGGGAGTAATAAATAAAGTACAGCAAAAGGAGGATGTCACATACAGTCTGTCCGAAGACACCGGCAATCCGAGTCAAGTCGAACAGTTGGGCAATTGTGCGGGCAGTTTGCAATTGAAGGGGGCCTTTAAATGGCCTTAATATACCCACAGAAATGGCAATTGACATGGCATTAATGTCTTTAAAGGTTTCTCCACTTGTCGGTACACACACTATTAAGCACTTGCTACTCTGCTTCCTTGAAACTCATTTGAGCTTTTCCTTGACTATTTTTCTTTTCTCTTTCAGCTGTCATTTATAAGCTTTTGAGCGCATTACGACTAAATATGTGTACAAAAATGGTAATAGCGTAATGCTAATGAAAAACTTTGTCACCTCAGATAGTCTATTCTAGTATATATAGTTCTATGCACATAGTACATGTAAACGTTCATATGTGGTGTCTGTGGCAAGTGCATGCTTATCTCGGTGAATGTTCTGGGGTTGCTGCGTCCTTGGAGTATGATTCAGCGCACATGTGTAGCCACTTATTAGCTTGTTTGTGTTTATATGCTTGCATTTCGAAAATCTGTACTCAGTACATACATACATATACTACAAGTATGTGGATGTGTGTGTGGTAAATGCATGTTTATGTTCTCTTGGTTGCTTGTAGCATATTTATGTGGCTTACGAGTCCAACGCAGACAGGCGTGAATTTGTCAACGCAGCAGCAACAGCATCAGCACATGAGCAACAACAACAGTGCAACATATGAACGTGTCCATAGGTGTGTTGTAAGTAAAATTTGACTAATACACTTCCTGTTCCCAGTGCAACAATGCACTTACACAACAATTTAAGGAAAATTTAATTCAATTAATGTACCCTGAAACACACATAGTACATATGCATATATATTCGTATACGCTCGTATACAGTTTACGCCCATATTGACAGACGGAAGTGGAATGGACTTGTAACCTCAAATTAATTAATTTTACGAAAATCAGCAATTTACTGCTTACGAACTTGTTTAAGACATTTTATAGAAAATTTAAATGCAACACAAGTATATTAAGTTATAAAAAATAAGGAATGGCTAAATTCGTTCGTAACCAGATTTTATTAATATTATATTTACTATTGAGCCTCCGAATCAATAACTGAGCTTAGACGATTCATTCACGTAACATCCTTCTTTTTATGGTCCGACTCCGCCGATGCAACCTCTTTATGTTTAGAAACGTTTTAAAGTAACTTAAAATATTCATCTCGCCGAAAAAATTTGAATTAAAGCACCCAACGTGAAAATTTAGCCCCGGCTCTGTAAAGCCCTCTTGTATCATCCTAGGTGTAAAATTTAACGTCTCGAGCGTATTTAGTTAAAGATTTATACACCTTAGTTGTCCGCTTACGCCCATCTACGAACTCGTTTAGAACAGTTTACCAATTTCATTAAGATATTTTAATTTTTACTGAAGTTATCGTTTGCACGGACGGACAGACAGACAGCCAACCGGATTCCAATACGTCTCGTCATCCTGTTTATTTATAAATACCACATATAACCATATATCTAACTCTATCAGTGGATATTTAACAAAATGGTTGAATACACATTTGAAGAAGTTTTCAAGCTCTATTTTCTTCTACGCTTTTCTATAATACAGATCAATAGACTTAGTGTGATTGCAATCATTTATGCAGGTGCAATATTTATATAAGCTTTTCCCGGTTTTAATGCTTAGTAAGCTTTGCTGTTTTTCTGACTGCTGCATAAAGTCACATTGCCGTCTATACATATAAAAAGGCTGAAGAATGAAGTGTTATGATTATTCTTTATCTCTCTGCCTCTCCCTATTCCTTCATTGAAGTGTACTCGATATTCCCCAGTGGAAAAGCTAGCATTCCTTTTAGAATTTCTCGTATTGTTCTACGTTTTTTTTTTACTTGAACTTTATAGTTTAGCTTAGTTGTCCGTCTCATAATATTTATTTTTGTTATTCAATGTTCGATTAAAGAACACTATTGGCGATATCAATAAGCTCTTAACTCTGGATGAGCCAGATAATTAAGTCACGGTTATTATTAGCGAAAACAAGGCAATGTGCAGAATAAAATGAACTGTAAAGTAGGCAATAAAGAATGGTACAGAATGTAAAACAAAAGCATACTCGACGTAAAATATTAAGTTATTAAGATGCTTAAGGTGCTTTATGTGAAGGTTTTCTTTAAGCTTTGTTTTCCTGCAATAAACAACATTTTCAATATTTTCAGGACAAAGCGTTTAAGCAACTGCAATATTTCAAGGAAGCGACTAACGTAAGCTTCTTCAACGTGCTGCTGGAGAAAATAATTCGATCTGCAGAACTTAATCGAACAGGTACAATCTTTTATAAGATCACTGTTGACAGTCATAACTTTGAAGTTGTAGATAATTTCGTCTATCTTGGAACCAGTGTAAATATCACCAACAATGTCAGCCTGGAAATCCAACGCAGGTGCTACTTCGGACTGAGTAGGCAATTGAGAAGCAAAGTCCTCTCTCGATGAACAAAAACCAAACTCTATAAGTCCCTCAGGCTTGGACGATGACAACAACTGCGAAAAATTTATGGTCCTTTGCGCGTTGGTCACGGCGAATATCGCATTCGATGGAACGATGAGCTCTATGAGATATATGACGACATTGACATAGTTCAGCGAATTAAAAGACAGCGGCTACGCTGTCTAGCTCATGTTGTCCGAATGGACGAAAACACTCCAGCTCTGAAAGTACTCGACGCAGTACTTGTCGCGGGAAGCATAGGAAGAGGAAGACCTCCACTCTGTTGGAAGGACCAGGTGGAGAAAGACTGAGACGCTGTTGTTAACTCGGCTATAATCGCGTAAGCGGTGTCTACGCCAATTAAGAAGAAGAAGACCAATGTAAAGAAAATGAAGTTTGAGTACCATTCAAGTACGCCAGTTAACTCGTATTAGTTACTGAATTTGATATTTAGATATGCCATATCTGAAAAAACGCTTCCTATCGAGAATCGAACTATACAAAAAAGTGCTTCACAGATTTAGATTGTGAGAGATACTCTTTACACGCAGCTCGGATAGTCTCAAACGTGTTAGTTGTAGAAATCTAGGATATGGGATAAAAATGCATATTAGTTCACTTTAAGCTCTTGGAGACTTCTCTTTAATGAGTACGGTTAAGTATATAACTTAGATGCCTACAGTGCATGATGATGAAATCGACAGGCATATTTTAGCACAAATTTCAAGCGGCAATTATTAACGTTTGCGGCAGCTTATCTGTGGAATTCTTGTACCTATATATATATGTACTAAATATGTACATACTGAGATCTCCAATAATTCCGAAGCTGTAATGACTTTATGAAGCAATATATGGCTTTAGACAAGTGTTGTTGTGTCGATTCTTACTTGCATGCCTACATCAACACGCATAGCAATAAAAACATATTTGGGCGCCTATGCATATGCTATGATATTTTACGGGGGCATTGGTTGCGTATTGAATTGCGGCCGGCATCAGTGGTTTTCGCTCGATTGCTCATATATGGAAATGTGCATATGTGTTACAACATCAACATACAAACATATTTTACGCATTTTCCGTTTTGCCTTTTGCACGCACATGCTTGTATGCATATGATACTTTATTCTGACTTTTTTGCCGCTTTGCCTTTCATATTTCTATTTCGTTTCATACACTTTTCAACCCACTTTTTTGTTGTTGTGCTGCCATTCTATAGGCATTTTGGTGCTTCGCTAAAGCTCGCCTATCATTAAGCTTCCACCATCCATCCTTTGTTTCAGCGCTTTGGCCGCAAAAAAGCAGCATTGTCAAAAGCATTCGCTGATGAATTTTGCATTGTAACAAGATTAATGATGTCGCAGAATGTTCACTGTGTCGTTAGTGCCATCAAGCTGTGGTATTCAACAAATTGTGCTGGACATTTGATTGGCCCATTGTGTGCTTTGAAGTGTAAACGTTTGTGATGATTGCTCATACTCGGTTTGGCTGGCATATCCACACAAGTCAACAGTGATAGCAGCATATGCCTGTAAATCGGCGATATGAATATGCATATGAGAGCACATATGAGTGAGAAAAAAGAGTGTGTGTCGGCTGCTGAATAGGATCCCAGCTTCAAATCGAAGCGGTAATAAGCGGTCATAATTAAAGTTTGGTCCAGGTAAAATCCTTAAGATTATTGCCGCTAGTTCAGCAAGTCCTATCACTTTCTTGTCTTAGGTTTACTTGAGTACTTATTTAGAGGCAATACGTGTCATAAGAATTCCTCAATATAAAAGGTGATAAGAAAATGTTAAAAATAGCAAAGTTCAACTTTCCTCATGCATGCAGCCAGCCAAAGCCTAGAAGTGTCATGACACTATTAAAACGAAATGCATCACAGCCTGCCAGTGCTGCTGATAGTCACATTTCTACCGCCGACAGATTTCCGAAGATCTCCGAACAGCACAAAATACAAATTTCCAATTTCTTATAACTTCAGTGGACCCACAGCAAGAAAAAACAACAACCAAATTGCGACCAACTTTGCATACTGTTCGAGCTTATGTTTACCACCAGTCTGAACCGCCGACGTCATCAAAGTTAATGTCGAAGATAAAGAGAAAATGTAAAAATGCACGCTGTTTCCAACGGGTTGTCGGAGGCTGTGATGGCAAGCCGGTGACAGCGCTTGACTTTTTCAATTTGCAATAAAATAGCTACTTGAGTCGGGAGCATTAGGAAACTGCAAATACCTGCTATTGAGGTATATGAGGAAAGGGCGATAAAAATGTCAAGCTATTTATGGAGAAAATATATAAATATGCGGTTCAAAGGTTTAAGTTAAAGAAAGGATGAGGCGGATATTTTGTAGCATGCGACAAAGTGATTAAGTGACTGACAGTTCCGTTATATAGATGCATGTGTTTTCGCGCTTTAATATTTATACAATCTTAGAATTATTCTTTATAATATTTTTATAGTAAGACAGAGCTTTAATTACTTATTTTTAAAATTCGTAATTTATCAGCAACATAAGTGTATACGTCATGAAAAGCACTAAGCGAAGCATTGCTCCAGACATACATAGTAAAAATATTAATTTCCCACACCTGCATTTCTAAGCGTCACTACTTCGGCATTGCTACACACTTGCATACATTCAGGCGCTAATGGGTGCCAGCCTGTATTTGTTAAGTGTTTTGTGGTAACTTTGCGGAAGCCACTAACTTTTATTTATACTACTCTTTTTTTTTAATTTACATGTGTAATCCGTGCAACATATCTTTACGCGCCGTTGCACACACTGAATACCAACTATGTGCAGCAAGCAACAACATAAAGGATTGCTGAAAAGAAGTGGCAGCAAAACTAACAAATTAAAAAGTGCAAAACCATGAAACAAAGTGTTAAAAACTACATGGAGCAACGGCGTGGAGCACAGCTCTGTGTGAGTACGGAGTGCTGCCGAGCGAAGTTCACGACTTTATATAGCGAGGAGGAGTGTTTACGAACAGTGGCGATGGTAATTCCGGAATAGAAGGAGAAATTTCGACCTGGAGTCTATTAAGACCATGCGTTGGAGAAAACGGCGATAGTTTTTTCATTTCACATAGTTAGACATGATGGAAGCTATTAAAAGATAATATAGTTCGAATGGTATTCTAGCCTAAAAAGATCTCAAATTTAACAAAGGAGTAATTTTGAGGCGAAAATCAAACACATAAAAATGTAGTTATAAACAACATCAACAACATTTTTAATAATGCTATTAGTAAGGAAGATGATTCATTTCGCCTAGTTTATGGGATGATATTTCCTACCAAAGCTATCACCAACGCCACTGTTCAAATTGTGTTTCCTGATTAAATGCAACTAAAAATAGTGCCGAGTACCCGCAGGAAACCCATGAGCGGTCATGTAAATAAACATTGATGTGCAGTCATTTAGTGGAGATATGAGCTTTTTCATATGAGCTGGATGAATTTGTAGCAAATGCAGCTCAACACTGCGCGGAAGCTTTTAATATACATAAGTATATTATATTTGTATATACTATATGTATGTATGTATAACTCTGATAGGGCATATGGAGGCACTTAGTATTAAGTGGGAGAGAATTAATGAATATATATTTTAGATAAAAAATTTTCTTTAGGAAAACTGAAAAATACTCGTAAGATCCCTTAAAAAAATACTTATAGACACGCTCGTGGTTAGGGTTTTGAAGTAATTCGAATTACAGATCTGTGGATTGAATTTGCATACTTTACTTCCTTCACCAAGCCGGAGATTGTTTCAATCGGAAAACCGAAATGGGACAGAATTTAGCTCACAGAAAGGTGCTATAACTCTGTAATATTTCTCAAAATTACTGAACGAGAAAGGTTTCGATTTAACATAGCCAAAAACTGTCTCCTTAGAGGCATTCTTATCCTTAGATTTTTGTTTGCGAATCAGTCCCAGACCCTGAAACCCTGATGTTCTACTGTATTGCTATGAATTATATTATTATTATTAACATTTCTGATGACCCTAGGCGGATAGTTGCCGCTGTTAATGAAAATGTTTAGCTATCAGTATGTATAACCAACACGTGTAAGGTTTTTGGTCCTAGTCAAAAAGAAAGTGATTATGTAAAGTTAATTTTTTTGCTAATTACCTAACAGTTCAAAAATTACATTAAATTCAGATATCTGAGATCATAAAAATTTTTAAGTGGCAAATTTCGCCATTAAACGCCTAAAAATATGCATTTGTATTACTTGATTTTGACACAAAACTTTAAAACTTAACTGTTACCACCAACTTCAAGTGATGAGGAAAATGTGACCTCCTTCCATCGCAAAAAAAAAAAAAACTTATACACTTTTGGACGCCTAAAAGTATGCCATAACTTAAAATAATTTTGGCGTATAAATAATTGTTTGAATATTTTGACAAAAAATGTTTCCAAGCTACTCTTGTGCCAAAACGAACAAGGGTAATGTTCGATAAATGCACTGCAGTCAGCATAAATCAGACATAATCTCACTAAGTGCGGATGAAATTGAAATTTTACGGAAACTTGTGCGAAGGTGTGAACCGATTAACTATTTCCATTTTATCAAGCGCCATCTTTTTTACATAATTTCAGCGAGAAATGTAAGACCTTGTTTACCACACATACTTCTTACACTTCGCCCAGTTGGCGTGTTGCCAGCGGCATGTAGCTGGAGCTGTGACCTGTGGGTGTGCTGACTAAATGAATGTCTTTCGCGGCAAAATGTCGCCTAATTAACTAAATGTTGCACGCGCAAATGCAAGGGAGACTTAGAAACAAATATAAAATGTTCTGCCAAAAAGCTCAGCAACTCTAAACGTTTTTTTTTCAAACCGACTTCCATTTTTTTGCAAGAAAAGTGGCCGCCGAACACGAAAAGGGACGACCTACAGCTCTTAATGTGCTGAATGCTAATGCTAAATCATTAAGCATCATTTCCGTTATGCCTTCCAAGCGAGTAGGTAAGTGCGCTAGTAGTAGTAAGTCCACACCTCATTTACGGTAATTTTGCTAATTCATCCTGCCAACCGGTAGCTTGTAACAAATTGTGTGTTATTGACTGGAAACCCAGTTGATAAGACATTATTAGATGGATCATCGTCGGCAACACCGTCCATCTAGTAGATAAAAACAACGTCAGCGAATACTTGTATGTGCGTAAAGGTCTTGTGGCAGCTCCATTCGTCATCTTCCACGCACAATTCAGACTGTCATCAACATTAACGATGTCACATCAAAATTGTCCATTGTCATCATCAGCTATCAGAATCGAAGCCGACCATGATAGCAGCATGATTTTTACACTCCACAACAACAATATCTACAACGAAAGCAATAGGAACGTGATATGCTTTATTGTCTTCCGTTTAAAAGCGGAAACCCGCTAGTAAAGAACAACAAGAACGCAGGCACACACAAATATTCGTAAATCTCAAGAGCAATACGCAAAAACAAAGCCAAAGCCAAAGGAAGGAAATAAAAATGTGGAGAGAAATCGTCGCCAAACACCAAGCCACAAACATTAAACATCATTAAAAAGCCAATTGAACCGAACGATACATATGTACATACATATGTATGTGAGTAGGTAACGGCAACCACCAAGCATGCCATTTGTCCAACATACCGCACACCACATTTTAGTACGCGACACTCCTGCCACACCGAGCGGCGACTTGCCAGACAGTTGCTTGTAACTGTCGTTAGCACACGCGACATCGTTGCCATTGCATACATCAGCATGCGAAGAGCCATAGCTGCCTAGCTGAAGGAAACTACTCTCTCTACATGCAGCAGTCAGAGGTCAGAAGGCAAGCGCTGGGGGTGGCGTGTGCTCTTGGTTGATTTGTCTGCAACAAATGAAGCTTCCGTATATGCTGTTGTTATTGTTATACTGGTGTGCCATTATTTTACTTTTTTTGGTTTTTATTTTGCTGCTTCAGCTGTTCAATCGTCCGTGGCTTCTGTTTTTAATGTCCACTTTAGTGCGGCGCATTGAATTAACTTTTACAGCCACGCTTCGCCCTCCACTTTGAAGTGTGTTTGCGGTTGCGTGCAACTAATTGCTTGTGGAAGCGTGAAAATGATAAAAAAATCTGGAATCTGGTTGACCAAACAGCTTTTTCTCTAGAGTACAATATCACAATTGGCTTTCGAAAAGGATTCGAAAATCTGTTTAAACATGTTCTAAATAATGAGTTGAAATAAACTTCACACACATTAAAGGAGGCAGTTCTTCAACAGATATTTATTGCTGTTAATCTTTTTTAAAGCCTTTGTTCGCTTCTTATAAGATGTGATTGAAGAAAATTCTTAAAAGACCGAGTTAATTTAGAGATATGTAGGTTTATTCCGAAGGCCATGTATCAAATAAAAATGATAAAAAGGAGTTTGGTGTGCCAATGAAATAATACTGTAATACGAAAACAGTGCTTTTATGAGTTATAGCTTTGTTTTAAATTGAATATAAGCCATTAGAGCATTAAAGGTAAAGAAGCCATTGAGCGATTAAAGGTGGCTGCTAGGGACAAAAACACAAAAAATCCACAAAATAATTTTGGGTGACCACAAATGAAATTAATCGAGTTAGCTGAAACCCTAAAAGTATAAAAGGAACGTGATAATAATATTGTTAGTGGATATTTAGTAATACGAAAGACCTATTCATTAAAACGCGAAATCGAGGAAAACGGCCACCTTCCAGCCAGTTCCTTCTCCACCTGATCTCTCTAACGCTGCTTTCAAGGGCTGGTACTGAATCGAAAGCCTTCAAAGTGGGAGTATTCTTTTCCATCGGAACAACATGGCCTAGCCAGCGCAGCATGTCTTCTGATTCGCTGAACTATGTCAATGTCTCCATATATCACGTAGAGCTCTTCTTTCCATCGACTGCGGTACTCACCGTTACCAATGTGCAAAAGACCATTAATCTTCAGCAAAACCTTTCTCTCGAACACTCCTAAGGCCAACTCGTCAAATGATGTCATTGTCCATGCCTCCGCACCATATAGCAGGTCGGGTATGATGAGAGACTTATAGAGTTTGGTCTTTCTTTTTCGATAGTCCAAAGTAGCACTTCGCTTCCTCATTTAATCTAGAGAAAGCGGAGCTAACGGCGCGGATATCAATATCATTGGCGTACACCAGCAGCTGAATACTCTTATAGAAGTTTGTAAACTCTGGCTGCTATATAAATGTGTATACAACTTTATACCACTCGCCTAGTGAGGCTTTGCCCAGGATTTGGCGCCGCAACGTAGACACCACTCTCAATGAAAAAGAAGCAACAGCCTCGGATGAAATACCCTACTTTTAATGACGACCACAGCAAACGTAATATGACCTATGATTTAAGGGTGTGCTCCAGGAATTTCCGGAGGGAAATTTTGTGAAAATAAATATTGAATTATAAAATCGAATTAAGAAAAGTTTTTCTTCGGTTTTTTATTACTAAAACTTACACAGCGTATAATCAGTTTGTCACAAAGCTTATAACACTCAGAAGGAAACGTCAGAGAAAATTTACATATGCATACGAGTATAAATGTAACTTTTGATTTAGCCATGGCCGTTCATGTCTGTCGTCTGTTCTTATATTCTATACACGAACTAGTTAGTCTCTCAGTTTTTTATATATCTCAAGAAGCTGCTCATTTGTCGAAGCGACCGACATTGGCCCACTATAACATATAGTTGCCATATAAACTGACGATCGGAATCAGGTACTTGTATATTTATCTTCACGAATTCAGGTATGTCATCCTTTCTTGATAAGTCCTTTCGCCCACACCATAGACACCTTACAAGCTTGCACCTGCAATAAATTTTCCACACACCACAAAGAGTGGCGTAATTAAATTTTCTTATTAGCCAAAAACGTATTTGCATATTATTTGCAAACACCACAGACAGACAGCCGGCAAGTGCACATATTTGTATTGAATAGTTGTTAGTGTAGAAGCGATAAATTACCACAAAATATGCTTGCATTTCAACGAGCTAGTCCTTTTGCCTGTACGCCTGTCTCCAACACTCACTTGCAATAAATACAAAGCACTGAAGATCCGTGTATGCGTGTGTGTGTGTGTGATGAAATGTGCATGCGATGGCACCTAGAGGAATTCAACAAACGGCCACCACACCGACCAGCAATTTCGGCTCAATGCAAAATTTATGGTTTATACGTTTCTGCGAGTAAAATATTTGTTGCAAACGCCCGACTTGCAGACAAGCGCAAGCATAAATATGTCGCCCGCACTGCAATTGTTTGCTCCGAGCTGGTGGGAGGAGTTAAAGAAATGCATATGTTTGTATATATGCAGAGGTTAATGTGTATGGATGTGTGGCTGTGTGCTGTTTGTTGTCGCACAAATATTTAACGCCAATAAATCACATGGGAATTGCGCTAATTGTAATGTTACGCCTATTGTTCAATTGTTCAACGCTAATATCCTTTTAATTCTTGCGAATACTCACACACACACACACACACACAAACGCAAACAAAAGCATAATAACACAGCAAAAGAAAAGTATGCATGCAAATTGCTGCTTACAAACACACACACACACACACGCACATGAAACATGAACTCACACATATCCTTAAATGCATGTGTGTTTGTAAGCAAATGGGCATTTGCGAAAGTTGCGAGGAATTCCAATAATGTAGACGTTTTTATGCTGAAACTATTTTTGCACACGGACAGTGCTGGTGGCTGGTGGCTGGTGGCTAGTCAACAACAGCGGTGTCGCACAAATCAAAGGACATTTTTCGCTAGAAAGCAGCTCGCAAGCCTTTGTATAATGATATCGTTTTTGTATTGAAGTTCGTGTATGTGTGAGAAATGTTTAACTTTGGTAAAAAATTATGTTTCAAATTTTTTGTTTGTTGCTGCTTTCTGTATAGTCGGATAATTTAGACTTGAAGCAAGCGAACTCTTGCAGCAGAAACACTCGCTTCGCCAGTTGAATTTATGTAGCTTACGCGACCAAAAGAGACTTTGAAAGTGCACAAATTCCTACCAATTTACAACAATAACACAATAACAAAATTTACAAAGAAGGCGCATATTGTACACGAAAAAATTTTAGCTAGGCTAAAGTTACAATGAAGGTACAGTGGGTCCAAAAAATATTATAATTATATATCACCATAGTACATAAATGTTCGTCATATATTTCAAAAGTAATATATTAAAAAAACGACCGAATGATACATAATGTATACAGGATTGTTTTTTTAAAACTGGTGATGATAGAAGTTAAATTTTTTGCTGATTTCCAATCGGGAGATCAGAGAAGGATGATTACAATCAAGTCCTGTGGTGATTAAATCCCCTAAATACAAGTATCACCCAAGCGTCTTGAGTCCATCATAAATTACCAAGGCGATGAATTTAGATGCGACTAATCGCCCTAAATGACCAAAGGAGTGACAACTCTGGCCGAATTACTAAAAGATATATAAGTTCTACTGTTTGTCAGTGCATTTTCTACGGCGAACCGAATGTTCGTGTGGATCAAATTGTAGGGCTGGGAGACCCAGAGCAAGAAGTTTACCAAAAACCGTAAATATAAGTTCTAGTATAAAGAATTACATTATTTTTCCATTTTTGGACCAGAACATGCCAATAATGTTTATATGTTTATGTTCCTGATACTGTCAAAACAAATCCCGTGCCCAATTAGAAGGCTAATTTGCTGAAAATATCCATGAAATAGTCGAATCCGACCGTCATGTGAGTACTATTTCAATTCCTTCGGAGCTTAATACGAAAAGAAGCTCGATGTGTGGCGAGTTAAGCAAAAAAATCTTTGCCGTCTCGCTTAGGTTCGTCAATATCTGGGTGCCAATGCACAATTTTTCTGAAGCAAAAATATTAATTCTTGCCTTCTATCTATGGTAGTCGAAAAAGTCTTTTCGTATTCTGTCAATAGATGTCGTTGCAGTCGTATATCTGCAGTGCTGCCAATCACATTGTGTCATACTATATAGTATTGGAGAGATGAGATTTTCTGCTATGAGCTTCATTCAAACAAAAAGAAATTCGGGGAAGTTGAAAAAAAATTACAGCTGTTCAAAAATGAGTGAAATTTACACTGATGGAATAATGTCTCTATTATTATAAATATAAAAGTCGAAGTTTGATTATAAATACGAAAAGACTTTTTCGACTACCCAATATCTTTATTTCAGTAATTTTTGTAAAATCTTTATCAAATTTATAGATGATTTCACCACACTGTTATACCCGACAACACTCACACCCATGGTTTCGTTAATATTTCGGAGCTGAGTCCAATAGGCTGCTGATAAAAAAATTCAAAGCAAATTTCATTAAAAATTATAAGCTACTATTTTTTACATTTCACTTTCATCTGCTATTTTGTTTTTATTCCAGCTCAAACTGTTGAAGCCTATCTTTAGTACATAGGAGGCCAAAGCGAAAGCAGACTACACTCAAGTTACTCAAATGCTGCATTTTGCTTAAGCAGCGTTACACAGTCGTGGTCACTTAAATTATTGCGTTGTCGAGTTAATTTTTTTGTGTTTCTGGAGATGGTGGTCCAAAAATTATATGTTCATATTAGTAATCCAACTGGAACCTAGCAAAACGGTATAATGACCATTAAACGATCTCAGAGACGGAGACAGAGAAGCCGATAGACCACACAGTCGTTTTTCTTAAGTTATAAATTGATTTGCTTTCATTAAGACCTCCTTCCATGAATGATTCTATCGTCTTTTCCTTCATTTACTAATATTATCTAATAAATCTCTGTCCTTAGCACTTTAATGTAACATACACATATGTATAGCTTATGGAAATTGTAAATAACAGTACATGAATTGGGCGTGTTCATGTTATTGCATAACATTGAGAGTTTGCCAGACTTTCTCACTGACCAGCACTAGAATTATTTTTATTTATATATTTACATGTATTTTGACTGGGATATTTTATAAGAGGGTGTTTGGAGGCAATTCACCAACGGGGCAATTGAAAAGCAAACAAATCGAATACTATTTATAAACCGGAAATCTAGAAGATGTTTGAAAATGAAAATGATTCAAAGTCAACCATCAAAGTTATATATCGTCACCTAAAATGCAAAATAACGTAAGATCAAAAAATTCGAAATTGAAGGTTTCATTGATTTTGATCGACTCATTCAAATTGCGTACATCTAAGTACATATGAATAACATTTTAAGGATCTACTATCAGATATAACCCAGTTTTAGCCGATATTTAAATTTTGTTTCACTCATGTTCTATTTTATTACGTGTTTCATTCTTTCCCCTGTAAATATCCGAAAATGCTGTTACGTTATTTGGCATTTTATTTTTAAGTAAATTGACAACTATCATTTAAGATATTGTTATTAAGTTTATCGAACAAAATACAACAACACACTTCAGCAAATAATATATATTACTTTTTCTATAAAAATACCACTTTTAGAGATATTTTTCTAGCATTTACTTTAGCTTTATTATCTGAGCACTAATCTAAATTTATAGTAAAACTAGGCATTTTTGAACGTTAGAGGGTTAACATATATTTCAAATAATCTGCCGTCCGTAAGTGAGAGGAAATATGATAAACCTTGCTCCCAAATACTGATTATTTATTTATTTACCAAAAAACAATTGACTTGTGTTATTTCGCATGACATAATTGTATTGTATGTATATACATATGTATGTATGTGTGTATGTACTATATGTTTTTGCATTTCGGTGTCCAATTTGAAAATAAATACTTCGAGTCTTATTGATTAATCAAGCTTAGAGCTGTGCAAAAATGCTACGCTGTCAACTACAATCGCTAACAATATTCCTAGTTTTATTTGCATTTATCAGCCGTCAACAGATTGTGCGGGCAGCTCCTGGCTGTGATGGCGATTGCTTAGAAGACAAATTGGACGAAATCTTGTCAAAGTGAGGAATGCATATATTTTAAGTGCGTTTTTACTAATTACCTATTCTAATTGAAGATTAAAAACTTTGAATGGCAAAGTGGAATCGCTTGCAGCACATCCGGAAATTGAGCCGCCAGCAGCTTGTGCACATCACCCACATGCACATCGCAAGCAACATGTAACGGAAAGGTGCGTATTTATATGTTAAGTATACTTTAGTTTTTGATTACCACTACACTACAGTCATGAGGACGTCGAGTCGCGCCACCAGCGACGCCACCACGCACGAAACTTCCACTCAGGACTCGCAACTTCCTCGCTTGGCAGCAGCAACCACAAATGTGCAGAGCGTTTGGCACAGATTTGTAGTAGTGTAGGTGTTAGTGAAATTCAGTTGGACGATGACAAAGTGCCACCATTCAAAGTGCTTTGCGGTGCCGAACGTTGGATAGTTATTCTGCAGCGTTTAGATGGCTCAGTCGCCTTTCACAATCGCACTTGGGACGCGTATAAACAGGGTTTCGGTAGTGTAGGTGAAAAAACCGAATTTTTCTTGGGTTTACAACATTTGCACGAGCTAACCTATAGTGGTTTCTTCGAAGTACGCATTGATTTGGAAGATTTTCAGGGTGTACAAAAGTTTGCACATTATAGTGACTTCAGTGTGTTCAATGAGCATGCCGACTACAAAATGGGCATATTGGGTGTTTATCACGGCACAGCCGGTGATTCGTTTATGTATCATGAAGGCCAGCAGTTTAGTGCTACTGATCGCGATAACGACGCCAAAGCGCAAGGTAGCTGCAGCGAGGAATACAACAGCGCGGGCTGGTTTAAGAATTGCATGGAAGCGTAAGTACAATGATAATATATTATATTTTTTAAATTATTGTTTAATTTAAATTTTTTAATTTAATTTTTTTCACTTCGAAGCAATCTTTTTGGTAAATATTTGAATGGCGAAACGGATAAGTTCAAGGAAGGCATGTACTGGGAAACTTTTCATGGTCCAGAATACTCACTAAAAACAGTTAAAATGTCTGTTCGTGCTAAATGTTAATTCATATGAGTTTATATTTTGAAAAAGATATATAAATAGGTACATATACATCTATCGCAAAACAAATAAAGCACTTCAATGCCGAACAATTTTTATGATTTCTTATATATGTAGAAACTGCAAATTTTAAACAATTAAGAAAGCCACGCCCAATTTTATAAACCTTGAAACTTTCATAAAATCACGAAATCGAAAATGTATAAGAAAGGTACATCTGGCGTACATATGTATAAATAAAACCCAAGAGAAGAGCTATCTCAAACTCAATTATCTGAAAGAAGTATATGTTATAAAGGTCAAGTGCTATATGCAATTGTGTTAGTGCCGCATCTTACATACATACATTCCTGTGAACAAATGCTTATCCTGAGAAGCTTACAATTTTTTCTGCACGAATTTGATTTTCCGCTTATTTGAATATTGATTTATGTATGTTTAAATTGATTTACCTGTTTCTGTACTTCTTAATACATTCAAATGCAGATCTTTTTATCTGCCTTAGAGTGACGCCTACCGTTGGCTGCTGAAGTAATAGCTGAATTGTTTGCTTATTGCACATAAGATAAAAACATACTTCTGTTCACATTCCACTTATACCTCAAAAGCACAACACACACCATTTAATTTTTACAAACTACATATTATTGAAGTTACATATTTTAAAATTAAAATTTATAAATCACCGGAAAGAAGAAATTTTCATTTTACTGCCGCAAAGTGGCAGGTGTCAACGGAAGAGGAAATAAATTAGCGCAAATATCCAGATGTCAATTGGCGTTGGTATTGATAGCAAAAATAAATCGATTTGCTTTTTTCACAAGAAGTCATTTTTTAATCAAAATTCAGAACAAGTCAAACATTTTCTTATTTAAAAATTTTTTATAAGTTTATGCAGCTTTCAGTACTAATATTTTACATAAAAAACTGTAACTTTTTTCTTGAAACTCATCAGTAATCGATTACAACCTGCACCCATCGCTGCAATCAGCTGAGTGCGTGGTTATCGACAAACATTGAACTGTCACTTGTTCGCTGACTCAAAATGGAATTTTTTACGCGTTTTTGATAAATTGGTTCTCTATTTGTTTTGAGCATAATTAAGCCTTTCCTATTGTAGAATAATAAAAAAAATTTCTAATAATAGCAAGATATGCTGAAAAGGTGAATAAATATAAGTGGAAAAAGTGTTTTACAAACTCCTAATTGTTTTTATTTGCTGGCGAAGAAAACGGGTGAGAAGTCTATAAAACTTGCACCGATCAGCATAAATTACAATTACACCCAACTTAAATATAATTGAATAGCATTCATTGTTCGGAGTAATGCCGAAAATGGCGCAAGTAAAAGATTTGCATTTAGGCAAAACCTTAAATGATTTGGAAAAACATTCTGAGATACCAGATGCTCGCACGAAGAAAACACAAATGTAAGTGCTTTATAATATATATATGCGGATGGCGCACAGTATATAATTGGCTATATGCCCAAAGTATAAAATTATTAAATAACTTCATTTCAGACTGGTAGAATCTGCCCGAAAATTAATACGGGAAGCCGACAAATATTACAGGGAGGGCGATGAAGAATTAGCTTACGTATTATACATGAAGTATTTCAATTTACTACATTGCATACACCGAAAACCTGACTATGCAGAACATAAACAGACTGTACGCCTAGCACTAGGCGGTAATTCGAACAATAAACTGACCATGAATAAACTGGAGGAACTCAGCACTTCACTCACACGACGTTATGAGGCAAAACAGCTTGCTAATACTACCATGAAGTCACCAGCAATTGTCACAGCTTCATTAAAGCAAAATGAACGCGCTCGCGACTACAATGAGCTTAGCGCTTCAGAGAAATTCGATCTTTTGAAAGGCGATTCGGTCTCCTTAGCAACCGCGAATTCATACAGTGGTTATTATTCATTACAATCTTTAAATGTTATAAAATGTGAAGAGTTATTTGAACGTATGAAGCAGAATAATGTGCTGATAATGGATTGCAGACCAAGTAAGGATTTTGAGACGTCTCATCTCACATACCACTATACAATGAACGTGCCTGAGGAAATTATTTCGGCGGGGTAAATGAACTATATATGAAAAATTTTATTCGTGTGTGTATTCGAGTTAACCGTATTACTTTTACTTATAGCATGTCTGCTGGAAAATTACAGGACAAATTAGATGGTAGTTCCAAAGTACTATGGGCAGCTCGTTCAGTCAAAGAACAGGTAGTCTTAATGGATTGGAATACCAAAGATTCTAATCCTGCACCATCTTCGCCAATTGGTAAACTTCTCGAAATACTACAGAATGTAAGTTTTGGTAAATACATATCCTTAAATAATAATACACCACATAATAACATTACAGTGGGATCCTGATGTAATTTATAAATCCTCCATCAAAATACTACAAGGTGGTTATGAATTCTTTATCATGATGTACCCAACTCTTTGTACAAACCCCAGTGTACAGGCTCCCCAACAGAACAACAATGATTTGAATCTAATCGACGAGATTGAATATCCCTCAATAAATGATATTACAATGAAGGAAGAAATAAGTGGTCATAGCTACACGCCCAGACCAGGAAGTAGCATGTCACGACCACTTACATTCACTATGTCACAGCCTCCACCCAGTGTAGATCGTTCAAGTAAAATGGCTGCCATGAAAACATACGAGCAAAAACAAAAACCAATTGTAGAGTTGGCTAAAGAACAGGAAGAACTCTTGGAGAAAGCACAAGCTAACGATGAACAATTGAAGAAAGCTTCAGAAAAATTGGACACCATATTTGAAAAAAATAAGCAAAGTCCCGATAAAAAACCTATGACGGCTACGGAAACAGAACTATTATACTACATTATGCAACTGGAGAGTGCAGCTGCAGACTATGTGGGTTATAATATGAAACTCAAATGTTTCCTCGCTTAATCTAATCGGTTTTGTTTTATTGCAGAAAACTGAAAACGATCGTCTCCTGGACGAAATTGAAAAATATAAAAGCATCAAGAAAGAAGAAGAAGCTGAGTTAACGCCCAATGAAAAAGAAAATCTCGAAAAGACCACGCGACAGATTGAGCATAAAATACAAGAACGCCAAAGGCTCGACGCGCAATTGGAACGTGAAAAACAACAACGTGACCAGCAGTTAGCCATGGCTATCGCGCGTTTTCCACGAACGTCAGTCGACAACGAAGATAATATACCCAAACCGAAAATACCGCAATTCGATCGATCTGTAAAGCCACATTTGTCGGCACCTACCCACAGCAGTCCAGCTGTCTTTATTGTAGACAGACAACGCGATTTCTCACCAATGCCCGGCGCAATGGTAAGTGTTAATGTAGTGCACATTTGATGCCAATGTTTTTGTTTACATATGCTATAAAACATGTTGCTGAATCACGTGGAAGGGTTGTCTTCTACATATGACCGTAACAGACACGTATGCGCCCACGACGTCATCTTGTAAACACGTTTATTTATTTACTATACTAGAAGGCAAAATGTTTCTGTTATTGTTATTGTTGTAGCGGCAGCAAGCTTTCCTCAAATAGTTTCAGAAATCGATGCCGAATTGACCGTTATAGAGTTTCTTCAGTCTATGAGGACTCGAGTACTATGATTCTTCTCTGGGTGTCGCAAGTTCATACCAACCGTTGAAAGTAGTTTATATGCGCATTATTCGATTTCCATAACTAGTAAAAAATACTTAGTGGAACCAAAAAAATTGGTTTCTGACAAGCTCCCAGCAAATATTGAATTCCACCAAACATTGTAATTCATAAATATGCTTTCTAAATCGATTAGGGCGCATTACGTATGCCTCCGAATTTGTGCATCATTCTCTTCTTAGTCACGTTTTATAACATTATACACGCGTCTGCGAACGGCCGTGTCAGCAGTCTTCGGGCAGTCTGCGTTGAGTGTGTTAATGACCGAATGTTATTTTCATTAACGTGACCCACCTACAACTGTTGTATTCACATACATACAAAAATATATGTATGTATATAAATGAGTAAACAAAACTATATGCTCGTCTGGCCCAAGTGCTGCACTTAGCCACTTAAAAACTGTGGAATGCGCCAATTTTCAACAGCCATCCAAGACATCAATGTGTGTTGTTTGTGTGCACTCAGCACAAAACTTTCTTCACACACTACATGCACTCATACCGACATATCTGAAGACAATGCACACAAAGACACAAGTTCGCCAAGTCTCGGCGCCTTAACGTAGACTAGCCCAAGACACTATGCTTGCGTTGCACTTGTGTGCGTGCGTGGTAAATATTTTGTGTCACCATCTATGTAATTTCGTATTAGTTTATGCATACATATGGGCATATGCTCAGCTGTTTCTTTATTTGTAGGCGTTTAACGGGACAATCTTCGTCTGCCTATTCAACAACTGTGCGCACCTCTGTCTTGGGCCAATCAAGTCTTAGTCTGTCGTTGTCTCTACTCAAAGCATGTTGTTGTGCGCGCTATACAAAACGCCAGCTATTGCCAACTTAAAGCCAAATATTGTACAATCGTTTACACATTTTATACGCAACCAAATTAGTATTACGCAAAATAATTCGAGATGATCGTGGTCGCGGGCGTTAAATTGCATATACCGGCGACGCATATACTAATTTATACATCATTTTTTCCACTCAAACGTGTAGGTGAAAATATAATAATAAATACATGCATAGTATGTCTGTATGTTTGCTATGTCTATGGAATGAAAAATTGCACCGGACTCTATTGTCTTATTGTCATATTACCGTGGAACCACTCATTTAATGTATACTGTTATTTAACTGTTCTAGTTTTTATCAGCTTCAATGTATATATAGTTTTTTCTAGCATACATTAAGGCACTAGGGCGGAAATAGTCGCCTTAAAGCTGTCTTAGGTGCCGTTACATTTACAAAAAACATGTTATTAATGAGTAAACATTGATTAGTTGTGTTTAAAAATATTTACTATTTCCAAATCATAATTTGGGTGAAATTTAAGTGCACAAAAATTATTATTATGACAAAAAAATTGCAACAGCAAACAGGAGGCATATGAAACGAGATCAACTAAAAAATGTTTGTTGTTGTTGTAGCGGAAAACTTGGCGGATAAATTCCGGTTACGTAGACCCGACTATCGTGGGAACGGCAAATGTTTCTTCTACTGTGGTCGAATCTCAGAAATAATAACAACCTCTAAAAGCATTTCCACTATGAAAAAGTTGCTTCCGCGGTAATTTGGTAACATATTAAACCTTTGGGTTCCTCTGTTTGTAGGGTAACATTAAAACGTCCTCCACTTAGGGAAGAAGAAGCACGGCTCGACATTTAACAAGAGTCCTATAGCTATACATATATGTATATATGTGTGCATATACATTAACATATGTATATAAATTCCGTAAAACTTTTTTCCTAAATAGGTCAGTCCAAATACCCTGTATCTGAGAACTTCGTGACCCCCCAGGGCCTACTTGCTATTTCTTTGAAATAGACATACATTTATGGCACACGCTTGGACATTAAGTAGATAATTAAACCCAAAAGACACATTTTCGTTTAATTCCAGTCCTTTGTTGTTTGTATGTACATATGTATATGTAGGTTTGTGTTAATTAATATGTATCTACATATGTATATGTATGTTTTCGAATACCAATAAATTCAAGGTTAATCATATTTATTTTTACAACTTTTTTAGGGTCGCGGCTTGACCGGCTTAAAGAACCTGGGTAACACCTGCTACATGAACAGTATCATACAGTGCCTCAGCAATACCCCACAACTCACCGAATACTGCATAACGGACAAATATAAGAACTACATCAGTCGCAGCAACAAGACGAAGGGGCACATTGTCGAGGAAGTGGCGGCGCTCATTAAAGTTTTATGGAATGGCAACTACAAATGCGTAGCCAGCAAGGACTTGCGTGTAAGTGTACAATAAAATCCGAAATATAGCGCATGTGTGCATGTGCATATGTATGTGTGGTCAGATAAGACACGTATAGTGAATAGTATGAACACATACATACATGCGTATATACATACATATGTATGTAAGTATATAGTTTTATATGTAAAAAAAAGCTGATGTATTTGCTTAATTGTTTATAATTTTGTTTGTATGTTTATATCTCCGCCAACATTTGTTGGAAAGTTCTACTAAATAATCCTATTTTCTTTTTGCGTCCTTATAAATGTGGTTAAAATTGTTTTATATCGCTATCCTTTCACTTTTCAGTACGTTATGGGTCAGTACCAGCAGATATTCCGGGGCATCGAGCAGCAAGATTCGCACGAATTTCTTACCATACTCATGGATTGGCTACATTCCGATTTACAAACATTACATGTACCCGAAAAGCCACGTGATAACATAACACCCTCCGAGAAGGCGTGGCTCGAATTTACCAAAGCCAAAGAGAGTCTCATACTGCATTTATTTTATGGCCAAATAAAAAGTACCGTTAAGTGTGTCGATTGCAACAAGGAGTCCGCCACTTATGAATGTTTTTCGAATTTAAGCCTGGAGTTGCCTTCAAATGCAAATGTTTGCTATCTCAGCCAATGCATGGATATGTACTTTAGTGGCGAACGCATACACGGCTGGAATTGTCCGAATTGTAAAACGAAACGTGATGCGGTGAAAAAATTGGATATCTCCAAGCTGCCACCGGTGCTGGTGATACATATGAAGAGGTGAAGTATATCATTTATTTTGATCAGATATCATTGTAAGCATCCAAAAGGGTATCAAAACCATTATTTTTTTTTTTTTTTTGTAGTATAAGTGTGAAGAATTTTCGATATAATTGCTATCATAAATTTTACTAATCTTTTTCATTTTTAGGTTCTACGCCGACACTGACGCTGTTGGCAATTCGTATAAAAAGAAACAAAACTACGTTCGCTTTCCATTGGAGAATCTTGATATGACGCCTTATATTGCCAAGTCCGAGTCGCGTTCGGTGACACCGAAAACGTATCAACTGTACGGCGTTTCCAACCATTACGGCTCCATGGAGAGCGGGCACTACACGGCATTTTGCAAAAGCGGCAACTATGGCAGGTGTGTACATACTTCTCAGAGTCACAAAGCGCAACAGTTTCGTTTTACGCACAACTGCAAATTAGCATAACTGTATTTACACTTGTATATATGTAATATCATAGCTTATTTCTAATCTAATAGGTGGTTCAAGTTCGATGACCAAGTCGTTTCGCCGCTAGACACTTCGAATGTCGTCTCCAGCGCTGCCTACATACTGTTCTACACCTGGCTGCCGCCCATACAAATAACCGAAAACAACAACGCAAATTAGCTGTCAAATCTCTGAGCAAGTCAAATGTGGGGGTAATAAGGGAGAAGGAGACACATCGTCATCCTTCACAGGTGTTGAAGTTGCCTTTTGTTGTTTTACTACTTGAATATTGCAAAGGCAATGCATTTTTAGTTATTTACGCGTTAGCGTCTAGTCGCGGTTGAAAAACTTGAAGTTGTTGATTTGAACGAAAAAAAAGCAATTATTATTACACATTTCTAACTCTGACTATTATGATTATTAAACAATCTTACTTTTGAATTCTTACAACAAATCGAAAGACACTTTACGCAAAACGAACATACAAATTAAGAATTTGTTTCAATTTCCAATTTTCCTTAGTAATTGTTATAGCATATTTGAAGAGACTTTTTAAAGCATTAAACTAAGCATATTACTATATAATATTTACATTGATCCAATCAATCCAATCCAAGCCACTGTATACGGTATGTAATCTGCATATAAAAGCTTTCAAAAATTTTACTTTCGACTGCGTCGTCGCGGCTTATGTGAAAGTTTACTTACATACATACACATACACATACATACTAATAGAAAATTAAATATTTTGCAATATTGAAAACTAAATATAAATAAAAAGATGTGAAAAAATAAAATTTACAAACTAAAAACAAACAAAAAAACACTTAATGAAATTAAGACTTCACGTGCATTATAAAAAGTTAATTTAAATTAAAGAAATATAACTCATATTAGAGAATACCACTATTTTTAGGAGAGAATACGAAATCGTTTAATGAAATACCAAAATAAATATATATAAAAAGCGAAAGTATAAAACCTGCATATTTTTCTGCTAGAATTTTATTGAACTATATTATTTTTTTTTACCATATTATTTTTTTTAAACCATATTATATTTTACGATATTATAATTTTTACGATATCATTATTTTTTACGGTATTAATATTTTTACGATATTATTTTATAAACCATATTAGTTTTTACATTATAATTTTTTAGGATGTCATTAGTTTTTTACGGTATTATTATTTTTACGATGTTATTATTTTTTTACGATATTATAATTTTTTAATCAAATTATTTTTCTCTACTAATATACATTTGACAATAAATTTATTTAAGTTTTATTGAAATATATATAAATATAACAAATATGTAGATAACTCGTTAATTATATGTACATATATCCTTTATAGACAAACAATACAGCGAAAACAAAGCAAGCAATATGGGTAAACCCAAATTATAATATTCGAACTGTCCTACAGGGGTTACGTAACTGGTTGGGGCAATATTTTCTGCCACTGGAACCACAACATTTTTTGAGTGTTTTTTAAATCTTTCCCGCAAAAAATAATACAACAAACATTAGACATTTTAGTTTAAACAAGTAATTTAACTTTATTATTTTTCTTTTATTCATAAACTACATAATTAGTGTTTGCCACTATTTTGATAAAACTCAGCTCATAAGATTTAACAAACCCGCAATTTTTTTATTTTCAATTAATTTTAATGTCATCAAATACAATTAATATTAGTCATAATTTTTATTCAATATGAGGTGCTTAATATCTAAAACCAAATTACACGGAAAGCAATTTTTCACTCAAAAAAGTATACGTGGATAACACAAATTTCAAAAAAACTCTTTCTTAAGCCACATATATGTACAAGTTCGTGATCTCAAACAAATAACGTGTATTATTATTATAGTTTTTTATATAAACAAAAAAAATCAACTTGGAATCGCTTTATACTGTTTCGATAATGCCGCGGCGCCGTTGCTCACTCGTTGCGGCTTCCTCGTTGCCAATGAACGAAGTTTCTTCGGAACTGGCGACCGGTACTAGAACTTCTTTGGCAATTGGAACACCGTTCAGCTGCGTGCCATGATGCGGCGCTGGGGAATGCGTGTCGTGCGGTGTGCCATTATGCACCGTTATAGCAATCGGTTCATAATTTAGCGCACGTGATGGCGTATGCGCACGCGTCGGTGTATTAAGATGTGAAGAATTGGCACGTGAGTGTGGACTGTTGTTGCGCGAATGTTGAAAGTCCTCGAGTGGTATCTCCTCAGAACTGCAATAAAAAGTTGAGTTTAATACATTAAAGCTTTAAAATCAACCAAAACGCCTACCGCGGTCTGGGCATGCGCGGACTGTTGTCACGCGAACGTGTTGCGCTGCGACTTTGTGAATTATCACGCGAGCTGCGCGGCGAATGCTCACGACCCGGTGATGAGTTGGCATCGCGATTTTGCGACGTCGACGAATGTGAACTTGAATTGGAATTGCGTCGACGCGGACGGCCGGCACTCTCATTTCGTATGCTAAACAGAGTGAATGAAAAATAATTGTGAATTATGTATGTATAAAATATGTGGGAAAAACTAAGCCACTAACCCCTCAATAGAGCGATTCTGTGCCATTTGAATGCGGCAAACGCCGCCAGCGCTCGTGGTGTCGCGCTTTAAAGCCGCCGCAAAGCCGGGCACGCGGTTTGTCGTCGTCAGTATGGGACGATGGTCGCGCGAGGAACGCGAACTGCTGCTGGCCACGCTGCCCGCACGTAGACCAGCCACCGCATACACCGGCGAGTCAATCACTTGGCCGGGCATTTCAATTAGCTGCGCGATCTGATACATTTTCTTCTGGCGCGCCTTGCTGCGACCCTGAAATAGCGAAACCCTTTAAAAAAAACACTTTGAAATTATGGAAATGTGTAATGCACCTTGGTCAGTCTTTGCTTCGCTGCCATACAACGAATGTGATCGTCAAAGAGGAATTTCGCCGACAGCAGCGGTGTCCGATTGTGCGTCGCGCCGCCACGGTGTACCGTAATGTGCAGGCAGCGCGAGTCGTCCTTATCGCCCACCACTTCGACATCCTGCAGGAAGCCAACGAATTTAGCGACACCCCAGCCCAACAGCTTGGCATCTGGTTCAACGAGTATTAGCTGCAGTGAATCGATGACGAGAAAGCGTCGCTGTTTTGTGCTCTCCTTAGTGATTACAGTGCAGGCAATTAAATCGCTATTATCTGCATTCAAAAAATTATTAAAGGTCTGATAAAAACCTCTAATTTATATGACGCTTACTTAAATCGAGCACATTATCCACCTGCACGAGATTCATTGTGTTCGTTAACGGCAGCAGCGTTTCTTTTTCATTCAGAAATTGTTGGCACGTTTTGCGTAGCAGAAAGAAATCGCGTATGGCGCGACGTGCCTTCTCTACTTCGCCACAGGGCAGGCGACGTGTGAAATTTATACCGGTCAACGGCGTGCCGGTCGGTGGAAGCAGTATCGTTGAATCCATACAGAGAAATTCAACATTCAAATTTGTCTTGCGCATCTCGTTGAACTCATCCTCGAACAGATCGAGAAAGATATCTTCAGACTTATAGAAATTGCGCAACACCACCATAGACTGGTTACGTGCGGAAAAGAGTGCATCACGCTGCGCCTCTGTAATACAAGCGTCGTCCGTACAGGGTTTCGTAAAGGTGACGAGCAGTTGGAGCGCAATCTCAATGGTTATAAGACGTATGCGGCAGGCTGTGGGTGATGAAAAGAATACATATTAGAAAATGTTAAATTTCAAATTCATTCAATTCCATACAAGGCTGATTCGATAACGTAATTATGTGCAGCAAGCGTTCTATTAGCTCTGTCTTGTAGCTGTACGTTCCTTTGGCTGACTGGGAGAGTACCTGTTCGAACCAATCGTTTTTGACACCTACACATGCACGAGAAGAAACAGGGGAAAGAGATATTTTAGTTAAAATTGAGTGCAAATTTATTTATGTATAGAAATATTAAATTGATGAGATATACATACAGATGCATATACATACATACATACATATAATATATACAATGAAACTGAGCATCTTACATACCATCTACAGTGTTGGGTTATGAAGCATATAGTAGTAGTGAGAAACACATCACCATTCGAGTTTATTTTGGAATGGATAGCATTACAAATGAAAAAGTAGAAAATATGACGGACAATAAGTGCATTAGTAAGTTGATTTAGCGTTTGTTAAAAGGCGTTTAAATGAATGCAAACTACCATATTGAACACGTAATAATACAGGCAAATTGTTGTTGCTGTCATATGTCCGTATTTTAATTAATAACCTACAAAATGATAAAACACTCACCTCTGTTGTAAGCCATTGCGTAAATGAGGCATAATGACAAAAGTGCCAGATAATCATTCTCCGTGCAATCCAACGCCGACAATACCATTTCCAAGAATGGACGATTCAACTCGTTAAATGCACGCGCGGGTTGCACCAGCTTTTGTATTTTTTCCTTCTCCTCGTCGGTGATGTTGGCCAATTTGGCGTTATTTAATACAGCTTGCGCCGCTGCACTAGCGGTCTCTACTGAAATCCCACACATACCGCTTTCTGCACATTGCTCTTCTGTTGTTGCTGTATTGGAAGTGGATTCTGCGGCATTTGCTCTAGCTCCTTCTCGGGCGCTGCTCGTGGCAGCTGGTGCCTCTAATGTATTATGTAAGTTGTCAGTATCGTAGCTGTGGCTCGTAGAGTTGGCACCGACGGTCTCCAAAGCTTGCTCTAAGCTTTCACGTGGCTCACCAAACCCAGGTACAACTGTTAAACGGTGCTCTACATAGGCGTTTAGTATTTCAGCAGCGCCCTCTTTAAACACACTGTGGTCTCCATTGAGTATTACCCAGGCGAGCGCATGTACCAGCGGTGCATGTGTGATAACTAAGAATACCAGCGAAAGCAAGTACAATGCGACAATTGACGAAACACGTGGATTATTGATTTCTTGTATATCAATATCAACGGGACGATTTAAGACGGCTGCGAGATTTTGTGTGACCACTGCGAGTGATGTGGGCGGAGGCGCAGGCGTGAGTGAGAAAATATACAGCGGTACGAATAGTTTGTGCAACAGATGTTCGGTAAGTACTGCATTTAAATCATCTATTTCGAGTAATAAAATATCGTTCAGGTAATGTAAATGATCGAGATGTTCTGCGACTAAGTTTGAAAGCCTCTGATTAGACTGATGACTGCGTAAAGAAATTTGATTATTTTTTTATTCCAACAAAATTAAAAGCAATTACTTACTCAATATCAGTTCTTACGCAGGTGTCCAGTTCCAAAATATGTTTGCCTATAAACCATACTAAGTTGCTGAAATAAGGCGCAGCGGTTCTGTAATTTCACATAAATATGCAGTTTATACAATTCCATTTGTTTTTAATTTTTTCAGTGCATACTTGTCTCTAATAAACCTCAACATACTGGCATTCTGTACTTTATATACATTTAACGAAATCGTGCGGACTGCTATTCGAACCATAGATTCTGGGTGATTAAAGAATTTAATAGCCTCTGTGTATAGTGGAAAGTCATTGGTATGCTACAAGGCAATATAAAAAATTATTTTTTTCAAATAATTTGTATACATATATCAAAAATTTCATCCTTACTTCGTTATAGAAGAAATGTATTGTATGCGTGTTCAGTTTAAGGCTCAGCGTCTTTAGAAATAAAATGTAATAACCCATTACATCTTCATCAGAAAAGTCAAACTTGTGTACAATTATAGAATTGACATGATTGTTGCTCAAAAGATAATCTATAAAAGCCAAACAAAAAAAAATTTTTTGTGACCCACTTATTTATGTTATACTTGCTCAAGCTACTAACTTACACAAAGATGTCTCATTTCGTATGTTTTCAAATAAAATATTTAATGTTTGCAATAATTGCACACAAACAAAACTTGAGCCACCGCTCTTTTGGCGCATTATATGTAAAAAGTAGGACAGCATGTTTTTCTCAAGAAAAAAACTGCAAATAAAGTAAAATGATTTATCAGCATTTGACACTGCCTTGTACACAAATCTATAGTATATATATGCAAAATAATTTCGTTACGCACTCAAACACGGAAGAGTCATGTTGATCGCCCCAGATGAGTATTTCTGCAATACAGCGCAGCGACTCCACTAATAGACCACGATTGCTTTCGGAAACAGTGGTATTCTTCTCCAATATACTGTACAGGTACTTAAGGTGTTCCAATGAAAGACGATTCTTTGGGCGGTTCCAGTTTCCACCAAACCAACTTCTACTACGAAACATTTTTGTTTCCTTTCCCTTTTTATCAAAATGTCAAGTTAGTAGAATTATATCCAATGTTTCCGTATCTTCTTCGGGCGTATAATACTTTTTTACGAATTTGTCATTTAATTACGTTTCACTTTAGCCTTTAATTGCTTCATCTAATACGCAAAGAAAAATATACTTTTTTATTTCTACGTTGACGGTTGAACAAAATATTGGCACCTGCTGTTGCCACAATCTGTCAGTAACATATGATCGCAATATTATTTGTGGCGCCGTTGAACATTTACTCGGCGCAGGCAAATTTACAAAATGTATTAGTTTGCGATTACATGGGGCAACTTTAGTTGCTAATTCTCGGGCGATTCTCTTTTGCTGTCGCCCATTACCTTCACACGAGCAACTTGTGTTGCGCAACTCTGCTCGAGTTTTTTTCTCATTCCCTTTCACTTTACTTTAACCCATTGTCTACTCTTTACTTTAACCCATTGTCGTTTCTTTTTCCTTATAGGTATTTGGGCCACTCTATCGCATATATTAATTAGCTCTGTCAATTAAGAAATACATTTTATTTATTAAAACAAACATATATCACCCTTTTTACTATCGTCTGAATCAATTTGTATGGCTTCCTCTATACATTTCCCAATATCTTTAATTAATTAGATTTTTTCGTCATACTCCATTTACTAAAATATTTATATTATATTATGTATATTTGTATACATATTTGCAAATTACTTACCAAAAGATGAAATTAAATTTTTTAAATACATATATTCAAAATATTAATTTCAAAAAAATATACGCAAATGCAACTATGTACTACGAAAGAAAGAACACGAATGCCGAAAAACGTCGCAGCGAACTGCTACGAATAAGAACACAAAGCGAGTTGCTGAACACTGGAAACTCGGCGCGATTCCCCTCTCCTCGTCGCCCCCTTGCCTATAAACCAAGAGTTGCCGCAACAAAAGTTGCCTCGTGTGATAAGGCTCTTATTTGTTAGCATATAACATTCAATTAAAACCACAAAGACTTCGATAATAATGCAAATAAATTCTTTTATTTATATTTACTATATTTATTATATTTTATTTATACACTTAGAAATGCTATCTACAATCGGTTTGTTAATATTTATAGATGCGATTAAGTTGGGAAAAATCTCACTTCAAATGGCTGAAATATGCCATTTTATTTCCTGAGGTCACAAGATGGCAGCACTGTGCAAGGAGAAGCAAATAAAAATCAAAAAGTAAACAAATAATATTTATCTTCTTATGTCATAGAATAATAAATAATATTATGGGTGTAAAAATTTTAAAAATCATATTTTATATGAATACATTAATTACTGTTTGCAAATGCAAAATTTTACAGATGCCGATTGCTGTAGCTTTGTAGCTAAAGGATATCATGTTTTCTAGTCATGCACATCTGAAAAGACGCACACCTGAGAAAGGAATACCACGTTCTGATTACATTGAACATCTGGTAGAAGAATATCACACCACTACAAACATCGGTGAGAAATTTTCAAATAGCTGAGAAGGTTTTAAGCAATTTACCTTTGCATTCCTAGAGGCCAGGGAACAAGTGACTGCTAATTTGGCTAATTTTGCTTATGATCCAATAAATTGGAGGTATCTAAAAGAATCTGGTACCTTAGACGTGTTTGAAGATTGCATGAAGGGTCCAAATGAGTGTTTACAGTTACACGCTATTGCCGGTTATTGCAACATATGCTTAGGTAATACTATTTTTGATAATGCGCGAATACATTATAACATTTTTTATCTCTTAGATCCTGTAGCATTTCAATTTATTACAAATTTAGAGATCCTCGCTCAAATAAACAACCTGCTTCACGCAACAGAATCAGCCGACATACAGCTTAATTGCATAGCTCTGTTATATCAGTTACTCACGTCTGACTTTTGTACAAAAGAACAGAAAGCTTTAATTGCTGTACCCAGCTTGCTAAAAAAAATTACACAACTACGAAACGAAAGCACAGATCAGAGAGTAAAGAATATCGCGACATTGTTTTGTGAAGATTTTGGATCGCGTATAGAGGAGGTAGAAGATTTCAAAAATGTACTCGCCACTTTTAAAACGCTTCAGTAGTCAAGTAGCAACTAAATGTAGAGAGATTACTGTAGTCAAGAGGTTCACTCAGGAAGAACTAGATAAATTTTCTACGCTTACCTCGGATTATAATCCTATACATTCTACAATGACATCAATAACCGAACGTAAAGTTCATGGTGCTTTCCTCAATGCCGTTGTGGCTGGCGTAATTGGTTCACAAATACCTGGGCCGGGTGCTATTGTTTTAAGCCAAAAGTTTAAATTTCCCAATGCATGCCGTGTTGACAAAGATGTATATATTACTGTTCGTTTGGTTAATGAACGCAAAATTGCTTTAGTAGAATATGTGTGTAAACAGGATGAAGGACTTGTTTTCATCGGCGAAGCTAAACTTTTAATAAAACAATAATTAAAGTATAACTTAAAATATCTTTATTTGTAAAAGTAAACAGAACTGCTCTATTTCTTCGCTCGCTTGCCTTCCCCCTTCTTTGGTGCAGCTTTACCACGTAGCCGTCTCAAACGTTTCATTTCCTCTTTGAAATCTTCGTGCTCATCACGGAATAAGCCGTACGCACGAAGATTTTTCATGAGAATATGTGTCTCTACATGTCGAGGATACCAGTTATTTAATGAATCGCGCTTATGCACCGGCTCCTCCGCGAACATGCGAACTACCTTCATTGACTTTTCATTGGTGGTACGCGCGACTTCACCAAATATGCGATTGGAAAGAAAATTCATACGGCGTGCATATTGCGTGCCCAACTTAATTAATTCATTATATTTGTTGGACGACATTGTTGGCCACAAATCGCGTTGTTAACTTTAAATGAAAATTTTAGGAAAATTTAATTATTATTGTAATTATATCAAGGTACCTTTGGTTATGTCATTTCTAAGCGATATCAGCTGATCAGACAGATTTGCATAAAGTTACAAATAAAAACTTAATATAGAAAAAATATTTAATTTAGGAATTATAAAATAAATCATATTATATGGTATTACATTTTTTAATTTGTACAAGAAAAGTTTTGGGTGTTCGATTATTTTTTATTATATAAATAATAGTATAATTGACTTAAGTAATGGAGCGTTAATATTACAATTTTATTAATTCATATACACGAGATTATCTTGCACCAAGTTTGGCTAGTTAACCATAACGTGTAAAACAGAGTTAATTAGTTAAAATATGGTTTAAAAAGTTATATATGGGAACTTATAAGTTTGAAAAATACCTGTTTCTGACAATAAATGTATTCCGATATTTCTATTTTTTAACATAAGACAATATTTCTAATCGGTACAAACAGACAACAAGTTCAAAAGGTCAAATCACAGATGTCGCTCTGTGAATAGTACTGTTCGTTTGTAATCTTAGTAAACTGTAGCTTGCTTCTACAACTTCCCGAACGAATACTTTCTTTCTGACATCGTCGCTCAAAGTGATTGGAAGCGTCGAAAACTTTTCTGAGAAATGGTAAGATTTCTTAAAAAAATTTAAGTAGGGGGTAAAATTGAAAGTGTATAATATTCTGTTTTGTGGTCTTTAACAAAAGAAAGAAAGATTAAAGTAGAAAGATAATATCATACATAACCTCTAAAGACATCTGCACACGTGTTTCTAAATTTGTTGAAACGATATTGTTTGTTCTTTAATTTTGTATTAATATAAATTTTATAATTTTATTTTGATAGTCTCATCGTAAATTCTCTGCGCCTCGCCATGGCTCTATGGCATTCTACCCCAAAAAGCGGTCAGCTCGCCATCGTGGTAAGGTTAAGGCCTTCCCCAAGGATGATGCCAGCAAACCAGTGCATTTAACATGCTTCATTGGTTACAAAGCTGGTATGACCCACATCGTTCGTGAAGCGGACCGTCCTGGATCCAGTAAGTTTGAAATTATTTTTTGTCACACCTTTACTTTCCATGATGATAAAAAGTTAATAATTTATGGTTAGAACACAAATGATATCCATGATTATAATATAACTAGGGCGGACTGATTTCTCTACCGCAAATTTATTTAAAAGTTCGCTGAACACGTGTTTCTAACTTTACTTTTTATTTGTTTGCAGAGATCAATAAGAAGGAGGTTGTTGAAGCCGTAACTGTTTTGGAAACTCCACCAATGATTGTTGTTGGTGCTGTAGGTTACATTGAGACTCCATACGGTCTCCGTGCTCTCGTCAATGTGTGGGCACAACATTTATCCGAGGAGTGCCGTCGCCGTTTCTACAAGAACTGGTATGTTAAGTTTCATTATAACCTCAAAATATGTTTGTTTTGTAAAGTGGATTTAGATCATTTGGTTAACACGTGTTGGTTTCTTTTGCTCTAAATGATGATAGATGGTAACTGACTTCTTTGAAGATACGAAATATAATACCATCCCTTCTGCCTTCCTTCTGATCAAAGCTAAAAGAAATCAACATTGTTTAATTGTTATAAAAAATTGTTTGCTTTATATGAGAGTATTACTAAAAAAATATTTAAAATTAAAGTTCTTGGATCAGCTTGCTGAGAGAGCTTTTAAAATCTGTTCAAGTCGTGTGAGCGCCATATTGTTTGCCGAAAATTCAATTCGGTTTTTGGTATTTTGATATGTGAAATTTCGTGAGCACGGCATGGAAGAATAGATCTCCGCTCGCTTTAATTGCGATGAGGTCGGCTTCCATTTTTTCTTTTTTGCCAGTCAAATTCACAATAGCAAAGAAGTTGAGTGTTGCGCCCACCCAATGGAGCTGAAAGCAAACTACCTGGCTGCAAATTTGTTCCACTAAATGCACTTAGTGCGGTGTCCGTTGTAACTGCGTAGATACATGTATTTGATGAATGCAATCTGCTTCGATTCAGGTACAAATCAAAGAAGAAGGCTTTCACCAAAGCCAGCAAGAAATGGGAAGTTGACTTGGGCAAGAAGAGCATTGAAAATGACTTCCGCAAGATGCTCCGTTACTGCAAGGTCATCCGCGTTATTGCTCATTCACAGGTAAATACGAATAATATTTAATCATGTCATTCATTAAATACGCGACGTCCTTGGTTCACGACGTCGGATGCACACTGCAGTCTTCGGATGAATGAGTGTGTCTGATGTAGCGTTCCTAAAAGGCGGTCTTGCTGTGATGGTCAATGCACAGTTACATAACCGCAACGTCGCAGAAAAATTTGCCCTTCGGGTGGCGATCCTTGATATATTCCACTAACTGTGCATAGCCGCTTAGGCGATAACCGCACAGTTAAACCATATCACGGACAGTACTAATTCAAATTTCATCACTCTTACAATAGTTTAATGCCATATTTTTCTGCTTCAATTAGATCCGTTTGATCAAGCAACGCCAAAAGAAGGCCCATATCATGGAAATCCAATTGAACGGTGGTTCTATTGAAGATAAAGTTAAATGGGTTCGTGAGAACTTGGAGAAACCCGTGCAAGTCAGCAATGTCTTCGGACAGGATGAGATGATTGATTGCGTTGGTGTTACCAAAGGTAAAGGTTTCAAGGGTGTCACTGCTCGTTGGCACACCAAGAAATTGCCACGCAAGACGCACAAGGGTCTACGCAAAGTTGCTTGTATTGGAGCTTGGCATCCCTCTCGTGTGTCCTTCACCGTCGCACGTGCCGGTCAAAAGGGCTACCATCACCGTACCGAAATCAACAAGAAGATCTACCGCATTGGTGCCGGTATTCACACCAAAGATGGCAAGGTAGGGCTAAAATTCTTATTGTTCTCATTTTTATTAGACTGCTTTGATGATAAACTCATAAAGTTCCGACATCAAACAAAACTTTTTATTGATACCAAAATGATAATCAAATGATAGGACTGATTGCATAACACGTAGAAATATATGTATGTGAAAGCTTTTTAAATATCACTAATTAAATGTTATTTTCTGATCATTACAGGTCATCAAAAACAATGCCTCCACCGAGTACGATTTGACCGATAAGAGCATTACACCCATGGGTGGTTTCCCCCATTATGGTGAAGTCACCAATGACTTCGTCATGCTCAAGGGTTGTTGCATTGGCTCTAAGAAGCGTGTGCTCACACTCCGCAAGTCTTTGCTAAAACACACCAAGCGCTCTGCTTTGGAACAAATCAAACTCAAGTTCATCGACACATCGTCCAAGATGGGTCATGGTCGCTTCCAAACCCCAGCCGACAAATTGGCATTCATGGGACCACTCAAGAAGGATCGCATCAAGGAGGAGGTTGCCGCCGCTGGTGCTGCCACTACATCTGCTACCGCATAAATGTAAATTTATGTTTGTTAATTGTATTAACACTTAATTACCACATTGATTGTGGTAAAAGATAAAATAAATAGTAAAAACCAAAATTTTTTTAATTTATTGTACAACTTTATCAGTATGCTGGGGCTAAGTGAGTCCTTGTGATTTAGGAGAGGGCACAATAGACCTAAAGTCGCGGTGCATTCCTCATTTATCAATCTTAATCTTATTGTACAATAGTAATGATAGTCTAAGTAATCTTTAGCGGGTTATTAAAATATAATAAAAAAATATTTCGGACGTGACTTCGCAGAATAGAGGATAATCTGCAATTTACTATCGCAAGTAATACGTAGTGCTGACTGATATTTGTCATATATGTAAGTATTAGTTCAAGTGTGCAACATTATCGTGCACTGTTGCTAGGGCGGTCTCGGGACTAGTAACATTCAGCATGCGTCATCATAGCAGTTGTATGTGGGATTACTCTTTCAGTGCTCGTTATTTCTCACTCCACGCGTAGGGAATTTAAATCTTTTATTGGGTTATATGTACATCGAAGTCTACTCGTCTACATATTTTCAATGAAGCCAACTAAGGTGCTATCGTCCTAATTGGTCACCATTTTACGTTTGGGGTCTTAATTCTAATCGAGAATTTACGAAATTGTTTGCTTTAAATGTAAAAGAACTATGATATTGCTTTTTAACGTTGTTGTTGTAGCGGGGTAACTAAAAACCTTTATTAAACAAAATCCCACATTCTACCCATTTGGCGTATACTTGTTTATATGATTTGATAAAAACTTTTTAATTATCAATTATTACATCATTTATTGTTTAATTTTTTAAAATAAATTTAACTTAAATAATCATACATAAAAGTAAGCGTTTGTTTATTTATAATATCGTTTAACGAAAAATGTTTGTTTCTTGTATTTTTTTTTATAAATAGTTCATTCCAACATTACAAAACTACAATATTAGCTATTTAGCATCTCTGTTCAGTAAACTTTTGTATTCATTAGTTTGCATATCACAGGCAATATAATGCCGTCATTATTCCTAAGTAAAGTGATTTTATCATATCCATCATTTGTTTTTTTCTTAACATGTAGAAATTATCATATATCGTACGTATCATTTAGCTAAAAATTATGTATGAAAATATTTAGTATATATGTTATGTAATTGTTATAGTATGAGAGTCTCAGCTATTGAAGAGGATTTCAGTTTGGTAAGATTTTGCAGCAAATCCTTGATGCACACATTTCGCTTGTTATTGTGAATATTTGTACATATATGTAAACAGAGGTGGCTTATTTTTATTGAGACTGTTTTGTACTGGAATAAAAAGTGAGAAAGAAAAAAAAACATAAAATTAAAAATGAATTAACAAAAGGTAAAAATTGTAGGAATAAATAAATCTGAGTTACAAAAGATTAAACAAAAGTATATTGTGTAAATTGATTGACAATTTGTCATATTTATGAACATATGCATGTGATCTAACAAAATGCATATACTTACATACATATAATTTGCACATGTATGTATTTATGTGTGCATGTGCATGATTACATTAATTTCTTAACTCTATTTCTTAAATAAGATAATCATCAATTGGCATTCATTACTTTTCTTTGGGTGTTTTGTTAAATATATATTCATTGGCCATGCTATAGCCGAGACCCAACGTCAGCGCCCCGACAACGGTTCCCTGCGCCGCAACACGAAGTTGCATTAAGAAAACACTGGTGCTCATTGTGCCACGGTTCTTATATTTATAAGCACCAATAATGCCAGCCGCTACGAAGCCAGCCAAACCTGCAAATATAAATTCATGGAAAAACAATTGTTAATCATACATAAGTGCAATAATATGATATAATAGAGAAACGCAACGTACATTTGTAAGTGTATTGAAAAAAAATCAGAAACAGCTGTAAAGATAAACAAGTTTTCAAATGCACTAAAGTGTGCGATTTCGTGGAAATTTTCATTGCTATTTTTCGCATTCTTTTGTGAATAATGATATATATTCACATATACATATATATGAACAAAATAGAATGTATGTTCATTTTGCACCTCGAACACTCAACAAGCGTTTTGAGGTAGGGAGGCAGACGCAATTTCGTCTTCACGTGCACTTTAAAACCAAATGACATATCTGTAGTCATATAAATACACATTTTAAATTTAAGAGAATTCTATTACGACAAAGAAGTCGAAATACTTATCAAATAATTTGTGCTCACAAAATTAATGCACGCATATACATTTTAAAGTTTGCGATTATAGCTTCCTTTTTTTCTTTTTAACCAGCCTGTCTTCACTGCAAACTTATACATCAAACATATATAAAAAATAGTGATCGTGGGACATAAACATTTGGGAATAATTTTTTTTTACTTCCGTGGATATTTATAATAAGAACTTGTTGCACTGCAAACTATTCACATATACATACTATTAACATATTAAAAACACAGGAAATCTATGTGCACATAAGACGCATGTGAATTGCTCAAAATTCGAGAATTAGCTGCCATCGTGCATGCCAACGCAAAGGGAATAAAATTTTGACCAAAACAAAAAAAAAAACAGACAGCTGAAGTATAGTTCGCACAGCAACAATTGCAAATTTTCGCAGACTTAATAAAAATGATTTAAATCTACCAAATTATCTTCTTTATAAGTGTATACTGAAAAGCTATGCACTTTGTCAAAAATGGAAATATATTAATACTCACTACTACGCGAGTATGAGTATTACATCATCATTATGGATTTCTTTGAAATTGGCAAGCAATTGGTTATACATTTGTTATGTATATTTTGCAGAATGACCAATATGGTTTTAACACTTATAAGAAGAAATCAAAGTGAAAGCAAGATCATGTCTGCAATCATTGGATTGTTGAGAAGCGATATTCAGTGGATGTTTAAAGTAGCGCACAGGAAACGAGAACACATTAATTTGTTTGAAAGTTTTAGCAAATAAAATAGGAAATACATTCAGTATATGTATGTATTTAATTAAACAATATAATTGTAATTAAACACAAGCACAATTACATTGTTGTTGTGTAATATAGAAAAACATTAAAGCTGCAGGCGTTCCCCGATGCGTGTATGACACAAAGCATGGTCAAGGTCAAGCGCTAGCCTCAAATATTTCCTATTTCGAATTCATTTGTAATATTGGTGAAATACATTAAATTCATTTAAAATGTTTCTGATGGCATGGCAAACAATCTGTCTACTCGTCGTCGTGGCTAGTAGCTACCATAACTATGATTAATTATGTAAAACCTTTAGGTTTTCTCCATTTACCAATAATCATGAATGGCGAATCCTTTATTTTTCTGGACAGTTTTCCACCTTGGCTTTCGTCGCGCGAATCCTCAAAATACGATTTAGAACTCATTTTCACTGTTTAATATTTATGGCGTTAGAAAAAGCAACAAGCGTTTTCGTTTAGTAAGGCTTTTTTTTGCACACTTTTACACTTTCAGATGTTTAAAACTTTTCCACTAAACCCAACGATTACTGCTCGTGACGACGGTCGATTAACAATTGGTTAAAAACCAATCGGTGGACATTTATATGTATCGAAATTTTTTCTTAGAGATGGAAATATTTTTTGTTAAATATCCAAAATTGTATGTGTTAATATGCTTTCAATATCCAGCTGCAAAAGAAAACGGCACTTAACATAAACTTGAAGATAAATATTGTAAACAAAAAGGCTTGCAGTAAGAATTATTAAACAAAATAGATATCGATTATTTTCAGTTTACAAAGTCATCTGATTAATTTATAATGTTGCCATTCAATTTTTATTTCGAAAAGTATAACAATTCGATTTATTTGTTCAAAATTATAAGAAAACTGTTTTTTAAAGTCCTTTAATCAAAGATAGGTTTAAAAAGTTCTGGATTTCTGCGTTAAGAACAAGGCGGCATGTAATTTTTAGTATATAATCGATCTCGTGCATGGCTGTAGTGTTCGTGTTTTTCGATAAAAAGTCATGCGCTAAAATTTTTGATTATATCGAACTGTTATCGAAATAACCGGCTGTGCAATTTTTAGATTCACAAATTGCTTCGTTTAAAATTATTTCACAACAATCAAAACAACATTTACAAGTGAAGAACTTCTGGCTTATCAATGGCGAGTTGCAGCTCAAATCTAAATTGGAATCCGAATATCGATGTGTTAATTAGCGACAGCGAGGATGACGATGATGAAACAAAACCAAATTATAAAGGGCGCGAAGCGCTGATATTCGTGGTGGACGCTAATCTTTATGCAGAGTATGAGAGATTTGCTGAGGCATTGGATATTGTGCGTAAAGCACTAATATCTGGGTTGCTTGTAAACAGTAATGACTTAATTGGTATTGTATTTGCAAATACTGAAATGAATCCGGATCCATATGAAGCTAGCAGTTTGGATAATATTGTTTTGCCACAAAATTGCGCGGTTTTCTTACCACTCCGCGCCTTATCGAAATCAATAGTAGAACATTACCTGCGCTTTATGGAAACTGCTGAACAAGAATTTGGGACCAACTATGGTATCGTAGGAAATGGCGGCAATGCCGATTTTGCTGTTATGCTACGCTTGTGTATAAATCTATTTGAAAACGCCGGCTATAATCTGGTTTCTTCGACATTGGTTTATCTTACTGACAGAGCAACGCCCCATCCTCCCAATTCAAATTTATATCAAAGAGCCTTGCAAAAAGCCAAAGATCTGGAAGGCAAGGAAATCGAGTTTCAAGTGATACCCATGGTTGATGAATTTGATTATGAGCCATTTTACAAAGAATTTATAACGCTGGTTGAAGGTTTGTGAGAAACTTATTTTTAAGTTGCATTTCATAATAACTTTATTACAGATGGAAATATTGCTGATTTTGAGCCAAAAAATCCCGAAGAATTACGTACACTATTATCTGATCGCAAGCTGCGACAAAACGTTTTAAGACGATCGTTGGGCCATTTCAAATTGTCGCTGGGTCCAGATTTGGCGATATCAGCTCTCTACTATAAGTATTTCAAAGCTCGTTTCATGCCACGAAAAGTGCGGCTTCTGCGGAAAGACAATTCAATTGTACATCAAAAGCGTGTTATTATGGTGCGTAAGCAGTCACAAGAAACTATGGAAATTGCTGAAGAGTACGTAGTTAAACAAAGTGGTGGTTGGCACGAGATTAACCTGGGTGACATGAGTATACGCATTACACCCGAGCAAATAAATCGTGTCCGAAACTTGCATGCACCCGGCATGATGTTACTTGGCTTTAAACCGATTTCGGAATTGCCAGAAAATTGGTATTATAAACCACAAAACTTTATGTATCCCGATGAGAAAGGTGTTAAGGGATCGAAATGTCTATTTCGGGCACTTTGGGAACGGTGTTTGGAGCGAGATAAAATGGCTATTTGCTTATTCATGCGTAAGCGCAAATCAATTCCACGTTACGTTGCTTTAATACCCGTGGACGGTACTGCTACAGAGGATGATACGTCCAAACCCTTATTATCAGGTGATGGTTTCAAGATAGTATATCTGCCTTTTGCCAAACACATACGCAATATAGATTTTGCGAATTGGAATAGTATGCAAAACGACTCACCCGAAGAAGGTGTGAAAGTTTTTGAAAAAGTAGTCAGTAAATTGCGTACCACATTCCAATCTAATTTTCTTGTTGATCCAACTGTGGAGGCATTGCAATCTAATATATTGGCTTTAGCTTTGAATATAAAAACTGACAATGCCGGTTTGAGTGGAATGCCGGATGCCAAGCGGCAGGATGAACGCATTGCAAAAATCTTGCCTCGAATAAACGAAATATTCGGCGATGATGTTGAAGTAGCAAAAAAGCGCCCGGCAACTGGTGCATCAAGTGCAAATGCACCTAAAATACCTAAAGCGGATGCGGATAGTTTGCAGCTACTTAGCTACGTGCAACAGTTGGCGAGCAATGATACGCTGGGTAGTTGTACTGCTACCCAATTGCGTGATATTTTGAAAACACATTTTGATGTGCAGGTTCCCTCAAAAATGATTAAGCAGGATTTGATTGCTCGAGTAAAGGAACTAATTGATTGATTCCTGTTGATTTGCTGTTTTTCTTTGCTTTTGTTAATCTTCGTTTTCGGTAATAGTTTTCTAAAATTGTCGAAGATAAATACTCATATAAGAAAGTTAGATCGTACATAAATACATACAAATGTAATAAAAAATAAAAACAAAAATAATTATTAAGTTTTTTCAAGTTAATTTCCAAATCAGTTAAAAAAATGTAGTCTTAATTAGAATTGACTTTTCCTGTTTGTGGATTTTGTTTTTATCAACGCATAAATATTTCCCGCAATAATTCTCTAGAATACTCCGTCGACTGCGCCACATTCGTTCCAATGCTAGGGCATCCAAACAGTACTAGCCTTACAAAAGAAAGAAATTGAAAAATTGTGATTTATTTCAGTTACAATACATTTGATCCACCGGCCTCTGTCCTCTTAACCCATCTGAAAAATACGATTTTTGGAAGTTGTCATGGTGCACTTTTCTTCTTTCCGTGGTTGGTTTTTTCCAATTCGGATCGGATCCAATAATTCAACATAGTGGAGATCAGTGCCTCTGTATGCGTTGTCTTTCTCCATGTAATCGGTGAATCTCGGGAAACGGTGTCTCTCATATTTCCAATATTTAATGCAGGAAAAGTTCTACGCAGTCTTTTGGAATGCTTGCCATCTGAGCTATGTCACACAATGGGAGATCTAAGAATACGACTTCGAGGATTTTCGTCATAATATCCTTATATTGACGTGGCTCATCTATATCTGATGTGCGATCTTTCCTTACCATTATTAAAGAAGAGCCACGGAATACATCATCCAAGCACTTTTTGGTTACACTAGGCGAATTTCCTTTTAAGAACATGTATTGAATCATCTTCTAAGAAGGAGTAAGAAATTGTAATTTTGGTATATCTATAAAATGGTTCATATCTAAATAAAGGAAGACATTCGCAACAGTTAAAAACACTAAAAGATTCAAAGAGTAATATGGGCTTCAATATGGTTTGCCGCTGAATTGGTTTAAATAGGTCAATTTGACTCAGAAGGAAATAAAAACTTTCAGCCTCTACTATTAGCTGTTGGCGATGATGTCCTTGTCTATTAACGATGAAGAACCTCCTTAGGATTGGTATTCCCAAGAAGTTGTCACTAGCCAAATCAGTGTAATTACAACAAATTCAAATTAATACCCATTTTTTTAAGTCCATAATACGCTTTGGCGAATTACTAGCCCCAGTTTCTCACTCAAACTTTCATATCTCATCGTATTTTTACCGAATGACCTTCAGCCAGCTTATCCCATTGAGACCCCCTGTAAACATGTACTTACTAATGATGGTCATCACAAATGAAACGCGGCACCTGTCGTAAGTACTCCACTTGAAAGGGTGAAAGGCAGCTCCATTTCATTTTATGAGTGTGGCTATTTTCACTTTTTGAGCACTTTCATGAACATAATTCAAAGTGCGGTGCAGCAAGCGTGCAGAGCTGGCAGAGAGCACTGCAACACTGACCGCACTCGATGGACGTACTCTGAGTCAAACATGATGCGAAATAAAAAGTATAAAAATAAAATACCAAAAGAAACTCTGATAAAAATGGGATTATCCGAAGGAGGGGCTCACCATACATTTGGTGCATTACTGTGTCGAGGCACGTAAATGTACGCGTGTAATACGCCATAAATCTACCGACATACATACATACATATGTATGTACTATATACCGAGTAAAAAAGTTGCCGCAGTTCAATATTAATGATCTTTTTCGTAACACTTTCCGTTGTCACATGAATGTTATCGTAACACATATGTACTTATGTGACACCCCTGAAAATAAATCATTCTATACCTACTCCCACTACTTTTACAAAAAAACTTGAAGTTTTGCAGCGTTTGGTTCCTGAAACCGAAATAATCTTAAAGTTTAGTGCCATTCCGGATGCCTTACTCCCTTTAAATGAAATTAGCTTCGTGACAAATTTTATATCTCCCAAACTCCGATATATTGCAATGAAATATAGTTTGAAAAAGGCTTAAAGCGGTAGCAAACTCTCCTACTTTCCATAAAATACCATGAATTCCAACAGCTTGTGTACATCATGCTATAAGTAACCTCTATAGTGGACGAATTTTGAGAGAAGTACTTCATGAAAGAAAGGTCTAGAGGTCACCGTACCAATATTATGAATTCTGATCTTCAAAAAGCTTTAAAAAATTGCAGGAAAAATACAGGGTTAGTTCAATAAATTCCCAAGCTCCCAACGATAGCCTGGAAAATTTCATCTATATAGGAAATTGATAACATGTGCTTTAACGAAGACTCCTTAATGACATTTAGTGCAAATTTTTCGGTTGAGAACTTTCTCTATCCAACGAATCTATTTACAGAGTCTGTCCGGGAAGTAATAGGACTGAGTCGATTTAAAAAAAAATTATTGAACCAATCGTTACAATTCTTCAAAAACTTTCAAAATAGGATCCTTCTGCGTCGATGCAGCGCTGCCAGCGCGATTTAAAAGCATTGAAGGCATCACCGAAGGCATTCTCCGCTATACCGGAGAGCCGAGGTGCATGCTGCTTGGATTCCCTCTATCGTCGCAAAATGCTTGCCTTTCATCGGGTTTTTCAAACAAGAAAACAAAAAAGTGCTGGGGGCCACATTTGGGCTACAGAGCTGCCGCGGAAGCGGGATGCCGGCCTTGGCTAGGTAGCTGTTCACAAAAAAGGCGGTGTGATTAGGGGCGTTGTCGACCCGATTGAACCTTCGTTTGTGTCTCTTGAGGACTTCCACGTAAAACTTGGCTTTGATGGTTTGTCCAGGAGGAACAAATTCGTGGTGGACGATGCCTTTGATGTCAAAAAAGACAATGAGCATCGTTTGCTCATTTTTCCCTTTTTTCGGCTTGCACCATTCACAGAAACACGTCGCTCGAAAATGTTTGTCTTGACTAACCAGGTGCTCGGAGACAACTGACCAGCCGCTCGTTGGTTAGCTAGGAACGCCCTTTACCGAATCCGCACGCTCCGAAGTACAGTCGCGGCGGAAGAAAATCTGTCCTATTTCTTTGTAATTTCAGCTTCTGGCCAACGATAGTTTTCAGCAATATAAGAATATCTCAAGCTCCCAGCAACTACTGATTGATCTAATTCTCCATAAGAAAAATACCATTTTTAAATCAAAAAAAAAAAAAAAAAACTGAAAGGTGAAACTTACAACTAATGAAGAATAAAAATTTGTATAAATGCCAATGAAAAGCCGCATTCCCCTCAAAAGTACGCCCTTACATTTGTAGATATCCATACTGATAAGCCTAGTAAACAAAACAAACTCATAATGAAGCCTAAAGCAAAAGAAACAAAAGTAACAACAACCACACAGCTTACCTAAACAAATTAAAGCGCCGCCTGCCACAGGTGAGTCTCAGCGCTGGCAAGCCAGAGATATGTGGCAAATTGCGAAATTTATATGACAATTAAAATATTTTCTATGCAGCCATAAGCTGTACACACATACACACACATAGATGTGTACATAGTACCCAACATGTAAACAAGGAAGGCAGTCTTCCATAGCTGGCTGACAACTCATGGATGCAAGATTTGGTTGCATATTTACGAGGGTAAAGTCGAAAAGAAGCCGTAGGTAGTAGTCTGAACACCAGCAGGTGTCATATAAATGGAAACTGTATGTGTGTATATGTGTATGCACGAATGAATAACAGGAGAGTGCAGTAGGAGCGAAGAGAGTCTATGAAATGAAGGACTTGAGGCACTGATGCCACAAAATAAAAACAAAAATCGCAAATGTCCTTCACGTAAACACTTGATAGATATACATACATATACATATATACACATACATACATCCTTCTGGATTATTAATATATTCTTTGTTATTTTTATATTTTCGTTTGTTAGCATAAAATTTTGTTTTACCAAAAAGTGAAAGGAAATTGCTGTTGAACTGTTTGTTGTTGCAGCAGTAGGTGCCCTGCAAAAATATTCATATTCATCATTTTCAGTCATATACACACATATGTATGGCATGTGTATTGCTCTCCACTTACTCCAATGCATATACAAGTAATACACTCTAGTGCCCTCAACTGACACTAAATATACTGAACCAGAAGCTCTGCACTTCCAACTTCATTCTGTTCATACACGGCATCTTGCTCAGCTTGCTTGGCCTCTTCCCTCGGCAATTGCTACGTACAGACGAATGAATATATATACAAACATATGTATGTGTGTACAAGTGTTGCCTCGTCATGGTAACTATGAAGAAGCACTTTAAAATTTGCATTGCAAGTGGTGCGTGTAAAAGGTGCACATGTGTTTCTGCTTCACAGCAGTGATAACGGTATATTCATACACAGGTATGTATGTATATATCTTTATTATATAAATATACATAAAGTAAGCAAGTGTCTGCAAAAGCGATACAGAATATACAGAAAGTGCATCTGGCATTTGAGTAGAGTGACCGAATAAATTTCTTCCGCTCCAAGGCAGCTTCTTATCTACTAAGTTGAGCAACGTTTCAACGCGATGTGAAAATCGCCTGGTCGCTATTGTCTTCAGCTTTTGACTCATCATCCTTTTAAATATTTCGAAATTTCTTATTACTTACATTTCTCGGCTCGAAAGGGCTTTGATTGTTTTGTTTCTTTTAATAATCTGTAATTGAACTTGATCGCAAGACTTCGACGCGAGAGGTTGTGAGTTTAAGTTGCAAACTATTTTTATGATTGCCATCAATGTTACAGAGATGGTTGTGAATATGTACGATAGTTCATTTAATAATACTATCAAGAAAAGATTTTGTCAAATATCTGTAAAATATTTAAGAGCCCATATAGTACATATGTATATCATAAAATATAGACACGGAGGAAGAGAACGCTTCACGAATTGTTTTCATTGAACTCACCTTAGGAAAAGATAGGATTATGATTTGTTGGTTAAGAGCATTTATTTTAGTTTAATACAGGTATAATAAGAAAGCTCAGTTTCAATAGAATTTAGACTTAGTTCTTTATATACATATACTATACACAAATATATATGTATGTATACAAGAATATATGTTTGACTGGAAATTTTCTAATAGTTTAGGAAACGAAATTTAAGTAATATGTGAACACTTCTTCACGGTTAGCTTTAAATGCTCTCCACTTAATTGGCAAGCACAAACTGCGCATCTTATTTGGTTCATAATTAGAACTTGCTCTGGGCAGCCATAGATGACATATGTATAACATGTCCATACTGCGAAATGATATGTGTTAATTCACGTAATTAACAGCTTACCACTTAAAATCAGCAAGTGGAATGATACACACATACATACATGCGCATTTACCCAGGAAAATTTTAAGGACCAGCTGATCCAAATGACTATACTTGGTAGCAGACCTGGTTACATATCTGACCACATTGTACGATGTACTGGACTATGTCAAAAGGTGAATATTGCCTTTTTCGTGATTCTTCGGACCTGCCTAAATTTATTCATAGATCTGTACCCAGTTGTTAAAATTTTTTCAAGTAATGAGACGCGTATTTTTCAATAAAATTTTAAACTTTCTCATTTGAAAAGATATCTTCACGAAATTTGGTATGGGCTATTGCTTTAGCTGAAGTAACCTTGTGACTTCCCAATCAAATCACATCCCGGCGTGAGAGTCCCCTAAGCATTGGTCAGGCTCGGTAACCGCTTCTTTTATAGAGCCAGCTGGCTTCAGCTTCCCTTGAAGTCATCTCTTGATTTTTAAATCGCATGACAGGCCCTTTGTTTGCTTTCTTTTATAGAGCCAGCAGGTAGCCAGCTTCCCCTTCATGACTTTTAAATCGCTTTACATGTCGGAGCCTTCTAAGCGCTAGCTAGGCACGGTGCTTGGTTTACTCATATAGAGATAGCTGGCAGCCAGCTTTCCCTGAAGTCACCTTTGTCTTTCAAATGAAATCACATCGTAGCGCGAGAATCACTTAAGCACTGGTACAGTACCAGCTTTCTTTTATAGAGCCAACTGGCAGCCAGCTTCCTCTGTAGTAATGTCACGACTTTTAAATCATATCTTTAAATCATCGCCCCAGAACTGCCAGGCACGGTGCCTGCTTTCTCTTATAGAGCTATCCTGCTTCCTCTGTATTCACCTTTGCCTTCCAAATGAAATCACATTGTGGCGTTAGAGCCACGTACCAGCTTTCTTTATTGGGGCCAACTTGCAGCCAGCTTCCTCTGTAGTCACGACTTTTAAATCATATCACACTGAGGTGATAGATTCTCCTAAGCACTGGTCAGGCTTGGCACCTCTTTTACTTATGTAGAGTCAGATGGCAGCTAGCGAGTGACTTCCAAATCAAGCCACATCGCGGCGTGAGAGTCCTTTAAGCATTGGTCAGACTTGGTGTCTCTTTTACTTATATAGAGCCAGCTTCTCCTGAAGTCACCATATGACCTTTAAACCATACACCAGCTAGGGTCACTTAATCACAGGCTAGGCATGGTACGTGCTTTATTTATATAAAACCAGTTGGAATCCAGCTTCCCCTGAAGCCACCTTGTGACATTTAAATCGCTTCGCATCGCGGTGTCAGAGTTCTCTAAGTGCTGGCCAGGCACGATGGTGTCAAGCAGCGTTGGATCAAAGTTGTTCATGTTCCATGTTAGACCACTTCAGTCACCAGTGTTTAATCTTGATTACAAGATAGTGTATTCTCGTCCAGGTACATGTTGTGGTCCTACTTTTTGCAGGGTACATACTCGTAATGTGCTTAATGTATACGAGTGTGAACCTAAGTTGACAATACACTTAGCGGTCTTGTACTGAAGACACCACTACCTACATATATGCATACATGTATACAAAGCAATTAGACAACCACAATTTCTGTGCACAACTGAAGGCCACGGCCATATGTAACAATTGTAGTCATATGTATACATATGTATGTGTGTTTACAAGCCAATGTATGTCGCCATGAATAATTAAATCTTATGTATGCAAAGGGATAAGGATTTAAGCAAGTGTTGACCAAATGATCTTATTAGTCTGAAAATTTCACAGAGCTTTTGCTTCATAAATACTTAATTGCTGCTGAGTGTTAATGAAGACATCAAGTTAGCAGGTGTTCGTATATATAAAAAAACACTATGGAAGTCTATAAAATAAAGTCACATGTGATTTGTTGTCTCTCTTTTGCAAAATGTTGGTTAGAAGAAAGTTCACTTTCTTCACTTCCACTCCCATTTTGATTGCAACAGCATAATACAGAAGAGAGAGTTAAGTAGTTTAATTAGAAATTTATAAAAAAGGTTCGGTTTCAGGGGCTGCTTTTAGAAGCTTTGCGGATATATATAATTCTATGAAAAAGTAAAAATGAATGTTATCCTAGTAGTAGCACCTTGCAAGGTATTTTGAAGGATGATTTCAATTGTTTCCGTTTAAAGTATAATGAACACAAATAATATTAGCAACCGATTATCCACGTCGCTTAGAATATAGTCAGACATGAACATGTCATTTATTAGGCATCTAAATTATTTAGATCCGACCTTGTCTGATTTCTGTTTTGGGGGTAAGGTATACTCTAGCAATCCATGGATCACTTATCAGTGGTCAAGGCAAGTATTTGTGCGAGGCATTACTACACCTTTCTAAAAAATCGGCTAGTTATATAATAGTCCAAATAGATGTAAAGTATATTTTTATACCCTGAGCAGAGTATAATAAGTTTAACATGATGTTTCTGACACCTGGAAGGTGACGTCGGAGACCCTATAAAAAATATTTAAATAATCAGCGTGACCAGCTGAATCGATTTTCGACATTCTTTTTGTTTGATTGTCCGTCTATCGGTATACCACATGAGTGAACTAGTCCTGAAGTATCTAAGATATCGATCAGAAATTTCGCACACATCATTCTATCATCTAGAAACTGCTCATTTGTTAGAACCGCCGCTATTGGACAATCAATTGCTTGTTCGGAAAACTTTTTTGAGGAGAAATCTGCAAGAGTCGAAGCCTGAAGTAATTATACAATAAATTGTTCGGATTGGATAACTATAGCATATAGCTACGATACAAAGAACAATCAAAATCAAGTTCTTGGCACATTGTTTTATATTTATTAGTATTTTTCTTGCTTTATTTCAAATTTATTCAAAAGTGTTTGTATGATTATTAGTACATGTGGAGGATATTGGCTTCACTTTTTTTCTAAAACAATTAGTTTTATTTTCTACAGATTTGTTTATGCATCATTTCACCTTGGCCGCTTTGTTTGTTTTTAACTTACTTTCCGCAGATGGTGGAAATAAAATAAAATTTCGCTCGGATAATTTCCAACAACGAGCAGATAACAGAATTTAACTATCGCTACAATTTGCAAGCTGTCATAAACATCCAAGCCATACATACATACAACTACACACTACACGAAATATATGTACATATACATATATGTGTATATGTGTATAAACACTTGAATATAGTTGTAGCAGCAAAATAACAACCAAAGGTACACCGAATCCGCTCACACAACAATTTCATAATGTGCGTGCATGGCGTACATGTGTGCATTTGCGGCATGACGCTTCCGCTTCCTTCCGCAGCCACACCAGTTTCCTCCAGCCACTCCTATTCCACAATCAATCTGCACACACACAGACATGCGCATATTTACACGTCCTAACGGCGGAAACTGTTGGATTTGCATTCACCACAGAGGCAAACATATGGCTGAGCTTGAGCGCAGCTGGATGCCAGTTTGGCAACAAATGCCTGGAAAATGCATGCCGCCATACCGCCTTTGTGGTGAAAACGGCTTCAGTGTGGGCGCATGTGTGCCGGTGAGTGGGTGTGGGTATTTGCGTGGTTGTTGTACTGCGGTTTGTTCGAGTAATCAGCAATTGCTTGAAGTGCCGTCAATAGTTGACGCTGTAACAATGCGATAATAAATGTTCAAATGATGAAAAAATGCACAAATTGTCAGTTAAACTTGACAGTCAGCGTCAAAAAGTAACTTTCTTTAATAATTATTTACTGCTTACCACTATTAGTTGTTACGTGGCCTCTTTTTAAGGTTATGTTTAGTATTATTGTCAGGTCTTAGACAGCTTCCGAAATGGTGTTTATGAGACACGGCCGCTAGTAGAAAAAGCTTAATATTTGCATGTCTCGGACTCTAGAGTCATGGAAAACATACTGGTGTCAACAACACATATGTGACGTCATTCTTGTGCAATTTGGATAGTGTAATTTGTTTTTGTAATGGTAAATACTTGACGTAATCTTGTCTTCAATCATTCTGTATAACTATATACCACAAGAGATTCAAAGAATATTTCAGTAGACTTTGCAATCGATTTAAAATAACTGAAAAGATTTATCCCGTCTTTGGCGCTACTGCAAAAAAAAAAAACGAAAAAAATGTCTACTTTTATTTGACGCGCAGTGTTTATATGAATATTTGACATTGCCACTTCCTGTGAGCTTTTGCGATCTCCTTTGACTCTCCCCAGCCCTTGTGTGTGGTTTATCTGAAGATTTATGCGTCACTTTTACTATGTATACTGGTTTGAAATGTGTCAGTCTGCCTCGCATGACGCCCAATTAATCAAGAGGCTATTTTTTTAGCCGTTCCATATTTTGTCAGCTTTTTTGTCAGAACGGTACAATTTACTGATTCGGCGATTTGGGTGTGCTGATAGTTTGAGAGAAAAACACGCCTATTATGACTGAGGAAATGAATTGCTTTTGACAAAATACTACACGAGTCAATTGCATTTTAATAGAGGGCTTTCAAAGACATGGCATTTCAATACAAAAGCCTTTCATTAATTTCCGTTAAAGCTGTGTCTGCTTCCCTTTCTTTTCATTTCTTACACATTCTTCGAGGCGCTAGTAGAATGTGACGCAATGGTGTGTAGCCTTGTTTCAAGGTACACAAGCGTAATAGCGGCGCTGTCATCAATTTCGACCTTGGTTACCAAGCAATTCTGAATAACGTGAGGTCCCCTCTGGTGAGGGATACGGTGAAAACTCTAAAACTGCCTTTGTATAACGGCGAAAAGAGAAGAACCTTCGGCTCAGACATAATTGGATAATTGGTTTTCTGAAATAGCCTACATATAGTCTCTAGTCAGGTTCTGGACAAGGAAACAAATGAAAAAAGCAATGTTTACTTTCCTGGATATGTAAAAAAAACACAAGAGCAAATTAATTCTGTTGTCTACCTTAATATTTTCACCAACCCAATGCGAAGATGAATGACGTATTGCCCCAAATTTTATTTATGAGGATTTAGGATGAGGAATATTTGGAGTCCATCTCTAACCATTAACGAGAAATCGCAACTGACCGACAAAACTGCTGGAATAGATTGAGGTTGATTGCCTTCGTGGGGTCTCGAGAGAAAAAAACAGGATTCTGAAGATGCGCATAATATTTTATGATTTACTCGAGATTTTATTCTAAAGCAGATGGAAATTTTAAGTGGCAATCTTAACAGATTTTGACCGAATTTAATAACCGACTTTCATTTCTAATTTCTGAGAGTAATACTCAGTAACTCAATGTTAGTATACGATTGGATCATATTTCCAGCAATATCTCTTACCATTTATTCTGCTCTCTCAGAGCACTGAAATTGTAGTTGAATGTTTCGGCTATGATCGAACTTACAACCTTCTTTGGCAGTTCTGTTAATGTTAAAACTCTTCTATATAGAAATTTAACGGTTTAATTTATTTAATTTCGCCTCTTCTGTAAACCTAAATTTTAGACTATTGTTTAACATTTTCCACGAACGATGTGATTTGAATAACTCATCAATCCTCAGTTCCATATTATCAGCAGATATCATGTGAGTCATGCAGCTTTATTTGTAGGAAAGCCAAAAACCTATACCACACATGCATGTACATGTATAGCATCTACGTACAAAGCTCTCCAACGCTTCACTCTAACCGCCAAAAGCACATACGAGTGTATGAATGAATTTAAAGTCATGCAAACTCGCTGGGCTTGGTTGATATATTCCATAACTTGTTTAATATGCGAAAGATGACTTTGTAAACCGGAAGTGCGTGCGTTCACGTATCCAACATTCTTGCATTGCAAAGTCGAGTGCCGTTTTCACCTTGAGTCGGCTATCACCTGCCACATCCTGCCGCATCCCGTCGCTAGTCAAACTTTGTGCAGGATTTCAGTTATTAGCTAACACCGGCATAACGAAGCGCAACTTTGGTATGTAGGTATGTGTACTGTGTACCTAACATTGTGTGTATTGCATATAGAGAAATCGCGGAAAATTTCAGTCACAACCGCTGTGTTGAATGCTTGGCGTTATTGCGTTTGGAAGGAATTCCCGCTATTCGCAGAGTTCATGTCATTGTTAACTTATATCTACACAGAGATCGTAATTTCGTCATGCAGCACACGAATAAAATAAGGAAGTCTGCCATTTGAAAAAAAATAACGGTATTCCAACGGTATTGCCATTTGAAAAAAAAATAACGGTATTTTAAACAAATTGACACAAGCGAAAATTTACTGTTCTTTGGTTAAAGGTAAAGGGATAGATTGGAATGGGTAATGCTGTTAATTTACGCAAAAATTCACACAAGATCGCCGGCTTGTTATGTGTTTTGACACTATTGGACTCCTCTTAATACTTAATGCAATGTTTCAGAAATGTAATTTATATTCAAAAATCCCCAATCATTGATCCACTTTCTCTTGTAAGGAAACACAAAATCTTACAGCAGACCAAATCTGAAGAACAGGTTTGCAAGTTAGAGTGATAAGACTTCTTTTAGTTGAAGGAAATATCCATATAATCATATTATTTAGTTTTTTGGAAACAAAAGATCTCAAAATATTTATTAACTCAAGAAAATATTTCTCCTGGCGAAGTTGCCAAATGCTATTACTAGGGCTCTTACCACGTTCTCACTGAACTTATCGTGTGCTTAAGTACATTTTGCTGATAGCGATGTATAAATACTTCTTAGAAAGCAGACATTATGGCCAAGCTTGTCTTCTATTTCATTTTTAAATTTGTTCCAACCCAAGATAGAAGAGGGTACAAGACCGAATGCTCATTATGTATTCCTACTCGTAAGGTCGTGAACATGTTCGTGAACGATGACGATTATATCAAAATATCACTAATGATAGGCATACTCAAAACAGTTTTTCAAAAAGTCCATCAGTCTCTCGGAGTCGACATACAATTTCTAAAATGCTACAGTTGTATGATAACAACAAGCTGCACTTTACAAATGGAACGGGTAGCTTTACCAAATGTCTAGCAATATTGTGAACTCAAGATTTGTGTGAAATTGTCTTTTCATAAACTTGCTCGTAGACATCCAACCTTTTTGAATTTACTGTAAGATTTCCATTCGGTTATTGGCAGTTTGTAACTTTAACTGCAATTTATATATGTACAAGTAGGTACCATCATGCATGTGTAAGCCTGCAGTGGTAAGCTCATTAAAACTCAGATGTAAAGTGAAATATAAAAGTAATACATACCACATAAGTAGTTGCAAAAGCATCAGCAAATGTTCATATGTATGCGCATATGGAATTGCATTTATATTGCTTATATATGTATGTATGTATGTATATTGACTATGACGACATATCATATATGAGTTCGCAGTGGAAATGCTTCATGCAGGGGAAAATCACCAGAGCATTTTGGGCAATTACCATTAGAGCCATTCAAAGCCATGATTGCTACTTAGCAACTACTACACTGCTGTTTATAACCTCACAGACTTCAATGCGAATATACATATGTACATATGCATATGCAGTCATATGCATGTATGTGTACGTATAAATATACATTAATGCACTCGAATGTATCCACTTTATATTGACTAAAGTTGAATTGTTGTAAGCTTAGGAATATTGTCACAATTGAATTGAATATTACCGTCAGTGATATTCAACTGCACCCACAACACACACACATGCACACATATACACATACGCACGCATGCATGTATTAGTAGATATGCTTATAATAAGGCAATAATTTCAATTTCGAATTTGAATGCAAAATTCGATACATGATTTGTACTCGTTTGTAGCGTTTGTACCGTTTGTATTGGAGAATTCGAGTATTTGCTTGGTAATTTATTTGAGAATTTGTAATTGAATGGGAATGAAATTTGCTTGACCATGCATTTAGCGTAAATTGGCAAACAAATAATTGCAGCCATTTAATTACAATTAAACGTTTGTACGTGATAATGAGTGTAAAATGAGTAAAATGAGCTATGTAGCACAATTGCATGTGTAACTGTTGTCATTAAATTGGCTGAAAATCAAGAGTTTTCATTTTTTGTTGAAGTTTGCTTTGGAAGGTTTAGTGGCAGGATAATACGCTTGACAATATTGTGTATAATAAATTAATTTTTTGCTGAATTTAGGTTTTCAAACGATTTTGCTTTGGCAGGGATTAGTGCTAATTAGATACTTATTTTTCCATTGAGCCTGAAAAGCTCTTCAGCAGCTAATTCCCAAACGCTGGATGATTCATGATTAACATTAAGCATTTATTTAATTGAGAGTTATTGCCCTGGAAACCAAACAAAACTGATTCATTCAAGTAATATTTTCTATGAGTTACGTCGAATTTTTGTTAACAACTTGCTTTGTCGATCTTTAGCAAATTGAGAAAACTTTTCATATAATAGTTAAAATGATCAGTATATTGCAATTGACTTCTAATTGAGTAATTAGAAGATACTTTTCGCAATCGATCTGTCAAGAAATAAGTTGTTTGCGACTGGAAAAAAATGAATCATAATATATGAGGAGTACTGGTATGTGTGAAAAGGAAATACTAATTTTGAATGGGAAAGTAAAACAAAATTACTCAAAGTATTGAAAACTGCCTTTTACACATTTTGATCACCTTTCTGGCAATAGAAGTGTTCGTCTTTTGCAGCAAGCCAATCAGTCACCCAATTTTCGACTTCTGCGTAAGAATCGAAGTGTTGCTCAGCCAATGCGTGTCCCATCGATGAAGACAAATAGTGATTGGAAGGTGCCACTTCTGGTAAATACGACGGATGCGGTAGTAGCTCCCAGCAAAGTGCTTTGAATCTATCCTGAACCAATTTTGCTTTGTGTGCCGGTGCATTGTTGTGTAACATAATAACTTTGACGTGTCTTCTGGCCCACTTTGGTCGTTTTTCCATCAATTAGTTCAAATTGATCATTTGTGGCCTGTAGCGACGAGTATTAAGGGGTCAGTAGGGTAATCTTTTTTTTTCATTTTTTTTTTTTCATTTTCTGTTCCCTTATACCCTTAGAATTAATGCAGAAACACCCAAAAATAATAGTACCGCTCGACGTTCGGAGCGCTCAGAGTGCACACCTTTCAGTACCTCAAACTTTAAACGCGTTTTTCTCAAAACATACTTTTTTAAACCGGCGGACATGATTCCGGTCGAACTACTCAACGGATTTGCTTAATTTTTTTAAATCTTCACAAAACGTCTGGCTATCGTCCCTATTTCATATTTCATAATTCATAATTTTTTATAATTTATTGTCATTGTTATGACAAAATTTATGTAAAAAAACATGTGGAAAAATAAAAAAAACGTTAATTACTTTTTTATTTATCAATCTTTTTTCCTGATTCTAGTAGGGACGATACTTCTTTAGAATAAATTGGGTTTTTGTGTTTCAGATGATCCAAATATGATAATCGTGGCCGCCAGTGAAAAAACGCATCTCATTCGCCCAGCCATTTCTCCGACAGATGTCATCAAAATAATTCCGAAAAAATTTGTTTATGCACTCCACGATATACCTTATGATATGTGAAAAAAGAAGTGTAGAATAAAAATTTCTATGAAAAAAAATGTAAAAAAACAGGCCAGATTATCCTACTGACCCCTTAACCGTTCCACCAGATTTTAGAAGCTAAAGATGCACCACATTTTTGTGATACCATCAAACACAGAACATTGCCTTCTTACCAAATCGATCTGTTCTTGCAGTCGATGTTGATAGTTGCCTCGGATTAACCTATGTTTTTCTCTTAAAATAAATCTATTATTAATTGACGGGGACAATTCGATTCAAAAATGATTTTCTTTCCTGCCTTTGAAGCAAAATTTCACATGTGTTTTTTAAGTTTTCGATTTGTCTCTCATTCAATTCATGTGGCAGTCATTTTCCACACTTTTGGATCGTTTCCATAGCTTTCAAGCGGTCTAAAATCGTTTGTTGTATAATATCTAACATGGCTGCCATTTGCTTTTGACTCAAAGTATCATATTCATTCAATATTGCTTGCAGTTCGGCGTCTTAAAACTTTTTTGGTGGTCTTCCACGTTCTTCATTTCTCACATCAAAAGCATTATCTCTGAACCATTGAAACCATTTTTTGCCTGTTGCTCCATATAAAGCATGATCACCATATACCTTCACAAGCATTCGATGCGACTCTGCCGCACTTTTCTTCAAATGAAACAAAAAATAAATGTTTTCCGCAAATCATCACTTTTCGGTGGAAAATTTGACATTATCAACACATGAAAACATATAGTATGTTGTTTCTTCAATGGCCTCGAAGGGTTCGAGGAAGATATTTGGGAAGTTTTTGGCGAACAAAGATTCTAGGGAATAAGGCAACCGTTGAGATGACTAAACACAATTCACAAATATTTAAACAGAAGAAAAATTATACGTGCAACCAGCTGCTTTTTCTTTATTGAAATAAACCAGCAAAGCTTTGGAACTTTCCTCATAATTGCTCTCATATTCATTGCTAGGCAACAAATAGCAGCGGTTAGTACTGTATGTAATATATGAAATGGTGTTATGCCATTTGTAAGAGAAAAGTTCTGGCAACGTTTATAAAAGCCAGCTGTTACGCAATTATTGTCATTAGACCAATTGACGGAACACATTAAATAATTGTCAATTCAAGCGTTAATTACTATATAATTACCCTGTAGAATATGTGTGTAAGTAAGCGTTGAAAACACCCGCCTATACATATCATAGTATGTGGATATTACTGGATTTCCGACAGACATGGATATATTATGAGGACAACAATAATAAGGAGTAAAAGCTCGTAATTATGGTAACAGTTGCGCCTGCCGATTGTGGTTGGACATGCTAACAACAATGGCGTGACACTGATAATGAAGTGTAAATGGCACACCTAAAGTTTTTATTTGCTTTTGTACAATATTTATGTGAGTTTGTAAGTATTTATATGGACAAGGTGTGATAGTTAAATATTTAGACTGTGGTGTAACTGATATAGAAATAGGAAATATTTATTTCAATAAAAATAGGTGATTCGGCGAATGCAATTAGAAGCACGAACATGGTGTTTGATTGATGAGCCATCAAAAACATATCAATTTTAGAGGGAATAAATATTTTTGTGATCCAATAATTATTGTCCACACTTTTTAGCATATATGAACAGGAGGAAGAAGAAACAATAACTTTTAAAACAAGACTAAATAGTGGATGACATTGATGATCGATGTTTGTAGTTTTCATTACTATTTATCTACCACTATGGTTCCTAGGAGGTCAAAGAATTATGAGTAAATTAGTGCAATCTTATTCGAACAAAATGCCAAATGATGGACTATCGCTATCTTCTTGGAAATTTGAAGCCTAAAAAACGAGGAAAAGTATTACCCAAGCCCGATCATTATTCTACAACGCCTTAAAATTTTTTCTTCGTGAAGTTACCGAAACAGTTCCATAAATTAAATAGGCTTAGATCCACATTTAACATATTCTGACATACCAAACCAGCTAGCGTAGCAACATATTCTTCAGCGATCGATACGATTTCAGATGCACACGAGTGCAATTCACCTTTGCATACGAAATTTAAGTTGCAGAAAATGCTTGGCAAGCAAATTAGAGAAATATGTTCGGCAAGTAAAAAAAGTCATGTGACAAGAATGCATCCAAATATATGAACATATATGCACATAAATACTGGTGTGTGTGTATAGGTGTACACATTTGAATTTGACTGACTGACAGAGCTTTTTTCCAGCAGACAGCACACATTGGATGGTTGGCATGGGATTCACAAAGAAGGAATGAAATTCATATAGAAACTTGTACTATTGCAAAAATGTGTTTGTAGGAAGAAGAATAAGAAGAGTAAAAGATAGGATTGAAGTAGAAAAGATTTGGATTTGTTCGAAAAAAAAAATGGAAAGTGTGAGGTGAAAACATGTAGCGTGAAGAAAAATATGCAATGAAAGAAAGAAGCTAACAAAAATAATAAAAAAAAACACAAAAAAGCAGTTGTTACACAAATCTTTAGAGAAATGGAAATTTTGCAGCTCAAACTCATTTGCAACTTGACAAGCTTGCCACAATGTTGCACATGCTGCTGCTAACATTTCTTTTGTTGGCATTGTTACTATTACTGAGGCGCCTTCAAGCTGAAATTCGAATGCTGTTTTTACAAAAAACAGTGCAAAATATTTGAGTGTGAGGAAAAACGAAGCGAAAAGTATTAGGAACGTGTGCAGTTAACGGTGTACGAAAGATTTATTTATTCCCTGTACACATAAGTTACCTTAAAAACTCATATTTACATATTCTTTATTTACATAATATTCTTTTTTGTATTTTGATTCGTTTAATTTTAAATTAATTTATTTACATTTTTAATTTTTTACCTTGCCAAAAAAATTTTTCTTTGCGCAAAAATGCATTTTTTCTCACTTAGCCTGCTCAACCATACAGTAACACCGCGGTGTTTGCGGTCTGGCGAAGTTTTTCTTCCTTTTCCTGTTCACAAACAACTTCCGTTTAGTACTTCCGCTCTATACATGTTGCCCAAAAAAACAAAAAACTCAAATACACGCACGCACATCAGCATCAGCAACTTTCGGTTAAACGCCACCAAAGAAAAAAACAAACACGAAGGCAATAACAACAACTGTTCGTTATATGCAAAGTATTCCCTGGGAAATGTAGCTGCCCGGCAGCCGCCCACAACGGCGGCTTCATCACGCGCTCTGCATTTTTTCTCCCTTCCCCCACTTCACGTATGCATTCTTCACGCAAGAGTACGTTTTTATGCGGTTTACATGCTTTTCTTTGCATCGCCACTAATTCGAATTGCAAACTGTTTTGCGGTTTGCTTAACTGATTTTTTCCCTCATATTGCTAAGATTTTTTACAATAACAGCTGCTGGCACACGTGCCATTGCCGCCAATAATAACAAAAAAAATGTGGTGAACACCAATTCTTACAAAGCAAAAGCACATTTTACACACACATATATGCGTATATGTGTACGTGTGTGTGTGGCAGAGCTTTGGCTAACACCTGCTAACGACAGCTTCCTATAGGTGAATTCACAGCTTTATTCAATGCAAGTCGGTTCACTAACAATACTTTTTGCGAAATGCGTTGCATACACCCAGGCGTTGAAAGTTGCAAATTGAAAAAAATATGTGTGCATGGATGTACTCGACGCCATTGCACTAAAAAATGTGAGAAGTAACGGAAACTACTTTAACGGAATTAAATTATTGAAAAAATATTAAATTTTGGTGAAAAACGATCTTTTTCTCTTGTCTCTAACTTCCATACGGGGGGTACGATTGATAGGTTGGCGAGAGAAAATTGCCATCGGCATTTAATATAGAACCATATTAGGTTTAGCACAAGATTCTTGTATACAATATGAGAAGCTTTATAAAACTAAAAGAAATAGTACGACTGAAGCTTCCTCTCGAATGTTAGAGAGGTGCTTAAAAGCTTGTCGCATAAGTACATAAGTGTCCGATTGTGTACCGTACTTTAACTCTTTAACACATTATTTTTCTGAACAATATACTGAATACAAGTGGATTTCTATTAATTTGGATAAAGGCAGCGACTTAATTTCATTCTAAATAAAAACAAGTATCATGAGATGACCCCTGGGCGGCTTTTTCTTTTTAATATTCCAGGGTTCCGGGCTTAATTCACTAAAGAAAATTTCGGTCGGGAGAATTCCACTGAACTTCCTTGAACAGGTGGACCTTTTGAAATTGTAATTTGGTAGAAAATAATGATCTCCCTATATGGTATGTAAGCCATTTCTTATAAACTTACACAAAATACCTATGACCAGATTTCTTCTGTCCGCAGTCTAATGCTTGATTAAACATGGTAAACGGCTTGAAAATCTTAAATTCATTTAAGGATTAAGCAAACTATATGTTTTTATTCTTCCTTCCTCGTAGCTAGTTAGTCGATATTTAAGAATTGAAGTGCCACAATCGTTAACCATAACCTTGGGCCGTATAATTCTACTTGTTTCGCCTTTAATTAGAAAAGTAGTGAATTTATGTGTAAAAGGGAATAAAATCATTGGCTTGAACAATGCATATTTATTCTTTGAAATGAAAGAACAAGTTTGTTTCCATTTTGCATAAAGAATGCTTTTCTTTCTAATTAAATGCCTAGTATTATCATTTGCATTGATTTCTAAGCCCCTTGTACAACCTCCAAAAGAGTCAGTATATTAGTTGCTTACAGTTGTTTCTGCAGCACAGGCCACGAATGGCTGCCAAGCAGCATCTTATTATAACCAGAGGATTACAAGCAAAAATAAAAAAGGCAAAAAGTATTCCATCAAATTGTCTGATTTGCCAAATGATCAGATGCGAAGACTGGCTTCGCCTGTTTTGGCAAATAATTAAGTATTCATTTCATTAATTAGCTGCCAAAAACAAAACAACGTCAAAAGTTGAGAACGCAAAGCAAAGGATAAACATCAAAAACAACAAAACACGCAATGAAAACCCGCATTTTCACAAGAGATTTTCAGGTTCGTTAATTATTAATAGCATGCTCTTTTTAGCAGCGGCACTGCGCTGCTGCTTATTTCTTGCTTCTCTTTACTATCGATTGTTGTTTTTTTTCGAATTGGTCGGACTTTTTGCTCAATAACTAAAGTTTCCACCTGCAACATAACAAAGCCATTCAATGTCAATGAAGTAACAGTCAGCAACGGTTATGTATTGGTTCGAGTATTGAGTGCATTGAATGCTTTATGTGTGTGTAAATCTGTAAGCTTGGTGGAAAGACGCAGGTATGCGTTTACAAAATGAGCCGAACTGCTGTAAAAAGAAAAATAAACTTTTTCGTTGCATATTTATAGGGTGTAATTTGGTAGAGGCCAAAAACTCTGGAGCTACATTAAATAACAAGAATGCAAACGGGTGAGTGTGTGTGTGTAAGGTTTTGTGGCAAAAGTAACATCTTCCGCTTTCTACTCGAATATGGCGCAAGCAGTTAAAAATAGCAACGATATTGCTTCGAGTCTCAGTACCCTACAGTCGGACTATTATGTAAGGTTAAAATAAGATATAAAAAGAGTTTGTGCGGAGAAAGATAATGCGAGTCAATGCGTGCATAAGGAAAGACGAATAGGAAATTCCGTAGAGCGAGATAGAGAGAGACCGTGTTAGTAAGATAGATGGAGTTCAATTTAGCGTAGTAATTCGTGAAGTTGTTGTGAAAAAGGTGAAGAAAGGAAGAGAAAAAAAGATTTATGGAGAGATAAAGAGAGAGAGAAATTTATCAGGAAATAATTATTATCAATTACAGTGGCTTTTCGCTAATATATAACCAAACGATACAGCAAAAATCGACAATTTTCGACATAGAGAGTTAGAAATAACGGCGTGGTATCTAAAAAATACTGGATATTTGTATTGAAGAAAGTAAGTCTAATTCAATATAATATTTTTTTGTATGGATGCTAGACCTAGTCTAATTAAACCAATCTATACCCTATAGACATTTCTTCTTCACTCTTTGTCAGCAACTCTACAATCTCAGTCGGAACTGTGAAATTATTAATTATAAATCAAACAACCGACTAGCTTAAATCGAATACCTTAGCCAGTATGGTCGAATAGTAACCACATACTCTCTTTTACTGCACTTAACTTTGTTCTTGCCACAACACTTAGAAAGCAATGTAAAATATCGATAGCAAGGTTGTGGTGAATATATTCATATTTTTTCGTATAAAGAGGTACAACCACACAAGTTAGTGTAGGGTGCTTTAATTATGTATCTATTTTCGAACATTTGTGCGCTTTCAACTTTAACTTTGGTTTAACTTCGTCGAAATTAGGGAATGGAGCTTTTTGCACGCATTCGAAAGTTGTTTGCGAAGCAATAAAGATGCATATTTAGCAAATCAAATTTGATTAGTTTTTACTAATTTCAGTGGCTAATGAGTAGAAAGAGTTGCGAATCGGGAAATTAAAACAACAAACAATGAAGTTTTGCTGAGTTGCTTCTTAATTGAGAAAAATAGCCGTCGTTGAGATACGCAGAGGAAATTAAGTTTTTACATTACATTTAACTTTTAGAACTCCAGTCCATTCAACACTAGCTCTAAAACTATACAGCAATTTTTCTGAGTTGTGGCAATTAATATTCACCATTTTTAAATGGTTTTTTCGTGTAAGATTTTGGGTTGCAATTCTTTTTTTATTCTGATAGTTACTATCTCAGGAAATTCTACATATCTAAGAAGACTAAATATATGTACATTATTGATTTGTAAATAAATAACAAATATCTGGTGAAGGCAACTTTCTGAGATAACTTGATATTCAAAGATTTCAGTTCAAGTTGTTACTGAAAGCGTGGAAAAATTATATAATAATTACAAAGTATTATTTATTTCCCTAAATTATTATTTATGTCATAACAATTTTTGCTCATATTTCATATATATAATTAAATCACCCACTCTTTCCAAGCATATTACGACTTTGGAATTTCACTGAAATATATTCAGAACATGACATTTAGTACATGTCTTGCTTGAGTATAATGATTGAATATTGCAATAATGGAATTGCGTCATGCAATACAAAAATTCTTCAATAAATGATAAAGAGCATGAACATAAAAATACCAATCATATACAGTGAAACTTCGATAAGTCGTAACCGCGATAAGCGAAAAACCTTGATATTTCATAGTATTTCTTCGGTCCCTAGAAAAATTCGCGAAAAATACATGTATTTCGGTCCCTTTGATAACTCGTATTTTTCTTGAGACAAAAATTGAAAAATGTGTATCAAAAGCCTCTACAACTCGTATTTTTTTTATTATTATTCCATCTCGATTTATGATGCAATGAATATTGCTCATAAAGCCTGGACAAATATTAGTAAATCGACCATTAAAAACTGTTTTCGAGCTTGCGGTTTTGTTAAGGATCAAAATGTAGTCGTAATCAGCGAAGATGTACTTTACATAGCAGAGTGGGCTCGTGTTCCACAAAATGCAGAAACATGTGTAAACTTTGATGACTACATTCATGTTGATGATGAGTTGGTGATTACTGGAAGCCTCAATGATGATGAAATTCTGGGTTTCGAAAACATCAACGATGAAAACGATGAAACATTTGAAATTCCCTCAGTTTCCACAAAGGTTGCGAAAGCTTCAATTGAAAATTTGCGTCTTTTTTTCATATCATCAAATATTGAAGACACTATTTTTAATGACATTGTAAACATTGATAATGCCATAGATAAAATACGCCAAAATAATGTCCGTCAAAAATATATTACGGATTTCTTTTAAAATGAACACTTTTCTTAATTTTTTTGTACAATTTTTCAAAATATATACATACATATATTGACTGAATAACATATGTACTTTATATTTTAAAATTTAAATATGTACAATCATTTCTTGTTTTTTATGTAAAATTGAAAAAATAAATAAAAAAACTCTATTCGTATATTCTGTATGTTGCCTCTATAAGTTGTATAACTTGATAACTTGAAAAACTTCATAACTCGTATTTAACTTGTGGTCCCTTGCAAATACGAGTTATCGAAGTTTCACTGTATGTACATATAAAATACGTGTCAATATATGGTGTGAAACAAAAGCAAAAGAGACTCACGCTTGACTGGACACCGTCCGTAAAGTAATTGTTTCAAAGTTATTGTTCAATTAAAAGAGTGCAAACAATTTCAATATACACATTATTTTGATTTTAATTGTCTGCTGTTTGTCGAGAATTTTCCATTTTATTAATTAACCATAATTAAGAGAGTGTGGTCAAGTTGTTAAAACAATATTCAAAAAATAATAATAAATGCGAAAGGCAGATAAGACTTGTATATATCCAAAATTATATAAACATATATAAATTTAGTATTAAATATTTATGTAATATTTGGACTTATTTTGAATATGAAGATTTCATAATATAGAAAAACTTTATTAGACTTTCATAAAAATTAATAAAAATTTTTAAATAAGAAAAAACGTTAATTATAATACCCTTCACAAATATAAAATATTCCATACAAGAAACTTGATTTTTATCGCTCGGTAGCTATATATATAGTGACTTCTTCGGAGATTGCACTGCTGCCTTGGAAACTAACCGATGCCAAATTTGGTGAAGTTATCCCTCCAAATGAAAAAGTTTTCAATACAAACATTTGATACCGATCGTTCAGTTTGTATGGCAGCTATATGCTATAGTGTTCGCCGATATTGGACAAATAAATAGCTTATTGCAGAGGAAAGGACGTGTGAATATTTTCAACGATATCTCAAAACATGAGACTAATTCGCAAACATATATACAGACGGATAGACAGACGCACATGGCTAACTCGACCCAGCTCGTCACGCTGATCATTTATACATATTTATTTCATAGAGTCTCCAACGCTTCCTTCTAGATATTACAAACTTCGTGGCAAGCTTAACTGTTGAGGATATAACAATTGCTCTATGATCTCTAGGTAGATATTTTTCGAACCAATATCAACAACCATCAAGCTACAGTGAAAGATCGAAGAATTCTAAATTTGTTCTTTATATAATTCCCCATTAATTAACGCTCAATTGGAATTACCTTTAGCTGTTAAATTTAAAAAAATAATCATACACTTTGAACTCACTTCCTTTTTAGTTGGGAGTAATTCAATTCCACTCCACCAACCTTTTGCACGTTTGATTTACTTATTTCTTACTTTTGAGCGGTATCCAATATAATTTTTTCCCTATTATCGTTCCATTGTTTTCAACGATAATGTTTATAGTCGATTAATTATCGCTTAAAGAAACTAAGAAAATGTTATTGTAGTAATATACATTTGTATGTACAATAAAAAACTTGGCAAAAAAACGCATTTGTCAGAAGTGGGATTCGAACCCACGCCTACAGAGTAGACTGCGACCTGAACGCAGCGCCTTAGACCACTCGGCCATCCTGACAACTGGCAATCAATATCAAGAATGCTCACTTCACCGAGACACACGAAAGCTGTTTGCGATTGCTTATCGCTCATTCTATTCTCGCTCTCGCTACGAATATTAAACGCTAAATATATAAAAGCAAATGCTAAGTAACTACATAATTCTAATGCGCAGCGCAAGCGAGCGGTCAACGCTGTAGCTGGGCACATAGCCATTCAAGCGACAAACTAAGCAACTAATCGTCGGCCTGACAGTGACGAATGCGCGTAATGCCATATACATTATTGTATCTTACGAATGCGCAGCAGCAAATAACAATAACAAAAAGTATGACGGTAAGACGTAATAATACAAATAGATTACCAAAGAATAAGTGATAATAATATGCTTGCGAGCGTTCTTGCAAACATTTGTATGTATTTTTCAGACATATGTATATATAGTACATATATACGTGTACTCACTATTTGTATAGCACTGATCTATCTGTCTTTGTTTTTATAGTTGTGGTCAGGTATCAGATTTTTTGTTGTTCCAGTTTTTATATACATACTATTCATAATCAATCAGAGTTACAATAGAAAGTATTTGTATTACTTTAAGATTCATCTAATTACCAAGTTATTCAATAAGTTTTGTCGTTTGATAGGAAAAACACAATTTTATGATTCAAAATACACTTTATAATTCAGTACAATCTCCCTGAACATAAATACATTTGCTCCAACGATCCTACAATCTGTGGATATGAAAACAAATGGAAGTCGCTGGGGGCCAAGTCTGGTGAATATAGTGAATCCTCCAACAATTCGAACTTTAATTCATGGATTTTAGCCATTGTCAAAATGCTCCTTTGACACCGCGCATTGCACTGATGAAAAATGATTTTTTACTTCCGCAAACCGGGTCTTTTTTCACGATTTTTTTCCGCCAACTGGTCCAAAGGGTTGCAATAATATACAGAATTAATTGTTTTACCAGTTCGCAAGTAATTTACAAACAAAATTCCTCTCGCATCCCAAAAAAATGCCTGCCATAACCTTCTTGCCCGATTTCCGGGCACGAACTCGTTTCGAAGCCGAACAACCAGGTTCACACCACTCTTTAGCCTCTTGTTTTGATTCAGGCTCATGGTGATAGACCCAAGTCTCATCTATAGTGATATTCGATGCTCAAAATCCACTTTATTTTTTACAAATGTTGCTGAGAAAGTCGCATTCGAATGTGTTTTTGTTCCACTGTTAGCGAATGCGGGACCCATTGTGCACACAGTTTTCTTAATCCCAAAAATTTCACTTAAAATATGGCTCACACTGCCCAATGAGATGTGTATAGCCTCTACTAAATCTCTCTCAGTCAATTTGTCAGTCAGTTTGACCTGAACGGCTGAAGGTATAAGATACCAGTTGTTTCAGTCTTAAAACCGCAAAAGCAATTATGAAGGAACTGTTGAGATGATTCCACATTATCATCTTCCAAACAACTTCGGCAACTGTCAACTGGTAAGATATTTAACCTTATCGCTAGAAGCTGATTAGACAATTTCGTTATTCAATTTCTTATGAAAAAAGCAAATGCTGAAGGCCAAACCAAAATAAACCTGTTACATAGGAGAGGACCTCACCAAAGCGATATCGAAGACTAAAGTGAATTTCAAATGAAATAATTTAAGTTAAGTGTGAATAAATTATTAAACACTTACTATTCTCTTAAAGAAGTGGTTGGTATTTTGTTCTGTAAGGTATACATTTGTTGATTTAATGGTGTCACTCTGATTTTTATAAGTTTAATAATCCATATGTATTCATTTTAGAACATATGCCCACATATATTATCAAGAGCGAAGAAAAAACTTTTGAAATTCGTCCATTTGATCACCTCAGTTCATACCTCCCATTAAGTACTCGTATTGTGTAATTGCTACTAGTGAAGCAAGTGTTGCTAGTATATACAGAGATTATTTTAGTCAATCAAATTAGGAACTGCTTGCACAAATTTTTTATAAAAAGTTAGTTTGTCAGAAGTGGGATTCGAACCCACGCCTACAGAGTAGACTGCGACCTGAACGCAGCGCCTTAGACCACTCGGCCATCCTGGCACTTGGCAACACTGATATTTATGCATTTCTATGCCAGCGTATGCAGACATTTATGTGCTATCCAAGTCAATAATATTTCGGTGAAAGTAAAAATACTTAGAAACTGTGCCAGTATAAGCATTACATTCTAGAATAATGCTAATGAAAAATTTCTAGCAAAGCTGAAAGCAAGCAAATGCAACGATGGCAAATATACAGAGACGCAAATGTAGATAATTTAAGTAAAGATTTTCAATAAAAATACAAGAAAACAATACAAATACATTATTTATATAAGCTTAATTAGTTTGACTACTTTTTGAAGATATGCAAACAAAATATTGAAGATTCTAAAATAAATTTGGTGAAAAATAATGATGATGACAAATGATGTGAATGCTTTTACCCAATTATGATTAAGTTCAGATTTCATGATCACAATACTTCGCAAAAAACAGAACCAGTAAACATTGCAGAAGATGCAATTATTTAAAAATCTCCAAAGGCTAAGCCTCTGTAGGCATTGATAAGGTTGAATGATTGTTGTACTTTGCTAGAAGTGTTTTGCTTTTATATCGATATATCGAGGCGGAACTCTATTCAAGATGTGTGCATGCTCAAATCTAGATTCTCTCTAGGCAAAATAGGGGGACAAATCAAAGCTTTCACTGCTAAAGTCACCAACTGCAATTGCTCTATTCCCACAATTCTCAACTATATCCATATTTACCTCAGCTTTGATCTTATTCTACTCTTCACTTCGTCAAGGCAGTGAAAAGGCTTAAACAGATTCAGTGGAGGCAGGATAATTGATAACCATTGTTTGTTTCACTATGTCACTCATACGCCCTGTAGGTCAACAAGTAACCCCACTCATTATTTATATTTGGAACACCACTAGAATGAGTATGAGTATTTTCAATATGATAATTAATAGTAGACAAAAAGCAGACCAGCTGTTAAAGCAACAATTAATATTACAAAAACATACAAAATGTCAAAACTTATTGTAGGGTGTATAAAAATAGAAAGGAATAATAGCATATAAGTATGAGGCACTAAGTATTTTAATGCAAATAGATTAAACTTAAATATGCATCTGATATGGTCGCACATATGGCAAGCATTAATTACATATTTGCATGATTATTTTCTATTGAAATCGTTGCCACCTTTACTTCCACATTGTTTATTTAAAGCACAATCTTGTAATGAACAGGCTAAGCAAATTGTGTATATTTGTATATATGTAAACACATGTTTATTGAATGAGATTTAATAACTACAACTTGCATGCCTGCCATAAGCAATTCGAGAGGAGAATAACTCTGCAACACTTGCACACGTCACTCATACGACCTGTAGGTCAACTGGCATATCGAAATTAATTTGCGTATAAAATAAGCAGAAATTTGGTGAAGTTAGTAAAACCGGATAGTAGATATTTATGTAAGCAGCTATCGAAATAACAATTAGTATAACAACAGTAACAAAAACAGCAACAAAAACGACAACAATACATGCTTGTTGCTTAGTTGCTTAAAATTATAGAAATATACATACATATGTAAATATAGTACAGGAATTTTAACAAAAGACACTTATTTAGTCTAAAACGGCAATATTTATATATTCCAAAAGTGTATGAAGCGTAAATTTGTTATTGCTTGCTGCTCAACTTGAATGACATAACCACAACATGCGTTCAATTGTGTGTCTGTATGTATGTATGTATGCACGCATATTTCGAGAGAACGTTCTGAAAGCGTACACTATTTCTGCATTTATTACTGTAATTGTGGTTAAGTAGTTGTTGTTCTCGTTGTTACACATGATTGAAAATCCATGTTGTCTGCTCGCCGAAATTCTCAATAAAAATTGTGTTCTGTGGCAAGTGAAAGGCTTCCGCAAATGTTTGGTAAAACTGTGGTTGTGCCTTTGCGTTTGACATTTGCCGGTAACAACAATTAATGGATGGTTTAATGGTGGGGGCTGGCTGCTATGTATGCCTTATATATTAGGGTGGTTCTCAATAAAATCAATGTTCGCTTCAGTTTTACACACCCTTATTTGTTTATACCAGAGTCAAGTAGATCGCTTATACATTTTGTGAAACACTGATAACTATCAAGAGAGATTTCGAAAGGGTCAAAGCTCAGATAGTTTTAATATTTTCCAAATGTAATAAAATTTATTTTATATATCTTTAACCATTGGTATTAGTTTTTCAGTATATCGGATATATAAAAGAAAAAATAATTTTAAATATATAAGTGGTGCTTTGACCATTCTGTGACACACACTAGTCTTGTTTAATTCATAAGTTTTTCTTTCTGACCTAAGATACCGCCCTAATACAATCAGAGTTTCTAAATAACTGCTTACGAATACATTTGCTACATGAAAACTAACTGCTCTACACCAAACTGCCAGCCACTGCCACAAGCAGCCACACAAATAACAGAGTTGCCACATATTACCAAAATACTGCACATACATTTTGCTGGTCCATATTTGTAAAACTACAAACATATATACACATATGTGTGTGTAAGTGTTCATACATTTTGAGTTTGTAACCTTATTGCATGTACGCAAAGTGTTCTCATTTACATATGACTACGGCTGCTTTCCTCTTGCGGAAGGGCGCATTTATGGTTTTGTAAATTTGTTGTGGCTTTTTATAGTATATGCTTATTTATTGCTTGCCATTTCTATTTTTGGGGCTAATAAACCTGACCGAATAAATCGAAAATACTTAGGCAAACAAAAATGTGGCATTACCACAGTTTCCGAAGACATAAAGCAAATGAGGGTTCGACAAAGTGGATATCAGATAAGTAGGGATGCAGGTTGAAAAGCGAATGGTCAATTTACATTTTGCTTATAACTAATTGATATTCATGCTCAAATATGGTAAATCAATCAAATAGATTATATAACGAAATGTTTGTTAAATGTAAGCAAAACAATATTCAATTGTATGTTAATTCGGATAGCAAGGTGTTGCATGTATGCCTGGTATGCGCACGAGCGGTCAGTAACCTATTAGAGAATTCCGGTATTTGCATGTGTATTGATTTATTAATTAGCAATAAAAATTTCTTTGAAGCACACAAAATCTCAAAAAATAAAGATGCCTTCATATATTTTGGATGGAAGTGTCCGCTAAAATGCATTCACTCAGTGCAGGAAGCATTGGCTCCGCATACCTAATGTAAGAATTTCTTCTGGTTGTCTTTATACCTTATATAACGGATAATAAGTGACTAAGACACATATGTATGTCAACGTAGAATATTCGATTTATCATAGTTTAATGTTTCCAGTGACTTTATTATAATATTTTTTAATATAAGTTAGTAAGAAGCCAACCATGATTATAACCGATCTACAATTTCGTAGGCATTCATTATAAGCTTTTGTCACCACTTTTGTCTTACAAATTGAGCGAGTATAGAATATTCGGTTGTGACTGAACTTAAACCTCCCCTTGCACTTTTGCATTAGGTATAATATTTAATTTATAATTCCTCTTAGAAGTTAGAGGAAAATTATATAAAGGTTGAACAACCCATGTTCGAATGCTTGATTGCATGAAATTGAGAAATTAAGAAGACTATGAAAAATAAGATTTCTCTCTTGCTGTCCTGAAATATGGATAGAAAAAATTATTATCCAATCATTGAGTTAAAAATTTGAAACAGGTGTACTGAAAACCTACTTTTAATTGTTAACTATCTTACTTTTCTTAACACCGATCTAATACTGTATTTTGGATTTATTTTCATAGAAACCTTCTGTTTAGTTCTCGATCTCAGTATTTAACAGCATAGAGTCAATTGAATTAAATGCCGAGGTATTTTTAAAACTAATCTCTCAAAAAATTCCGAACCAAATTCTCGAGTTGAATGAAAAAGTCCAAAACTTAGCACAGACAACAACCAAAAACTCTATTGACTGTGCTAAGCTGTTGTCCTGGCTAAATGTAAATAAAACGATCATTGACATCATCAAAGATCATTGATCTTGGAAAGGTTGTTCTCCTTACTAAAGACAAATAAAGTGTCATTGACCTTATCAAAAGTCATTGAGCTCTGTAAATGTTGTTGTCCTCGCTAAATGTGAATAAAAGGGTTACTGACCTAGCTTGGGATTGTTATCTTGCTAATTCTCTAATTCTAGATCACAGTCAACAAAAGGTTAATTGGCCGCTGGGAGGTTGTTTTAGATAAAATAAGCAAAGTAGTCATTAACCGCACCAAAGGTCATTGGCTTCGGTAAGCAAAGGAGTTATTGACCTCACCAAAGGTAATTAACCTCCGGAAAGATTGTTGTCCATGGTTAAGGCAAACACAGGGCATTTAACCTCTCTGGCTTAGCGGGTACATAAATAAATAGGAATAATATAGTGACCTTTCGGGATCTTTTCTATTCAGATAAATTTAATTATGGTTAAATTTAATAATGTTGGCCCTGCCATTTTGTGCAGTGTCAAATAAGTTCTATAATTTTAAAGACATACCCTTTTTGAACTGGTCTTGCGTCTACCCGATTATCTTGATAAAATTATTCGAAATAAGTGAGTGAACTTGTTTTCCTTGGAAATGCACCCATTTAACATATTATTGACACATAATCTGCCTAAATATTAGCAGCATACAAACTTAAAAGATAATGTCGTGCATAAAGGTTCCACTACGACTAAAGTCGGTAAGTCCAACTCGCGATAGCTACTTGAGTAATAAGCATTCCATTTATTGCTGCTTATCGTGTTGTACTCAATTTGTTGTTATTGTTTTTGTGGTCACATCCGTTTTACTGTCGTTGCAATATATACGCCTAAACATGCAACATTGAGCACACGTAACCGCACAATAACCACAATGGCAGAGGCGTATATATGACTTACATAAGTGCTGCTAACGCTCCACTAGTTATTTGCTGGTCAATGCCAGTGAAACAGAAGAAGAAATACGAGTCAGCCGTCCCTTTGCCAAATTGTAATGCTTGCTGTGACTAAGTGCACAAAGCATCGCTTGAGGAATTGAAGTGGTTATTACAAGGCTATAACTGACCGGTAGAAGATTCGTTTGAAATATGTACTGCAAGTGGCATTCATTACAGTTACCCATTTGTGTGTGTGTCTGTGTGCAGGAGAATTACCAACGAACTGCAGATACGGTTGCTAACCGAGGGCTTAACACATGTTTACCTGACTAATAGTTGGCAATATGCTAGCAACACAGTGCCTTGGCTCGGTTTATTCTGGGAGCGAAAACTGTTGCTTCTCTGTAAAGCAAATATGTATATATGTATAGTGCATTAATGGTGATGCTTATTTGGTTCGAGTCCTGCTTATTTATCGTTGTAACGCTGGCGGATGGAAAAATGGTTGTATTTATTTCTAAACGTTATACGTTACGATATAAATATTTCTAAAATACTGACCAAATGATTTTCAGCGCTTTTGAGTGTACAACATATATTTTTTATTTTGTGTACACATATGTATGTTTCCATATTTACTTTTGTATATATAAATGTACATATATATATTTAGAAAACTGCTTGTGAGCTTTGTGCTGTGACTCTGTACTTTGCACTGGCATTTGCCTAGTTATTGATGACTGCGGCCAAGGGTTCGAAGCTTTCGTTTCGAGTCATTTGCCTTGCGAAGCGTAAAAGTTGTGTATACTACATATATATACATATATAAGTACCATAATGCCGAAAGTAAATAATTATTTATTAATGACGAGTTGATGTTGTTTTTGTTTTCCCACAAGGATATTGCTAGATCTCTATTTTTAGTGAGGTGATGAATCATTGGGCAGTAATGCCTCAAATTTATCATGGTCCCTGCGTATCCTTGCGAGGAAATTTTGAGTGTAAGCGTGTGGTGAGACCCAGCTGCTTTCTTTTGCAGATAGGCTTCTGGTTTATATAGCAGTTATGAGAATATCGCTGTTGCTTTCTCAAACTTTCCATTTGTTTATTAGATCTCCCTTTTTTAGGCTTGCAATATTATAATTTTGGAGACAGCGTTAATTTCACCGAGTTAGAGTAAAGGTGTGAATTAAGAAATCAACTTAAATTTGAATTGAAACAAATTACTGTGCTATTAATAAATCAGCAAAGGAGGTAATTACTGTGGGTGTGCTGTTTTCGAATAAACTTTCATCCAATCAAATATTTCACATAAAATTTTAAATTGTCCGCAGATATGAGTCTCATGCTTCAATTACCATTTTGTATAGTAATAATTTATACTTGTTTTCTCTTTCCCGTCCCAAGCATAATACCCCACCACGGCCGGATGTCGCAAACATTTATCCAATGTCATGAAAATAATTTCGCTAAAGGGTTCTGCCACAAATCTCGAATCAAAGTGTCACTTGTTTACTAGGCCCACAAATTAAATTTTTTTGATGGATAATAATGTCAGCAGCAAAAATGTGGCAACATCACGTAAATCTTGCGGTTCTGTTGTGGCATGCAAACGATGAAACAAAAACCAATTCGCACTTGCGGCGAAACGCATAGCCAAGCACATACACGTCCATATGTATGTTTGTAGACATGGCCACATGACAGGCAATAGAAGCTGAGTGTCATTCGACATGTTGATGTTATTACTCTGCCATTAATGCATTAAATGGGCTTACGTGCCCCCAAACACAAGATGAGGAATGATCCAAAAAATTGCAATAAGTCATGAAGAGAATTTTGTGGGGGACAAGCACACAGACGCACATAAAACAAAAAACGAAATTCAATAAAAACGAAAGGCCATAAAGCATGAGTGGTGGAAAAATTAGCAACAAATTTTCATATAAAATTTATGTTGAGGCTATATAATTAAATAAACATAAATATATGAGTATATTTATGATCATAATGTGAGCTAATGCAAGAATAAAAATCTTTATTTTTTCGAAAAAATTTAGGAATTTCGCATGTACTCCCACAAATACATACAAGACAATTTGAATACTCAAGTGTATATACAATCTGTTTCCGGTTAAGGTCTCGATCTCGTTAGCACTACCCAGAAGTGTTTTGTCCCGTTGCCTCCCTTTCAAAAGGAAATATCTCCTTATATCGTTGGAACATCGTCTCGATAATTGTTCCTAATATAAGTGCCTTACATTTTGAGCCTCGAACTTCTGAGCGCTCAAAAATTTTACTGGATGCTGATCTATTATTTTCTAACCTAATTGTGGTGTTCAGGGCTTAATATTTAGCTTACGGTTATAGGTATAGTTAAGACAGTGCGGGTATCAAAGTAAGGGAAGCCGGAAAAGTACCCTAAAGTTTTGTATGGATAATGAAACCAACCTTTGATGAAGCCAGGTCGCTAAATCACGAAACTGTAAGAAAAAACAGACGAATTTTATTTCATGAGACCTGACAAGTTTAGTAAAACCGTTTAGTTCTGTTGAGAGTTACTTTACTGTTTCAGAGTACGATTTTAAGGATAATTCCATCAAAGTAAGATTTCCTTAAGTTGACGTTCGTGAGGAGTCCTTTTTATTTTATCAACTGGCACAGCATTCATTACTTTCCAGGAGCTGTGCCTAAAACTTTTGACAATTTTTATAAAACTAGAGTTTTTAATTTTTTTCTTAAAAGTTTTCATTCCATAAAGCTAGAGCGAAAACGACCCATGCAAACAAAAAAAAAAAGAATTTTTTCGAAGCAAATCGTTCACTGCATTCCAACAATGTGTCGAAAACTTTTGCTCTTGCATGCAAATATGTACACGTAGATGTCATGTGATAAACTCATGTAACATAAAAAGGTTTTAACGATTATTTGCACTTCTGTTGACTATTACATATTTTATTACAACAATACCGTTGTTTATCATCGGCACTTATATCGACGCAATTGTTGACGTCAACACCGAAATGCCTTGTTTATACTTTTATCCGGCTTTGTTTCAGCAGCTACTTGTTCGACTTTTACAACTGTTGCTCTCACGCCTTCATATAAAACGCTTAACGCGCCTGCAAGTATGCCATACGTGTGCGTGTGTGAGTGCTTACTTGTCGATAACACGAAATTTTTCTATGTGACATAAAAAAAATATAACAATGCACAGTATACGTTGCAACGGCCTTTGTACCGCTGTCTGCTGTGGAACTGCCAATTGCTTGGGATATACATGCTTTTATACGTTCAGTTTTTGAGATATATTTGAAAATTTTCACATATCTTTTTTTCTCCAATAAGCTGCTATTTTGTCGAAATCGTCGATATCGGACCACTTTAAGATATAGCTGTCATATAAAATGAACGATCAACTTAAAATTCTTGTAAGGAAAAGTTTTTTGTTTCTCAAGAAATTTGGCACGAATTGCGTGTCTACGACCAGCCACAATCCCGAACATATTGTTCAGACCACTAAAACATATATAAGAGGCAGCTAGGAAAATTAAGCGGAGGTTTATCGCAAAACCTATGTGATAACTTAAGGTTATAAACGTCTAAAATGAACACAAATTTATTCATTATATGTAAAAATTTTCCTACAGGGTTACTTTCATCGCGTAGCTTTGTATCTTATATTATATTATTTCATAACTTGAATGCGTTAACACTGAAAATGTCATGTAGAAGCGAGAATAAATGCTTACGGCAAACAAATGCACGAAAAAAGTTTACGTCGCTGTCCTTTTTAAGGCGTAATATTTGATTACAAGCGCCCACATATTTACATATTTAATTTTATACATACAAATGACTACATGCATTCGTAGTACCTGGGAAAATTGGCATGCATATTAAATAAGTGCACCCACACTACCGTTTGCTCATTCAGCTGAGTGCAGCTGCCTTGACCAATTCAAGTGAAAATTGGTCATATTCAGTATGATATGATTGTTTTACAAAAATCCGAGAAAATTTTTGTAAAACAATCAAAAACCCGAATTTGGCTTTTCATATCCAATGGTATTTTATTGCTATTTTTAATATTTGGAGGAAATATAGTGTTCAAGGAAATCGAATCCTTGGTAGATTTACAATCTATGTCATATAGAGACTAGTTCAGAAGCCTTAAAAAAATAAATTCATAGTAGATTGAAATCCATCTGAAATGAAAGATAAAATAAAAAGAGATTTGTCGTCGGGAAAAGGGGGAAGGGGTGTGGCTGGATTTTTAAGGGTTAGGCACGGTTTATCTCGATTTCCGGCAAAACAAAGAGCTTTAAAGAAAAAAGTTTTATGGTGTATGGCAATGTTACAGATACTCTTGCAACATGTTGCTACAAAGTATAATAGTTTTGTTCACCTAACGGTTGTACGTATTACCTAAAACTAATCAAGTTAGATATATGGTTATAAATGATCAGGGTGACGAAACAAGTTGAAATCCGGGTGACTGTCTGTAAGTAAAAATGAAGATGTCTTGATCAAACTTCGTTTACATGTGCCTTGGCAAAGCAGTAAGTGGCGTTTGAAAGGCGGTGTTTGTAGATGGGCGTCATTAAACGCCATTAAACGAAAACCTGAAAAACGTCATAACTAAGGACTAAAATAAGATACTATATAGGACTTTAGTATAGCTCAGAGAGTCCTAGCAGCAAGAACACCTGCGGGATTCAAATACTGAAAAGGTAGTCGTGGACCGAGATGGTATGAAGGGGCTTTATACGAGCCCGTGCCTAAATCGGATGTTGTAGAAATGGACCTAATCGGATTACAACCATACCTCCTTTCCAATTTTAAATGACTTTTGATGCCTTCACATTCTAGCATATAAGAATGAAAATAAAATGAATAAAATTGGGTGGAAACTTGATTTACCCCCATAACTAATATCAGGATTTTTGAATACCAGGGTGACGTTACTCCATATGTTTGTTTATTGTATTTGAGAAACATTGATGAAATCCTAGGAGCATTTTATTAGTCAGTGGCCTTTTAACTGCATGTGGTATTGGTATTCGAACATAGCCGTTCCTTACTTGTTTTGTATAGACTTTTTCCACATAACCAAAATTTAGGGATTTTTGTTTTTATCTTCTACAACAAAAATGTTTCTTTCACATTCTTTCCTTCAAATTTTGTGGAAACTTACTTTATTATGCCCCAAACATTTAATTTAAAATATTTATTGTTTCTTATTATATTGACCTAATGCCGAAAAAACCCTAATTTTCAATCAAATTTAAATCAAATTAAAATATCAATTTGTTTAACTCGTAGGTTTGTGGAAGCGTGATGGGTTTCAATCTACTGTGAATTTCATCCTTTCATAAATTATTTACCCTGGTTTAATTTGGTAGTATAAATCATTGGTTTTACATTTATATTACATTTTCCAATAAATGTTCAACAAATTGAGAAATAATTTCAATTACCTTCAATCTTCAGATACTGAACCATTTTATCTTAAAAATGTAAAAAATCGTCGATGTCAACCTTCAACTCCCTTTAGCCAGTCATTAAGAATATATATGTATATATAAATATTTGTAGGTGTATATGTACGCCATACATGTTATGTGTGAATATGTTGCAACTGTTTATTTTTACAGTTCAATAAATCAGTTAATTGTATGGTCCTTACAGTCGAAAGCAACCCTGCAGAACATTTTCAATGAATACAAAGTTATTTGTTTTCTGGACAATGACAAAACGACTAAAATTAAATTTTCTTAGTTGCTAGCATTTTATCGATCTCCACTTCAGATTTTTGCTTGTCTAATTTAATTTCAAACACTTTGTCAAGCAGTTAAGTTCAATAATCCTCTTTTGAGTGATAGATATGCGATCTGATGCATTCATTTTAGATGCTCAGGCTTTTCATGCGGGGAATCCGCTTAACTCCAATGAGAGCACTGTTTTGATTGTGTTTGTAAGAGTCCTTGGTATGCCATATAGTCGTTGATAGAATTTTTGCCCAAAGGAAATAAATACGTTGAATCGTTTGGAATTGCGGTAAAAAATTATAAAGTCATTGTGGATAATTGGATAATAAAGCAATTTCATAAATTGACAATTAAAGGAAGCTCAACAGAAATTGTAGTAGTGCGTAGCCATGTTAGAAATCTTCGCCAATTGAACAAAAAACTTTAAATCAAAATCAGTCAAGCAATTTCTTAAGTTCTTACATATTATGAACAATTAAGCTTATTTGGTTGGCCTCTATGATATGTTTTAATTTCCCTCGAAGTAATTTCTCCTTTGCTAGTGTTAACTTTTTGATATTTTTTAAATATTTAAACAATAATATCTGAGAGGCTTGGATCATTACTTGAAGTTTTGTGTAGGAAACATCTAAGCTCCATTTGAATATGAGAAAAAAAGTTGTTTTCTAAATAGATTATAGTGAATATGCTAAGCTGAGAAGTAAGTACTCTGTTCATTGCCTAGTCATAGTCGACTCTTGATAAAAAATATATCTCTAGTGGTAGTCATGTTCTCAATATGGCGTTCAAGCTCTCAGTTTAAGTTACTGAAATCGCAATTGAGTAATAGTTACTGTGAAAAGTAGAATATTTCGTTATTTAAAAAAAAAGTATTAACCTGTAGCTCGTGCTAATATTACAGTAATGGCGAATAATTAACGCGTATTTAATTAGACTGCCGCAACCGCAAGTGCCAACATAGACGTGGATATATGCATATGGCATGCGCTTTCTACCCACTCACGATACATTTATTCCATTATTCAAGCATACACCCTTTGCAGGCAAGCAAGTATTTACGTTCGGCGTCACATTCGACTAAAAAGATGATATTTTACAGTTAACGGCAGCTTTGTGTATACGCTGTCCATCGCCGTCATTTCACGTAGTAATTGTATTTGTGCTAGTGTTGCTAAGCTTGCACATATCCGCTTATGAGCTTGTACATTTTAGCAGCACATTCACTCAACACACATCCATTTTAACAATATGTACTATATACACTTATGCAACACTGCGAAATGTGGCCGCACCACATTTACACATTTTTGGTGGATGCAACTGACGGCAAAACTAATAAACTGAGCAGAACTTTCGACGCTTGTAGTTGTTGTGAGGTTTTAGTTGTTGCCATTGCTGGATTGCTGGCTGGCAGACCCCAACTGTTTTACAACCGTTATACCTAGTTGTTTTTAGACTCTAATAACAGCAGCTCTGCTTATCTGCGCGCACAATTGCATTTCATCACCGTCAACTATGTTGGTTTGTTCGTTGAGACCACCACCTATCACTCCCGAAAACCGAGTATGCGCCTGTTCTTTGGCTGACATTAGCAGGCTTATTTAGTGGGAAGTGTGTACATTGCAAAATTTGTAGGCCCAGTAGGCCAAAATTATAACTTAAAGTTTTGAATTTATTTATGAGAATAGTGGTCGTTAGAGTCAAAAATAGATCCAAAAATATTTAAATATACTTCTCTTTCTTTTGCTAGCAAGTATTTACTTTTGGTCTTACCTTTGAGAAAAATAATGTGTCTCAATCTCGAATTTCTTCCCGGCCATTTTTGCAATTTACGCTCATTCGCACTCCCACCGTTAACAGAGTAACCTCAACCTCATTTATGTTGCGCTGTGTGAATTTTGTGTCTATTTTATTTTCATTTCGAGTTCATCACGTGGTCATGCAGCGATTTCCTAGCGCGTAATATCACGGTGGCGGTTGTTGAATAAACAAGTTGGCATGCGGCCCAGGCAGTTAGACAGTCAATCAGGTACGCGGTGGGTTAGACTCTTCCGTTGATGCAGTTGATATACTACATAAAACCGAACATTGGCAACAATATCCGACAACTCACTAAATAAGTGATGTGTTATTGTTTGGTTAAATTAAGCATTTTTGATGATGCAGACATAATTTGCACTCAGCAATTTGCAACTACTGATGGATGGAGAATGTAAAAAGTATAATAAAAACAGGGTATAGTGAGTGGAGAAACTGGTGTATGAGTGACTATTACCAATGGGTATTTTATGGGCTTAAACCTCTGCTGTAGCAAAATCTAACATTTTACAGAAGAATCATCCCCGAAGGATTGTATTAACTCACTGAGTATCGACCAAATATAAATGGTTATAGAATTTGCAGATTAGTAAAGTCAAAACATTGGCAAACTTCAATAGGTGAATTGAATTAGGTTGTAAAATAGTTCTATTTCTCTAAAAATACACCCTTTTAGAGGTTAACTAATGTCATAACAGATACTCTAATATTATTTTCATGTTATTTGGGGAGAATATGTAATGCTCAGTAAAATATCTCGTACAGAGTCGCAGAATAGGGTGTAAGAGAGAGTTATTCATGGATAAAAAGAAGAATCTGAGTGGGAGAATTCTTAATTCAGAATCAGTTTAATTTTTATCTTTCATATCCCAAACAAAACTCAAACAAAGGTGTACAATATCAGCATGGATTGTGGATTAAAATATTTAAGCGCGACACCTATCAGACTCTTAATTTTCATGTAAATGCACAGCAAACATGCAGCAGCCATGTATTATGGAGAGTGAAAATGGAAAGTAGAGAAAACAATAAAATGAACAATATTAAGCAGCTACTTAAAATACCATAATACAGTATATACCGCGGATGTACGATTGCTTATCAATGAAAATCGATTGCGATTTACAGAAAACATGAAAAATAACAGGAAAAAATAGTAGCGAGCAAGCGCAGCGCTTGTGAAGCAAACAACAACACTAAAATACTTACATATATATCTACGAAAATTGACAGGAAATTTAAATCATTGCCTGAAAATGAACATTGAGGCCGTTGGGTTGCTGGCATTTACGGAGAAATTTGTGTAGGAAACTATTTTTAATTTAGTTCGAAATTATAAAATATTTAGTTTGATTATGTTATGTTTGAGTATGTTTACTCTCAAATTTTTTATTTGCCAAACTTTATAAACCACATGTAGAGAACTCAGGGGCTTGGAGCAGCTTTTATTAAGGGGAAAGTATAGCTGAAATATTTTAGAGAAAGTTTAAATTTAGATCATAAGGAGAAGTAAGGATATTTAAAAGTGAAATAGAATTAATCATTATCGAATTTTCGTTTTATCTTTCTTACCGAACCGGCGTCTGAAAACGAGAAGTCCGCCTCCAAATGGCGCTTGCAGTTGCAAATATAATTTGTTTTATTTATATGTAAAGGATGAATTTTGTAACGCGAAAACAGCGTGGTTATGTTAAATGCGAAAATCTGATTGAAATCGAATTGTATTTCGATTAAAATATATAAAAAGCAACAACTACAAATTTGAGTTTGCCGCAATCGGCTTGACATGTTAAATTGGTTTGGTATTATTACAAAAGTATGTATGTATTATACCAGCGTTTTACTGTTATATATGTAAATATCAGTATATAACTGTTTAACAACTATATTATTTACTATATTAGCAATTGGCATTTAATGTTGCGTATACGCCAAGTATGACCGCACAATGGTAAAGTGGTATAGTCTGGAATGACGGATGTCATACATATAGTATATATATCATATGCATATATATGAAAATATATAAATAAATAAAAAACAATAAACATATATAAACAAAGTTATGGTGAGCGGAGGATTTTAAAGACAAAAATTTAAAAAAATCTGATAATTTTTTTCTTACAGTTTCAAAACATATAAAAATAATTAAGTGGCTTAAATTTATAACTGATTTTTGCAAATAAGTTAATATTGAAAATAAATTTAATATAAACTAAAAATACATGTTTTAAAGGCGCATTCCAGCGTAGTTTTTAATCTAGGGACAAAAAGGCAAGAGTGCTTTGAAAATGCAGTGGACATATTGGAGCAATGTCAATTCAAATTTGATTTATTTTGAAGTGATATGCTTACTATTACGCTCCGCACTGGCATACATACGCGATGATTCAGCGCAATGACATTTCTGGCCAACTTCTTGGTGCACTCATGAAAGGGCGAATATGGAAGAGAAGCATTGATCGTTGTGACGTCTACTACAGTTGGGAGTGATATTACCTCGCCGAGTGTTAATATTCACATAGCTGGAGGAGCACTTTACCGGATTGAAAAGGGCTGTGATATATTTCCATTATATCAACGTAGAAAATAAACTGTCAGTTCAAGTCTTTCAGATCAATACTGAAAAACTTCCATATAAGTTGACACTAATGCCACTTTTGTCATCCACTACTTACCACTGCCGTAAGTTTGAACGAATTCGAAATAACAATTGATGTTGCGCAGGAGAGATCAGAATAGCTGAAGGTTTTTCAGTGGTTGACTGACCGAAGTATCATCAAAACTTAATGAGATTTTCTGGCTGTCGTTTTAAGAACCAGATTAGTTTTTCCAAGAAGGAATTTACAACTGATCATCGTACTATTAACGCTGAAAGGGGAAATGTTTAAGTGACTGTGTAGAATTTCGGCACACCACTCTTTTGATGTTCGTCGGCTTGAAGCGAAGCCCTGTTCTTTGAAATGGTAGCACCTACTTCTATAATACAATATAAGTTCATAAATCTCACACACATACAAACATAAAAAACATCCCTTTATTTGTATAATTTCATTTTAATTACATAAGTTCATTGCCGAACTCATTTAATTTACGCAAGAAGTTTAAGTTTGCGCATTTACTGAGGGTAAGTGCAAGTATTTATGTTAATGGCAGTGCTCCCCACCGAATGTGGACACAAACAGAAGTTTACGTTTATACCTCAAACGTTAGTGGGTATAAAAAGTGCATAAGAGCTATAAATAAGTTAAAAAAATAATAATACAGAGCGTAGCACTTTGTCAGTACCGTCCAAGCGATTCTCTGCAATAAACGAAAACTGCCAACAAACACCCACACATGCATATTGAATATATTTATACATGCGTACATCCAGTCGTCATGTAAACTGTTTTTGTGTACGCTGGAAGCTTGTAAGATTTGTTGCCTCAAGCTGATGCTGCATTTTCAGCTTCAGCTCCTTCGTTCTCGGCTAAGCCTTTTTTCCAATGGACTTATCACGTTGACCAGTTGGGATTATGGCTGTCATCTTGTAGTGAGTAAAATGAATGAAGCAGGTGCACGCGCCCATATACATACAAGCAATATGTGTGTAAGACTGGTATACAAACTTATTTGCCAGTTTCCATACAGCGCACATACACACATGCACATACGTATATGTGTGCGTATGAATCACTTGAGGCCAACACTAGCTCGTAAAGTTGTTCGCTTATGAGATCTGCTGCTGCCACATTGTTGTTGACAGCTAAGAAAACCTGAGTGAAAAGTTGGGAGCACACAGTGTGAAAAATATGTATAAGCTTTCTTAAAATTATCGACGCATTTGATTATTTTCTATGTGCTTATAGCTGAATCTTCTCCTCACTCTTTTTAACGCCTGAGTACATTTCTTCTCTGAAATCGCACCTCACAAAATTTATCAGTGCCTCAAAAAAAGTTGTAAAACCTTCCAATAGGAAGGTACACAACCAGACAAAATATAGCAAAACAAAACGGAACTTTCTACAACAACAAAATTTGAAAAGTATTACAACTTTGCTTGGCTGCAACACACAGTACCGCTCCCAGTTTGTATTTTCCCATAAAGAGATACTTTTCTGAAATTAATAGACTTTCATGCAACAAATCTTTAACAAAACTTTGAATATGCAAATATACTCGCCTGACAACTTTCTTGCTTAAATGCTTAAATTCAGAACACTTTGCCATGGCTTCCATCATGTTGCAGTTCGCTATCACTTTAATTTACTACATTATCCGTTCCAAGTATTTTCAAGTCTCTTAAGAGAAAACTTCTTATTTTTGAATTTGATAGAGCGGCTTTTTACAAGCTTTGCACTTTCACACCTATTTTAATGCAGCTGAGTTTGACACATTAGTTGCCAGTGGAAGCAGAGTGTGTGGAGAGGCCGCGGCTAAAGTGAAAGGTTCAGTTGTCGTGTTGTATACAACTTAGTTGACATATTATGATGCAGCACGACAGAGGTGTCATAATAAATTGTGAAACATTGAAATGTGTGAAGTACTATCACATATACATGTATCTCAGAAAACAGCCCTATAAGAGAAAGGGAGAGAAGTGGGGGAGAGTAGCTAATAAATTGCCGGCTTATTCTGCTACTTAGTTGTATTTCCATACAAATATGCTCCCCGCGTCTGCGAAGTCAAGGCAGGCAGACGGATCACGTTCACGTATTTTGAGGGCGTTGACACATACTCATGCACGCATTTCTAAAGTATATTTGTAAATAAGTTATAGAATAATTTTTTTGTAAATATTGTAGATACCCAACAGTGAGAATCTGAAGACAGAAAGTTGTAACTTGAATTAGTTACCCAAATACTTTTTAGGTTGCCAAGTGGTCTGTCTTTGCGATCTCTACAGTAAGATAATGTAAAACTAGAGAGCAAGGAGACGCAAAATTTCTTTAAGATAAATGTGAGTTTTTCATATCCGAGGATGCAGAGAAAAGTCGTATGCTAGTAAAAGCATTAAAATTAAGTTTTTTGGGCAATCGAAAAAGTATTTTCGTATTTTGTCAATAGATGTCGTTGCAGTCGTATATCTCCAATGCTACCAATCACATTGTACCATACCATATAGTGTTGGAAAGGCGAGATTTTAAAACCAACCAAAAACAAATTAAATTCGGGAAAGTTGAAAAAAGTTACAGCTGTTCAAAAATGTGTCAAAATAATGAAGAAATTCTCTATATTTTGAAACTTTTGCCTAAAAAGGGAAGAATGCCACGCAAGCTATCAATGAAATTTGTGAAGTTTACGGAGACGATGCAGTATCAGTACGTGTAACACAACATGGTGCGCTCGCTTCCGTTCTGGAAATTTCGATTTACACTGATGGAATAATGCCTCTAGTGGATAAATGGCAAAAGTGATCGGCCAAAATGGCATATATTTGTTTATTTATTTATTAGTATAAATATAAAAAATTAAGTTGAAGTTTGATTAGAAATACGAAACGACTTTTTCGACTAGCCAAGATTAACAATTTTAGAAAAAGCAGTTACAGTTACGAATAAACTAAATACTAACTAGTGTGAAAGTAATTAATTTCCTGATGGTTAAAATTGCATGTTGCGTGTTGCGCTGTTGTAGTGGCTTAGTGTTGGACTTAGAAGATAAATACCCTCGTCAAGGGAAGTATAACAATGAAGTGTCACTTAAAATGAATTTTAAACATTACACACCATTGTTTTCCTCTGCACTTTGACATATCCACGCACATTCGCACGATGACATTTCCCTTTCGGTTTATTCACTGAGCTTTGTTCATCAAACATTAACACCTGAATTTAAGGTTAACATGTCTTGGGATTGTATTGTGCTCGAGGTGGGTATTGCTGTTTTCTATAAACCTTCCGGTCTTGTTTTCAATAAATTAGAACTGACAAGCTATTATTCTTAAACTTTTGTTGTGCAATATGTGAGAAAAATAGTGTTTAAACTGGCTTTAACTGAGACATAAATTGGCTTAAAAACTTAAATTTGATTGGCGTGCTAATCTAAAAGTTTATATAGACCTGAGGTAGAATTCGACGAGAGGTAACGGTATGGTAATGGAATTTGAAAACTGATATGAATATAAAACAATGTCTTCTTACGCCATATAGGCTTATATATGTAGATGACTGATAGTTTTTTCAAGGTTCTTTAAAACTGTTTCTGAACTCGTTAAAAATTACACTTACCTAGCTGACTTTAGCCTACTGCTGTATTCAGAATGGAGTGACGGTAACCTTTCAATGAATTATGTAGGTGATGTTTGTTTTGTAGTGGTTTAAATATTCCGGTTGTGTAGACCATACTGTTGTGGGAGCATCGAGTTCTGGACTTGAACAAAACTTAATGTTTTAGACAGATCTTTCGAGAATCTACTTTATTTAGACAGCTTTTTTATCAAATATATTGGGCGTTCGTGATCAAAGTATAGTCCACGCTTTGTGCGAGGATAAGACCGGAAGTAAAATAATAGTTTTTCCAAAAATCTCAAAAATTTAATATATATGTCGCATTTCACCCCAATTCTATTTATTATTTCACTCTAATGTTGCCCACATTCTTTTACGTGATCAAATATAACTCTAACATTATCCAGGTGAACATGACCTACTTTACACATTCCTTGCGGAAGCTATTAACTATCTACTTGCATACCCTCATTTTATCCTCTTAAACCTTATAAAGTTATATAATTTTTTGCATTTAAGATTCTTTGAAGAGCTAACTAAAAAACCTTTCTCTTTAATATTATAGCATTCACACTGACCTCACCACATTTCACCCTTCTAAAAATAGAGCTCCTTCTTTTGTAAGCATTAACGCAGCTGCCAATGTGCAGGACAATCATTTATCAATGTGACAAAAGTATTTTTGGAAGATAATTTTGCTGTTCGCCTAGCTGGCAAGAAAGAGGGTGCAAATATTGAAATATCGCGAGAAGAGGACATGGGAAATGGGACAAGAAATAAGTTGGTGGCGGCAAGTGAGCAAAAAGTTCGTGCAGTTTTGCCAATATAAACATGCGGATATACCTCGTTCATTTGTATGTATGTATGTATGTTTTTACTTCTGTGTATATCCGTATCACTGATATCAAGCCCTGGCATATGTAAAATAAGATAGTTTTGGCAATATGCTGCATGCTGAGAAAAAAGTTCCGTGTGAATATGTGTTTGGTATATATTTGCAAACATTTATAATGCGCCTAAAGGCAACGAATTTACTAATTTTTTTTGCGGAAAAATCATGTGGTATGTATATTTATTTATATACAAACATATATGTTTTATGTGCCTGTATTTGAGCATTTAATTTCCACTATGAGTTCAACTCATAACCGCGACTTCCAGCTGTGGTATCCCAGTGAGCACAACAAAAAAATATTGCTACCATCGATTTTCGACTTTTTATTTGTAATAATTGAATAGCAAGTAGCAAGTAGTGAAACCCGAAGAGTTCCTTAAAACGGTGGTTAATTAGGTATTCTCCAATTGTATTTTAGAAACCAATCTAGGACTATGATGATTCGACTGTGAAATCCGATTTAAGTATATGTAAAAACCATCCTAATAGTTATACTCCAAAGTTGGGCAATCAAGCTAAGTCAGCTGTTATATCAGGATTTTATTGGAGTTTGTAGAGCACACATATATAAAAATTTATAGATAACTCTATTGAGAACTGCGGTTAGCTGAGCTGGCCAAATGAAATATAACAAAAAGTGGTGCTTCACACAAAATTTGGCTGAGATTAAAGTACGAAGTGCAGTTACTTTTTGCTTACTGGCATCAATCTCCCACACTCACACATGTACGAAAGCACGTAATTTAGTGGTTACTTGGTTGGTTGGTTTTCTGGCAAATGCCGCTAACTGCTGGCGGCTGGCAACTGACATCCAGTTGGCAGTATGGCGTCTCTTGACTACATTGACGGTGTGGAAAAAATTCTCAACATTATTCAACTTGCTTTAAGTTAAGTATCTTAACCTAAAATTATATTCATTTTCCTTACTTTTTTTGGCGGCTGTGATCAGCGCCGCTATAAGTGTCATATTGTTTCTGGCGTGTCATAAATTTATCAAAGCGTGTAAAATTGTTTTTAAAATGAAATTTAATTTTATCTTTGATCGACATAAATATTTGTAGGCTTACTTTCTGAGTACATAAAAAGCAACCACAAGAACAATCTTGCAAAAATTAAAGTTTAGTTCCCTGCAAGAAATTGGTTTATGAGTTATTGTACAAAGAGGATCTGTAACCGGTTCAGCAGCTGGTACACATAATTGGTAAGAGGGGCTCTGAAATCAAATCTATTAGCTTCCGCTTTCATAAGCTTCAGTCAAGACCTGCCCCTTATATCTTTCCAAGGCTCTCAGCAATTGAGACTGCTATAATTTAGATTTCAAAGCTCTAGAGTCCATAATTTTGATTTCCGTGTTGAAGCCAGACATGTCAGATGATAAGTACCTTAACAGGGAGGTAGTAAAATTTGGAATTTCTACGAAAATAGAGCGTGAAAACTTCAGCGAGGGTGGTGAGTTTTGAGAAAAATACCTCAAAGTTGCCTATTATCTCTTTGGTAAATACCTCGAATTGAAGAATGATCTTTAAAAACATGAAAACTTATGAGAGAAACTCTCAACGTTGCTTCTGGATTGACTCAAAACATTTCGTACTGTCTTCTGCCAAAAGCCTTTTGAAAGAAAGGTATAAAATAATCTTAAGTTCATTAAATGCCTCAGTACTAGTTACGAAATAAGAGTTGTTATGAAGCTGAAAATATCCTTATTAGGGTGGGATAAGGCTATGAATAGAAAATCGTCATTTTGGACGAGGTCGAAAGGAAAATGAAAGGCGCATAGTAAAAATGTGATTAAAAATCCTAACAGTGCTTGGAATGGCAACTCACCATTTTAGTGAAAATTTTATTTTTTTAATGTTTTGCCAACTTTTTGTGTGCTTCGAACACTCGGTCCATTTTAGCATTCTCTAATTTATAACTAAATTTATTTCTTGCAGGTTCTCACAAAGAATTTAACACACATAAATTTGCGAGCACATATTATTTCTCAAAAGCTTGTACCTCGCCTATACTTATGTGTGTGTGCGAAAAATATTAAGAAAACCATGCATTGTATTTACAACAAAAACAATTATTTTACCTTATCAGCTACACGCTTATTTCGTTCAATGAACTGCAAAATATTGTTTACCACAACGCTTCCTGCTGCCAATAAGCACGCCAACACGCACACACCTAAGCACATAAGTTTCTTTTTCCATGCAGACACAAGACGCAAACGGTTTTTACCCGCCGCACACAGAAACCAACAATTGCTCGGAGTTGGGTGCGCATGCTGTCGCTTGGCTTATTGAAAACACTTCTTGCATCAATGCATCACGGCGCACACATTCATTGGCCTTTATCCTTTTTTCCGCCAACTCACCGAATTCCATTTCTTTTTCTCCGCTATTACCCTCTATGACATTTTCTCCCATCAATTGCGATTCGTTGTTGTTCGATGTTGCGTGTTTGTGTGAGTATGATGGGTGTGCGTTTGTTGGTGTGAGTGAAGCATATCTTTGCGTAAATCCTTGCATTTTCTTGCTACGCGTTTCGACATTAGCTTGTTACGCTCTGTTTCGTCGCTTCGCTGCTCAATCGTGCGCCGGATTTACTTTCTGGTAGTTTTTTTTCATCTCCTGTTGTACATACATGAGTATGGCATTTGTTGTAGTTGTTGTTTTATTGTTCGATTTTGTGTTTACTTTATTCATGCCAATGCGTTTCCGATGCTGCACAAATCTACACATATTTGTATTGAAATAATCCTTTTTTGATCTTCTCAACCGTAAATTAGTAAAATAAAAGAGGCGATAGTGCTCTTTATATGCGTATACAGGCTGGTCCGTACAACAGATGAGTTCAGATACTAGGCATTCCTTTTATTCACTCAGGAATATATTAGGTTGTCAAAAAAGTCTTGCGGTATTTTCGCTAGTTGGCGCTGAAAGCGCGTAGTTCTAGTTTTATTCGTCGCATCGGGTCATGCTATACCTTTTTGGAAAGCTCATTTCACACGCTAACACGTGTTTGATTGATTTTCGTTTCTTTTAAGTCGTTCGTGAGTTATAGCGACGCAAACATGGAACAAAATAAAGAGAAAACACGGCATGTTTTACAGTACTACTACGATAAAGGCAAAAATGCATCTCAAGCCGCCAATAAAATTTGTGCAGTTTATGGACCCGATACAGTTTCCATTTCCACCGCACAACGAAGGTTTCAACGTTTTCGTTCTGGTGTAGAGGTGGTCGAAGATGCGCCACGCTCCGGATGGCCTGTCGTCGAAAATTGAGATAAAATCGCTGAATTGGTCGAAAGAGGTTTCAATTTCAATAAAAAAAAAATTAATAAAAATACCGCAAGACTTTTTTGACAACCCAATATATATGGAAAACTGACTCTCCCATATTTACTTCCAAGATCTTCTTGACGGTTTCTGATCCTATTTATATATCTTGATGTGGATCCCAGAATCGAAGCTTCAAAAATGAAAGTTAGTCGACCTCAGTTCCAAACTCTTAACTTAGATAACTTGTAAGGAATCTTAGATATGACTATATCATGTACTAGAGATTCGTTTCAATTACTTTGGGGTAGAAATTATAGATTATATTTTGAAAACATACCAGAGAATCGGTGAGATGATGGCTTTCTACAAAGCTTTGCCCTATCTTTGCAGATCATTAAGTTTGACAAATACAGTTATCTAAAATATTTAATCATACAAGCATATCGGTGCTGAAAGTAAAACTTTTGGACTGAGGGTTCAGCGCTTAGTACTATCCTGTTAGAAGCAGTGGCAGATTTTTGCCATCTCTAAGTTATAATTGTGGATTTATAAATTTCAAATCGATTTTACTTTCATTAATGTATTCATATATGTATTTTTAATATTTTGGCGCCTTCGAACGGTCACAGATATGGGGAAATTGCTACAAATTCTGTTGTAAGTATCAAAAATACTTCCTGTTGCATGTATTAGCAGTAAATGCAGTAAAGCAAGAGATCAATATTGCCACATTTTTAATAGTTTGTGGCATATGTATGTATAAATATAGACACTTTTATATATATACCATATATATATACATAAGTGTATATCTAGTACAATATAACTCACGACCAAAGTACCCAAAGCATATTTTGAATTTATGGCATATTTATATGAAAGTTAAAAGTTAAAAGCAGTATGCTTTTGCCTAGTGAAACTAAGGCGTAAATAGCACATGTACATGTGTATGTATTTGTGATACATGAATGCGTCGCTTGAAAGCTTTTTGCCCAAGTTACTACAAAAATTCTAAATTTTCAGTGAATTTTTCATGATTTCGGGCAAAAATTTTAATATTCTATTTTAAGCCGATTTATTGGAAAATATGAAAATAAAGCGGATATAATAAAGTTATATGGTGACCTAAATACTAAATGAAAAGTATTTAGTGTATACTAGTGATTATGGTTATTCAATGGGATTGCTCTGCTAAATATTATTATTTGGCGTAAAACCATAGATATAGACATATGATATATGTAATATATAAGGTGGTTCAGACGGAAGTCGTAGCGAGTTCAGTGTAGCTATTCACCGAACATAGCAAATGAGAGGAAAGCGAGAGCTTTGGATATAAAAATATATATTCCCAAATCAACAAAATCATACAATAAATATCAGATTTTTCAATAAGTCCCTAATGAAAGGCGTTAATTTCAGTTAGCCTTTTTTTTGCTAGCAGGCGATAGCATTAAAAGTATGGAGGTGACCTGTCTTGGACATTTTTTCTAATAATGTCAGGTGTCAGGTGACAAGAAAATAGTCATATAATATCAAATGTAACCAATAACCAGGTTTCGTTGCATGAAGTCCAGCGATGAAAATATGCAATCGAACCTCCCTATAGTTAATTCGTTTGGGACCTGAAAAGCACTTCACTATACAGAAACTTCATTACATACTTGTAGAAACTATGACTTCTTTGTAACTTTGTTTTAAATAAACAGTAAGTTTGGTTTGAATTTTCTCTGCCTTTTTCATTTTCAACAAAACCTTCAAAATCATTTAGAAATCTGTAAGTCATCTCCACAAGTCTTCTGATCAAGTTAATGGATAAAGAAACTTGTGCCAATGTGGGTAATGCCTTATCAGTATTTGCCAATTTTTCTTCGAAATTAATTCATTAAAAGACACGCTTCATTCACAATAAGGAAGTTCGACTGTATAATTTAACAGGTTTTACGAACGACGAAATCTCAGCGCTACCTATGGAGATGTAGTATGTTGGAAAATTTATTTGAAATCAAAATTTAACTCAAAATATTCTACATTTTTTGCACGTAGTTTTCTTCGTAAGAGACTTAGTTATACTTATTCAAATAGACTGCATTTTTATTGGTGAAAAGTCTATCAGTTGCATACAAATATTATCATACAATCAAAGTTGTTATGAGCATCTTTGGTTATTCTATGAAAATTTGCTTTGCTTTATGCTGTTGAAAATTCGAAATATTAGCAAATTACCATGAAATCTCACATTGATAGATTGAAAGTAATTTTCAAACATTTGAGGTGGATTATGGTTTCATTTTCAATCAAATGCAGCTTACTTGCTTCATGATGATTTAACCAACTGAGGTGCCGGTGTACTGCTAGTTTGTTAAGTTCAAATTAGACTGTGTATATGCAGCGTATATAATACGGTAAATTTTTTCTGCTATATATGAATCTTTAAATCTTATGAAATTCAGAATTGATCAAATCAAATGAAAAATGATTTAAAATTGTTTTTTTGTCTCAATTTTATTAAAATATTTGCAATTCTACTATTTTTTCAATCAATCACGATTGCGTACGAGTGTGTAGTTACAAATATGTGTATGAGGTCTATACAAATATGGCAATGCGATGAAAAATAAATTTCGCGCATATTTGAAATATTTTCCAATACAGATAAATACTTAATACATTTATAGCTTCGTCAGGCAAATAAACGTGATGTCCAAAGCAAACAGTCATTTGCGTATGTAAATTTATATCAAATATAGATAGTGGATTGCAGAAAGCCTGTTGGGAAATTGGAACTGAATGTGTTGGTAGATATTCGGATGCTCAAAATCAAATTGGCTAGTACTGAAGTGAATTAATATTTTTTAGCTATGATGAATTATTGGCAAAAATTTCGTATTTAAGTTACCAATGAGGAAAGCTAAACAATTTTCTAACTTAGACCAGCTTGCGAAAGCCTCTATATGCTGTATAATGCCAACATATCGTGGTTTCAAGCCTATTATTTTAAATATTTATGATATCAGTAGGGACAAAAGCGTTAAATGTGTCACGATTAAATGTAGGATTCTGGGTTAAATTTGGTTAAAAGTTAATATGAAAGGATTTTCAGAACCCTCCAGTTGTTGAAACACAGAAAGCACCGGAAGCTCAATAATAAAGCGAGTAATAGAACAGAATGAACGAAAGACTTTCCAGTTTAATATTTCTTGGAAGCTGTCTTGACACAGATGTATTTCAAGTAGTCTCCCGAGTCAAGAAATTTCCACGCTAGTGCTTATGATGCCGAATAAAATATACAGTGATGTATGGAATAACGAATGTTATCTGTGAATGTGATCCCATCTTCATCGATACATCGCCAACATAAAAAGTCTACAGACCTTGTGTTCAGCGCTCGACTTGCTCTAAGCTCCTAAATGTTTTGGAGCTGAATGACTCAGATGTTCTGTATCATAAAATGTTACAAGGTATAGTCGCTTTGCTTAAAAGGAACAGTTCTTCTTGAAATGACTACAAAAACATACCTCAAAGTCTTTGGTGAAATTTTAAAGCACGAAATCAAAAAACGCTGGATTAGAATTCATTATGGATAATGAAGTAGAAATTAAAAAATCGAACTTTAGCCATAAATAAAATGAAAAATGACACCTTTCAGTATCCACGAAAATCGAGTTAAGCCATTTTGTACTACACATCTGATGCTCACCCGTGACTGACTGAATTATTGGAGGACACGTGACTTTGTTTGTGGTAGCTGATGTTTGTTGTTTCTGTTGTATTTGTGTTGCAAATGCAAATCGTATTGGTATTTAAAGAGGCCGGTGTTTAAATTGTTTGTCGTCATATGCACAGCTTTTAGCTGTTGTTGTTTCAATTACAATTTTCAGCGTTTTTATTGAATTTAAATTGTAACCTATGAAATGCCATTGATTATTTTCAAACTTCTGATTTTCAAATAACTTTAGAATATGCCTTTGTTGCTGTTGTTTTTCAGTTTTCACTGATATTGTGGCGCTATTAAAATCTTTCACTAATGCTGCGAATGGCAGCGCGGCATCACAGCGATTTAACTTTATGATCTGGCATTAATATTTTATTGCCGCAAAATTTCGCAACTGTTGCAAATCTATTAAAGTCTGTCTGAAAAAAATATTTAACTTAATAATAAATGTTTATGTATTTCAATAAAAATTGTGCTGATACAACGCCACGCTCTTAATTAAATGCCATTAGTAAATAACGGCACATTTCACAGTTCAATATAGCGGTTTTTCGCTAAATATGGGCAATAGTAAAAGCCTTAAATTTTATATAAAAGTGTCAAAGCAGAAAAGTTTGCAATTCATTTATGCAGCAAGTTTACCTACTAAATTCAAAATATTTTCAGATTTATTGGTTATGAAGCTTAATATTTTTAGTAAAATAGATTGGTTTAAATATTTATGAAATGAAATAAATGAACGCTTTGCGATACCAGATGGAGTGCATTTGCTAAGTCCAAGAGGAGTAGTCATCCCTTATGATGCGCCGTCACTGTCAATACCCAAATGCTTACCGTTACTGCAGTTTTGCACAAGACTTTTGCAGTCTTGCATCTCGATGTTATAGCTTGTTTTATCGTGTTTTGATTTTCTTAACCATGCTTCTGTCGGGACCGTTGCATAGACAATGCATGGGTTTCCCTATGTTTATTCCGTTTTCGGATGTTAGTCGCACATCATTCTTGGCAATCTCGTCCATTATTTCGTTGTCCTCGATGCCTTTTTGACCTGGCACCCAGTAGAAGTGAAGTTGCTTACTTCTGGCAACCCTTTCCACTGCGGCTCGGCTTTCCAAGACACTTCGACCGACTTGCGGTACGAAGTTACTGCCTTGATTGTTGCTTGGCTGTCTACGTAGATGTTGACTCTGGAATTGCCTGTAGGTGCATTAAAGGGCAACACCGCTGTTTTCACAATAGCAAAGCCCTCAGCTTGAAATATACTATGCCCAACCGCTTTTATGTAAATTCTCCTGCAGCCAGTTGTCGTTCAGTCGATTTTGCTGCGCAGTTTTCAGTGAAGAGGTCTATAGGTGGCAGGTTTAGTGCCAGTTCAAAAGCCGCCGTAGAAGTTGTTCTTAAAGCTCCAGTTATGTCCAGCGCAGCGAGTCTCTGAACACTTTGCATTGGCTTCCGGTAGGTGGATTTCCGTACGCCTGTTAACCATACTACTCCCCCGTAGAGCAGAATTGGTCTAACAATAGCTGTGTAGAACCAGTGTATGAGAAAGGGAGAGAGCCCCCAGGTTGTGCAGAGCATCAGCATAGACGCATATAGAGCATTGCTGGCTTTTCTTACTTTTTCTTCCACGTTGTGCTTCCTCAGCAGTTTACTGTCCAAGAATACCCCAACGTACTTGGTGCGGTCTTTGAAAGAGAGTTGTGTCCCATTCATCGAAGAGAAACTCCATATAGGAATTTTGTGTTTTCCTGTAAATACAACCAGATCCGTTTTCTTTGGGTTCAACCTCTGATCCGCCTGCGATGCCCAGTTTCTGGACTGTATTGAGCGTGGTGGTTACAATACTGTTAATATCCTGTAGATACCTACCAGTAATCTAGATAACAATGTAATCCTTCAGATGCTAGAATATTATTAATTATAAACAAGAAAAAATATGCATGTTGTTTGCAATATAGTAATTATATCTAGCACTTAATCTAAAAAGGTAATCGGCCAACGGTTTGCATCCACCGTTAAGCTTTTTCTTATTTCTTTCTAGGCACTTCGGTTGATATAAACAACCTTCTAGTCGAATTAAGGTTACTTAATAACGGAGAAAGACCTCTTATAAGGATAAGTACATGTATGTATAATGATTTCGATTGGACAGTCCTATAAGTCCGAGGTTCCGACAAATGAGGAGCTCTCCATGCTGATATTCTATATATTCGTACATATGTATTTTATAGGTTCAGCGAAACTTTCCTCTGCGTGTTACATACTACGTTACAAATTTCATATACCCTGTTCTTGGTATCAATATTAAAGCACAGCCAATTTCGCTTATCCCCACACCGAAAATTAGGTTTTATAACGATTTCCTTCTTGTTGTCATTACGACATGCTTTCCGTTATTTAGCTTTTAATGGTTTCCTTCTTTTAAATTGCTTTCTCAAGTTCAAAGTTTTCGACGCAGACTTGTTGCTGTTATTTACATGCCCATATAAATACTTTGTAAGGAAATACATACATATAGTATATGTAGGAACGTATCATATGACAATACAATGGCTGAATACCCAAAAGGGTGTCGACAATACCCACATAAGCCGCTTTATTATTGTTTGGAGGAGTTTGAGAGCCCTTGAAGATGCTGCTGATATAAAACACATATGTATATGCATGAATGAGTAAATCGTTGTTTAAAGTAATTTGCCAAAAGTTGGCGCCATTCACGGAAGAATATACATATGTATTAGGGTGGGTAAAAAAAAGAATATTTTTTTGCTGGCAGTCTGAAAAATCGGTTCTTAGACACCTTTAAGAAATTCCCCCAAGTAAGAGTTCTTAATTGTAACGGGAAGGTAAGGAAAAGTCCTCCACTTTACAGTTTTCTGGTTTTTTCTTATTGTTAGTTAGAAAAATTCAAATCCCGCTTTCAATTACTTGAAAAAATATCTCGTTTCATAGATTTTGTCGAAAACCGAATGCTATTTTATTGCGTTTTTTGAACCACAAGTATGTTGTATAGTATTTTATTAACAATCGAAAGCTTAATGCCAGTAAAGTTTAAGATTTTCGGCATCTCTATATAATTAATATTTTTTAAAGCTTATCGTCGATCTCTCTTGATGCATTCCCTCCCAGCTATGTGTAACAATTTAATTGCTCATCACTCTGTGGGCGTGTACATCAAAGTTTACTCGCTTTGTTGTCGCAAATTAGCAAGCCAACCGCAATCCGCCCTCAAATGATGTAAATGCTCTTAGTAAGGTGTGCCCAGCGATGCCGCGAAGTTATGGACGTTGCGTGGAAGTGCTGGTAAACAACGAAGCTGCACTAACTTGAAAGCGTGAAGTTGATTGGCATCGGAAATTTGTTTCTGCACTGGTGCAGTGTTGGCGAACACCATTTAAAATGCTAATATTATCGAATCTTTTTATGGGAAAAGTACACTGAGTCTTTGGTTTTGAAAGTGTTTTTAAATTATTCATGTTGCTGAGTTTCTAATTGAAGGTGCGGACCACCGATGGAAAAGCCTCCTGTACCACAAAGCTGTAATGTCTCAAAAATAATAAGCAGATACAGATTTAGGGCCGGGGAAGAATGATATGTATATATATATGTATATATATGGGTGTGTATATTTACATATAGAGTTATCGGACTCAAGCACTTAAACTTTTGTTTTTAAACTCCTTTCAGCCAGTTTAGTTAAGAACCAAACCTAGACGAAAATTCTGAGCGTTTAAAGGTCACTTAAAAAATTTTGTTATAAAAAAATCTGGTTGTTGAACGGAGGGGGTATTCAGCCGGATCTATACGTATAGGTAAAAATACTTGGTTCACTTGGTTCTCTTAACGCCATTCACTTGGCTCAAGCAGTTCACGACTTCCGGGCTTTGACCAAGTATCCTCTGGGTAGCCAAAAAAACATTCGCAAAAGTGAGAAGGTGAAACATCTCCTCCCCAGGGGTGTTGGCTGGGTTTTGGGTAAACACCCCGAATGAAGGGATCAAAACAGCATTGGATGAGAGATCCTTTTGATGACGACCACTGCAAACGTGTTAAGGCGTACAATTTAAAGGCATGCATCTGGAATGCCCGGTTCCTTAATTGGGAAGATGCTGCTGCTGGTTGATGTCTTCGTAAGAGTAAAGGCTGACAACACCACCGTCAAAGAGGTGCTATGGACGATACAAGGACTTAGACGAGTAGGCCCACAATCTGCATCAAAGTGAACAACACATAACATATCACTGATCTGCGCCCACGCCCCGACGGAAGAGAAGGACGATATAACCACAGATATCTTTAAGTCCAGGGTGGGCACAGAAGGTGTCGTTGGCACAACGTCGGTAAATTCAGCTTCTATGATGATGGTTATCTGTAGTGCTACATGTACAAGTACAAGCTACTTGGCTATCTTCGGATCTAAAAACCTCCAACCAGACGGAAGACAAGTCTCCAGCCTTGACTCGGACCACAATCTTGTTGCAGCAAAGATACGCACTCGCCTTTGTGCAGCAAAAAACGAGCTTCAACAAACACAAGGAAGGTTCGACGCTGAGAAGGCAAAACGTGTTAATGAGATCACACAGGAAGTGTAAAAACTGACTCTTTCAGTAATTTAGTGTACTTGGAACGACAATGACTTTGCCGAATTAAACAGAATTCGTTATAGTTTCAACATCTTTATTTTTCATCTCATCTAGTGGAACTGGATTATTTGACGGTTTTACTAGCAGTCAGTAACTTGAGCTCCTCAAAGTCACTTCATTGGGCATAACATTTCTTCGCTCGAAGGAGAAATCTTAGATAAGCATAAGCCTTCGCTTGAAAGTTTATTGCTATAATACATATAATGCAAAGAGTTTAAGGTCCAGCACTTACAGGTTCTTTGCAGTAGATTACATGGCAAAGTACCGGTAAATCTTTGTTTTTCAATTTCAGGACCAAATCAGTATAACTTTGTGAGAAACACCATAGCCCTGTCCAAAATATAATAAATTTTATAGTAAATATTAGAAGAGCAATGAAAAACATTAAATCCTCAAATTGCGTGGTAATTGACAAACTCATCAAAAATTCCATTGAAGTCTAGCAATGAAAAATTCGTCGTAAAATACTATCAACAGCTGTGCCATGCATTCGCGTGGTGAGTTTATACACATAAGCTTTGTTCTACAGGTACAGGGTGTCGACGGTGACACATTATTTATTCGCAGCTCCCTCTATTTCACATACACTACTTAACCTACTATCAATCAAGTGGACACTAAGCCAATTCACATGCACTGCTACAACAACAATAATAAAGCACGTGCATATCATCAACATAAGTACTACGTGTTACGAGTATACTCCTATGATGGGTAAGTGGTGAGTGGCACGGTGTTAGGCCTTTGTTATTGTTTTTAGTATACCTATATTCTAAATATATGTATATTGTTTATCGTATATAAAAGCAACTGAATAAATTGTTATTTTAGTTGAAAGTATTAAGGTACTTCGCTCGCCCTCGTGTTGACTTTTTGCGGCAGCCATGTAGGTGTGTGTGTGTATGCATATGCACAGATGCCTGTCGGTGCGACTTTATAGCTTTATTGTGTGAGTGTATATGCGGCTATAGCCGATCTCCCGCACCGACTGTGACAAATCGTTAGCAAATTCCAGTCACGTAAATCACATATCACATATATGCACTTACGTAAGTGCCCCCATGGACATGGTGGTATAAATTGTATATCTACCTTTGTGTATTTACGGTGTTACGTTTATACGAATGCCGTTGTCAATTTAATCAGACGGTACTTGATGTCTCATGATGGAAGTTTGTTGGTCTTTAAATGACGATTTATAGAAAATATTGAAAATAAAGCAATTTCAACACGAAAAAATGGCAAAGCTGCAAAATTTCTTGAAAATTAAGTAAAATTGAGTACCTACTAAACAATTTTCAAAATTAAAAATTTTGTGTAAAAAATATTTTTTTTTATTTTATGTTCATAATCTCTTATTATTAATAAATGTGTGATTTTTCTAATCTACTCGTATGTAAAGTTTTTTTTTGTCTGTTTGGGCTTCCTTGTTAAATAAATAACTTTCTAAGAATATATTTTTGTTTAATGAAATAATATTTTATATTTTTTTTTTTTTTCTATTGTGAAAAAATTGAGTATCGGTTTTTGAGACTCACTCTTAAACATACGTATATACTTCACGGTAAAGATTATGCCATAACAGCACAGGAAATTTGTGAAAAACATTAATTCATCTTCAAAGTGTGATGAATTTCTAAGTATTGACACACATACGTATGTATGTATGTATCATATACATATCACACATCGTAGTACCCCAATTACTCACACAAGCCCACTCATATATCATTGGCGTATTGTTGCTACAGTCTGACGCCTCATTCAACACGTTCTGCCGAACCCACAATATTTCTACTCTGTTTTTGTCTTTTCTGTTCTCATCACCTCTTGATCTTTTGCCCCTTTCAGTTGTTGCGGCAAATAAATAAAACTGCCAAACGTATTTGCAATGAGTGCCAAAAAATTGCTTCAGTTACACACACATACATTTCAAGTCTTTGCTACCGCCTGTGGATCAACTTTCACATGGCACGCAAAAAGCCAATTCGTTGAAATCACACAGCGTGAGGAAAAGGTAAAAAGTAGGTGTGAGAGCAGATGAAACTGATAGGCCACTTCAATGCGCCTAAATGTAGGCAAAACAAAATTCAACAAACATTATTTGTTGTTGGTTGATCGACTGACAACAAATTTTCAAGTGCTGTAGGTGAAAACAACAACAATTTTGGGAGAGAGTGATTTTTGAATTTTCTAGAAGAAGAAAGGTGGAGAGGACAGCGAGCGCTATGCGTGATTATTACACTCAGAACTACAGTCACAAATATTATTTGCCGAGCTCGAGAAATTGCATCTGTCTCATTAAATTAAGTCTTCAACTATATTTATGTATGTGCTAAAGAGAGGCGACCGCCTCGATTCCTTTGTAAATAGAAGGCGGTTAATAATTTTGTATACGAAAATGAACACCTTGCAGCATAAAACCTGACTCCTTTTAGCTAATGAAGGAGAATTGAGTTTGTTTAGCAGAGTTCACATTCGTGAACGTAAAATCTTAGAATGCAGATGATTATCGATATCTACGATGTAAACTGCACCGTGAGCTCTGCCGGTTTGGCGGTCTGCTTACAGAACTTATTCTGCAACAGTTTTATAGTAAAGAAGAAATTTTAAACAATTCCCCCCCCCCCCCTAAGTAAAACTACAACTATCGTACTTCAGTGCACTTTCTACGGTACTCAAATCTTCTTTCGTTTTCGTAGTTTTTGCTTTCTCTCAACCCGACCAACTAACTTCCTCCAATAGGTCTCCACCAAAGCGTTCACACTTCCGACCGAACAGTTATTATGACTGGGAGCACATCAAATGCCCGCAGCAGTGCCCTACATATTTTCTCATCACCACGAACCTATTGAGACTATCAAACGCCTGCAGGTGTCAAATGCTCTGCGGCAGTTGGTGGAGAAAAAATGAAAAAAAGGAAAAAAAACGGCGAACAAATGTGCTACATATGAGCAACTTTTCTTGCTTTTTTATTAGGCCACCCTACATGGTTACAAGGATTTACTAGGCAACATGTGAATAGTGAACACCGTGTGGAGCCTACATATGCGGGCATATGCATTGGTGACTGTCTAGTAATTTTCGCGTTCATTTAACTAGAAGCGCTGTAATTTGGGGCAGCGCCCTAAGCGCACAAGTTGGAGGGTAACGTTAGTTAGCCGAGTATGTAACTGGCCGAGAAGTATGTAATGGTCAGGGAGGAGTACTCGTATGTTGCCAAGTGAATCGAGGCAATAAAACTTGTCGAAAGCTTTGCTTTTTGCCTCTTTTGATGCGCACTTTTAGGCGCTGCGCCGCGCTATTTGTGAATGCCCCGTTTTCCCGTTTTTACGAGTGCGTTGTTAGCCTTGGCTTTTTTGTGTAACTCTGCTCAAAGTCCTTTCGACACACCGTGTGTTGGCACAGTTTCGCAAAAAACAAGTTGCAGCGTTGAAAACGAAAGAACAACAACAAGAACGTTACATTTTTTTCCACCATTTCATTCCATCGCTGTGCGTAATTTTCGTATTTTTTGTCATTCTCATAAACAACTTTTTGAAAATTTTGAGCTGAGTCTCTTGTCAGTAGTTTGTTTTTCATTTTTGCTCTCGGTTTCTTTCGATTTACGGTGTTTGATAGCCTGAATATTGATTTACTGCAATTATAGGTTCGATGGGACTTGTTATAGACTTTTTACCTATTTCTGGACTAATATTGTCTGTGAGATTTTCCACAGAAATTCTTCATCACATATGTCTGAATAGTTTTTATAAAAACTCGTCAACTTTAGAAAGCTGCACCCGGTCACATATCCTCACAGCCCGTGAAAGTGACTCTTTCTGAGTAAAAGTTTTTGAGGCTGTTTATTGGAGAATCAGTACCGTTTTATATATTTCATTCACTTAGTCATTTTAACAACGAACGAAAACTTTGGAAGTAGATAAAGGCTAACATATGATATTTTAAAGTATAGATTAGCTGTAAAAATAGTGTCAAAGTAAACACATGTCTTTTAAAATTGTGATCAAGTTTGGGTTTTGGCCTACGGTTTGGCTGTCGTTTCTCTGCTTCCATGTTATCGAGGAAGGCATTGGAGCGGAGAGCTTTCCTTTTCAGTTGTGTGCCTTCTGACCACTGCAACGTCTTCTCAAGGGAAATGGCTGCCATTAAGGCAGCAGTAGATCTAGCTTCGGTCCGCAGCCTCTTCAGAGTAGCTCCGAAAGTAGAGCAGCGATATTAGCCTTACCTTGTTAAGGGATGTCTGGACTAGATTACATGATTAGACTGGTTTGGGTGTTGTAAGTGAGTGTGGTAGGACACCAGGTAAATTGTTAAATGTCTGGTTAACTCGCTCTCAGAACGGTGCAACTTTCATTGATTGCAGGAGTTCTAATTGAAAACTGTCCGATCGGGGCTGCTGCGGTAAATTCAACATCTAACTGGCCAGCTGTATCAGCTGTTTATAAGAAGATGAGATAGATCGTTTCAACACTTCTTTCTAGAATAGACACAATGGATCTCATACTTTAGATATTCAGAAGAAATAGGGGATATAAAAAAACCAAATAAGTACATTTGTGATATGTTCAGGGCATTTTGTCGATAGCTGTAACCCAACTACAGAAGTTTCTCGCTTGACTTCAAATTGTATTACACTTGTGCACAACAGTTCAAGTGGGATCCCTCGCCATGCTGAGGGATCAGCCTTCTAACTTAACGTAACCAAGTTTATATTTCGTTCAAATAAGAAGAATGAGCATTTTTCCTTAAGAGAAAAATCTGCATTTCGCGGCTCTTTCCGCAAAGAAATGGTTATTATTTGATTTAGTTTTACATGTTGTAGATATTAACATCAATGGTGCCAGAAGTGCAACTCATCAATTCATGACTTAATAGAGACGAACTTATGGTACCGCATCATATTCAAAATAACCTTGTCGGTTGAAATACGATGAAAATGATTGCTTCAAGAGCACTTAGGCTTAGAACATTCAAATGACACTGCACATAAATACGAGCGCTGTCAACATTGGATGACTTATATCAGAGACTGACTGTTTCTAAAAATGTCGGTGCGCGTGTTTGCTTGTGCCGGCTAAATAATCCCCCACTCCACCACTTGTCCGACCTGAATTGCACTGCCAAAATGCATATTTACTTTGCATGCGCCAAGGTGTGAGCTTGCGCTTTTTCGTTCGCGATCTCTATACACTTTGGCAAAGCGCTGCAGGACATACGATGCGCGCCGGCACTCGCTGCCTGCCTGGCCTAGCTTTGGCCTAACTTCAACGCAAAAAAACGACGAAAAAACAAGAACTACACTGCAGAAAAATTAATGAAAAGTTTCATATAACAGCACGCATATGCGTTGTTTGCATGCATCAACGGTTTTTTTTTACCTTTTCGTTGCGTTTCGTTGTTTTTCTGGATCAGCACCTCGTGTCACGACAGCAGCAAAAGGCGGCGCAAAAAAGAGTGCAATGTTTGTTAGGGGAAATATCCACATGTCATATGTTCATTTCATATTCGCGGTTGTAGCACATATTTCAGTGGTTCGCGTTGCCGCCAGCGTATAGTAGTATGCGTGTGTACGTGTGCATGTATGTGTTTTACTCAATATGCTCGCTTTTGGGCGACACTCAATCATTTGCTTTTGGGCCGCGGTGTGATCATCCGCTCTGAATTCACTTTTCATTTGGCAATTCGTTTTGATTTCTTCGATTTTTCGTTGTTTTCTTTTGTGTTCATTCTCGTTGTGTACTTTGCTTCAAACGTGTTGTTTTCGGCTCGAAGTTTTTACTGTTCGCAATAATTTACTATTAAAACACTGCAAACACATACGCTCATTTGGAATTTTCATCACTAACACAAACATGCCACACATAGGTGCATGCATTTTTTGCGCGTGCCCCAACGCGCTCCCTCTGTTGTGTATTCAAGCTGTTGCGTTCTTATTTGAATGCAGTTCTTAGCACATTGTTGGCACGTTGCCATTATGTCGAATTTTGACACATTTTTGGCGGATTAAAGTGGAATTATCAAAAAAATGCAATAACTTGTTGGCGTGTGTGGGTGTGCGGCCGAGTTGCCTTTTTCATGCAGGGCGGGCTTCTCTCGTGTTGCATAAAGTAATGCGTTTAACGGTTTTTGCTTATACTTCTCCACGAGGGTTTTGTTTGAGAATTTGAGCTATTTCATTCAAAATTTTCCGGTTTTAAGTTCATTGGAAGCGAAGCGCATTCTAGCAGGCGCTTTTTCCTAAAATTTTAAAAGTTTACAAATTATTTAAATATTTATCTCTTGAATGAAATTGGAAACAACAGCTCAGATTCTGAAGCAGGATTACTTTCAAAACACTTCAAATCAGTTGTTCAACTTTTTTTTCAAATATTCCGAATTGCTTTTTATTAGCGCTGATAGTTATTAGCGATCTTTGTGGTGCTCAAATACCTTTTCATGCTCACAGTCAATGGAGAGTGTATGAGTTTGGTTCATACTTTTACTATTAAGAAGACGTTCAAATTCTGAGACGATAATTTGATCTAAAGTCATCATGTAGTCTCGACGCATTAAACTTGCTATGGCCTACTAGGTTAGGTTATGCTGGGCTATGTAGGTAATTTTCGAACAGGAGAGAAACAATATACCAAAAAACTGGGGAACCTGAAACTCTCACGAATCAGCAATGGCATTATTTTTCCAGTTTTCTTTATTCACTGCAGACGTGAGAGTCTGCTATTCCGCGAAAATAGAACCACCAAGATGGAAGTACCGAATGTATTGCGATGATTTTGACAATGGGCTTACTCTCAGCTTAGAGTCAATAGGTTGCTGTTTAAAAAATCGCGCAGTTATTCATATTTCCTCATGGTTTACTATTTATGACGGTAAACATCCCATACGAACTACAAGTATGCTATGGCAAATTCTTCTGTAAGATCTGTATATTAGTATAAATAGTTAAGCTTAGAGTTAGCATCCGAGTTGCCTCATCAATCCAAGAACATTTGTGTATTTATTCTGTCCGCAAAGAAAAATAAGTTGTGTATACATAGGACTCTACCGATTACGTGTTATATACATACATATATATATACTCTGGTTAATGTTTGCCACTGCGCCAATTCCCTGCCTATTTGTTTAATTTTGTGAAGGCGATCTCTCCGTTTCTTCAACTTATAATTTCCTTCACAAACTGCGTAAATTTTTACTTGTTTCTTCAATAGCAACACTTCTCAAATAAGATCTAAATTTTTAGCGTCTCTTAGTTTTTGTGTTTATTCATTTTTCAGTGTTCATATTTTAAGCAGAATATTGACAGACTCTCTCTCCAAATAAATTGTGAAACTTCCACTGGAACTTCGTTTGAACATTTCTTCTATGTACTTTCAAACTCTTTGCTTCAATTTACGAAAAGAAAATGCAGAAATCGGCAAGTGAAGAATTCCACATGACAGCAGCATACCAATATTTAGGAACTCAAAAACATTTGCACACATTTCTCAGACAAATCCACAATATTTCAGTTGACAGCTGCATTGACGTAGCGAGTGCAAAAGAATTCAAAAAAGTGAAACGCGACAACTGCAACAGTAAATTTCCACGACTAGCTTGGCGTGAAAAAAATATTAGAAGGAGCAGAATGCACATTTTTTTAGCTCTGGCAGTAGGGAAGTATGTCTTTTCGCTAGTGTCTAGTTGTTCTTGCAGGCGCGGGTGCGGATACGGTATTGATTTTACTGTCACACTATTTGGGAAATAACATGTAAGGAAGGCACAAGGTGGTGTGGTTCACAGCTTAATGCGGTAACTGGGTAATTTTCTTCAGAGAATTGTGAATTTTTGGAGTTCTTAAGATATACTTATTCAAAGATTTCTTCACATTTGAGGTGTATAAGGAGATGCTGCCAGTTGCGTAAGAAGCAACGATGAATTTGATTGCGGTCTATTCTATCCGATCAATGGTTCGCATTTTTTCGATTTGTGGCCTGTTGATGCGATGGTCTAAAAAGTGTCTATCCAGTGCTAGTCACTAATTTAGCGCACCTTTCTGTAATGAAAAAATTGCGGAAAGCTTTTGAGAATGCGGAAAGTATTATCCTAGAAGATCTCAAGGCGGAAGCAAGTAGTTCTAAAGTTCACCATTTGTGAAGCCCAACACTAAATAATAAACACTTATAATTTTGCCTTATAGTTGGAGCTTAACTATGTCGTGATTTAAATCCACCAAAGAATGTGGCCAAGACGCTTGCTTTTATATGTACTTTTCGCTTAAAAGCACTTAGAAATAATACCCTTGAAAACTAGCGAACTAGGAATGAAATGTAATTTGTCCTCACTTTTAAGCTTTCTGTAGCTACTGACAGCTCTTGCGTTCGATTTGAATATATGTGGAATTCGATTTATTTGTACACACCTGCATACATATGCTCATGCGGCAGTAACAGTAGCAAGAAACAGATTCAGATTCTCTCCGCATACAAGCATGTAAAGGTGGGCTCCCTAGCAAAGCTCTTTTATCAAAGTGCTCTAGATAGTGTTGTTCGCACTGATTTCTTTTGCTTTTCTGTTCACTTACACATATACGTATATGTACACACATACCACATTTATATAAGCGCATTCGGAAAAGAGGTATTGGCTTTATACTCAGAAATGTTCTTTCTCTACAAACAGTCAAAATCTATTTTTAGCGATTTTTTCAGCATTTTTACACTTACCCGCATTGCATGAGAGGGTATGTAAAGTAACGAAAAGGCCGCCTTAATGATTTTTTTTTTAATTAAATTAATTATTTAATGAAAATTAACATTTCTAATCGCTATTAATCACTATTTACAACTCTCTGCGAGCCTTAGCATATTTATGTGACATCTACCATCGCTCCTTATGCACCCCTGAGTATATGCAATAACGGTAAAAGGATAACCAGACAAATTGTTAGAGAGACAAGCATATAAAGAGTGATATTGACTGAAAAGCACTAAGAAGATGGCAAAGTGCCAGCGCCATTGATGAAGTAAGCAAATCACGTATGTCGACAGCGTACAAAAACACACATAGACGGCGGTGGGTGTTTCCATTCGATGAATTTACTTGCTTGACGAGACGCGGAGTTATCAACAGTTGGGTCACGCACGTGCGATGCGCTTAAATTTAGTACTGCAAGAGCAAACGCACGCACACAATTATCACAATATATATATAAGCATATATATATATGTATGTATATATATACATATTGGTAATATAAATCGTTACAGACGCTTGAATGCAGAGTTTGCCACAGCGCCGGCGGCAATAAAATACCATATATAACAAGAACATGCGCGAGAGCGAGAGAAGGTGTAGGAGTTGAGATGTCGGTGACTTATAATAAGCTGCAGACAAAACGCGTACACTTCGACGCTTCTTGACAGTTTAATATGTTTTAATATTAAATACCAAACCAGACTGTCATTGATAGCGCATTCTGCCACTGCGTATGAGTAACCTGCTGAAAAGCACTTCAGCGGAGAAATTAAAAAAACTCACCACGACTCCATGCCGCGTCACAAGAGCGTGCGGAGAAAATTTAATACAGTTTCTTCAGCTACTCTGCGCTGTGCTGTGTAGCGTCGTTAACCAGTTAGCGTATAACAACAAAAGCAATAAAGCAATCGAGTGACATTTCGTAATCAGCAATGCGTAAACGACAGCGGCATCACAGCTGGCCTCCCTTTGTTTGCTGGTAGCTGCACAGCACATACTATATGATTGCAAGGGTGCTTATTATCCATGGCGGCTGCTGCAGCTGCTCTCACATATCATGCGTCTCATGAGCTTGGTTAGACTTACGTACACATATAAGCTCCTTTGCCCTTGTCAGTTGCGCCATTGTAGAGCTCAGCGGTGCTGCAATGTTTATGGGTGGGATAATGAGGTGACAGCGTTGAATGTGGGCAACCACAATGGCATACCACATGCCACAGATATGCCACCGATATGCATATATGCAGATTTACAAGCGTCTATAAAGGCGAATTGCGTACAGTCACTGTCAGCTGGTTTGAAAGCGTTTGAAAATTGGCTGTGGCATTTTGAAAATTTGTTATTGAGCGCATATATATGAATTATGCCATGAATTTACATTTTTGTTGTTGGATATCATTGAGCAACCGTACTTTGAGTTGATACCAAAAATTACCGTATAACTTTATATGTGGAGCTTGGGATATGAAAGGAGCTGCATTGTTAGAGCGGAGACACTTGGGAGAGTGCTGAAAATACAAAGTTTTTGTTTTATCTTGAAATTAATCTTGATCGTAGCAGTTAGTTTTGTTTTATTTGGAGAACGCCAAGAGGCCAATATATCTTCAGTGGTGCTCGATCGTTGACTATAGAGAGATTGAAGAAATGATAAATGCATTTCGGACGGATTTTCGGACTTTGGTTACTGCTAGAGACGCCTAGCAAATATTTTCGTGGCTGGTAAGTCATACTGGGACTCGTAGGTAGTCCGCTTGAATTGATATACTGGACACTAATTTTAGTTCAGCCACATCAGCGTTGTTAATTGATCAAGTGTCATTCATGGAGCAAGTATGATACTAAGACAACATCTACTCAGTCTAATGACAACCTTCAGTTAAATACAGAAATCAAGCTCTTATGATCTTAACGACCGTGGAAGAATGTTTGTGGATCTCAAGGAAGGTTTAAGTTCGATGCAAAATACGCAGAGTTGTAAAATCACACAAAAAGCAAAGTGCCAGCGAGAAAATCGTTTAAATCATGTTGACATACAGTAATTGCGACTTAAGCATTTCGAGTGACTGGCATTTTAAATGCACCAACAAGAGATTTTAATTAACACCAAGTAATTAAGTACGCGGGCAGCTAAATGGGGAAGTGGAAGTACGTAAGGAGCGAGTAGAAGTGTCGACTAAGTTTCGCAGCAGCGCGAAAGTGACGAGGGCGTAAAACGAATAAGCCAGAAAAAAGAGCAAAATTACAAATTGATTGAAAAATCAAAGCTCTAAACGACGAAGCCGCGGGACTGAGTGATGACTGAGAGTTGACGTTTGGATAACAAACTGTTGCTTTAATTTGTTTACGATGTGCAATCATGACGATGCGGCTAGCAATTATGTTTTTGAAATCGCTTACCCGGTTCGTGATGGCACTCAAAGGCATGTCGGAGACTGCAACAACTGCTTATGAAAGAGAAGAGCGAAACACCAGTAATACTAAGAATTGCAATAGATTTGTGTGTATAAAGTGAGTTAATGAAAGAAAAATAATTTAAGAAAGACTGAATTCCTAGAACGTACATGCAATTCTGAGCTTAGCAGCGCTTGTTCCATAACTTATTTTTAGAACTAGGACACTGGAGCATGGAGTACCAAGTATCCTCTGGGTAGCCAAAGAACAACCATTTGATGGCGAGCCAAAGTGAGAAGGCGAACCATCTCTACAGAGGGTTGTGCGCTGGGTTTGGGATCTGTCCCGTAAAAAAAGACTCCAATGAAAGCTTTTATACAATTTGAACTTATTTAATACGAAAATCTTTGATTATTATTACTTTATTTAGCCTTTGGCTAAAAAGAAGTTTGTCAGTTTCATGTTTCAAAATGAGTCATTTCGTGCGTGTAGAAAGTCATGCAGCATTTAAGCGCGTGTAAGCCTTTCTAAAGCATAAAAGGGCTGCTCTTATAAACCGCATAAAATCTGTTGGGTTCACTCCTTTGCTAGCTATTATTTATTTTGATTCGCCCAAAGAGTTTCCCCACTCTCGATCAGGCTGCAAACGCATGTCCAATACATGCCACACACACACTTACAAAGAAATACGCATGCGTCTATTTCCTATCCTATTGCTGTTGTCCATTTGTCTTGGTCCATTTCACTACTTCGTTAACATGATTCGATTTTTATTGCGTGCAAGGACTCGCTCCATTTACTTTTACTACGAACGCTGCGCAACATAGACCCATTCATAGACATACACACACACGCACAAACACCAACGTAGGTTTACGAATCTGGACGGAAAAAAGTGCGCTAAGTTCTCGCAAAGTGCAAAGCGATTGAACGTACTGAATTAAGCATTTTTCCTTTATTTCTTTCCTTTTTCTTTGTAGTGATACTTCTTCTATGAGTTGATTTTCTATTTTATACTTTCCGTTTATTCGGTTTCTATTTTTTTTGTGTGTTTCTTTGGTGTTTTGTTACTTGTGGTATGACTGGGTATTGCCGCTCTTTTGCTTTTGCCCTTTGTGAATATGTGTTTGTGTATCGCTAATGCGTGTACGTGTGTGTGTTTTGTTGGTGGGCATTTATCCGCTTGTTTATTATCGTCGACAAGGAATTTAAGTGAAAAGCAATGTTCTTTGTTTTATACCGATTTTCTATTGCAACTTTTCCTATAGATCTTTGGGTATTTCTGTTGTTTTTGTTTTCTTCTATTTCTTTTATTTTTTCTTCCAAATAGTTTACCCATCCATGACCAACGCTTACAGCGAGTTAAGTGAAAGAAGCAACATAAAATACACGATATACATATATATTTTACTATATCAAAGCGCTGAAGAAGTTTAAAATATATTTTTTGAAAACCGTAGAAAAGTTTATTAATTTCTCTGTCGCTATCACCTAATACTAAGTGAGATAGATAGATGAGTTATGTAAGTATATATATAAATGATCAGGATGACGCTAGGAGTCGGAATTGGGGTGACTGTTTATCCGTCCGTCCGTCCGTGCATCCTGTAAAAATTACGATATCTTCATGAAACTTGGTACACTTGTTACTTGGCAAAGAAGTAAGGCGGATTTCTTAGATAGGCTCCGCCTCTAATAATTTTAGTGTATCTCCTAGACCACCAGCTAGGACTACTATTCTTATAAAAAAATTTACCGACAGAGTGAAAATGAATGAAATGGATGATAACCCCACCCACTTTCCATATAACGGGACTGTTAAAAACTGCTAAAAACGTCATTAATGAATAACTAAGTACCCCCGAGATGGTATGAGAGAGTTTTAATGGGGCCGGGGTAAAATTTGGGCGATGGGCGTGGCGGAATCGTCGGAAGTTGCAAGACGATGAACTGGCTAGAAAGGGTATCCTTACCTAAATCCCATTAGTATGGGACAAGCAGATTTTTCCCTGTCTTCCTGCGTTTTGGCGCTGGATCTGTTAGCATTGCGCGAGCTTAGCAAGCGTTGGTTAGCAATCAGCACTTGCAAGGTTGCAAAAGCCTTCTGGTTCAGAGTGAAACGCAAAAGATCTAAGGAACTACTAGCTTTTAGCGTTGTTCACATGGCCTCAATGATAAGAACTGATCATAGTCAATCGCAGTGAGACTAAAGATTTTGTAGGGCGCAACTTGTCAAAGTAGCAAGAAGGCAGGTAGGCTGGAAACGTCTAGAGACTTTCTCCGTCACAGTTCAGCTTTCGTCAGACGAAGGTTGTGTGGCTCATTCTTGGCACTTTGATAGAAGGGAACCGCATCTTTTTCGTTGAGAATAGCTAAATGGAAAAGAGATGTCCATCAAAAAATCCAGATTTATATGCCTAGAAAGGAATGAGTGGAAGGGTTATTGGAAACTGCAAAAAGCTAAATAGCGTATAATCAAATAAATTTCATGGGTAATATAAGACTTTATTTTACATAAGTGAGACACACCAAATAAAACTAGGGAGCATAACTTGTAAGCCAACGCGTGCACCCTGCTGGTATCTGAATTCTAATTGCGTTGACAGCTTTAAGACCAGTAAAGCGTGAATTTTGCATTTCGATGCCAGAAACTCAGAGCAGCTGTTTGTTTGTGTGTGTGGCGGTGCTACATTAAGGTGCACACACCAAAATATATGTGAAAGTGCGCGGCCAAATGAGCATGCAAATCTACACACATGTACATGTGTGTGTGTTTGCGCGACCGTGTCTGTGTAATTCCCAGCTTATGTCCTTCTGCATCTGTAGCCTGTCTATTTGTACTAATTAATTTGCAGCAAAAGTAACGCTGATAAAAAGCGGGTTAGTTAAGGGAAAACAAACATCGCAGCGGAAAAGTGTTGGAAATAAATGCTGAAAAATATTGTATGTGCAAGAGAATGTAAAAATATGCAAAGACATCTAATTAAATATATCCGCAATGTCATTTGGATTTCAAAAGGGCCGCAGCAGTAACACAACTAACGGTGACGTTCATTTCAGGTCACCGGTGGCATTACAGACGCTGCACGGTTGCATTGGTGTGGTGCCGGTAGGTGGCGGTTAAGCGACGTTAAGTCCGTGCACTGGAATCGAACACATATACATATGTACGTTAACGGTTGTATGGTATATAAGATATTTGAAGCACTTTTTATACATTTTTTTCTGTACTCTTCTGTATTCGGGGAGATAATTAAAGTAAAAGCTCATTGTTTTAGTTCCATTTAATATGCACTAGACAAGGCTCTAGTTTGAATATGTGCAACCTGAAGATATGTAAGAAAAGTGTTGTAACTTGTTTTGGAAATCGGAAATGCTATATATTCCATATTTTTTAAGTATTTTTTGTAAGAAAACTACTTTTTTGATAGTTCAGATTTTGATTTTTCTAAAATCATTTAAGCCTTGTCCAATTTATTCGACATATCATTACCCTTTATGTTATTGTAGTTCTCAATTTGTATAGTCCATTGGAGACAGCTCAGAGAGCTGTCAAAAATAGTCCTTATAGTACGACACCGTCACAAGAGCTTGTTTATTGGATTACTCGGATGACTGGGCTTTACCAACTCATGTACCAGCTTTGTTCGTAAAGTACAACAAATTTTTTTTTATCTCTTAAAAAAGTGTTTATTTATTCACGAATATCTATTTTGCCCCTTTCAAAGTAATTACGTCTAGATATATTGTATTCTAATTCTCAAAACACTTAAAATATAATTTTTTGTGATCTTGTTCAGCTTCTCCTTCGATGCAGTTTTCAGATCCTCAATCGGGGCGTAGCTTCGTCTTTTCATGAAGCTCTTCAGTTTTGTGAACATAAAAGTCAAAGGGAGCCAAGTTTGGGGTATGCGGTGGCTGCTGCACCATAAACATGTTGTTTTTAACCAAGTATTCGAGATTAAGCAACGATCATAAGCAATAACGCCACGTTGGTGTTCTTTCACAAATTCGAAATTGACCGCACGACCCTTTGGCAAGAACTCATAATGCAGAACACCCCTGCAATCGAAGAATTTACATTCGACATAACATGACGGGTTTTCTTCGGACTTGGGTCATGTGGCAGCTTCCGTTAGGAAGATTGAGCTTTGGCTGCCACGTCATAACATAAACCATTTACCCTCAGGAGCAGATCTGAGTCATCGCGAATTGAGTCCAGTATCTCTTGAGCAATGTCAACGCGACCCTGTTTTTGGTCGAAAACGAGCAATTTCGGCACAAAAATCGAAGACGAACTAAGGTGTGAAAAATTAACTAAATAGTCAAAATGGCCAACAGTGTCAGCTTTAGTAAGTGATAACGCAACAAAACAATCGCAAATCGTACCCCACTCCAACATTAAAAACATACGCTTTTATTAGACGCTTAGAACAGAAATAAGATTCATACGAGTTTGAAATCTGCTGAATTTTCTAATATAACATGTTTTCAATAAGATCGCTACACAAGTTTTTTTTTTTTTTAAATAAAACAAAAAACCGTTTGCGATATCGTTGAAATTTTTGCGGTGCCGCCCTGTTGGAACTACATATTATCCAAAAATATTCGGTTATAATTGAGCAGTAACGATTCCCATTCCCAGTAACGTGCCGGTCTTGATCATCATGGAATAAGCACAATGTCGCCAACGGTCCATAAACGGCACCAAACCGTAATTTTTCAGATTGCAGTGATGACTCATGGGGTACGTGTGGATTGCTACCTGACCAATAACGCATATTTTGCTTTTGACGAAGTCATTGAGCCAGAAATGAGTCTCATCGCTGAAGATGAATTTCGGATGAAAACCCAGATCATTTTCAAGTTGTTGTTTAGCCCAATTCACGAACATACGACTATTCTGGTGGTCAAACGGCTTCAGTTCTTGCGTCATGTTGATCTTGTAAGGAAGTGGGCCAAAATCTTTTCGCCAAATTCGCCACAATGACGTCACAGAAATGCCCAACTCTTGAGAACGGCGTGTGAGAGACTGATTTGGCTCTTCCTCAATTGATGCGCTGGGATTTAACATGTGTTGTGATAAATAACCATACATAAAGGCACAACTGTGAAAAAAACTCAGTTATACATGTGTCGGTAAACAAAGTAGATGGTTTATAATAGTTAGTTTTCTGCAGAAACGTTGCACGCTTGTGAGTATTTAACTTATTTACTATATTAACTACATTTATAATTGCATATATATATTTTTTTTCTGTGCAGGACTCATGCAGAAGCTAGAAGTTGCAGTGTGTGTATGGGAAGTGTCATTTCCTGTCATATTTGTTCTCAATTCATATATTCCTTTATACTTGTACTTCATTATTTTACATTTTCATAAACATGCTTCTGCATATACAAAGGTATGTACAGCTCATAACTGTCGCAATATTTGCATTAGCAATTCTTGTTTGGTTCTTTTATTTTAGTCACTAACTCTTTCCGTCCCTGCGTATACACATACAGCAGCGAGCAACGAAATTGTAGTGGGTACTAACACTCTAACTCTTTTCGATTGTTAACAATTTTAAAAGGTCTTGGCTATAAAATATTGGTGCATAGAAAAAGTTATCTTCAAATATATTATTAAAGTTCTGTCTACACCTATACTTTGTACTTGGTAGTACGACCTTTAATTTTAGTCACAACTATGCAACGTCTCTTTATAGAGTCTAAAAGTGTTTGGCACCTGTTCGGAGATATAGTTCGTCGTGCCCCCTCAAGTACAGAGCACAGCGCGTTGTTTTTTTTGAACTTAGCCCTTCTAACACATACTTTAATATAATAAATATTTGAGGTCTAGAGATCAAGCTGGCTAGTCTTTAACCTCAATCCCATTGACCCGAAACCATTCCCGTGCAAGCCTACTGGTGTTTTTTGGATCATTGTTCTGGTGGAAGACCCACTTCAAGATGTTATCTCTGCAAATGGTAGCACACCATTATGCATTGTATTGGCTTATGCGTGCTGATCCATGAGGTCTTCAATTTGATGGATCGAGGCAATGCCTCTGTGCGAGAAACATCACGATTCCATTTTACTTGCCACTATATTTCAGAGCTTTCGTGGTGTATCGTAAGTAAAATTCTGTATTAAGGGGAAGTCACATAAACCATGGAGACCTTTTTCTGCCATAAATAATAATTTTCACTTCAAAGAATGTTCCTGAATTTTTTTATTGGCCAGGTCAGACTTCCAGTAATTTTTTTTTAATAAAGCAGCCTTACGAGGGTTGCAAATATACATATTATGATCTCCTACCCTTTTTCTGACGATATGAATACCGCACGCTATATTTGATTCGTCCCAGACCTTTACGGCAGATTTATTGATCGAGTTTTGGCACAGCTGACATTATTTCGCTCGACAATCTCTGCAAAATCCTAGAGGCAGGGATTTATGGTTGTTTATTTATAAGTTATTGCATTGCGAACTATTCTATTGAACACCCCACCAATTTTTCCATATTTTTTAGGTTTTGCCGCTCTATTTAAAAATTCTTTTAAATTTTCGCTTTTCCTCACTGCATTGTTTCGCACATTATGTTAAAGGATACAAAAGCAATATTTATACCCTGAACAGGGTATATTAAGTTTGTAACACCCAGAAGGAAGCGTATATAAATGATCAGTATGTTGAGCTGAGTCGATTTAGCCATGTCCGTCTGTATGTATATATACGAACTAGTCCCTTAGTTTTTAAGATATCGTTTTGAAATTTTGTAAACGTCATTTTTTCTTCAAGAAGCTGCTCATTTGTCGGAACTGTCGATTTTGGACCACTATAAGATATAGCTGCCATACAAACTGAACGTTCGGAATCAAGGGCTTGTATGGAAAACTTTCGCATTTGACGTGGTATCTTCACGAAATTTGACATGGATTACTGCTTAAGGTAATAATATAATCTCCGAAAAAGTTATTCAGATCGGATTACTATAGCATATAGCTTCCATACACCATAACACATAGTTACTAAAACAAATACACCTGTGAAGGGTATATTAGCTTCGGTGCAGCCGAAGTTAACGTTTTTACTTGTTTTATTCACCGTTTAAAATATAAAAAATAACAATAAAACTTGCTATTTATGAGTATTAAAAAATGTTACTCTGACTTGAACTCGAATTTTTTACCATGTTTTTTACCCACTACTAGTTCATTGCTCGCAGCTGTTTATACATCTACATACAAACCCTGTAAGTACATATGCGTGCATATTTGCTGCAAGTTGCATATTTGAGCTCATTAAAAATTTCCTCGAAATAAGTTTGAAATGATAAAAATAAACGTCAAAGTGCCATTGCTGCAACTACAAACTTCTATGTATGTTTGTACAAAAAGCTTTGATGTTTCTTAGAATCGAGTGAAATTACTTTGAGAGTGCTTCTGCCAAAGCGCCTAGATGTATGATTTAGTGATAGCTTCTACAATTCAGCGTTTAAAGTTTATTAAGAGATTATAAAAATATTATATCCATATTTGATAATTTCCTTTTATGTTCTCGAAGATTGTAAGTGTGTTCTCAGACTTACCGATCGATTAAGGCCGTTAGAAAACACTTTTGCTATAACTTCGGACTTCTGCTCGTTTGGAATTGAAACTCAGAAATATCGAGCTTTTGTTGTAATCGGTTACGGCGTAGATCGTATGCTCCTTTTATGTTCTCTGAGAAGTCCGGAATGGATTTAATATGAAACCAAATCCACCATTCTTTTGCTTCATTCTGTTTATGCAACGGTATCGTCAGAGCAACTTTTGGACTTAGTTTGACTGAGCTATTTTCCTAATATCCAATTCCAATTAATCTTTGATTTTAGGCTAAAATTAATTTTTTTCAGAAAATAACCAATTAATGAAAAATGCACTGAAGGACTTTAAATCTGTGCTGCCTGAAAATCTGGTAGACAATTGAATTGGTTTTAAATTGCGAAGGAGAAAAACTACAAACAACTACAAGTGCGCCGTTTAAAGGACGGCAATATTCTCAAAGGGTGCAGAATGGCCAAGAGCGTATGGCCACAGCTTAATGTCTGCTCAGAGCACTTCATAAATTATTTAAGGTAAAAAAAGGACAAAGCAAAGCAAAAAATTAATGCAATAAAACCCAAGAGCAAAGTGGAGAGTACATAGAGTGCAGAGCGAAGAGACAATGGAGTTTAAAGGTTGCAACTTGCAATAAATGGTCAACCGAAAAGAGCACTCGTAGCTACACACTTGAAAGTACGCTATACTACATACATATATATATAAAGTTATATATTTCTTTGTATGTACATATGTATGCTGGCAACGCAACCACAACAAATACAAAGTCAATCCGATGGAAACTGTGAGAGAAATAAAGTAAAAAGCAACAACTAAATGGCAATTGATAAAAAAGCAATGTAAGTAAAGCTCAAAAATATTGGCAGACGGTAAAAATACATACATACATGCAGACGCATGGTAACAACAACAATCAAGCGCAATATAAAGCAAGCTACACCACAATGGAGATTTATGTGAGCGTAAAGGTGGATTTGTATGCATGTGTAAGAGCACGCGCGTACCTTTGCAAAAGAGTAGCACACACACACACACTTGCCTGCAAAGCAATTTACGTTCGCACAATAAACATCATTTAAGTGCACAAGCGCCTATATGTAGGCAATAGCGCGCTTTAGCTGAGTGTCGGCTGGTTGCCTTTTCGGTCTTGCCTCAAAGGTGCGTCTCGTATAAATGGTCAAAAACAAAAAAATAAAGAAGAACAACAATTGCTGCCAAAGATCTATGATACTAGCAACAATAAGTGACATTCGTAAAATACCAGACAAAAATTCCATACACTCAAGCAAACAGAAAAAGTGGAGCAAAATAGAAAACAACAAAAATGCGCACACAGGAAGATGCTTTGCAATAAAATGTTGGGTAAAAACTTTTCATGCCTGCGGTATGAGCGCGGATATGAGATAAAGCGAAATAAACTCAGCAATTTAAAGGCTTAAAGGACAAGTGGCATTTCGGTATAAGTGTATTATATTACATAATTGCCAGAGCACCTACATCAAATATTTGAGCGATTCGCCTAAATGCCAGACATATTTTGGGAAATATTTAAGAGTCTTTATAAGCTGTTAAGACGGACCATTAATAGGTTATGTGAGTTTGTTTGAATTGTTTTTCAAGTTTTTTAAAACAAAATCAAAATTAAAATCAAATTTTCTTAAAGCTAAAATTCATTAATCGATTTAAATTTTACAGGAGATAGTGTGGATCTATTACTGAGAAGCTTTTCGACTTCCAAACAACGTTTGTAGTAGCCAAGCTAAGGCGAAAGTAGCAACATAGTTAGAAAAGTTGATATGATATGTCGGCTGGACCTAAACTAAAACTGTCGATATATTGCTAACCATGGTAGATATATCAAACAATTTTTGGCTGGTTAATTACCAGTTCCACTTGCTAAGAAAGTGAATAAATCGTAAGCCCTGAAAATCTGTCAATTGAGTTTGAAAATTTTTATTTGGAAATTATGATGCAAAAGTAACGAAAGCAACATTCACTGACAGTTTATATATTTCATAACATTTTTCTGTGCACATTTTCGAAATACATTTCGGTTGCAAGGGTTTTTCAAAATTTACTGAAAATTGGCACAATTTAAGCCAATATATGTTGTAATCTAATTTTTCCGCAAGTAATTGCTAATACAAACTATCAAACACGAGAAAGCAGCGATGGATCAACCAAGACCCGCCCGAAGGCAACAGCTACAGCGGCAAGACGAAATAAGTGATAACAACAACGAAGCGGCCGAAGCTGAGAGCGCACAGCCGATGGAAAATGCCATCGAAACCTTTATAATTGATCTCAACACACAAACCAGTCAAATGAATAATACAAATAGCAACAACAACCTAAACGTCGTCAATGATATACGATCGCTGGCTGCCGCCATTGCTGCCGATGCGGCTGTGCCGAATTGTGTCGATGACATTTTGATTTTGCATTACGAACGGAGCAACAATAATTGCAATCAAAATACATCCAACAATAACAACAACTTCGAGAGATTAATGCATTTAAATGGCGTACATAAATGCAACAACAACTCGTATTTATGCAGTTCCACAAATCGTTTTGTGTGCGAACACATGCAAAATTGTAATTTGCCCTCGCCTGCCGATGGCAGTTGCGACAATGCACGATCGAGCTTCTTTCCAGCCTCGGTATCGGCTATTAACGGTAGCAACTTGGTCGTGCGCAATCACGATTTGCCGTTACGGAGTGTCAATGTGCCTGACTTAGTCGCCGATTTGAACGCTACTACTGAAACAGCAGAACCATTGGAAGGTGTACCTAACAGTGACGTAATTATTGGTAGTGAAGCTGATGAATCCACGGTACTGGCGCTGCAGGTGCAGAATGTGGGCAGTGTAAACAGTGCGCCAGCTGAGAGCTCGCTTAGAGAGTCGAACGATCTTGTGTCACCCGAATATCTGCAACATAATAGGCGCAGTCGCCGACGTGGTCGTAGGCATCGTCGTGGACGTGGTGCTCGTGCTCGTCAGCGCCATCAGATACGCCGCTCGCTGAAATCAATGAACAATATATTACGTAAGACGGCGTATACGCTACGACGGATTAAGTCGCTGATAATGCAACAACTGCAGATGGCGCGCGATTATCGCTTGAACGTGGCGATGGCAATGTGAGCGGTGCGCGTGTGTAGCCGGTTTGTAATATGTCTGTTTTGCTGTTATTTTGTGTTAATTAAACTAATTTTCAATTAAGGCTTATATCTGAAATAATAATTTCTAACGTCGGAAATAATCTAATTGTTTTTATTTGTAACTGCCAGGCTTAGACGGTATTTTGTATATGTACCTTTTCCAACAAGCGAATAATCGCTTCCGATTTAACTATATAGATATAATATAAAATATATATAAAAATGACCAGAGTGCCCAGCTGTATCGATTTAGCCATGTCCGTCAGTATGTCTTTCCGGGAACTAGACTCTCAGTTTCTGAGATATCGATCTGAATTTTTCAACACGTCTTTCTATATTCTTATTCTCTCCAGAAGCTGCTCACTTGCCGGAACTACCGATATCGGACGATCGTAGCATATAGCAGCGATATATCTTCGAAGAATTTCGCATCAAATATTGTCTAAGATAACGCTACATTATCTGAAGAAATTGTTTAGATTGGAAATCACGAGTCTTTTAAAAGATTTTTGGCATAATGAAGATCTGATCATTAGCAGATTTTCCAGGTCTAAACCTATACCGAGGAGGTTCAATGAGTTTGTGGTGGTCTTTAGTCTTTGACGCACTACACTTGTCAGTGCCTTATATGCGTTATAAAGGAGGCTTATCGCACTGTAATTGGCGCCTTTTATGGATTGTGGGGATTGCTTTTTTATGGATTGTGCGGAGCATATTTAGGTTCCAATCGTAGGACATTCTTGCATCTGACCATATCCCGCAAAGAAGCTGATGCACGCCCCTTGAGACAGAGATAATTGCTATTCGAACTTCTTCATAGTCAGGCAGTGGTACATCTATGCCATTATCATCGATTGTGTAGTCTGGTTCGCCATCTCCAGATGTCACACTTTCGCTGCCATTCAACACGCTGGAGAAGTGTTTCGTCCATAATTGCTCTGGGCATCGGTCACTCGATCAAATCTTTGCGTTTTAATGGACTATCCTCCGGTCTAGAAACCTTCCGGCAGTCGGAGGATCTTTCGTAGAATTTTCCAGCATTGCTTCTGTCGGCCAGCTTCTTAAGCTCTTCAAACTCATGAATTTTCGGTCTCTTTCTACTTTTTGTCTATAAATGCGTCATATTCACTAAAAATACAAATTATTTGCGAAGTCAAAAAAAATTCCTTAGTTTGATATCATGTATCCATGAAGCGCCTTGAACCCACTACAAGTCTGTTGAAGCTAGGAGTGTCAAATTTGGAAAATTTACTGCTAATACTACCTAAATTTCCGCCTTTAAAGCTCCTATCAGCGATAGTGTATCAAGCATTTTGTTTTACTACTCCAAAAAGCGGTTAAATAGCTAAAAACAAAAAAATATAAATATTTACAATACTCTCCACAACATTATGGTACACCACTTTACTCGAAACAAAATAATTTCGTAACATACTTGCCGCACGTTCGGGAGCATTTTAGCTTGTCAGAAGGATTGGCAACCACGGAGAAGGCGCAGGAGGTAGCCAAAAAGTGACTTTCTAGCGCAAAGGCAAGCACAGGCGCTGCGATGTCAACACAACCACAACAAACCGCTTTGCAATACGCTTGTAATAGCAAAAAGTCAAATAGCGCGACATATCCCGTAGTTCACTTCACATAAACACACACACACACACATATGAATGTATAGATAACTGCTTGAACGGCCAAAAGAAAGAGCAGCGACAAAAAGGCGCCAAAAAACGATTACAAGCCACAATTGAGCGGCAGCGTGGAAAAAAGGGACTCCAAGCGCTTGTTTGCTACAGCAATTTAGGACCCGGGCATAAACATATTTAGATAAACCGACGCTAAGTAACCTCTTGACATTTGTTTCTGCCATGTATGCGTGTGAGCGACTGTGTCTCTACATGGAACATACTATGTGTGTGTATGTGTGTGCGATTGTAACACACACACTTGTCAAGTGGCTAGCATAGTCAGTGTACATATTTGTATGCTCAGCGCTGTTAGCAGCATAAATGCATACCTGCCTGGGGAGTGGCGATTGCGCGCCACATTTCCTGCTCCTTTTTTATGTCACTACGGCGTACTTTTCACTTTTTGCTTGGCTATTTTTTGCCAAATTTGTTACGAATTTCCTAAGTATTTGTAGTATTTTAAGTGGGTAGTCGGCGGTCGGTGGCAAGAAACACTTGCATATATTGTTGTATAGCAAAAACAAGCATGTTTCGGTTTCATAAGTGTACCCAAGTGGCCCTGGTTGCCTGGTTGGTTGTGTGTGTGTGTGTGTGTGTGTGTGTTGTGTACGTGTCTGTGTCTGCGATAACTTAGAAATTTACACTCAGGGTTATTTGGACAAATTAGCAAAGATTGCTGAGCTCATAATCATAAAATTTTCTAATTTATTTGCGCCAAAAGGGGTGTTTCTAAAATTTAGACCAGAGCTAAGTACGTATGTGTTATAATTAGTGGCTGAATCCGATATATGTTTTATAAAAGCAAATTATTGAAAAAGCGGAGCGGGGTGAGTCTACCGTGACTTAGATGTGCTGTGTATATTGGCAAAAAAGGTTACAAATGTTCCCGTTACGAATTTCTTCATAAATGTATGGAATGTGTTCTTGTTTCTATGATTATTCTTCTTCTTTACTGGCGTAGGTGGCGCTAAATGGAGATTCCAAGCGAAGCCAAGTCCATCTCCACCTGGCCTTCCAACTCGTAACGTAGACTCATCAGATGTTGTCATCGTCCAAGCATCTGCACCATATAGCAGGACGGGAATTATGAGTGACTTGTATAGTTTGGTTTTTGTTCGTCGAGAGAGGACTTTACTTCTCGATTGTTTACGCAGACCGAAGTAGCACCTGTTGGCAAGAGTTATTCTCCGTTGGATGGCTGACATTGTTGATGGTGTTAATACTGGTTCCAAGATAGACGAAATTATTTACGACTTCGAAGTTTTGACTGTCAACAGTGACGTGGGTGCCTAGTCGCGAGTGCGAGGACTGTTAGTTTGATGACAGGAGATATTTCGCCTTGCCCTCGTTCACTGTCAGACCCATTTGCTTTGCTTGCTTATCCAGTCTGGAGAAAGTAGAACTAACGGCGCGGATGTTGAGGCCAATGATATCAATATCATCGGACACTCTTGTACACTCTTATAGAAGATTGTACCTTCTCGGTTTAGTTCTGCAGCTCGAATTATTTTCTCCAGAAGTAGAATGAAGAAGTCGCACGATAGGGAGTCGCCTTGTCTGAAATCTCGCTTGGTATCGAACGGCTCGGAGGGGCCCTTCCCGATCCTGACGGAGTTTTTGGTGTTGCTCAACGTCAGCTTACTCAGCCGTATTAGTTTTGCGGGGATACCAAATTCAGACATCGCGGCATAAAGGCAGCTCCTTTCTCTTCGAGGGTGTTGTTTTGTTTTCATTGGGCGCGCTTTTTACGTGGCGGGCTAAACCTAGCTTACAACCCTAAAGAGAGATGGTTCGCCTTCTCACTTTAACTCGCTTTCAAACGGATGCTCTTTGGCTACCCAGAAGATACTTGGTCTAAGACCGGAAGTCGTGAGCTGCTTGAGCCGTATGTAAAAGAATCGTTTCTGGCCCCTCCCAAGTGAATGGCAATCAGAAACCTTTCCTCACTTGCCTGAACTTGTACACATGACTCCATCCTCCAATGATTTTTCATGATTATTGCATATGTTACATGTTGATCAATGATCGGCCCGAAGTTTGGAAAAATTTTGTGTGGATAGTCAAAATTCCGAAGGCACAAAACAAAACACCAAATCATGAAGAAACTGTGAAAAATATACTGTTAGCCTAGCAGGCTCTAGGCGTCAATGTGAGTATCAAATTTGACTATTTTCGCAATTATCTATAATATTTTGGATAATTTACAAAATTATCGTGGGGAGCAGCGAGAGCGCTACCATCAGGATCTATGAGTGATAAAATAATGATATTAATGTTGCTGGAATCGTCACATGATGACAGAATACCTCTAGTATTTAAAGAAAAAATTCTGAGGCGATCAAATTGAACGAGTTCATGGATATATTGGAAGAACATATTCATATATTCTGAATGTTTATGGATAATCAAATAATTAGGATGGCATTCGAGTTGCAAAAACTTTGGTGACTATATACCATATAATGTTATCAAAACATTTACTAAAGTGCTTAACTTTCAAAAAATCTTGATTGTATTGCATAGTTTAGCTAAAAAATATTTAATTTTGAATTTATTTTTGGGTCATTTAGTTAATTAAAGTGTCAAAACTATACCCAATTTTAACTGAAAGTAAAACAATTTAAGCCAACTTGCACAAATATAGTTATTGACCTGTGTTTGGATAAAACGTTTAGATTTGAGTTACACCAACACCACTAAGTGTAGCAAATAGTTCAAATTCACAGTTATTTCATCACTGGCATTTATTATCCATATTTAACTTTAATATAGTGCACACACAACTGCAAGATGATCTGCAGCTGTAATTCCGCAATGCATTTCAACACAACCGCACTGATTTTCCTCACGTGCTATGCAATTAACCTGCTCTGCTTTGTGCGTAGAGAGCATAAATTGATGTACTTTCATGTGCATGTATGTATGTTTGTACATATATAGGAATGTGGCATACACCTTTATATGTGTGACATCCAATTATCAGGCAACTATTGTATTTTAAAGTCGTTAGATGCCACTCCACCCCTTGCACTGTGCCTCACATTTGATGCCAATGGACAAAGTCTAAGAGGAATAATGTAATTGCAAAATCATGTTTGCGTAGATTAGAAGTGTACATGCACAGGTTACTATGTATGTATGTTGTGTTAGTTGGGTTGGAAGACAGGTGGCCAGCAGACAAGTGGCAAGTTGATAAGCGGCAGGTGTTGGCTGGAGGCTGTCAGCAAAAACATGACTTCCATGGCTTGTACTTCAAGTGTGCAATTAAATTATTTCAAAATCAGACTAACTCCGTTCAACCATATGAGCAGCGCGTAAGGGTAGTGTAGAGGAGGAATCAGTGAGCCTTAACTAATTACGGTTGGCTGCCATGGCAGTAAAATTTAAATAAAATACAAAACAAATAAGGCGATTGTATTCCGAGCGGAATCAAGTTGGATGTGCATAGTTAAAAATAATTATATTAACGCCAGAATTCGAAACTATTTGCAAAAATTATAATAATGCTAGCTTGTTTATAGAGAAGTGATCGCTACATCAAAACCTTAAAGTGGTAAAAAGCGAAACGAACAAGCAACTGATGGAAGTCAACAAAGACTGGCATAATTATGAAGAGTTAGCATAACATAACCACTTAATGAGGTATGCTTAATATAGAAATTTTGTAGTAGAAGCGGTGTTTGATACGCCAAAATCATAAATAAAAGAGAATCTAAAAAACAACTCGTATAAATGACAAGCTGCCATCAAAAAAGGATATTGTACTAAATGATTATACCATTGCAATGAGATAGCTACATACTCTCTTGAACTGAGTTCAACTGAGTAGCGTTTTTGTTGCTTTCTTTTGTTAATTTTTTGGCAATGGAGCCAATGGAGCATGAACATATCAAGCCTAATTGCGTACTTCCTCATATATGTAGTAGTAAATGTTTTGAATGGAGTTTAAGTGTAGTATTCATATGAAGTGCTCTGTTCTGACAGACTAACATAAAGCATAAATTAAAATTTTTATCAGATACATACATCTTGTCTAAAAAGTACCCTGAAATTGTAAATAAAAAGCAAAATATTTAATTATTCATCAATATTTATTTAGTCGCCTTTATCTCCACCAAATATCTTACACTTATGCCAACGATTTTCCCAGTCCTTGAAACACTTTTCATAAGCACTTTTTGGGATGGCCTTCGGCTCCTACAGTGAAACCTGGTTCCACGGAACGGCAATTTTAGTTTGGGGAACAAGAAAAAATCACACGGAGCTAAATCTGTTGAACACGGTGGTTGATCGGCTTTAAAGTCGGTTATAATCGTGGCTCGACGCGATAGTGCATTATCATCGTGTAAAACCCATGAATTGTTCTTTCACAATTCCGGCTGTTTTCGGGGGATGTTCTCACGCAAACGTCCCAATACGGCCAAATAGAACTCCTTATTGATCGTCTGTCGTTCCGAAACAAACTCATGATGCACCAAACCACGACTATCGAAAAAAACTATGAACTTGATTTTTGCATTAGCGTTGTTGTTTTGGTTTCGGCTTGTTTTTTCCCTCCATTCCGATGATTGTTCACTTGTTTGTCTTATCTTCAACGATCTCTCGACCGTCTTTGAAGGCTTTGTACTACTTGTAGGCTTGTGTTTTTGATAATCATCATAAAAAGCCTTTTCCAAAATTCGCAGCGCCTGCGCACACGAAATTTGGTTAAAAATACAAAATTCGAGACAAATCCTTTGTTCGATATTTGTATCCATTGTAAAGATCATAACGCACTACTGAGGTGTGTCGACTTAAGCAGCTGCTTGGTGGAATGAGCGGTATCGAAGCACAACAGCATATGCGTACATACATAGCTGCCATACAAACTGAACCACCGAAATCCAGTATTTCGATGGAAAACTTTTTCATCTCATATCTTCACCAAATTGGCTTGGGTCATTGCTCAAGGCGAAGATTTTTTTGTTTTGTAAAGCTTCACAAACACATACAATTTTTTACAATTTTTTTTTTATTTTATTTTGAGAGCTATTACGAGTTAACTTTGTAAAATATCACACCTCTGGACTTACATAGCAAAAGATAACTGACAATTTTCGCAAAAAACCGACTTTGTGAACACCCACTTATGTGCATATATATCTACTTTTCCAATTTCTATACCAGCTCGTAAGGTTTAAGTCATTTGTCACACCTTTGGCATTTCTAATCCTTGCATTAGCAACACTTCCATTTCCATTGCAGCACGCACTCAATCGTACCACGTTTATTAAATCTCCTTGTATGCGCTTAAGCGTCAATCCATGCTTGACCTCAGACAGCTTTTGCCGCAATAAGAACATGAGAATGCCACTGGAACACGAAAAACGTTTTCAAGGATTTCCTAACTGGTTTCTCAAGGAGTTTGCGCGACGCATGCGCGCTTGTGTGTTTGCGTAAGACAGCGGTACATGAGAAGCGCTCGGCGGCTTTTGTTGCAGTAATCATGACAGTATGGCTTAAGTGTGCGAGTATGTGTGAGCTTTTATCAACATTTGTGTGCGTGTGTGTGTGTTTGAGTGAGGCGACACAAGGTGCTCAGCTGCGGCGCATCTTCAGAAATTTGTGACAGGCAAACACCAAACTCTTATAGATGGTTTATTTTTGGCATTGTTCGTGTTGTTGTTGTTGTTGTAGCTACTACAAAACCTATTGTTGTCAATCGAAGTCAAAGTTTGCGGCTTTTAGCCAACTAAAATGCTTTTGATGTTCGCACACTCACCCACACACCCACACGCAATCAACAGCATGCAGGCCTCACCTGCAGCGCACGCACACAACAACAAATGAATGTGTATGTGTTTGTAATACTCTTCACCTCAACGGCAATACGCCATGTGCCGGGTTGCCGGATTAGTGCCGATATAAAGTAAGGGAAAAGATGAAATTGCGAATGACAAACCACATACCACGTGCGCATTCATTCTCTTGTTGCATGCAACATGCGGGCACAAGCCCCTTTGTCAGAAACGCTCGGGTATGTATGGTAGCAGCACGCTTACCGACTTGACTTTGATGGCACTGCATTTGTTCGATTTTTCTTTGATTTTTTCCTTTGCTACTTTATTCATCTATTTTCCCGCTCGTTCCTGTTGTTGTGGCATCGTAAACAACTCAGCATTGTTGTGCGTTTTTTTGCAGATTGTGGTCGAAATTTCGGAGTGTGTGTCTCAAAAGTGCTCCTGTCGTTTCTCATTTAGCTAGATTTAGCTGTCGCAGCGCCACGCCAAAGCTTTAGGAGGATTTCGTGTTGCAGGTTTGGCTATTTTTTGCAGCTGCTTTGAGGCTTAGCGCAGGTTGTTTGCCTTTTTCTTCCATGCGCCTTGTGTGCCTTCAAAGGCCACCCGTGAACAATGACAACGAATATTGAAGCTAGAAAGATTGTGGTTGGAAAAGTTTGTTTTGTGTTTGAAAAATTGGAAAAGCTCGGCAACAAAGTGCACACGCGCTTAACGGTTTTTTCTCACACGGGAGCGATCAAATTCAAGGCTCCTTTTTTAACCAAATTATTTTGAAGTTTGAGTAATAATCTTACTTTAGTTTCCCAAATAAATAAACACTTTAATATTAAGCCTCTGGAAATAAAGAATTTCGTGCAGTTGATGAACTTATTTCAGTTTCCGCTTGAAGTCTTCTTATGAGAAAATCGACTCTCGTTGCTGCCAGAGAAAGCTCTCAATGTTCGATTCAGAAGGGAGTTCGGAGCTGGAATGTAGTCTAAATTCCTTAGATTATCACACAGTTTTTGTGTTCCATTTTAATCGACCTGATTAATTAAGTCGGTTGCGCATGACAAAGAGAGGGAGATAGAGCGAAATAAAGAGTAGTGTCTTAGCTTTTATTTCCAATAAAACTCATTCCCTGTCATTAGTAAAAATTGAGCTGGCTTCACTCTTCTCTTAATGAAATAATAATGAAATTGTTTGCGAATGTGCAAGATTTGTATAATAATTTTTAATAAATACACATTTTTCTGGTGCTTAATTAAATTTCTTATCTAATGTTATTACAAGAACTGTAGTATAAAAGAAATGAGAGGCTGCTATGAAGTGGCACACTTGAACAAACTCGTAGGACGATAAGCAAAATTTTCTTGTTTTGACTTAAATTTGTCTTTAATTTGTTTGCAAATCGAAATAAAGTAATCAGAAAAGAAGCTCTCCAATGCAGAGTCTAATTAATGCAGATTTTTTATTTGCATGTCTTATACATGCACAAACATACACTTATACATACGCAACACTAAAATTTATGAGATGCTTATAATTAAGTTTTCTTCAACACGCATAATTTAAAGAAGGCAAATGAAGATAATAAATAAATAGTTCAGCCCAGCTCTGCCGTTACTGAATAATTCCGCTTTGAGTGAAGTGAAAAATGATTAAAATACAAATTTTTTATGTAATATATGCATATCTACACATTGACTAATATACATGTACACACCATATATGGGTTTTATGTAGTTGCAAGCTCAGCAATTTACCGTTACTATGGTACTGAAGTTTCTCGAAAGCAATATACAGTTATCGGCTGCATTAATTTAAGTTCTGTTAATTTCAGTTGCGCTGCAGAATGCTTTTCTTTCGTCTCTTTGAAATATTTTGCAAGCAACATTTCTATAAACTTACCTGCACGTTTGTCTGTATGTATGTATGTATGTAGCTTTTATGGTATATAAAGAAGTATAAGGGAATATTGCATACTTCTCAATTGATACTTGCATTTTTTGTCGGAAATGGTGAATTTATGATAATATATTCATATATTGTATGCCGAGGAATATTCTATCTGGCTTTGTGCATTTATGGATGTATTTGAAAGCGTAGATACGAGTATATGTGACTAACTGAGATTTTTCGAAAATTTTAGCAATCAATTTAAGTCTTTTATTTTTTTACATTTACAAAATAAGCACATATTTACCTAATATATACTATATAGTAAACTATTTAAAAAAAATTTATTATAAAAAAATCGCCTTTGAGAAACGTATCCAGTATAGTACCAAGCATAAACGGTTGTTTCCTCAAAAAAATAAGTCATTGTAGTCATTAAAAATGCGTAATAAAACTAAACAAGATTTAAATTAAACATTGATTTATTCTATGATTATCCATTATATAGTATTATTATTAATAGAGTACCTCTTGTTACTTTTTCCTGCTATCTTCTGTTCCAAATTTACGCATTTTCAAAAAAAAGGTTGCCTCAGTCCAGATTTAGATTTGGTAGAAATCGATTTGGTGCCGGCCTCTTTTAAATTGCTGCACAGTTGGATTTGATATCACCGAAGCAACGAGTGACCTATTGCTTTAACATTGCTTGATATCATTTGTAAGTGGCTTACTTGAAAATCAACAAAGACAAAAGACAGAAACAAACATCACATGTTCGTTCCCCTCAGCAAAGTAAACAGTACATAACATACTCTGTTGTGATGCTTGGAAGGCAATGCAATGCATAACAGTGCCTTTATTTCCCAGCTAAACAGCAATGAGTGCATCAAGCACATGCTGTTAAAGGCGCATGCTGTATGTCTGAAAACAAAGAAAAGAAATGCTAGGGGACCATTTCGATTTAAATTTCAAAACTACAATATACATATTATAGTATTAGGGTATTATTATAAAATACGTTTACATATTTAAAATTTTATGAATAGTGCAAATAAATTATGAAAATTTCATTATTATTTTATATAGTTTAATACTTAGCACATTTTTATATTTACATATATCATAAACATCCACACATTTTTAATACCTATTTTATTTTATTTTCTTAATGTACATACAAGATGCGTTCCAAAGTAAACAGGACTTTAAAAAAGAAAACAGAACAAATGGTTTTTTCGGCAAAATAAATTTATTTTTTTTTAAATAGTCTCATTCTGCTTCAATATAGCTTTTGCACGGTCGAACGAGTGTTTTAGTTCGTTGGCCGGTATGGCCGCCAATATGCCGATGCAAGCCTTTTGAATGGCCTCTACGTCTGCACATCGCTTTCCTCTTATGAACAAATGCATTTTACCGAAAAGTAGGAAGTCGCACAGTATCATATCAGGTCAATACGAGAAGTGGTTAATGGTTAAAATGTGATTTTTTGTCAAAGCGTCGATCGAATGTTGGATTCAGAGTAATTTTTGGTCGTCAGTCAATTTGTGCGGAAAAAGCCGTGCACACACCTTTCGTAAGCCCAAATGTTCGGTCAAAATAGGATAAATCAATGTTTTGGAGATGTTCAATTCTATTTCCATGAATTTCAATGATGATTTCGGTTGACCTTGAAAACGTTGATATCACTAGTGTACTCTGCATAGCCATAAACTTGTTTCATCTATTGAAACGTTTCGGTAAAAGTTTTACCAATTTTAAAACAAAATTTAATGTTGGCTCTTTGTTCGAAGCTAAGCTAAAACACGATAACTTCACTTCCAATCAATGAAATTTTGTGAAATTCTCACTGGACAATCGATAAAAACAGCAGATTCTAATGCATCAGTCGACATATACATAGATGGCCCACCAGGGGGCACTAGATTCTAAAAAGTTCCTGTTTACTTTGGAACGCACCTTGTATATTTAAAATACAAACATAAAATTTCATATCATTCCCGTGATTATTTTTAAAGTTAAACGCAAATGTGAGGAGGCGATTCAGAGTGCTTGGAAGTGCATTTCAAATTTTAAACGCGGTTTACTCAAAATGATGTTTTTAAAGTCGGTGACCAACATTATACGAAAACGGCTAATCCGATTAGTCTCAAATTTTCACACGAGCTTCTTAAATATATTTTTTAGATTTTTTCTCACCGATAGTTATTTTTATAAATAATTTAAGGAAAATTTTTGGTCAAAAATCCATTTTTTTTTAGAAATTGCCATTTTTCTCATTCTTCGATGAGTTACTAGTTTTAACTTTACTTTATCGAAATTTGTTTGGTTTTTTTAATATCAGAAGATCCAGTTCAAAGTATAGTGGTCATCCCAAAATGTCTTTCCGAGAGGAGCTCCCGTAGATCAGCTGTAAATCCTTTCCAAATAAATATTTTTACTAAAACTAAGTCTTAAAATACAGTTAAAAGATGCTAAATATGTGTACAAATTTTTGGATCAATAAATTTAAAAGTTTTCTCAGAAAAAAATCTGGAAAAGTCGCTTTTTTTGGCATTTTAACTGAATATGAACCCTTAAATTGACGAGTGAATCTATTAGCAAGAAGATTCTATATTTATAGCAAATGTTCTTACTATGTAATTATTTATAAAATGGCATATCCTGAACTTAAATATGATAAGAAAGCCAATAATAAATAATACGCGCAAATATATTCGGCTGAAGGCCTAGTAGGCAGTGCTGCCATTTCATGTATTTATATAATAAATATTTTATTGTATAAATGATTATAAAAAAAAAAAAAAAATATTACAGGAGTATGGAAAATGTTTTGCTTAACTCATTGCCTTTATTCCCCTTATTGTCTTCTCCTGCAGTATTGTTTTGAAACAACAATGCTTTCAAAGAAAATTGTCATGCTTTTTATTGCATTTGCTGTTCTCAGTGCTCACATGAATTGAATTGCTTGTTGAGAGCGAACATTGCAGCGTTATGTTAAACAAACGAATGACCTGAAACACACTGTAAGAAGACTTGTGCAGCTGTTTAGTCTGTATCATCATTAACGAAATTACTCAACAAAGTATGTTAACTTTCTCGTTCTGCAGCAAGAGCACTTCTGTTTTTTTATGTTGTGGTTTTATATTGACCGGATTTACTGATTAAGTACTAGTATTGGTTTTCGTACTGCTAATTTAAATTTGTTAATAGGATATCGCGAAATCAAGTTAGTAAGTAAGTAAGTTTTAGGGACATCAGCAGTCCCTCCTGCTGACTAGCAATCACTTTAAAACTCTTTAATTCCAATTTTTGTCTTTTTCTTTTGAAGTCTCCATATACAGCACCCAAGTTTACTTTGCTTGATTTCCTTTCTAAGAAAACCAGAGCCGATTTTTCGATAAATAAAAGATCTACGATTCTGATTCGGAAAAATTATTAACACTAGTGGTCGAAAATGTTCGGTTTACTTAAGATCTGGTTCCATTTTAAGTCCTTACATAGCTTCTATTATTATTGATGGTGATATAAAACAAGCATATTCCACTTTTCAAGTAAGTGGACTGGCATAAAATATTTATTTGTCTTAGTTTGACCAGAAACGTGGAAATTCTTATTTCGATATATTCGTAGGTATAAATAAACTTATTGTTAAATTTATGCACTGAAAAATAAATAATAAATTTTAATACCTGATGTGTGGATGGATGATCTGCACTTGTTCGCTTCAATTAATGTCACTTTGACGAGTTTTGCAATAAAAAATTTTCGAATCAAGCACATCTTGATATAGAGAATTCAGATTGCATTCAAATTTTTTGAATTTCTAAATTGCGGTGCATGTGTGAGAGAGAAATAGGTGAGTGAGTGTGCTATATTCTTTACCAAACGCACACATCCACACAAATAAATTGCGCTGAATTCTAGCAGATGTTCAAATTAATGTCTGAAAGAGATCAGAGATTTATCTTCATCAGGATTATTTATCACGTACAAGCATATAAGCACAGCTATACACAAACACACAATAGAAAATATCTTAATAAAAATCTTAGAACTGACAAATTTGTTTTTCGTTACATACCATCGGGAAAAGATAACTGTAAATTTATATTTATTTGTGCATTTCACTGAAACTATCAGTTGCTTTGAGACATGTCCATCCGTAAACTCACTAAATTGCAAATACCATAAATATTTAATTTAAAACATTGTAAATTGAAAGAACGATATGTTTTCAATGAAGTGGAAATAACTACATACCCATTTATGTACATACATATCTCCAAATATAAAAGTCAATTTAAAGAAAGTGACAAATTCGCACTCTGACCTTTTCATTGCGTTGACTTGTAGCCATGATTGTTGCAACAACTTCCTGTGTCATTTGATAGAGCAGTGAAATCTAGTAGATAGACAATTAGTTGGCATGCCAGTAGACTAATATTCACACTTGAATAAATGCCGTTAGAGGAAGTGAGCATTTAACATCTGTGTGCATTAAGCATGCAAATCGAGCAAATGTTTGAATCAATAAATAACCTGCCATGGAATGCATGTTAGGTTGATTAGGTGGATATGTTGAAGATACAAGCAATTTAATTGGTTTTTCTCTAAGCCACTTTTTGGCATTTGGCAATATCAGAAATTTTCTTCCACATACTAATTGAAATGATAATTGATTGAATTGTAAGAAAAGGTTAGTTCATAGTGCAAATATTGGCAATTTGTTTTAAACTTCGAAATATAATATGTCCATTACATATAGTTCGTTTTTACATACGTTGGAGTATACTCTGTCACAAACTTGTATGTGAGTTATATCATTTTGAGTGAAGTAACTTATGTTATTGTGCAAAAAAATGATAAAAAGGAATTTGGTGTGTAAATAAAGCATAATTTTTTGGAAGAAGAGAATACTATTGAAGTCAAAGTTTTCATAGATCAAAATTACTTGGACTATGCACTAGAGAAGTCAGTCGTTAAAAAGGACGATGAAGGCAGTGGACGTCTTTAAGAGGGTGTTACCGACAAAAATATCAAAAAAGTCTACAAAATAATTTTGGATGCTCGTAAAGTGAAGTTGCTCGAGATAGCAGGCACTCTAAAGATATCAAGTGAACCTGTACATCATATACTATAATCTACGAATATTTGGGCTCGATTCAAAGTGATTGCAGCGCGAATTCACTTCTGAGCAAAAACAAAGACAAATCGATGATTCGGAACAGTGTTTGGAGATGTTTAAGCGTAATAAATCCGAGTTTTTTCGTCGATATGTGACAATGAATGCACCAGCATTGAACTCCGAAATCCAATCGACAGTCATCCGAGTGGACTGCATGCGAAGAACCCTCTCCAAACTGTGGAAAAAGGCAGCAATCAGCTTTCAAAGTTATGGCGTCGGTATTTTGAAATTCGCATGAATTGAAAGACGGCTGCATTTGAAGAAAAGAAAATGCTGTTTCACCAACACAATGCACCGTGGCATAAGTCAGTGGAAACTTTGGCAAAAAGTTATGAATTGGGCTTCGAATTGCTTCCGCATCCACCGTATTCTCCAGATCTGACCACCAGCGACTAATTGCTGCCCTTAGATCTCAAAAGAATTAACGCTGGGAAGAAATTTTTATCGAATGAAGGGGTGATCGCCGAAAATGAGGTCTATTTTGAAGCAAAGGACAAATTGTACTACACAAATGGTATCGAAAAGTTGGCGGACGCTATAATCAGTGTATCACTCTTGAAGGGAACCGTGTTAAATAAAAAAAAACGAAGTTCGTAAGAATATGTGTTTTACTATGATAGTTCGGAGCCTATGCAAATGAAATGTAATATGCAGCCAAGGAAATTTAATATATCACTCACACGCACTGCTGGTCGTGTTTTTATACTCTCGCAAAAATGTTGCTGAGGAGAGTATTATAGTTTTGTTCACATAACGGTTGTTTGTAAGTCCTAAAACTAAAAGAGTCAGATATAGGGATATATATACCAAAGTGATCAGGGTGACGAGTAGAGTCGAAATCCGGATGTCTGTCTGTCCGTCCGTCTGTCCGTCCGTCTGTCCGTCTGTCCGTCCGTCTGTCCATCTGTCCGTCCGTCTGTCCGTCCGTCTGTCCATCTGTCCGCCCGTCTGTCCGTCCGTCTGTCCGTCCGTCCGTCCGTGCAAGCTGTAACTTGAGTAAAAATTGAGATATCTTGATGAAACTTGGTACTCGTATTCCTTGGCTCCATAAGAAGGTTAAGTTCGAAGATGGGCAAAATCGGCACACTGCCACGCCCACAAAATGGCGGAAACCGCAAAACCTATAAAGTGTCATAACTAAGCCAGAAATAAAGATATTAAAGTGAAATTTGGCACAAAGGATCGCATTAGGGAGTGTCATATCTGGACGTAATTTTTTTGGAAAAGTGGGCGTGTACCCGCCCCCTACTAAGTTTTTTGTACGTATCTCGGAAACTACTATAGCTATGTCAACCAAACTCTACAGAGTCGTTTTCTTCAGGCATTTCCATATACAGTTCAAAAATGGAAGAAATCGGATAATAACCACGCCCACCTCCCATACAAAGGTTATGTTGAAAATCACTAAAAGTGCGTTAACGGACTAACAAAAAACGTCAGAAACTCTAAATTTTACGGAAGAAATTGCAGAAAGAAGCTGCACCCAGGCTTTTTTAATAATTTAAAATGGGCGTGGTCTCGCCCACTTATGGACCAAACACCACATCTCAGGAACTACTTGACCGATTTCAATGAAATTCGGTATGTAATATTTTCTTAACACCCTGATGACATGTACGAAATATAGGTGAAATCGGTTCACAACCACGCCTTCTTCCAATATAAAGCTATTTTGAATTCCATCTGATGCCTTTTCTGTACAATACGAGTACACTCAGTCCTTTTTTTACGCGATTATTGGTTCTGCCACTAATCGCGTAAAAAAAAAATCGCGTAAAAAGTTAGTTAGTTTTCCAATATTAACTGACGAATTGGTTCCGAATATAAAAAATATCGCGTATAACAAAATATACGCGCAAAAAAATATTCAAAAACAATACAATAAGTTTCAAATTTCAGACTTATGATTTATTCATTCATAACAAAATAATAAATACAAAACAAAAACCATATACATATAAAAGAGAACAAAATAGAAAATATGTAGATTTATTGAAAACACCGTTGAATGCTGTTTAATCACTGTCATTATCCGTATAGAATCAATAGTAAGAACTATGGATTGATGTTCTGATTGACTTAGCATCTCCGACTGAGTTTGCACCATAAATTCAGTTAATTTTGTTTGAATGCTTCTTTTTGGACCCAATAAATTCCGATGTAGTTCTTTATATCTTAACATGCAGAGACTCAATTCTTTTTGAAAAATTCGTGCACGTTCGGCATCAGTATCATTTGCTACAAAATAATTTTCCAATTCTGCTGCAAGCTTAAGACCTTATTATAGTTAGGCCTTTAGTCTTTTAACGAAATTCCCGAAACTGTATACCCATACATTCACACACGCAAACCAATATCCACACACTATTAGGGTGCGCCGACATATTCAAAAATTATTACGCTTTAAAATATGTAAACAAGCAAAAAACGAAAAAAAGCAATCGCGTTAAAGTGAAAAATTCGCGTAAAAAAAGGAATTTGCGCTGCAAAAATAACCGCGTTAAAGTGAAATAGCGTAAAAAGAGATCGCGTAAAAAAAGGACTGAGTGTATATACATTAGGAACCAATGATGATGGCGGAATAAAACTTTACACAAATACGGTATTTGAAAAATATGTAAATGACGGATAATGAAATCTCCATTATCACTTTATCATGCGAGAGTATAAAATGTTCGGTGACACCCGAACTTAGCCCTTCCTTACTTGTTTCTATGTAGTGCTGGCTGACGCAAATAAAATGCCGAATAATATAGCTTCCCAAATTTTAATGATTCAAAATCTAGGATATTTCAAATTAGTAGCTAGACTAATGTAATATTGCTAACGTAACAACAATATTAGTTTAGGGTTAGGAGAATGAAATATATCGTTACATTGGTATTCAAGTTATTGATAGCATGGTGCAGTTTTTCTGCCGTTTAGTCAAAATATCACGTGAAACTACAGGTACTCAGGTTTTTCAGAATATTTATCCCATGTTAAATTTTATCATACGGAAATTAAAACTATTAATTTCTTCGGCTTATAGAATCTATCTCTTCTACAATTATTATTCTACTCTAAAATCATTCGGAAAAATTCAAGCTTGCCTTTCAACGAAAGTAGGAAATGCTGAAAAAATAATTGGTTAAGCTTAAATTATTATTATGACTTGTTATACAGCTGCATTATCACAGTGATCTCTTGTTCCATCCGCGTTCAAACTCAAAGTATATGTTTCTACTCTTATTTGGATACAAAATTTCAATTTGATTGATATCAACAGGTTGATTTGAACTTACAGAGAATCTGTTATACAATTTATTATCGTTTATCGATTATCGATTGCAAAAAATTGTCAAGAAATTTTAGTTCCACATTTGAACCAAGTATTCTATTGAATCGAATAACACGAAAAACACTTAACGGTATTTCAACTTATTTGACATCTGGCACGAAGAAGGATGAAGTCCGGAAGCAACTTCGGAGGTAACAGTTGGAGTGTTTTTTTATAAAGTGAGAGAAATGAAACTGTATAAACTTATATATATGTACATAGTATATAATTGTACATGATATACATATACATATATGTATGTATGAAGGATGGTATATGTACATATGTTCTACACCGGAAAAGGCAAGCATAGCGCTACTGATTTATTGCAACTCGTGGGAATATAAATACTTATATATTATATATACATATGAATGCGCGTTTGTGGTTCTCACACTGTGACGCAAAATTATTTTGACACATGTATCTATACACAACTGCTCATATTTATGCACAGATGCATATTCTGTACGTTAGGTCACTTATGTATAGCAACAGAACAGAGAAGAAAGCACCTTTTAAAGGCAAAAAATCATTTGCGAATTGAATCGAAAGAAAGAATGAAAGCGTAGTGGAAAAGAAAAAAGTTGGTTGTGATTGTGAGATATTGGAATTTTGAATAAAAATTCAATTTTCTGCGCATGCATCATACATTATATGGAGTAGTCACATATGTACTTGCACGTACACACACACACATAGACATGTGAGCATGGGTTTATGCTGCGACATGCTACTGTGTGCGTGCGTGCCTCCTGCTGTTCATTGTACGATTTGTGTTTCATTGTGTGGCTGGAAGTGCGTTTTAACTCGTATAAATACAGATTATTATTGCCATTGCGTAAATAACAATCATTCTTTCTGTTGGCTGGTAGTTGGTTGTGCGCTCTCCGGCCAGTTCACACTGCGAGCAAACAAACAAAGAATTATATGCATTTCCTTACGTATTCTCGGAGCTGTGGTAAATTTTATACTCTTGCAACATGCTGTTACAGAGTCTAATAGTTTTGTTCACCTAACGGTTGTTTGTATCAGCTAAAACTAGGCGAGGTAGATATAAGGTTAAATGCATATGGATATAAATCTTCGGGGTGAGTGTCTGTCCATCCACCCGTCTGTGCAAGCGGTAACATGAGAATTAAGATATCCTTATGAGACTACGTGCACATATTCTTTGGAGAAAAGCTAAGGACGAGTTCGTAGATGGGCGTAATCGGATCGGGGATTTCTTTGACAGTCTTACGTCACAGTGCAAAAATGAGGAAAATCGAACAACAACTACGCCTACTTCCCATATAAAGCAGTTTTATTTTGCATGAATATATACTTTTGATAATACTTTGTCGGAATATCAAAAACTGGTTGATTGGGGTCATAACTGTCTTTAGCCACCATATACCTAATATAAAATTTTCAAGTGAAGGCTTCTGCTTATCTAAGATTTCTTTTTTGAACGAAGTCATTGTATGCACAATTAAGTGACTTTGAAAAGGTAGCCTTGTTGACTGATTGCAAGGCCATCAAAGAGTCCAATTCCACAAGATGAGGTAAAAAATATAGATCTTAAAACTAAAGCGAAGCCTTCAAACTTCCGGGTGACTTTATACCGCGCATATAGGGCAATATGTTAGTAATCTCAGTGAAATTGAGAGAGCGGATTTTACCAACACTGTATTTTGGTAGAAAAGGAAAGCGCAGGGGGCAAACCGCTTAGACCACCGTTATATTTTTGCTTAATATGGATAAAATTGGGTGAAAACTTGCTAAAAATATTAGATTTTCAAACATCTAGTCGTCTTTGCTGCTATCAGATATGTCTTATTCGATGATGATTTTAATATAATTCACAGCTACTTTAGCCTGTGTCGTATAATATAAGTGAATAAGACACAAATTGGCTGCGAATACATCTCCGATTTCGTCGAACAATGAATGTTGAAGTCTTTCGCAACACTTTTAAAATAAAGTTTTATCATTCCCCTACTTTGATCCTGTCAAGTTGCAAGAGTATAACATGTTCGGTTACACTCGAACTTGGCCATTTCTTACATGTTCATATTGCCATCCTTTTAATACAATAATACAAATGCGTCTACATATACATATATAATATTTAGTATTTATTATTATATTTATTGAATACTTGCATATGTATGTATAAGCATATACACCCACATATTTGACATTGCATATAATAAAAGCATATTTTTATTATTTTCTTTACAAAAAGCTATTAAGCAAATCAAAATATGAATTCATGTATGTATGTATGTAATGAAAATAATGTTTGGATTACATTTTACAGCAAGGAAGTTGCCATTTGGCACTTCTCACTTAGTTTTGAATATAAATGTATAAGCAAACGCATTTTATTTTAAGAAAATGCCATGTAAATGTGATGTATGAAAATGAAAAGAATGAAATAAATATAAGGAAAAGCAAACTGTAAGGAAATATCGGAAGAATAAAATTATATTGGCAGATCCGGCAGGCGTGTTCAGCCCTAATCTACTTAATGAATCGCAAAGAAAAAATAACAATTGGAAAGCCCGGAAAAGATATTAGAAATATAACCGATATTAGGGATATAATTTGGGTAGCTCTCAGAAGAAATTGTTTACGCGGCGAAAAAAAATATCGGAACGTTCAATTTCCGAATTGATTTTAACTTTCACGTGTCGTTTCTACTACCTCAGTTCATGCTATGCTGTGAGCAAAAAATGCAATTTTTCTAGCGCTTAACTTTAATTTGGTCAAAACTTTGCACGATGGCATTTAAAACTATTCAAGCGAATTTCAGCGCTTAGTTGCAGTCATTTGCAGTTTTGCAGCCAATTACAAACATAAAACTACGAATTGGTATAAGTTTTTAATATACATAAATAAATATAGTCGAAATGTATATATAACTCTGTAGGAAATTAATAGAATACTAGAAGATATAGGAGTAAAAGAAGTCTCTAAAGAGGGAAAAAATAACTTTAGAATATAATTCTAGTATTAGTTTTTTGTATAAATTATTGTTTAGAGATATTTAGTGAATCTTAGTTCATCTATTCATAAATCTTTTTGTATAAAAATTACGTGCCACGTTGTTTTTCCGCGATGGACTTTTAAACTACTGAACCGATTTAAAAAAAATTTAGCACACTGTGTCCAGTTCGAATCAAATTAGAAGATAGCATAGTAAAAAGAAAAATTCATGAATAAAAAATACAGTGAAAGCTTTATTAAATTAGCGCTCTATTAAGCGGACATCTTCTTTAACCGTGCACATTGGCGTTTCACAATTAGTTGTTGTTTATTAAGTACAATCTATTAAGTGGGTACTCTCATGTGAACGCATACATTTTACCACTCATTAGGAAAATTTTTTTATGCGACAACAAAATTCAATAATTTTAATTTTTTAATGTATTTTTTATTTGTATTTCGAAATGTACAAATTTTTTTTTTCTTTTTTTACATTTTTAATATACATTTCTTTTAAATCAAAGTAGTCCCCAACAAAAAAAAAGTAGCTCACTGGTCATGGTGATAGCGGCTGGCTGTTCATGTTGTCTGAAATAAAAAAATCTAATGGATTATTATTCAGTAGTTCTGCGGCTATCGTCTCTACCAAATATAATCAATAAAATGTCGAACTTCAAAAAAGTCAAGAAAATCTTGTTTTTTTTTCGTTAAAAATCGTTTAAAAAAATATGAAAATATTTTCGAAAATAAACAATTCTGGTGGGAATGATAACTATAAATGAGTAGAAGAACATACGTAAATTTTAAAGCAATCGGTTGAATAGTTTTTTTTTTAGGACCATGACAGTTTCAGAAAATGATGATTTTAAGGGAGGAGTAAGGTTGTTAAGGTAAAAAAATACTTGTTTGCGAATTTATTTCTTAAATATGGATTGAGTAATTTTATTCGGACATCTGTACATAATTGACCAAACTTTTGACAATCTAGCGTAATTTTTTTATGCAGAAATATTGAAGCATAAGCCGGTAATGGAGCTTCTCTTAGAACGTCTTAAGAAAAAAACACTTTGCGGTGTTCGCCATAACTCGGCTGGAAATTATTCGAAAATAAAAAACCAAGAAAAGTTAGTAAAATTATAATCAAATCCTCCCTCCGTTGTTCTCTGAATTTTTTTTTTCATTTAAAAATTTGTGGCTGCCATTTTAAATTTAGTGAAAGAAATAAATTCGTAAAAGCAGTCATTCTTTCGCCACTACCAATATTTGCAAAGGGGAAAATAATTAATACAAAAATTTTGGTTTGGTTTCTGAATGAGTTCATTGACGATTAGAGCTCTTTGAGTGTCACGGAGGAAAGTTTTTTGCATGCCACTACAACAGAAATGGAATTTTTACAATATTTATACAGTTTTTGGTGTCACTGTGAAAAGGAAGACTTTCCGACTTGCTTTATCGATGTTCTGAAATTAAATATGAAAAAGATAAAATATTACGAACAGTGTTCTTCTTTTTAGATCTAGCATCAGTATAAATAATGTGAGTTTAGAGATATAAATTGAAACCCCAAATTCTGAAGTTTGCTCACTCTTATTACTTATTTCCTTCTATATGAACCTGAAAAGGAGATTTCGAATACACGACTTTTATGGTCTGGAGTACCGCAGTATAAAATAAGATACGATTTTTTCAAGTGGCTTGCGAAAAGTGGAGCGAATAGTCGTACGAACTTTAAAGTAGGTTCAACATGGTTGAGAGCAATTAAAAATCGTTAAAATGTGTTCGATTGCGGAACGATGCTACAGTTCTCTTATTATATTATCACCTCACTTCACTTATTGCTACCACGGTTTTTCATGTAGGGACAGCTCTTTTTTCAATACATAGCTATACCTTAACTCAAGCGGTTTTCATGTTTTGGCTTTTGGGCCCGTTTGAATTCGTTCTCTAGAATAACGGCTGTAGCTGGCGCGTCTGGCGGTACGCTCTTTCTCACAGTTTTGTGTGCTTTCGCTTTGTTGCTTTCATTTTGCAATTATTTGGCCAAGTTATATATTTGTTCCAAACGTTTTTTATTGCTGGACCGTTGGATTGCGTTTTTTTTTTTTGGCGAATGCTTGGTTAGTTCGACGCTTAAAAATTGGTCGGTTGGGTGCATGTCTGGTTTGGTCGCTTGCCTGTTAGCTGTTGGCACACTCGATTCGGTTACGACTCAGCTAACTTTTCGCAACTTCCACATGAATAGATAAGGATATACCTACACACATATCGGTATATATGTATGCCTATGTTGCGCGTTGGAGTTTTGTACAGCTTTTTTGCCAAAGTCCTGGCGTGTAGCGGCAAACATATACAAGTTTGGGTAAATAGTTCGCTTTTATTTAAAATTTCGTTGGACTTTGCGCTTGCGTATAAAACGTAAATCAAAACTAAATTCGCCAGTACAATAGTATGTATGTTTGTTTGCAAAAGTAACCGAACCGAAAATTAAAAATAGGATTTTTCTGAAGATAAGCTTTTAAGTTAATCTGCTTGACTCAGAAAGTTCGCTTGTCTTTATTTGTTCAAGTAAAGTATCATAGACGAAATTGAAGTTAGTTAAGGAATATCACATGAAATTATATTACTTGTTCCAGCACTTAGCTTAACAGGGGCTTACATATACTAGATTATTGAGGTTTTTACAGTAAGACTCCATGTACAAACGGAAACGCCCTTTTTGTGGCTGAAAAGATGTTGACTAATTAATTCGCCAAAAATATACTTCTGGAGCCAAAAAGTCCTCTATGCACTTGTATGTACTAACGACAGCCGAAATCCATTCCATTCCAATTTCGATTCCATTACATTTTTAAGGGTCTGGACGCTGTTTCAACATTAAAATCTCCCTTAAAATAGTTTTGAGAAAACTAAGTTAGTAATATTTGCACAGAAATATACATTGCTCCGGCCACATTGAGTATAAACGGCCTGAAAAACGCTAATTTAGAACCAACAACAATCTTTCTTCCGTTATTCTACTAAATTGCAGCAAAAACTGAGATATATTTAAAACCCTTTAGAAAATTCTTTTGTAAAGTCGAAATGACACCAAAACGGAAAATGTATTCATATAAATCACTTTGTGTAGTGACATTTTGTTAATATATTATATTTAATAACGGTTTACTCGCATTTCATAATTACTCGCATTTACCAGGTTTTTGTTGTTGGGAATGCGGAAAATTCGTTTACTACATTTATGCACTTTATGTGACATATCCGCTTTAATTTAATGAATATGCGGAAAGCGACTTTAGCCGACTGTTGCGGAACGTAAAAAATAATACTGTGAAAAGTAAAAAGTAAAAATATCTGTGTTGTAAAAAAAAAATATGAAATTACAGAAGTGCAAGAAAAAGCGTTAGTAAAATGCGATAACAGGCGGCTTAACGCGATAATAAGCGAACGGAAGGGCATGGAAATAAATCAATTAAAAATTCAAACAAAGTTGTTTGCATTAAATAAAATGTAAATATTTTTTATTATGCTAAAAAATAGCAAATAAGTTATTTCAGCAACTCTTTCTCTGAACAAATACGGAACGGAATATGAGATTGATAGGGTGGCATTGAACTCCTACCTACAATAGTTGCGAAGCTATTTTATTAAATTTCTGCTTTTCTCTTTTACTTGCAGAAACACGGTGGTAGCAAATCTACAACAACACATAGTAAACTTATATAGAAATGTTATCACAATATAAAGTAGTTAATTGAAAGTCTAACGGTAATTACCATCTTCCATATAGTCGCGCCGTTATTTGCATAACTATGCAAACGCCATAAGAATCATGCCGTTCGCTACGCTTAAATTTCATGCGCATTTAATTGTCATAAACTCATCTAACTATTCGTTAACTCATTCAATTATGCAGTGACGCATTCACCTCTGGGCCATGCACCGTTGTTTCGAGTGCAATTCACTTAAACGTCACTTAGTAAATCTATTCACAACCGAGATAAGCTTTTCATTATGCCTTAAGCATGCAGCATTGTTATTGTAGTCATTAGAAATGCCTGACACGCTAAGCAAATGTGAATGACAAGTGAAGATTGCGCTGCTGCTGCTGCGAGGGCTGCTCCTGCTCTTGCTGTGACCGGTGCTGCCGTGTTGTGTAGCATAATTGCAGGCGTTTGATTATGGTTTTGTGAGGCGCTCGAAGGTCGCGCTTAATTAGAAATTACTTTCGCATGGAAAGAAGCTAGTGCTAGAGTGGGAGCAGCGCGGGTAGAGGTGGGCAACAGGAGGACGCGCTCTTTAATGATAGTGGTTAGAGTTTATTTATATTTCTGCTCAACGCTGTCCATTGCAAGGCCATGGACTACAATGAAATATGAACAAAAGACATGAAAAGGCAGTTAAAGTGCCGTCAAGTTGCAAACGAGCAGACACGAGTACAACAAACAATGCTTATGGTAGAGTTTAGTCAAATCGCTGTTGTGAGCCGTACGATTCAAAGTGAAAAAAAATGAAGAAAAGTCAAATCGTCAAAATGTCAAACAGGCATGTCTAGGAAAAGAATTACAGTGGCTTTAGAATTAGCTAAAGAGAGTGCGGCGATAGGCGGTGACACGCAGAAATATTAAATAATAATCCATATATAAGACGGAAGACTATTTGAGGAGCTTGATGGCCAACTAAATGAAAAGCTGAGTACAACACGACTCAACCTCATCTTTTCAAGGGAATCGGCCAAAAAATCTTAGACATTTTCAAAGTCTGATTGAAGTGATGTTCGAAGAAGTGCAGTTATTGTAAAACCATCATTGCATGGTGTTACTTAACTAAGTTTAAATGACAAAAAATTTCAACCAAACTGAAAGTTTTGGCGACATAATCAGCGGATATCTTGCGCAATGTTTCATAGCCAAGGTTGAGGCTATCGGAGAGTTAAAAATGAGTTAATCTCCCACATTATAAAGCTTCACGGGGCCTTTGACATATAAGAAGCGAAAGAAGACAAGGAGTGACAGCATATATATATGGTAAACCAAGAGTCAGTTGAAGTTTCCTTGAGGCATGATGTAATGGAGGCATCAAGAAATCGAAAATTGGAGAAATAGAGTACATGGACTCTTCAACCATAGCAATGCTCGTTTAGTAAAAAATAGACAGGTTCAATAATTAACCTACCATGACTCTACCGACCTAAGACTGACAACGCTTTCGAAAGCGTTGAGCAACTGAGTCTACCTGATCCATTTACAACTAAAAATACGTGTAACATTTTAAAGGCTGCTGGATCATCTTTAAATATCATACCTTCCCTTTACTTTCGATATATTTTCTTTTATTTATATAGCCCACATCTCCATTTTCTTCCTTATTGTACACAAGTTCTGCAATACTTTTGTTCATATTCCGAAACCATCATTAACAAATTACCATTTTGGGGGCGTGTAGTGGCTCAAAGCAGTTTCAGTGGAATTTCTGCAACAATGTGTAGCGTTCTCACTCCTGCTGTGTCGCGGTTTTGCTTTGCGCTGTTGTTGGATTATTTTGAGTTGCTCTTATCGCTGCTGCTTAATGTTCGCTCTCGGTTGTTGGTCTCATCAGCGCGGTTTTTGTTCGAATTGTTGTCGCTGCGACTTGTGATGACAAACAACAATGGCCATTAGACAATGGCCAAATGTCAAATAGTGAGGCCAAAAAGCGGTGGCAGTAAATGCGATTACAATGATGCCTTCGTCGCCAGCGTCGTGGTCGTCGTCGACGATGATGTGGTTGATGTCACTTGATGACAGCGCAGATGAAGCACCGTATCGCATACTTGTTAGAGCGCGAGTGATTTTTTCCTGTTTGCGTAGTTATTACCGCGCTCGTACCTATGACGGAGCCAATGTCTGTTACAGGACTTTGCTGACAACACATTACTAATGATGAGCGTTATTGAAGCTTGTCGTCGGGCGGATGAATGATGATCAAGTTATTTCGGTGGTCGGTCGAAAAACATGCTTGCTTGTGTTCGCTTGTATATGAAATTGCTTCCATTTTGGAACTACACTATTTCCTTAGATTTTTCCCTGACAGTTGACTTGTTCACCACTTGCACGATTACAACACAGTCCATGACTACCGCAGTTACTTATATAAAATAGGAAAAAGCGTATATTTACACTTGATCTGTGAATGGTTGGAAGCGATTTGCTAAACAACAGTACATGAATGCGATTGATGGCTGCATCAAAACCAAAAACAAAGACTATTGTCGAATTGTGACAAAAGTTGTAATAAACGATTTTAAGTGTCCATAGGCCATTGGCTATTCAAAATGACAACCAGTATTTCAGCGCGCTACGCTCGAGTTGCAATTGCTCTTGTTTCAAACATATACAAGTATAAGTGTGTCTGTGTATACCCAGAGTGTCTTGTATGTCCTATCTAAATTATGGGTACTAAATCCCGTCAATAGCGGTATGTAACGAACTCTTATTATTACTGTTTGTGGTGGGAAATAATCATCCATCATTTTTATTACAAGAAAGCCCATTCATGTGTGTGTATAATTGAAGTATTGAGATGAGCAAATATATGGGTTTGAAGAGTACCTTTCACTTAATTTTGTGTTATTTAATACTTCGCCAATCCGGAACTTCTTCGTCTTATTTGGCACTACAATTGTGAATTAATCAGGACCAAAATCACGAAACTTTGCAAGTTGTCTTCATCCTTTGCGAGGTCATGCATGTTATACATCCCAAGTGCACATCGATCGCTGTACACTTGTTACTTCTCTTGAATGAGTGGGTGCTCCTGCTTTCGTTGCCCATCCATGGGTCTCGCGTTGAAGGAGTTCTTCGCGAATGACATGGACTAAGCAGTGTATTCGTTGAATTTTTATGCGACTAACTATATCTATGTCGCCTTATAGTTCATATAGTACAGTTCAAGGTTCGATCCTCTTCGAAACTCATCGCTCACGCGAACGGTTTCAAAGCTTTTGCAAAGAACAGTTCTTTCGAATGCTCCAAGTGCTTTCTCGTCTCGGCTCGTCATCGTCAATTTTTCTGCACCATGTAATAGAACGGGAATAATGAGAAACTTATAGAGTGAAATTTTTTGTTCGTCAAGAGAGAGATCTGCTTCTCAATTGCCTACCGATCACCCCAAAGTAGCAACTGTTGATAAGAGTTATTCCTCGCTTGATTTCCAGACGTAAATCATTGGTGGATTTTCTGAGATTAACAAAGTTGTTTTTCAAATTTATAGCTGCCAACAGGGACATAGTTCCCAAGACGCGAGGGAACTTTTTGTATGCGGGTTAACTTCTTAGTAGGATTTCGTTATTTACAACAAAAAGACTTGGAGGCATGCTGTCTATCAAGTTCTGAAGAGGCGATTGTGATATGTTTTCCTAAGGGCCACTTGGTTATTATCCTGCTGGTATATGAAGTAATCTTGGAAGCCCAATTTGGCACTACGGGCTCTAAATTTGCAAACAATATATGGACGTAAGACTCTCCCATCATTTTTCCGTCGACCATAGCCAAATTTGATAGATCACTCTAGCTAAAGCAACGCCAAAACTAAAACGTTTCCAACTTTCGCCAAGTTTTTTTTCTCAGATTTTCGTAAATTTATACATATTAAAATTTGCTGTTATCTCTCCACATTCCTTTATTCCAAAAATTTAGCAATGCTTTTTGGCAAATTCCAAATATGCCTTCAAGTCAAGTTCTTTTTGTTGATGAAAGGCTTCTTACTCTTTTAGTCCCTGCAATAATCATCTTCTCGGATGTTCAGTTGAATTTTTTGCTCAGAAACATTGATCTGAAATCTCTGTTGAATAAATCGGGCTGAAAAAGTCGTGCAGCTTTTCGAGTTTCTGTCTGCTTTAGCCACTTTTGGTGCAGGGGTGCCCTTGGGCGGCCTGATTTTGATGCGGTTTCTAATTCACCAGTTTTCTTATAATTTTTTAACACCTTTTTGGATTGTGTCTTGGCTCTTAGAATATTTTTTGGGTGAGTAACGATGGTCTTGTTATTTAGAATTCAGGGTATTTATATTGATGATGCATTCAGATACGTCCAAGAGCTGGTCTCAGCTAACTTATTTGCACAACAGAGTGAAAAATACCGTTGCATCGCTTTCGTAGATAAGTACATACATATGTTATACATTAGTCCATTATGAAAGTTTGTGGCGCGTGATTTTGATGTGAATTACGAACGATATGGTCATTTAGGTTTACATACGTACATATGTATCTACCGAAGTAAATATTTTGCAGAAAAGTTTGAAGCATGCACCCATTAATTCAGATATGCGTAAATAATATCTATTGTGGTAAATATATGCACATGTGTAGTACCTATGTACAAAGCTCACGTGATAGGCAATTCAATATATTGCGAATATGATTTTTGAAAATAGCTCGGAGTAGTCGTTATAATCGCCTTAAGAATTGGCCACAAAAATACATTTGGTAGTGACCTACCAAAGTCAGTGGGTAATGCTATAACATGTATGTATGTGTGCACATATGAGCTTATTTGTATAAATCACAAATTTGATTTATGTGCGCTTACGTATTTTCAGAAAATATAGTACATACATTGAAGCTTAAAGCTTTTATTTCAGTCATTTTAGTAACTTGATGTATTTTTGTATTCTCATAAAGCGTTATTTAGTCAGTTACAGAGAAATAAAAAGTTAGATCAGTAATTTTGATATTTCCTTAAAAATTTAAGTTTTCGTTTATTAATTTGAAAAACCATTTCCCAAGGTAAGCTCACAAATTCTATATTTCTACTAAACAAAAACAGAGTTCCCACAATTGAGCGTTAAATTCGCTTTTGAACTGAAACTTAGCCAAACTATTGCAGAAATTACATACTTAGTTGTCGGCACAACAAAAACAAAAGGCTGAGGCCGAAAATTCCCAAATTTTGCACAAAACAAAATTTATAGCTTTAATCTTTCGCCATTTGCTCAAGAGCATATGCACGCCTCAATGTATGCCATAATACACACACGCACACAAACGCTTACAACCTGGATCTTAACTGGATAGAAACATATGCTGGTGGTCCTTTCTGCATATTCTGCGGCGCAAGGTCGCGAAATTTTCTTGAATGGATGCTGGCAACGCCTTACACGTCACGGCCAACGTCAACATGTCTGCCAGCAGTAACGGTGCATTTATTCACGCCATGCCGCCAATGTACCACCGTCGCTGCTGTCACATGCTTTCGTAGCCAATTTCATTGTGTTGTTTGTGCTTTTATGCAACAATTCAATATCAGTCGTTCGTTTTGTTGTTGTTGTTCTGTGTGCGTGTGCCATAGCGGCGGGCGTGTCCTTCAGCGCACTGACAGGCAAGAGAAAGGCGATCGTACGCAGTGCCGATGCAAGGAAATGAGAGCGGAAGAGTGAGCGAGGCAGACAAAAGCAAGTTTTCACTAAAGAAAAACATTGACTTGAAAAAACTTGCTGAAAAACTTCCATGTAGAGATTCTGTTTGCACACACGGACACCAGCCAAAGAGCAGTAACAATTTTTCACTACTGTCCATAAATCAAATTAAATGAAATAGTTGCAAAATTTCTGCGGTCGCAACCCATTTTTGCATAAACTTGTGTATTGGAAGCGCGCTCGCGTTTTCGGTCGAGAAGAGGTGTAAGCAAATGGATAAAAATGGGAAAAGTAGCCACAACAGAAACCGTGGCATCACTGAAGCGTGTGTAAAGTTAGGGCGGTTTCTTTGCGGAAAGAAGCTCGTATTTGTAGGCTATTTCTTTTCTAGGCTCGCTTCTGAAAATGCGAGCCTTTGGAGCAGGAAGAAATAGCATGCCTCCTTAACTTCGCATATAAGGTTCTTTCGAGTGAATTTTGTGAAAGATTAAAGCACACCAACAACAAACTGGTTGGACCTTAACAGTGTGTCTTTAGACCTGGAAAATCAACAACCGACCAGATATTCACCATGCGCCAAATCTTGGAAAATACCAGTGAAAAGAGAATCGACACGCACCATCTCTTCGTCGATTTCAAAGCTGCTTTGAACAGCACGAAAGGAGCTGCCTTTATGCCGCGATGTCTGAATTTGGTATCCCCGCAAAACTAATACGGCTGGGTAAACTGATGTTGAACCATACCGGAAGCTCCGTCAGAATCGGGAAGGATTTATCCTAGCCGCTCGATACCAAACGAGGTTTCAGACAAGCGGTGTCTACTCCAGTAAAGAAGCAGAAGACTTAATGTCTACGACATCTATGTTAGAAATACTGGTTTCAAAAAGTCGGTACTGACCATTGGTCACTATATTCAATATTATGGCTTTAATTACAGTGTATATCCTCAAATTTTACCCTTCCAATATTTTGAAAGCAAGAGTGAACGACGGCTTTCAGGAATGATTTCAAGTCCGTTACCGGATATATATAAATATGAAACCGAATAGGAAATAAATCTCAGTACCTGCATATACCGCATATTCGGAAGCACTATCTATGCTCACCTCGTTATAAATAGTATAAACACTATTTTTTTTCTTCCCACTATACACATGAAGAGATATACGGACAAGGCTTATCGAAATTACTTTCTTCCATTGAAAATCCCAGCGCACAATATGCTGTCCCAACCCAACATTGAGACATAAGATTCTTCACTGCCACAATAACATCATAGTCATGTTGCGGTATTTACGAAGGTGATTACGGTATAAAAAGTATTATTAAGTAAGTGTGCGTCCGTCCGTGGCCTTGCCATAAAAATGAAAGATTTACTATTAGATTGCCAAGGAGACATTTATGGAGACGCATTGCCTGGAAATGCTCATACCAATGCACTCTACAATATGTGTATGTATGTATGTATGCATGTGTGCTGGTAATATTTTATATATGTATGTGCATGGGGAGCTAAGAGCAATTGTGGGTGGATGCTAGGAAGCTCATATTCGTAAGCGTGTGCTTTGGAGTGTCCAGCGAAAATTGCCAAAAAATACGCAATGAGTTCATGAATCAATTGAGTGTGCCATTTAATGAGGTCAGCTGATATGGACCGGCGTTAGCTGCCAACTGCTATAAAACAGCAACAATTGTGGTTGGCGATACACTTGAACTGTTTGTGGTCAATGCTGGAGTTTCAAACATTTGGTTGCGTTTGCTTTTAATGTATTTATAAAAGCATCGTTAGCGGAAATGAAGCCATTAACGGATATAAAGATCACCCAAATGCGTTAAAGAGCGTGTACGCACCTTTTGTGGAAGCATTATGATGGCAGAGTGTATTTGCTTTGTATAAAAGAGTGAAAGAGTTGTATTTTAGTTGGAGCAATTTACTCAATTTATCGGTGCAATCATTAAGGTAGGCAAATATGAATTGAGTTCGCTAAGAAGGGGAGAGTTCAGGCAATCGTAAATAGGTGAAACAACATATTCGGTGCCACGTCATCGGAATTGAAATGAGTTTTATCCGACTAAGAGGTGTTATTTCGGCGGCCTATCTCTGTTTCGGTCAGTAAATAGTAGGCGAAGTTCAAAGAAATAACAATATGCCGTTAAATATGTAAAAAGCAATGTCAATTAGATCGACAGTATTATACAAATAGCGCTGCCAGCGCGATTTCCAAGCATTTAAGGCGTCACGGAAGGCATTCTCCGGAATAACCTTAAGAGCCGAGTTGCATGGTGCTTGGATCCCTTCTGTCGTCTCAAAATACTTGCCTTTCATCGTCCTTTTCAGGCAAGGAAACAAAACAAAGTCCGGCGGGCCACATCTGGGCTGTAGGGCGGCTGCGGACGAGTTGGGATGCTGGCCTTGGTTAGGTAGCTGTTCACAAGAAAGACGGTGTGAGCCGGGACGTTATCGTGGTTCAACATCCAATCGACTGCGATGTCTTGTCGGTCCCGTTTGACCCTTCGTTAAAGTATAAAGAATATGTTTGTCCTCACTCTCCAGGTGCTAGCTCGTTCGTTAGCTAGTAACGCTCGAAACAATTGAGAAGCAGATTAATCTTTTGAAGAACAAAAAATTACATTCTATAAGTATCTGATTATTCCCGTTCTATTATAAGGCGCAGAAAAATGGACGATGCCGAGCCAAGATGAGAAAGCACTTGGAGCATTCGAGAGAACTGTTCGTTGCAAGAACTTTGGAACCATCCGCGTGAGCGATAAGTATCGAAAAAGGTGAAACCATGAACGGTATGAGCTATACGACGACATGGATATCGTAAATCGCATAAAAATTCAACAAATTCACCGGTTAGGTCATGTCGTTCGCATGGAAGATGATGCTTCAGCGAAAAACAAAACTGCTTCGACTCGAGACTGATGGTTGGACAACGGACCATGTGCATAGCGACCGGTTTGCATTTGAGAAATACAACTGGCGTGACCTCGCAGGAATACATAGAAGCAACTGACGAAGTTTCGTGTTTTCGGCCCAAAACGACCCACGGTTTTAGTGTCAAAGAAGCACGAGTTGTTGGTAGCCAATAAATTGTACTTATATTTAATAGTCCAGTGATCGAACTCTAGATTGAGTTACATGATAGACGATTTATCGGGAAATCCGTTGCAATATATATAGATTCTTTATAGCTGAGATTTGACTGTCCACAAGTAAATTTTACAACTTGTGATTTATTGGTTATGGATTTTGGAAATCGAAAATATTTATGGAATATTATTACATCCACATACATATTTATACACCAAATACATACAAAATCGTAGAACGAAGTTGTTGAAGAGTTACTGTTATTGCCTTTGTGTGAGCAAATCCATTCAAATGCTATTCAAGTTGTCAAACATAGATTCATTTAACCTCTCTTCCAATAACCAGAATGATGGCGGAGACTCTGTCGCGAACAGATGACTTTTATTAGATATTGTGGCGAAAAGTTCAACATATTTTCAATTTCAGTTTGTATTGAAGTTCGTTAATCCATTGCACCTTTGCACAATTGCGAATTTTTGCCCACCCACACGTGTGTGTGTGTGAGCGCTTGCAGCATGGTGTGCAGTGTGTTGCAGCACGCGACATTGCATTTATTGCATCCGTTGAAATGTGTCAAATTTTGGCGTAAAAACCTAAAAACAACAACAGAAAATCCGTGGTAATAAAAACTGTTGAGCATATGTATTTATAGAATAAAAAACGCGAATAGTAGAGAAAACACTGTTAAACATTGTGTTGCATTTCGTTTTCTACTTTTTAGCCCGTGGTATCCATATTTTATACGTACATGTGTATGTAGCGTCTATGTGTGTGTGCACTTTACCTGTGTTTGTGTGTAGCGTGTTTTGCAAATGCCGCGAGCTTTTCAATACCTGACACGTGAATTTTTCGCGTGCGCTCGTCGGTTGACTGGCGAACTAACGAGGCTGGTGGAATTGACGGCACTGCGAGTGTTGTAATTTTTATTGTTTCTAACAATTTTTTGTAACTCGACTTTGCTGCTGTCTATTATAATGACGATTGCACAGTTAAAAGAGTAAAAATGGCAACAAAAGCACATTGATTTTTACCTGGCTATATTTAGGGTGCTCCAGCCTATATTATAGAAGAAGGGCTCGATTTGCCGAAACTTGAAGAGTGGCGAATCGAACAAAAACTTTCTTAATCAACTGGTATAATCAAAAAGAGACCTGTGCCGTTGTTTATAATAATTTTGTGTGGTAACCATTGGACTTCTTGTGTTGAACTCAATTAAATAATTTGGTTGTCTCTTTCACATGTAAGTTTTGTGGCAAGAGAGCCGAATTAGCAGAGTAGCAGAAACTCAGAGATGTTTAACTTTTATATATTGAAAAACTCTCATGCGATTGTATCATCGTCATTTTGGGCTGAGGGTGTTCCAGATATTAGAGTGATACTCTGTTCGAAAATTGTTTTGTAGAATGAACTTCTGAAAGGGCCTTTTTGATAAAGTTGTTGCGCTAGAGAGATATAATTAACGTTTTGTTGTGGCTGAATATTGAAACTTCAATTAAAATGTTTCTAATTTCAATATAGTGAATGCCACAAGTTAGAAACTGTGATTCCACATATTTTCATCTAAAATTTAAAATAACGTAACATCACTTTTTATAAGTTCACAGGCGAAGGAAAACCGACGTAATAGAAACCACTCATAGGAAAAAAATTTTGAGTTTTGGTTATAAAATGGTTATATATTGGTTATATATTTGTTATATCTATCAGCGAAAGCTGAAAAATTTTGTGCTATCTACATATAGATATGTAATATGTTGTAGTGAATCATAAGCAATAAAAAATCAATTTCGATTATTTTGATGATACGTTACTTTGCATTTCAAGTGACGATAAGTGGGTTAAAGCTTTCTGTATAACTGATAACAATCGATCCTATCATGTGTGAGATATAACCCTATAACTTTGAAGCAGGCTTCGCTACTGCGAGTACGGACCCTATTGAATAAGCCATTAAACACCAAACAATAGAATTTTGAATTTTTTACATTTCATATATGAAGCTACATATGGACCACCTGTTACATACAATAAATATACGTATACATACATACTATATGTAAATCTATTGTTTTGTATGTTTGTTATTCAAAAAAAAAAAGGTGGCAAATCCTGTTTTTCTTTGTTTAGTTGTAAATTGCTGCTGCATACGTCCATATATTGAGCCAGGCAACAGATTCGTTAGATTTCTCTACCATAACGGTTTTTTTTAGCCAATTTGTTTCCTATGCTCAACATGCAGCGCTGTAATATGTAAGGTTAGCGCTTCACTTTTATTTTGGTTGTACGTTGTTTTGATTTTTCATCTCTGTCCATTCGTTTGTTTGCCTTTCCACATTGCACGTGTAGTAATTCTTTTCAATCAAGCACAAAAATTGCTGTAAAATGCATACAAAATGCCACTTACCGTTGCCACTGTCAACTCTTTCGCCTACCTTTCACCACAACGCCATGCCCACACCATAGCAATAACTATTTTATTTCGGTCCGCCTCGCACTCTGGTACACCGGTGCTTTTGTTCGTTGGTTGTCGTGCCAAATGCAATAAAAATGACTGTATTGAGGACGAACCTGGCCAAAATTTGATTGCTGCATTCAAATGGTGCCACAAACTGTGGCGAGTGCCAGTGTTTTGGAGTGCTGCAGCTATGCGAAGCGCTCGTTGCAATGAATTGTAAGTGAATTTAAATGAATTTTGCAACACTTGCAACAACTATTTAGAACTACCAAGAGAGCGTAAAATATTCAAGCAAATAAAATAATTTGAGAATGTGGTAGGGAATAATTGCGCTTTGAGATTTCATTCACATAGATATGTAGATATGTAGGTACTACTACTACTACTATATTGTTAGATGATTTGTTTTGAAATTTTTGTTTCTGAAGGTTGTAATTCTAATATTTTTATAATCGAAATGATTGCGCGAAAAGTTGTGCCGAAGGCATAATAAAGAAATCAATTTCTCTTTAAAATATTGAAAACCAGTTGCGAAGAATTCTTAATCTACTGAGAATTGGTGCTTAAGGGGGTATTCTGGTCTAGAAGCATGAATTTCAGGTAATTTTTAAAGTGTCGTAAAAAAAGGCAATTAATATTTTTATTATTCATTTTTTTATTAGTTATTTGTTAATTTTAGAAGAATACAGAAAAAAATTAAAAACTAAAAAAAGTAAAAAAATTTCAAAAATTATGAGCTGACGAAGTGGGGAGTCTCTAAAAATTTCCACGTGACCACACCCATGATTTCAACCCTCCTAGTTATCTGAAACCAAAAAAAAAGATTATTAATCTAGAATAATGTCGCAATGGCCGGAACTACGGAAAAGTGGGAAATAATTTTTTTCACAAAATGGCGACTGCCTGAAAAAAAGAGTTTTTTTGGATCACTTTTTCTGACTATTTCTGACTATTTCGAATTTTTTTAAAACTACAAAATTCAAAATTTGGGGATGAGGCTAGTTCCAACCGTAGACAAGCCTATGAAGAAGACTTTATAAAAATTTCAAGTAAATCGGTCCAGTAGAACCTGAAAAATCGTGGGTATCGTTCCGAAAAAGTCAGTTTTGAGAAAAACGCGTTTAAAGTTTAGGAGACAATTCTAGTGAACACGGACGCCACGTCACAAAATCGGCTGTATCTCCGAAAATAAATCGAATTTTGAAAAATCCTTCCAGGGTCATATTTTAGAAAGTCTAAACTTTCAAGATATGTAAAAAAAATGGATTTTTTCAAAATCCTAGACAAGAATACCCCCTTAATCTTAACATCGGAGCTTTAGAAAATATAGTTCTTCAATCACCTTTTTTTTGGTTTTTGTTGTGTATCATGGTTCGACGCCATGATAACGTTGGCAATTCAATTATATTCTGAGAGGGTTTTTATCCTATAGACCTGTCAAATTAGATTGGATGACGGAAACTTACAGAAACTGTACCGTACCTTTTTTTGAATCATTATTTGAGTTTATTATACGCTTGCCACATGTTGCTATAGAATATAAGAGTTTCGTTCAAGTAACAATTGTTATCAATATAATCGGCCTACTGAGTATACTATCCGCAACACCATCACCAATCTTGAGACCAAGCATTCGTTACTGGATAATATTCGACCGAATAGACTACGTCCAGCATGCAGTGAAGACAATATATGTATGTAAGTAAGTAGCAGTCGTAGCTGAGAGTGTTCATGAAGACTTTACGACGCATTTAACGTCAAGATCTCAAATTGAAAGCGTATAAAATGCAGCTTGTGCAAGAACTGAAGCCGCTCGACCTTCCCAAGCGACATCGCTTTGCTTAATGGGATCATAAAAAGCTCCAAGAGGATTCAACATTCCCCAGCCAAATTTTGTTCTGTATCTAGCTCAATGGGTATATAACCAAGCAAAAGAAGAGAGAAGAGATTCAAGAGCTACTAAATCATCCAGAAACACAACGGTTTGGTGTAGTATGCAGGCCGGTGGAATCATCGGTCCAAATTTCTTCAAAAATGATGCCGGTGAGAACGTAACCGCCAATTGCGATCATTATCACGACATGAAAACCGACTATTTAATGCCTTAAATTGAAGTTAGTGATCTGGGCGACATTTGGTTTCAACATGACGGCGTCACTTCTTACACATTGTAACAATTAATGGATTTATGAAGATAACACTTCGGTGAGCAGATAGTTTCACGTTTTGGATCGCTCGATTGCCCACCAAGATCGTGTGATATCACACCGTTACCCTTTTCCATGGCAGAATATGTAAGACTAAAGTCTATACAGACACTCCCGCTTCGATTGAGGCCTTGAAGCACAACATCTCGTGTGTCATTAGGCAGTTACCAGTCGAAATGCTCGAACGAGTCAATGACTATTGGACTCATTGGATGGTCCATCTGAGATGTAGCCGCAGCCAACATTTGAAGGAGATAATCTTAAAAAAATGCCACGGAATGTTCTTTCGAATGATAATAAACATTCCTCATTAAATTTGAAGTTTCTGTGTTTTTTCTTTAAAAAGTAGAAATTTTAGGAGAAATCCTATATCTCGGGAACTACTTGACTGATTTCACCCAATTTGGTGTATGAGGTTACTCAAACATATCTATTAGACAAATACAATATGTCTACCTCTTTTATAACAAAGTTTTAATTTCCAGTATACAAATCAAAAATCAATGAAGGTATCAGAATAAAACCTTGCACAGTTTAATGTACACACTTAGTTTTCTCAACAGATAAAGGTGTTCTCTAGTCTCTGATCTTTGCAAATTGCAAGAGTGTGATATGTTCAATTAAAACCAAACTTAGACCTTCCTTATTTGTTGTTTTCATATTTTTAAACAACAGTTGTTATTTTTACTGTTTTTAAACATACGAAAGGTGTTCTTGTCAGTTTATGAGCTCAGAGCAATACGATAAATGCATATTTGAGGTACATACTTATTTCCGAGATACGACTAACAGTGTGAGTGGAAATACATATACATATATGTATATGTGAGAGAGTGCAAAAATATGTGTGGATGAATGCATAAATAATTGTTATCGCACTTTTGGATCATCCTTTGAAATTTCATAAATTTATTATGTTATAAGCACTAAATATAGGCTTACGTTATATATATGTACGTACATATATTTGTATGTATATGCATATGTATGAGAGTTTGTCTCTACATACAAGTACATACATACATATGTAAGTATGTACATATCGAGATGACAGAATTGTATAGTATACTACTAAAGATTTGGCAAAATAGATGGCGAACGATATTGATTACTAGTAAAGCCGTTGACATTATTTCGACGGCGTATGCAGCACAGCCGCACGATGCTTCCTAGAAACCGTGTCAATATGTATATATTTATATAAATATACATACAAATATGTATCCCGCCATATTCGTTTACCTATTGACAGCATTCTTCACCGCCCCTCCCACCGTCTGTCTGTCTGTCTGTCTGGCTGGGCAGCTATTTCATCGTTGTTGGAGTGATATCGCACGAAGCTGCAACAATTTTGCGCTCACTTTCTATCTATATGTGTATTTGCTTGGGTATGTGTGCTTGCCATTTTGCATATATGCTAATGTTGTTGGCAATTTGTTGTTGGCATTGTTCTTAATGTTTATACACATGTATGGACTATAAGCATTTCTGTGTGTTGTTGCATGCAACAACATATTGCGTTCGTAAACAATATGCCAGCACGCAAAAATACAAACAACAGCTGCTGTTGCTGTTGATGCGGTAAAAATAGCTGCGCAGATAACGGACAACAAATCGTTACAAATTTGTGCAAACAATTTTTCATGCCAGCTGTCAGATTTGTGTCGAGCCGAGGTTACTTCCTACATACATATGTATGTTACAGGCTCGAATAGTTTTGGTTAGGAATTTATGGGAAGCTTAATTGATTCTACTTATGTATTTATCTAACACATAACATGTTGCTATGAGCAAAAAACAGTAAGACTTTGCGAATAATTTTAAAATTATTAATTTATTCTTAAAAATCTATGTATGTAGGCATGTGTATCTTCTTGTACGTACTTATGTGTGTGTGTATGTGTTGGAGTATTTTAGAAATTAAACAAATTTTGTAAAATACATAATTGAAATAGCTTCGGTTCATTATTCTCTTGCAAGCAGTTGCTACAGAGTATTACAGTTTTGTTCATTTACAATTGTACATACATATTACCTAAAACTAACCGAGATAGATATAGGGTTATATACATATAAATGATCAGATGACGAGAGAAGTTGAAATCCGGGTGATTGTCTACCTGTATGTCTGTCTGTCCGTCCGTGGAAGCTGTAACTTGAATAAAACCTGAGATATCCCGATGAAACTAGGTTTCTTAGTGGACAAAAATTCGATTTCGTAGACGGGCGTAAACGGACCATTGCCACGCTCACAAATTAAGATCTAAAAGGTTCAGAAGATCGTAATAGCAATGACCAATTGTGGGGATTTTTTTTTTGTAAAGTAGGGGAGGCTCCGCCCTCTACCAAGTGTAATGTATGTATATACATATGTATTTCCTAAACCACTTAAAGTACAAAAACCAAATTTGCTGAGTACAAATCTCATTAGAACTTCTAGTGACAGTGTGAAAATCGGAAATGAAATCGGATGATAAACCCACTCACTCCCCATATAACGGTACTATTAAAAGCTACTAAAAGTGCGATAAATCAATAACTAAATACGCTAGAGTCATTAAAATTTACCGCCGAGATGGTATGAAAGAGCTCAACGGGAGCCGGTGTGAAAAGTGGACGATGAGCGTGGCACCGCCCACTTTTTGGTGAAATTCCATATTTTGGGAGCCGACTGGCCGGTTTCGACAAAATTTCGAAATCGGACAACAACCACACCTACTTTCCATATACTTAGCTCAATTTTAAATTGCACTTGAATCGTTCAGTTTCCAGTACACAAATCAAGAATCGGACTAATACTTTCCTTAGCCCCCCTACACTTAAATAAATATTTTCGAGCTTTCGGACAACTTTATACCGCATATACTTATAAGTATGTATATATACAAATTATCGAGTTATCTCAATAAAAATTGAGAGATCGTATTTTACTCATGACAGTGTATCTTTGTGCCTAAAATATATAAATTTGAGCGAAATCTTGGCCTAGCCCCTTGTAACTAATATCAGGATTTTCGAACATCCGGCTGAATTTACTCTATATGATTGGTTTTACACCTTAAAGTATTTCCCTGGATTTGATTCTTGCGAGTTGCAAGAGTATTAGATGTTCGTTTGTATCCGAACTTAGCTCTCCCTTTTCCACCGACTTTACTTTGAGCACGGGGCACTTGTCTGACAGTTCTTCTTTGGGTGAGCGCCAAACGTAAGCCAAGCTGTGGGAATAACAAAGTGCACTTTGTGTCAAAAACTTTGTGGTTTTGAAGGTGATCTTCATAAAATTATTATCGCTCCCTCATTTAGGTAGCGTAACTTTCTTGGCACGCGGCCCTGAATATTGGCTTGCCGCCATCTGTTACGGACAGCGGGTACTGAAAGGGTTTTCTTGTATTCTTTATAAGAAAACTGCGAATATTTGTAACTGTTCATTGTTGCTTTAACTTTATTATTTTAGTATTTCTTTAATGGCTGTAAAAAAATCAATTAATATTTAAAAAAATTAAATTTAAAAAAATTAAACCTTTACTTACCTATGTATATAATTTAATAATTTCATAAACAATTCCTGCACCTTTAATTAGCTTTTCTTCTGTTAGAAAAACACTGATTTTTGTAAATTTATTGCCAGACAAGCGTTTGTCAAAAAATCATTAATTGCGATGCTTTGAAAATGATACTTTCCGAACATACTTATGTACATACATACATACATACATATATACTATATAGAACAATTGATGCCCGATAAAGCGAAAAAGTCGGGAGCATTTAAAAGACGCTTGTCATTTTGATAACTCACTTTTTCTACCCATTGTACAAGCATAAATATTGTTGCATGTGTGGCATAATCAGCAATAAATTTTATAATTCATGTGATTGGGAATGAAAGATTTAATTGCAAGCTTTCCATTCTTTCATCCATCACCTGCACCAGCTCCTTTTAAAGGACGTGTCTATTTGTGTTAAATAAATTTCATGAAAGCGCCAGTTTCAAGTCTCCACCTGGTTTTGCTTCTCTTGTGGCAAAATCATTTAAGCTTGTTCCCTAAATATGGAAATGGGTAAATGTGTCGGGAGCTGCGGAAGTATTTATATCAACACACTCAGCTACAATATACATATATGTACTTATATTCCTATAGGTGTGTGTGTGGCAGCGAGCTGCAGACGCGTTCAGCAAATTTACATGCATAAATTATGCATTGAATATTTTGCGAAATTTCATCATATTCCTCATGCTTCGTACTGTAGCTGCTGTCTTTCTGAATGATTGCTGCGTTGGTGGCTGCGCAGCTATAACGGGAAGAAAAACAATGGCAGCGGTGAGGATCAGCAATTCGAAATTATGCCAGCTCAATGCAGCTGCGCCGTTTTTGTTATGTTCGCATTTTGTTGTTTAGGGAATTTCCGCGACACGCAGTAAATGACATTAAAATGTACGGCAAGGACTTTGACACACATAAAGGATATGCTGGAGCATAATGATATATATGTACTAAACAAATATGTATGTATGTATATAATAAGCATATGCAACGGTATATAAAGCAGTATGTATGTATGTATGTGTAAATGTGTTTATGAAGAAAATTTGTTTCAGTAGCGCTCAATTCCTTCATGATGGTTTGTCTTACCTAATATTTGAAAAGTTTTCAATCTTTGGAAAATTTCATCATGCTTTGGAGGTAACTTTTAAATATAGTTTTTTTTTTTTTAATTTGTACTGTTATGTACATACATACATATTTTAGTTTCTCCTTTCTGTCAATAAAATGTTAACTATCACAATCAAGTTTGAAGCCCCTCTAGAACAGCTATTAATTGATTGTGAGACACTTTTGTCTGTTAGATACTTATAAAGAGTTCGACTTTAGAGAAACGTGAAAAGTGTTATGTAGTGTTGCATGTTTTGAGAAATGAAGAAAATGTGTAGCTGCAACTAAAAATCTTACCATATCAATATCTGAGTTTACTTTTACTGTAAGCATATGAGCACAGAAAGCAGAGACACTTTCGATTTAAAGGGTGACACGGGTTTCCTCGAGCAAAAGAAAAACTATTTCATGCAAAAAGGAAATATTTTATTTGAACTTTTTAATATTCCGTACATACATATTTTCGAAATATTTTTTAAAACGTGGGCATGGCGATGTCATTACCAGAAGTCCCTCGATAAAGGTGCCTTCGCGTTGACAGCAGAACTACTTACAGGTAAAAAAAAAATACCTCACAATAACTTGATTCCGATTTTTTCAGTTTGTATAGGAGCTACATATATGCTATTTATCGACGTTGTTATTAAGGTTGTTATAGAAAAAAAAATTTCGTTCAAGACCTTGTAGACGGTTGAGTCGTTCACGGGAGCCAACAACCGACTTTGAAAACACATTTTCCAGAAAAACGCATTTAAGTGACTAGTCTATACATATGTAGATGACTTCCAGCGCGTAACTTTTCCTTTAAAGTGATCTAATCCGCTGGGGATGTAACTAAAAATCGACAGAAAAACTGAATACTATTCAGAATTCGCTTTGAAATATTCTCATCAATGCCACAGGGTTTTCTTGATGCCATGTAATGTTGGTTCAATTACTCTAATAGAGAAAAGTAAAGAGGTATATACTTATTAGATAGGGAGAGTAGACACTTTCACTGGTTAATTTTCTTCTTACGGTATACTCTCTGAAAGTACATATGGTATAAGCTACAGACACCTGTCGCTATAACGTTGAATTGAGAAAAGGTCTATCACTCCATTTATTAACAAATAAATTAACAAGGGAATGCGCTCCGTTTCCATGACAGCTGAGTCTATTGTGAAGTGGAAAGAAATCGGAATGAAAACTGATAAGCTCAACTAGAATATAGATAGATTTAGACATTGTGGTATGACTGGTCAGTTGACGGTTCTAAGGTGGATGAAATGGTGCACCATTGCGAAGGTGGGCTCAGTTAATATTTTGTTTATGGAATATACATACATACATATGTATATTTGATCTTGCTTGGGAGAGCAATACACTTTGCCTACTTTATATCATTCAGATATGTTAACAGAACAAACAAACTAACGACATTAACAAATATTTTTTACTTTAAACAATATTTTTATTTTTTAATAAATATATTATTTTTTGTTCTGACAATAAAATCCACATACTATTTGGATCTTTGGGTCTTTCCGAACAACAATTTCTGTTGATATCAATTTTATTATTATTTGATTTATTCGGAATATGCAATGGGTTTCCTTTAAATATTTGCTTACATTATTTCACCATATATTTTTATTTATTATCGCGAAGCGCTCTCAACATTTAAAATGAATTTACCAGGACACAGCGTGCCAAGAGCGCTGTTCGAAGGACTAAAGCCATGTAAAGGCACCGCAATGGCACACCTGCAAGCATGTGTACAAACACATATACATACATATAAATATATATTGCATATAAATACATATATGTATGTATGCACCCACACATGTATGTGCATTTAACAATACCCAGCCATAAATCACCACCACAGGCAATGACCAAGTAGTGCGCCCCAGAGCATGGTGTCGGAAATGCATTGAACGGCAAAATGAAAGTCGCTGTTGTTGTTGCTGTTGCTGTTGTCGTAGCAGCACATTTACCGCCAGCGCGTTGCTCTCTTGTGCGATTCTTTTAGTGTCTTTTAATTTTGTTGGCTTTTTTGAAGCAACGACGGCCAGTGCTGCCACCAGTTACCATTTTTTCGCCAATACCCGAATGGCGCAATTGAAAAATAACAATCACATTTATTGAGCCGCACAGAGAGCCAAAGCCGCGAAGGGCTATCGCGAACACAAAATCGCAATTCAGATGATACAAACTAATAAATAAATAAAAGCAACAAACAAAATATAAATAAAAATACCGACGGCATACAAAGTAAACTGGCAGCGGGCTAAGGCAAAAGCAATAAAAGTTGCAGTCGTACAATGCAGCTGGGAAGCTTTTGTGGAATTACATTTCAACTTGCACACATAGCAAAGCGACCACATACACACATACACTTCCAAGCGCAGTTATATTTGTTTGTGTGAATGCAAGTGCCGGTCATGTGTGTGTATGCGTAAGTACATGTGTGCCGATAGGCATGCCAATTGAAAAGTTGCCACGGCTTTATTCCGTATAAAAAATTTAAAGCAAAAACCCAAAATGCAATTGCAAATAAAAATGGTGTACAACAACAGCAATGAGAGCGAGAAAAAAATTTTCAGAAATTGTAAAAGAATTTCAAGCCGACGCGAAAAAAACGAAAAGCACAGGCCACTTTGCGTTGCCGGAACAAACATCAGCTTAATAACACAATAGCAATTTTGTATCGCAAAAATAAAAGAATCAAATTAGAAATTTGCCAAAGCAACACAAAAGGGAAAATTCTCAACCTAAGCCCCATCAAAAAGTGCAATAATATAACTATGGGCAGTAAAGCGAGCTGCAGCAGTTTTTATTAAAAAATTTCAATTTTGCATTCGTAAAAATGCAAGAGGTTTAAAATAAAGATATAAAGGCCTGTTATTTCTCGACATGGTGCAAGTATAGCCAACCGACCGTGATTGTATTTTAGAATGCTGTTTATTAAATATTTTTGTTATCAATAACTACAAATATAGGCGCCAAAGATGATTTCCCTTTACCTTTAGGGACGATAGGTTTAATAAGTGTCGTTGCGGCCATTTATAATATGCCATGATCTGTAATTTATCTTCATTGTATTCAGAAATGTTTACAATTTTGCATTCGTCAAATTGTTGAAATTTTCTAGCTCACATTTTCTTTATATATTGTCCATGTATAAATAAGACAAGGAACCGCTCGAAGTAATGAATATATTGCTGCCACTCAGGCAAGTGCTACTGAAGACCGCAATTTGACGATTTCATGACATTCTGAAGAATTGGAACTGTCTCAAATCACAACTTGGCGTATTTTGAGAAAGGATTCGAGGTTGACTTCATATAAAATTGTTCTCTCTCACGAACTGAATCCATTGGATCGCCGTAAACTTCGTGAATTTGCTGATTTTGCTTTGAAACTACTTAAACGCGATAATGAGTGTTTTAAGAAAATCCTCTTAAGGCTCACTTTCATCTAAGTGGTGCGGTAAATAAACAAAACTGTCGATTCTGGTGCGAAGAAAATCTACAAATTATTAAAGGACAAACGGCTATCATTACAGCAGCAATTTAACGGTTATGGACAATAACTATCTGATACTTTGCTCAACATGCATACTCCCAGACTGTGTATATCATATAAGGGAGAGCGAGATATGAGTCTGGTTATCAAAGCCATTAAAGAAATTTTGCATTTTTAGGGCATTGACTTAAACGTCACGGAAGTTTTGGATTTATTGCTCAAAATATAAGGATTGATCTGAAATTTACCAGAAACGGCAAAACAAGTAAATATTAAAGTGCTTTGAGGTACTTCAATCAAGTTCAACTCTCTTTTAAAGTTTGCTAAAATGTTCAATATTTATATTTTTACTTAAATTGCACGTCAGCACTCAAAAGCAAATCCTTTAACAGTTTGTTGACTTTTCATTTGCCCGACTCCGCAACAATTTGTTAAGGGATTAAATTTTCACAGGAAAAATCAATCATATTTCTAAGGTCCTGTGTACAACACGTCTGCAGTCGAAGAAACTTTTTTGCCTTTTCGTTTTCGTTTTCGCTTTGGTTTCATTTATTTGTGCTCACCATTTTTTGTGCCCCTGCAGCACAGGAAAATAAAGAAACGTCGCAGAAATGGGTGCAAAGCGAAAAAAGCAAATCATCAATCATCAGGAGATTGAAAAGTTTGCTTAAAATTAAATGAAAAGCGGAGATTACCACTCGACTCAACTTATAGACTTACATACATATACATATATAAGTGTAGATATTATATACCACATGCATGTGCATACACACATAAATATATAATATCATACGTGTGTGTGGGTCGAACTATAACCGAGAAACTAGTTTGAAAAAGTAAATAAACAATCAGCAGAGGAATGTGGCTAAAAATAGCGCATGTTTGTGGGTACAAAGCAAAAACGGTGCGCAAAAGGGTAAAGCTGTGGCACGTAGCAGAAATCAATGCGCTCAAAATAAGAAAGAATGCCGACGCTCGGCAAACTAAAACATGCAGTGGCGGCAAAAGTCAATAGCAAGGCAAGAAACTCTGCAGCAGCGTGGTTACCAAAAAACAACAGACAAAGCGAATGCAAACAGCAAATCTTAGTCAAATACTAGCGCAGAAGAAAGGCTTTGTCTATCTGCCTGTTTTACATACATATAAATGTAAATATGTTATGTGTTGTCTCTCCTTGGAGAATAAAGACGCATGTTTGTTTTTTGAAGTAAAAAGGGTGGTCAATATTAGTTTTCTCCTAATAAAATCAAGCTGAAAAAACAGTTTTCTCAGGCCTTGGTGATAGTTTTGTAGTCTATCTTACGTATGACTAGTACTATATTGTTCGCTTAATTCAGAATTATTGAAATATTTGTTTTATAGCAAATATCGTTTTTTGCTTCAGTCAACTGAATAAATGTTGACAGCATCAAATTGCATATGCTTAAGGCCAAGCGTTCCATTTGGCGTAAACCATAGATCCTTCAAGCCTATGAGCTCGAAAACAGATCTCAAAATATGTTTTTGGTCTCAATGAAAATTTAGTCTGGTTGAATCGTGAAAAATATGCGAGAACTTTGTACGAAACCATACCAAACAGCTTTCTGAAATATTAATTTCTTCATTATTCTTCATTACATACATTAAGACTACAAAATCGCAGAGAGACACTTTTCGCATATATTCGGGAACACCAAGTCAAAACTATTTTTTTATAAAAAATTAAATTTATAAGACAAATTTGAGGATATTCTGCTCAGAATGCTTCATTTCGTTTCCTGTATTTTTTATGTAGTACACATGTTATCTGTAATATTTTTTGAACCACCCTATAAATGCCTTGTAACTCTGCGTGCTGTTTTCGCTAACGAGATACAAGAATGAGGATAACTCAGGAGAGTAAGTGAAAAGCGCAAACAATAAGAAAACCAGTCTAACTAAGAAGTTACAAAACGAATAAAATGAAACGAAATTAAAGTGGAAAAATGCCAAGCATCTCGATAGGTAATAAGGCCAACGGCGCAAGATGATGCCTCGGGAGCTCCATCTACATAGGTACGGTATACAGTATACCATATATGTATATATATATGCGTAAGCCACACTACTATACGAATGAAATTGAAATGTTAAGACAGAAGCAATGAATGACTAAATGAATGAATGACTAAGTGAATGAGTCAGTAAAATCTCAAAGGATGCAATGAAATGAAATCAAATTTAAATGGCAAGCAAACGCAGTTGTAACGGAGTTTGCGTACAAGGAAATGAGAGTAACGGGACACAATGAAATGAATTGTGCGGAAGAAAGCGGTGCATGGCAGTGACGTGGAAAACATGGCAAGTGGATTAGTGGTAACAAATAGGCTACCGTCGCAATGATAGTGAAAGTGAAAGAAACGCGAACGCTGGGTGCAGGGAGCAGTGAGATGAAAGAGGTCAGGTTAAAAGAAAGAGGATAACATTATCAAATTCTGTTTTTGTAGACCATTGAGTTTAATTATAGTAATATCTGATCGATTTATCGTTGTATTTCGATATAAAGTTGAGGAAGCGGGAAGTTGAATTTGTTTTACTTAGTTAATGTTGTCCTTTGATTGAATGCGAAATCTTATTTAATACAATATTGCGAAAATTCTCAGTGGCTTCCTACAATTTCTGTTGGTGGTGGGCATCATATGTCCCTCATAATTACACAGGGGGACACGGATTCTCTTGATTAATTCTTCAAAGATGTTCGCTTCAGATTCGGCTGAGTTCGAGTGACTTGTGAAGGAAAGCAAAAAATAGTACCGATACAATTCTAGCATTCGGCACTATGTTACGCTTTAACGCATGGGTGACAATAGAGTCTGGCTGTCAAACATCTCAGGCCAGAAAAAGTTTCAGACAAGCGTTTGCTGAGCTCACCATTTCTTAACTTATGATAATGGATAAGAACACTTTTGCTTGAAACTCTTCTGTTAACAGCCGCTCAAGATTGAAAAGGCTGTCGATAGTCTGCCCTAACACTCGCTGCTGCCGAAAGGTATGAGCCCACTTTCATGGCCTTTTAGACTTTTACGCCCTTCTCTCCTATTGCAACTGGAAGCCTCTGGGACAACTGCCCTGGCATCGGTCGGGAAGCTTTTATGAGTCACCTTCTCAAATCCATAGCTAATGGCGTTGTTTGCGTCGGTAGGGGACTGATGGACTTCTTGTTTAAGACATTGGCAGAAAGCCAAGCTAGATAGCCAACCTCTAATCTGGCTGCCTTCCAGACATCTCCAACCCTGTCTAGCCTTGGTTTTCCTTGACCACTTCATTAATACCGCGTATATAACCGCCGCGACACGCTTCCACTCCTCTTATGTGAGGGCACCATCTTCCCTGCTACTATCGAAAAAACTCCAGTTCTATTCAGTCAGCCCATTTAGCAATTTCGCTAAATATTGGAGCTGGTACAGGATGAAGCTTCTTACCAAGGAAGAATTCTCTCGAGCACATCATGAACCTAGCAGAGATTTCTCTCCTCGCACCTCCACCCTCCCTACGTATCCACCCGACAGATTTTTGCTAACTGACTTCACTCTCTAGAGGTCTTCCCGTTCTACAGGCCGTGAAGGTCGCAGATCATTTAGCGTTACCTAGAATACATGAAGACGACGTACCTTATATTCGGACAGAAGGCGTGGACACAAATAGTCTATACAACTTATTACAAGAAAGCCCACGGTACAGACTTTATTTTGGAGTTTCTTTCCATAAAACTTAAGATTTAAGATGATTACGTATATGAAGAAAGCTTTTATCTCGTGACACCTTTCTTTAGTTATTTGAAAGAAAGAAATTGCGTTACTTTAAAGTTTTTGGAGGTGGACATCAACAGACATATGTGTCTATATAATCACAAAAGCATGTTTATAATATATTAAGATCTATTCTTTCACTAGGCATTAGGGGCCACCGGTACTTTTGGTTTCACCTAATTGATGAATGCGATCTTAATGACGCTAATGCCACGATATTACTAGAGTTAGATGACACCATGAATTTCTTCATGCTCAAGCACACTCGCTCAAGTCCACATATATGTATATATGTATGTATGTATAACTACGTACTGTCTGCTGATAGTAAGGCATGGCGACGACATTCAGTCTTCATGGTCGTAATTTATCGCATTCATTCAACGAGCGGTAAAACGGTGATATGCTGGTGCGGTCGTTGTCGTCGAGATTGCTTTCGACAGCTGCCTTCGATTGCTGAGTACCGCAAATGCTATGCGTGTATGTACTATAATATTGACGACATGCGAGCATTCTACACAAATAGGGGCATGAATACGAATATAATATAGTCAAAATTTACTGACAGCAGCGCCACTTTATCCCATAGAATACTGGTTGTCGCAGAGAGCTAGAGAGAGTAAGAGAGAGCGTGCAGTGAAAGCACGAATGCGAGAGAGAAAATGTGGCGCATGCGCTTTTAACTCTATTGTCTAATGTTGAGTAGAGTTCTTCTGTGAGATGTGTATTAAAATTTATTAAGTGAAATACATTTTGGAGAGAATATCCCCATAAAAGTTTTTTTGCTAACATTAGCACATCATATTAGTTTTTTCGCATATTATGCTTTTGTCTACATGTAACTATTTCACCAGTATCAAAAAAAGAAATGAAGGTGTGTGGCTCAATGAAATGGTATACATATATTGGGTAGTCGAAAAAGTATTTTCGTATTTCTAATCAAACTACAGCTTGTTTTTTTATTTTTACACTAAAAATAATAAAAAAATATCTAACATTTCTGTCGACCACTTTTTACCATTATTGCGCCAGAGACATTCTTCCATCAGTGTAAGACTTTCTTCAGTGTAAATCGAAATTTCAAAATTTCCAGAACGGAAGCGAGGGAGCCATTATTGTGCTATACAAAAAGAAACAGCATCGTCTCTGTAAGCTTCACAAATTTCATTGGTGACCTGCGTGACATTCTTTTCTTTTTATAGAAAAATTTTAAAATATAGCGAATTTCTTCATTATTTTCACTCACTTTTGAACAGCTGTAACTTTTTTTCAACTTCTCCGAATTTATTTTTTTTCGGTTAAATGAAGCATTCGATGCTTTCTTTCTTTCCATTACCATATAGTATGACACAATGTGATTGGTAGCACTGGAGATATACGACTGCAAGGCCATCTATTGACAAAAGACGAAAAGACTTTTTCGACTAGCCAATAAATAAAAATTAAATCAGAAAACAATGCTTTTTTTTATTCATTTTCACTGTTATTGTTAAGTATTGCTTCGAGGGATATAACGTGCTCTTAGGTTTCTAATTCAAGGCAGCACGCTGAAAAATAAAACATCTGAATAATCGGTTGTATGGGAGATAATTGATATAGTTGTCCGATCTGGCCGATTTCGGCAAATGATCAGTAGAATGTTAAAATGCGTCTATGTATTAAATTTCATTCAGATATCTCAAAAGCTGACGAAGAATTTTTATAATCCCGAAAAACTGCACTTCACCTAAATAATCGCTGGCTCGAAACCGGCTTTAGACCCATAGGCTCTTGGGCAAAATTAAATATATAGTATATAGTGAACAATTTTATATTATTTTTTAATATAAATGCAAAATTTCCACACGATCAAATCGTTTATATGTGAACATAAATAGTCATTATTTGAAATTATCAGACACCATTTTTCGACTCCATACAGCAACTATATTCGAACAGTTTTTCCCTTCTCATAAACTGTTATAATCAGAGTGCTTCTCCTACTGAATTCCCCTTCAGGGCTAAGGCCCCGAACTTCCACTTTTAGCGCTAAGGAATATCCCTGCCGCATTTCAGCGCCGACCAGCAAATTTCCCATTTTATCACCTGTCAATATTTCTCACATATTTCTTTGCCGAAATTGCTCCTGTGAATATACCCCGAATATACGTATGTACGTGTATGCACGCGTGTGGTTGACAAGAACACGGCGGCGCACAATGCACATCCTTTGATACCAATAAAAGTATCCGAACAGTAAATTATGGCGCTGCTCATGCATTTGAACTCGCAAACAACGGGTCAGCACACGCGCCAGCTTAACTGCTACAAGTCAAGTACGGTTAGAGCAACATTGTCGACATCAGCAACACTGCAGCGGCGGCAACGCAATGCTGATAAGAGCAGTCGAAAATGTGTGCGTGAGGGTGGATGTGTGTATGCTCTGGAGGTGAAATTAGCGCCACCCAAAATCGCAGGTGTGAGGGCTGCACAGCAGAGGCGGGTAATGTTTTGTGTATTTAATTTTCCCCGCCAATTTGCGTAGCGCAGCGTAGTGTTCCGTGGTTCAAATTAGAGACTTGTGCATGTATGTATAGTATATGTGTATATACATGGGTATGCATGTGTGTATGTATGAAATTACTCGCAACGTTCGCCACCGACCAGACTTGCCGTCAGCGTTGCTTATGCTTGTCATTTGCTTGCCATTTGTGTCTGTTATTTGTTACCTGCTCGACCTGAATGCACGATAATGCCAACACCTCGCTATTACTGGGCTATAAACAAACTGCTGGATGCCTACTTAGCACATGCACATTCAAAGGCACACAAGCAAGTACGAATATTCTCATAAATATTTAAGTATGCCTATGTATACATACACAGATGTAAACAAAGATTGCTTGCATTCTCGTGCGACCTGCTCCCGTGTGTCCTGTTCTACATTCACTGTCGATAACTTAGACATTTCGCCCACACGTTATTCTCCTGCCGTACCTATTACCTGACATTACCACCGAAAGCATTTACGACGGCTCACGGCGCTTCCGCGATCGTCCTTATTCAGCTTACATTGGCCACGTCTCGAATCGGAGTCGAGTTGAGTTCAATTCTGTTGAGTTAAGTTGACGCATTTGTATGGCTCTATTATGTCGGATTGACATTTTGAAAACGTTTTCATCAATCAAGTGATTTTATATGCCACGGTGCTGTGAAAGTAAGCAAAGTGGCAGAAACTGGGTTGGCCGTTGGCTTTGGAAGTGAAAGGTGGAAAAGATAGACAGTTTTGAACGTTTTATAAAGGCTTCGCATATTTGTGATCAACTGCAGCACTTTTTTCAGTTCAAAGTTTTCTTTTTGATTTTGAGTCTTCTTGATTGACGCTCTAATCCTCTAAGCGATTGATATTTTACTTGCAACTTGAATACTCTCAGAGTTGGATGGTTTGTTTGCGCTTTTCCATTGGTCTTTGCTTTACCTCAAAGCCTTCTGCTGTGCACTGGTCATAGCTCGCGCATTCTGCAGGAAACTGCGCTCGTTTTTAGAGACATTTTTTCTAGGTTCGGTAAGGGTTGAGTTGCCTTTCAATATTATTGTATAAGGCTTGCGAAGAAACTATTTGTTTATATCGAACACTTCTGCTGATCATACAATTATGGATTGAATGTTGTCCCAGTTTAATCAAATAATGAAATCAAGTTTAAAGTCTCCAGGACGCTGTGAATATTTGAAATATACTCATCTACTGGGAAATTTATGACTTAGTAAGACTTTAATTTCAGTCTTTAACCTTCATCGTTTAGTATTATATAATAATGGCATTGGTTCTGCATCTAGGTTGTATACGGGATTAAATTAATTATCTTTTTCAAGAACATTCCACTTCAACACTTGTGAAGAACGGATTTTTCCAAGGCATCTTTCTACACTTCATCTAACCTCAAAATATACTCACTATCCAAGAATATATTCGTTTTCGTAAACCAAAAAGCTTCAATTCACTTGCTTCTTCACACAGTTGATAATTTGAGTGCTGCAGAGCTCTCAGCGAGTTTATATGTTGTCTACTATATGTTTGTGCATCTGGTGTGGGTGTGTTTTTCTTCCTGTGCGCAAAGTAAACGATATTTATTTTCATACATTTAATTTTAGCTCAATCTCATTTTTCACCACCCACTTAATGCCTCAAAGGCAATACGTTTTTTGACATGTTAAATAAAATATTCACAACTACACTATAAAACACACATAACGCTATACATGTATACATGTATATGTATATATTTTAAGCTTGTGGCCTTATGTGCTCACTGACGGGTGTTACCTTGTGTCTATTAGCTCCCTAAATGGCGCAAATTAATTCTAATAAGCAGGTGTGTCGATGTGCTTAGTGTGATTGATTTCATGCGCATGAATATGTGAATTACATTTATACAGGAACCGTATGTTAAGAAAAGCTTCAATAATGTTTGTAAAAACCAAATATTTGGTTATTTTAAGATGGCTTTCTAAGGAAAAATAAATTTTTAATTTTTAGAGAAGCTTTTAATTACTTAAAATTAATGTCAATGTTCTTAACATATCTCAAAGTCAAATTTAATCTGGTGGAAGTCATATTTTTGTCCTCATAGACATTTAAATTGTGGTATCACATATCGCGCTGATTTTCTCAAAAGTGAAAACAATGGCGGGTTCAGTGCTTTCAGACAGGCGAGTCTCTTTGCATTATTTCTACCGAAAGCAAAATTCAGCTGAAATTTCAGACAATGCTGTGTAAAAAGTGGGCGTGGTTATGGTAAAATTGGAAGTATTTTCCCACGCTCACCTAAGAAGGTATTCTACTTTAGCATTTTGTATTTACTATTGGATGGTGGAGGTGATGGGGCGTATGAGTAATATTTTCAAAACTAACAGTCAAACTTTCAGCTTAGAGAAAATAGTCACATATTCTATATTATCATTTTTTTATTACATGTACTTAAGATAATATACTATTTTGTGTGAATTATTTTATGCGTGGAATATTTCACTATGCAATTCATGTGTGCGTCGTTGCGTATGCGCAACATTATGTGCGTGGACTGCATATGAATAGGAAATTTCATAAATATACATTTCAATTATATAAATTTGGAGTCAAAATGGAAAACTATCGTTTTATGTTTACGTTTTCCTATGATTAGAAAATTAGCGACGTTAAAGCGGAAATTAAGAATCATAAGGATTTTACTTGATTTCCGAACAGAAACCGCAAAAAGCGAATGTAAGACCGTCGCACTCAGATGCCCAAGAGGCAAAAATAGGAGAAGGATTCAGAATCAATGCCTAAAGCTAGCAAAAGTTAAATGGGACCTATAGCTTGTCAAACTCGATTTGGAATTGTAACAAAAGCGTCGTTGTTGCGTTGAAGGCGACATTGAGAAAATGGCGTGACAGATAACCCCTCACTGCATCGCTCTTTCAACAATAAAACAGTCATGAATGGAAAAATTTCTGAGTAGTCGCAAATTGGAATTCATACTCTTAGTCGGTTTATTCGCTAGGAAAAGCGTTCGATTTTATACCAGCTAGTAACTTTCTATTATAGATTACTCCGATCGGGACCTTTTACAAGTCCATCGCGAGTGTTCAAATTTTCACCACCACCACCATTAACCTTTAAAATTATGTAAGGCAGAGTTCTTTCTACTATCGCCGCCAGTACTTTCTTTGCATATCTCCTTTGGATGCTAACAGAGGTACTTTTGTAGTCGCAAATGTAGCTGCAACTATTTCGGTAACAATGAAAGCTTGTTGCAAATTTTGCGGTTTGTTCGAAGACAATAATAATTTTTACTTCCGTCTTGCAAAAGCGAAAAAGTTGAGCACAAGCAGTACAAAAACAACTTGTGCTAGCTGATTATTTAGTTCCATTGCGGTTTGTACGAAACACAGCCACCCACTGGGCATTCGCTTTTGTCCGTTTGTGAGCGTTTTTTCTGCGCCGTTAAAGCACGCGAAAGGAATGCGACGTTTTAAAATGTTAGCGGCGGTGACAAAGGCCGAAAAAAGTCGCTAAAAGTCTGTATTTACATTGTAATATTTTAGCTTTTCAAGCGTTTACTAGCTGCCCGATTCCTGCTTTGCAGCGTTTTTTGCCACGCTGCGGCCAGTCCATCTTGTCCTTGGCCGGCCGACTTTGCAACTCTTCTTTCGTTTGAGTGAACTTCCAGTGCCGTGAGTCCAGCTGCCAACCGGCTACCTTGCGCTCTTTCCGCTCTCCCCGCCTGTGTTTTCCTTTATCGTCTTTATTTCGCTACTAAACGACAACAACAACAACAACAACAACATTTTGTTGTTGGCTGCAAAAGTTTAGTGGCATAGAAAAACGCTGAGGTGAATTGTTTGGGTTTTCGCAAGGCGTTTACAGGCGGGGTAGCAAGCGCACGGCAAATATAACAAAGGCAAAGTAGTTATTTAAACTTTCCGGTTAATTTTTGGTTGCATAATAAAAGCATTAAAATCAAGGTTTTTGATTTTTCGACAGGCCAGCTGCCTAACGGTCGGCGCTTTTCAACTTTATTTTGTTGTTGCCACTTTTTCTTGGAAATTTTCAAGGGGTCCCGACATTGTTGTGCGACTTTGTATGGATTTTAGGTTCGCTGCTTTTTTGTTTTTGTACTTACGGAAGGCTTTCACAGCGCCAGTGTTATGATTTGTTGCTTTTGTTGGTATTTAAATATGCGTAATTGTGTTGCTTTAGCTTTTTTTGAAGCTTTCGTTTGCTTTTTTTCGCTTTAACCTTGTTTCCTTTGTTTCAATTGGCTTTTATTAGTTACCGCATGGGAAGCAGGGTCGAGCACTTTGCCACAAATTTAATGATACCCCTTACTTCAGACATTACCATTTGTTGGTTGGGCGCAATAAAAAATAACTTTGATTGAATCGTAAATGACGCCAAATGAAGGTGATGAGCGAGCATTTACAGAGGTTTTTATTGACTTCCAGAAATGTGTGGGCGGAAAATGTTAAAATATTCATTAGAAGTAAGTGAGCTGTAAGCACAGACATGCATGAAATGCTAGAACGTTTATGGTGGGCTTAGAAATAACTGTTTAAGTCGAACCCAGTAAGTTACGTGGATGAATATTTACCAAAACTTTAAGTGTGTAATATCATATTTACCTTCCACACATTTACTATACCCTACAACACTTACTATGCGCACCCGGTGTTCGCTTGACTGGTGGTAGGGGCGTATGAGTCATATCTTCTTATCACTTTTTCAGAAACCAAAAACAAGGAAACAACTTTAAAATAAATCAGTCTTGTAGATTCATAGGGTAATTTAGACCCATTCATATCAGACAAGAGCACATTTAAAGTGTTAAAACTAAAAATTCCAGTGTTTTTTAATGTCTAGAATCAAATTTCAGCATGAAAACAGTAGCCAAGAAAATTATTGTGCTTACCGGTGTAATTCAAACCAGCCTGAAATCAGTCTACTAATTTTAGTTATGAACTATGAACTACTATAAACTTAAACGTGTTCTCATAATGACTTAAACAAACATATATCATTACACTATATATGCGGTGCGTATGAGTAACTTTATGTATCAAGAAATTATTTAATATAATATACGTTAAAAACTAGTTAATCAAATGATTTTTTTTACTACTTATTAGATACTTTTTTATATAATATACATTATTGGAGATAAACTTGCAATAATATGATCTGGCAGCCTTGGAGGGGGTTCGAGAATGTGATATTAAATAATTATATTTTTGGTTAAAGTATACTTTTTTAAATAGTTGAATGTAATTTTTGAATTCTCAAATTTTACTGGGTAGCTGTGTCCATTTATAGACCATACCTTGCTGTCACTGAATGAAGGTATTGGTTATGGTGAATCACTCATAAGAAAATAGAAGCATGGAATATATTGTAATGGCACATATCAAACATGAATTAGCTAGTAATAGCAAACTTGCCTTTATTCTCATTCATATTATAATGACGACTAGACACTTTTCAAAGATTTAATTCGCATCAGCATTTGTCTCTTTCTTCCATATATCTTCTTCTATCAAGTTGTGACTTTTGGCTGCCAAATATTTAAAAAAAATCAGATAGCTAATCTTCACAAAAGATATACTATATAACTAGTATTTAAGATGATTTTTTTATTGTGAAAAAAAATTACTCTTTGACTCAATTTCGACAATTAACTTCAATAATTCCCCACACTATCAATTGAAGTGCTTCAATCCAGTTGTAAAAGGATTTTTTTGTATAAATTTCCCAAATACATTTCTCGGAATAAATACTTGCACAGAAATTGAATTTATGGAAAATTCAGTTTCGAGCTCAATACTGTTCACATTTCCCAAGGAAACAGCAAACACAGCCGCACAGAAATTGAGCTGTTGTTTGCAACAAAACTTCCAAATCGCGCATACCGAAGGCAAAAAGAGCAAGTTATAAAATTTCCAAAAAACTGGCAGAAAAAAATCGACAAATTCCGTTTTCTGAGCATTGAACTCGGCCGGCGAATTTCGCTGCAGGCCAATGCATAGCTGTGTAGCTGTGTGGGAAATGTCTAACTCGCCGGCGAACTGCTTCAGTGCAATTTGTAGTGCAATCCCCATGGAATTTATACAAAGTCTGAACATCAAATTGAACAACCATAGCAGTAACAAACACAACACAAACTACCGCGAACAAAATGCATTGATGGCAATGAACGGAGCACAAGAGTTGGGTGTGCGAAAAAATTCGCCACACGGGTAACGAATTTGAGCGCAAGTGATGGAAAAAATGGCGATATTATGACGATTTGATGATGTAAACAGTGGTCGGTAATGCAACAGTGCTTGCGGCGGTATTAGAGCAGAGCTTTGCCAGCGTTCGGTTGGTGTTTGTGTTATTGTTGTGGCTTCAACGAGAGATAAGCTGTTGTTGTGGTTGTTGTTGCTGTTGTTGCGCGTAGCAACTTAATGCCCTGACTAGCCATTTTCCGCACTTTTATTACAACCGTTTTGAATGGTGTGGCTAATGATGTCGGCGATAGCAACGAAAAACGTTGAAGATGAGGAAAAGAAACCAAAACGAAATGGCAATAAAACGGTTTAGCAAGTACCGTGAAAAAAACGGTTAACGATCAAAGAATATCGAACATGAAAGTAAAATAAGTAATCATAAAGTAATTGATAATCAAAGGGAATTACATTAGAGTGGCACTACAGGACGGCGGTGGCGGCGAAACGGCAAAGTGCTTCAATGTAGCACTTCGGTTGCCACGCTCCCATTATCGCTGTGGTTGTTGTGTTTTATTTATTTTCTTTTCGTTTTGGTGAAAATCAATAATCAATTGCGTGGCGCAGCAAAGGTCATTAGGAAAGTTGCAGATGTGTCTCAAGTGGCATGCAACCACCTGAAAGTTTTCAGAGCATTGCGCTTAATGTTTTGTGCCTGTGTGCCCCAGCTGTTGGCAATCGCGCGTCTGTAGCACACGCTGCGCGGGCATTGTTAACATTATTATTAATACTTTTGCCCTGCCTCCATGTGTGGCGTACTCGCTGTCAATAATGATGAGTGCATGAAAACTTTTGACTACAGCTAACTCACCAAGCATGCACACATGTTAGCACTTGCCACATATTTTGCCTTTCCAGAAACCATAATTCCCATCGTTAGTGCCTTATGTGGGCGAAGCTTCCACCGCGAGCTCATAATTTAAATTGCATACATGAACTGCTGCAAGCTAAGCTTGAAATTTGTGGAGTGCCATGCTCGCCGCGGCACACATTGACGCCAGTGCTGCATAGATGCATGTGTGAGAAAATGGCCTCTGAAATTGCCCATCCTTATGCAGCGATTTGGCGTTGCAAGGCCACCATTGAACTTTAGTGCGCCAAAATGTGGCGGTTTATCAATATTTCAGCAGAGTTTTGCATAGTTTACGTGATGTCGAAGGTATCCATGTCCAACAAGAATGCAACACACCCACATCTACGTAAATTTTAGCAATATGTGTTCAAGGGTGTGTATAAATTCTGAGAATATTTTGATTACGGAATTTTTGCTATCTAAAAATTAAGCTTTGTGTAGTTAACGCTGAAAAAACTAGTTTATTGTCACTAATGCATATAATATCACAAACAATTGTAGCCGCTCACATAATAGGGGATCAGCCAGTTTGTTTTTATGCTTTCTGACGAATTGGTGGTAAAAAATAATTATAAATAAAAGTATGAAAATAGAGATCAAGTGTGCTTAATAGCTGGGTCATAAGACCATTCAATGCAATTTACCCGAAATTGTAATATCCCCAGCGATCAGTTGCTCTTCCACGTAATTATTTAGTGCGTTTCAGTTTTAGTTAACTTTTCGGTCCTTTTATTTGATCCACTGGCAGCAATGACCAAGAAGTTATCGTAACACTAGCGTTTACCAAGCGAATCTTCTGCAAAGAAGGAGAATACTGTCTTATCGGCTGGAAAAGTGATAATCAGCGTGCCCTGGAATTCACAAAGCTTCCTCCACATCGACCTGGAGAAAGACCCTAATATGATGAGATAACTGCGGAAATAAAGACCATGGAAACATCATTAGGGTTAGAGAAGTTGAAGTTAAGTGCATCGATCCAAAAGTAGACTAGCCTCAGATAGGTACTTATCGGTTAGCGCCCATACAATAAATTGTTTTATGATTTTATATTGAGTTTGTCAAATATCTCCCTTCCGCTTTTTATATCCTTTAATATATATGTATGTATATATGTAAATAATCAGAATGTTGAGCTGAGTCGATTTAGCCATGTCCGTCTGTATGTATATATACGAACTAGTCCCTCAGTTTTTAAGATATCGTTTTGAAATTTTGCAAACGTCATTTCCTTTTCAAGAAGCTGCTCATTTGTCGGAACTGAAGATATCGAACCACTATAACATATATCTGCCATACAAACTGAACGATCGGAATCAAGGGCTTGTATGAAAAACTTTCGTATTTCACGAAATTTGACTTGGATTACTCCGAAAAAGTTGTTCAGATCGGATTACTATAGCTTATAGCTTCCATATAAACTAAAAACATATGTAGTTACTAAAAGAAATGCATCTGTGAAGGGCATATTAGCTTCGGTGCAGCCGAAGTTAACCTTTTTCTTATTTGCTTTTTATTCAATGCTTTATAAAAAGTGTTGCAGTGATCGGATTTGGTTCAAATAAGCACCGTTTCGTTCGATAATCTGTTTCCATATAGACGGCAACTTCATAATACCCCTCTCCTTATTTAGGAAGAATTCGGACAGCCTTTATTCACAAGCCTCTTTTGAGTTCAACTTCACACCAACAAGGGCGTTTACCAAGGGCAGGAAAAGATGGTAATGACTTGGCGATATGTCCCGGCTATATGGTGTATGCGATAAAACTTCCCATCCGAGCTCCCGTAGCTTCTGACGAGTCATCAATTAAGTGTGTGGTCTAGCGTTGTCCTGGTGAAACACTACACCCTTCCTGTTGGCCAATTATGTACGCTTTTGGTCGATCCCCTTCTTCAAGCGGTCCAGTTGTACGCAGTAGATGTTAGAATTAAGCTTGGGAGCAACTCATAGTAGATGATTCCCTTCCAATCTCACAAAACACACAGCAAAACCTTCCTGGCCGTCAACCCCGGCTTGACCACTGTTTTGGATGATTCACTGGCCTTCGACCACGACCGTTTTTACTTGATATTGCTGCTTCAAAAATGTTTCGAGTTCGTTCCTTTTCAGCAGCATATCGCAGGCGTTATTTCGGTCCAGAAGTTTTTTTTGCGTTGAATTATGCGGCACCCAAACATCAAGCTTTTTTTGTATTCAGCCTTCTGCAGATGATTTGGTGACTAACTCCCATTTTCTAGGCGATGTCACGAGATGCCACATGCCGGTCTAAGTCGATGTTTTCCATTATTTGATCGGTATTCGCCGTCATAGGTCTTCCGCCTGGCTTATTCATGGTGTCGTTTTCACCCGCTCTGAATCGTCGAAAGTGTTAGAATACCATCCCCCAAAACACCATCAACGGAACGTTTCTCTATCTGGCACAGCGTCGTTTTGTAGGTTATGTCCAGACCTTTCAATGATGTACAGTATTGCCAGATACGAGCTTAGTAGTGCTTTATTTATAGTCGCTAAATAGGAAGATATTTTACAACCTAATATATAAAAAAGATTGCTCGTCGATACGAATTTTCATTCGGAGCACATTTGAAGCTTAAGGAAAGGTCTTAGCTTCTATGCAATCTTATTTTTATAATCTGGTATAATAATCTGTAATAGCTTGTTAGGGTCATGAGTGTTCACGATCATCATTTTTTTACCTTAAGTTTGCCAACAAGTTTCTAATATCCAAAACGTCAGGGAGCCTATAAAATACATATATTGGTAGTCGAAAAAGTCTTCTCGTATTTTGTCAATATATGCCGTTGCAGTCGTATATCTCCAGTGCTACCAATCACATTGTGCCATACCATGTAGTGTTGGAAATCTTAAGCTCCATTAACCAACAAAAAAATTAAATTCTGGGAAGATAAAAAAAGTTAGAGCTGTTCAAAAATTAGTGAAAATAATGAAAAAATTCACTATATATTGAAATTTTTGTATAAAAAGGGAAGAAAACACCAAAGCCACCTATGAAATTTGTGAAGTTTACGGAGACGATGCTGTATCAGTTCGTGTAGCACAACAATGGCTCGCTCGCTTCCGTTCTGGAAATTTCGATAGCGCTCGCTCTGATCGACCTATCGACATCTGCGTTTCTTTGCTGAAACAAAATGAAATCGAACCATTTCTGAAGTGAATGGTAACAGGAAGCGAAAAGTGGATCAAATATGACAATAATGTGCGAAAAAGATCTGGATCCAAGCGTGGTGAAGCTCAACAAACGATCGCAAAGCCAGTATTGACGCCTAAAAAGATTATGCTGAGTGTTTGGTGGAATTGGAAGGAATCATCCACCATGAGCTGCTCCCGTTCGACCAGGCTGCTTTTTACTGTCAACCACAGATGATATTGAAGCAAGCAATCGAAAAAAACGGTCAGAACTGATCAACAGAAGAGCTTCGTCTTCCATCAGTACAAGGCTAGACCACACACACATTTTTAAGGACTTAAAGTTCATTATAAATATAAAAGAAGTAAGTTGAAATTTGATTAGAAATACGAAGTGACTTTTTCGACTATACATAAATGATCAGAATGATGTGCTAAGTTAATTTAGCCGTGTCTATTTGTGTATACATATATGTATATGTATGAGAGATTTTATTTCTAATATGAGAATTAATACTTTTTCCAAAAAAATAGAGTAATTTAGTTTTTATGTGTAATGTAATTCTAGTCCCAACAAGGGTATGTGTATGAGTAAATACTTTACGAATTTTCCACTTCAACTTGAATGCGAACTGTCCATTAAGGCATAGAAGCAGTGATTATTTGTCAAGTTTTATTGTTGCCCATTGCGCTAACACTTTCGTTTTCATTAGCTGCATACACACATATGCACATATGTTCAAATACATGCTCGTATGTAGGCAACTGGCGCAAGTGGCGTAATAAAAGTGAAATAAAAGCGGAAAGCACCAAAAAGTTGACAATAGAAAAATGTGAAACCCTCGCAGATTTATGTTTTGTTTGCCATATACAATTTACTTTCAATAAACGTGGAATACATAACAACAAATTTACATATACATATATGCATATGTGTGTATGTGTGGTAAATGCATAGAAAATTTGAAGCAATTTAAATAAATTGGCGAGTAAGCACACATAGCGCCCTTTAAGCGGACATATGAACAGCCAAGTTTTCAACATATGTATGTATGTATTTACAAGCAATGTGTGCAAGAGGCCAAATACGCCGAACTATGCAAATTGGACATTTTATAGCGTGACAGCCACCATAAACTCTACACTGCACACACACCCATTTGTTGGAACCTTTTCAACGCTTTCATCCTTTTTTATGCGCTTCCGCTATTTGGCGACAACAATAGCAGACACACACACAAACACACACAATTATACATATACACACTCGCGTATCTAAACAAACGCACAAAACATGGGATGTGAACGAACGGAAAGCCAATTGAAATATCAGCCACTGTTGTAGCTGAGAGAAGACTAAAACACTAAAAAAAACGGAGAAAACAACAACATTTGTAACAGGAAGGACAATAGCAAAGAAAAGCGGAGACAATGCAACTAATGGCACAATTTAACAAGCTAACAATCAGACCAAAAGCGCTCCACCCGCTCGGATGCATGTCCGGGAAGACCATTGAAGGGATGGTGGAGAGCAAAAGAGAATGAAAGCGAAGTTACTTTACGACGAAACTGAACTAAATAATATCCTAACTGAAAAAAATAAAGCAATTATTGGTTGAGCGCAACCTAAAAGGCGTGGGATGCGAACGTTTAAGAGATCTGTCCGTCCAATCCATTGAAGAGAAACGTTGCTGGCAGCATGTACTCAAATAAATCCCAATACTCAATCAAGAATAAAATAAATCCAATATAGAAATAAATCCTACCATGAAAAACGACTTTAAAATTGAAAACAAAGCAACGTTGCAATGCAAACGCGAGGAGAGTGAAGAACAGCGCAGCAAATAAAATGACAAAAGAAATAAAATAGAAGAAATCGTTGAGCTCTAACGGTTACAATAAGTATCATCCTAACGGCCGATTTCGAAGCTTGCTTGGCTTTTAGCCTTTGGCGGCCGGAAATTCGGTGCCGGCCCAAATACGGATAGAAATATAAACATGCATAAATCAGGCAAAAAATTAGTAGGAGAATGAAAAAATTAAAGAAATGTGTAAGCAGCGGAAATCACAAAAGAAAAAGAAATCGAAAAAAATGAACGCTGAACAAGTGAAACGGCAAGCGGTGCTTTGTAGTGAGCGCTTCCCAGTTGCGCTAAGCGAATACAATGGTTGCGCTCATTGGGAGCAATTGAAGTCGCGCTCCTCTCCGGTAGCTGGTTGAAAAAAATATTATACAAATACCGGAAGCGGAAGCGCCACGAAAGCAGCGCCAGTCAAGCATCCAGCAGGCTAACCCCCTTTAAACCATCGCCAGGTTAGGTCAGGAAATAACTATGGGTTTACATGCGAGCACAAATGACTATGGTATGGTCAGGGTTTTAAGTAACCTTGAAGTAGAATGTGTTTATTCTATTGCACAGTGTGTTGAGGGCGCATCCTTGGTGAAGTTAGGAGACATAAATCATTAGAGAGTAGATATGATAACAATTAATTTTGCTTTTCGAAGAAAACAAGTTTTGCGTTCCTAAGAAAAATAAACATATTTCATCATAAGTGATCAGAAAAGACTGCGCGAAACATTACGACTAATAAATATTGAATTGGACTGAGAGCGTTGTACCGAATTTGGTAGCATTGTTGGAGTCCATAGCCACACCACTCCATGAGGGGGTTGGTTTAATGCTTGTGTGAACAGAGTATCGTTGTGGGACGAAGTACTATATACACTGCCAACAAAAAAGAGGAGACCAACTAAAAGCTTTTTGTTAGCTTGAAGTAAGTAGAAAGAGTAGTTGCTAAGGTGAACCTAGTGTGTAAAACTAGTCTCTGCTTTAAGTGGGCGAATAAATATTCCAAAATCAGAAATATTCAATTGAAATACACCAAAAGTGAAGAAAAATATACAAAATATTAATAAAAGTAGTATTCATTGATCTTAAATAGGACCTTGAAATTATTGTAGTTCAGACTTTTAAATTCCTAATTTGTGTATCAGTTCGACACCCTAAAATACCTTGATCAAAGTATATCACAAAAGCCCCACTGTGCACACATGTATAAAACTATACTCAAACTTGCTGTGAGCACCACCTCCGCACCATCGCACAGTTTAACCCCAAAGCCCCACACAATGACTAACCCACTCGCATTCCTCGTGCAATTTACTAATGGCGAGTAAAAGTAGAAATTAAGAAATTCATTTAGGGTAAAAGCATCTGTGTGAAATCAGTGAAGGATGACTTCGTGAAGGTGCATGAATGCCGAAAGGATGCGCACAATTGCTGGCGCAATGTCCGCAATCGCCAACTAGCCGACTACCAAAGCAGCCAACCAGGCCATTGTGTTGCTGCCGCCGCTGTAGCTGTGCTACATCCTGTTTGCAAAACCGGGTCTCGCCCGGTCGCGCACCTCATTTGCTTCAGATCAGAAGATTGCTTTGTCTACTGGTTTTATGGTTTTTGTTTTCTGTTTTTTTTAGAAATTCTTTTTTCATACACAATACTCCATGGAATGAAATCAATTGAATTCTTTATTGAGTTGAAATTTTTATTGTTTTCTCTTCTCCATCCAAGAACCATTCATTTGCCCATTGAATGTTCGTTTTTTCGCTTAGTTTTTTGCGTCAGTTAAGTTGGACCTGACGCTATATTGCCTATTGTTTGAAATTCCCAACACTATTTTAACGCTTTTTAATATTTTGTTGCTATTTTTTTTTTGCTACTTCCACTATTGTTCGCTGGCGCTAGCCTTGGGGTGTGGACAGTTCATCGATTATTTGTTTGGCAAACGTTTGCTGTAGCGTCAACTTAGCAAAAATTACACGCTGCTCCATGGCTATTGAAGTGCCCACCCCAGCCATGGCAGGGACTTAGCTATGTCCCCTTGGCATTCGTATGTGGCGGTGGGCGTTCTTGGCACGGACGAATGGAGCTTTTCACATTTATAATTGGAAAGAAAAGATTTTTTGCGCATTCGGTCGTTCTAATTAGTGTGAAATTCATTTTCCGTGCCATCTCCTTTCAATATACATACATACATCTATATTATCTTTGAAGGACACTTAAATGCATATTAAGGCATCCTTTAAGATAATTCGAGTTGTTTAGATTTAAGTTATTATTGTGTTCTTAAGTATTTATATTATATATATCCATAACTTTGGTTAAGTTCAAAATATTTTTTTCTACGGATTTCCGCTACCCTTACTATGAGCTGCCGGTGCGAGTTTTATTTTAAGTTGTCAAATTTCAACTAACAGCTGCTGAGAGTCAATTTTTAATTTCCAAATGCTGTTGCCTTTAAGAAGTTTAGACTTGCAATTCGCTTGTGATGTTGCTCCTCGTAGTAAATATGCTCGAAACTTGAATCATGTTAATACCGCTGGATTGACCGAGTTTTTTGGCAAACGATTGAATTACTTTATCAGAAGATCCTCAACAAAGAATATATGATTGATGGTATAGAAGGAAACCCTAATGGGCAAAAAAGTTTAGGACGAGTCTTCAATGAAAATGATAAATATATCAGCGCGTGGATGCTGTGATGAATTCATGAGTTTGCCAATCTTTAACGCTCTTTTAGGTTCTCTGATTTATAGTAACAGAACTTATACTCTACAACTTTGTAGAATGTTTGGCAGAGTTTCTTCATCCCCATCTACTTACGAAATGTTTCCTAACGTTAACCGAACATTTTTGGATCCTGAAAATTTTTCACCACCGGCGTAAGACTCTAATCCGACATCTCGAGATTACACGCTAACCATACAATACCGTCTGGTAATTTGAACTAATTCAGACCGTAATGACAAGAACTTTTATTTAAAAAATTTGATTCTCATCAATCTTGTTTTACATTTAACTCTATCCAAGCAATTTGCAACACCCTATCCCTATTGTGGTTAATAAGTGCTGCAAAAGTCAGATTTTTCATCTAACCACCCCCAATTAATTGTAGTTACTCATTAATTATACTATTTCATGTACCGTTGTCATGCAATCTTTAGAAAATCTTTTTGATAGTGCTCCCTTCACTTTACCCAAACCCGCACGTCCAAGATAACTTTCGTTTATCCCAATTGCCGGCTCACAATGTAATCCAAATATATGTACATATGTATATACATACATAAATATGTACAGTAGAATATTGTGTGTGCATGTAGCGGCAATGCAAAGGTTCCAGAACTGTGCTCTTTATCTCGTTACTGCTGTCACGCTTCTGACACATGTCGCCCTGGACCGGCCGTGACACAGGGCTGCCACTTTTGATTTACCCACCGCTAAGTGATACGTAAAAGCCCAAAGCCCAAGCGGCGACCTTTCGTAGCCAGACTCTTGTTAATTCTTTTCGGACAGTTTAAAATTATTTCATTTTACCAAAATCCTTGTACAGTTACATGTATAAGTACATGAAGGTTTGGTCACGGAGACGAAAATCACCAAAAAAATACAACAAAATCAGTGCATGACATTCGTTTGGACGTAGCAATTTGAAGTGATACGAGTGAATGCGAAGGACCAGCAGCAGTTGCGGCAGAGGCTGGAAGATTGCGCAAATTGTCAACTTAATTTTCCACATTCAACTTATGCGAGCGGAGATGTGCAACATTCATGACCAACCGACAGTTATGCAAGATTGCAAACAAATGACAAAGCCAGCGGCAACAACAGCAGCGGCAGCAAGCAACAATAACCAACAACATATTCGCGACCATGGCAGATTTGCAGTTGACTGCAGGCGCTTGGCTTGGAAAAGTTTTTGTCACCGCTGCGCTTTGGCTGTTTTGCGGTTAGCCATTCGGTCCACCATTGCCATTGACGGAGCGCACATCTTTCGCCCTGGTCGTTTGGTTTGCGTTGCGTTCGTCGCTCACACAAGTTATGGCCAAGTTCTTGCAGTAGCCTTGAGTGTCGGCAAGGTTGTGGCGTGAGCTTATGCGTTGCGCTGACGTTGGTTAGGCCCGGCATTTCGTCGTCCATTGCGGTTTATGCCACCAAGTCAAGTCTATGTGTTGCAATATGCAAGTTTGCTCGCTTCTAAACTTGCTTGCTTCACTTGTAATTTCCCAGCTTATTCAAGCGTACAATGCGCGTAATGTCTTTCAGTAGATAATTTCCCGCGGGTGCCGCCGCGCAGTGTTGTTGGCATGAGTTAAGCCGCAAAATGCCATTTCATCTTTTTAATTGAATTTTAATTCGTTTAGAGTGAAATTTTCTGCGTAGCTGCGAGAGTGAAACCGACGGCAGTTGCAGCGAGGTGGACCCAAGTTCTCTTAACATTTTGTTTTTGCATATTGCTGACATGCAGAGTGTAGATATGCTCATCTCTTTGGCAGACCCAAGCAGACGGGAGCAATTGAAATGTGCTACACGTCAGTTATGCCACATGTCAATTTTTTATGAAGGTGAAATTATATATTTTTAAACGCTTTTATTAATTTGTGAGCATAAGTTTTTTTAAATGAGGAAAAAGTGGTTGAAGGTTTGTTCAATTTTCCGTTGGTTTCAAAACGATGCCGAAGTCTATTCCTACCTGTGACTTTTCATGTAATAACTCATGTGTTGGAAACAAAGAGAATATGATATATTAATATTCATTAAAGAAGTTTTATGCAAAAAATATCCCTATCAATTTCGTAATAGATCTCCACATTTAAGATACCGCTACTTTTCTTATGGTTTGAATGCTTATCTGCAACTCACAGCTTTTTTGTTGAAGAAGTATCTCTCAATACAGTTTCCTCTCTCACGTTTTCTATACTTGTTGCACGTTGTACAGTCAAATCTGTTATTCGATGCAGTATTTCCAAGATTATTTCGAGAAATGCTTGCTTCATTTCATTCAAGGAAGCTGATTTATGGTAGTCCTCGTGCGTTTCCCATTTCCAAACTTTTCTGTTGGTTACTTTTGCGAAGTTAAGGAAGTATTTTTACTAACCGTTTTTGATGCGTTTTTTTATATTTCAAGAGTATATAAACATTTATTTAAACAAAGAAGGGAGAGCTAAGTTCGGATGCAAACGAACATCTAATACTCTTGCAAATCGCTAAAATCAAATCCAGGGAAATACTTTAAGGTGTAAAACCAATAATTTAGATTAAAGTCAGCCGGATGTTCGAAAATCATGATATTAGTTATATAGGGACTAGGCCAAGTTTTTGCCCAATTTTGTCCATTTTAGGCAAAAAGACACTGTTATCAGTAAAACACGCTCTCTCATTTTCATTGAGATAGCTCACATATTGGTCGATAGAAACGGTACAAAGTAACTCAGAAGTTCGAAATTCTTTATGTTAAGTGTGTGGGGGCTAAGGGAAGTATTAGACCGATTCAATCCATTTTTTACATACAGGCATCCTATTGTAAAAGAAGTATTATCACTTAATTTCCGTTAAATATATCACACACTGATCAATTTTCGATCAAAAGTCAACTATAGGTTCCGGGGCCTAAACATTCGATACCAAGGGGCTTCAACAGTTTCTATTGGATTTAAATAATTTTTAGTCATAAAATGGCACCTTAAGTGTGTGCCAAGTGTGTGCTCGTGCAAGGTTTGATTCCGTTATATTAATTGCTTCTGGATTTGTGTACTTGAAACTGAACCAATCAAGTCGAATTTAAAATTGTGTTATTCTTGTATGAGGAGTCGGCGTGGTTGCTGCCCAATTTCATTCATTTCCACAATGTGAACTTTAGAAGAATGGCGCGTACAAAATTTTGCCGAAATTAGTATGTCGGGTCCCGAGATAATATGATTTTACTAAAAGTGGGCGGTGCCACGCCTATTGTTCAATTTTCACACCATTTCGGTGGTGAAATTTAATGTCTCTGGCGTATTTACTTATTAAATTAACGTTTTTAACAGTACCGTTATATGGGAAGTGAGCGGAGTTATCTTCCGACTTTATCCACTTTCCCCTGTCGGTGGCTTTGGAAAGCACCCACAGGTGCTCCTAGCTAAATTAGAGTTTTATAAAATATCTTAATTTGGTGCTTAGTAATCGCACTTTATATGCCTTCGGTTAATGGCGATTTGAGGTCGTGACAATGGTCCGATTACGCCCATCTACAAACTCGATTTTTTTTTTGTACTAAGGAACCTGCATTCAACAAGATATCTCAATTTTTACTCAAGTTACAGCTTGCAAGGTCAGACAGACAGTGACCCGGATTTCAACTCATCTTATCATCTTGATCATTTATATATAACCCTATATCTATCTCGATTAGTTTTAGGTGATACGTATAACCGTTAGGGGAACAAAACTATTATACTCTGTAGCAACATGGTGCAAGAGGATAAAAATAAAAGAAAATTCTTTGAGATAAGCGTCCTTAAAGGTGGGGAGAAAAGAAGGTCATCTGAAATATGAAACAACGAAGGATTCCTGATTAGTACGTAGCAGACTAGTTGTTACCCTAGGAAGTCGCAATAAAACGGCGACTATTCAAGAGTAAAACTGGCCAAGATTTTGTAAATTTGTAGAGTTCTTTGAAACATTACAAAATTCCATTTTTTGTTTAATCAAGTGATAGAGAGATATTCTAAACAATATGCCATATTTCAGTTAAATCTGGTGAACTCGAGCCTCAACACTAAAACGGCTATAACTACGGAAAAAATTTCAATTTAATGAGATATTTTTGAATATCTAAACTAAATTATGAAAAGAAATTTAGATTATTTTTAAATTTCTAGACTAGAATACACCCTTAATATTAATAATTTGTTTGTAAAGATAATTCGAATAGGAAAGAGTGTCTCTTAACCGGCAGCCTCTTACCGAGATGCTTCCGTTATTTGCTCATCAAATTGCCCATCCATTCAATTCACCAGCATTTTTCACTATGAGTGCTTGCCATTTTTTTCTCAGCAAATTTGTTTTTCAATTTTTTGTTATTCCCCATTCTCGCGCCAATTGTTTTTATGCGCTGCGGATAGTTTGCAACTTGCGAGTCCACTTTCGTAGCTTTTTGCCATTCGAGTTGCTTCTATGATAGTTTTTAAATTTAATTTATTATTATACATTTTTTCTGTTAGCGCTTTCTCGCTTTATCTTCTTTGTATACTTCATATCAACGGTCTATATTTATCGTGGCGCAATCTTGCCTGCCCTGCCTTGGCCCGGCGCTTGCATATGGCTTGCTTTATTCCGGCGCTTTTTTCGCAAATCGATTTAATTTAATTTGTTTTCATTTCTTCCGCTTCCGTTTCGACTTTCGGACTTTGGCAACACCTACAATGTCTGCGGCAGCGCTCGTCCTGAAGTGGTTCGGCCCTTTTAATTTTCTTGACTAGCGGCAAATGGCAACTCAAACTTCATTGTGCGCTGCACAGTCAGGTCCTTGGGGGTGATGGGTGCGCTGGGTGCGCTGGTTACGCTCGTCACTCCCAGTAATTTCGTAATGAATTGACTTTATGCGCTGCTATTCTTGTTGTTATTGTAGCCGTAGTTGCTGCTGTTGCCTTGCTGGTTGGTTCAAAAGACCATTTGTGGCATATTAGCGCGAGGGCAAATGCGTTGACATACATACATACACCCATACATAGATATGTATCTTAATGAAGACTTATGGCAGCATACACTAAAGTATTTATGTAAGCGCATATAAGTTTAGTATGTAAGTATGTGCTCGCGACGGAAATAAATTGTAGAATAGTTTATATAAAGTTGAAATTTGTTTATCGTACCAAGGGACGTTGCATGTAGCAAGATAATTGAAAAAGGCGTTGCCGACATCATCAACGTCATAGTTGCCGTCAAAATGGTTGTCGCTACATAGTATTGCATTGCATAGCATAGCACATCATAACATAGCATAATTATATCTCTATACATTAGCAACTAGTTGTGGCACTGCCATTTGCTCTCTCTCAAGTTGCGCGAGTTTTTGCAAATTAATTTTCAGACATTCAAACGGTTGCTAGGTATGTGTACAATTTGCCATATGCCACATGCCGCACCCTCGCGCGCTGTCTGCATGAAATTGAATTCTTTGAAAAGGTGTAAATTTTACGACTTAACCGTCACTTGCCATTCGATTCGTCGCCTTGTGATGATTAATTTGAAAAATGTTTACTTGCACCCGTTGGCGATTTAATCGAAATACTTTATTGGTATTGCCAAGTGTGTGCGAAGTTTCTGCAGTCTGCGAAGCAACTTGCCAAATATGCTATAAGCGTGGCGACGACGTGACCTGTTTACGAAAATCTTTCTGGAATACATTTAGCTTTATTATTATTGCCACAACAAATTGCGAGAACTTGGAAATAGTTGACAAACGAAAAATTTATATATTGAAGCTGCAAAAATTACGGTAGTGCTTTAATGTAGGGGCAAACAAGTTAAGTTAACAAGTTAAATTTTATTCTTCGATTGTCTATTTTTTTAACAAGTGACAACGCTAATTTTACGAAGAATGGCTACTGTCCACTAATTAAGGTTACATGGGTTTACGGGTTTCAAAAAACCGATTTTTTTTTATTGTCTTATTAAATTCTACAACACCTCTAGAATATTGTTTCGGAGATACAGCCTTGAGAACTTGCGCGCTCGAGGCTAGATAGGCTCAGTGCGCCATCTTTAATAGCGTTTTTCTTCAAACTATGTTATTAAAGTCGATTGGCAAGATTTCTTGAAAATTACTCAAGAGATCTTCATGAAATTTTACACAATTCCTTGAGATACAATTCTGAAAGACTTGGGTGAACATTTTTTTCCGATTATAACTATTTGAAAAAAAAAATGTATTTGTAAAAGAAATTTTAATTTTTTTTGTTAAAATGTCTGCCAAAAATCCAATCTTCTGTTTTTTTTAATACCTCCAAACTTTAACCGGCCAACGCGCATTGTTTTTTCCGAAGGGTCGCCGGAAAAGTCGCAATGGCCGAGTTTAAAATTTTTTTTTTTCAAAATTCCAGAATGTCTTTGTTTCAAACAAATTTTTGAAAAATGACTGTTTTTTACCCGAAAAAACCCATTGAGCCCCTTAAGTGACCATAAACAGACTACACAGCTTCTCTGGCCATACTTTGACTTCTAAGTCCAACTACTGTGATGCATGAAAAGACAGCACACTATGCTTCTATCACTGCCTGGCGGAACCGTCCATCACCGTAAGGTCCAAGGTCTGTTTAATTCCTTCGTCCATTCCATTACATGATTTCCGCGAGATTTTCTCACTACTTTTTTGTGAAAAAAGACATAGGCAAATGTGGAAATGTAAAAGTGACTGGCGCGAAGTTTTTCTTACATATCCTATTAATCGTAAACTTAATAATTTTAAGTATGTTCCATGGCATGAAAGATTTTACCTTCTTTCGTAAGTTAAGCCTTTTTTTCTCCATTTCTCTTTCGAAGCATAGAAAGTATACCTATACCTTATTTCTTTGCTGACTCAAGAAATTAACGTGTCGAGATATATTTCTGGTGTGCAGATATGGCTTGGATATACCGAAGCCAAATGAATGGCGGTGCTGTTCATCCCATGAGATATAAGTGGTGGATTACTGAAAGAATAAATATCGCTCAACCCAGCCATTTGCTTTAAGTTGCAAGGCAAGCTTCTTATACTTGGGTCGGCTAGAGACTTTTACTAACGGCTATTTGACGAAATAAATCGAGGAATACCACAACAACTTTTGATCAAATGTGATCTCAGTCTTAAATCGTATTTATTACCAAGTACGAGTGTATTCCCACTTGGATCTCTTCTTGCTAGATATGATATTATATTGAAAATAAGTACGTTATTTTTTACGCAGCTTTACATCTCGGTTGACTCGAATCGACCTTTTAAAAAACTACGAAAGGTTCTTGAGTTTATCCGATCACAGTCATCCTGTTTAGGTTAGTCTTCTGCCGGGATATGGGAAATCTACCAGCGAAATTAGTGATCCATAATGCTTTACTTAAAGGCTAGTGCCTCTGTATGAGTAGCTTTCAACTTAATCTTAAGGGAGAGACTTTATAATAGAGTTAATGGTTGCGGCTGTATTTGTTAAAATTAGCTAAATTTTAGCAGCGTGAAACCTAATTTTTAATGACTATATTTAAAGAAGGTAAAGAAGGTGACTTATGACAACTCTATAATCTATACGGGTTTATCGAAATACGGAGAGCTGCACACGAATTAAATTTATAATTTCCTTCTTGCCGAAAACGAAGGCTACTGTTTCTCAGAAAACTGAAAGAACAATGTAAGCTGAAATGAAGATAATTTTCAACGATACGGCGAAATGTGCCATTGAGTGGGTTCGTGTCCTGGCTTTCGATGAGCAATTGGGCCAAGCAAAGGAGCGCGAACACTTGCAATTGAATGATAACATTGGCACATAGAAATGCCGTGGAAGATTGAAAAATAAGTAACGAGTAGAAAAATTAAAAAAAAAAAAACAGACAGCAACAAAAACAGCACTCACCACGAAATGCGCATAAGTCTGCTGAAAGTAAAATTGTCTTTTTGCTTGCTTCAAATAAAATTGCTAAACGAGCAGTGAAAAACGTGTAATGACTCTTAAATTTGCCATTATAAAAACGCTTATAAATTTTGCACAGCAATATAATGACGAAGACTGAAAATCTTAAGGCTTACGCCGGAGACAGCAATTTGCCGCGGTATTAAAGAATTTGTTTAGAGCCTGAAAACGTTTCGAGAAATGCTAAATACTTTTGAGTTTTTAAATTCGTTGTATGTTGTATGAATATACAAGTATATATACTTATTTGCATTTAGAAATGCGAAAAAAGCTGTAAGCAGTTTATTCGGGATGTTATGCTTTCTTGGAACCACTGTAAGCTGGCTCAGAGGAAATCTGTGAATAAATCGCACACTCTTCCGTATGAGTGCTTTTAAGTGTTTCAATTATACATATGTGCGCTTTGGACTATTGTTGTTGTGTTGGAGAATGTGTTTGTTGTAATGTTTGGTCTTGTTATGGTGAGAAAGTGGATATGAAAGAAAGAAAGGTGCACTTTATGCTAAGCCCTGGCCACCTAGGAAAATGCTATTGGATCACGTGCTATAACATTGTTTCTGCCGAACAGACGATCTATGGAACTGGACTAACTAGCGATACTGAATTAGCCAGTTTTTAGTCAATTGGTTCCGAAAGAGTTTTAGCTGCATATATCTGTGAAAGTGTACCAAAAGTTTAGCAATACACGCAGAAGTAAGTCCAGAAATCAGTTGAATCTTATTTTTTAAACAGCAAGTGTATCAAAATTAGTCAGAATTAGTGAGAAACTTTTCTTCAAGTTTTAAATATAGCTTGGGATTATTTGGTGGTAAATTGATAATGGTAAACTAGTAAAAATTTCTCAAAATGCGTTTATTTAGTGCAACTCAGTAAATAATTTTCCACTTGTCAGAGTATACAAAAACTTTGAAGGAAAGATTTTGAGCTTTGCGGAGTTGTCAAAGAATGCAACAACTTCATTTTCAATTCAAACTGTTATTATACATCAAGCTTTATATAAAGACTTAAATATATTTATCTTATTTACTTTTTCTGATTTCATATGGAAATAAACTTAAGAAATATAGCAATCACAACTTTATAATTAAATATATGTATATATTGTCATATATCAATAAAAGATTAGATATAAGCCATTGTGATCATGCTAGACGGTTATCATTCTAGTAATGTGGGTTCGAAACTTTGATTAGCGCAGACACATACCTTAACAAGATAAGCAGAGACACACGCCATCGCTTACATCTTTTGAAAGTATGCAATTAGTGTGAGCAAAAGTATCCAGCAAAAAGTCGCTTTTAAATGGAATAATTGTTACAAAATATATTCTTTTGGTTTTTCTGACGGTTAATCATAGATTAATTGCGCAAAAAAGGACGATAATTCGAATGGTGAAACAAAATTTCATTTAAAATCATGTTGTTTTGTAATAAAATGAAACTTCGTTAAACAAAGCTTTCAGTTGTAATTAAATAGACGTTTTAATAAAGCGCGGAAACTAATTGATATTTTCATGTTTATTTCATTTATTAACTTTGATACAACTTGATATGCATTTGCTAGCAAAAAAAAAACACAAAAAAAAGACGGGAAAAATTAATAATATTCTAAAACTTTATGTGCATAGAGTTGCTCACATATGCAAATGTTAATTTGTTGTTGGCAAATTGAAAATATTTGCGCAATTATTTGCTCAGCTGTCAAGCGAAATAAATTAACAAACACGACGAGCGAATGATGAGCAAAGTCTGACAACAGGAAGCACTCGCCATATAAAATATTACAGTAGCAATTGGACTGGAAAATTATTAAATTAAATTTTCATATATAAACACGTCCAGAGCAGTTGCAGCGCAAGCACAAATTAATAGTAACACGCTAGCAGGTAGACCCAAATAGCATATATATATATATATATATATAAGTTATTTATGATTCAAAGCGAAAATATAGTTGTTTAAAAAGCATGAAAAATAGTAAGCAAAAGCAGCTCAGGATACTATATGGTGAGATGGTTGAGTGCAATCGTTCAAACATATTTACAGAGAAGCATATAAAGCTGCAGTTGGACACAACAAGCTATGACACGAGTGGAGCGTTTCCTTAGATATGCGTCACTTTGATTTGTTTAACAAGCGCGTGTTGCCATAAATACAAGGCAGCGCCAAAAAATGCGCCATAATAAATTTTGCACTACACTTTTTGTGCCACTGGGACACGCACGCATGGGAATATGTACATACATGTATGCATGGAGGGTTGCTGCAAGCCAATTCGAATACATACATTATAAGCATGCTGCAAGCAAGCACGTACAGTGATACATATGTGTCGGGTATTTATGTGCATTTGCATTAGGGTGGTTCTAAAAAAATACGTTTATAGATTTTGTCATTTTAATCGCCCCAATGGCGATTTTTTGTGTCAAATATGTCAAGTAATGTAGTTGTGTACTGTTAAGAGAAGATTTAGGTTGGGAAATTTCCACTACCCTAATGCTGTCTAAGTAAAACAAAAACTTATATGTGTTTGAAGTGCTGTTAACAGTGTTAGTTTTAACTGTTAACTAAAAAACTAAAAAATGATCATAATTTATATTTGTGGGTATACTATCCGAACTTTCAAGTAACTGTAAAATTTAGTAAATATCTATTATTGCTACTAACATTTCCCCAGTGTTTTTATTTAGAAGTAAGTTATAAGTTTATAGTATGAGCTGACGTTGGGTAATTGCTCTGTGTACATTTGTTCGCCATTTTGGTACCACCCTAATACCGTACTATAAAAATGTGTACGTAATAAAATAAATAAAGTGAAAAAATCTTAGCCTCTTCCTTTTTGCTCGCGTTCCCGTTAACTTTATGACTCTTTTACATATTGCTGTGCTTTGCTGTTGTTGTATTTTTTGCGGTACACGCATCAAAATTAATTGCAACATTTTGTCATTTAGTCAGTTTATATTATTTTCGTGTTGGTTCTTTTCATTTTCAAAGCGTACATCTACGCTACGTTGTTGTTGTTGTTGTTCATTGTATTTTTTCGTTATAATTTTTGTTGTTTTATGTATATGTTTTGCACCCGCAATCGTTTGTGGTTTTGCTAGCAATTACCAATTACGTTGTTGTTTTTGTATTTTGGATCGTTTGCGAGCTTTACGCGTCGTTTACATGTAGGCGTGCACGGCAAATGGCGTCGCTGCAGCAGAAAAACTTGAAAAGGATATGAAAATATAATGCAGAGAAATAAGCTAAAAATAAGCAAAACGCTGTAGACATATATTTGTATTTTGATTTTTGTCAACCGCAGCAACAATCTCTACCTATGTATATATGTATGTGTGTATGTTGGTAAATAAATATGCGTTGAAAAATGTTTGCAATCCTTTGAAATTATTTAACATAAATTAAAACGGTAGAAATGAACGTGAGAAAAGGCATTTCGCCCGCGCTATGTTAGATCCGACAGCTACACACACACCGCTACAGTTTGTATGGGCGCACTCGCAAGCCAGTGCGTATACGTAACATTTAAGCAGTCAGACGGCTATATGGCCACAATGTGAGCTAAAGCCTGTGTGACTGGGTGGTTGTGTTTTGCAGCTACTTGAAAGGTTTAATTGACGTTATATTTGCGTGGCAAGCAAAAAAGTGTGGATTTTCAAATGAGGGTTTTGAGTGCTACTGCAAGAATTTAAGGTTAGGAATTTAATTAAAAATTTCAGATTTATTTTTTGTTTGTGGTAATTAGAGTCCTTGTATAGCTGTGTTGTGTCTAGAAAACAGCGGTTTTGTGTAAAGCATCAATTATTTTGAGGAAATTCCATATTTGTATGTTATTAATAATCGCTCATTTTCATTTCAAAGCGGCTGTTATTATTATTACAGTTATTTTTGAACTGAAACATAATTTCTTTGTTAGTTTTTGAATATCAAATAACTTATATCTGAAGCAAAATCTTGTTTAAATTGCTGACTGTTGTGTATCCAAAATGTATGTACCTTGAATGCAATGAAGTGAAATTTATTTCTCTCAAATATGATTTAAAATTCATAAAACCAATAAATATACTCGCAAATAATGCTGAAATACAAGCATATTGTGTACTTCAATAATAAAAGCAATGTCCGTAAATGCTTGTGTAAACAAGTGTCATTTATACTCGTATGTACGACTGCGTGCTAAGGTCAGTGGCAAGAGGAAGAACAGACGACAATATTATTAAAATGTAATATATCAGTTGGATATTATTTTGCAGTGGAAATGATGAAACTTACAAGCTGACAAATGATGATGAATTGCTGCTAACGAGTGCTAGTGGAGCCTGAGTGCCACTGTATACTGCATATGTGTCAGTATGTGTGTTTGTGCAAAAATATATGACGTGGAAATTATGATATGTAATTCTGGTCGACACCTACGAAAATTAAGTGGCAAAAGAGAGTTGTAATAATAAATAAGTAAATAAATAAATAAATATAGAAGAAGTATGGCAATAACAAGCACATTACATCCTTGTGGCAAGCTCAACATAGAGCCATTGAAAGCTTTTAAACCAAAAAAAAAAAAATCTGTGAGTGGGTTTGAAACATTTTCCATTTAACTAAAAGCCAATGAGGACATGCAGGTCCTTTTTCTTGGTTTTGATATTGTGATGGAGGTCTTTCCTTTCCATGGGGCGGTACATAGATTGTATAATGGTTACGCCTTCTTTTAGTACATTCTTATAATTTTTTTATATATTGTGTAGTCGAAAAAGTCTTTTCGTATTTCTAATCAAACTTCAATATATATTAAATAATTGCACATCACATATATTAATTTAAATTTCTTAATTATAGTTCATGTAGAAGTAGGTGCTTGGAAATTTACTGTTTCCTTTCTAGTACTCATTTTCATGCTTTGCTAATTTTTTTACCCTCCTCAAGTATTACCCACTCATTTAATTAGATTCTTGAGCATGCAAATTTTTATTGATCAATTCTATACAATTACTGCTTATCTTGCCTTGATTTCGCTCTCCTGCTCGTTATATCAGCATACAACTTTCGCATTTCCCACCACTTCGGCACGCTTACCCACTTAAACCGCTCGTTGGCAGGTGAACTGTGTAGTGGCTCCACCACACCACCGCATACACGTTGGTCCGCCAAAAACTATCTCATTACCGGCACTTTCACTTTTACGATTACACACGCAGTCATTACTCCGATTTAATAGTGAGCACTTAAGTGTTGTCTTACCTTCAACTCGGCTGCATAAATGTTAGTTTAATGGTTAGTGCGTTTTCTCGCTTGTCGCTTCACCTGCGACTGCAGCTTCTTCTACTACCTACATACATTTTTATGAGCTTCGTTTTGCATCCTTTTACCAACACACATACATACATACATACTTATTACCAGTTTATGATTTTTTTTTTTCATTTTTTTACTTTGTTTTTTCGCTCTTTCTCTTTTGCCTTTAATGCCACTTTTATATGCACTTAACCTTCTACTAATGAACAACATGGTTGCATATCATTTTCATTAACCACACACTAACGCACAAATAAGTGAATGCCGGTGGGGCAGAGGAAGAGGTAAAAAATGCTACTATCTAATGAACTACTCGTAAGTTCTTCCACTCATATAACGGTGATTACTAATACAACTTTGCATGAGTGTTCATATAGAGGGTGTTTGTATGAGGAGTACAGAATTTCCGAGAAAATTGGCGGTCTAACTAGACGCCCAAAAAGAGTCGTATGTTTGTTACTTCATTTCATTTGTTACTTATTTCAGTCAGCATTTGAGACATATACATAACATATATTATTATTTCAAGTGATATATGGGCGTTGATACGAGTAATATTCAGCTGCTTTTTAGTTAATTTGAAATAGAGCTTGTTTAACTTAAAAAAACATCTATATTGGTATTTTCTCTACATAAAGTTTTAGTTGCTTCTAAGTCTCCTTGAGTTCGATGAGTGAAAGCTTATGGAATACATTTTGTATTCAGAAAAGTTGTAAGTTGTCATATTAAAGTTAAATATGTATTTCTACTATTTTTTCGAATTTCTTTAATAAAAATAAAGTATTTGGTACTTTTGTGCTACAAAAATTAGCTTATTTGCCTCAATTCTTGTCGAATGGCTTGCCGAGAGAAAGGTTGTTAAAGCAAAATTTCAAATAATTTTTCAGCTGAGATTCACTTGAACTATTACTGTCTCTGTCTCTATATTTCTCTCTCTCTCTTTCTGACTCTCTCTCTTTCTATCTGAAATCTGCAATACCCAATAATTGTATGAGCAAATAATTAGCGAATCTGTCTTCCGATGTTGCTTGCACACTTTTCTATGGTAGGTTTTCTGCTTAATACAGCTGCTTTCACTAGCTCTTTTCATAGTAACGGTTACAGTGAACTATGTATTTCCATACCTAAGTAGTTGTTTCTTATTTCCTCGACTTTCCTTAAGGGCCTTCCAATGTACAGAACACTCTATATGCGTCCCTTACTTGGGATGACATGTTTGAAGTCTAAAAAATAAAAAGGGATCAGGATTATTTAGTGATTAACAATATCAACTCTGCCAACTTATTTAGTATTTCATATTCATCGAAATCTTAAAAAAATGTTATTTTTCTATTTTTTAGCATTTTAAGCTCTTAACATGAATATTAAGTTCTCTCTAATTCTGTTGCTTTACAATTTGCACATTAGGAAACTTATGCCATCTTTACATATTAAAGTTCGAAAAAATGCCATTTCCATATTTCCCGACAAATATTGCGTACTAAATGCAAAGTGGGCACACTCTCAACACAATATGGTCCCTTGTTTAACTAATGCCATTTCCAGGTCAAGGAGAATATTTGTATATTGTGATTGTGGTTGAAATCGAAAAACGCCGCAGGGGACCGAAATGCAAATTTTGTGCATTTCACAAATATTATTTTCGACTGCAAGAGTTTGAGTGGGTAAGGAGTGTGGTGTTACGAAAATAATGGCAAACAAATATTTATGCTTTTCTTCCACCATTTATTAGAAAGGCTGTTAAGTCAGTTATTGCAAAAGAATATTGGCTTAAATTTAACTTAAATTTAACTTCAAGTTATGTAAGAACGTTGAAATACTTTAGCGGCGATAAAAGTTGCTGTGGCAACTGCGGAACCACAAAACTCATGTAGATGTTCTACCTACGTGTCAAGAGATTTGAAGTGAAAATTATTATAATTAGCCGATTTTGAGAACTATGAAACATAAAACATTAACAAAATTACATTAAGAAATACTTGATGAAATATGGGCTAAATAAAAAGTGTTCTCAAACTGATCTGCCAGTCCGTTATCGGTTGTTTCATAATAAAAACTGCTACTTCCTTGTTTGCTATATGCTCCGCCATCTCTTAGTTAACACAGCGTCTACTTAATCAGCCGTCTCTAGCACTCTGCGCAAAACAATTCCCCTAATTTTCCTCCATGACCACCCAGAAAGTTGCAGAATATTTGCTGCCGACAGCGGCATGCGGCGCACAAACGGAAAGTCATTTAAATTGCATTTGAATCGTTAGTGTCCATCTAAGAGCAACTTGCAACACGGCAACGCAGCAATCTAACCACAAGCCAATAACACTGGAACAAAAGTTTTGAGACGTCGCTGCAGGGGCAGGTCATGCCAGGCAAATTGTTGTAAAAACGTGTGGGCTATGTGCCGTCAAAAATATGACCGTTATGCGTATACCAATTTACAAGTTTCGGGTTGAATATGCAAATGAAATGTCGACCTTTCTACCGTTGCATATAACAGCACACAAAGCTGTAATTTTTATGGGTAGACTTTGTGCAGCACGAAAATGCAGAAATTTCTATGAAAACAAAAACAAAACCAAAAAAAAAATAGTATGGTAAACATAAATATGCTTTTCAGCTCGGCCCACATATTTTTCGTTCCTTCACTTTCCGTCCAACAAAAATAAGCAATTTTACGTCCGCACATAGATGCGGAACATATAGTTGGGGACTCAAGGAAAATCTGCGGAAAATTAGATTCGATAGCAATGGCTGCCATTTCAAATGCAAGTCATTGCAATGCGCTTTGTACTCTGCGCCACATTTTGCCAGCGACAAATTTGTACTCTGCCTGAATACGGCATGGCGTATTTGCGTGGCAACAACAATTTTCGGCTTGTTGTTATTGCGGATGTCAACCACATTTAGGGCTTGGACTGAAATATTTTATGTTTTTACTATTTTTTGTGTGTGCAGTAGTTCACAGCGTTTGAGGGGGGGCGACATCTATGTGGGTGGTGTCGGAATTCAGTGCAAAATGTGCTTGCAACATGCAGCAACTATGCAGCTACGTTGTAATCTGGAAAGAAATAGAGAGCGGAATCAGTGAAAAAGTGCTTAGTAATAGTAGTCTTGAATTTAAGCCGCTGAGTTTCTATAAATAAAAAAAGAAAAACGTGGAAAGAGTTTTCGACTTTATCCGCCCAATGTTCTTTGGTGACTTTACGAAAGTGCAATCGGATGACGTCACATACTCGTATTAAATATTAAATTTTCATACACGATTGCAGTATTCTCGAAGTGAATTCTTGTCTTTCCGTTAGAGAGATGGTCTTCTCTGTTCACTAGCAAGCGAGTTCGTAATCAAACTGATGATGTTTCTAAGACAACCCAGTGATTGAAATTTTACTTTCGGAAATATGGCTCTGTTATCATAAGGCTATTAGAAATCGATCGTCTTTCGTTTTTTTAATTGTCTAGCTATATGGTGTAATATTTTAAGATCGACATCACTTTTGTTGCGATAGTTTATTCCTCGTTTCGAGATACTTTCCACGATAGTTGGTTCCTTTTATTATAATAAGAACACATTTGGATTTCCATCCGGTGAAGGATAGTAAGACATACAACAACCACAAAACATTTTATTTTTGGAGATCAAGGGATCATTTTAGAGTGTCAAGGGAAGTAACGATCGTATTTATTTTTCTATAGTAAAGTTGTAAGAAAGAGAAGAGAACCAACCACGGGTAAGGCTTAAACTATAATAGTAAAAAATTAAATTCCCGAAATTTTTGGTTAAAAAACTAATTACCGAAAAATGTCAAGTTTGTCTTCCCAGTTTTTCGTCGATCTTGTTGCTATCCAACTGTCATGTTATTTTGTGTAAAAGCTGGAATGAGGTTTTGGATAACGATATATATATTGCTTGCGAATCGATAATTGAATCTCTAGCACTTTTCGGGGGCTAGATACCGGTGCCCATTGTTACTTTATGAAAATATAGTACAAGCTGCTATTTATAAAAAGAATGAAACAGACCTCTGATAAAGTATTTGTAGAGTTAAGGAAATACTCTATTGAGAAAAATCACTCTAAAAGCGCATGCTAAAGACTTCTCTCTATGCACGTTTCATTGCATGTCTGCTTCATTGTGCCATTTCTCAAACGTTCAAACGCTCGGTCGCGCCTCGCCGTCACTTTATTTGCCCATTAGTCTACGTTTGTCTGCCAATTTGTTGTGCGAGCAGTCAATTCCCTTTGTCAATCAATTCGCCATGAAACTTGCAATGGCTTTGCACTAACAAATGTTGTTGCTGCCACCTTTCACCTTTTGGTTGTTTTCCAGTTGTAAATAACCCGTCGTTTGAGTGGCCATTCGGTGCACGCAAGTGCACGCATGTACTTTTTACACGCAGGGCTCCTTTAACTTCTCAAACACATTTTACCTTTGTTCTAACTGTATTTATTATTTAACACGTTAATGCGCGCCCTCACTCGTGCAGTCAAGCGGTAGAGCGCTTGATGCGGCTTCTGGCTGCATTCACTGCACACACTCGCTTTGTCAATTACTCAGCTGATCGGTCAGTCAAACGGACACCTAAGCAGGTAGTCTCCTCTTGTGGACAGATGTGGGACCAATCGATCACTGACTTTATAATGCCACTGAAATGGTAGCTATTTACGGACAGACAGGTGAAAAATATATATGCATATTATATACCATACATATCATCAAAGGACATACATATGTATACCAGCAAAAAATTCTTTTTGGCCTTTGTTTAGGTGTGGGAACGCATAAAGTATCGTGAATAGGCATGTTCCAATTCGTCGAGCTGCATGCCATTGCTTTCTCGGAAAGCCGGCAAATATTTTCTTATTGCGGTGTAAGTATTCTCATATAGTCGCTTTGTTGTGCTTGATCTTCGAAGTTAGTCTGAAAGCTATTAGGTCAGGGGTAAATTGCAATTTGCCGTGAGATCTACGAAGATGCGTTTACAAAAGCAGTTTCCTGTAGTATTGTAGGAATTTTCATATCATTGGTGGCGATGTTGCTTGAATTGCCTGGTAGTGATCATGTACCAATATTACTCAATATTTTTGGTTATCTGTGAAAAAGTGGCCATGTGTGATTGTGACTTCTTATTGTTTGTTTGCTTTTTAAACCCAGGATGCAGCTAAGAATAGTCAGTTTTCAGTTCGGCTATGATTTATGATTTTCTGTAATAAACTCGTAGCAATAGTCCCTAATGAATGATATCATGAACACTTATAATTTTTTTCTTAAACTACAACCACTTGGGCTTCCAATAGAAACAAGTAAGGAAGATTAAACTTGTACTAACTGCATAATTAGTGTAAGAGATAAAAAAGTCTTGTATAAATTGTCTAGGTCCATATTGCTGCTCCGTCGACTCATCAGATGTTGTCATCATGCATACTTCTGCACTATATTGCAGTATGGGATTGATGAGTGACTTGTAGAGTTTGGTTTTTGTTCGTCGAAAGGAGCTCCCCACTCTTATAGAAAATTGTATCTGCTCGATTAAGCACTGCAGTTCGAATTATTGTCTTCAGCAGTAGACTGAAGAAGACGTACGATAAGCAGTCATCTTGTCTGAAACCCGGATTTGCCCATGATTTGCTCCGTTTAGGATTCATCATCGGCAGTGACAATTCGTTGCAAAACTGATTTTCTTTCCTGTCTTTGAAGCAAAATTTTTCTTCTAAGTTTTTCATTTTTCACATCCAAATCATTTTATCTGAACCGTTGAAACCATCTCTTGTTTCTGATAGGCCATAATCACCACAAGCCACATTCGATACGTCTCTGCAGCACTTTTCTTCAAATGGAAACAGAAAACTAATGCTTTCAACACAATGAAAAAATTATCTTTCTTTTCCTTTGTTGCTTTCTATCTGTTTCAAAAAGTGGATTGGAGAAAATGTGTAATGATTTTTAAATGATTTTCATTTATTAACTTTTTTTGAAGGGAAAAATTATCACACAAAGCTTTATTGCATGGAAATCTCTAAGAACATTGGCCAAATTTGCAATAAAACTAAGAATAGTGTTTAAATGAATGGTTTAATTTCATAGAAAAGCAAAGTTGTTCTTTCATTTTAAAGTAAAACATACATCTTTTATTGTTATTATATTCGTTTTTCTTTTTTATTTGCTTCCTACTTGAAAATTCCGTTCTTCCCCTAAGCAACTTCAAGTATCGAAAATTTGTATTACGGATTTCGCCTGAGAGTAAATTCAGCAAATGGCGTTATAAATAGTATTTGCATGTGCATATGTATGTGTGCATTTCCATTATTTATACTTATTTGATTTATTTGTAAGTTTCTGCTGTGCGTTTGTGTGTGGGTGTAGTGGTCATACAAATTGTAGAAAGCAATAGAATTGGAGTGCTGTTGAAGTTGAGCACTCTAAAAAATTTAACACTTGGGAGAGAACATGCATATACAACGGTGAATATGTGAATATCCATAGAGGGCACTGAAAAAACCAAACTCTACACGCTTTAGGAAAAACTTGTATGTTCGCCCTTCCTGCATTTGTACACACATAGTATTCACATGCATATTTTTATGCATATACATGCAGTTCTATGTTTTTTTATTCGCCCTTTGCTTCAACTGTGTCTATGTAGATGAAAGCTGCTCACCATTCGTATGCATGTAGATTCAAATTGTTGAATGTCCTTTTTAGTTCTGAGTATCCTCTGTATTCTACTGGCATGCCGATTCTCTTTTTTTCGGTTTTCGCTTTTATTTGACAGCCATTGCAATGTATGACTAGACAAGCGTTTCCTATGCTTTTGAGTGTTTCTCGTGGGAAGTCTGTGCGAGGAACTGTTGAAAAAAGTGCACTTGGAGCGACAACAGTAGCGTTGACATTATATGCTCCGCTTAAGTGTTTATGCCGTGTCCAGTTGGTGGACGCGTCCGTAAGATTTCTATGCAGCAGTTGGGCTATAACTTCGTTACATGGAATGCTTGGTAAACAAATATGCTTGTGAAGTGGTACTTGTGTCAGAAATTTTAGTTGCTGCAAGAGGATTTCTTCGAATTATGCCTTAAATTTTCTGCTTGCTACGCATGCTATGCAGTTGACCTAGAAAGTAAAGATGCCATAATTTATTTTTTATTTTGTTTTTGGAATGCCATATATTTTTAGGTAAAATTTTATATTTCGCATGAAATGATCCTCTGGTAGTTACTACTCTTATAGTTGGCTTACAGAGTATAAGTACAGCTTGATAAGTCAGTAATTCTTTGAACATTCCACGAATCACATGAGATCTGCCGATTGCTAAAGGAAATTATATAGGAGCGTTTTTCCTACCCAACAAATTACAAAATTCCCGTGAAGTTGTCACTGCGGTGGAGATTGCAAGATCATCTAACGTTTTTGATTTACCCGGTACACTTCATCTATTGTGAAGTTGGCTGTGATATCGATGTACTCGTATAATCTGTATATGTTTATAAGGAGTTAACTTAAGAGACCGAACAGTTCGGGCACCTGCTTTCGTCTCTTAACCACAATTAAATACCTTATATGCTTCAACAAGCTAACAGTGGTGCTGCTCAAAACGACTAGTCAGTTCTTTCGAAAGCAAATCAATAGGACTTCGTCTCATTGACGCTAGAATAATAAAAAATTGAAAATACTTTCTACACTGACTGACTACGCTTGATTAAATCTTTAATTTGCATTTTCAAGCTTGAATTGCTGTGTAATTGTTGTTGCAAAGCTCGAGTGAAATTGTAAGGGATAAAATTCAAGAAATTACTCCAGGCGAATAAGCTAGTAAAATTTGCAATTATGCTGAAAAAAGTTCCCACATTTTTTTTCCGTTTTTCGAATATTTTCGCAGCAGTATTTGAGAAATCGTTTTATTTCGGCCATTTGAGTAAGCGCTTGGAATTTTGCTGTGAATTCGCCGAAAAGTAGTTTGGGTACGAAAGTCAATTAATAGGGTGGTTCTTGAAGATTTCTTTAAATATATGTTATATGTTACCTTTTTGGGGGATTTCTATAGAGTATTAGTATCATATATCAGAGGAATAAAATGAATTGCTATATGCTAAAATTACATAAGTTGGAATCTGTTAAAAAGTTGCTCTAAAAACATTCAAAGTAAAGTTTTAGTTGCAATCCGAAAACCAATCGCGTTAGCAGTATGAAAAATAATGCGAAAATATTGACCGGCTGGAGAAAAATAATCAAAGCCGCTAAGTCGTATATTTCATATTGACGATGAAGTGGATACTGTTTCTTCTGAACTCGGCAACTCAGTATTTAATACGATAAAACTGAAGGTGATTTTTTTCATAGTCGCTGGCACGAAAGGGCCACATAATAGCTCGGAAACCTATGGAATGGAATGAAATGATCGAGACTACGTGCTTCACTGGAAAAGCTGTTATCGAGATTCTGCTTGTCCAGTTCGATAAACGCGTCGTCATCGCTCCTAGCGCCGCGAATATGCTACCTTTGAGTTAAGTTTTTACGAAATTTGACCTTTCCAGAGGAATGTGGCCAAAAATCACATTTAAACATTAAGGGAAGTGAATGAAGTCTACAGAAACCAGCTTAACAGCCAAAGTTTAAGCGTAGTCAGCTTTTCATTAATAGAAATATTTTTTTTTACTAGTTTTTACTAAAACAAACGAATTGCATGAATCACCCTGTAGTGACATTACTATTTCCGTTGGCTAGTTGCAAGTGGCATGCCGCACAACTTTTACGCTTATTGCGCTGCGTACGCCATACAAATCAGATCGCACTCCTCATTCTCTATCACACTTTTTGTCATTGCCTGGCCAAGGGGGAAATTATTTTTTAATTTCCAACATGCTGTGCTGCAACAACTATATTATTCTAGTATTCTGCTGTTACTGCTTTTGTGGCTGTCCCAAGATGCGTGTTGTTTCATATATTCCATTTCGTTTCGTTCACATCTAAATCAACTAATTTTTTGCGCGATTTTAGTTATGCTTTTTGGGAAAAAAGTCTGGAATTTTTTTATTGTATATACTATACTATATATGGAGACATGTATGTATGTGTAAATGTAAATACTTTTTAGATTATTTTGTTGTTGAACTTTTTTAACTTCTGCCATGACACGATTGCACTTTCGCAGCAAACTTCAGCGCTACTCAACTCTATGAAAGTGCAAAAGTAAAGGCCAAAGTGTTGTGTGAAGTGAGTGCAACGATGAAGAGCTGCTGGCAGACACGCTCACACACCCGGCCAGGAGCTGGCAATCTTCGTAATCTTCTGCAAGTCTTAGTAGTTTTCACTCACTCGAGAGTATTTGGTAAGTGGCCAGCAATAAGCGTGAAGTAGGAATTTGTGAAGCAGCATTACCAAGTGAGCGAATAGACTTTTGCTCATAGTTTTCTTTAAAATTTTTCCTCTTTTTCGTTCCCTGCGCTTGGAAGCAGGAAGTTGCGAAGGAAATTGCGAAGCACAGCAAATGTCAGTGGCAGTCCTGGTTGCTGGCAATCAGCTACACACACACACACTCACACACAGTTGCACTTACAGCGCTGCAAGTTGCTGGAATGCTCCACTGTGGCAAAATATTTGCCAATTTGAGGGGCGAAATTGATGTTGGGATATGACTACTCTAGGGGGCTAAGCATGTATCTTTGCGTATGTGTGTGTGAGTGTGTCTCTATTTTGCAAATGAATAATTTATTGCAGTCGCAAACTCACAAAAAGGCTCATTTCGCTCCGAAGTTAATACTTTGATCTTGGCTTTTGCGTTTTGTTCTTGAAAGTGCAGCGTTTCCTCGGAGTTTTTAACAAATCGTTATGTCTATTTTATGATAGTATCTTAAAAGTTGGAAGGAATCTACAAATTTCACAGATGATTGATCATTCGAATTATGCGTAAAAGTTTATAATATTTGTTTTCTTTCTATGTAAGTATGCATGAAGTTGGTGAGTAGACCTAGTTGGTAGTATTTTATGGCATTTCTGGTAGTTTTATAAAATTATTTTAAAAACAATTAATAATTATTCGGTCGAATCACCACATCTGAAGTATAATATATTTAAAAAGCTACAAAAACCTTTTTGGCTTCAAAATAGAAGATGGAGTTATGTGTAGAAGTTCACGCAAGTGAGAAAAGTTCCCTGATTGCCATTCACTTGGGAGTGACCAGAAACGGTTCTTCTACATTTGGCTCAAGCAGCTCACGACTTCCGGTTCTAGACCAAGTATCCTCTGAGTAGCCAAAGAACATCCGTCTGAAGGTGAACCGTTCCTCCTCAGGGTTGTGCACTGGGTTTGGGACCCGCCACGTAAAACGCCGCCAATGAAAAACAAACAACAGCCTCGGAAGAGAATTGTGGGACGGCATTTCAAGCTCCTTACGTATAGCTGCAACCGAAACCAATGAATTTCGGAAAAGGAAAAAGAACAGCTGGTACGATGAAGAGTGCCGTGTCGCAGCGGAGAGAAAACAGACTGCTTACCTTGCAACGTTACAATCGACCACAACACGTGCGGGATGGGATAGATACCGAGGGCTGAAGAGGGAAGCGATATGCTTCAAATGGGGCAAAAAGAGGCCGAAATGCGTGAGTATGAAGAGCTTCACAAGCTGGCCGACAGGGCTAATGTTCGAAAATTCTACGAAAAGATTCGGCGACGAAGCATACTTTTGTGGAACACCCAAAGGTTATCTAGTGACTGATGCCCAGAGTATACTAAAATTATGGAGGTAACACTTCTCCAGCCTGCAGAATGGCAGCGAAGGCATAACGCCAGGAGAAGGCGAGCCCGATTCTCCAATCGATGATGATAGAGCAGGCGCCAGACCATGAAGAAGTTCGAAAAGCAATTACCTGTCTGAAGAGCAACAAAGCGGCGGGTGCCGATTGATTGCCGGCTGAGCTATTCAAACACGGTGGCGAAGAACTGATAAGGAGCATGCATCAGCTTCTTTGTAGAATATGGTCGAATGAAAGCATGCTCAACGATTGGAATATAAGTGTGCTCTACCCAATCCACAAAAAGGCAGACCCCACAATCTACGCAACTACCGTAGGATAAGTCTCCTCAACATCGCGTATAAGGTTCTATCGAGCGTATTGTGTGAAAGATTAAAGACGATCGTCAACAAACTGATTGGATCTTATCAGTGTGGATTAAGACCTGGAAAATCAACAACTGTCCAAATATTCGTCATGCGCCAAATGATGGAAAGGACCCATGAAATAAAGATCGGCACATACCTGCTGCTTTTGACAGCACAAAAAGGAGCTACCTCTATGCCGCAATGTCTGAATTTGGATTCTCCGCAAAACTAATATGGCTGTGTAAACTGACGTTGAGCAATACCAAAAGCTCCATCAGGATCGCGAAGGACCTTTTCTAACCGTTCGATACCAAACGAGGTTTCAGACAAGGCGACTCCCTATCGTGCGACTTCTTCAATCTACTCTTGGAGAAAATAATAAGTTCTGCGGAAGATTTAGGATCCGTGGCCAAACCGAAAACGTTCCGTGAAACGATGAGCTATGATACGACGCCATTGGCATAGTTCAGCGAAATGAAAGACAGCGGCTACGTTGACTAAGTCATGGCCTCCGAATGGCCGAAAACACTGAAGCTGTGAAAGTATTCGACGCAGTACCCGCCGGGGGAAGCAGACAAAGAGGAAGACCTCCCCTTCGTTGAAAATGGAGGACCTGGCTTCGCTTGGAATCACCAATTCGCGTCACATTGCGAAAATAAGAAACGACTGGCGCGCTGGTTAACTCCGCTGGTAGTTAAAAAAAAAAAAATCGAGCTTCAATGCCTAAAAAGAGTCCGAAAAACTCTGTATTTAATATAAAATATTTGGTTTTTGTAAAATTCAGTATATTTTAATCGATTTTTTTAATGTTAATTCTTTACTCCAAACACCAAATAGTGAAATACACTCGCAAATATACGCACATGTGGAGTCATGTTGACCGCACCGTAGAAGCAAAGGCAAGCTACGTTAATATTTCAAAAGCTTGTTTGTGACCTTTGCCACTGACTATTTGCCGCATCTGCAGAATAGCTAATATTTTTCCAAAGCCACTCGGGGTAGTCGTGGCCAAAAGACATTAGCACGTGCCTACTGCACTACTGAAGATATGCACACACACACACACACACACACACACACACATACGTGACCAACAAAAACCAAAAATACAGAAAATAGGCCACAACATGGATTCTTGCTTTGGTCAGACCAGACACACCTACCGAGCAGCTGTCGACAGTACACACACACATATATGCCTAAATATATGCATGTGCACAATCCAACTGTGAATACTGAAACAAGATAGGCACACGATCACACACACATATTAGTATGTGTGTACTTGCTTCTTAAAAGCTTCCAATTTATAGATATATGTTTGTAGACATTTTCAAATGGCATAGACGCTGCAGTTGCACACTCGTGTGTGTGTGTGTGTGTTCATTGCACTCAGCCCTGGCTGCTCTTTGTGTTAGCGTGCACATTTATAAGCACAGCATTCCCATTTGGCTTTTATCCAATTAAACCATAACTCAATATGTACATTTATATTTTGTGATCCATTATTTTGGTGCCAAGTCCTCCACCGCAGCATGCGGCTCCACATCCACATTGCATCGTTCTGCCAGTATTCTCCACAACTTTAAGGGGCTTCTTTTTGATTTTTGGCTTCCATTTCGCGGCAATTTTCCAACTTGTACGCCTTTTAGCTGCACCAAATACGCTGGCGAACATTTCTATAGCAACACACCCAATTTATATTGAAAGAAGAGAAAATTCTAATTTTTATACAGGGTGTTCTTGACCGAAATCATCATTTGCCACTTAAAGATCAAACAAAAGTAAACGAATTTCTCGCCTTGTGAGGGATCCATAATATAAGTATAGTAAGTATATGGTGCTGATCGGCTATCAGATTAACCTCAAGTTCAGCTGGGTAAAATATACTCAAAAGATATGGTTTTCTTCTGCTAATATTGAATCTGATTTGATTCTAGAAGTTCTCTGTCAATGTGTCAGAGGTGAATGATGAAGTCTCTGGAGACATCTGAAAAATTCATATATTTTCTTCTTATTATCACCACACTTTCTATGCTCAAAGCTACAATTTTAAAATGTAGTGCGGTTGGCAAAATTACGCTTATTGTGCATTTAGCGGCAACAGCAAAGTCTGCTTGTATTTAGCCTTTCATTTTTGGCCTTCAGCTTTTATCTCAGTAGCGTCTTTCAAGTACAAATTTTCACACCAAAAAGTAATTTCCAAGAAATCTTTATTTCACACTTTAGCAATATTGGCGCGCGTAGTTTCTGGCTGAAAAATGCAAAAAAAAAGAAAAAAAAAATACAGAAACACTATGGAAATAAATTAAATTTGCGTCAAAGTCTGGGAAACTTTTAGTGGAGTTTGGAAAAATGCTTAAACGACGCTTTCGATAAGTAAGAACATATTCACACAAATTTATATAAATGTATATTAATGGAAGATTATCGTTAAAAACAAGAGCAGATAACAAAAAAGCATAAATTGAAAACTTATTAAGAGTTTCGAAACTCCTTCATTAACCGAGATCACCAATCACAAAATTTTGCAAGAATTGGAACAACAATACTTTGGGCAAAAAATAGTAAGGCCCTTTAATTTAAATTTCACTCGGAAACCCATTGCCGAAATAAATCGGCCGATACTGCTGCAATTTCACGTTCGATATTCGCACGAAGTTCATCAATCGTCGCTGGCTTTTTGGCATAGACCATAGACTTCAAGTAGCCCCACAGGAAATAGTCTAACGGCGTTAAGTCGCACGATCGAGGCGAACAATTGAGAGGGCCCTTTCGTGAAATAACACGTTCACCAAACTTGGGTTTCAACCACACCGTTTTGTTGAAACCACATATTGTCCAAGTCCATATCATCCAATGCGGTCCAAAAATATTCGGTTATCCTTGAGCGATAGCGATTCCCATTCACAGTAACGTGCCGGTCTTGATCACCACTTCTTCTAAGTAAACCGCACCAAACTGTAATTTTTTCGGGATGCAATAGTGACTCATATATTGCTTATTGACGAAGCCATTCAACCAGAAATGAGCCACATTGCTGAAAATGATTTTTTGATGAAAATCCGGCTCATTTTCAAGTCTTTGCTCAGCCCAATTCACGAACATACGACGATGCTAGTGGTCAAACGGCTTCAGTTTTTGCGTCAATTTGATCCTGGAAGGATGTAGGCCAAGATCTTCACTACCTTCACTACAACGACGTCGCAGAGATGCCTAACGCTTGAGAACGACGTGTGAGAGACTGACTTAGATCTTCCTCAATTATTGTAGCAGAATTCACGATACTATGAGCACTTCTTTGTCTCACTGGCACGGAAACATTTTGCACTGTACTTTTGGATTAAATTTTCCCACTACACGCTCAATTGTTGATCTGATTATGACGACCATGAATTGGACGTAGCACTCTTAAAGTTGAGGCCACTGACTTCGAATTTCTGCAGTAAATTTTAATAATTTCGACTCGTTGTTAGATCCTTAGATGAAATGGCGAACTTTACTGAAGAGAAATGTTGAAAGAGCGGGAAAAAAATATGACGTCGTTTGCTGCCCCTATTGGTCTATTTTTGTAGCGTCCCAATTGAAAAACCCCTTAGTATATCTAAAAGACAATGTCTGCCGATGGCCGATCTTTGGTATTGTAGAAAGACCGATATTGCATTATCTTCAATTATTCATGTTGTCTGACAAGATCTAAATTTGAGTGTTTGGAAACTGACTTCGTTGAGGAAATTTCATAAATGTTCGATATATAAAAACTAAAAAAAAAATATTTATGAAAGCAATCTCATTCAAATTGAATACTTTCGCCTGCAATCCCATAAGCTAAATACAATAATTGCAAAAATATAAAGCTTGACCTAAAATAATAAATGAAATGTGAAACCAAATATGTGCATCTAGTTGCTTACAACACCAACAAACTTACAACAAATTGTTCTATTTACCGTTAACAAGTTGTCATTATTATCTTCTCATTTTTTTACTTAATTGTACACTCGATTTCGCAGACACACCCTGCCAGATAACGATTACGAATGTATAGAATTAGAAATGTATCTCGCAGTAATGCGGTTGAGGACTGACAAAAACAAATGCAATTGTATGTGTGTGCAACTTAGTGCACATTTGATACATAGAGCGCACAGTTACATGCAATCTACCGTTTTAGCTGTTGCGAGCATTTTGTTGCCTGCAGCTATGAAAAAGTGTAAAATTTAGAGAAGTGAAAGGGGGCGCTGGCCCCACAATGGCTCGCTATTGTGACAGGCAGTTAGGCAGCTGAGCAGCAAGAAGAATGACATATTTTTTACTGCGTTCGCTGCTCAGCGTGTCGCTCATTTTTCGCTGTAAAACATAAATAATTTCATGCTGTCCACAATGCTGAACAAAACGAAATTGTATGTTGAATCAAAAGTGATGGATATAAAGCGCTGTGAGGAGGAAAAACTGAAAATTGGGATTTTATATAGCGAAGGAATCAGTAACAATAGAAAGTTGCCGTTGCTGGCACAGAGATAAAATGAAATGAGTACATATGTGAATATATGAGCATTTTTGTGAAATTGTGCTTAAAAAACAAAAACAATGAAAATTTTTTATAAGAAAAAAAAATACGTTAGCTTCGAAGCTATATACCATTCATTTGATATATAAATATATTTAAGTAAATATATAAATATATTTAAGTAAATCTGGAGGCGCAATCGGCCAAGAGTTTAGTAGTTCTTTCTAGCCACGAAGTATAATATAAGCAACCTTTAAAAGATATTTTATGAAGATTTTTATCTTGAAGTTGTTCGATCAGTTTAGGTGGCAGCTGCGTGCTATAGTCGGCAGAACTCCAACAATTTTTTCGTTGCCTTCCTTGGATAATAGTCTACATATGTTTGCATTTCGTAAAAATCTCTGATCAAGTAAACATTTTTTATTCATTAAAATTCAATCCAATTTCCTCTTCCCCACGCTGAAGCTGCCATTCTCAACCAATTCATATGAGCTAAGTATGCACTTGCAACACCATCCTTTGCTGCAACCATCTGTATGACAATTGTGTGTTAAACAATGCGTCAACAATGTTTATAGCAGTGGCAATAACTACAACAATAACTGTAACAGCAACAGTAGTGGAAAGCAATGATAACGACGCCAGCAGCAGCGTATCACTATGACATGAAATTGTTCAAATTATGACATATGCAATCGTCTCAACCCTCCATGGCGACCATTATGAGTTGGTTGCTGTGTGTGTGCAACGCGTGCAACTGTTGTAACAATACTTTCCTTTTATTTCTCAAATAAAAATAGAAATACATTTTCGTTTGTTTCAGCAATCGCACATGCCGCATATGTAAGTACAGACAGTGTGTATGTATGTATGTACATTAGGGTGCTTCAATTTGATTTCTTATTTGCACAGGACCACTGAAATTATAGTTTTGGACTTAGAAAAGATAATTCAACGTAAACAGGCCTTTAATTTTCAATTTAAACCGCGACTAAATCATTGTACTTTCCTTATGAATACTTGTATAGAATTTTTTTATCCTTTGAAAAAAGGTTCTTATCTCTAAGTCTACAACCTTGGAAACATGATTCTCTAACACAAAATTTTCCGCTCTTCCAAAAAGTTTGAATTGTTTTTTTGTATAAAAATTCGTTTAAAAGTTATGCTTGAAATGCACTGTATTCATATAGTACACCATGTCGTATGAGCAACATAGGATATATAAATCACTCGTATGAACGCTAAGGTTATTTCATATATGACTTTAACTGCGTAGAACATTAAAAGCAAGTTTTTAAACAACAAATTAATTTTTCCATTTCAATTCAAGTTTGTATTCAAATATCTTTATTCGAATTTCGAATTGTAGATTTAGTTGCTTAAAGCAAAATATCGAAAAGCTCCGTGTAAAGTATAAGGGAAAAGAAAAATGATTTAGCCACAGTTTAAATGAAAAATAAAGAGCTGGTTAACGTAGGATCCATATTTTTAATATCACCTTCGGAAATAATGGACACCCTAATATTGTATTATACGATACTTCTGAAGATTACTATCATGTTGCAGGCAACACCACGCAACTAAATGTGTCATACAAAATAAACTTATTTTTGCTACACAAATTGAAATTTCCATTGTTGCTATTTTCATTTTCTTAGAATACTCTTGCGTTTTTGATGATTTGCCCATCGCTTCAGGACGACTTTTAATTTTTTTTGTGTGTATAGTTTTCTTCGTGGCATCACGCTTGTCTTATTTGTTTAATTGACTATGACTGATGTTTTTAGAATGGACCTACAAGAGATTTAGTGCTTGAATAATTTGAGTCGGTTCGTAATATTCAGCAGCTAGCTCCTGTCATCGGCATGGAATATCACTTTATATAGTGTTTAGTACCCAAAACTCGTCATTGTAAGCTTTCGATTAATAATGTCAAAGATTTACTATATGACTCTAAATCCGCTCCAGTATTTCACTACAACTAATACATATATTGAGTAGTCGAAAAAGTTTTTTCGTATTTCTAATCAAACTTTAACTTATTTTATATATTCTTTAACTATTCTCTGATTTGTACACATGCGTAAAAATATTCTGTCTTTTGAAGCAGTGAAACACTCGCTTTAAGAGCGACAACTTCGTTGTGCGTATAACAAAGCAAACAAAAGGCTAAGAGCATAAAAATATTGAAACAATTTAAAAGGTGCTTATAAGCGTGCTTGTAAGCAAAGGTGTCACCACCTACACAATTCCCTGCCACTTGACTTTTATCCACTTACGGCGAAAGATATGAAAAACAAGTGCAATTCAATGAAAAGTCTTTTCACAAACCAATAACATTAGAAATCCATTAAACTTGGTTGGAAAGTTGTTCTTTTATACACCTGTGTGGGTGTGCATTAAAGATGAGTATAAAAAATTGAAACTGCAAAAGTGCTGTTATTTTATGCGAGAGTGGGGGTAACGGGACTGCGTTGTGGGCGATTAAGTAAACAGCATGAAAATACTTTTAAATATTTAAAGCGTCAACCAATTGGAGACCTAAAGTGAGAATTTTCAGAATTTTTTGCGAATTTCATGGGTATAATCAGAAATATGATTGGATTACATTGTAAAAATACGTTTCTTCTTTTGAGAAGTACAGGCCTTTACTGGTAGTTTTGATGACCGATTAGAGTCAAAGTTAAGGATTGAGAACGCGGAAATATAAATTTAGAATTTTCAAAAACTGAAAACACTATTTTTCCTCTAATCAATTGAAAAACTATTGAAAAATATAGTCCCCTAGTTTCATTGGTTTACTCCGAATATTTTCAAAGAAATAGGCCCCAGAACCACCGCACTTCATTCAGCGGCTGTATAGGTACCAAAAATTTGAGGCTCGTTTCCTCGAAACTAACTTTTCTATCTGGCCGCCAAAATTGCGAGCGAATTATTTAACCAATTTACTTGAACTAAAGCGTGTTTTATAAGCAATTGTATACTCAAGTTTGTGATAGAGAAAATTGGCATTTTGACAGTTGCTTAACTATTTTGATACCGAAAAACAAGGGTAAAAATGACAATTTGTACCTAATCCAGGCTCCAATTTTTCGAAATTCTCAAGACCCGTGTACTATGCACTTGATAAAAGCTTCCTATGATGCAGAGCCAGGAAGTTAACGCCCGCAAAAAATATCGATTAACGGGATCGTTGAAATTTCCGCCATTTTTTTTGCATAAAATAATTTTTATTTTGTAGTTCAATAATACCTCTTAATATATATGCAAAAAAAACTGGATATGTGACTATATATGATCTGTTTTTTTTTCTCCCATAATAAAAGTGGAAAAATTACCTTTTTTGACGGTTCTACAGGCATCAGCCCCCTTATATCACAGAAATAAAACAAGGAAAGAAATTTGGTTTTCGGGTTTGAATTTTCGAATCTTATCACTCACTCGCTGAACTACAAGGTTGAGAAAAAGCATAAACTTATAAAAAAAATTTCATAACGATTCCTCAGCTGGCCATATTAGTGCTACACTACGCTTAATTCATCGTATGAATGTGGAAAAAAATCAAGTCGATGGCTGCATTGAAAAGGTTCTTCCGGCTCAGTAGGAGTTTAAGCACAAAAGGTGTCATTTACGCTATTTATTTGCCATCTTCTGGGTAGATCGAAAACGCGCGTAAAACTCACCTCAATTCACCGTTGTGTATGCAGATTCACCGACTTAGTTTTCATATAGAATAACTGTAAATAGAAGTTCTGTAGATGGGGTTATAGCATAGTTGGGCAACCAGAGCGTGGAATTAAGAAGCAGCTATAAATGTTTTTATTTTATTTCTGGATTTTAAATGATTTAGAATTGCGCAGATAAGCCAAAGCTGGAAGCGAAAATGCATAAAAGCTATATATAAAATAAAAATCGCGTAAAATTACAGCGACTCACTGTACTGAAAGATGCAATTCCACGAAATGAAGTTGCGGAGCTGGCGAAAAAGAGCCCAGCGCAATACTTAATAATGTGTTGCCAGCAAAATAGAAACAATTTTACAACATTCTACACCGTTACGCAACACAGCAACAAACTGCACTACACCGTATGTATGTGTGTATGTTTGCTTGCGGAAAATAGACAGGCAGCAAGGCAACGACGCGGAAGCATTGTAATGAGAAATATAATTTCCTAAAGGACTTAATTATTTTATAATGCTGCAAAGAGCGCGCAATAGCAGCAAATCGCGCCAGCAGCCAAAGGTGGCAACGGAGATGGAGATATAAAAGTGAAGGCATGAGCAGCAGGTAATGGAGAAAAGTGGTGAATGGCGGCCACGAAGTTGTAAACAATGCACTTTCCTGCTACACGCCGCCATGCAACAAATTCAGAAGAAACACGTTGCAGTGTTCAGGTGTATGCCGATGTTGGTGTATGTGTGTGTGAGATTATTTTGCTTTACACATTTTGGTGAATATGTGGGTTAACTGCACTAATCTATGATTGCGTGTAACTTACTTGTACTAATAACCATGCAGGCACTCACACACAACACACACACACATGCACATTTATGTATATTTTGTGCTCAGCTTAGCAGAAATGAAAGCGAACAGCTTTTTCAAGCACCGCTAAGTCAGTGCCGTTTTTGCTGCCTAGACGAGGTTCATTTTGCAGTGCGAGCGCGAGCTCTCGTGTGTGTATGTGTGCTGCGGTGGATTGGTGCAAAATATACAAATATTAATATGAAGACAATAACTCGCGGCGCAACAAAAAGTAAAAAGGGGAATATTCACCGCAATGAGTAAAGAAAGTCTAAAGCTTTGCTTGCAGCGACGTAGAGGGCGGGAGAGCATAAGCGAAGCTGTCTAATTACCTTTTAGTTGTAAATTAGTGGTAAGCCTCATACTGATAAGCACATGTAATATTAGTGCTGAGAAGAGCAAGCAAGCAGCGGGCTAGTTTGGCGTAGTTCAGGTTGTCGTTCCTTTCGGTAATATTTTCGACACTGGAGGCTTCAAATATTTGCTAGATTCTGACATCAGCTTAACCTGTTTTCGGTATTAGAACCCACTACTATTAGAAAACCTTTTTTACTAAATTTCTTTAAGATATCTTACAGACTGACCGATATATACGATATAAAGGAAATATTGACTCGTTTTTATCGATTTTTGACATAAGGCCGTATTTTATCAGAATAATGTTTTCATTAATTTTCTGGCAGCTTGGCCGAAATTTTCGGTTTACTAAAGAATGTCAGCTGTACATATTGAGGTTCACATATTCGCATTCTAATGGCTTGAAAAGGTATAGTCCGATTTCGACCATTTCTAGAAATCGCATGAAATAATTTAAAGAAATTAGATGTGCAAAGTGTTTTCAGGATTTCATCCAAAGTTGGTCCGCTCATTATTTGATTCTAGCATTGCTCTTTGTGGCTTCCCTGCCCTACCATTTTTATTGTAACCCATAATGCTTCTGACGTCTTTGTAGTAATTTTCAACATAACGGTTATCATTCTATTTAATCCACTTCCACAGTATATGGGGTAAGGTTGAGGAATTCGTCTATCGCAACTTTGGTTGATATACAAGAAGTTCTATCAGTCTATAATATTTTCCACCGAATGTTCTACTAATGTTTTTCGCATCACCGTCACCAGACATTTCCTTACCCACTTTCCCACTGCAAAGTATTTTCCTTTTTCATTTTCTACCCTTCTTTACTTCGTCTTCATCGTTCGATTCTGCTACCCACACTTGAGTAATTGACCCATGTCTGAGTTGCACCATTATCTTTCAGCAGCTCATCATGTCCATCAGCAGGTTTTTAATTAAAACTCCATACGCTGTTGCTACTGTTTCTGCAGCAATTACTGCTGCGCTTGTAATTATTACGTTGTCGAGGTACGCGCTTGCAGTACACACTTCAACCGCAATGGACACTTAAGGCCTGAGTGATGTGCTCGCGGGCTGTATGGTGAGCGTGTGGCTAAATGTTGCGAACTGCTGGCATTGACAGTTCGCAGATTAAATTAAAAATTTCTAGAGATAAACTGGAAGTGCACAGTTCAAGATACTATCTATGGTTTGTATTGTTTGATTAATTTAAGTATAAGAAAATTAGGAAATCCATTTAATAATACAATAGTGAGGGCGAACATATGAACATATATTTTAGAAGATATCAACTCCTTCAATGATTGGGCGGAAATTTTCAGTGCTTAATTTAACGTTTTCTAGCGAACTACTACTTCCATAAACCTATAATGGATTTTACTTGAGTCGCAAGGCTTCCTTCTTAAGGTAGCAGAACCTAATGGTAGAACTTTGTGACAATATTCCTTTTTATCAGCGTTTCAAAGTCTTGTCTTTCACAAGCCAAACATTTCTTTTAGCATTGCCTCACTTCATTTCTCAACCACCGAAAGCATTCTTTAACTTATTCATCAACTGACTGTATCATGTCCTGTTTTACCACGGTATTCCTAATTTTTATTTCTGTTGCTCTAGAATATAATCTTTCTCCGTCCTCCGATCTCCGGCCAATATAAATATGATCCCTATTTCTCAAATTTTTGAACATTTTTATCATATTTCTGATTCTCTCATTTTTATTCGGGTGGGAACATACCCTCTTTCTTTAATTCTGAATTATATGAAATTATATTATAACAATCCCTGGGATCTCTGAAACTCAATTATTGGTACGAAATGGCACTCGCCGAGAGCAAAATGAAGAGTCTACCAACGAATTCGTTTATGTTGAGTCTTGGAATAATGGTTTGTGTACAAATATTTTCGGTTAACATCAGGAAATTATGCCGTTGATGGTTTTTTTCCGTCAAAACCTCACAAAAGTGTGTTCTTGAAAAAATTGTGTATACAGTAACTGAGTGCTGGGATCGATGACAGTCCCGGTTGCCAGAAACGGCGCAAGTATTCCTTGTTCAAAGTACCTGTGCCTATTGGCGTTTAATGAAACTGAACGTTAATACAGATTTAATCTCACATATATCTCATTTTATTAATATAAATATTAGTTTTTATTGACTTAATAATATAAGCTTTAGGCACTAAACATATTTGAAGCTTAAAATTATAAGCTTATTCTTAAAATTTCTTCCAAAACGGCGACATTTTTCAATTTATAAACTCCAGTTTGGGCTTCGGCATTATTCTTGGACACAAACGTGCCAACTTCGTGCTTTTCTCCAAGTTGTAGTAGATGATTTCCAAAATTAATACAGCCAGGCTAAGAAGCATAGCAGATACTAAAAAAAGTAGGGCCGGTAAGAAATGCTGTAGATCTACTTCGACCTCATAATTCTGACTTAGACTACAATCCAGTTGTGGTAATTGCCATTGATTATCGTTATGTTGCAAGAGCCCGGAGGTATGAAATTTCGCAATCGATGTTGTGAAGTATTCGCGAAACGGTGAACTTTTCGTTATACCAATACCAATGCGATAGGGTGGAATGAATGGCACATCTTGCAGATCGCAAAATTCCTTTTCGCTTAGTAATTCTAGAAAAAAATTGCGAAAGTACTTATTTATTAATAAGTTTTGAAATTATTTTCTATTGTCATTTCAAATTATACCTTTCAGTATGTAGTACATGCGATTAGCCGATACATGAAAAGCAAAACCGCCCTTCTTTATGCGTTCAGCGCCCTCTTCGATGTATAAAATATTTCTCTCACGGTTCTTGCAAACACGCTCTTTGTAGATTGCCATCCCTAGCGGCACTGTAGTTTTCTCAAAGGTTTCAATATTATATGGTATATTTTCTATGCCGATATCGAGGCTACTGTTGTATAGTGCCTCCAAATTGGTTATTGTGCGCGGTGAGACGGACAGCAGTGAGCCCACAATGAAAGCGCCATAAAACTGTTGCAACAACAAGCTAAACAGGCAAACAGAGAAAATGAGCGTACGCGTTGAGGTGGCGGTGAAGGCGTCGTTTGAGGGTCCTTGCTGGAAAAATGCTTCCAATATGGAGAAAATCGCATAATCGAAACGCGTCTGAAAATGTGGATCTTTGTTTATGAAGAAGCGATTTTCGTGATGCAAATGTAGTTGCAACAATAAAATGGTTAAGACAACGATCGCGATAACAGTGTACCAGACCTCTTCGACAAACGGCTCAAAGAAGATGTTACGAATGTCATTGCGATGCGGATGACGGAATATGAAGAAGACACTGCGAAGATATTGATGTTAAAAGCAAAGCTAACTTATTTTGAAGGACGTGTGAGGTATGAGGATTCTACTTACAATTCCGTATGTACCGCTATTGTGTAATGTATTAAATGTACCCTGTTTGGTACAAAACGCATAGGACATAGTGAAAATTCCGCCTCACCGGAAAGCAATAATTTCATAACACCATCCCAGCTGCCATTAGGCGCCTGCTCACCCCAAGTTTTTCTCAGTGCTGGTTGAAAGCTGGAAATTTTGAAAGTGATGTTATAAATGCACACGAGAAATGTTTCTAATTCCGAGGTTAGTTTCCAAATATTCATAGATTTTCATTTTTGTTTATATTTTCTATGTTTTAGCACAGCTAGACGGTTCTCTATGTTAGCTGGATAAATATAACCTTATTTTTATGGCTCGGTGTTTTTTTTCTTTCTCATAACTTGAACAGGAAATATTAAGCTTGCCAAGATGTATGTAATACCCAAATGGAAGTAATGCCCATTGTGACGAACTGAGTAGATTTAGCTTGGTCCGTCTTACGGCTTTTTCGTCTGTCTGTATAAACACGAACTAGTCCCGTAGTTTTTGAGATATTGATTTGGAATTTCGAACCCGACTTTTTTTCATCAAGAAGCTGCTCATTTTATGGAACGGTCGATCACGGATCACTATAGCATATAGTTGTCACACAAACTGTATGCTCGGAATAAAGTACTTCTGATATCTTTAAAAAACTTGGCACGGGTTACTGTCAAAGGCATTGTTATAGATTTATATCATTTGGCTGCCATTCAAACTGAGCTATCAAAGTTCTTACAAGGAATTTGGAGTTTAGCGAACCGTATTATCTCATCTACTGGAATATAAAGTTAACATCGAAGTTAACATTTTTCTTGTTATGTTCTCAAACGTAATCGAAATCCCTATTAATTTTATTTTTTTAAATGTATGACAACAATAATTTTTAGATGTGAAGAAAGTTGTACGATATTAATGTAGCATAAGGTGTAGAGTAGGTAGGTAATGGAGGGAAAGGTGGATAAGTTAAGACACAAACCCTTTATTTGAGATGAATTAGTTCTACGAAATATTAGCGAGCGGTTCTGCTTATAAAGTAATATAATGTGTAGAATAATTAAAAAAAATTTACCTTACGTCAAATATTGGTTCCATTAACTTAACCAATTGGTAAGTTTTCCTTTGCATGGGGTCAAAATTTTTATGGTACAAGGAGTTCAAATAGTCCAATTCAGTCATATCGGCAGGCTGTTCCCGTATCTAAAGAGATTAAGGTCTGAGAAATTATCTCTTGAATAAAATAAGTCTGTCAAGTATACGCACCACTATTCCACCTACTAATTGTAGACCCTTAAAATTGCGACGCCTGTTGACGAAGGTTTGATGGAACCGTAAATTAAGTTTGAGACCTTCAGCGGGGCTCCAATAACCTTTCGGTTCAATATCCAACCAATCTTTTTGTATTTTGTAAATGTCGAAGAGTTGTATTGTATTGCTGAAATCGAAAGAATAAATCAATTGCAATAATTAGTCGCAGTCGAAAGAAATATTAATTACTTAATGACTAAGTTGGCGGCAGAGCAGATGGGAACCAATTTCTCTACATAAATTTAGTATATTGTGGACTTGGATACCGAATTTTCCTTCGAATTCATTCTGATCACAAAAATTCCATAGAATTAATATTGCTCCTAGTAAAAAAAGAAAGTTTTTCTTTCAGTCGGAATTTTAAGCGTTTGGTCTCCAGTTCTTTTGCTTTCTTTCACCAGATACTATTATTTTTCTTTACAGTCTTCTTTGTCATAGGTCAGTTTTCACCAACGGCTCGGTTAATCGTTGGTCACATCGTGTCTTTATTTGCCGGGAATATTCAACAAATCTCCCGACAAAGTCAAATACTTTGAGACAGAGTCTCCATCTCACCACAAATATTCTGTAGCATTCTTATAGAATAATCCAATTTATTGTAGTATATTTCACACTCACTTGCCATCCAACCGGACACCGATTGTAATGTCCGCACTTATATTCACTGGTAGTGGCGTCATCACGCGGCGCACATTCGCCAGCGCTGCCGTCACCGTACGTTGCTTGGACATTATGAACCAGATGCGAGAACTGTTGAAACGCGAGCCCACATCGACACGCACTCTATATCCACCAGCATCGATGGTGTCAACACTAATCACATTTGAGCCCAAAACATACTGCTGCAACAACACATCCTCCAGCTGGGCCACATAGATACCGACGCGCGGTGAGTCATGATAGAAGAGTCTTTGAAAATCGGTAGCGTTTTTAGCGGATTTCGCTTGATGGACATCATAAAACTGAAGTGATGCCACATTAAGCAGTGCACGTAATGCATTATCCTTTAGCAAACCCGCCTGCTGTTGTGCTTGCTCTGTGTCGCTGTTGTAGGCGATAATGGCATGATGGAGGTGTTGTTGTTTCAAAACGTCAGCAAAAGCGTCAAATTCATAAGCATTCGCGGCCGCTGAAACACAGAGATTGCACTTGGATAAAAGCAATATGACAGTTGTGATGAGACTAGTGCGTCCACAAAGCAGTGCCGTCGCCAGTGTCTGCCGTCGAGCCGTAGTAGCGCCTTTTGTGGCGGCCATTGCACTGATTTGTCGTTGTCGCGCCTGACAAGTGCGTAGCAAAAATTGACGCTTTTATATAGCAAAGTGTCGGATAATTGGCAAATGGAAAGGCAAATGGAAGGCAATTTGAGTCAGTGACTGAAGCATGATGTGCCCTAGAAAAGTACTGTTGGCCTATCAAGCAAAAACGACTACCCCCTTTAAAAATATATTTCGCTGCATTATTTAGCACAATTGATTTTTAATACTTTACATTTCACTGCAGCAAAATTCAACATTTACCGCTAGAAGTCTTGCAACTTCAATTTGCAACAGTAATATTTACAACAAAAATCGGTTTATTGCAACACCTGCAGTGCGGCATGCCTTCACGTACATAACGGCACCTTAATTATCGCATTAACGTTAATCAGCGTCGATTTGTCACAGGTGTCACAACAGTTACTTAAACCACTTAGCTGCTTTTTTTTGCGATGGGCAAGTAATTGCGTTGTTGTTGGTTTTAGAATGGCAATCACAACTGTTGCAAGAAATGTTTGCAAAAAGCGTAATTGTCGCCATTATTGTCAATGTCATCATCAGTTTAATTTCGCTTTTGTCGCATTTAAAGCACGTACTACGCACATAACGGTAATGGCTGCCCGACGGAAATTTAGTAAGTAGGAGATGTTTTGTTGAATGCCATTTCGATTTTAAGCGATACATACGTAAGTGTAAACATTATTATTATTTGCAATGCAATTAGGCGCTTAAATGGTCAATCAGTTTTCTACCCGGTCGAGGACTGTAAATTCAGCAAAACTAGCTCTCCAAAGCGTTAGACCGAGCAGCAAGTGTAGAACGTCTGAAGGTATGCGCTCCCAAGTCTTTAAGGCTTGACCTCCCAAACATGGGACAGTCAATAGAAGTGATGAGTTGCTTCCAACTCATCTTCTTCCACACAGCTTCTGCAGATGGTACCAGATCCTTATAAAGTAGAGAAAATATTTATATTCCAGTAGATGAGATTCTGGAGAACTCTAAGTATTGGAAAACTTTACTTTTCATCAATATTTGACCTAAGAGTTTTGGTGTTGAAATAAAATATTGTACGTCATTAGTAGTGAGCAATAAGAAGATGAATATAAACATAACATTTTCTGTTTTACAAAATTTGAATTCAAATAACTCAATTAATGTTCAATATATTTTACACAAAGACAATCAGACGATTGGAAAGATGAAAATGAGCACAATTTCACAAATTTTTGTTAACTGATTACTCATTGCATTAACTCGCAACATAGTTACGTTGCCACATAATTCAATAACATAAGCAGAACTCAATTGAGATTATGACTTCAAGCAATAAGTGTATTGCTCTTGTATGCAAAATTCGATATTTCATACTGAGAAGTACATACAATTTTTTATATTCCTATAAGGGTGGTTCTAAAACATCATTGTCTGGGATATCACAAATATTTTTTTCCCTAGCCCATATAATTTTTCATCTCAAGGGTGTATCTATAATTTTAAAAATTTAAATATTTCAATTCCAACTCTAAAAGCAGTCACCAAGAAAGACCACTGTTAATGAGTATATCAATGCGTGGATACTTGTGACTGCGTCCCAAAATAATGCTATTTATTCTAAAGGAAACTCATTTTAGCAAAATTTGGTATATTATGATTTTATGCTGAATTTTCGGAGATATTTATATATATGTGATGAGTTTGTTGTGATGTTTCTTCCTTATTACAATATTAATTGTTAAAATTAAGGCATATCAATTTTCAAACACTGTGGCAGTTCACACAAGTATATATACGTTAAATATGCGTGTATTGCAGTACTGCAGCCGCAGTCCTTGTCATTATGATCCCAATCCCATTTTCATTTATAGTCACATTTTGCTTTCATCAAAAGCAATTGCAGCGCTGGCAAAATTAAATTTTCCTGAAGCGGCAATTCATATCTGGGTATATGAGCATAAGTTGCGTACTCAAATATAATTACAAGTTTGTTAAAGCGATTAACTTCGATTCCAGCTAGTTGGCCTGGCTTATGAGTCATAATTATTTACATATATAGTATTTGACACTTGAATTCATCTTAGTTTCCTTAAGCTAATGTTAAAGCGTTCAGTTATCACAATTATGAATTATTTACAGTTTAAGAAATCGTAAGAATTATGCGAAGGATTCGTTGAACAATGCTCGGTCCTTAAACTCCTTTTTGCTTAAACTATATGTATGTGCATATTAATTATGTAGTTCTATGCTGTTGCAATTACTTATGAATAATAACATTGTGCCAGCTATTAAAATAAGACTATTTAATATATTCAATCTACTGTAGACCAATATACTTTCAAAAGAGACTGCCGCCTTCCAAAGTATTTACGAAAATTGTAAATAATTAAATAATCACAAGAAGGGAGAGTTAAAGCAGAACTAAGACTATATTGAAGTTTTCGTTTACGCTAAATTATTTACTACAAGATTTTTGCAATTTACTATATGCTCCTATATAAATAATTTTTCATTATAAATATACATATATGAATACATTCGTTCTTACAAGATGCTAGACTCCTTTCCATTACGAAAATGAAATACTTAGCAGTCATCTGAAGATGGAAATGCGAACTCAAATTCTCTCAACCATAACATGCACATTAGAGTTACGTAAAATGCATAAACGAAATGATTGTCAGCTGACACTCTAGTCAAATAGTTAAGGTTTGCTAACTTAGGGTTTTCAACTCATGACTTACATAGAGTCAGGAGCATATAATATTTTGAATAATTTTCTGTAGACTCATATGTACATATGTATGTATATTTACATATGTGAACATAAAATGATATGATAGTCAATTCAGTCACAAATTTAAAAAAATAGGGAATATTTAGCTTACTTTGGTTGAAAAGACCTAAAATAAAATCAAAGTCAAAATATCAATGACCCGAAATGAAGAGAAAGTTTATTTGGGAAATAAACTTTGATGATTTTTATTCATTCTTTCGATATAAGTTTTTGCATGGTAATTTGGCAAATAAGAATAAAAATGTCAAACACAGGTGTTTATTTGACAGCTGGTTTGAGCTGGTTGTCGTATATGGCTTGTTTATTTTTTAGCTTGTGACTTACCCAGGCCAACAGGTTCTGATTAAAGAAGCGACAGCCGATTGTTGAATGCTCCTTCCACGTTAATGAATGCGTTTGGTTATCTAAGGAACTTATAATTGTCCCGACTATCTCATATAGGGCTGTATCAAACGATTTTCCTTTGACGCGTGTTGCCTCAATTCCAAACGGGATTTATCGATTGATCAGATCGTCGCAGATTCTCTTTATACTTCGTAGTAGGAAGAATGGAAGATTGATCAATTTGTAAGATTTTGGCAAAGAGTAGTAGGAGTAGTTGTCCTTTTACAGTTTTGGTTCCTTCATTAGGGCTACGTCAAACTTCACTTTTACTAGTCCGTCGGTCAAGTTTGTGGACGCCGCGCTTTCACAGTGGAAGTTAATCTGCTTCTGTCCTTCTAAGAAACAGCAAGCTCTCAGTTTCCTATCCCGATGGGCAACTTGTTGTGGGGAAATCCTCAACTCCCTCCTTCTCTGCGCTTGAAGCCGTGTGTGCCGGGTGGAGAGTAGAAAACGAAACATTTTTTTCAAAAATAGGAAACTGTTAGGCGGAGAACCCTACCGTTACAACTAAGAGCTCGTACTTGGAGAGCCTTCCTTAGGGATGCCCATCAACCAACTTACACTCTAATATAAAAGAATTTTTAGTAATTTTGGTCCCAGTTATATATTTAAAACCTTACTCTTTCGGGTATTTTGATGTTTAGTCTTCGACCTTTGAGATGTATATAATGGATGCAGAACTTGGTGCAGATGGCATATCTAAAATTTCCATAAGTCAATGAACGGTACACATAAAGTCCAAATGATGCCACACAAGTATTTGAAATCGTCTTTTGAGCAACTGTTCCGGTGATAGCTAGAGGCTAGCTACTATCTACAGATTTATATAATTTATAGTTTATTATCACGACTACACTCATATAAATTCTTAAATATATATTATATATACAATATATATAGATTCAAAGTATTATTACACTGAAAGAATTGTTCTTTTTATCTGCATTAGACACGATTGTGATTTCAAATTAAAGTAATTAAAAGTTGCAGATAACTGCACACACATACATGAACATAAATATTAAAGCAGCGCTAACAATAAATACGTGAAAGGCTAATGAGTTGTCAACCATTAGAAAAATAGTGCAAAGTCATAGAAGAAGAACACAAAAGACATGAGCATTACAAACATGCATGCATACACACATATGCAATCACATGTGGGAGTGTGCGATTTAAAAATATAATGTTGGACCGAAAAAGAGCAAGCTGTTGGAGAATTGCGACAACAATCAGACAGCACTGTTGAACATGAGCATAAAGTAGGAGACCACAATGCACTTTGAACCCGACAACGTCACACACTTCTTCGACAAGCTAACGCCATTCTGCGGGTGCGTTGTTAGACTTTGCAGGGTTGGAGCACCATGCACCAGCTGGAGCAGGAGTTGGTGGTGGCGGCGGCGGTTAGCTTGCTATGCCCGCGGGCGCACTTAACGTTGCAGCAAAGTGAGTGACAACAATTTAATGCTTGGCAATTAGTGTTACCCACACATATGAGCATGAATGCACACACACATACACATACACACATCCATGCATGCTTGGGCGCTGCAGAGTGGTAATAAAATGTACAGATTGTGGGTAGGCAGAGCGAGAGGCGCGGGCAGCAGACTAAGTTGTACGATTTGGCGGATGCGGATGCGGATGTTAGCGCACACAGGCGACATCTTTTGCCTATATGCGATATTTTCGCTCGGCTTTTACGCTTTGTTGTTCTGCTAAAGAGTTGTGATTTCAGACACACTACCATACATTTTATTGTATGTATGTTACCCATACACTTATATATAATTACAAATTTGCATGTGTGCGTATCTCTCGTGCAACCGTAATTTGTTGTTGTTATCGCAGTGTTTTTGCAACATTGTTATTTGGTTTATCGTTAGCAGTACAAGCACGTACGCATACACATCCACCTACATACATACATATATCTATCCAACACACCCCTCCCTCTCTCCTCGCTCCCGGGAACCCTTTCATAGTCGCAGCACTGGCGTGTCGCTGTGTATTGCGTTGGCATGTGCAGCGTTGCCACACGCAACACAAGAGCCAAAACTAACAAGAACAGCAGCAACAACAATAACAACAAGAATAGCAACGGCAAAAGGCGTCTAGCATTAAAATCAACATCAAGGCATAACAACCAAAATAACGGCATCACAAATAATGTCGACATTTGCTAGTCGATGCTGTGCCGTTGCTCGTTATTCAAATTGCGACTGTGCCGCTGTTGCTATTGTTGTTTTTATTTATGCAGGCTGCTTTTGTAATTTACTAGTTTGCGCCACGACCTCAAACACGGCGCAGAACTCCCGCGCTGCTCTGATATTTACTACCTGCTGCCACCTACGCAAGTCGCAAGCCGATTACGGTTAAGTGACACCAGGCTTTGGCTTAGTCGGGGGAGCGGTGGGGCAGAGAGCGCCATAATGTTGAAACACTGGGTTTGGTTGCATATTTCACATGAAAATTATTTCATATAAAAACTATTAATGCATTGTATATGCTGGCGTATAAATATATTTCCATAAAATTTTAGCAGGACAATGCGTAAAGGTGCAGCAGGAATGTAGTAGGATTTGGAAGGACTGGCAGAAAAAGCGGTTTATGCAAAAATGCCAGAAAAAATTGATGTGTGATATGTGAATTAAAAAAGAAGAAACTATGTGCACTCATTTCATCTGTCAGCTGGGGCAATTAGTGTGCCTGTCGAAAACTCAGTTCTACTTTTATGAAAAGCTGAAAATTTGGTTTTATCCATTATAAGTCAACTTGTCGAAAAAATTTACGTTGAGTGGACAAAATATCGTAATATCCTTGTTACTGTTTAAAACGTTGGATTGTCATAGTGACATTGTGGAACAGTTTCTGATTGATAGTAAAGTGGGATCGGGTAAATACAATTTTTTAAATTATTTGTTTGCAAAAATATATTGAGTAGTCTAAAAAGGCCAACAGATGTCGTTGCAGTCGTATATCTTCAGTGCTACCAATTATATTGTGTCATAGCATATAGTGTTGGTGAGTAAAGATCAGACTTGAAGTTTCATTTAACCAAGAAATTAAATTAAAAAAAAAATAATAATTTCGGGGAAATTGAAAAAAAGTTACAGCTGTTCAAAAATGAATGAAAATAATGAAGAAGTTCGCTAAATTTTGAAATTTTTATATAAAAAGGGAACACCAAAGCCACCAATGAAATTTGTGAAGTTTACATAGACGATGCTGTATCAGTTCGTGTAGCACAACAATGGTTGACTCGCTTCCGTTCCGGAAATTTCGAAATTTCGCTTTACAATGATCGCACGATGTCTCTAGCGGAAAAAGTGCAAAAAGTGTTCGACCAAAATGGTATATATTTGTTTATTTATATATTAGCATAAATAAAAAAATTAGTTGAAGTTTGATTAGAAACACGAAAATACTTTTTCCACTAACCAATATATCGGTTAGCATACGATACTGCCCTTTAGTACACTGTGTGAGGCGGAGGAAACGACGTCTAATCAACATGTTTAGTCGTTATAGCTTTCGTGGTTTGTGTGACACTTTATGCTCCGTAAATTTATTGGGGGCGGGGCAGCGTGGATGCTTAATTTTTCGATTTTCTGTATCGAATTAAAATTTTTTGTCTAAATTTGGAATAATCCAACCGAAAGTACCAAGGAACACACGTATCAAGTTTCATCAAAATTTCTTATTTTTTACTCAAGTATCACTTGTCCATGTAGTAGTATTTGACGAGCGTATACGTACATATATCTTTCATAAACAGTTCTACATTTCAATTGCTTTAAAATGGCTTAAACATTTTAGAATTTTTATGTATACATAAATAATGCAAGCTTTGGTCATAAGATTGATTTTAAAAGGTCTATTGCGTTTATCTTTAGGACTCGATAGAACTCTCTTAGTACTTAGTATCAACACCGATTTGTAGGATCTTATTTCATACCTTCGAAAGTTTGTGATTATCGAACTACATTTATTTATGCTAGACTTAAGCTGCTTATGTAACTTACAAAAGCATTTCTGTATATCTCGATACTTTCCTTCAAATATAAAGGCAGGTTCAGAAGTCTCTTTAAAGTGTTTTATATCATCATTAATATCAAGTGAAACAATGGAATGTGAAATTCATAGGATTAAATGATCCCTTTGAAAACCTGAGCAATATGGGTTATGAACATACTTTTAAAAATACACAATTTAGAAGAATTTTGCTACTTTAAGTCGGACAGCGTTAAAATATCTCAACGAATAGCCTCGTCGCACTTTTACTTACTGCAGCATCGGTAGTATTACGAATGCTTTCCGGCCGACTTGGGTGTGAAACGCCTGGCGCATATTTAATATGCGCAATTTTCGACCGCTCGCTTATGCTCGCTGGCATTTTTCCTCCCTACTAAGCATTGTTCTATGCGTTTATCTGCTGCTCTGGGAATTATTTGAGTGCGGTCGTGTGTATGTTTGTACGTGATGTGCCTAATCGCGGTTGACCAGGCCACGGGCGACCATATTTATCGTGGCACTTTTGTTGGTCACACGATTTTATCGCTGCGAAGTGTTTTTCATGAGATAATTTTTTATTTGTCTAATCTTCGGTGCCATCGGTGCTATGCATTTAGTATATTAAAAAACTTATTATTAATTTTTTATTTTATGCAACATTGCGGTTTTGAGCAAACTTTGCATGTCTCCTAGGTTGTGTGTCTTAGTTGTGATTTTATTATTTGATATTTTTCAAAATTTTTACAAAAAAATCTATATTTCTTTTGAATTTACTTATGTGAAAATTCATCAGTCATCCCATGCAACGTAATTTTTCTAATTCGAATACTTGGAGATAAAATAACATTTACAGTGGAAGAATTAAATCCAGCTGTTACTGTTGCTCCTTTTACATTCACAAGACATACATACACCTCATAGTTCATGAAAATTGCGTCCTTCCGCTGAAAAATTCAATCCGTGATTGCCCTTAGCTTTACAAAACACACCAAGTGAAAGAGTACTTTAAGCAAAATCCATAAGTCAAACAAACGATTTAGTAAGACATTCTATTAGTCAAGCACCGTCAGCCGCACCCGGACACACACACGGCCAGCAAAGTGCCATAACTACAAACCTTCATTTTAGTTGGCAACAAATAAATTCACAGAGGCCCAGCCACCAGCCACCGGCTAAAGGTAAGCGAACTGCTTTGTGCATAAAAAATTACAAAAGTTTGCGTATGTGTTAGTACAATGGAAGTAGGATGGGTATGTGTGCAGCTAGACGATGAAAGAAAGCCCTGCAAAAGAACAAAGAAAAAAGGCAAAAAATTCACTGCTAATGCAAGTAATTGCATCTTTGTCAGAGCATATTTAAATATAATAAAATACTGAATATTAGCACTGCCGTTGGCACTTACCGCTTTTACGGATTACTTAAAAGCCAGTAAAACGCCTACAATTTCCCCATTTTATGGTCGTATATTTTATTCACTGCAAGCGACTTTAAAAGCACACACACACCGACACACATGCATACACATGTTGAGGTAATTGTGCACGCGCACACACATACACCTACAAGTTGGCTGTCGGCTTTAGCTGTGTGCTTGACATTTATGTATTTGCGTGCCGGGCAGCTTACTGTGCAGGTATGCGTGTGTGTGTGTGGTTGCTGTATTTGGGATGCGAACAATACCCGGCGCATTTCGAGAAGATTTATTGCATCACACTTTACTCGCTCACCTGCACCATCGTGGCTGCCAAGCTGCCAGCCTTCTAGCCAGTCAACTTAGGTCTTCGCTTTAAGCCCGCATACAAATACACGTTCATATGCACATACACAATGACGTGAACCTTGAATATGTATGTGGGCATAATAATGTATGCCCTTGTGCCGACAGTGTTAAATAGCGATGTGAGCTATAAATGCTGTGAAAATTCAATATAAAAGCCGGAATAAGTCTGAAAAAAAGCTTGACAAGTGAGAAAACAGCTTGGTCGACTTTGCGTCGTAAAAAGGCCTTGAGAGCCTGAGCACATTTAAATACTGGAATCCTTTTCTCGAAGGATATCCAACCACATGCGACACTTGTTGGAGATTACTACCAAAGTAGCAGCGCATGAAGCTTTCCACGAAAATTCTGTTACGGTGAGAGTAGGCTCCACAAATGTCTCATATATTCTTTCGACATTAAAAAAAAATATATATGCATGAATTTGTAACAAACATTCTTTGGATAAATCACCTTTGGGAAATAAAAAGTAACGGGATTGACGGTGGTTTATAAAGTTTTTTCACAGGCTTTCCTTGAAGCCAACTTTACTCCATTAAGTGAGTTCTGTATTGACCGAAACAAATGCTAGTTGCCGAGTCATCAAAGTTTGGTCTAGCGTTGTCCTGATGGAAGACGAAGCCCTTTCTGTTGATCAGTTCTGGTCGTTTTTTTCGATTGCTTGCTTCAATCTCAGTTGTTGGCAGTAAAATGTAAAATCACTCGTTCGACCAGACTAGAGCAGCTCATAGTGGATGATTCCTTTCCAATCCCACCAAACACTCAGTATAACCTTTGGAGGCGTCAATCCTGTATTTGCGACCATTTGTTGAGCTTCACCACGCTTGGACCATGATCTTTTTCAGAAATTAATGTCGTATTTGATCCACTTTTCATTTACTGTTACCAACCGCTTCAGAAATTGTTCGACTTCATTTAGTTTCAGCAAAGAATTGCAGATGTTAATTCGGTTCATCCAATTTTTCACAGACAATTCATGTGGTACCAAAGCATCGAGTTTCTTTTTGTAGCCAGTCTTTTTTAAATAGTTCAAAACCTTTTGATGATGAATGTTAAGTTCCTTAGCAGCATCTTTCACATTGAAATTTCGAGAAAGGAAGCGAGCGAACAATTGTTGTACTATACAAACTGATATAGCAATTTTTTTGGTTAAATGAAGCTTAAAGTCTCGCCTTTCCAACACTATATGGTATGATACAATGTGATTGGAGATATACGACTGCAACGACATCCATTGCCAAAATACGAAAAGATTTTTCCCACCCCGGTATCTATAGCTGACCTTTTAGAAAAATATTGACTTTTTAGAAAAATTGACCGATTACTGTTGTTGATGATATTACTTTATAACAAAATTAAGCTTGAACACCATTACTTGAAATAATATTAAGAATATTAAGGTTTTGTTTTTATTATATGCCTATATTATTCTATAACTAAGTAATAATTGATTTTCGGGACTCTCATATTTGTGTTGCAGCGCTCAAAATGCGCCATCCAAATACTAGCACATATGCGTCAAGTGACCGGCACTCGCCCACATCACTTCCAGCCTGAGCTGGGAATGAATTATGCTTATGTAAAAGAATTAGAAAAGAGAAGGATCGAAAGGTATACAAGTGATATTAGTTTCAAAAAAGTTGCTAATGCCCATACGATATTTTTAATATTAAAGATATAAAAGCAATTAAAAACTTTTAAAACTGCACACAAAATATGATATATATATACTGCTAGAATAATACCAATAATACTAGCTCATAATTCTGTCTCTATACGAGCATTTGTTGAATTATTTAAATAAAATAATGCATGTTTAGAAAACAAGTTTCAACTTATCGCCTCAGCATTTTAAGCCGTGTCATACAGATGGCAATGACACTTCAACCACAAGCAAATACAAAAAGTTTTCTCCGCCACACCTCACGTGTCAGGACACCGTTTCGCCTTAGGAGAGATATATGCATGCATATATGTATACACAAACTTATATATATCATGTATATATATCAGATATATACATATATATATATTAGCTTGTAGCTGTTTCTTGACACCGTTGGCTGGGTGCATGTGTGGCATATGGCGTTCTAATCGATCCATTTGCACAAATGTCTGCCACCTCACACCTACTTGTACATACTGGTGCTCCAAAGAGAGCTTATGGGCTCCAGTGTGCACCCCATTTACTTGTGCAAACATATTTGCCACATCAAATGATTAATTACAGCACACTTTGCCACATTTCTTCCGTTGTGAGTATTTATTATAAAAAGCTTTGTTCGAGTGCCTCTAATACTTTAAAGCTGTTTTCTTTTCGTTGCAGCAGATTTTTTGAACTTTTTATGATTTTTCGTGTGCGTGAAAGTATTTGAAAGCGAGCATACGCTGCGAGATATTCACACTTGTGTTTCCAATACTTACCGTACACCAAACTCCCACGTGGAAACCAGCTCTGGTGCTGGCGACTCAAGCGCTAATGCAAAGTGGATATTCGGATTTATTGCACATCCGCTCACTGTTTGCATGGAATTTGGTGAGGAAAATGTTTTTCAACGAAATTATGAATACTAGAAATATGTGTTTGTATGTATTTTAACTAGTCTCTGGAGGCTGGCACTTGAGTGAGTGTACTTTTGGGTAAGGTGCTGAGGTATTGTTTTTGAAAAAGGTGGACGGACTGATTTCTGAAACGATTTAAAGAATTGCTATAGAGTTTCACGTTTCAATTCGATAACGCTGAAAAAAAAAATTATTTATTTAAAGATTGAGTGAAGAATGCCTTAAGAAGAAGTGGAAAAGTAAATATAAAGTGTTGCCACCCGCTTTAAAATGCTGGTGGAGATATTTTAAGCTATGGGCTTCAAGCTTAAAAAACTTAAAAATACGTACAATTGCAAATATTTCGGTCAGAGTTTCCAGAGCTTTTCTCTTTCTTGAATTGAAATTAATTAGTATTAAGACATTTTGTTTAGAATATATTTTTTAGACTTTTCATCGCTTTGAAGCACGGATGCTCACTACAGAGAATGATAGTGATTTTTTGAAGTTTTTTTAAAGTAAAATATGAAGGAAGTGAAGACCATCTGGATCAAAGATTGACAGACGAAAGTGGGATTAATCGTTGCCACACTCTGAGTGGAACAAAGCAAATGTGTGAATGCTATAAAAATGTTCTATAATTGTATGAAATGTTTGAAAATTTTTCATTAAAGCCATTTCTTAAAAAAACTTTTCAGAGTTTTGCAAAATATTTCCCCACTATAATGCATACGCTGTAGTTGCGTATTTGAGTTGAGTAACTTTTTAAAATAAACAATTTATGCTGATTACAGCGCTGCATTCGCCGATGCAACCGAAAATAAATGCGCTGAGTCAAAAGCGTGAAAGTTGTTCTAGAGAAGTTTTTCTTGTAGAACAAAAACAACAAAAAAAAATTTATAAAAACAACTTAAACAAGTTGCCGAACAACACAACACCGTGTCTATGGAAGCCAATAAATAAATTCGTGGAAGACATACATACATATATATATATTTGTGTAGATACATGGCTTGGTATAAGCATATTGAAGCGAGCGGATACGGCAAAAGTTTGTTGAAAGAGATTTTAGCTTATGTACGTAAGTCGGTGCGTAAGTGCACAGCACACAAAATAAAACGCTGAAAAACTTTACTCTAGCCGGAGCAACAGAAGATGGGGTAGAACTAAAAATAAGAAGCCCAGTAAGTGGCTTAAATCTTAAATCTCCGCTTTCTAGATTGCCAGTAATTGTTTGGTGTTGTTGCTATTGTTGTTGGTGTTGAGCGGTTGTGCTGGGTGGCAAAATGGCGTGGAAACGCTGCGCGTAAACTATTCATCTTCACGGTAATTTAGCGCAAATTATAATGTTTACAAAAACAAGTTAATCGGTTAGTGCTTCTCTGTAAGTAGGATAGATACCGGAAGAACCATACATATAAATATGTATGTGTGTGCACACTTATATATATGAACAATGCAACAATAAAAAAATTGAAATTGCTTACAACCGCTGCTTAGTAACGTTGCTGGCAGACACTTGAACGCGCAGTGATTCATCCATTGTATGACCGTTACTTATACGCCCTGGTGTACACCGTGTAAAAGTTAACTAATAAATCCACAGGCGCTTGGGCTGCAAGGTGGCACAAGAGGTGGGGCTTAAATTAATTCTTCTTGTGTTAGCGCGACTTCTTGGTGGGCTTCGTGGCGGCGATGCTTAGCAAATGCCGCCAGAGAGAGAGAGAGAGAGAGAGCAGGCAGACAGCAGCCTCAATCTTTACATATACGAGTATATACACAGTAGTTGCAGCAAAAATGACTAATTAGACGTGAAATTACACACTAAACGCCATAAATGATTACAGTGTTGAGCCATCGTTGCGACTTGCAAGTTATTTGTGCTTTGTTTTTGCTTTTGCTTGTGATTTTCTAAACTTCTTTTTTATTTTCGCTATGGCCTTTGCGCTCTGTTGCCTTACCTTCAGAGCGTGCATATTACCTGTGTCTCATGTCTTGAATGCAGCGGCTTTTGTGGCATAAATTGCCTTCAGCAATAGCAAAAGGTAAAAACAAAGCAAACAAAAAAGAATAGTTCAGTTGGAGGCAATACAATTGGCGCATTAAAGCTTGGAAAAAAGTATGTGTACTCGACAGCAAGTAAGTAAAAGGTATAAATTAATTGCAACCGATGCAGACCATAAAATAGGTAATAAATAATTGCCTGCAGTAACGGCGCATAGTCTCTGTAAGGACACTATAAATAGCAACTGGAACGACTACTTTATACTCGCACCTCCTGTAATCCTTTGCTGCTTCCTGACGACAGTCGCCACTTCGTTGTTGTAGACATGGTTTTCCTACATCAATGCTTGCCTTGGTATAAGAAGGGAAATGCTTCAAGCAAATGAAACTTTGAAGTGGCAACTTCGTGCGCCAGTATTGCGTTGCATTGCAATGAGACGTTGCTATGTCACCTGACGCGCAAGTACGTATAAATATTATACGTGGCATGCATGGAAAATGTCTAGCTGGTTCAGTCTTTATAAATATACAATATTTTCGCTTTTAGATTTGCAGTACCATACTTCAGTGGTGCATAAAAGCCGAGAATTTTGTTTCTCAGAACCATGCATTTTTTAAAGATATAAATAAACGAGCACTGATACTTCTGTATGCAGTTGAATATGTCTAATTTTATATATTTGGGTTAAAAATAAGCTTACTGATCATATCTTCAACTTAAGTTTCTTACTTCCAGAGACTTCAGATCATAGCTTAATAAATCTGTATCCACTTGCCTAGCGCTTGTACTGTCATTACTCTCGAAGTAGAAGAGTATAAAAGAGCACCAAGCAGCTGAGTGAAAGCCATCGTATAATTAAGTGAGATCCCATAAGCCTATCAGACATCATTCCTTTGCAAATCTCAATACTTCAGATTGCGCAACTAAGGGTTCCGACAGCATATAAGAGCAATCACCCCAGCGGATCGGATCAGCAATAGCGGATTCAAATTACTTTTTCATTTTTACATTAAGACACATTCACAGCTAATGATACACATCATTTCCTGTATGTATATCATCTAATGAACCTAACTGCGAGCTCTACTTTTACAACAAGGGTCTATTCAGTGGTAGTTGAACTCAAAACAGACTGCTCCTCACCTGCTCCAGAGTAACTTTGAATAAATCCGGAATGTGTGTTTTGGGGAAAAAGTGTAGTCTGCACTTTAGATTAACCATAGTCGCTCCGAGTCGAGTTTTAAGTGGATATATACATAACTCTAATCTGCATCATTGAAAGGTTGCAAGCATGCATTTTAGGTAACTTTTAAAGTGTCGTAAATAAAATGCAATTCATATTTCTACTATCCACTTTATATTAGTCACGGTTTTGTTCCTCCTAGCAAACTGAAACCAAAAAAAGCAGATGATTATTCTAAGATCGCGAAAAGTTGGAAAAAATCATAGAGCATCTTAATGCATGATGGTTATGAAACTTGTGATTTAGTTAGATAGTATATATTATGCCTTTCTTTATCTCAGTATAATCACATAATAATAAATAAATAAAGTCGTTACTGACTACAAAAGTTGTTAATTCAGTGCGATCAACAATTAAGCGCTCATAATTTGCAAAGAAAATAATTACAATTGAGAGTTGTTTCAATTTGCTGAATTCCAAAGCTCTTGCAATAGTTTCGAAGTCGCGGGTCAACTTTCAGCAAAACTTCTTTAACACTGCTTAACACCTTAAGAAAGGAAAACGAGAAAAACCGGTCACTTGGTGGTGTGTATGCAAATCGGCTACCAAAGAAGTCTGCAGCAACGTCGTTCGCTCTCTCCTACATACATAATTCACAACACACACACAGAAACGTGCTTGTCTTTGCCTAAGTTGCCGATGTAACTACGCAGATTTAGTTTAGCTAATTTCCACGCCAACTTTATGCGCAGCGATTTATTTATTTATATTTTATTCTACTTCGTTTTAGGTTGGTGAATTTTTTCACTCAAAACAGCAGCAACGTTAGCCGTAACTGCAGCACAGCTTAAAATATTATCTCGGAAGAACGTCTCACCTAAATTCGTGCAAATGCGATCTATTGCCTCCGCCGCTTGGTGGCCTTGTTGCTACTTCAACAACTTTCTTATGGTTCGACGGTGTTGAGGGAACACTCGCTGGCATTTATCGATAGCGCAAATGTGAAGGGGTCGAGAGAAATTTGCGCGCAGCTAGGGGAAATGTGAAACAGCCGCAGTTGCGCTTACCAAACTGTGCGCGCCTTTGCATGTTTGTGTGCGTGCAGCTAGAGGAATGCCAGCGAAACAACACTCCGGCCGGCCTCGCGGGCCAACCATTTGGTCTGCTGGGTGCGCCTGCTGCTCATAAACTTTATCCTTTCAGCGGAATTTATTACCTCAATGCAAGACTTTCAATCACCCGTAGCTGGCGCAGCGCGAGCTGAGCGTGAATTGCAACGCTGTCACCGTGTGCCCGGCGCACAAAGTGTTGCATGTAGTTACGCTTGCGTTCGCATTATAAGCTAAATATATTGCAACATTTTTGCCTGCCACCAGCATCCTGTTGCCAACTGTTGTTGCAAGTGTTGCGCTGTTTGGTGATTCTTACGCGTTTTTAGCTCTAGCCTTTCGTGTTCTTTACGCCGGTTTTGTTTTTTCATGTTTCTTCTACACTGTTTTGCAAACTTTCCTCGCGCAACATACTACAACACTCATTCTTTAGCGTTTCTTATAGTTGAAGGATTTTCTGTGTTATTTTGTGCTATTTTGTAGTAGCATATTTAGGGAGCTGGGGGCAGTGCGTACGATTGCATTGCACAATTGCAAGCAAGAAAGAAAACAGGGGGAAAAACTGCGTTGGAACTGTAGACTTACGAGAGAAAAAGTTTTAGATTCATTTTTCTTCGGTGCTCTTAAATTGTGCCACCTCTTTGCGCAGCATACTGCTTGTCGCTCGGTTTTGCCGCTGTCGCTATTCGGTGCGTTATTCGACCGTTTCGTTTGTGCCCCACTGATTTCAGGTGCGCATTTTTCACGCCAAATGTTTTGTGCCAGTCATTCGCTTCTTAGCAAGACATATAAATAAATGAAGCCATTTGTTGAGAGTGTGTGCTGTGAGAAGTTGATGTGCATTGGCAACATTAGGGTGGACTAAAAGTGAAGAAAAAAAAATCTTAAAAGTTTTGAAAGTTCAGTTAGTTTTGGTGGGACACTTATTAAAAGAAAAGAAACGACAACTGTAATGCTTTGAGAGCTTTCCACTGTTTTTCGAACAATTTTGCTATTAGATATAAATTTTCATACTTTTTGGGCTTTTAAAGATCTACAAAACAGATGTTACTTCGCACTGAGTAGAAAATTGAGAGAGTCCTCTCTCGACGCACAAATAAAGAATTCTACAAGTCACTCATTATTCCCGTCATGCTATATCGAATTTCCGAGAGAATGGAAAATTTACGGTTCTTTGTCGCATTCGATGGAAAGATGAGCTGTATGAGATGTACGACGACATTGACATAGTTCAGCGAATTAAAAGACAGCGGCTACGCGAGCTCTGAAAGTATTCAACGCAGCACCCGTCGGGGAAAGCAGAGCAAGAGGAAGAGCTGTAATACTTTGCAAAGACTTGATGAAAAAGAGCCTGCTTCCCTTGGAATCTCCGATTGGCGCCAAACAGCGAAAAGCAAGAATGACTGGCGGACTGTTCAAAATTCGGATATAACCGCGTAGTCGGTGTCTACCCCAAGGAAAAAGAAAAAAGACTTAGGATAAAATCATTTTAGTAACAAATTTTGGAACTTCGAAATTTAAAAAAACTTCTTTGTTACACACTTTTCACTCAATTATTTAACTATTTAATTTTGGACAACCCTAAGGTTTGTATTAATTTCTATAGTCGAATGCAAAATACAATATCCATTTGTATTTTTGAATATTCTGGCAGGTCCAACACTCCGCTATTTAAGGCGAACAAGCCGACTAGTTACCCTGAATAATCTAATTGGAGTAAGCGCATTATTCGGCAGTAAGAACCTTAACAGGAAGGGGTATGTAAGTTTTGGTGAATGGTAACATATAACAAAACTCTCTCTCCGCCCACAGAGTATGTTGATTTCAAAGTAAAATGAGTTCGAAAATGAAAGTACCTTAAAATAAAATTCAAATCACTCATAGTCGCCTCCGTATAAATAGATTAATGTCATCATTACACTCACACCCATTTTTATATATATATTAATATTCATTTTATGTTTATACCCATATTATGTATAATTAAATTAAATTTACGCGTACCATATAAACATTCCCCCACTATAACTTCTACCTCATCTATCATCCATTTAATATTCTTCATATACACCTTTGTTGCGCTTCATTAAGAAACTATGCACTTAAAACTTTTCACACGGCGTTTACACCGGAAATATGAGTGTACGCACTACTCGTATTTCATGCGTTAAAGCCATATAGCAATTCGGTAAGTTAGACGTCTGTCTGCATGTCTCGGTGGTAAACAGATGAAATGTTGTTTGGGTTAATGGCATTGGCGTTAACTAATAGTAGCTCATTCATTCTCAACAAAGATGTTAAGTTCATAAATTATGCGCTCATAAAAATGTGTATGAGTATATACTATTTATATATGCACACACATATGCACCATAATTTACCTATGTATGTGTAGATATGTAAATTTATGCGAGTATAATTTCGAATTAAGTTGGGCGCAAGCTCAGCAGGTCCGTTGTCTGCTCTACACACGTTGAGTGTTATTAATTTTGTTTTGCACTAACTCTGTTTTGACGGAAATTAATAATTTAACAACGGAAATTACACTTCACATACAACTGCAAATAAAGAACGCAAAATTTATGAAGAGTTTGTATATTAAGTAAATGGACCTATTAAAGAATATAGACGAACACTTCACGAGTGTTTAATATAGTTTCGAAATATGTTACTGAATTTAAGCATAACTTCGGAGGAAATTGAGGGCTTGTTGGAACACAGAACCAAAGATCCATGAATCTGTGGCAACTTCTGTCGATTTAGAGTTCTTATCACGTTTCATCACATTTTGTCTGCTTTCGGAATAAAAGAGGAATCAATGACATCTAAAAGTGGGGATAAAGATATTGTTCTACTTTTCGAGATAAAATTAGTTCTCAGACTGAGTAAACTTTTGTATTGTTCAACTCCTTGAGACGCGTTTAGCTAAGAAAAATATAGAATTTTGTTTGAATATTAATGGATGCTTTTCTGTTCATGGACTTGGAGTTTTGAGGTGATTCACAGTAAACCTTAACGCTGCTGATTAAATGGTGATAAAATTATATAAAATCGGTTTACTGAAAATAGCTGAAATGTTTATGGCATGTAGAAAATGATCCGAAACACAGGAGCCAACTCTCTGTTCAATGGTAACAAGAAACTCATATGGTTACTTTAGAAAGGCCATCAGAGTCATCAGATGCCAATCCTGTAGAGAATGTTTGGGCTTTAACGAAATCCAAAGTATGAAGTAGCGCCAATAAAAGACTTCATTCACCCTCTCTAACATACCTGAAGGTCGCTTCATTTGGAATACATATAACGAAAATATAACTGAAAGTTGCAATCTAAGATGTCACGCTAAAATAGACAACGCGGGAGATTGGAACAAGCACCGAATAAAAAAATTGTATTTTTATAATAACAACATTTTTTTTCAATAAACGCCGCCTACACCTTGAAAAACCGAAAACTACTCTTTAAACTGACCCGCCAACTCCTTCGTCAAAAGTTTCTTAGCGAAAGCAGCTTTGCCTGTCAATTACCCCGTAAAGTTCAATTTGGTGTCAATAAACTCTACAACTTTACATGTTTTTTGTATAAACATACCGTTGGTGGAATTGTAGTAAAGGACATACCATAAAACTACTCAAACTAATTCGATTTCCAAATTCATTCACTTTTCCTAAAAACGCGCCAGCAATTTGGCCAATTTTCGTACGGAATTCGAATATGCCAACTTCAGATTAATCTTTTCATACGAAAATGCAATGCGATTGAAGTTGAAATTTTTCATTGTCCGTTTCGAATACAACAAAAATAGGAAACATAAAATAAAGCATTAAGAATGTGAGTGATGGGAAGGCGAATGGAAAATGCTCGCACTGCTTGTATTGCATTTGTTTCGCTTTGCATTTCCATTTCGTTTGCAATTTATCAGATTGGTCAATGAGTTTGCGCATATATACACACACACATACATACTTATGCATACACATCTGCTTGTTGTGGCAAGTTTCTTGGCGTTTTTTTTTTGCTTTCAAATGTTATCAGCAATTGCTCCAAGGCAGCTATTCTCGCAGCTTGCCACTCGCCCATCCACGTTCAAACCGTTGCTTTACATTTCTCATTCTTTTGGCTACTTGCGATCGCTGCTTCCAGTTTTATCCGCAGCACATTGCATTCGATGGCTGATTGAATTGTTACATTACTCTACGTGTTTCGAGTGAAATACGAAAAGTGGTATTGTTTCACTTAGCAAACTCCGAGCACAATATTTCAGCTCTGCTTTTAACAGAAACCCAGGCGATTTGCACATTATAGAACTGCACCACGATTTATTTGCTATTTGTTGATAAAACTGAACAATAAAGTATTCGCGTATATATATTAGGGTGGGTCAAAATAAAGTGAACTTATAACGGCTTTATTTTCATTGCGTTAAAAAATTCATAAATTTTTTTCTTTTCTTTTTCTTTTTATATTTTTTTCTTTAATTCAATATAATCAAATTTTAACAGCTCATATCTTTTAAACAGTTAGTATTTCCTACATAATCCAACAAATGAAATGTTTTTTCAATTCATCCATTATCTTCTTACTTCTCAAATTAACCGATCCCCGTTTGTTTCCCCTCAAGGTCACTTTGCACTCAAAAGTTGACCATAAAAACTGCTTTGACACCACTGCAGCTGCGTTTTCCCTTAATAAATATATAATTTACATTATATACAGTTATGCTTGCATTTGAATCCCTTCCATCATTCCATCAATGTGCTAATAGATGCCTTCCAACTATTCTATCAATATTGTGACAGCTTTCAACTCGCCCCTGTTGCTAAATCTATAATACATACCGTTATAATCGTAGTTGGCTATTATGGCGGTAGTGAACTCCTTTTGTTTCGAAGCAAGCGGTTGTGGCTGTGGTTGCTGCGGCATTGAGTAATGACATGCAAACAATTCGCTTCGAATACATTTGATTGCCTTCATTAGCTAAGCAAATAAGTGTCACAGCGACATATTTACGTGTAAATAGATGATTGTGAAAGACAAAATGTATATTCGTATAGTGAATGTGAAAAAAGGTTAAGGAAAAATTAACGGTAGGTATGAGTATATGTTTCTGTGTACACTTCAAGAAGAAATTTGATGATTAATGGGAATATCTTATTACCAAAGTAAACTTCTATTAAATGCAGGGTAAATATCACAAAAGATTTTTGTAGTTAATTGAAGAGAAATTATAAATATCTGAGGCATTAAACTTTATAAAAAAACAGGAAATGTTTGGTTGCTGTGTACAAATATTTCACAAATTTCAATTTAAATTTGAATGACTGAGCAGTGAGATAGGACCATTATACTAGTTTTGGTTCAAAAGGGTGAACCTTACCCGTCGATGTACACATATTCCGAAAATTGTGTAAACTAATATCGGCAATACCGGTTTCATTAATTTTCCACCAAACGGCAATTGCAAAATGACTCCATCAACTGGTGCTATGAGCTGGTGTAGTAGTATACCAAATATTGGGTAGTCGAAAAAGTCTTTTCGTATTTCTAACCAAACTTCTACTTTTTTATATTTATAATGAACTTTAACGAACCAAATACTTACCATTTTGGCTAACATTTTGCCATTTTTCCTCTAGAGACAATATTCTATAGGTGTAAAACTTCTATAGTTTCTAGGCGAAAAACTGCGAAAAGTAATTTTCACAGGCTGCTCTTGAAGCCAACTTTACTCCATTACGGGAGTTCTGCATTGACCGCAGGAAATGATAGTCCGACGGTGCAAGATCAGGGCTATATGGTGAAAGCATCAAAACTTCCCAGCCAGCTCTTCCAGTTTTTACCGAGTTATCAAAGATATGTGTGGTCTAGGGCTGTCCTGATGGAAGCCGAAGCCCTTTCTGTTGATCAGTTCGAGGCGTTTTTTTTCGATAACTTGCTCAATCTCAATCAGCTGTTGACAGTAAAATGTAAAATCACTCGTTCGACCAGACTAGAGCAGCTCATAGTGGATGATACCTTTCCAATCCCAACAAACACTCAGCATAACCTTTCGATGCGTCAATCCTGGCTTTGCGACGATTTGTTGAGCTTCACCACGCTTGGACCATGATCTTTTTCGCACATTATTGTCGTATTTCATCCACTTTTCGAGCTTCTTTTTGTACCCTTAGTGATATCATGGGTGCTTATGTAACGGTCAATATTTTCCATAATTTCATCGACTTATTCAATTATTATTCAAATTTAGGTCGCCCAGAGTGAGGTGCATATTTCACATCGAAATTTTCAGAACGGAAGCGAACGAGCCATTATTGTGCTACACGAACTGATGCAGCAAAGTCTCCGCAAAATTGACAAATTTAATTAGTGGCTTTCGTGGCATTAAAAAAGGAAGTTTTTTTACGAAATTTCAAAATATAGCAAATTTCTTCATTATTTTCACTCAGTTTTGAACGCCTGTAACTTTTTTTAACTTCCCCGAATTTAATTTTGTTTTAGTTAAATGAAGCTTAAAATTTCACCCTTCCAATACTATATGGTATGGCATAATGTGATTGGTAGCACTAGAGACATACGACTGCAACGACATCTATTGACAAAATACGAAAAGACTTTTTCGACTACCCAATATATTGTTGATTGAGTGTTGGATATCAAGTGGTTGCAAACTTTTCCAAGTACACATTTCAAATCTAGCACTATTTATATATCTTGGATCCTAATATTTCGAGTATCGTTTTTAAATACACGAAATCGTATTACAATTACTCTTAATTCTAATTTGATACCATTTTAATTTCAAATGGATTTTTTCACTTTCATTATTAATGATACTAGAATTAAACGTAGCGCAGATAGCATCCGCAAGATGTGATATATTTCACTGGAATATCGTCAGACCTGGCCTATACCATTTTGAGCCATCGGATACCAAATATGAGAGCTTCAGTGTTGTTCACTTTATAACAAAAATATTGTTCAATTTACAAGGCATAATGAAAGTCTCCGATAATGATTTGGGTTTATGCGATAAATAGTGGTTTATTATTCTTTGCTCCCATGTATTTAATATTATGTTATTCGAACTTCCAGTTAACTTGGGTAGTTTCATTTATCTATATGACTTTTAGCTAATTGCGAGAGTAGCGAGAGTAAGCAAGACTCCGCTAGTCCTAATGTGCGCTATTTTATAGTGAAGTCTAGTTAATTTTTTATATGCATTAGTATATCTGCTTTTTTATAATCACTATTATTCATATTACGATTCATTAATATTTGCTTCTTTTTTCTTTTGCTGTTATACTGGCGGGTTTGAAGAATTTAGAAAATTTTCTTCGTAAAAACTGGAGAGTTATTTCTAAGATTTATTAAAATTAATTTATTTTTTTAATTACATTTTTTTATACAGTTGCAATAAGCTTGCCTTAAGCGTGTGTTTTAATTATACTCTTTTCGGGAATATGGGACAGTTTGAGAGCCACTGCCATACTAAATGCTTAATGAGGTGCATTAGAGAATAGTTCAGTTGAATTAGAGTGCATTTTCAAAACTATATATGTATGAACATATGCATATAGATATCAACACCATCAGTTTGTTTATCATGCAATAAAATATCTTCTAAAATAAATTATGCTCCTTGTCGTGCTTAATTACTGTAAAACACTGAATTTAACATCGCTGTATGCGTAAGTCAACATAGCAATGGCAGAAAATGGCCGACATTACAAAATGCAGACCCCATCATAAAAGCGTTTATACAAAATCAACTGTGCGACCGCAAGGAATATCGACAATGACAGCGAACAATGAATGTTAATGACAAACAAAAGTGATGACAACAAGCAATAACAACAAAGCACAACAAAAGCGAAGCACTTAAATGGCAGCAATGACAGCAAACTTTGCAACAACAAGATGATCATATTCACAGCAATAAAAGCAAATATAGACTATACATCATTACTGTGTGTGTGTGTGTGTGTGGGTGAATGGGAATGAATGGCTTCCGGTTGAGTGGCGTACAGTGCTGACAATGTAAATGATGATAATCGAAATTGATACGTCGTTGGTGGAGTAAATGTTGCACGCGCGTACGCTATACACAAGGCACACGAGCTTGTCACGCACTAATTGCGCGCCTAAAATGCTGCTATCATCTTTGATTTGCATCTACACTGGAAATCTTGTTTGCGACACGCCTGCGGACATTCGGACAGCCGCTTATTTTGCGGTAAATAATATTTAATTTGTTTTCCTTTATGATGGCAAACAAAAAGCTGATTACTAACAGCGGATAAGCAGCATAACAACGCCTTACATGGTGGTCGGTGGGGGGCATGTGGCTTGCAGTTGTGGCGCTGATAAGCATGTCAGTGTCACAGCAGTAAATTGTTAGTCCATTATAAGAATTTTCCATTAACGTTGGAAAACAATTTTCTACGTTTTATGAAACCAAAGAAATCACCGGCGACTCAACACTCGTCAAAGGCTCGACAGGCAGCACACGCTTGGGTATGTGTGTGTGTGAGTGCGTGTGTTTACATGCAAACATTATGACAGCAATTTTATTTATACATTACCGTTGACCTGCGGTATGTATCACGCTGCCAGCAGAAATGGCTTTGCGGCTCTGCTTCAGCGTCGAGGGAGCCTTTGTGGGCATACTAGTTACAGATAAACACAGCATGACAGGCGCAACGGCGCTGTCGCGAGCGGCAAAAGACAAATTTGTTTAACAAGCACTTACCTCGATTATATTTACTGATCAGTTCTAGTGTGTGCACGCAACAGCAGAGATAAAATAATGCACAAAGAAAAAACGTTGAAAACTATAACTACAATTTTAGCTGCGCCTGAATTTATGCTATGGCGAGGAGAGTGGTTGCGCAAACAAAGCACTTTCTTGCCTTAATGTTAACCCAGCGAGCATTTGCGTTTGGTAGATGTATTAATATTAGATAAAAGCGATATTTTTGCTGCTTAAAGCAGTTCGGGGCATAATCGCCACTAAATTATTGAATATCATTTTAGAGTTCACTTTTATTCGATTGTCTTATATTATTTATGCATCGTCGCATTCTGAATTGATTCTTTGTGTTTTTCGCCAAATTTTTAAACAAATTCGTGCCGCAACCACTGTGTTTGCCCGATTTAGCTCCGTGTGACTTCTGGCTATTCAGCAAACGACCGTTCAGGGAAAGACGTTTTGAGTCAATTGGAGTCATATGAATCGTTTTGAAGGCTATTCCGGAAATTGATTTCAACAACCCTTTCGAGGATTGGAAACAAGCAACATGGATTTTGAAGATTGCTATTTGCTGCTCAACGTAGTAAATATTAAACTATTAGTAATAAATAAAAAAAATTTAATTTATAACTTATATAAAAAAAATATAAAATTATAAAGTTTTAAAATTTGTTTTTTTTGAAAGGGTAAGAACTGGCCGCACTGCTTACCTTTTCATTTGTTCTTATTTCTTTACTACTCACTTGTCCTATCTTTTGCTTAGTGATTGTGCATTTCATCCACTCAGCTCTCTATTGACATTTACATTTGTTTGAGTTTGGCAGCAAAGTAAAAGTAAACTTAATATTGTACGCTTGTCATAGTAAAGTGTACTAAATTATCGTGATTGATATGGTATTTGTGATAAATGTAAGAAAAGTAATGTGTGCTCTGCTCATGTTTATTTCATACATTTTCTCATTTGCCGGGAAAAGAACTTTTCGTGCTTCGCAATAAGTCAACAGCATGTATAGTATGTATACTAGAGGGTTTTTCAATAAGTGCTAGATGATTTCTTTAATAAAAGCACAGTAATGTTTAAGGAATTTCAAGTGTTTTTTATTTAATGTAAAGTACAGTCGATGTAATTAGTTTGAATATAACGTCATTCTAATGGCACGAACGACTTATGTCATGAATGACATGTTCAATATTGACTTCTAAAGCTTGAAGGGAATCTGGTTTATTGCTATATACCAATGGCTTCAAATAACCCAGAGAAGCAGTCTAATGGTATTATTTCACATCCTCTTGGAGGCAATTCGATGTCACAATTTCTCGAAATAATCGAATCACCAAACTTTTCTCGCAATAATTCGGTTGCCGCAAGTGTTGCGTGGCACGCAGCCCCGTCTTATTAAAACCAGATGTGGTCAAGATCAATTTCTTCCAATTGCGACCATAAAAAGAAAGCGGCAAGCATCTTATTCCGTGGTTGTAAAGGGTATTCCAACAGAGCACTATAAAAGTAGAACGATAGGGACAGCAACAACGAAATATTTTTTATTTTGATATTTCTCTTCAGAAAGGTTGGCGATTTAATCATGGAAAGATATACCATCCAAAAACGAGTCGAAATTATTAAAATTTACTACAGAAATTCGGAGAGAGTCGCCTCAGCTTTAAGATTTATTTCTAAGTCCAAATAAATAAAATATTTAACATATTTCTTCATTTATTTTTCACATGTCTAACTAAATTGCAAATGTTCACATTCAACAAAAAGTTTACTGAAATAATCGTTTATAAAAAACAAATACCAAAAAATTTATAAATCGCTGCCAAACATTTGCAATTAAAACTTCCAACTAAAACCCTCAACTAAAAAGTCCTTATACCCGCCTCCTTAAAATATTGATCCCACAAGACGCACATCTCTTCCTCTGGCCATTTGACAAAGCTCAGTTCATCGCTAATATTAAGACAATAGTGGGTATCTGCTTTCAGTGGTTCCCAAACTAAACTGCTTAGTTTTTCACAATTGGGATCCGAATTGAGAGCAAACGCTGTAATCCAATCTATCATGCACTCAATCATCTTAAACTCCTTCGAGTTACGCTGCAGCTTGAATGAGTCTGGCATTAAGAACAGATAGGAAAGCTCATCTACATGGGACACGCCACGCACTTCACGGCCGCAATGCTTTATCCGATACAAGTTGAAGTAAGGTGAGTCAAAGTCGAAGCGATAGAAATAGGTAGGGGCTTTTGCATTAGGTATTCGTGTTTTGAGATAGCGGTATATTGGATGGTACATAAAATCATATGACGATAACTGTAACGGTTTGCATGAATGAACATGCTATATATTATAACACCTTTTGTTTATTCTTTAGTTGGAGTTTATAGAGAATTGTAAATAAATTTACATACTTACACGCATAACATCAAGCGATTGTTCAACATGTAGTTCCTTCGCACCTAAATGCAAGTGGATGAGCTTCCTTGCGAGTTGTTGTTGTTTGTGCACATCAGATTTCTCTCTGACTTCGTGTGAGAGCAAGTACTCAGGATGCTTTCTGAGAGTTTCATATAGTTCAGGTTGCTTGGTGAAATACTTGTAATGCATAAGAGACTCAAATGAGTTGCCACCTAACACGAGCGGTATACTGTGACACCAAGAATGCTTATTGGCATACATATCAAGTGGGTCCTTAGTTAGTATAGCGTCTGGCGCAGACTCACTTTCGAGCGTAAGAGAGAATACAAAAAAATGGCCTTGCTTCAGTTCTTCTGGCGTCCAAATTTGAAGATTGCAAAGGCGCTCTGCTGGCAATGCGCTGAGATAGGCAAGTATATCGTGGTTATTCTCTTTGCCCTTATATCCCAAGTGCTTGGCGAAGCGATATTCCAGTTGGGGAATGCGGCGTAAGTGCATTTGCATGCCGGACATTAGTATGACTTTGTGGAAGAGATTTTCACATTGGGGCAAGTACATGAGCAGCTGTGTTGCCTGGCTGCCCGAGCTGTGTCCGAACAGTGTTATATTATCGGAATCGCCGTTGAAGTACTGACAATTTTTCTTTATCCACTGCAATGCCATGACGATGTCTTTGAGGCCCGCATTGCCGGGCACTTGAAGTTCGGGTTCCGGAAAACTGAGAAAGCCTAAGTGGTTAGAGATGGGAAACTAGTTATCTTATTCGGTTCTTCTAAATGAAGTATTAAGTACTTTTTTAATTTAAAGGTTTCGAATTCTCACATAATTTGTCGCTTACCTAAAGCACCTAATCGAAATCCAATACTTATAAGTATTACATCTTTCATCATAAAGTAATCCGGTCCCCAACTATTCCGCGAGGCATCTCCGGTTGTAAAACGTCCACCAATCAAATAAGCTAAGACCGGTAAGGGCTTTGCAGAAAGTAACTAGGTTAATGAGACATTAAAATAAGTATTATTTTATTATATTTAAAATATTGCCAAGCTCACCTTTTTCGTAAATACATTTAAATACAAACAATCCTCAATGCCCTCAATCGCGCCATTGTAACGATTGCTTTGCATACATTTCGCCGGACATATGGTACAGTCCCGTACGCCAAGCCAAGGCTCGACAGGCTTTGGTGATTTGAAGCGTAATTTACCAAGTGGTGGCTTCGCATAAGGTATGCCATCGAAACTGTAATAGGTGTCACCGTAGATGCCTTCGCGCAGTTGACCTCTCACCTTACCACTTGCGGTGGACACTATTGGCTCCAGAATTCTAAAAAAATATGTTAATTACAATTTCATATTTCTTTCTACAGTTTGCTGGTATGTGATCTGTAAGAAATTACTCCCGGTCGTCGTGCGACTTACTGCGAATCCATAATGTCTGCAACTGTCTGCTGCGGTGTAATAACTGAAACGGCGGCTGCACCTGTGCCATTCTTTGCTTCTTCTGTACTCGATTTTTATATCTGTTTTGTGATATGTAAATTTAAATATATTTTATTTACACAACGTGGTATTGTTTGCACAAAATTGAATCTTCTCGCTTTTTATAAAATTATAAGCTATTTACTATATAAGCCATGCCGAAATCGCTATCTTGTTGTGGAGATTAAGAGGTAAAGTACTTGCTTTCACAATTTAAGAACAACATTTACCACCTTAAATTTTTAGACATAATATAAATGTTATCTTTTCTTGTTGAATCAAGCAGCGGCATCTATAATTATTTATAAAGCAGAGGACGCGGTCATCAAATTTGCAATTTCAAATTTATATGGATATCATCTATGCGAACAATCAGAAAATACCGAAGAAGCAATAAAATTAATTGACGTGCTCAAAAGAGCTCACTTATTGCAGTTATATTTACGATTTTGCGGTGGTAGAGATACAATGCATGGCATGGCATGGCATTTTAATACGTTATCGCTCGTATAAAGCTTGTTTGGATGCACCTTTGTGACCCTGATGGACTCCGAGCATGTTCAAGTAGTTGGACGAAGCCTCAGAATGTGCATTCCCCGAGTTTTTGCTTCCCTCGTATATCGATTTCAAAATATAATCGATACGCTGGGGAAGGAACTACAGGGTTTGACCGGAAAGTAAGTATCAAAATGCTTGCATTTTAACGGCCTTTTCAGGGAAGGAAACAAAAAAATCCGGTGGGGCCACATCAGGGCTGTTGGGCGACTGCGGAAGCGTTGGGTAGCTGGCTTTGTTTAGGTAGCTGTTCACAAAAAAGGCGGTGTGAGCCGGGGCGTTGATTTTCTTCTGCAGTGAATGTACTTCGTAGCGTGCGCGCACCTGCCGGATTCGGTAGAGGGCATTCCTAGCTAACGAACGAGCGGCTGATCAGTTGTCTCCCATCACCTGGAGAGTCAGGGCAAACAAGCCAGCCGAAAAAGCAGTGTTCGTTCGAGCAGAGGTACTTGATTAAATTCTGTGTGATACTCGTAAATCGGCGACAGAGACTTTTGATATGATCAAGTGATTTACCCAGATGTTGCTTTACCAAGAAGTGGTGTGTTTCGGTGACAGCGGGCCTTTTTGGAGGGCCGGGAAGAGATCGCTGTGACTCGTGTGCGCAAAGTTTTGAACTCAGACCGTCGACTAAGTATTCGTTTAATTGCCCAGATGTTGAATTTATAAAAATCTGTGGACATTGTGACGGAGCACTTAAACATGCGAAGGTGTGCGCGAAGATGGTCCCAAAAGTGCCCACTCACGACCAGAAATTGCGACGAGTGGAAGTGTGCCAAGAAAATTTGAATATATGTGAAAGTGACCAACAATTTTGAATAACGTGATCATAGCTGACGAGTCATGGATCTTTGAGTATGATCAATAATTCAATAATTTTTTTTTAAATCGACTCAGTCCTATTACTTTCTTTCTATTTTTTCTACCGCTAGAACTTTCGTTAGAACCCCTGAAAAACTTACCTTTGATGTTCTACAATTGCGGGAGAGAGTTGAACCCCTGAAACACCCTTTTGGCTACGCCCCTGTCAGTCATATAAATGTTTTTAAAAATTATTCAAAAATACCGACTGATCACATTTGAAAATATTCCCATTGAGTAGAAGTAAGAAAAATGTTGTACTTGAATGATTATATTTTTTGTCTTTCAGCGGACAGCAGCGGTTTCGTTCTCGTAATCGCACATCATGACAATGACTTATCGAATTCTTGTAAAACCATTCCAAAAACTATCGAAAACCAGCTAAGAGTATACCTCAAAGAAGAGAGTTAAATATAACTGAACAAGTTATGGTTCTGTGTACGCATTATCCAAACAAAACTTACCTCAACTCCAAGTAAATGTTTGCAAATTTCCACTTGTTAGACGAAGTATTATATTGGCTTCCAAATTTTGTACTTCAAATTGCAACATAAATTTTTAATATGCTCATTATTATCCACACCACTATCGTATTCAACAGTTCTGAGTACTGCAGACAAGCACAGAGCAGCACAGAGCGGCTTCAACGGCAGCCATCTAGCGGTGACCATCATTAAATAGAGTAACCAAAGTCTTCTGCAGCATCTGTACAGTGGAGTGCCTCAATTGTAAGTTGCTAACAAGAGGCTAAAGCGACGGGGCACTGCCTGCATTGATGCGGAAAGGTAAGCACTTAAGCTAGCAGCATCCTGCAGGTGTTCGTGCATGGCAAAAACTGCATTCGGTGAACAGGAACTTAGTCAATGCATGTTACAGGTCAGCTACTAATTCATTGCTGCTGCAATTTAACATGCCACAAGGCATGTTTCAACCGACGTGCGCACACACACACACACACACACACACACACTTAATATATATGGATAATGTACATATGTATACAGTATGATATATAGTATATAAGAGTATGCAGTTGGGTGCACCAAAATGAATTGCTTTAGACGATGAGTGTGCTTCAAATACAAGCAAGGTATTATTGAAGTACCTAAGAAGCACCACTGAAAGAGCTTTCTACATGCATATATACATATATACATACTTACATATATATACATATTATATATAAGAGTGCATACAATATGCTCGACATTAAACTTGCACAAGAGGAGTTGCACCAACTGCTGAATGAGTCTGTTGGTTTGTATGCACATATATACATAGTAGTGTGTATGTAAGCGTGAGTTTCCGGAGGGAAAGCATGCAGAATAATTTGTGAAGTATATTGGAAAAAAGTTAAATTGTTGAAAAATTACACTAGCTCATAAGGTTAGAGAAATTTCGCCTCACGTCCGGCGCATACATGCTTGCCGCCGAGTTCATTTGCAGCTGCCACTTGCCACTCGCCGCATCTGCTCTGGCTACCGCTTTGCTTGCACAAAATATTCAAAGAAGTCAATATTGATTTTATCAGCTCAACACTCAACTAATAAGCGCACACAAACATTTAACGAAACGTATCCATGCCCTGCCATCACTCGGATTTGTGGCAATCGTCACGAATTAAATGAACTTGAAGAGATAAGAAAATCCGTAAACGGACGGAAGTTAAATACTAAGTAATCTTGTGCAAGCAACATGAAACGAATAATCATGATCGTCAGTACAGAGACAAATTTTCGTATTTGCACTGAAATATGTTGAATAAATATTGGAAAATTAGCAGAATATAAAGTGCTAATAATGCGCTGCAGAAATCTTGAGTGGTCACTGGGAGAGAGCAAAGGGTGGAAAACTAAAGCGAAACACTCATAGCATATTTTCAATAAGGAAGACACTTTTTAGCAGTGTAATATCAGCAATATCAAGTGGTAAATTGCAGACTTTACATTTTGGTGGTGGCTGAGAAATAAAAAAAAAACTGTCTCGTCTTTTTCCATTGCCAAGCTAATGGGTAACCCGCAAAGTACCGGCGTCAGAAAAATGTGTTAAGTTGTTGTATACCTAAATAGGTTATGAGACTCACGGAGCCTTCGTTGAATTGTACTTAACAGGTCAATTGGAAAATCTCCGGCCTACCATAGGAAAACACATTTGTTTTTACGAAATTCGATTTTTTTATACAACATAGTTCCCTTCAAGGGTGAAAGACTTATAATGACGACCTTCCAACGTTTTGATATTATTTTTGTAGTACGATTTGTCTTTTACCTTAAAATAGGACTCAGTTTCGGCGATCTTCTTTTGGTTAGACGAAAATTACTTCCCAGCAAGAATTCTTTTAAGATCTGAGAATAGAAAAGAGTCGCTGACGGTCAGATCTGGAAAATACGATGGATGCGGAAGCAATTTAAAAATTTTTCGACATCGCTTTCACTGAATTGTGGCACTGTGTATTGTCTTGGTGAAAAAGCACTTTTTTCTTCAAATGCGTCCATTTTTCGGCGATTTCGTCCCTCAAGCGATTCAATAACGCTGTTTGGTAGTCGCTTTTGATTCTCCTTTTTTTCATGGTGGTCAATAAAAATTATTCCATGCACATCTTCAATTACAGACGCCATAACCTGCTGCTTTTCCACGCTTTGGAGCGAGTTTATTGCCAGCAGCACACTTCGAATGACTGTCGATTGTATTTCGGAGTGAAATGATATAGGTATGTTTCATGCATTGTCACATATCGACGCAAAAAACTCGGGTTTATTGCGCTTAAACATCTCCAATCAATGCTCCGAATCATCAACTTGTCGTCTTTTTCGGTCAAAAGTGAGCTCGTGCTGCACCCACTTTGCACAGAGCCTTCTCATACCCAATTATTCGTGAATGATATAATATCCAAATTCAGTTGATATCTCTATAGTGCCTGGTATCGTGAACAATTACACGGTCTTCCAAAATTATTTTGTGGACTTTTTTGATGTTTTCGTCAGTACAAGTACAATACAGTACAATACAATACAAGAATCTTGATCAGCCAGTTGGAATGGAAGCTTTATGCTATATTGATACGATCAGAACAATTTCTTCGGAGAATGCATTATTGCTTTATAAAATAAACCATGCCAAATTTCGTGAAGATATCTTGTCAAATGAAAAACTTTTCCACGCAAGCACTTGATTCCGACCGTTTCATTTGAACGACAACTATATGCTATAGTAGTCCGATATCGAGCATTCCAAAAAATGCGCAGCTTCTAGATTAGTCAAGATGTGTATAAAATTTCAGACCGATAACTCGAAAGCTGCAGGATTATTTCGTATATACAATGTAAGGACGAGAAAAACCCACAGCAATCCACTTCATAAGCAGCATTGTATACTCACATAGTTGCTTGTGGAATTGCGAATGCATAGAGGATTCCAATTTGGGGTAAAATCCGATAAGATCATGAGTAAGAGCAGAAAGTTTTGTGTATTTGTATGTGTATGCCACAAGCTTAACTTCTACGGGTAGCAAAGTATACGTGCTTGCCAACACTTCTAATAAATTGGAATATTTTCGCAGCTTTACACATATACATACAGACATAAATTACATGTGTGGCAAACAAATAAACAAGAAATCTCAGGTGGCAATGACAATGTTGACATAGTTCCAGCAAGGTGTGCACTGTCACGCTGTGCCTCCTTCAAGTGCCAGTGTGCATACCAACAAAAAACATACAAACAAACATGGAGCACATACATAGCTATGATAATTAAAATTGATTAGAAAAGTTTAAATAACCAAAGCGACGGAGCAGTGGAGCCTGGCATGCTTCTTAGCCAAAGTGGTAAACTAAAAAATGCCAGGAAGCTACTTTAGGAGACAAATAAGCAGCACGCGGCGACTACCCGCTGTGGCCAAAGTTCCGCATGTAGCTTAGAATGTGGCATGCAGACCTTCAAGTTCTGGCACATATACTTATAAGTACATACATACATACATTGTAAAGCATTGGAAGTTTTCAGTTTATGCCAAAGATGTTTGTAACTCAGTCGGCGCACTTCGCAATTTCGACAATGCGTCTCACATTATTGTGCGAGGAAGATTCTTCGTTTGCTTGGCTCTCTGCGTGCAACAGCTGACTTGACAATGATGTAGTAATATTGGCCAAAGGTAACTTTCGAACAAATATGCATCCAGTGCGGGTGTATGTTTGGAATATATATGTGAATATGTAAAACGAAAAGGTATTATATGAGGACTTGTGTGGTGTAATTTAAATAAAACAACAATAAACACATAATTTTGTGCAAATTAAAGCTCTTTGGGGTAATTATTCAAGACTCATGGCTCATGAACTTTTAAAGTAGAAAAATTATACACAGAAATAATTGAAAATATAATCTGTAATTATTTGTTTTGACATCTTACAGCCGCATTGTTTTAGTGGAAATTTCTCAAAACCAAAGGAGTGAAGAAAGTAATGCAGTTTAAAGATTAAGACTTTCTAAGCAGCTTGTCAGCAATTATTATGAAGTTTGAAAGAAATTAGCTGCATCTTTCAGCTTGAACAACTGAATCTATTAATTTTATATTAGACAAAACTCCAATCGGACCGTAGTGCTAACCGCTACAGCTTGCCGGTCACGGTTAACCGATGTTAACATCGTCTTAACAATAAAATCAGCGACAACTGAACATACGGGCAGGTCTAATACAATTTGTACGCGAAATGAAGTATGCTTTAAGGCACAGGGTAACCGCACAAAGACCTAAGATCACTAGTTGACAGTTTTTTAAAACGCGGTCAACAATTTTGTTAACGTCGTAGCGATTTAGTTAGGCGATATAGCTGCTATAATTTCAGGTGAGTATAAACTCCAAACTAGACACAGAGATAGGATACCACTTGAACATCACATACCCAACAGGTTTTGGCTAAAGCGATCATAGTATTTTGAGCGATGTTTATGAAGTCACTGCCAGTAGCAGACGAAGAGCTTGCATCAACTATCATGAACAGTTGAAGACCTGAAACACTTTTTAGTCAAGCTTAACATAAGTCATGTCATTTCTTTCACGTTTACTGCCATAACATTGATCCTCTGTGGTTGAACTCCATCACAACAACTCTCTTGGTGAATATGCCATTTTTTAAATCAGTAATAACAGTTAATTTTCCCTAAAGGAGCCACTACAACAATACATTGACTGTCGTCAGATTAAAGAAAACGTAGATATTTATACTTTCGTTATCGACTAAAAACATCTTCATAAAAAAGGTATTGATGTAGAGTGAAAACCATTGAAATTTCGATACCATATTATACATATATTTTCGAGAGGAGAGTATGTGAACATATTCGTGTGTAAGCAAGTTTGACTCAAGTAAAATAAAATAATTCATGCTGTTTACCCTTTGGTTGTTATGCTATTCACCTCCCAAGAGGCAATTGATGGATTTCAATGCGTAATGCCCTTTCCATATCTGGTTACCGTTCATCCATGCTCCACTTTCTGCAACGTGATTTGGCAATTTTCTACAGACTCCCTTGATAGACTACATATGTCTGCTGATGCATGTGTACATATGTATGAGCGCAAAAGTTTGTTTTCTTGTTGTTGCATTAAGATGTCGGAAATAAATTGTAAGGTTTTCACCCGCGTCTACCTGGCTATGTGAATGATATTGATATTGATGGCCGCAAACGAAGGATCGCGATTGAAATCATATGTCATGTAACTTGAGTGTGAGTGATGAAGTTGTTGCCATGGTTTGTATTGGTAATTTACCGTAAGGTGAATTGAATGTTATCTCAATTATATAACAATGTTGAGAAAATTTAAGAACAATTATTGCAAATATAATAATCCCTTTTTCAATTTTTAAATAAAGTATATGTTTGGGCTTTGAAATATATTCCAGAATAACCACCAACACTCTCAGCTACTTGCCGTGGATCCATACAAATATTTGCACGTGGATTTTGGCTTAAGGGGCTATACCAGTGTGACACTTTCAAAAAAAATTTTTTTTGCCTTTTCCATAGTTTATATATTCAAAAATATCCTGTGAAATCGGCGAGGTTGTATCTTAAATAGTTTTTGAATGGTAGCGTTCTAAAGAGCGACCGCTCAGAGGTGCAAACATACATAAGTGAAACTTTAAACGCGTTTTTCTCGAAACGACATTTTTCAAAATTGCTGACATTATAACTCAACGAGAAATTGACCGATGGCCTTCAAATTAAAACTGGATATATAGTTGAATACATTTGCTATACAATGGACTACGATCTTTTTGATTGGTTGAAAATTGTCAATTTGGCATTAAAAAACGACCATTTTTTTCGTAAAAAAACGATTTTATTTTTCAAAATTACGCCATTTTCTTAATTTTTGATATTTTCCAAAGATCGTAGTTCATTGTATAGAAAATATATTTAAGTTTAATAAACATTTTGAATTTTTTGTTTCAGCTACTCAATCGACCGGAATCATGCCAGCAGTTGAGGCACTTTTTTTCGGCACTTCCGCAGACAGCACATAACTCCGTTATTTTTCAATATTTTTGAAAAAAAAATTTTTTTTTAATATAGCTAAAAATATACTTTATTATGTCCATAGAATTTCGAAACATTCAATCTAGTACTTTCTTTTAAAAAAATTCACGAAAATCGCCTAATTTTTCATGCGTCATACTGGTATAGCCCCTTAAGACATATTTGTTTAAGAGAGGCTTAGCAGTTTGGAGATGCTATAGCCAGAATGTCAGAAATTAGATTTCTAGCACCAAAGAACTTTCCAAAAACTCTTCAAAGTCATCGGAATTTACTTAATGCTTACGTCTTCTACTTGTTCATTTGTCATTTGGAACAGAGTTAAACAGTTCATCTCTTCTTAAGGTATAAAAGCCTTACAATTTAGGTTCCAGTGATAAACATTTGAAATAGGCTGAATTGCTTCTTATTGCATTGTCATTGTTATTATTATGTTTATTTTTATTGCCTTTATTACGTAACGTAATACTCTTTATCTGGCGTTCCTACAAGACATTTGTTATTGTTGACACTTTGGCAATTTTCATTTCTGTTTTTACTTCAGCTTATATACACACATACATACACATAGGTGCATACGTTATCATTTCTACTCACGAAGTTTGTGTTTGGCATACAAATTGAAAAATTTCACTTGCTCTGTAGTGGAGGCCGCAGACGAAATATAAGTATCAAATCAGCAAAAGTGAGAAGATTGAAAACGACTAAATTCATCAATTGAAAGGATGAAAGTACATTTGGAAAAGCAGAGCAGGCACTAAACTCCTCTATGTTAGCAGTTATCCACATACCTCTTGCGACGGGCAATGATTAAATTGGCTGGCAACAAAGTTTAGAATAGATAAACCCATAAAAAACATTGAAATTTCACAAAACAAACGCAATTTTAATGCTTGCCATTTTGGTTACTTTTCTCTTCTATTAACCAATAGTGGTCAGCCGTTCGAAACAGTGTCTAAAAGTAAATATGTAGTTCAAGAGGTGGCTGAAATCCGTACATTCCAAAAACAACATATTTTAAGCGAGTTAAAATTTTCATTCAATATTTATGAAGTTGAAAGAATGCCCAACTTGTATCAAGTTGCCTTGAAAGTAGCTTCACAGCACCGTTGACATTCTGGTTATGCACTTCCTGTATTTTGTATACTGCTTGTTGCTGACTCGAGGGATTTCAGTTGTTTTGTCGTCAAATATTTCGCCCATATTTTTGAAGGGAATGTTTTTAAATAATGTCGCCGAACAGCGACTTAGTACATATCGTTGCTTTGTGCATGTTTTCTCTTAAGGTGTTCAGGTGTTCTTTTGTCGCTCGCCTAAAAGAGAACAATAGTGATGTAAAATAGAAAATTTCACAGCTTTTGTCTGCCTTCCGCATAGAGTAGTAATAACTGTAACGTTTACCGCCCACTTTAACATATGTATAGTCACACATTGCTGCAACTGCTATTGTTGTACCAAATATGTTGCTGTCAAACTATTGCATGAAGCATTACAGTACCACTGCGTTCTGACATTGACTGGCATTTAGGTAAACTGCTAGTGTCACTTGCGCATTTGGAAATTGAGAAAATGTTTTTGACTAGAGTGTCAGTGATTCCGCTGCGAAATAGCTGTCAAAGCTAATACAGCTTTGGCTTATTTGGTGAAGAGCTGAAGCTTCGATATATCACACAAAGCAGTCCACACACACCAATTAATTGATACGTGTAGGTATTGGGTAGTCTAAAAAGTCTGTTCGTATTTTGTCTATGTAGCTGCAGTAGTATATATCCAGTGCTACCAATCTCATAGTGTCGCACCATATAGTGTTGGAAGTGAGTTTTTAAGCTTCATTTAACAAAAAAAAAAATTAAATTCGGTTAAGTTGAAAAAAATTTACAGCTGTTCAAAAATGATTGAAAATAAATATGATGAAGTCTGATTAGAAACACGAAAATACTATACTACACCACCCTTTATGTGCTACTATTTTTTTGTATAATGCATGCATTAAGGTACATAGTATATTGAAGTGTATCAATGCTTAGAAATCATACAAAAAAACCAGTAAAAAAATTGATAAACATTTGACATCAATTTTAATTTTATATAAAATTAATTACTTTAATTAAATTATTTTAATTAGCTTCAACAAGTAACTTTATCGTTTTTTAGCTACTAATTGCTTTTTATTTGGACAGCAATTAACTATTTTATGGACTTGAAAGCGGATAGCTACCGATAAGCTATTAGAGTGATGCATTCAATGTTTGACACGAGCGGCAACATCGAAGTGGGACCACATGCGCGTTGATGTATGTTTGACCAAATTGACCTTGATTTTTTTAGTTGCACAATTAACGAGCTTTCAATTCAAACCTTTTTTTGACGTGTTTTTTGCGGTTTGTTTAGTAAAGTCTGTTGTTATAACGGTTGTTGTTTTAAATGTAACTAATATAACTCAATCTATTCTAAAGCACTCAAAATGTTTTTGAAACTTGTTTATTTAATTTAAATTCTGCTGCAAACACTTTATACCTGTGGCTATTATTTTTGCTTACTCTTCATCTTTCGCAATCTATTCTTTTTTTTTTTTTTTTGGTAAAGAAATTCTTTTTAGAAAGTTCGTTTATTTTAACTGCCGTATAATTTATGGATTCCATTTGCACGTTTTGTCTTCGTATTAAGCTAATACTGGCGTGTTGTGTAATAATGAAAATGGCAAAAAACATAGAATGTTGAAAGCTGAAGGCTGGGAATATCCGCGTCTATTCAAAAGGCAGAATAAGTAATTTTGGAATTATTCCAGTGTCAATTTTATGATCACGAATTTGGAACTCAGATTAAAATTGTACGTGAATATTGACTATTGGTATAAAAAATTAAGATGAGAAACTTGCCTTAAGCTAAACATAAGAATTAACGTTCGTAATGGTAACAGAAGACGAAAAGTGGGTCAAATACGACAATAATGTGCGAAAAAGATCATAGTCCAAGCGTGGTGAAGCTCAACAAATGGTCACAAAGCCATGATTGACCGCTCGAAAGATTATGCTGAGTGTTTGGTTGGATTGGAAAGGAATCATTCTTTATGAGCTGCTCCGGCCTGGTCGAACGATTGATTCTACATTTTACTGTCAACAACTGATGAGATTGAAGCTAGAAATTGAAAAAAAAAACAACCAGAAGTCATCAACAGAAAGGAATTCGTCTTCCATCAGAACAACGCTAGACTACACACACTTTTGGAGACTCAGAAAAAACTGGGAGAGCTTCAAGAGAAGCCTGTGAAAATTACTTGTCGCAGTTTTTCGCCAAGAAATCAGAAAAGTTTTACAATGATGGAGTAATGTCTCTGGCCTAAAAATGGCAAAAAGTGGTCGACCAAAATGGCATATATCTGGTTCATTAAAGTTCATTATAAATAAAAAAAAAAAATTAGTTGAAGTTTGATTAGAAATAGGATTAGACTTTTTCGACTACCCAATATTTTCATTTATGTAACTCACTGAATTATTTCACAAAAATTATGAACTTATTAGTAGGAGAGATCTTGCTTTGAAGTTACGAGGGAGTCTGTAATTCTGCAGCAGAATAAGGTTTTGGCTGTTTGCATTTTATTATATTCAAATTATATTAACAAACATATTATTTTGCGATTAAACCAAAATAATAAAATAAAACAAATGTTATTATGTTGAATTATTATCGAACAAAACAATCAAGTTTGTGCACAGCAAGTACAGGTTTCAGAAAATATTATACATTTATTTTTTAGAGGTAAAGCTATTAGCACCTGCCGTCACGAAAAATAAATGTTAATTCGAAAAATTTTGCTCGACATTTTCGTGTTTCCGATAGGACTAGTTTGACTGGGACTTGGTAACACGTTTCAGTTTCATCACCGGAACTCTGACGCACCTTACGGAAATGCTGTTTCTGGAAATTATAATGAAATGCAAAGTAAATTTAACACGTTATTAAGTACAATAAAAATGCAAAATAACAAATGAATACAAATTAAGTTGAGCTTTTCTCAAGACCGGAAACTAATTAAGTGTGAAGAAAGTTTCATTTCGTTGCGCTGGTGAATAAGTGTTTATAAATATGCATTAATAAAATAAAAAGGTCTGCCTTAATTCAATTAGTAAAGTGAATTTTCTCACGAAATTTTTTAAATATTAAATTGTGCCTAGAAAAGGATCCTGTTATAAACTCGCTTCAACCAAAGCTCCAGTTTGGAGTTCTTCTCTAGGGTCTTTTAAATGCCTGTACAACTTTGTGAAATAAAGATTTGCTTTTCTTTTTGTCAAAAAAGATGTGGTAGTGAATATTTTAGAGAGGGAGAGGAAGGATCTTGCTGTGCATTTTTTCCTCATTTGTTCTCTCGGACGATATTAGAATCAGCATGAATACTGAATTCGAATGAGACAAGCTGTTATAAAATTGCATACAAAAGTATGTTTCGTAATACGCAGAACTCCCTGAAATACGCATTTTCAATATACCATAAATATCATTAGACAATGTGGAATTCGGTCCCTCTCTATTTCTTTATTTCGAAAAGTTTTACTCCGGTCAATAAATTTTCGTATGCTGCCTAGAGATTTCTATTTTGGCAATTCGGAAATTATGACTCCATTGGGAGGCATGGTACACCTGATTGTCGTTTCCTATTGATTTAGTTGGTTAAGTGGGAAGATCTGAAGCTAGTTCGGCTAATAGAAATGATTTCTGGGTTCAAGGAAGATAGCTATGGATTCAGGAATGATTTTCTAACTTCTAAGAGTGCCTAGATTCACTTAGTGCTCATTATTTGTATTAAGTGCGTGAGAGTAATGCAACATCTTTATATCCCAAACGTTTTATTTTCGGTTCGCTAAACTCTAAAATTTGACGAATGTACTCATTTTGTGCAAAGAGGGATTGTAATTCAGAAAACTCTAACCTTAAAATATAGTAACTTGAACGATTAAACTATTTTCTGTTAAAAAGTAAAAACCTTCTAGATATATTCTAATATGTGACTTAGCCAAAAATTAGACAAAGACCTTCACTTATGTTCGTGTCAAATAACGGGTTCAAAATTTTTACTTCAGCGTCGTCTTAGCAGTGGTGTTGTTAGCACATAATTTTGGCGCGTGTAAATTTGAAACTAAAGCGTCTTTAAAAGCAAATATTATTTGTTTGGAGTTAAAAATATCTGTATATACATATTTATATATTATATATGTATATACAAATATTTACCGCCTCAATCAATTTAAATTTCATGCTGCTGAGTTATACACAAATTCGCGCTGATAGCTTGAATGATTATAGCGTAGAGCTCAAATCAATTAAATAGGGCCGTTGGGTAGCCTCAGTAGCGTCACACCGCTCAGCTTACAATTAACAGCTGGTCAAGCAGGCGAGCTATTTGCCTAGGCACACAACACAATGCCGTCGCATTGGCGATTTTGTTTGTTCGTCCGGTCTTCAACTTAATCCGGTTATTAAACTCTTGCACTTAATTAATTGAAGCGAGAGGTGAGACAAAGCTACGCTTTTGACTAAGTTAGCCCAAGCTGCTGAAGCGTTAACAGGAATGTTTGTTGTTGTATGTAAGTTGACGGCTTTAAGTGTTTTAGTTGCATGCTAACTTTTTCGAATGTTTGTTCTTGTTGTTATTCTCACAAATATATTAGAATTTAGTCTAAATATTCAGCATTTGACATAATTAATGTGGTAAATATAGCCGCCAACGTTTTGTCTTAAAATAAAGACGGAAGATCGAAAAGAATGAGTGAAAATGGAAATAAAACAAATAAATTAGAAATGAAGAGATAAGAATAGCACAAACTAAATAAGAATATTCTCCGGTCCAAAAATCTTTAATCAGCATTAAATTTTTACCCCGTCCGACAGCTGGTCTGCCGTTATAAAAGCAACCGTTGCGAGCGTTGGAGATTTTAGTTGTTTCCGAATTTGCATACGCGCTGGTCGAGCAGAGGAGTTTGTACACGAGTGTTTGTTGATATAAAAGCAAACACTGGTTTAAGAGCAGTTCTGAATCGAGATAACTGCGTGAAAGCTTAAGCGCTTACTAAAATATTCAGCTGACGTCATGAGCTGCCCAAAAGTGAGTTGTGTTTGTGGATACACGTTTGGAGCTGGAAGTAAAAATTTAAGCAACAAAAAAAAAACTGGAAAAACTGAAAAACGCCATAATTAACGCCATAGGCGAAATCGAATTGCCAGTGAAACATGTTTGATAAATACTCGTATTTTCGCCAAAACAAGGAAGTGTCTGCACTCGTTCACCTACAAATCTAACAACGCAAGTCCAAAAATAAACAAGTAACCAGAATTGAACAAAAAAAAACCAAAACCTTATCTTTGGTTGCAGCGAAGCTTAAATACCCTTTACAACAAAAAAAATATAACAAGAAGTGGATTTTGATTAGGCAGTTTGTATGGTGCTATAGTGGATCAATCTGAACAATTTCTTCGGAGGTTGTACTGTTGCTTTGAGCAAAAGCCCGTGTCAAATGTAAAAACTTTCCATACCAGCACATGATTGCGGTCGTTCACTTGGTATGGCAGATATAATATATTTTAGTTCCATATCGGTAGTTCCGACAAATGAGTAGCTTGTTAGGGAGAAAAGAACGTGTGCGAAATTTGTGATCGATTTGTCAAAAATTGAGCGACTGGAACGCTTATATACATACTTTCGGCGATACGGAGAAGTTAAAATCGACTCAGCTCGTCATGCTGATCATTTACACATTTACTTTGAAGGGTCCCCGACGTTCCTCTCCAGGTGTTACAAACTTCATAACTTAAAATATCCTGGGTAATAGGGGTAATGGGTATAGAAAAACAAGCGTGCCACAAAACCAAATCTCACAAAGCCTGTTATGCCTGAAAAGAACAATATTTAATTTCCTTTTCATCGACGCATGTAAAATCTTTGCCTTGGCCTGGCCACTCGGCAGTCACTTTTCTTTGCAAACTTGGTTTGTCATTTCAACGCTGCCACACTCCATAAATCATGGTTGGCAGTCGAAAATGTTACAAAAACAGGAATTTTCCTTCAGCAGTGCACCGACACACCCACACACACTGACATAAATGTACACAGTAGCAACATACATGTAAACACGTTGTGTGAACCTATGTTTTTGGTTGTGTGTGTCCCTGCAAAGCTTCAGTTGCATGCGTCCAGTATGCTCGTAATTAAAACGTTGCCATAACTCACTTAGCACTCAGACAGTCGTAGAAAGACCCGGCAGGAAAGAGATAGCAAGAATGTTGAGAGAATTTTTAAAAATTGCTTACTAACGAGTCGTTGGTATCGGAAATTCAGAATTTTCGCTGTTTACGCGAGGGGAAATCGTCGGATATGTTTCTTAGGAAATACCAGACAATAATATTCACAATCATATACATCTCCATAGACCCTGAAACACTCGTATTTCTAATAATTATTGCTTACTCAGCAAGAATATAAGAAGCTAGCACAAGATCGAAATAAATGGAACAGTCTCATTTGCTCGCCATTTGCTCCCAGTTGAGCCATGGGAAACTATATTCAGCATAGTAACAATGTTAGAAAATACAGGGACAGGGTTGGAGTTTCTCATATTTAATGCAGTTTTTTTAGTTGCCCAATATTTAAATGTATTTTTGTGGGTTGTTAATATATTGTATAATTTCAAAATTGTTTGAAAAAATGTATTAAAAAAATTTCTATTTTTTCCCAGATTTTTCATTTTCCAAAGTAAATAGGACTTAAAAAAACAGAAAAAATGCTTTTTGTGGCAAAATGAATTTATTTTATTCAAAATAGTCTCCTTCGGCTTCAATACAGCTTTTTGCATGATCCAAAAGCATGTCGAATGAGTGTTTTAGCTCCTTGGCCGGTACGGCCGTCAGTATGTCGGTGCAAGCCTTTTGAATGGCCTCTAGGTCTGCATAACTCTTTCCTTTCTTGGGCAAATGCATTTTTCCGAAAAGGAAGAAGTCACCCGGTGCTATATCGGCGGCGGAGTGGTTAATGGTTAAAATGTCATTTTTGGTATAACATTTGGTCACAACCTCTTGAATGATGCCCTTCGGATGTTGGATTCTGAGCAATTTTTGGTCGTCAGTCGAATTGTGCGGAACAAAACGGTGCACACACTTTTCGTAAGCCCAAATATTAGGTCTCATCTATCTCCATGAATTTCGATGATGACTTCGGCTGATTTTTGATGATTTCACGCACAGTTTCGATGGAATTTCCGGTGATCCCGAATTTTGTTGGCCCACATCGATCGTCATTTAAATGAAATCACTCGTGCACTCTGCTACGGGATAGGCAATCATCGCCATAAACTTGTTTCATCAATTGAAACGTTTCGGTAAAAGTTTTACCAATTTTAGAACAAAATTTAATGTTGGCTCTTTGTTCGAAGCTTATTTTCGCACCGATAACACAAGCATACTGACACTTAAAACGCAATAACTACACTTCCAATCTATGAAATGTCATGAAATTCTCACTGGACTATCGATAAAGATAGCAGATTCTAACGCACCAGTCGACATATAGATGGCGCTACTAGGTGGCGCTGGATTCAAAAAGTCCTGTTTACTTTGCAAAGCACCTTGTATATTCTTTTTCTTGAAAATTAGCCGAAAGATGTAGACAAAATTTGACACGGAAGAAGATATTTCGAAATACAGATTTTCGAAACGTCCTTAAGCCCCAGCTCCAAAGGAAATGCTTTAGTGAATAAGTGAAATATATTATTATCGGGAAACCTTTGATATATTGCAAAATTTGAAAACGCAAAGGTTCTTTATTACAACATGTTTCAATGCGCACCCTACGGGGTTAACGGCTATACGAGTATTTGCGTTCAGGCATATTGATCCGGACCTCTTCCAGCCACTCTGTTAACCATTATCTACGCACAGTATGCTCATGTAATGTTATGTTCTCTTGTTTGCTTTGTTGCAGATAGTGAGCCCATCCCTTGCCATTGCTGTTGCTCTTGGTTGTTTTGCTTTGTGTCTTGCTCCTTGTTGTCTGGCCGCCGCTGCGATAGATACCGAAGGGCTGACACAAGAACTGTTGGTGCCGTTCAATGATTTATTACCACCGCTCTCTGATGCTGAGTTCCAGGAAGCCCAAACAACATCAACAACATCAACGACAACAACGACAACAACATCAACAACAACAACAACATTGGCACCACCGGTCACTGAGGCACCAGTTAGCAAAGCGATTACAGCAAGAGCACCAACAAAGGTGACAACGTCGAAGCCAACGAAGTCAGCCACAGCACAAAAACTTAAAAAGACGCAATATCAATTGGATCAGCAGTCGCAAAAGCAGCCACTAGCAGTGCCAATATTAGATTTGAACCCCGAGGTGCCGCCCGCTTTGCCAGAAGCCGAGGCGCCCGTGACGTCGCAGGTCACAGAAGCACCGGTAACTCCAAAAGCAGTAGCAGTGCCAACAACAACTACAACGCGAGCTCCAACTACAACAACGAAAGCGCCTGCTAAGGTGTTGGAGCACAAACAAGCCGCGTCCACGCAATACTTTCAACAAGTGCGAACGACGCAAACACAATTTCAAGGGTTGGAACAACACCGGCGGCCACAACAACAACAATACAAGTCACAACCACAACAGCAACAACAACCACAACAACAACAGTTCGCCAAGCAAGCGCCACGGCAACCAACAGCTCAACACCGGTTCCAGCCACAAGTTGCTGCCGCCATAGCAAAAGTGGCACCACCGTCATCGCAACGCAGCGCGCCAGCAGCAACGCAAGTCAACGTCGAACACCTGAGGCAATACCTCGAATACATTTACCACCCGACGACGCGTCGTCCGTCGCGCGGACCGCTGCCCACGCTGACGCCATTCCCGCGGCATTTCAAGTAAAGTGACGGCTTCCGGTGAATGGGTGCCCCGCGCTTGTGCTACCTTCACCCGCCTCACTTTAAGAAGACTTAATTTATTCACGCAACTCCCCTAGAGCGTCTCAACTCATGCACATCAGTGATTAACTAGTTTTACGAAAATTAATATGAATAAAATAACGATAACATAACGAAGTGAATTTGCGACTTTTAATACCATCTAAGTTGGAGACTCGAAAAATACAAAAATAAGTATGTAAATTTGCATAAATTATCGAGCAGTTTATGTTGATTTTGATTTATATATATATATATATATATATATGTATAATATATATACATTAGCATATATTTGGCAAACGAACTGATGAAGATAAATGGTAAATCCAATGTGGTTAAACTTAAAAAAATGTGGTTTCAGAAAGTAGTTTGTCAGCAAACAGCTTAATTATACCCTTCATCTATTTGAAGTGGGGCTATGTATAACTTTGATATATTAAATTTTCCCAGCATTCTACTTTTCGCTACACCTGACCATGAAAGAACACTTTTTGCACAATACAGTCAGTGACACCTTTTCCCTTCTCCAGATAGTCGATGAACGTTTGCAATCATTTTCCTAGCAGTTGCGACAGTCTTCGCCATCTTCGGCACATATTCGTCGGTTGAAGACGACTGTCCCTTGATTTCTACTGAATATCAGTGGGTCAAAGTTTATTCGACGGTTTCGAAACGACGCTGAAGCCGTTTCTTATCGCCGCTAAAGCGGAAAATACTGGTCCGAAGTGATCTCACAGTGAGTGAGAGCCATTGTGTCGACAGCTTTTTCACTGTGTGCGAGTGATTTTACTACGAGTTCTCTCTTACAAACACAAAATAATGGATTCACCGACCGATTTTTAATTTTTTCACACTTGATCAAACAAAGCCAAATTATTATAACAAGTGATTCAAGTAGAGGTACTTTTATCAATAGCTTGTTTTTGCAGATTACGCGTGAGCTACAGCTACTGAAAAAAGTACTTCTACTCGAATCACCTGTTATATTCATTTATTTTTGTTTGATCAAGTGTCAAGTTGTCATGTTATTTTTGTTTAGTATTGTTTGACATTTCAGTAGGGAAAGACTTACGCTTGAACTACGTTTACAAATCGTTCAACTTTATTATGCAAATTCACGTTCTGTAAAGAATGTGTTTCGCGCACTTCGCTTAACTTATGGCCAACATAGTCGGTCGACTGAGCGTACTATTCGCAACACCAACGCCCATCTTGCTACCCAGCATTCATTACTGGATAATATTTGACCAAATAGATAACTTCCAGCATGCAGTGAAGAAAATATAGCAGCCGTAGCAGAGAGTGTACAGGAAGACCGCGAAGAGTCGATTCGACGCCTTTTCAGCAACTCGGACTAGCGCATTTAACGTCGAGATCTTAAATTGAAAGCGTACAAAATACAGTTTGTGCACACACTGAAGCCGCTCGACCTTCCCAAGTGACATCGTTTCGCTTTATGGGCTTATAAGAAGCTCCAAAAAGATTCGACGTTCTTCAGCCAAATTGTGTTCTGTATCTGGATCAACGGGTATGTAAACAAGAAAAATTATTGCATTTGAGATTAAAAAAAAAAAATAAATGTCAAAGATTGTTCTTTCGAATGATAATAAACATTCCACATTAAATTTGAAGTTTTTGTATTTCTTTTAAACTAGGGAACATCAAAAATGATTACTCTTCACTACATCATAGTTTAGTTTCGAGCCACACTCATATAATAATATTATACTCAATATATTGTGGTTATCCAAAAAAAATCTTGTATATCGGTTGAAACTTTCAGGTTGTCGCAGGACCATAAGAAATGTTTATGAGTTATTTTAGAAATCCCTAAGACGTGAAGTATTTTCAATTTGTAGAGCAATTTGTCAACTCAAACAATACAGTGCAGAAATTCAAATACACCCTAGGCTATGGTCTAAGTTTATATCTTATTCTTCAAGAGTTAAGCCCTGACCCCCAGTTCAACTTCATTGTCGCACGTGTTAATAAAACATTGATCTGTTTCATGTTAAAAAATAGACTTCTAATGTCGTACATTTTTCTCAAGTGGGGAGAAAGCCAGCATATTTGGCTCCAAACAAAATTTAATACAGCTGAAAGTCTGTAGAAACAATGGTTGTAGTTTACGATGCCTCAGGTTTGGGCCATTGTTTCTACAGTGATATATAATTTGCCAAGTGAAAACAACATGATGGTCATTGCTCCCACAAATTCTTTAAACTTAATATATTGTAGATGTATTCTCACTTTGTTAAAGGGGTCATAACCTATTTGCAAACAGAATTAAATTTCAATACATTAATCAGTCATATTGAGGCACAATAATATCGCGAACAAAAGACAAATCAACTTTATTACCGTTAAATTAAAAATTATACATCGTTTTCAAAAGCTTTGACAATAAATATAATTTATATGTTTTAAAACAATTACGCGTCATACCTTCGACCACGGGCGGACAAATACGAACACATATGTATGTATGTATATACATACATGCATATGAGCTGGCTGCAAATGAAATTTAATATGCAATTAATACAGCAGCATTGCGCAGAAAATTGATATATCCTTCCTTCCGCATTTGACCGTTGTCAGCAGCTGCCAGTTATTGCACAGCCCGTCGCCATAGTTGCCACGTTTTCCATTTCAGGTTTTTTTTTGTTTTTGCACACATCCGTGCGCACACATCGTTCTTGTTTCTGTACGGCAAGCTGGTCGCGCGGATATGAACGGGCGTTGCACATGAAGCCATTCGCCTTTCGGAGGTTGTGAACTGAAGTGTTCTGACACATGACTTTAATGCAGCAAGAGTTCAAAGAAATGCCAGTTTATGAATATTGCAGCCCTGTTGTTAACTACAACCTACTCCGAGCTCTATTTTTTTGGTATACTATGTCCTAAATTATCCTTATTGAACCAGGCTTTTATTTGGTCCCCTTATCTCTCACATATTTATAAAATTACGAGAACTTAACATTTGTCAGGGGTTCAAATATTTCTTGAAAACGCTTATAAATGGTGCAAAAAATAGTTTTACTAATGTCGTAAAAACAGGCATATTTCAGTTATTTGATAAGTTGAAAAGGGCAGAATACAACTAGTTATTCGCGAACACAGTCTACGCCTGAATGAACAAAATATTGTCATTTTGTTGCGTAAAAAAGGTGTTAGGAGGAATCGCTTTGAATATATTCCTTGTTGAAAGATAATATTCACATTAAGAGATATCCGAGCCAAAAGTAGAAATCTACCGCGTGGGTTGCTAACTTAGACGATGTTACTTCTAACTTTAAGACCACTGTCAAACTTGTCAACGCTTAACTTCTTTTGCAACCGAAATTAGAGAGTGACTATTCCAAAACAATGATAATACTGATAAGTATAGGGATATATATATATATTCATAAAGGGTCACGTAGTCTCTTCATATATTTTATTCTGTATAATTTTTCACACTTGTCCACCCTAGCATGCATTTCAGCGTGCCACGATATGCTACGATTGCTACGTAATGCTTACTTTCAATTATGACTGCAACTTTTGCCGAAAAATAAAAGGTTGCAACGAAGAATATGTTGATAAAGAAGAGTAAAAATAAACGGAAACGAATACATATTTTTGATTGATTGTTTAATTACGAAAGACTTCAAAGAAATGAAAATACAGTGCAAGAACAACATGCAATGGCGCGGCGTGAAAGGAGCGATCGCGTGAGTGGCCCTCTGTTATCGGCGAATTGCAGAACTGCGCAATTATATACATATGTGAGCACATAGCATGCAAAATAAGGACAGCTTTGCAGGGAAATGACTTTTATTGGGAAATTTGAATAATAACAAAGATGAAGAATAATATAGAAGAAGTGTAAGCAGAAGTTATAAAAAGTCAGTATTATACTTGTAATTGTTCTATCCCATAAGTTCAATTTTACTCCACGTTTTCTCTATATCTCATCGAAAACGTCAAGAAGGTTTTTTCAGAACTGATTATTCGTATCTGGTAGATTTGAAATTATCTCACAAAGCCTAAAATGTATGATCTAATGAACTCATGACCTAGTTGACCACGCATTCGTCTTTTTTCGACGCACAAGCCACGCCAGACAGATATGTTTACAGTATGCCAGTGAGCCTCTTCTCTCTTTGCTAGTCCACTGTATTTTAGTTTTCATTTTTCCAACTGAAAAGTTTTCATATTCATTTCATATCCGCTTCCTGGAAGGCGTTTTCTTAATGTACTTATAACTAATTAATTTACCATTTTCTTTTTGTTTGGCCATTTCCTTTCGTGTCTTCAACACATTCTTGAATTCAATTGGGCATACTATACATTTTATAATCGCTTTAGTGTGAGTGTAAAGCTTTCGTTAATTTTTGACTTCATTAAATATTGCTGAAAGGGGAGTAAAGTATATTACAGCCTTTCTTCGAAATCTTAGTTTGTAGTCTGCTTTATATTTTAATTTGATGAATTATTTAATTCAAGTTAATTTGGAATGAATATCGAATTCTAGTTGGACAATATTTTTGGCTTGAAATTCTAAGTCAAATACTTGCATCGCTCATTGGTTTTAAACTCACTTTAACTCGCTTAGTTGTCACGTACAGAGCACTTCAACTTCGCGGCTCACTTAAGTAAAGTAATACTCATATGCCTTATATCACATATCAGAGTCTTAATACGATTCGCATGGCTTCGTAATGCCATTGATGTGCTTGTACGCACGCAGGCTTATGCAAGCAATAATGGAAATAATGGAAATTTACATACGGGTAATTGCAAGCCATTATAGTTCTTTACACGGCATAATGAGTTGTAATTATATGTTGAGCCAAAAATTTTCGTTTTTTGCGAAAAATAATGGGCTTTTGAAATCTCATATAAGTTCTTTTCAATTCGTCAAAATATGGAGTTGGCGAATCGAACAATCAATTAGCATTACTGAATACTGAATGATAAGCAAGCGGTTATGCAACTTGATTTTAAAAATTCTAACTGAATAACTTTAAACTGGCTTCAACTCTTAGGACCATACCGCTGCTTACAAAGCTTTTGAAGGTTACATTGCACTTGAAATATTCATATACTGCTATTATAATTGAAAATTTAATGAAATATAAAATTGCAATAAAAAGTGAGAATAAATGCAAAAATAACTAAAAGGGAAGTTCAAAATGAAATTGAAGGCATACAAGGTATTTCCAAAGAGAGTGCTCTAGAGACGACACAGTGTAGCAAATTCTTTAATTAATAAATTAATTTCTTTTCTCCAAGTAACATATTAATTTGAAATTCAATTCCAAGGTGTGTTTTTCCGTACTTTTCAAAACTCTAGCAAATTAGTAAAGATTTCTAATTAGGCTATATGCGTTGGTTTAAATTGTTGATTCTTTTTTAATATTTTAAATAATTTATTAAAAAAACTCGTTCAGAAAAGCCTTCATATATACGAAATTAAGAAATGCATTTAATAATTTGAAATGTTACCGCTTGATTAAGTATTAGCTTCAGCAACATATTGCTTACGTAAGTCTCAAACGGAGAAAAACAGTCGGAGAATTGTTCTCTTTGTTTATGATCCTGAAAATTCAGAAAACTGTCTTCTATTCTAGAAAAAATGTGAATACGATACAGAAATTTCCAGTTTAAGGGCCTTTGTGGACGCTACCAGTAACTGGGCGAAAAGTATGCAATACAAAATCCATTGTTGTTCTTATTGTTGCAGTTTATTTGTTTTCGCCTACAATTGTCTACATGCCATATAAATTCGAAATTATCCGTTAGCTGGCGTGCAAGTCAGTTGCTAATTGGAAAATTCACTTAAAGCAGACTGCAGTGCTTTAACTGGATAACCGGCAGCAGAGGGCTGAAGGGAGCTATAAATGAGATTTTCCTTATTGCGGCACACAGCTTTGGCCAAACTAAAATGGCAGCATGTTTGTTGTATTTACTTTGGTAATGTCACGAAGTACCTTCGGCGCTGCATCGCTTTGCCATCGTTACCATATTGCCCACTTTAAACGAAACAAACAATTTGCCATTGTTCGCTAATTACAAATGTGCACACCAACACACACACACGCACGCACATATGCAAGCAAGCAATACACAAGTACACATGTAGGGCTTACTGAATTAAAATTCTACCAGAAAGCCGGTAAGTGAATGCAAGCAGTTTGTCGCCCTTTGGCGCATTTGCAGCAGCTTTGCCGGCATTTACAGGCCAATACTTCGACGCCTACGTACAGTGTTGTGGAAAAGTACAAAGCCGAAATTTTCGTAAGCAAGCTGGAGCAAAAGAAAATAAGCATTACTGTGGTCTATTGCGTAGAAAAGTTACTTACATTTGTAGTTTGCTTAGCTGCTTGTGTGTAGATGCGAGTATATACATATGTTTTGTTGTTGTTTCAGCACAAATTTCCTGCTTGTGCAATATCTGTCTAATGCCTATGCCTTTCCTATGTACATGTGTGCGCTTTACTGGAATTTTATAAGCATTTTAGTGCAACTTGCACTCGCCTCAGTTGGTGTAAACGCTTTGTTGTTGCTGTTCATTTCGACATACAAATTTTGCCAATTGCATGCTTCGGTTGCCTGCTAATGCGTACATTTTCTTTCGTTTGCTTGTTTCCTTCCTTCCTTCTATATGCCGGTACGTGTCCGACTGCGCCGTTGTGCTTTTCACCTTTCTCTCTCTCCTCAATTAGAATTTACACAGATGTGTGAATGTGTATTGGGGTGATCCCTGAATGTAGGAGGACTCATAACGCTTAAGTTTTCTAAATTCTCACACCGTATAGTATGCCGTTGCTATGATAGTTGAAAGTATCACGATTTTCCAACGAACTCGAACTCAAACAAATGTTTAGAAATTCCGGTAAAAAACTTCCTTTCTTTAGCTTAGTTTTTTAGCCAATTTCTTAAGTTTAATACCGAATGTAAATGTGTATATATGGTAGTTGAAGACCTCATATTGATTGTTCCGGCTGTTGTAGTGTTTTAAGAATTTGTTCCTGATTCTAGAACACCCGAGCAACACGCTCTTTTAGCATAGTATTTGCGCTTGAATGAGAGTGAAAAATATCAATTTAATTGCACTGAGTGCCACCCTAAAGTATTTCTACTACATTTTTCACTACCACCGGCGCCTAAATGTAGGCAAGTGCGTGTATGCGGAGTTATCAAAACAGCTCGTCGTCGTTTTGTTGCTCCACGCTCGTTTGATGGGTTTTGGCATTTTTGGGTTTATTTTGTTGCTCTTTTGCAGTTTAACTGCATCTTTGGTTAGATTTTGTTGCATGTGTTTTGGGGCACTTGCAAAATCTGCGCAAAAATCCGATTAAACTTGCACTTCACAAGGGCGGTTTGTGCATATCTATGTCCATGTTGATACAAATTGATATGTGCGTACTTTGTATGTATAATGTTAACGATAGATACATACGCCGCACAGCTGGTGGCACAATAACAACACAGCAAAGTAATTAAATATTTAAGAATATGAGCTTCGTCTCTTTGGAAGCCATCAATTATTATTTTTGAGCGTTTGCATAGGAAATTTAGGAAAAAGTTTCTTGTAAAAAATTTGCAATGGATTTTTTTTACATTTCTTATATAGAAACATTCAACTGAAATTTTGCACACGCCCTTTCCTCTCCACAAAAATGCTGTTTTGACGGAACCATCGACAGGAGCACCGATAGGTCCACTATATCATACTAAGCTGCCATACAAACTGAACGATCAAATTCAAGTCCCCTTTGCAAAACTTTTATCCAAGTCTAGGCATAAAAGTTCTTCCTCAATTATTTTGGCTACCCTCATACTATCAATACGTTTTGTTATCAACTATTTATGTATATAACGAGTATGCTATATGTATACTTCAGTAATTTATTAATTTATTTTGCGTTCACTGTGCTCGCGCTTCCCCGCGTTCACAAAATATTTAATTATAACTGTTTGCTTGACCACAAGAACGCCGCGTATTTTATCGATAGCCATTCGCATGCAAGCTCTCAGTTAGGTTGTGTATATTGGCCATTGTAGTAGTCACTTCACACCTATGCCGACGCTTCCTTCCGCCCTATCAAATAATAATACGCAAATGATTAAGCGTGGCCATTTTTAATTCATCATTTACCGCAATCGAAACAATGCGGGGGGTGCTATTAAAATCTTGTCTCCTGGGCATCGTAAATGTAAGCCGGGCGACTGCATGTGGTGTACTGGCGGACAGCAGGTGTGCATGCATGCAATTATAACCGGTGCGTGCACACACACCCACCCAAATACACGATTATGTGGCGAATCTGAAATTGAATATATGTATATGCAAACAAACGAGTAACGGTAAATTCAATATAAGCATTTGACGGTGAACGCTTAATCATTAATATCGATTAAGTGATATTGGAAATGATAGCCTTTTTGTTGCATGTGGTAACGATATGCTACACGGAGCAATAATTCCAATAACAACAGTTCCATTACCACATACATATGTACATACTTTATGTTGTATAGATATATGCGGTACATATTGGCGGTCATCAGGTGAAATTGTTTGATATTACGTTCCTTTCACTCATTATACTGTCAATATATTCGAAATTGAAATTATAATGATATTGATAATGGTATTGGTAATGGTATTGGTACTAGTATTGTTATTGGTATTGGTAATGGTAATGGTACTGGTAATGGTATTGATAATGGTAATGGTACTGGTAATGGTACCGGTAATGGTAGTGGTACTGGTAATGGTACCGGTAATGGTAGTGATAATGGTAATGGTACCGGTAATACATACTTATAATGGCTCTAAATGAAATTGTGTTACTATTAAAACTTTGTACTATTATACTTCGAAAAAAAGTATGTATATAAGATAATAACGACAATAGTAATTTTTGAAATAATATGTACAGCACTAGAAATCAATAATGACTAAAGCAATTAATTGTAATTAGTAATTTCGTAATTAATGAATGCATTACTAAGCTTGCTAGTTTTTACTTCCCAAATACACAATAGTTTATGCCTTTAACATAGCACTTCTCATTAAATTGCGTTTTTTATATCAACAACGTACAGAATATTTAGTTAAAAAGACCATTTGACGCATTAAGCTTGTAGAAAGTGCTTTGAAGATAATTTCAGGCGTGACAGCAACAAAATGGCGCAGCGTATTCCCCCTTGCATAATAAAAGGCTATAAATAATATTAAATTGCAATGTGCCATCGAATTCATATAATTTACCGCCTTTCTTGTTCCCGTTGATTTTGTTACTCTTTGTCGCCTATATCGATGACGTCGGTGACTATTAGTTATAATACTATTTTATTTCTTCTTTTTCACTTATTTTCACACGTTCATATTTTTTGTACTTTTTTGCACTTGCCTACAGTGGAAGGCAAGACACTTGAATAGCGCTCTAACATGATAAATTGCTTTGATGGCTGTGGGCAGAAAAGCAGCTTGAAAGCGGTATTAAATTCTAAAAGCAGGTCACCAGCAAGCACATAGTACGGATATTGCACATACACAATACGCATATACAATATGAAGTATGTACATACTCAAGTGTTGTGAACTGTGCTGCCATTTAGCGCCTTTATGGTTTAAGGCATTTCTGATGCATAGCACTTCGCTGTGAACTCAAAAATCGAGCAATGGAGGTAATGGGGGAAAATAACTGCAATAAAAGCTATTAAGCAAAAATAACTTGATATTCGACTGTGTGCGTAGAATTTTATTTTCCTCTTCGGAAATACTTTTATTAGAATTCCAAATGCTTTGAAATGTACTGAGCGGTTCAAACTATGGCATCAGGGGCTTCTAAAGCTGCCAGCAAATTTCTTTTAATAACTAAAGAGCGAAATTAAGGTAATATAGTAGTTCTAAGGTGTGTACTTGTTCAAAAACGAAATATATTTAAATTTTAATTTGTTTTCCGGCGTATCCATTCCACAGATTGAAATCGTTTTGAAAGAAGAAAAACTAAGGAGATTAATACAATTCTCCACACTTCGCCGAAAATTTTTAAATATTCATTACTCAATGTTACTAACCAGCTAGAGCATTTTAAATAGGCTACAAAGAAGTGCAGTCACCTTGAAGTAGAGGGAGCCATTTTCCAACGGCGTCTTATATAAGTACTTAAATAATCCAAGATAGCATTTGCTAAGCAATTCCTTTATGAGATTATATTCAAATTAAAAGTTCCTGAAGTTTTCTACCATCTTCCACTCGAAACTGGTCTGACAACAAACAACCATAAGCTTTCCTTACTCACTGAGTACTCACTCTATCAGAGGTCAGGTCTCTGGAAAAAAATAATGGTGAGCTAAATGCTTCTATACAGCGACTCAAAATCAATTCGTCTTCTTTATTTTCTTCATTCAAAAACTGTACTGTGCTCATTTAACAATTTTTACGAATTTCAAAATCTATCAATAGGCAGAAAATAAAATAAATTAATTAAAATTTTTGTTTGTGATTAAAATACTAGAATTGCCTACATTTTGTTTAATATTGCCGTGTAAGTTTCCCGTCAAAAATCGATTGTGCACAACCGAAGAGAACACCAATAAAAATGGCCGCTGCCGATTTTGATGCAATCCCAAGCGAAATGGTGGTGCCGTTGGAAATTCCCAGAATGCGTACAGTCAGCGAAGAGTTGGCATTTTGTCAATTGCTGTTTCATAATCGCAATTCGCGCAAAGTAATCGAACCGATTTATGAACGGAAGTTTACACGTGTGCCCGTGGAACCACAAAAGGTGCAGGAGCGGTGCCGTGAGCGACAGTGTCTGGAAAAGAAGATTAAGGCCAGGCGATCGCCTTCACTACCGCCAACACCCTTCACATATAAGGCAACGAAAAACTCACCACGTTCTGCCAATTTTTATCGAAAGTAATATGGGAAGGTTGTGCACATAAATACATACATATATATGATTAGTTGTTAAAATGGTGGCCACTCCGAATAAACTAAATTGTTTCAACGCTGATATATTTATTTGATTTTTCGCAGAAGGTTGTGATATCAATACTAAGCTGATATATTTCGCGAGACCGACTTGCCTAGAGTCGACTTCTCAACGGTAAGTTTCAAATTATCACAGGTAACCTTAGTTCGGTGCGGGCCAGCATTGAAAACTTTAGATATAGTCGGAAGACAGCTGATGTGTGATGCTTCGTAGAGTATGTTGATACTTTAGAAAGAGCGGTAAGTCTGGTTAGTTCTGAAGAAGCAAATTTTATCAATCTGTTATTGGTACGGTAGGATCTAAGCATGCTTAAGCGATTATGTAATGCGTGAGTTCTTAAAAACAACCAACTCTTAATGAATAAAAATAGAGCCATATAACGCCTGTAACCTCCGCTTGACAATTAGTGAGCTCTTACGGCTTCTCACGTATCATGTTAGCGGTTTCTGAGTTCTCTGTCCGTACAGTTATACCAGATTGGTTTCAAAATTCATAGATCGTTTTTTCACCTTCGACGGAGAGTAAAACAGCTCAATGACTTCAATCGTTTTAAAATTTTGTATTCATTAATGAGAAAAGCAGATTCATTTCGTCTTCACATTGCATGGTAACAGAATATGAAATTGAATAACTTCAAACGTAAGCTTTTGTTAAGCTAACGTAGCTGGCACTAAGCTATCACATTTACCTCATGACACCCTGATACCGTTGAGACGCTACGAATGTATGCAGGTGTTTAAACAAGATCAATGGAGGTGCGTGTTCATAATTCGTGTTTTTGTTATTACTGCAGTTACATTACTGTATGCAGGCGCATAACAAGATGTTGCTGCAATTAGAGCACCGCTTGAGCCTTGTTGGGCATGCATGAGTTGCGGTTTCGGAAACATAACCACTAATACAGGTACTTATGCAAGCATGTACCATAATTATCACGTGAATTAATGAACGAAATACTATGTTTGTAGGTTTATTGATCAATTTGAGTAAAAATAGGACTTTGGCGACCATTCTGACAAATTCAAGTTCTCCATATCTGCCTAGCAGAAAAATTCTTGAGACACCGAATTTGGAAAATATACTCGTTGTTTCATTTCTGCGCAAAGTTCGACTCAAATAATTAACAAAAAAGCACAAATTTCGAAACGCTAAAAAATAATGATCTGATAAAGTTCATAAATTAATTCATAAACAATACATTGTGCTTGATCAATTCTATAAAATGTTTTCTGTTTCTGTAGACTGGAGCAAAATGCAATTAATTCTATTCTATGAATATCCAATACTAAAAAAAATTTTACCGCCTTTTAATGATCTCCTCTACAGGAACATGCACATATCTTTGCCTCAGTACGTAGTTAACGCTTTGTCTTCATCAAACGATTGCGCCGTTTCCGATTCACTGAAGCCATAAAATGGAATAATGCTGTGAATATCCTTTGACAGTCACGAAGTATTCTTGTATTTTAACACCTGCACATTCACGCGTTAATGCCTCACATTTCACCGTTATATATGAGCACATCAAATCAAATCGACGCAGTTTCGATTTTATGTTTATATAATTCTTTCATCTCACGAAGATATTTTAAGAAAATGCTTTCGATTTATTATTTGTATCTCAGATTCCAGATAAAAAACTACATAATCCATTGAAGTTCATTTCCGAATGAAATGAATTCAATTTCATATGCCAAAAGAAACTTATTTGTTTTTTATTTTATATTTTTAGCCATCAATGCGAAGCAAGTAATATGTATTACGGGCATTATACCATTTATTGGCGGCTGAATATTCCATGGAATGTCTGGTATTAGTTTTCAAATTGTGCTCCCTGTTGTTGCTATAGTTGTTTGCATGTTTGATTGCTGGCTGCGTTGCGACACGTGCTGATTGTCAAAGCCACCGCTATTACCTGGTTTTCCTTACCGTCATTCGCTTCCTATGCTCATATGTTCACGGGGTCGTTGTCTGTCGGCAACAACAAACATTTTAAATCCATCAAAAGCGCGAATTTGTATGCCTCACAGTACTTCAACATACACCTACTTGGAATGCCTGGAAGGAGTTCGCTGTGAGAGCATACATTAGCCGCAGTACGGTTTGAAAAAGTTTCGGGTAGGTTGAAGCAGAAGAAAGGAAGCATCAACTTCGAGCAATGCCGGCGCATAAAATGGGTTCAAGAGAATATATAGAGTGTGTAGAGTCCACACTTTCAACCAATAATTTTTATATTGGACTATGCATTCTTGTATTCTTATTTATTTGAAACAGTTATTTTATTAAGATTTCGATAAACCTATGGTTGAGTCACCAGAGTTGATAATCGCTGTGTTCCGAATAGTGAGATTAGAGAAAAAGGGAAATCGTCATAATTGGTTTTTATAAATAAAGTGGGCCGCTTTGTGTCATATTTGGCATAACTTGAACACACTGGCTATAAGATATTCCGCTTTATTCAATACCGAGCCGTTCTACTTTCTTTAGCCTTAGAGAATCCTGAGGAACAACTTATAACGGTAAAAAACACAAAGTATGCATCAATGCAGGTAACAGAAGTTGCTAACTGTCAAATAAAAAAAAAAACAAAAATAAATAAGTAAATGAAAGCACAAATAACTGTAAGTCATTATGTTGCCAGAGTATGATGTTGCAATGGAAAATATCTCCTCACATAATAACAGCAGCCTCAACCCTAGCAACAACAACGCCAAAACTGTGGTAAAAGCATTACCAACAGATTGTAACAAATTTGAGCGACGACTTGTAGAAAATCCTTGCTTAAGGATACCTTAGCAAAACGAATGTCATACCAATCAGCTTCCGCTGCGCTCTTTTAACTACTTGCAACAAATATTGTCGAAAGTGAGCCATAATTTGCATATGTATACCCTAAAATTTCTGCTGTACATACAAAGATATGCAAATGTGTGCGGATGTGCTTCAAATGAAAGCCCCCATATGTGTGCTTTTAAGTTTTCGCTACGCTCGCTGTTGCGTCTGTTTGCGCAGCTGTTTAACTTGCTGCCGCATTTTGCGAACGCTTCAATACAGTTGCATTTGCAAGCAATTATCGTCAAGCAACAGTAGCACAGCAGCTGAGCTTAAACATTTGCCTTCCACTGCCACATTTCGATTCAGCTCCTTCTATGTGTGTTGTATGAATGTTTATGTTTGCCAGGAATTTAATGCCCGGTGGCGCGTTGCCTGAGGCAAATGCTCAGCTATGTTTGTGGCATAAGAACTTTAAACTATTTTTCAACTTCATACATGCTCTTCTACAAACTTCAAACTAGTTTCAGCACTTTAATCAGATACTTGAATGCTTTCATAATACTTTCTTAAGTGGCGTATGGGTGACGATGGGGATTTACTAAGCTAATGGAAGTGTTAACTTATATTGGCATAACGGTTGTTAATGGTCGTATGTATACATACATATATATTTGTATGGGTATATACAAGGATATATCTACACTCTTATAAATAATTATAGTATAAGCCATTATATCTATTGGTAAGCATCTTAGGCCCACCCCCGGCCACATAAAACTTTAACTTATTATATTTGCATATCCATGAGCGGAAGTTGTGATTTTGTGCCTGGTAAAATTTTGAAATATTGCGACGTCGCATCCTTCTGCTGAGAATTTTCTGCCATCAGTTTCAATAAACACCTTGACGTGTCAACTAATATATACAATATATGTATATATTACCCATGAGAATGGTTGCCTCTAGGAAAGTCTTTTCCATTAAGGAATATGCAATACATTCCTTGCACGTGTTCACTTCTCGATTACTCTTGATAAAATTTTTTTTTCGAATATATCAGCTACTCACCCAATCGTTCTCTTCGCCCTCATTTATTAAGACAAGTATCTTATAACCGTTTATTTCATTCGGCGGTCAGAGAAACCTAGCACTAAATATTCATCTGAATTCGCAATCGTTCTGTATTCCGAGATGGACGTGATCTTCAAGCTTATGACATTTAATAATGACAAATCTGTCAAGATGATTGACAGCTCACAAAGTTAGCTCCGAAGATAGCTGTTCCTCTCGCTTTCCACCATATTTGCATTTTACGTTTGGTTCCTGCTTCCAACAGGGAAGGATAGCACAAGATAGCAACCTACCCTATATAAAGCCCAGTTTATTATCGTGGCTCTATGTAATTTTACTCATCAGTCGGGTCTACGATTTCAAGGAGCCCTAAGCGCCAACCCCTAACAGGACTACTCTCAAAACAAGAGCTCTTATGATCTGAAATTAGTGTTTATTTATGGTAGCTGAGTTTAATAAAAGACCTAGATAGTACAAATTGTGCTTCATTTCTAACAATGAAAGTTAGAATTTCTTACAGGGCATGAGTCACCTGAATCCGAAGTGCTGATTTAAAGTATTTGTATGTGTGTGTATGCGCGTCTGGGATGCCTTACCAGTCTATTCGATGGCTCCAAATGGCTGTATCGAAGCTGAGTGCATTTTCGTGCTTCCTAATCACCTAAAATGATTGATATTATTTCCATCTATTACTCAAAATGGTTGAAGTGTAAAATCATTATTGCGTCAATATAATAAATTAATGCAAATAAATTTAGATTTGTTGAGTCATCAACGCTTGCATTTTAGATACGCGCTTATATAGAACAAGAAAAACAAACGGTTTCAAAATAACGAGAGGTATTTGATGATGACTGAATGAGTTTCATTTATTAATTGATTCACATCATTCAAATTAAGCAAGTGACGTCATTGTGGTTTTCTCGAACGTGACGCAATATTTTAGATTGGAATATAAGTGGGTATAAAAGGGAGTAGATCTTCGTAATATGGTATATTAATTAATTTGGAACATGTAATAAGAGCTGTAGTTGCAGTGGGAACCGATAGAGTGATAGAAAGGGCTTAAAGGGATTTTTAAGTGAATGCAAAGATAAAAGTAGTTCTACTTTAGGAAGAACCTTGATTATCGGTCTTTGCGGATATAGAAAAAGACTTAAAAATATCGTTTTACAAGCTTCGGTTTCACGGTCTTCACAATGTATGTATGGACTCCAGTTGGGTCCAATAGCTGTCGGAATAAAACCAAAAATAAGAGCTACCACCGGTTCAGTAATACTTTATAAATGGTACTGTAGAACTAGGGATTGGTGGATGGATTATGTTCTGTAAACCATCTGCAATATATTTACTACCTAGTCGACTATCTAATGCTGCTTTCCTATAAAGTGTAAAGGGCTGAGATAAACTATAAAATATAACATAAGAAAGATGACCTGTCTAAATTAAAATTTCTTCGGGCGAAGAATATATAGTTATCCCTCAAGTATTTCTGCAGCATAACCAAACGAACAAATATGAACAATTTAGAACAAGATATAACATTTGGGATCACAACGAAATGAGATGCTCTGCTTTCATCTCGAAATGGTCAGCGAAATATTTCATGATATCCTGCATCGGATATACCCAAATTTATTACTTAATCGTGAATTACTATCTAGAATTAAAATTTTCGTAATACATTCTGACAAAATATTTGTTTTTATTCGCTTTTATATCTAAAAATTACAAACACTAGAAAAGTTTTTCTAATAAATGAAAAAAATCTAAATTATAAAATAAAACGGCTAATTGAAGTCAGGTGTAAAAACAAATAATAACAAAAGTTTAAATTGACATTGTTTACTTCTGAGATGAATAAATATTAAACAAACATGTCAAAGTACTTGTCGCATTATTGCCACGAAGCTAACGAGCGCAAGCAGGGATGCAATTGAGCGTGCTAAATATGAATATATTTTCTAACTTGGGTAAAATAGATTCTTCAGCTAGCTTTTGGCTTAATAGAGGTTGGTTTTGTCTACTTTCTTTTTATTATTTCGAAGTTTTTTTGTTGTATTCGTCATTATAACGTCGCTAGGCTTTAGCAGCTCTTAAAGGAGAAGGTAAAACTTTTTGATTTTTGTGCCTTTTTTACAGCGCTGATGGGGAACAAATTTACAAAAGCAAAATTCAATGAAGTGACGCTTGAAAATGACATATAGTTGTATTTCAATATGTTTCGCGAAAGCGGTGCTTTCAGTGATTTAACGGTTAGTGCTCTTACGAAGGCATAAAGCTGAGTTTTTCGTTGCCATGTTATCACCTGTATTACTCCCGAAAGCTGCGATTTCAGAAGTTCTGAAACTGTAAGTCTCGAAACACCTTGTCACCTCATTCGTATTCTCATGTGTGTAAAAGCAGCCTGCCAATAGCGGTTTTCGAGCACTGAAGATCACGTTAGTACCACTTTAATGAAGCAGTCGCATACTCTCGCGCATGAATTCAACTCGATATCTTTGTTGTTGCAACAAACATAATGTTCTTTATGACAGGAGCGACGAATAAATGTATATACCATACATATGTATATCTGAAACTATTCATATTTATAAGAAAACTTAAATAGAATTTGATAACGTTGTTGCAAAAATACTTATTCCAGCCCTTTTGTTTTACCCCAAGTGGAAGATTGAGGAAAGTTTAGCAACAAAATCTGCATTGAATTATGAGCTTACACTGCAAATGTGTTGCTGTGACGAGCTAAATAAAATAAGCAACAGGAAAAGTTTTGTCCAGTGTCAGAGCTAACGAATAATCAACGTACTGAGGAGTCTATAAGTATGTATACATATACATATGTACGTACACGTGAAGTGAGTTTTGGAACATTTAATAAAGTTACTTAGATTTTCACTGTGATTATCTAAAATATAATTTTGCAATTAAATTTGAGCCTTGATGAAAATGTGTAGACACCCCACTTTTACTGCTTATAGCTCATGTTTCCAACATTCGGTCCGAGATAACTTTAAGAGTTAGAAATATTCGTGTTTCTGAAATATTCAGCAAACTATGTTAGCAATGAACACTGCTAATAGATACCAACTCAAGTATTTAAAACTTGTTTTGGGATTATAGTAAGCATTTTCTGCCTTCAAAAGCTACAAAATATGAAATTTCATCAATAAGAGTCAAAATATGTTTAATTACTCCCATTTCACAATTTATGAATTAAAACTTTAATTCATTGAAAAATGAAGAAATGGCAATTGCAGCATTTTCAAAATAGCGATTATGTGTTGCTTGCACTATTACATAATAACAAAATGTTGGTTTTTGTTTAAGAGCTGAGCTAAAAATGCGCCCAATCGGTGGAAAATTTAATAATATAATTCTGATGGCGCTATTAGCTAACGCCAATAACAGATAAAACGCTCGCAAAAACAGCCACAACAATATTACATATACATTTTGCAATTAAGAGCTTAATGACGGCAAATGCATTTTTCCGAGTTAAAAAAATATAAACGAGCCAAATAAAGTATAAACAATTAAATGAAAATCGTTACATCAAAGTCTGTGTTGGAATTTACGCATCAATTTAAATTACTTTGGGACAACGGATTTACGTGCCAATAAATGCGCGTCAAATGTATTTTTTTTTTTAATAAACAGAAGTTTTTATGCGCTCACACATACACAGAAGCAAACAGATTAATGCAAATACGGCGAGAATGCACTAAAAACTAGCTGTGAGTAATTGGCAATTTCGTGGAATTCATTGCAAAGTGATGTGAAACAAGAAACCGATTTGACAGCTAAATAAAAACTGCAATTTAAAACAATTATGTAAGTAACTATTAAACTATTTAAACTTAAGAACTTGAAAAGTTATTTTGCAGGATGTGCAGGATAGATTTAAATTAGAGCGCGGTGTTTCGAAAGGGAAGTAAGTGAAGTAAGCTGACCGCAAGAAATGGCACTTAAGCCGCCTATTATGCGAGGGAGCATTTAGCGAAGCTGCCATTGAAGTAGTTGTTGTTATTATAGAAGCAGAAACTATTCCCTATGTTACGCTATGTAGACCTGTCTGTCTCAGTTGAGAAAGTAAGATAAAATTTCAGAGCTTAGCGCCCAAATAATATAATTATTGCTGCTTACTGAGTGTTTCTGGCAGTAAGTTCGATATGAAAATATTTACATTGTTTTCTATCGACGGTATATCGATTGTTCACTGCATTATAGGAAACTGAGAGACTTACCAGCGACTGCTTGTCATTCACAATTGGTTTGTAAGGAAAGTCTTCGAAGCCATCAGCGACGATGGACTGAATTTTAATGTAGCCCCGTCGGTATTATGATATTAAACTTTGAGAAAAAGCCTTCATACAAGAGCTAATAAACCATTCGTCATTCACTCTCCATGGGTACTCTAACCGACCAGAATTTCGTTCATGAGCATACTCAAATCGCACTTTATAATACATACATATATGTATTTATAAGTGCTAAATATCTTACAAATTGCTACTCTCTGGTGTACACTGTCGCCGAAATTGGCAGCTGTTGAAAACTGATGGACGTTTAATTCGAGCAAATAATATGAAGAAATTTGCGCTTATGTGAAGCAAGTGACCATAAAATAGGTCAGAAATATGAACTCTTGCTGTTGATGCTCAACAAACATTTTCACTCAGGGATTTCTTTAATGTAAAGAGTAAGTTTTATTCGATTTTCCAAATACCAATGTTCGGGTGTTCGATGTTATTAACATTTAAAGTTTGATCTCAAAAGTAAAGAGCTAAGTCGTGGCTATAGTTGTTCAAATGACAGATTCTTCGTTGAGTACCATAAGCAGGACTAAAATTTAAACGCTGGGGAGTTGTACGACTTGAACATCCCTAAGGCTTTAAATAAATTGATTTGATAAATTTTCTTTGCGAAAAAGATAGCGGAAGAGAATTGAAAATATGCTCATTTAAGATTTGTGCGTACCACCCTAATGATTATGCACTTTCATAATTATGTCGAAAGTTTTGGAATTCTAATTTACCAACTATAAAATTCATAAAATAAAATAAATATTAATTTTATGGGATTTGTAGTGTTCGTCCACTTGTGTACTACTTTTCGTGATGGCCACAAGACAAAGCAACAGGAATTGGACGAAATACTTGTTGTTGTTTGATACATACTTGTATATACATATATATACAGTTACACATTGTAAACACCAACAGTTCTAACAGGTAAGATAGTAGAAAGCCGGCACTCCAACCACTGGAGAATTGTTTAAAGCAACGATAGATAATTTTGCTTGTATTCTCAGCAACTTGTTTCCAATTTCTATGCTACAAAACTCGTGTCTGCTAGTGTGTGTGTGTATTGCGTAATGGTTTGCCTGCATATCGCCGTGTCACCTTAAAATAACTGACACATTTGCGTTTGAAAGTACAGCTACACCTTTTAGCTGAACATCACGTCCGTTGCACGACATGCTGTCCTGCCAGTCGAATCTACGTAAAATCAGGTCAAACAAGACACGGGCGCCGACACTTGTAAATGTCATCAAATTTCTTGACACTCAAGCGCAAACATTTTCATGTCAAATTTCTGCTTGTTAATTTTGTTGTTGTGTATTATGGGCATTGCCATTTTCTTAATGTCATCGGCATTAAAACAACACAACCAACAATTGTGCGCCATAGCCATTGAGCTGCAAAGGCTTTAAAGTCTCTCAACGTGTACTTTATTTCCGTGACCGAGCAGAGTTTACGGTGTTGCTTATAACTGTACTTAATATTAAACCTGTGGGATTTGATGACAGTTTCTTGTTTACGCAATAACACTTGGTTTCACCAAAAAAATTATGGAATTACTATTTTCATGGTAAAATGAAATTTTCTTGCTGGGGTGGGGAGAACTCGTAATAATGAAAGAGAAGCTACATTTACTTTAGAGAAGGCCTTGCGTCATATATATTGGTGAAGAGTAGAGACTTTTAAGTGTACACAATTCTTTAAGGTGATTCTCTGCACAGTTTACTGTTGTCCTTATCAAACAAGAGCTGACGTCATAGCGGATAAAATGCAATTTGTGATGACTAAGTCGCTGAGTGTGTAAAAGGACGTACATTTTTGATTATTTGTGGCGTGAGAGAATATGCATCGAGCAACATATTGAAAAAGAACGGATGAGTGGGGATATCTAATATCTGTTCAAAAAGAGACACAATCGTATCAAACCTAAGCTCAGTTAATAACAGGTAATCGTGAGAATATCAAGGTGACACTGATATACTTCAAAAATTCTTGAAGGGATGAGAGTAAAGTTCAACAAAATTGATGGAGGAAACAAAGGTTGTAGTTTGGAGATAGGCGTATACCCAATAATATCTGTAGTTTAATTATTGAAAAAGAAACTGATTTATCATAAGAAAATTCCACAAACAATCACTCAAATGTAGAGTAAGGACCTCAATATTCGATATTATTGAAATAAAGCAGTTGTAAATTCAAATAGATTCGGCATAAATGCCTCTAAATATACATATGTATGTCTATCGGTTGAAACCTAGTTGTAATACATACTATATAGTTCAAAGTAATGTCAAGGGTATATTCTAGTTTAGAGGCACAAATTTTGCAATAAATAAATATAAAGAAAATAAATATTTGGAATGTACACAAAATTAATTAAAAAGGGGCTAAGTTCCAAGCAATTATATATAGAGGACCCGTTCGGGTTTTACTGTGACTGATACACAAATGGTCCTACCATATATAAGATTTCTGGTCAGCCCTTATCTTTAAAAGATTCGTATACAAATTTGGCAACTGAAGAAAAGATATGAGCGAAATGAGCACCGAGGACAATGAAGGCAGTGGATGCTCTAAAGAGGCGAAAGTTTTGTGCAAAGTGGGTGCCTCGCAAGTTCATAATCTAACATAGCTCTTTAGTCATAATAAAACTGAATTTTTGTGTCGGTATTTGACTATAGAAACATGGCTCCATCATTTCATACTGGAGTCCAAGACAGTCAGCCTAGTGGACTGCACATTAGGAACCAGTCCTCAAGCGTGGAAAGATGAAAAAGTTGGCTGGCAAGGTTATGGCATCAGTCTTTTGGGATGCATGTAATATAATATTAATCGACTGATTACAGAGCCAGTAATGTACCATTGCACTACGTATTTGGTTCCAGTTTGATTCTACTATTCCCAATATTCTGCAAGTACAGATATTATTTTTGAAGAGGATCAGTTTGAAATTGTACACATATACATACTTCATCGTTTCCGTCTAAATTTTCTTCTGCTCTGTGCAATGCTTCGAATAATAGACCTTTTTATTAACATTGCAGTTATTTTGTTTTTTTTTTTTTATTGGTTTGTTTTGAACCCCTTTGCGTCCCTCGTCCATAATCTAGCAAAATAGCCAAAATGCCTTGATGACGGAAATGTTAATGCTATTTTTGGTTTTTTGGTAGTATTTATGAGTTATTAATAAATATAATATATGTAGATAGATAAAATGTGTCCTCTGCCCCTTGGTTCAAAGTTACCTCTCCATCAAAGTTTAGCCAAATCGGTTCAGCCGTTGTTGAGCTATAAATTGTGTAACTAACACGACTTTTTTTTATATATGTATATATGTAAATATACTATATATATATATATAGCATTGATTGAAAGTCGCTATCTCAAGAAGCTACAGTAAAATGGCGGTAACTGAAAAATAAAGTAATTGTTTTCACTGATTTTTTGACTTCACAATTTTTGCTTGCTTCATGAGATAGGGAGATATATGTATAAAGAATATTCATGCTATATTTCAAGTAATTTGGCTGATTTGAACGAGTTTGGCGACCGCATCAAAAAAGGTTGTTTGGAGAAAGATGCATTATATGTTTCGCCCACAGCTCAAACCGGTTCAGTTGCCACGAATCTGAGACAACTGTAACTTCGGAAATACATCATTCCGATTTTGATAAATCCTATTAGGGAGATATTTTTGAATATCTAGGCTATGGAATAATAAAAAATACAATTTTTGTATTTTTTTTTTTCAAAAACCATACTATAGAAGTATACATATATGTATAAATATATATAGTATATCGATCCAAAAACACATTTCGCTGAAGCAGTTCACATGAGAATGTTCGAAAAATAGAAAAAAAGAGTTGGTGTTAAATATTCAAAAAGAGTCTTGCTGTTTTTATACTCTCGCAACAAAGTTGCTAAGGAGAGTATTATAGTTTTTTTTTGTGTTTGAGATAGTCTGCATGAGAATATATCGTTGTTTCGTACACTAAAGAACAAGGAAATTTAATTGTTGACCCTTTAATATTTCCAAAATATTATTGAAAAAATGCAATAAATTATTCTTTTTATTCTTTTCACAAATTAAAGTAAAATTTGTTAAGTTTATCAAATTGAAGGTCTTAACAGAAGTTAAGTTTGCCTCTTTCATATACTGCAGTTAAGTATTCTGGCAAATTTATTTATTTTATTTAGTTCTCAAATTATTGATATCTGTTTTTAAAGGTTTTCGGCAGCGAAAGAAGTATTCTTCGCCATAATTAATTGCATATACTAAATAAAAAAAGATATTCAATAATTTACATGAGAAGCTTCACCATATATGTATATACACATTCATAATTGCATTATGCCGTTATAAATTATATTAATTTATGAGTAATGCAACTGTGTTAACGTGCTTTATTCGGACTTCCACGCTTTGTACTTATTGTACTTTATGAATTTATAAATAATATAATGTTGTAATTTAAAATTTAACTTAACTGTACAAAATTAATTTAATGGCTTTGCGAGGCAAAACACACTAACCCACACATACATACGTTTGCGAATATAAACTAGCTTTATGGCAATTTTTCGCTTAAGGGGGTACTCTCATGTGAACGCATACATTTTACCACTTTTTAGGAACATTTTTTTATGCGACAACAAAATTCAATCATTTTATTTTTTAATATATTTTTATTTGTATTTTGAAATGTACAAAAAAATTGTATTTTTCGTTTTTTACATTTTTAATATATATTTTTTTAAATCAAAATAGTCCCCAACAAAAAAAGTAGTTCACTGGTCATGGTGATAGCGGCTGTTCATGTTGTCCGAAATAAAAAAAAATCGAAAGGATTATTATTCAGTAGTTCTGCGGCTATCGTCCCTACCAAATATAATCAATTTCATAAAACAAAAAAATGTTGAACTTCAAAAAAAATTCACGAAAATCTTGTTTTTTTTCGTTAAAAATCGTTTAAAAAAATATGAAAATATTTTCGAAAATAAACAATTCTGGTAGAGACGATAACTATAAATGAGTAGAAGAACATATGTAAATTTTAAAGAAATAGGTTGAATACTTTTTTTTAGGACCATGACAGTTTCAGAAAATGATGATTCGAGAAAAATGCGTTTAGAAACGTAGCAGCTGCAGACTTGTCATGGTGCTTGGTAGACAGTCGCTTACGACATGTCGGCGACTATGAGCTGTGGCTTATCAAATACTATGAATTTCGGTCTGAAATTTTCACAGCATGTTTTCAATAGGTTTTACTGTCAAAATGTAAAAAAAATCGATTTTCGAAGGGATTACATGAGAATACCCCCTTAACGAAGTGGCGCTTTATAATTTGTTTTTGCGAGGTGTGGGGGGCAGATGCGTGTTTGGGTTGTATGTGTGTGCGCGCGTTATATAATTGGCTGCATATTTATTACGCATGCACTCCAACAAGCAACAAATTTAACTAAAATTCAAGCATAACTGTTATTGCATTAACTCTTCATTTTCATAAATACAATGTTGCCGTATTTTTATTAAATATTTTTTACGCATATGAAATGCTTTTGCATTTGTCTTTAATATGTACACACCAAGTATATATAGCTATCTACGTTACTACTGGCTGCAACACTTTAATTAATATTTTTTGCCAGCAGCTAGCTTTGCAATATGATTTAAAATGTATAGAAATAAGCACAGTTAAATTTTAAGCACGTTAAGTAAATTATAAAAACATTTTTATGTAATTTTACATTTAAATAATTTTGAATTTTTTTGCCCACTTTGTTTCCTTGAGCACGATATTCTTGTTTTTATTTTCATCTTTGCATAATTAATCATTCGGAAAAATAACCGGAAGTGCAGAAGGTCAGTTTGACTGCTTGACACAAACAACGGCAGCTGAATAGCAAACCATTCAGCGAATTACAGCCGCTGCAGGCAGCGTTTGGTCGGACGCTTTGTTGCTTCGTAACTCCCCCAACCAGTTGGCTTGAGTTTGGCATTGCAACAAGGCCGCAATGTAATCGCATTAAACAGAAAAACGTAAAAACAATAACAACAATGTACTGCAATCAAATGGTCTGGAAAATTTACATAAGTGGCTTTCATTAACGCGCTGCCGCCGCATTACTGCCACTCACTCACTGCTTTCATTCATTTATTATGTCACTCAGTCATTCCTACAGTTATTCAGTTCAGTTCAGTTGCTGTTGCTGTTGTAATGCTGAATCATGTTGAAATCGCATTCACTTCAGTTCATACAAATTGTAGTGAGTTAATGAAAACAATGTCAAGTCGCAAATATTATTCACTTGAATTGTGTTGGTCACTCATACGCAGTGGGGTTCATATGTTGTTAACCGCTTGCACGCTTGTATTTGCATACACGTAATTTTTATGTTTCTGTTTATATTTCTGTCAATTGTTGGCACAACTAAGATGCATAATATATTTAATAACAATTTTATATTTAGTTAACTGAAAGCGCCAAGCAAAGGCGTAAGGCAAGTGCTCATATACTAAATTCGATTCGATATTTCTCAAATTCACTTTATAAAATTACGTTTATTGTAGTTTTCACATTTGATATAATTTTTATCTTTCTTTGTATTAAATTGAAACTTGTGTTAATTCTTTTTAAAAATTTCTGTTGACACTTTTATTTTATTATTTAATTTCAAGTCCTTTGCTAGTGCCAATTAATATCTTAAATTTCTCTGCTCGCTTTTATTTTCTTTTTGTTTTCGCATAATTTCTTAAATCAATGACTCCCTGTTGCTTTGCTGTTGTGCCCAAATAAGACCTCTTACTGATAAGAACGAAACTGCAGAAGCGATAATTGCACATTATGACAGCGAAATGACAATAAAAGTAATCATAACGATTAACATTACTATTAACGGTCATGTTCGACATTTCTGAACGTGCAAACAGACCTGCCGGAAATTGGTTAGAATTTAAGATTTAGCATCAAAACTCATCAATGTAACTTAATATATAAAGCAGCTCATCTTTTTTCCTTGTTTTTGCAAGAAAAATACCCTAAAGTCAAACGAGTTTCGAGAGTATCTCAAACGACTTTCATTTTTTTACGTTTTGCTTATGATCGACCATCCCGTAGTGTCTGATAATGTGAATTTGAGTCTAAAAATAAAATAATCATGAATCACCATAAATGTGCCTGGAAATATGTAATTTGAACCATTTCCGCGATAGTCGTCTATACGTAACAGTTCTGGATTCTGAGCCGGCTAAGTACTATCACCTCAGCAGCATTCTCCAAAGAAATGCGAAGAATATTCACGGCAACAAGCACCACAATATTCGTTTGAGAGCAGTCATGCCTCTGCGGTACGCGATATTTACGATAATAATTAATCGAGCAAACATATGCTTGCCTCTTTTACATACATAGCAACTCATTTAATGAAAAAGAAAGAAAGGCGAAAAAAGAACAATTTTTTATCGAACTTCAAGTGCAACCCCTATGTGATCCAATCAGCAGTTGGGCAACAATCAGCGCACAACAGCCAAGCGGTAGCAATAATAAGAACAACACTGTCATTGATATATCTGAAATAAAAAAACAACAAAAAATAATATTGCAAATGTGACGGAAGTGTAATGACATCCTGCTTCGTATGTAGGTATATGTAGACACACAAACACTCACACACACATGACTACTCATACATTTGGCCATTTAATAACCAAACAATTTCGCTGTGCCTGCAACGTCTGCCAGTGATAGCGCTGCATTTATTTTATTCTTTATTGCAACGGATGTTGATGCGGTTCGCGTATGAAACGGATGCGCGACTGTAATCTATACATTTTTGTCAGAGTTATTGGAACGACGCGTGGCAGAAAACTGCAAACTTGTGAATAAGCGATACAAAAGTACAGTCACAAAACAAAAAAAAAAAACAACAGCAGCAGAGAACAAAGTTAAAAAAGCAATTGCAACTCAATTACTATGCAATGCGGCAATGGGATGGCAATAAAAAATTGTTTAACTGTGGCAAGAAATGAAATGTGGCTGTGTTGCAAGTTGCTGAGATTGCTACTTTTAATGCAATTGTTGAAAGTATCCCATTGCATATGCATCTACACGTATGTAGAGCGGTATGTGGCGCGCAAACAATAGCAATTGTGGTGGCAAACGATAATCCAAACTGTTGCTGAATGAAATGAAACTTCAGTGAAATGCATTGCCAATGGTAATAAAATATATTGCAACATTGTATTGGTGATTCGCTGCCACATGTGCTGTAATATGGAGTTTCACCAATGTTGCAACGTAGTTACATAAGTTTAAGTACATACTTCTTCTTATACACGTATACATATGTATCTATGTATAACGACTTGCAAAGGGTACAGTGGGACCGCTTTGGTAAAAAAAACCGACTTTAATGTAAATATTTTTGTTGATTTATTACATTTTAGTCTAAGAATAAGCTTTTTAAGAGGTACTGTTGAGAATCTGTACTTTTGATGTTCGAATACACACCATAAAATTGACAAAGTACGAAGCAGCCGAAGTGAAAAAATCTTGTAAAAGAATTAAATATGAATGGATGCATTTGGTTTTTAGAAATTTTGTCTATTCTTTTAAAATATCCTAAAAAATGGGTTAAATACTATTTAGGATCCCGCCGGTTCAATCTGTGCTGAAAATTATCGTTTAATATGCACTTCCTAATTTTTACTTCCTTTTAAAAAAAATATCTCACTTTGTAGCGATGCAGCAACTTGAGGAGAAAAACGATCGATGTGCGGTGGAACACTTATGTCTGTGATAAGCTATGAAGCTGAATTTTTGAATCTTCAATGATATTTTTGTCTACGAAATGTATGTTGGAGTCTTGAATTGGATGTCGTTCCGAAATCAGACTCAGCTTTGCAGAAGGAATAAGAACTCACCTTATATTTTGTATGATATATTTGTAAGCATCTCATATTTAAAAGGAAATCCTGAACCGCTGATGAATCCACACGATGAGTAACAACTGTCATTTCGTTATAAAATTGGACCGGAAATCGAACCAACAAATTAATATGTAAGTCGTGATCACGCAGAGCAATTAAGCGCCTACATACAAGTCTTTGACACTCGAATGTTTCACCAAGTCTTACGCTAGAATATTTAGTTCATCGTGTGCCCATAGTTTTTGCCGTCAATTTCAACGAAAGCATTTATTAAATTTTTTCGGTTAAATCAATGTCACCATGCACTGTTTTCTACCCATACGAACCTTTCAACCTCCAATCAATAGCTTTATGCAAGCATTTGTGGCGGCTTTTAGTTACTGGTTGCCAACGGCCAGTATTACCCATGAACGGATCTCCAAACGAATTGGTGTGGCTGCGGAGTCGGGACATGAACAGTCGTTATATTGCAACTGCAAGCGGTAAAAATATCATAGTTTCCAGGAACAAACGAATATGCAAATCGCTGGGCTGCTGGCACTGACAGAAGCGTTGACGCTGCAACTGGCCGCCGGCAACTGCCATTGGTCATCGGCATGGGCATCAGCAACAGCATCAGCACGGATGCTTTTAATAGTGCAATCGATGCTCAATGTAATGCAACACATATCCACTTTCATATATGTATGTGCATGTGTGCGTGTATGTGTATGACTATGAATATATGTATTTTTTTAAAGCGACTGTTGGCACAGCAATCAACCACACTTGCCGCACGACGGGAACGAAAGCAACAAATTTTACTTGATAAATCATATGTAAGCATTTGCAAATATATAATATACATATATCCATATAGTAGGGTTGTTCTAAAAAATATAAATTTAATTTTAATCTTTCTTATTTTATTACTTCAGTTAGAAATGTTGGAGCTGTTGGGAGGAGGTATAAAAAGCTTTAGGAATTCAAATAATTATTTTATTCCGCTGCAAGCTGCGTTAGCTTCTTTCTATGGGTGCAAAAACACTAATCTAACACAATCGATTTTTAAGTTAAGTGATTCAGTTGATTAAAAAGGCCTAAACATTATTTTGTTGCTTTTTTCGTTTGAAACAAGATTTTAACACTTCTCGAGGACACCAAACAATTTTGATGTTGAAAACAACAAAGAAAAATATTTGATCCCTCAACAAAATGCATTTCTATAGCAATATAGGTTAGTACCTGAACATTAGGGTTGTCCATAAACTTCAAAATAATAATTAATAATTAATTAAGTACTGAAATACTTCAATAAAAATTTAGAAGCTACCAAGAGGCGATAAAAGTGAGAAAAAAATCTTTGAGGGCAAATTTTATTATTTTCTTCTATATGTTTCCATTAAAATCTTGTTTAAAAATCCTACATTGTAGCGTAAATATAATATGGGATTTCTTCAACTGTATTCATGTAGGAAATCTACCGAAATTTAATTTTTTTATAAATTAGAGACACCCTAATACATGAATTTACTTTATGTATTTTATATACCTATGTATGTATGTACATACACACTTGAATTTTCTGCATAAATCAGCGCCTTTTTAATATCAAGCAAAAATCTGACTTTTTATGTAGTGGTACGTACATATGTATATACCATTCAAGTGTGTATACCTTTGCACATTTCTATTTAGCGAAAAATTTAATTTTTAGGTCCTCTCTTTGCCGCTCACACACAATATGATCAGCAAGCATTTTCGTACTACTATATTTAGCTGTTGCTTATCCTGTGATGTCGCGTGTAACGGCTCAGCCGCGTTTAACTGCGCTTTTTAATTTTTGTTGCACCCTCCTTTTTTGCCCTCCGTGCAACACTGTTGTGGGTTTTTGTTCACAACTGCCATTGTTGGCGTATTCTGCTATGCGTTGTCCAATTTCCAATTCCATTTGCGTGCTCAGCACGTTGCGGTCAACAAATTTTAAAATTTAATTACACATTTTTTCCTTTCTTCGCTGCGTTGCCGCGCTTTCAAATGGCCAGACATGGTCGCCGAAACCGTTGTTACACATAATATTCGTATTTGCCTGACACGCTTTGGTGTCATGTCGCTGGCGTTTCGCTTAGTTAACAATTTCTTTAAAAATTCTGCGCTATTTGGCCGTCAGTTTTGTTTGTGTTTTTCATTTCGCGCTCCGTTTATTGCCAGCGAAGAGGTTAATGGGTGTTAATGTGTAGGCTCTCAGCAAAATTTCGGTTGGGTTCTCGCTTACTTGTTTGATGTTTGCTTCGCTACTTTTCATTTCCCTTTTTATTCAATCTTTTACTTCTCATTTTATTGCATACATTTTAATGTAATAATATTTTAATTATTTTAATAAATGCAATGTCACTAAAAGTTATTTGCTTTATGTTTTTGAACGCCGCTTGTGAGACCCTTAAAGTTGCTTTTTTATGTCTCTTCGCGGACCGGTTGAAAATTATGCTAATATGCAAATAAAAAGTCGCTTCCGGGGCTTCTTACGCTAGGCTATAATCGCTTTGTCAATGAAGGATATTGCGCTTTAATGAGCAGTCAAAATTTAAGAGTCAATTGTGTGATTTATAATTTTGGGGAAATTTAATTAAGATGAGGTTTATTTGGCATATGACATTATATGATGAGAATTAATCTGCAAGTTCTCACTTTATATTAAATTGCATTAATATTGTCCCTTACACCCAAAGATTTACTTTAGAAAATATTGCTAATAATAAATAAGAAATTCACATACTATCGCACCCCCAATATAACTCATACGCCTAGGCATATCCACTGTAATTAGGCAACAAAAATATTTCGAGAATTTGTGAGTTACTGCAGGGTGATATCATTTAGTTTAGAAAGTAATTGTTAGCAAAAGTTTCGCCACTTCTCATGCAAAAATATAATTTTATTATGACAAGGCTCGTTGGATCACTTTAGGACGGCTGGAAGTTGCTGAGGTGATATGGTGAGGTTCCAAACATAACCGTACATGTGGACACATTTATGCAGTTTTCTAACTAGCATTTTGAAATTATTTGCTACTGCGAAGAATTATATTAAAGTTTTATTTCTGTTGAGATGGCTGCAAACCATCCACTGCTTTTTCTTCAAGCCAAACTTAAAAAGCTCCCGGTTCATTGAATGCTATGCAGAAATGTTCACATCTTACTGCTCCAATGATCCTCCAATCCGTGGATCCCATCCCTGAAGTGAGAGTCCGGAAGGTGTACAAAATACGTTCCAACAGCCGTTATGACCTCTTCATTTGATGAAAAGTGCTTGCCACGCATAAATTTTTTGAGTTCAGGAAACAAATGGAAATAGCTGGGGGCCAAATCTGGTGAATACGGTGGATGTTCCAATAATTCGAACTTTAATTCATGGATTTTAGCCATTGTCAAAATGCTCTTGTGACACGGTGCATTGTCCTGATGAAAAATGATTTATTTCCTCTGCAAACCGGGTCTTTTTTCACGATTTTTTTCCTTCAACTGTACAATCACGTTTAAATTCAGCAACCCATCTTTCTACTGTCCTAATTGTAGGTGAACAATCATTAAACATTTTTCACACCTTGAAAAATTAAAATTTTATCACTGCACGATATTCAATTTTTTCCATTGTAAAAAAATACTGCGACACGGCGATACTAAATGGCTTGTAAACAAAGAATGAATTGACAGATTGAAACTTCACATACATTCATATGAAGCGTGTACCACCAAAACAAAACAATTTTTGGGCCCTCTCTTATTGAATGACTTCACTTTTGGCATATCTACTCTCCCAGTTCGATATGAAGTTGGCCTTGTTATAAAATCCAAAGATCATTTGCTCGACTTGAAGTCGATTGAAACTCTCTTATGCTCTTAACTCAGTTTCAAGAGGAAACCCAAAAGCGTCGATTTTCGAAAGTATGCTGTCATACTGTAATCCAAAAAGTAAGGCAAAAAGGGTTTATTTTTTAATTTAAAAATTGCGTCACCTTTAAATCTGGTATACTTGGAGAGAAGTCCTTATTTATTTTATGGAAATTTTAACTGCCATAGCTAAATATCTTAGTTAGAAGCGCTTTTGTATAACAATAGACATTGTTACTGCAATTTGCTGATTTGTGAAACTCAAAGTACGCCCGAAACACTACAATCCTTTTCGCAATTTAGCGATTTAATTCGCACTCCAACGAATAATTTCAACTAAAGCTTTGATTTATAAAAAGTGTTTTGCACTTCAATTTGAATGGAATGCTTTTGCTGAAGATTTCCAACTTTTTGGATTCGCTTTTCGTAATTATTTTCAACATTTTCTTAGAAGTGTAGAGAGCCTTTGTTGCCATGCGATTCCCTTTACAAAGCTGCCAAAAATGTAAATGCAATTCAAGTGCATGCAGCCTTTACCAGAATAAAACAGTAAGAAAATTACTTTCGTGTAAATACACACAAACAGAAAAGTGCAAAACCGCAAGGCAGCAGCAGCAGAAGCAGAACCAAAACCAGTCTAGGGTACTCTTTGTAGTTGTTGTTTACATTTTAGAAGCGCTGCCAACACTTTAAGCCCGAAAATAATTTGTTTTCCTTTAATATTTACACGAAGCCGCCATTGTTGCCGCGCTGGATGGTCGTCGTAAACACGGTTGGAGACGCGTCGTTCGTGTTCGCTGCCGACTTGGCCACTTGGCTACTACTTAACGCTTGTACTTGCACAATAGTCTCCAAAAACTGAAAACAGAAAACAACAACAAAGTGTACAACAACTACGAAATCATCATTACTACAGTAATAAAAGTGCATAAAACTCAGAATAGTACATCCTGTCGAAACTCGCCCTCAGTTCCGCTTTGCGCGCGGCTTGTTTGCGTCTGCCCAGTGAACAAGGGGAAACTTAAAATTCAAGTCGTGCGACAGCGGCAGAGCGAGGTACAGCGCGGGAGGGTGCTAAAGACAAGCAAAGTAAAAATTGCGAGAAATTGCAAGCAAAAGAGTAATACAAAAAGCATTGCATAATAACGGAGAAGGCGGTGATGTTGCTACTTGTTTTGCATATCAAAGCCGGGAAGGACGCGGCGTGCGCGCGGAGCGTGTTGTGGGCTGTAAGTACTAAGCAGGCGGTTGGCAGGCGCAAAAATACTAACCATAAACAAACCAACCACCCAAAAACCACATGAATGAGACGAAACTTAGCTCATAGCATAAGGTATGCAATCTATCCACACACACACACACACACACACGCCCCAAATCGCCTGCTGAACTCTTTTAGCGGTAAAACAAGCAGTACTCAACTTTAGTTTCGTTTACTTCCGTTTGTGCTATGCTTAAGTACTTCCGCTTGCGCGTATGCCAACAACACAAACAATCAGCTGCTGCACTATTGTTGCGCTGTTAAGCGTTACAGTAAAGGACAAGCTGTGCAAGGCAACATAATCAAGCAAAGAAACTTGTGTAGGCCAACATTACTAGATGCGAAGTCGTACATATATATTGTAATTAATCCTAAAAATATTTTTTATTTATTGAAGCAATTTTTTTTGTAAGGAAAACTATCAAAATCGATAACTAATAGAGAATGAAAAGTTGCTAAGTACCAGTAAGTTGATCCACCCGAGACAACAAACGCTTCCGGCTGCTGCGTGCATAATTAAAATGGAGAATGGAGAAGGATGCATGATCTCGATTATGCTCACATAACGGTTTCTTGTAGCAAAATACGTTTAAAATAGTATTGTAGGTTGTAGTTTATCCAAAGTGTTCATAAATTTAATAGAAATATTATCATTCGGTCATCTTAAATGAGTGAATTTGTTATACTAAAATATATATAATTTGATTGTACTTTTATATTCAAAATGTAGGCAGTTTCATTAGCCTCTCTCTATTTTTAAGAAAGATAAAAATATAATAGCTCTTCTTCTATTATTATAATCATTCTTGTGATCTGATTCCGATTGTTGGAGTTTGTAAAGTTCCACATGAAAGTTTTAAGAAAAATGGGCGCTTCTGCTGAATCCTTTAAAAAAATAATAATCTTTAAATATTTATATTAATGTTAATTGAAGAGTACTTTCATCTCCACATCCATCTCTTGCAATCAACTTTGGAAAAGGCTTCACTTAACTGAATGCAATATTATATATATGTACCTTTAAGGTATCTTCTTTCTAGTGAAAGTCAATTTACAATTTTAAAAATACTTTTAATATTTCCAGCGCAGCACAATATTGGCGGATTGCCCACAGGTTCTCCGTTTTTGACAGAAAAGTGAAGGCAACAGCTTAACTCATTTCCTTTTGACACTGCAGATGATTTTCGCAAGTTAATGTAAATTGACTACAGTTTCAGCGTGTTTTTATTTCTCAGAACAATTCAGTTCTTAGGCTTCGCCTTTTAATTTTCACAGAAAGTTTTCAGTTTATGGGCAAGTTTTGAAATTTAAATTATGATTAAAATATGATATAATTTAAATATCGTAATATAGCTGCATAGATGTAAGTATTTTCAATACGTAAATCCAGTGCATGAAAGGAAGCAGAAATCATTTCAGCAACTGGTCAGTCGAACTAATAGTATAGGGCTGCTTATAAAAAACAAATATGGGTGGCATGAATATAGCAAAACTAGAACTGTTGACAAATAGAAAAAATATGGCAACACGAAGAGTTTAAAATAATTTATATTTTGAAGTAGATATCTCTATTTTTTCTTTCAGTCCTACTTTTAAAGACATAGTTCACAAAAGAATTGTGTATTTATTCGTCTCATTTAAAACTTTGTCTCATTATTAGAGAGGTTAAACCTTTCTTTCGGTCTTCAAGTGTACTGTTTGCTATTCCAAGGTCCCTTCCACAGGTAGAGCATATTATGTCATTAAAATAAGTTCTCTGTCTGTTTATCAGGACTCTGCCCATGATGAAATTATTGGTATCGTAATGTCGTATGCAAAATGTTTGCCTCTCTTGAGGCCTTATCTGAAAATGTTGGAGGATAACAAAATTGAATCATATCACATTCTCGCCTTGGCTTTCCTGCTCTTATGAGACTAAACCAAAAGCACTCAGTTATTGCCTTTTTTTAATAATATACGAGGGAATCTTTTTTAGTATATTTATGATCATCTCTACATTTTTCGTCCATATTCGAAGACTTGATTGTCTTCCGATATTTTAGCATCGAAACATAATATCAGCAAGTTTTCAAATGCAAAGCTAACCTAATGAGTTCCGGACTATATTCTGAAACTTTCTTGCATAATTGAAATAAAAGTGGAAGGCATAAGTTCTTGCAGTGGGACTGCATTACCGCGCATATGACCAGTAATAGTGGGTCGGAAACTAGAACTCTACTAATTGTGACGTGGCGAATTTCTCCACAGGGTGCCATCATACAAGTATAATCCTACGCGCATTATGTATACCTACGCAATAATGCAATTGTTAGTGTTGGCGTTCCGCTTAGCACACATTGAATCGCATTCCAGGATGGTTGAAAATGCCCAATGGATTGTCATATTCGATGGTTTGCCGAGAATTGCTTACATTCACGGTAAGCGGCGAGAACAAAGCGACCAATAACGCAGTGAAGCCAGTAGTATTATTCCCGCATTTGATTTCAATAAGACAACAACAACAATAACACTATAACACTATAGTTGCGCCTTCGCACTAAGCCAACAATATCTAATTCTCCGAAGGCACATAATCAGCTCCTGGCGTGTTTGAGAAAAGACAGAAATCCTTAAGACGCAATTGCATGTATACTTATATGTTAGTATGTATATCTATACTCTTGAAGCTGAAAAGCGTGGTCCCTACTGTTTGGTTTACACGGCTATCTGCAATTGCTGACTTACAATTTAAAGACGGGCTTATCCCGATATTTTGATTTAATATCTTCAGACTTTCGGGAAGGTTTAAAAGTTCATTAAAGCCATTTTCGAAATTATTGGGTAATTATAATTTACTTCGAAAGCGAACAGAATTGTTCCTGAGTACTCCCAATTAGGCCAAATTTTACTTGCAGGGCTTAAAAGTGCGTCCATTTCCACACATGGGTACATAAATACACAACTTCGCATACATATTGCGTAAATACGTCCAAATGTTTAAGTTAATTTACGCACGTTGCTGTCAGCTTTGTTTGCTGCGACATCGGGGTTCGCGTGCATTTGTCCACATTACTAAATTCAATATGTGCCAAAATGTCATGGGTAAATATTCACAATACCCACACACATTTGTGACAGTTTTGGATTAATGGAACTGAATGTAGGAGCATGCAAGGGGGTAGCTGGTAGAATCCATAAGTTAGGGCTGCATTTTTATTTAGATTATAGTTTCACATAATTTCAATATTTAAGGTTGAAAGTTCGAAAATTGGAATAAGTGGGCTATGAATTTTTAGGTGGCCGGGAGAAAAGAATTTACGAAATTTATGAAACTTGTCAGTGTTGAATATAACATGGGCAAAGCTGCAACATTGATAGCAGGGATTTTATCATTTCACTGTCTTATCAAATGCGCCCCGTGGTTGTGGCTAAAATACGGTTACTGGAGCTAAAACACCGAACATTATGCGTAAAACGTCGCATGAAAATGCATCCGAGTTAAGTATAAATTGTCGCGCTTGAACCGATTTCAAATTGGCGAATTTATTTTAGTTCGTTTCGGTTACCGCCCTCCAATAAGTTAGCATGAATGTGTGTTCGAATTCTGCATACATACATATGAGTATATAGTGCTATGTATGTATATGTATTTTATTGGCATTGCGCCATAAGTTTGGATTGGATTAAATATGAATGAAAAGTGTCATCATGTATTGGATGAAATTTTGATCTTTTGTGCGAATAAAATTTATTGGATTATGCATAAATCATCAAAGGATGAAATGAGCGTAAAAGTATTATTTTAAATGCTATTAAAAATTAAAAACAATTTTTAAAATTTCCAAAACTAAAATTTTCTTAACCATTTAAAGATCACTTGCCCGCCGTGCTGACCAGGGCTTAATAAACTCATTACCAGAACTGTCGTGTTCCCTGATGTGCTGGCATACATTTGCACTTACGTATATACATACTTACATATACATTTTTCTATGGCGTCCTCTTTCTGAGTAATTCCAGCGCCTTAGCTTGAAAGTGTCAATGTGACTTCAAGCGAGTTGAATGCCGTTCATCTGACGTTATCAAGCGCAATAAGTGGTCAATTAAGCTTGACACTTGTACGCACATACATGTTTGCGTTGTTAATTGTGATTTGTGAGCGCTTTCTTGCAGTTTAGGCTTTTATATTTTTCAATGTCAGTTCACACATAAACGCAATAGCATAGACGAATGTATTAATTACTTCAGATATTGGTGCTTTGAAAGCTTTTAGTTATGTGATCTTCTATCCACAATGGTTTCTAAGTCAAAGTAATCAATTTTTATACTCTTGCAACCAGTTGCTACAGAATATAATAGTTTTGTTCACCAAACGATTGTATGTATTAACTAAAACTAATGGAGATAGGTAAAGGGATATATACAAGTATATAAATGATGACGAGAAAAGTTGAGAACCTGGTCTGTCTGCTGTCTGTTCATTCAACAAACTGTAACTTGAGTAAAAGAAGATATCTTGATGAAACTTGGTACATATGTTTCTTGGACAAAAGAAAGGTGGAGTTCGCAGATGGGCGAAATCGGATCACTGCCACGCCCACAAAGCTCCATTAACCGAAAAAGCATAAAGTGCCATAGATAAGCACTAAAAAAGTTAAAGAACTCTTATTGGCACAGCGGACAGGGGGTGGGCTGAAAATTTAAAAAAAGGGCGCGAGGCCTTCCTATCTCCTACGTCTATCCTGTCTATGTACATATCTCCTAGACTATTAATGCTACAATATGCAAATTACCTCAGGATAAATTCTTTAAGCTCCCCTACTGACATTTAAAAAATGGATGAAATCACAAGATAACCGCGTCCAATCCCGATATAACGGTACTGTTAAAAGCCACTAAAAGATACGACAGAATCGTAAAAGAGCCACACCTGAGATGGTATGAGCGGGCATTAAGAAAGCCGGGGTAAAAATTAGACGATGGAGGCGGCACCACCCATTGTTAGGTAAAATCACATATACCGAGAGCTGAACAACCGATTTCGACTAAATTTAGTAAGTTACGTTCTTTTCATACTTTTATGTCACAGTGTGACAATGAGCAAAATCTTGTATGTGAGGTATTATAACTTGATGAAACCCAGGGTTTTGTAGTACGTGGTACGTTAATAGTGGATGTTACTGGCAAAAATAGTTAAATCGGGTAAATACTACCCCCGTACTCCCACATTTTCCTGAAGAAAGTTCTCGGACTTTGCTCATACTGTCATGCTTAAATCTCGTTTTGAATCGAAAGAAATTGGAGTCTCTGCGATCAGCTTCACCTCTGTCGTATAGTGTCAGGACAGAAAACAGACCATCTGAGCCAAATTCGGAGATTTCGTCTGTTAAGAAGCAAGCCGAAGCCAAACTGATTTATTTTATTATCTTGTTTAAAAAATAATATTCTTTTGGATGCGGTTCATTCCGTACGATCCACTCGGATGAGCGTCAATCGATTTTCAGAGTAAAATGTTGAAAATAGATTTCATGCATTGATTGTGAAGGTAAATATATTTATTAAAAGCTGCAATAAATGAGCTTTAAGTGTACCTTTCGCGAATTCTCAAAATCGAGTTAAACTGTAATTCCAACTGGGTGCATTTCCTGTTGCTTATTTACACCTGCTACTCGGTACTAAGTATAAGCTATCATACAGTTTAGGCTTTCAAACAGCGATGCAACTACTGCAACTTTAGCTTTATATATCAGTAGATATATACATATATGTACATAGATGTTTAATACATCAATTCACCACGGTGAGGCAGTTCAAGTATTCTCCTAGCTTTTTAAGCATGAAATAAATCGCAATATTTATACGTACATACATATATATACCTATATTAGTCCAGTAGTATAAACGAGTATGTGTAGAGATCCTTATGTAAGTCTCAAATCTTTCGTGAGACAATACATTCTAGGATTTCTTATTACCAGTTTTGTTTCACACTGTTTCCGGTCTAAATTGGTTATTATTGACTTAGCCGTGATTTGAACCAATAGATCTCAAGTGGATGGTAGTGAACTTAACAGAAAGTAATCATAATAAAATAACTCCATTTTTGCCAAAAACTAGAGTTTCAGTTTTTGAGTTTGTGGTTATCACCGAGGGGTTTCAATTTTTGTTTAAAATAATATCTAAGTTTAATTCGACATTGTATAGGGTATACGTATAGCATATTTTGCAATGATTTACTGTCAAGAATAGTTCTACACATATTTATATTTGTATATATGTATATAAATACAGAAGCATATTAATATGTATATAAGTAAGTGAGATTTAAAACTCCGCCTCAGCCTCGTCGTACAGATATTTCGTCTTGCCTTACAAACTTTTAATGGGTACTTAAAATCTCATTACTCGAGACGATTGCATAGTATCTTGCAAGAGCTTATTGAAATAAATGACATAGTTGCCATTGTGGTCTTGTATAAGAAATTTGAAAACCGAAAATATTGGCGGGGGCAGATAAGATTACACCCTCACTTTCTACACATCCGAAAATATGTTTCGCCATGTCTCCAAATTATTGTTTAATTTGGTTTAAGTTCAATAATTGTTCAATAAGTGCCATTGGTTTGTAAACAAATCTCATACGACTGAAAGCGTTTATAAAGGGGAAAGGAATATCTAGTTTAAGCAAAACTTTTTAAAGTTGAATTTAAACCTCCTTATATTAGGATAGATTTATACAAATTTAGCTTTACTAACTTTGGTCATAACGAAAAATTCGCTCTACGAATTAGAAGATTCAGTATATAAGATTTTACAGATTCCCTCCTGCTTCATTAAGGGCATGAACAAAAGGTGTTATGAGATATACTCACTCCAAGACTATATGCAAATTACTTTATTCAATATATTACATTTAAGAGCTCATTCTAGGAGAGCCTTTCTTAGAGGTGTCTATAGATACCGTGGTTCAGAGTACCAAGCGAAAAAACATTAGTATTTTTTTTGATCCACCCCAATATAAATATTATATATCGATATACTCACTCAGAAGGCAATCACAAATAAGTGCTGGTGAGCTCGATGCCTATACTCTCCCACATTCCTACTATACTTAATAAACTGATTTCTCTTAGTCCGGTTGTGCTCAATTTCCTGCCTACATTTGACTACTCACCGAAATTATTACCTATAAATATTTACTCTATAAAAAAGATGTCTTTATCAGGCGCGTTCACACAGTGCAAAGGTAAGATTTTTTTGCCAAATATGAGTTATGAGGCTTATGAATAATTGCAACTTTCTTGCAAACACTTCACTGAATTGTTTACTAGAAAAACAGCAAGATTATTTTGCGTTGGTAAAACATTAATGGGTATGGCAGCTTCTTTTAATAATAATAATAAATATTATCATTATTTTTCCACCGTTTAATTAAACTTATGGCATGACTTGCTGTTTTTTGTTTTTATTTATTTTTTTTTTTTGACAACGCCAATTAGTATTCATAGTTCATTTCATTATCTCCGAAAATAAATATAAATGGCAGTTATAGGCTTGATCAAAGACAATCAGCATGCGATAGTTTGATATGAAGCTTATAATAATTATGCATTCACTATAGTGTATATACTACAGCAGTATAGTGTCTTTTTCTCGCGATATAACTGTTCATCATTCTAATATGAACTTTTTTATAAAGTTTTAAAATTTAATCGAAAGCAATTAGCATAACCGTAAGTGTCAAGCTCAAGTTCAGATCACAATTATTAAGTTTTTATTTCACAGAAGGTCAAATAACAATGTATAATAAATCTCACATTTACACAACAAAGAAATGTAATCTCAGAACATTATCAATTTAAGTCTGTCATACTTGAACTGCTCACCCCACTTCTGTCATTTCACAATATGTATTCAATTACTTTTTTATTTGATAGCTGTGTGATTATCAGTCTTTCTATTCCCAAAGAAAATATTAAATAACACTTAAAACAAGTAAGGAAAGGTTAAATTCGGCTATAACTGAACATAAACCATGTAAATTGCAAGAGTCGAAGTCCGGGTAACTCACATATTATCACCCAACCATATGGAGTACAGTCACTTAGATGTTATATGATTGTTATATAGCGCCTTGGTCAAGTTTTCGTCCAATTGTATACATTTTCTTCTTCTTAATTGGCGTAGACACCGCTTACGCGATTATAGCCGAGTTGTTTCTTCTTTTCGCTACGTGACGCCAATTGGATATTCCAAGCATAGCCAGGTCCTTCTCCACCTGGTCCTTCCAACGGAGTGGAAGTCTTCCTCTTCCTCTGCTTCCCCCGGCGGGTACTGCGTCGAATACTTTCAGAGCTGGAGTGTTTCCGTCCATTCGGATAACATGACCTAGCCAGCGTAGCCGCTGTCTTCTATCTGCTGGACTAAGTCAGTGTCGTCGAATATCTCATACAGTTCATCGTTCCATCGAATGCGATAATCGCCGTGGCCATCGCGCAAAAGACCATAAATCTTTCGCAGAACTTTTCTCTCGAAAACTCGCAACGTCGACTCATTGAGGCAAGAGTTATCCTGCGTTGGATTTCCAGGCTGACATTGTTGGTGGTGTTTACACTGGTTCCCAAATATACGAACTTGCCATTTTAGGCTCTAAAATACACTGTTATTAGAAAAACTCTCTGCTTTTGCGATGTAGAGTCACCTGGAAGTCCGAAAGTCTTTATATACTGTCTATGAGGCCTAAGAAAAGTTTTGCCACAATTTCTTAGTACACGTTATTACATGAAATTGATTTGTTTGGATATCATAGTTTCCCAAGTTTTCACATACCAACCAATTCTGGGGTTGGGAAACATTCCTAGATAAATCGGTTATTTCCTCAGTGTGTGAATATATGTGATAGATTTTTACTTTTAGTTGTTATGGCAACCCATTCGATCACAAAGCGGTTACAATTGTAGCAATATGTTGCAATGTACAAAATGCATTCGTTATCTGATATTTGTAAATTCTATTAGTAAATTTTGCATCGGCGATAAACAAGAAAATAGACATACATGCATACATATGTATATGCAAGAGTACAAAGCGAGGTAATCGCCGAGAGAAAGAGCCTACTGACACTCACTTTATCACATTCTGCTCACTGTCTGCACATACTACATAAGTAAACACTGATTAACCTGTGTTGCAAACATACAAACGCATACGCATATATGTATGTACTATGAATATACTCTGTGTATGCTATCGCATGAATATAATATCTGAACTTAATAACTGAAAAAACAAATATCACGCATGAGGGCATTACCCAAAGCGCAAAAGATTTTTTGTTATCTGTTTAAAGTGCTTGTATTTATGAGTGTGCGTGATGTCTTGGCAACATTTTATTTTATTGAGTTTTAATTAATCATATTTGTTTTTGCTAAGTACTTACTTGATGATTGCACTGCCGCGGCTTTCCACTGAGATGGTAATGGAAACAGAATTCAGTTGAATGAAGCAATTCACTTGACTTGGGGCTAGCGATATAACGGTGTTGAATCAAAGCGGCGAGAAATATTTGCAAACAAACACATGAAGAAGAAGAAATTCTGATTTTCGAATAGTACGAATTTTTCTAAGCTATCGGGCGACATGCATTCAAATGTCGGTTTTTTAGATAAACTACGTTGGCGCTTAAAGTGAGTTGTGATTTAATGAAAAATTAAGTCTATCATTTTGTAAGGGCTTAGATAGATATATAAACTTTTTAGAGTCAGAAATACCGGTGAAATATTTAGCATTTTAAGTATAAGTCATTTTGTATACGTGATTATAGTGAGCGAGAGTGATCTTGAGAAAGATATCAACAAAAGTTTCATCAACTTAGTCAAGTGTTTGTGTGACTACTCTACCACTTACTTACACAGTAGTAAACGTCTTCTTCATTCCAAAAGAATGCTTCCCAAATTACGATGCTTATATTGAAAGCCTTTGCTTTAATCACACATTCTTTTGGTCGCAACAGTTCTTCTGGTCAATGCTGAACTTAGATCACGGGTTTCAATATTCAATTTGCGCTGTGTTCGTGTCTTTAAGCTATAATTTTAGTTTAGTGCATATTCATTAAAAGTTCTATATTTCAGCGTACTTGGAAATAGATATGCTCAATACCGTTTAACCACCAACGAGACCGCTGTGGTTGAAACCGAGTATGGCAAAGTGAAAGGTGTTAAGCGAAGAACAATCTACGAAGTGCCATATTATAGCTTCGAGGGGATTCCCTTCGCTAAGCCACCAGTAGATGAGCTACGTTTCAAAGCGCCTGAGCGACCTGAGCCATGGGATGGTGTACTAGATTGTCTGAGCCCAAAAGACAGAGCCGTGCAACTGCATTTAATAACAAATAATGCGGAGGGTTCGGAGGATTGTCTGTACTTGAATGTGTATGCGAAGAATGTGAGTTGGAATAAGCAAGTTTCATGGAAAGCAGTCTTATAACTTTGAATTTATTATTACCATAAAAATATAAATTCTAGTTAAAACCAGATAAGCCACAGCCCGTTTTGGTTTGGATACACGGTGGTGGCTTTGTTGTGGGCGAAGCGAATCGTGACTGGTTTGGACCAGACTATTTCATGGAGAAAGATGTAGTTTTGGTGACAGTGCAATATCGGTTGGGTGTTTTCGGTTTGTACAATGTCTTTTTCGTATTCTTAATTAAAAAACAAAAAAAACTAAAATCAACAATTAAAGGTTTTCTTACACTCACCTCGCCGGAATTGAATATACCTGGTAATGCCGGTTTGAAAGATCAAGTGTTAGCACTAAAGTGGGTTAAAAATAATATAGCCAACTTTGGTGGCGATCCAAATTGTATAACTGTATTCGGCGAAAGTGCTGGTGCTGCCGCGACGCATTATCTCTGCATTACGGAACAAACCAGAGGTCTATTTCATCGCGCAATTTTAATGTCTGGCGCTGCCATTGCTTCTTGGGCGCACAATGGTCAGGAGCGGCACGCTTATCCACTTGCCAAGCTAGCCGGATTTAAGGGGGAACAAGATGAACAACAAGTCCTAGAATATCTGAAAAAATGCAAAGCGACCGATCTGGCACAGTTGGAGCAGAAAGTGCTGACCACAGTTGAGTTACAACGAAAAATAATGTTTCCTTTTGCACCCTGTATAGAGCCATACGATACGCCGGATTGTGTAATATCAAAAAGTCCACGTGACCTTATGAGAACAGCATGGAGTAATTCAATGCCCATACTGGCGGGTCATACTTCAGCGGAGGGTTTATTAATGCTGCCAAGTGAGTCTTAAACAACTTTAATTTTTTAAAAACCATATTATAATGCATTTACTAAACTTACAGTTATTAAGGCAATGCCAATTTGTCTGAATGAATTGGAAACTTGTCGTAGCTTCGTACCATATGAAGTAGTGGATGCTGTGGATATCGAGGAAAATGCTGCCAAGCTGAAAAAAATGCATGCCGACAGTGCTGAGCTTACAGCTGACGAATATATGGATGTATGTACTATCTTACAAAGCGCCCAGTTCATATTTTTATTCGCTTCATCATAGACAGTTTATGAATTTGCATCCTAATGCTCCGAAGGCTTATTCAAGTCCATATTCTGATCATGACTGTGACTGCTTTTTCCTATAGAATCTTGAGAGAGGGCTTACATGTATAATATCCCTGCGGCATAAAATAAGTCGCTTTATGTTTGAGCAGGTTCTGCGGCTGACGCAGGTTGGGTGCATCCTACTTTAGACCTGACTTTATACCGCCGAGCGTTATCTTGTGTGCTTTATTTTGGTCATTATCTTCAATGTTCCAATCGGGTTCTTTTTCATTTCTCAGTTAAGCTGCCGCTTTGAGTAGAAAGTTGAGGACATTAACATGAACGCTCAACGCTTTCAGGAGAAAAGCTCACCTTTCTTCAAGTACACATCGAGAGTTTGAACATTAAGTTCGATATCAAGTAGTGAGATCATGATTGCGATTAGACATCTTTAATTTTTTTTTAATGCCTGCCAGATTTTTAAGAATCACATAGAGAGTTTTGAAATAAAACAAGGCACTACCACCAATGGCTTGGAAAACTTTAAATTTTCTGACAATTCACTCAATATATTTATATATATCTCGTATGGTTTTCGTTTCAATTTATCATTTTCATACCAAAAACCATTTCAATATTTCTATAATCGCATTTTATAATAAAATTACACTCCATTTCACAATATTATTTCAGATCAACGCTTATTGGCTCTTCTACTTTCCTCTTCATCGTGTTCTGCTCTCGCGTTTGACTAATGCCACGTCTGCTCCCACATATCTGTACCGCTTCGACTACGACTCGGAAATATTATCATACCCCTATCGCATTTGGCGGTTTGGTCGCGGCGTGAAAGGTGTATCTCATGGCGATGAACTAGCTTATCTCTTCTCACATGCAATGGCAAATACACTTTCTAAGGAGAGCCCTGAATATCGCACAATACAACGCATGATTGGAATTTGGACGCAATTTGCGGCAACTGGTAACCCAAATGATAAAGAGGTTCTTGGTATGGAATCACTTTCATGGGACCCCATCCGTACACCTGAGCCTGCTTACAAGTGTTTGAATATTAGTGAGGAGCTGAAAGTAATAAATTGGCCAGAAATGGAAAAGGTTAAGGTGTGGGGGTCTACTTTCGATAGAAAGAAGGACTTATTGTTCTAAGCGTAGTATGTGTGGGGGCAATAAAATGTATAATTATGGTAAACACAATTTTATAATTTCCCAATGGGGTGATATTTCGTCTTTATTATTGCAAAGTGTGCAAAAGAATTGTCTGACTGACTTATCAGCGTGTGTGGCAAATATCAAATTCAGAGTAATGTGAAAAAAACTACCGAAAATATGCATGAAGACGTGTGATCTTTTCTCTAAGGAGAACATTTTACTTCAAAAGTATGTAGACATCAGATATGATGAGAGTATATACTAATGGTACTTTAAATATACGAGGGCGGTCCAGTAAGAACTTGATGGCACAAAAATTTCAAGAGTTAGTTAGCATGGTGTTGTTCACTTAGGTAGATGAAAAAAGGAAAAGAGCAATATCTTTTCGATGGAGTTTCCAAATATTGGTTTATTGAGTCTCAGTGATAATATTTCAAACTTTCACAATCTAAATTTAAGAGGCTACCTCTAAAATTTCGTACTTTCTTCTTCATCTGGCGGAATACTGAGGTATCTCTCAGGCAGAAGGCTTTGCGGTCAGGAAAGCTGAACAGATAGGTGAGTCAGGAAATAATGTAATTAGTTTCCATATTTAAGTCGATAGCCGAGCGGTATTTAAAGAAATAATCTCACATCGAATTTCGTCAGAGAATGTCCTTAAAAGCAGGGAGGTATAAGCCGGAAAGCGGTTGCATATATAAATGATTTCCAGGCTAGCGTTGCGGAGAACGAAATAGCTTAGAAAAAGCCATAAAATACTATAGAATATAGCCACAACACAAACTGAGTGATCGGAATCAAGTCCTTTTATAGGAAATATTTTTATATGTGAAGGGTATTACAGCTTCGTTTTATAGTTTTCTTCCGTAACATTGCCTTATATTCTAGTTTTAGTTATTTCTAGGTAATGTCCTGTTATACCAAATCCTTATAAAGAAAATTCCCATGTTCATACAAAGTGAAAGATCCTATCCCCAAAACCATTAATTAATGAAGAACTAAGTAGGAAAAGGATCTCTCCAAACTTAAACGCTCCGGGTTGCAGCATGATGATGGTAGAGTAGAAACAGCGTACAAATCGCCAAGATATCCTCGCTTATATACACACAGCTAAATAGTACATATGAGTATATGCGTTAACAAGCCCCATCATCTGAATGTATAGAAGTTATACTCTTTTATGCACCTTTCCATGTAGAACTGAATGCTGCTCATATAATTATATGCAAAAGATAAGCGTGCATTGCTGTGGAATAGCTGCGCATTAAAGAAAATTGCATTGCTGTCATGCAATTGCGTGCACATATGCCTGACTCTCCCCTTACATATAGACATATCTAAGTATCAGAATGACTCAACCATTGCTGGGGTAACGATGCAGCACACGCTTACGCAACGTCATTGAACAGATGGTTACTGGCAAGCGATGATTGTTTTGCGTGTTCTTCTTTGAGCCAAGCGCAGCTTGTTTCGGGTGTGTATAATAACGCTGTTCATCCTGTGGGTATCACTTTGTACCGCCCGCCACTTGCAGACTTAGAAGATTGTTGAAAACCAGATATTTACCTGTACCTCTATATGTGCCTTCCATGTACCCCTGCAGACAGTTACAGATGTTATTTGAAGCAAGCTTTTCAAACAACTCTAGAATACAATAATGGCGAAGACGAAGATCTGTGGTCAGAGGATCGCCATGAAAGAGCCCACGGTTTCGAAATTTCCAAGTTTCTTGCGTGCCTTACACTCCGTTTAGTTGAAATTTACATCTGTGTTCTTTGATTTCTCTTACTCTACTTATCACTACTTCCAATGGTTAACCGGTGGTATTATCAGCAGCTTGTTTATAGATCAGTGCTTGTTATCTCTGGTCCCTTTTACTTTGCTATGTTTTACATATAAATTTCTCGACAAAAAAAAACAGGCTATTGATAAAAAGGCGATCGGCGACTTCCACTTTGTCTTACTAAAATTGGGTTGGTATTTTTACAAAAAGCGGAGATCTTTGAAACTGACTTGGAGTCATAACGTCGATATTTAATAAAAGCAAGTGTTCCATTCTTTCATTTAAGTGATCCATGTAAAGATCCTTTGGACGAAAATCAGCCCTAGGGAAAGTTTATTTATCTAGTAAACCACTTCTTTCGACAGCGACGCCACAGTCAAGTGTGATAAATTCAGGATGACAAAAAAAGTGCTAACTACAGAAAGTTTTCAGTTATATTTCTTCAACAATTAAAAAGGAAAAACATTAATTAAGGACTAGCTGGTACAACAGTTAACTAAACGATATTTAGAGCAGTGAAAGATCACTTGCCTCTGCGATGATTTTTTAACTTGTAAATATTTCATGGGATCACTCAAGTAAGAGAGAATAGGTAGCCACTCCTTATCTCAAAAAGTGCGGCCAAGATGGGACCTCCAACTCGCTCCGCAGCATTACCAACCGCTTGCAGTAGATGAGACATTTATTAGCATTATTAATACTAAGACTGGCCACTCATAAGGAAATGGACGAGATCATGTTGCTGTCTGTATAATTTCTTTCATGATACCAGAAATGAATCTTACATTCTTTAGGTTGCAACCTCATTGTGCTCCTCCTTACTTGTTTTCCTCGTGTTCTTACTGTTCTATTAATACCTGATGATGCGCGCGACAATAGCGAATTACAGTCAGCGATTGGTGTAATAACATAATAATGAAATGGATAGCTATGCATAAACATTTATGGTATGTATGCGTATGTGTACCTTCATATTTAAAGTGGATAATAGTACATGAGCAGCGATTCACACATAAATATCTTTAATAAGAATAAAGCAGCCATGGTTTTGTTTCTTTTTTTCATTTATATAAAGAAATTTTGTACTAATTGGAAAATAGAAATATCGGACGGCTATCTTAACCACTTCCTATATGCTATAAAAACAATAATACGAGTATATAATATTAAATTTAAAATAATTTTCAAAGAGTATGACAAATATTTACAAAAACATGGATTAACTTCTATCGGGAAATATTCCTTCTTAAGAAAGCAAAACTGTGTGGTTTTGAGCTTTTTAGAATACATGAACATAAGTCCTTTTGGTTGTCTTTACAATAAGATACTACATTGAAACTTGCAGAGAAATCCAGACCTCCAAAGCAATATGATACAGAATGATATCTTTGAAATTTTCATTAAGACAATGGAGTTTATGGGATTGATCAGGTTCATTCGTGGCACCGCGAATTTGGGTAACATATTTAAACTGTAGCGCAGTTTAAGATTGATGAGATGTTGGTTGAAGGCTTCAGTTGCTAGGTTCAATATCGGGATCGCATAACGCTTGACCGTAAGCAACCGCACTGTTGCCATGGTTAGGCCAATGTGCTCTCAAGGTAACCCAATTAAGCACCATTTAACAACTATCAAACATAAATCAATCATCGTCATAAATCAGCCTACATAATACTATATGCTCGTATGTGCAGAAGGCATACCAATTCATGTGTGTGTGTAAATTCTGAAATCAAATCTCAATCAAAGGCGGCAATTGTCGGGTTGATGGATACAAGAGCAATAATTTGAATCCATTCATTCACAACAGCCTTTCGTAGCATACGTGTATGTATGTTAGATGCTCACACCTCTGGTGCAATACACATTTTATTGGCGCTTCTATGAGTTGGTATAGCAGCTCAGCTGCAATATCTAATACGATTTATGGCAAAATAGGTCAATAATAGCAGTCAATTGGATTTGATTGATTTTTCAATCTCTTCATCAACCCATACATAGGCACAGAAAATGCTTGTGTGTTTTCAGCTTTCAGATATTAGTTTTCAATTCCACAGTTGACCTGGACGGATCGCAAGTGGCCAGTATATAATTTAAATGTGTAAGTCTGTGTAATATTTTATATTTACTAGATTATGCTATATAGGAGTCTACTCACCGTTTTATATCGGTTGAATGTTGGGCATTTGTTTTCGGTTCTACTAATATACAGTGAAGTGTAAATTTGTGTATTAGCGGGTTAAAAAAAGACCGTTGCTAAGGCTCTTGATTGCAAGCGGCTTCACATTAGCTCTACTGAAGGCTTTGTAGTCTTTGATGAAAACCAAATAAGTCTGATTTCGTAATACGCTAAGACATATACATATACAAAGATGTATACTGTTTTTCCTGAATAAACTGAATATTTTTGAAACCGTTAAAGCATGTAAGTATTTTTTCCGCACGTTATCGTAAGGGATCATAACTGTAAACAACATACATAACAAATCGAACATAACGTGCTCAAACTCCACCCACACATATATACAGCTTATCTTTCATTTGGAGTGCATTGAAGTCAATCAACTCCTAACCCATAGCAATTGATAACTGCCACCGAAGCTCTAAGCCTCTACGAGTGCAAATGCAACGAGTTGTGAAATGTCTAAACATGTCGACTGCGCCAGCGGCAAATGCAAATGGCAGCGAAATTCTAACAATAATGTGAGTATTCCTAAGAGCAGGCACTGTCAGCTGTCACTTCGCTGTTGTACGAACTCTCCGCCTGTCATTGCAGTGTAAAAGTTAATGAGCACAGCGAATTGACTGCGAAGCGCGCCGCGACGGAGCCTCATCGCCTATATTACAAATGTCAACTGCCAGACGTTTCCCATGGATACTCGTATGCAACTCTTATTAACAAAGGAGCTTATGCGCTGTCTTCGGTGAAGTGCACTTTTTCTAAGCGATTGATTGACATCACTTAGTTGAACTAGTTGCAGTTTGTTGTTGCTCCCTTCAGCTCGCATGTATTGCAGCAGGCGGCGCTATTGACTAAATGCTTCGAACTGCAACATATTTTCCGCTGCTAGCCAAGTTTAATGAGTGGGTTTAGATTTGTTGATTTTCTACTTGCTGCGCTGTATCAATGCGCTTAATGATTTCTATTCGCAGAATATAATGCATGCCGATTCGGAGCAGTGATAAAGCAATGCGCCATGGAATATTGGCAGAGGAAGAAAAGTTGCAATATTCGTGATTTTGTTTGAAGCTTTTCAATGCTCATCGCTGGTAAAGTGTAATCTAGATTAAACTGTTTCGAGTGGTTCGGAAAATTTGCAAAAGAGTTCCGTAGACATTTAGTAATTCCAAATAAATAGCTTGCATACACTTCGACTGCTGCCGCGATTTAGTATTATGCGTTGGTTTACAGAAAGAGCAAAATTTCATAGAACAGGGAACGGTGCCTGGCTTTCAAGTGGCAAACCATAAAAAATCTGCGCAACAAAGGAGAATATATGTAAAAACAAGAGACAGCCACAAGACAAATGCACCGGTTCTCCATCTTACTCTTTCAGGGTAGCATCACTAATTAGTTATGTGTTAGCTTCTTCTTCTTTACTGGCGTAGACACCGCTTACGCCATTATAGCCGAGTTTACAACAGGAGGATGGAGTCATGTGTAGAAGTTCACGTTAGTGAGGAAAGCTCTCTGATCGCCATTCACTTGGGAGTGGCCAGAAACGGTTCTTTTATATATGGCTCAAGCGGTCTTTGACCAAGTATCCTCTGGGTTGCCAGAAAATATCCGTTAGAAGACGAGCTAAAGTGAGAAGGCGCAACATCCCCACCGCAGGGTTGTGCGCTGGGTTTGAGACCCGCCACGTAAAATAACGGCCCCAATGAAAAGGTTATGTGTTTGCAATCAGTTCAAAAGTAATGGGTTCAAAGAGTTTTGTGGTATTTCCTCGTAGTTTATTATTTAGACATTAAAGGCATTCTAATGATGTATTCTAGAGAATTGGAAATGTGTATGAAACAGTCATTTCCCAATGTTCGAACTCTAAAAAAACGTCAAAAGCGGTTCAGTTTTGTACATCCATTTTAGGGTTTGGAAAAGACGAGAACTGTGAGATCTATGTAGATGACGATAACAGCTGATTTCTGAAGCCTAAAGGGGTGACGTTTTCAAAATCAAATTTTTCCAATGACCCAACTTAAAGCACCAATGTTAATTTTGCCGCTAGGCTGGTCCGAAATACTGGAAGTAACTCTCGATAATACTTGTACTTTAAAGTTTTGCTCTCGTCAGCAATGTATTAAATTATGAGACCCCCTTCCACAGTAAAAATCTCTTTAACATCTTTTTATTTCTTACGAAGCCTTCGACTTTTCATTGCTCGCCACACGAGCATAAATATACCGTATTTACATTGCCATATTTCGCAGAAATTTATAGTATTTGCGTTTGGCAAATATAATTTTAAGTCACCATAATACAACTATGTATTTTGTTGCAATAAAATTGTAACACTGCGGCAAACAGTGCCGCTGGGCGTGTTGGCTGTTGAGAGCACAGTTTGTTGGAGTTGCCATGAATATTTGATTACGCAGAAACCGATTGGCGTAATCCAAACAGATTCAATCAAACTTAAGCGTCATTTGAAAATATCGGAACACAAACTGTGCGTATTTTATTATTTCGATTTGTATATTTTTTCCCAGTTGTTTTTGTTGGTTTTCGTTTTACCAACCCAATTACACTAATAAAGTTTTACAATTTCGCTTGCATGTTAATGCCGTCGACCGATGCTGTATTTTCATGCAGAAGTCTTTCAATTTATTTTTTATGCGAGTGGCGTATTGTGTCAGGTTTTGTTGCACGCCATCGCCATGAGGTGCGACCACAATGATGCCGAAAATTATGCAATACATTGCTTATTTTCGGTTAGGGTGACTCTAAATTCCTATTGCTAATGGAAACCTCTGACGTGGAGAGTGCTATGTGTGGAGTATCGAAGGTCGAAGGATTAATTAGGAAGTTTAAAAGAGAATTTAAAGAGATTAAAAAAAAATAAAAATTATATTTATGCCAATCGATTTTTAATCAATAAATCGCTGACATGTGTGATAATAATATTATGTACATATTTCAAATAAGTTTTAGCACAGATTGATACACATATCTGGTTATTAATTAATCTAATATTCTGAAACCGGAAAACTTACTTTTGTAGTAAGTATAGATGCGTCCTCCTAGGCATTTCAACTGTAGTCAAAACTCTAATTTCAGTTTTTTTTTAAGTATTACAAAGTCAAATTAAAATTTTTAATCTATGTATATGTACAACGACCACCCTAATGTGGTAACACAAATATTGGTATTAGCATTGTTGAGCATTTTTGAGCGTCTACACATACGGACGCACGTATAACAGCGCTACAGCATTATGCACAATTTGGCATGTGAGCAAATTTCAATTATTTTCAATAATTTATTAAGGTTTGTATTACGCGCCCGCCGTCGCCTGCATTGGCAAGCCGCAGCCGATGACACCAGCCAAGTGAGTGAAATATTATTGTACCAAAAATCATACATACGAAATGCGTGACGCATAATTGAACGCACACACCTACATGTATACATGTGTATGAGCACGTGACTTCTTTTATCCATTTTATCGGCTGACTAGTCAGACTCAACTGACAGGAGGATGCCATTTTTATTTATTTATCCGCCATGTGACCTTAAATATACATAAACCCGTGTATTTAAATCTCTCGTATGCGTATTCTCTTCTACTTGCATATTTGTATATGAATGTGTCTACTGTGTGTTATGAATATGTCAAATTTAGTAAAATGAACTAATGTCATTATCACAAGTTTGTTATCAAATTTCATGCTAAATGAACCTTAAATCGAGACTGTATTGTGCAGAGAGAAATGTGATTTATTAGGGTTACTTGGAGTAAGTGTGTGGCTAAATCGTTATTCTATACTTTTTGACATTGTATACAGGGTTTGTGCGGAAAATAATAGGACTGAGTCGATTAAAAAAAGGTACATGCTGCTTAGATCCTCCTTCATCGGCCTTTCCAGCCAAGGAAACAAAAAAAGGTTCGGAAGGCCACATCGGGATTGTAGGGTGGCTGCGGAAGCGTTGAGATGCCTGCCTTGGTTAGGTAGCTGTTCGAAAGAAAGGCAGTGTGAGCCGGGGCTTTGCGATGTCTTGTCGGATCCGATTGATCCTTCATTTGATTCTCTTGAGGACTTCCACGTAAAACAGGAGAAACAAATTCATGGTGGACAATGCCTTTGATGTCAAAAAAGACAATGAGCATCGTTTTCACTTTGAATTTGCCCATTCTTTCGGTCTTCATCAGCCCTCCAAAGAAGTTTGGTGCCATCGAAACACGTCACTTCTTGCCAAAGTAACATCTGGGTATTCATATTAAACGACTCTGTCGCAGATTTACCAAGTTTCACTCAGAATTTAATCGCGTACCTCTGCTCTTACGAACGCTTACGGGCGTGAAAATGTTTGTCCTGACTCTCGAGGTGCTCGGAGACAACTGCAGTCGGTGCGCGCACTCTCTAAAGTACAGTCGCGGTGGAAGAAAATCGGCCCTTTTTCTTTCCGGACAAATATACTATTAATATTTTAGTATATTATCTCGATTTATATTATTATCTTTGGAAATATTGAGATCTAGATTCTATATCCAGCAAAACCTAACAACACTTTGGTGGGCGCTTTCCAAGTTGTCAAGAATCGCTAAGTCAGCTGTATAATGTTAACCATCTTTTTTTTAAACAGTTATCTTACAGGGTTAATATAAACTCTTAAGTTTTTCGTCATAAATACTATATCTTCTAAGTAAGTTACATTTGTAGAACTATTGCCAAATCCTACTCTTGCGTACTTGCCGACTCGATATTTCAAGGCCATCTTGCGGGCATGTATCGCCATCAGACAGTGACCAGTTAGTATTCCCATCATGCTCCAACAGTCTCTTCTATCGAGTGCCAATATGAATGCTGTGTACTTCCGATCTATCGTTTTGCAAATGACGGGGTCACGCCTAAAAGACAACAAGCTTCAGCGAAACCACTCCAACATATTCGGTTTAAGGGTTCGTTGACGTCTGTAGCCTCTCTTCACCAGAGGTGCGGCTGGATTCGGGACTCTTCACGTATAAGCCACTCTCAATGAAAAAAAAACAACAGTCTAGGATGAAATACCTCACTTTTGATGACGACTAGAGCAAACGTTATAAGGACTATCATTTACAGTAATGTTCGGTCCCTAAATTGAGATGGTGCCAATGCCCGTCTGGCTGTTGTTCTCTTTAAAATAAGGGTTGCTATCAACGCCGTCCAATTATTAAGTTTTTCAATTTACAATTAAAATATTGTATCAAAGTACCCCAAAAAGTGCTATAGTCGCGTGCTAATCTGCTTGGTTATGGCAGTTTAATGCATTTATACCAGTTACTAGTTCGATTCGCAACGCATTAATATATATACATATGATGGCACAATTGTTGAAGACAAAAATAAAGAATTTTTTTCTATTTCATTGAATTTTTCTAAAATTCTAACACTATTTGGGTTATTTCAAATACAAAACTATGAATGCTTTAATTTATTAACAACGTAACTCCAAATGCAATATTTTATTTTTTTGATTTGCGAGTTAGTTAGTCTGCTTTTACAGTTATTTGTCAATGATTAATGACAATGAATGTAAATTACGCGAGTGCGACCAAAAATCCACAGACTAATGGTGTTGCTTACAAAAAAGAAGAATGGTGTGAAATATTCGCATATTCAATGGGAAACTAGTAAGTGCATATGAACGCACACCAATTCAACCATACATGGCATTTATACTTACTATACACTACATACTATGTATATAATGTAATAATATAGTTTGCACCCCTGGCAGTTTATCATGTCGGAAGCGCTCTAATTTTAGCAACTAGAAAACAGAGAGGCCTCATTAGCATGCTACGCGCACGTTATTCAACACACACACATACACATGGACCTACACATATAGTGGATATTGGCGATATCATAATTTATCAAAATTTATTTACATAAATGACACTGAAAAACTATTGAAGCAAAACTAACAGCATATGAATATTAAGTCAGCAGCACAGCATGGGAGCGTGGCTGCGCTGATGTGGGAGTAAGGCGGCGTTTTCGAGCCAATTAGTAGAACATGTGACAGCGCAAACAAAAAAAAACAATGAGAAATGGCTTTCTGATGTTACTTACTACACATATATTACACGTGGGTGTTTGTGTGTGCGGCAGCAAATAATATGCATCAGTGGAAAAGTAGTGAACTGTAAACTGAGCGCACGTACGTACACATACTTATACCTACACATATACACGTGTATTATGTAGCATATTTATATCGTTTCTGCTTAGATTATAGACTTTTTTTTTACAAATTATCCAAGTAACTTTATTACTCTTCGGCGGATATTTATTCCCTTAACTGGAAACCATTTTCTCCGCTACAAAAAACATAATCATCCACTTAAAAACGTGTTCATATCTTTGATTGGTGGTTATTGCTTAAGAAACAGGGATTGACGGGTCCAGTTTAAAATTGTTTCCCATGCGGACTTCAAAAATCGTAAAATTGACAAAAGATGATTTGCGTTAAAGGACAAGAAAGTTGAAAAGCTAAAACTGTAAAAATATAAAGTAAATCTATGGCTGTAAACATCGCTTGTGCGATGAAGAGATCTTTTTTGTAACTGAATATTTTGGAGCATAGACCGATAGTAGTACCTATCTCGATATAGGACGCAACTTTAACCATTTTATTAAGGTGAGTGGATAGAAAAGATTACACATTTCGAAGGGAATTTCAAGTTTTAAATATTTAGTTTGCTTTCTAGTTAATCGCTTCACTACAGCATTTTCATAAAAGATCTTGTCTACTCCATGGATAAGAAAAGCATGCAAGGTGAACTTCATCTACAATTCTAAAATCTAAAAACTGGTCTAACTCTATATCCACTGAATTGTGTCTGTAGATATTTGGCATGTTCCTTCAGCATTCTTAGCTTATTTTCATATCCACTCAGACAGAAATTGTGTCAGAGCTTTAGTAAGTCAGACTTCAGTTTAGAAACCGAGTTTTGAAACGAAAACTACAAGGTTTTTTAAATTTTCACCGCTGAAAGCTTTCCCTCTCGGAAATTCGATACCATAAAAATACCCAGTTTGAAATACAAACCACTATGGGCAGAAAATAGTAAGACTTTGTTTAGAATTTTAAAATTCTTAATTTATTCGTTAAAATCTATGTCGTCCCTCTCAATGTAATCCTTTTTGGCCCCAATACACTTGTGCCAACGTTTTTTCCAATCTCCGAAACAGATGTCAGTCAATTTCCAGAATTTTCTTGGAATCGTTTAATGATTCATGTCTTCAATTGACTGAAAACGGTTCCTTCGAAGAGGTCGTTGGAATTTGCTGAATAGCCAAAAGTCACACGGAGCTAAATCTGGCAAATGCGGTGGTTGCGGGACGATAGTGGTTGAAAATTTGGCGAAAATCTTACGAAGGAACAATTCAGGATGCCACGGTACATTATCATGGCCCATAATTCCGACCTCTTTTTACTAATAGCTTCGCGCAAATGACGCATAACATTCAAATAGTACTTCTTGTTGTTGACAGTTTGGCCAGTCGGAAAACATTCGAAGTGCACTGTACCTCGATAATCGAAGAAAACTGTCAACATAACCTTGATTTTTGGCCTACTATGCGTATTTTTCCGGCTTCGTCTCACCTTTGCCATAATATTGGGCCGATTGATTGTTTGTTACTGGCTCGTAAGCATAGATCATCGCCAGTAATAATACATTTCATGATAACCTGGTGGTCAAAAAGCATTGTTTCACACGTTAACGCGACGCTGCTTTTCGAAAGCATTGAATGATTTTGGAAGCAGTCTTGTTTTCAATTTTTTTAGCCCCAAATAATTTTTCAGATTGGTTTTCGCTGTTCCTTCAGATGTTCTAACGATGCCAGTAAGATCTCTGATTGTTAATCGTCGATTTTCTAGCACCAATTCTTTGATTTTATACACATGTTGATCATCAGTTGAAGTGGATGGCTGTCCTGGACGTTGTTCGTCGTCAAGGCCAATAAAAAAACCTTGCTCACGACAAACAGTTATTACCGAAGGCCTTTTCCAACATTCTGAACGTTTCGGCACCAGAAATTTGATTCCGTACATAAAATTCAATGAAACTTCTTTCTTGAATAATTTTATTCATCGTAAGAATCGCCGAATGCATTTTATGTACTTTTGAATTACAAGACTGACAAATGTCATTGATAGTCATACCACAAATGGAAGAAAAAGTATTGCGACAAGTGGGATTAAATTAAAAAGTCTTACTATTTTTTGCCCACTCTAGTATAAAGTTTTCTTACTCTTGTCATTAACTGTGCGCTACAAGACTTTTGAAAAAATTAATCTATTAAGAAGTGAAATACGGCGGTCGACAACCCAGCCTTTATTAAATCTGCTAGCCACATTTTTGGTGAATTGGCAGAACTCTGCTTGCTTAGACGACATCACACACTAGGAGTGTGGCAACTGCAGAAGCCGCATTTAATTTTACACCCCGCTGAGCAAAGAAATAGTTCTTTGTGGAATATTGTTCACTGGCAAATACAGCGCCTTGAACACCTCCCCAACACGCGCACGGACGGACTACAATTGGCCACCATTGCCACTAATGCCGTGCTAGTAGAAAGGTAGTACCGTCTATGTGCCTTACAACAGTGCATTCTTATCTGCGCAAATTGACTTGTACGACTATGTCGTTAAGCGTTCTTGAAAGCTTGAGCGCAGGCTAAGTTGCTCTTCGGGGAGCCATATGTATTGCCTCTGTGTAGATGTGTAATATGTGTATATATACATGATATTTTTGTTAGAGTAAGTGTATACAAATAGTTTTTAATATGAAATTTTATGCGTCCTTTGCTTGTACGCATCTTCTTAAGTTTTTGCTTTGATGATTGGACTACCAGCGATTGCTTGGATGCGCAAGTAAACCTCTCGATTAGGGTTACTTCTGAAGTGGTTGTTAAAAACTATGTATGTAGTTACAAAAACAACACAATAACTAATAATAATGTCATATATCTGTGTAGTATGGCTATATCTCTCATATGTGGCACTATTATTGAACCTAAGGGAATTCTGTTGCCTTAGAACAGCTTAGTTGCATGGTAAGGGCTAACGGCTTGTTCTTGACGCTGCATGAAGTCCATTGAAGCTGAAATTTTATATCAACTTTAACATTCATGCTACAAACACAGTTACATTACTGTTTGTGTTTGCTCACATATGAAAGAATATGGCAAAACGTATAGATGTAAATATGTATGTACATACATATACATGTTTATAGCGGTAAAAAATGATAAATTGTGTGTATACACTTCTTAGCTAACAACGTTAGCCGTGTGTATGTAAAAACGCCACACTTGTCTTATTATATGTTAAACTGAGAAAACTAAGCTTGAAGAGCAGCAACAACAATAACAAAATAACTAAGCTTGAAGAGCAGCAACAACAATAACAAAATGACTGACATCGCTTAATACATCTTCACTACCAGCTTGTCATTCTCTTTGGCGGGTTCACAGTTTGCTCCTCAATCATGCGTGATTACCTCTTTTCGTTTTTAAGTTAGCTTTTTTACAACGGTTTCCTTTTCTTCAAATACAAAACTAATTTCAGTGATTTTCCGAAGTTTTTGCGAACGGTTGAAAAGCAGTTGCCTTCAGCTCAGCGTCTCAGTGGACCTCTTTTAATCATACACTGCTGCACCTAATGTCTTCTGGGCCCCTAGCTGCCTTACTGATGGCAATAATTTACTCTCTAGCGTACTTTGCAAATTCAACATTGTATTCAAAGATACTATTTCTGCGGTAATAATTCTGATTGCAATTTTATGCGTGGATATTGTTTAGGGCCGCACAGCGGTTGGCATCTTTTTAAGCATTTCCTATTTCGGAAGTTGGGACAAAAAATAAGCATTTTATCGCCTATCGAGAGGCTATGGCAGTGTATGATATGTGATTTACAACAGTTCTGTGTACGGTTCAGAACTTCTAAAGCTTCTGGTATTTTTATTTTTAAGTTCTAAATTGAACAGGCACATTATGCTTCATTAATTAGCAAACAAGGAGGGAGCATAGAAACATATTTTGCACTTTTAAATAGAAGAGGTCGCATGAGAATATATCATGCAATTAGAACTGCTGATTTTGAAAGAACGGCGGAAGACTAACCTAAAGAATCCAATATTTTACAAAACTATTTTGTATGTATACTCAGAACTCTGCGGAATTTTGTTGCGTAACGCAATTTCGTCACCATTAATCGAATTTTTAATAAGCCTAATCGAGTTTCATTTTACTTTTTATTTTTGTTAAGGCTTTTAAGTTTTTTAGCTTAATAAAATTTACTGTTTTTTGATATTTCATGTTGCATTTTCTTAACTAAAATTCTGTGTAAACTTAAAGCAAAGCCAACCATTATTCTTTAAAGCGAATTTAAGCATTGCATTCTGACTACACTACACTTCTCTTGCCTTGCTTAGCATTGCACTTTCACTGCAAGCTTCAAGTTGCTACACACACACACACACGAGCGCTCTCACAGATACACATTGTGTACTACTTTGTTGTCATTGCTGCGTGTCTGAAAAGCTTATTTGTTAAAGCAACCATTGTAGAAGTGCTGCCAAGCCGAGACTAATGCAAAGCTACAGAAGCACACACAAAATTGCTTATTACACTGTGTGCCATAAGATGTGGTACGCAAAAGGCGCTGACTCAGGGTGTTACTAACAAGGAGCGATAAGTAACTACAAGAAATTTGTAAATCTAAAATTTGGAGGCACTTCTCAACAAATACTCGTACATACGTATGTATATGTATGAGTAAGCTCAAGTGTACTTACATATGTATGAAGGCAAGGTGGCTAGGGAAGGAAGCCGCGTTGTAGCGTCGAAGTTGGCGCATATGGCGAGATAATTTCATTGCTTTACTTAAAACGCCACAGAAGCTGCAATGTCTTTCGAATTTCGCTATACAATTATATACGTGCGTATGTGTGCATTTGCAGTTTCACTTTTGTGTTGCGATTGCTTTTAGAGCCAAGCAATTTTCCATTTCCACCGAATTTCCAATGAAATGTTGTTTGTTGTTATTATTATTTCTAAAGTAATGCCAACACACGTCCGGATTGTCGGCAGCAGAATATTTCGATGCTATGAACCTACTTACATAATTATATTGTATGGTATATGCATGTATAATATGTACATACATATGCATATTAGGGTTAGCATATATAGAGAAAAATATTTCGGAAAAAAAAAAATTTCTCACACTTTTGAAATGACTTTTTAGAAAATTTATGATCTGCAAAATATAGAGATGAAAAAATTCCACCATATACTTTGAAAATGTTATGGTATTTTTAATGACTTGATGTGATGGATGTTTTCTATAAAAAAAATCGCATTTTTAAAAACTTCAAAACTGAAAATTTTGCTCTCTGCATGGTTTCATTTTAACCCCTAAATTCGACATTGTTTTTGTTTTGGGTCACCCTAATGTATGTACATATATGCATTTACATGCTTTTACTTGTGTTATATGTTTATGTGTGTGTGTATGTATGCATCTATCTGCAACTACTAAGGTTTAATTAAACTAAAAGTGTGTGCACAACAACAACAACTAGTAATATGCCACTAACAGCGGCGATAATATCAGCTGGCAGCCGCCAAACTTTGCAGTCAACAACGATTTGCTTGCTGTTTTATCCGGCGTTAATTCTGAGTAAAGCGTATTTTCATTAGTATTGCAGAGATATTGGCTAAAATGCATACACATTTACGCTAAAATATACACAACGCAATATATTCATGCAATTTCGGATTTGTGCAGCTTTCTGGCACAAATTTCAAAAGCTGCACTTGACTGGTGTCGCTTTTACCTATAAATAAATGCGTCTAAAATACTAAAAAATAAAACAAATTGAATTTGAGAGATTATATTTATGCTCTCAAGAATAAGTTGCGGGCATTTTATGATAACTCGCAGCGAACTCGCAGAGTCTTACGCGGTCTTCTCAATAATTTCTAACAAATTTTGATTGCCATTTTTCCTAGAATGAACGGTTGGCTTAAATTAATGCCACATTCTTCCCGCAAGACCTGAATTTCTATCAAACTTCCCTCATTATCTTTGTTTTCTAATTAATTTGGCTCTGAGCAAGAAACGACAAAATTCCGAGTCTGTTTCTTCTATTAAAATTAATTTATATAAATCATCATTCAACAAGTATCTGGGTCAATAATTTTAGATATACTTCTCTCGACGTGATAAACTGGGTTTCATGAAAATTATTATTATACGGCATAACTGGCGAAGCGAACAATCAACTGGTAAAAATACTTGCATAATTAAACAGAGTACACAAATGAGTACACTAAGTGTGACAGCCTAAAAAAACGTCGATTTTTGGTAGTATCGAATTTTATCCTTCTTTCGGCAGTTCTTCGTAAAAAAAGTAGGAAGATTTCAAAAAAAAAATTCAATATCCAAATTAGATCTGAATATCTTCAAAAATTTTCCTTTGAGTGGAAACCGTTTTTTCACTGAGACGATCTCTTAAGTTCATCGGTAATTTGTCTTCGACTTATCACTGCAGCAAATTCAAAAAATGTTGTCTCTAGAAAAACGCGCTTCAAAAGAAACAGCTGAACCGGATTGAACTGCTCTGCTGTTTCCCTTTAAATGGCTGCAACTCGAAAACTATTTGAGATATGGATTTGAGAATTTAGTATGACTTTTTAAAAACTTCATGGATAAGATTTTTTTTAATTTGATAACGCAATTCATGCGTTGCAGTTTTCAAAACAGCATAATTATTATACCAATTAACTTATCACCTAACTTGGGACAAAAATAACTGCAACATACAATGAACAAAGCCACAGCAAGCAAAAACAGCAGAACTCCATAGAAATGAGTTTTCATTTTCTTGCTGCGCAAACAACCGCAAGCGTTGTCGTCCTGCTTAAAACTGCGCTTCATAAGACTCGGGTCCATGATAAAGCTAAAAAGAGAAGACATACAGAGCCGTGTTAAAATAATTGTCAGGCAAATGAAAATTCACTATTATAACTGTATGTATATATGTATTTTAACTCATACCTGTTATCGAATTATTAATCACTTTTAAAATGTATAAGTACTAACAAAGTTATTGAGCAAGAATTATATTAGAATTTTATATACACATACACACTATTTTTATTTTAAGCAAACATTTCTCTTTACGATTATTATTTTTTAGCCCTATGATTGAATACTCTCTGACACAAGAAAATTACATTTTTTTTTTCAAAACAGCAAAGTGTCCAAACTTGCAAAATTTACACAATAAATGTGTTCATATGGAAGAATAACATAAGTCCAATATGCAAGTTTTAAGATGTAGACAATTTAGTAAATATTTTAAGCCAATAAAAACGTTTAAGTTTGATTTAGGATATATATAATATGAATAATACAGATACTGCTGACTTAAGGTACCCAGCTCTTCGACTGAAAATTATACTTAAAGCATTAGAAACCCTTCCGCATCAATTCAAATATTTTTCGTCACACTTTCGACTTAATTTCGGCTCGAAGCAAGTCTGTGCTTATTTCGTTCCAAACAAAAACTCATATAAAAGAGCATTGAGGTGAGTGGCTAATTTTAAATTTGGTGCATGTTTTTCGGTTCGCTGCTGTTAATTGAGTTTTATAAAATAATCACAATTTCGCGCAAATTCCGCAAATATATTTTCAATTGTCTGCAATTCAAAGGCACACTCCCCTTCACTCCTAGTATGCAAATGTAAGCACTTTAATCTATTGTTTAGACACCTATTAATTGCCAATTTGACCACAATTAAATTTGTTTGCATTGCCGGCACAAAAATAAATTAAAATTTCAACAGTTATTTAATTGAAAATTAAATATTTAGTAATCAACAGGCTTATATGCCACAAATTAGCGCATTGACTGAGAGTGGGTTTAGTTGAAATGGTTCACATATTTCCATGTAAAGAGTTCTTTTTCAATTTTGTCATGAAATAGTAATCATATTTCAATGTTTTATGAAATGAATTATATTATATCCCGATCTGCGGCTTCGAAAGGATATTATCATCTTTTTTACTGAAAGATAATCACAAAGCCTATCCTCAGACATCTCTGCAGAGCCAATTCTGATGTGGACACTGTTGAGACACAACAAAAGAAGCGAACTAATATTATTTTCTGCCAAAGACGGCAAAAAACAAGAAAATCCGCTCGGTTACACCGCACCTAGAATGCCCTTCACAAATTCAACGGATTTCTTACAATAACTTTGTTTTGTAAGTTTGGATGGCAGCTATGTGCTATTGTGATTCGATCTGCTAATTTTGAGATTATACCGTTATCTTGGTAAATACCATACGTCTTGTCATATAAAAAAAGTTTTTCTTACAAGCACTTAATTCCAATCGCTCAGTTTGTAAGTCAGCTATTTGAGATAAAGATCCGATCTGAACTATCTCTTCGTTTTAGGCAATAACCCACGCCGAATTTCGTGAAGATATCTCGTCAAATGTAAAAGTTTTCCAAATAAGCGCTTTATTCTGATCGTTCAATTTGTATGACGGACAGACGGATATGGCTAAATCGACTTAGCTCATCACGCTGATCGCTTACATACATTATATATATACAGAGTCACTGATGTTTCCTTTATGTGTTATAAAAAAACCTGCGAGAAACTGTTGTTATCTCTGTTCACAGATTTTTGACCCCGAGCAGTTTGTCACTTCATGAGAAGAGTTTAAATCATTCCTGGCATTTTTGGTAACCTTAGTAACAGAAATGTCGAACTAAGAAATATTTTGAGTAGTAGTAAGTTTTTTAACTCGTATTATATGTATACGTAAAAAAAGGTATGAGTATGAGTATGCATAAAAACTTTTTTGAACTTTTGGACTTTTTTCTAATATATTTTTATATTTATCTAACATATATTTTGAAGCCAGGCAGTACTGCTCTTTATATACGATGACATGATAGCAAGAAATAAATAAATCTACCATCCTAACACATGGTACCATATTTATTATAGACATCAGAATAAGAGATGATTAAACATACCTATTAAAACTTAAAACAACGCCTATGTATGGCGTATGTTAAGATAGGCAAAAAAACGAGGAAGTTTTATTTTATTTGATTTCAATATTGGGTTTTGCTCTTTGGTTTTAAATGACAAATGAATGATTTAGGCTTTTTATTTAAAGAAAATAGTAGTATCACTGTTAACAGTTTGTTGTTTCACTAATATATTGTTACAATATTTACAAGCCATTAGAATAACTTCAATACTTTTTTGTAAAACTAAGAAATAAATAAATTTGCAAAACTGAAATCGCAGAGGCGTCATATAAATATACATACTTCATATATTAGAGCTCTTGGTATTCGAATAATCGATTAACCGGATGAAGGGGTTACATAGGTATACAGGTTTCAAAAACTCGATTTTTTTTATTTTTTATATCTAGAATATTATCCTAAATTTTCAAGTTGATCGAAACAAAAGTTTCGGAGATACAGCCTTGAGAACTTGTGCGCTCGAGGCTAGCGAGGCTAAGTGCGCTGTCTTTAAACGCGTTTTTCTCGAAGCTGTGTTTTTGAAATCGGTCAGTAGGATTTTTCAAGAATTACCCAACCGATTTTCATGTTTTGAGATTTTTTTGTCTATTACAACTACTTGAAAAAAATGTCGCGATATTTTCACTGAAATTTAAATTTTTTTATGAAATGTCTGCCAAAATTTCAATTTTCAGTTTTTTTCCCTTCATTCAAGTTCTAAGTTAAGGTATTAACTAAAACACGTATTTTTTCTTTTTCGAAGATGCTGTAATCCTGCGTCAGAATTTCTTTGTTAATAGTGCATGTTTGTAACAATAAAAAATTTTAATCAAATATTTCATTTTTTATATAAGAAAAAATATGTTGAAGAAAGACTGTTTTTTTAACCGAGGAAAGCCATGTAACTTCTTAACCCCATAGGAAATTATTCGAATAATAATAGTCGGATAGCCGTAAGCTATTCGATTAACCTCTCATTTTCGGCTATCCGGTTAACCATTCGTTGTCGACTATTTGCATTTACATAAGTGTTCAACTCCAACAAATTTTTTCTACGAAATAGATTTTTATTTATTCGAAAAGTCGCTGTAGAACAACTATACGAATAGGTGTAACATTTCGACATTAATCGGTTAATGTTCATACGAACAGTTACAAACAGGATATTCGAATAATCGGTTTTCAGGTTATTCGAATAATTTTAATAGGTTTTATATACATACGTATGTATTTTACAAATATTTAAAAAAGCTTCAACTCTAAACTAACCTTCATAAAAAAAGTCATTTAATTTTAATACAAAATCGAATAAATAACTTTCAGTGTCAAATATCGATATGAAGAGTTCTCTTTGTAATAAAATATACAAACACTATTTTTTTATAAGATTTGTTGTATTTGGTTTTATTTTCTACCAAGAACGATAATTTTAATACAAAAATATGTATTATTTTCATTAAGAACCTCCTTAATAGTGTGTCAACTTTTTTAACACGTACGCGAGTGGTTTGAAACACAACTGATATCATATCACACGGTAGAACAAACGTACGAAACTCACTTTCGCGTTAATGAAATAAATTTGCAAATTTTCAACACTTTGCCCGAACAAGTTGTCTAATAAAAAAATTCGAAATCGGAAACCAAAAACGCTTTGCGGTTTACCACAATTTACATGATTGCATATGTCAATTTAAATTGAAATCCAAACATTTTCGATGCGCATTTTTTGTGCAAATGACCACTATTGATTTTTGGTCATTAGAATTTAGTTAGAGCAGCGAACACGAAACACATATGTTTTACTTATTTATTTTAAGTATGCCAGCAAAAAAATATGGAGTTTGGAAGGCGTTTATATGCACAAACTTCGTCACAAAGTTAATATACAGTGTTAAGGGTACAAACGTAACTAAAATGTAGCAGCTTATACATGGAATTGCTGAAACTAGTTTTTATGTAATATACATAATATATCCATATACTATATCTAATACAGTTCTCCATCACTTTTCTAATTACCTATTAATCGACTTTGGCGAAAAGCTAATGTAGCTAGCTATTTTATAATTACTCATTTCATGCTTGTTTGTAAACAGTTAGCCTCTCATAAAAATAATTTATTTGCACGAAAATGTAAACCTTCGACTCTAATTTATATGCACACCAAATAAATTGTTAAAAAAGTTCTTTAAATAAATTGCGAAAATAAGCGATTTCAACACATAATTGTGCTAACACAATATAATTTTTATTACATGCTATTAAAATTTTAGCTATGGCAATTGACATGCTAATTAAATCAATTATCTATTTCCTATGTGAACGAATATATTAAATTAAATTAATTGCTATTTTGCTGTACTTCAAATAATGTACGCTTGCAATTTATAAAATAGTTCAAATAGTTTCACAACTTTGTTCGCTTTAGAATATGAAAACTTTAATGCGATTGCAAATGAATGCTTATACGTTTTAAAGCTACACAACAAATCTGGTAAAATCTTAGTTGTCACAGATGAAGGACATTTAATTTGTTATTGGAGTTGTGGAAGATTTTTCTTACGTTGGTTTAGAGTTTTCCGTCGTGTTTATGATCATAAAGGTGGAGAAAATATAGTCGAAATCAAGCCATTCCTTCGCTCATGGTGAAACTCAGCATATTTTTCAGATACGCAATAATCCAGCGGGGTCTTTAGGTTAATCACTTGAAATTTCGTAATTGACTGATTTGAAGTAAAACAAATTTGTCTGGCAAAACCCGTTTTTTCTATTCAACATAGTCCTCTTCAATTGTGACACACTGATTATTGTGACCCTCCAACTACCTGTTACCATTTTTGTAGTACGTTTTGTACTTTGCTTCAAATTAAGTTTCAATTTCGGCGACTTCATCTCCATTCGACGAAAATTTCTTTCCAGCGAGCATTCTTTTGAGATCCGAGTACAGGTAATAGTCGCTGGGGCCAGATCTGGAGAATGCGGAATTTGAAGCCCAACTCATAGATTTTTCTGCCGTTTTCGCTGACGGTCTTGGTACTCGTAAACAAGAATTTCTTTTTCTTTAAATGCAGCCATTTTTCGACGATTTCGTCCTTCAACAAACAGTCTAGTAATGCTATGTAATAGTCGCTTTTACTGATCCTTTCTTTTTCAAGGTAGTCAATAAAAATTATTCCATGCGCATTTTCACATACAAACACCATAACCTTGCCAACCGATTATTTCGTTTTTCCATAGTCCACTTGGATGAATGTCGATTGGACTTCGAAGTGAAAAATGGAGCCATCCATTGTCACATATCGACACAAAAACTCTATAGAGTGTCTGTTATCACGAACAACTTCACTTTACGGTCATCCAAAATTTTTTATAGACCTGTTGATGTTTTTGTTGATAACAACCTTTTTAGGTTGGTTTTTCAAGAGCATTGTCTGGAAACTCGTCATCGAGCCAAGTTTTTGCTTCAACTGTATTTGTTTTCTTCAAAAAACAATATTTTATCATCACAACATAAAATATTGTCCATATTTTTCATAGTAACAAAAGTTGCTTCTCTCAAATTGATATTATTCCAAAACTTATAACCCGATAGCTGTCAAATTTATACTCGCGCCTTATGAAGGTTAGGATTAACTGAAAATCAAATAGATTTAATTTTTTTTTTTTACGAGAAAATTCACTTAGAGGCTGAACTGTGTCTATAGTCTTTCAATAGTATTAACTTAAGGACTTTTTTTATAATAAATAATGTTAAGCAAATTTAAATTTGTCTTATAGCATAAACACATCATTACTAATACATATAGTCTTTAGTTTTTTTTGCTGTGCAATTATTCGAAATATCACCCACAATTTTCTAAGATTTCGAAAATTAAGGAGATGTACTATTCACAAGGCAAGTTGCTTTTCTAATTGATTTTAATTTAGTTGTGTAAATATTAACATTCAAAGCGAACCAAATTCCTCAAGTGCTTTAACACCATTAAGCTTTCATTCGGGAAAGCACTAACAATTAAACACTCATAAAGTGTGCCAGTGTATGCGTTGTTGCACTCAAAATAATTTCACACTAAATGCCCGAGGCAATTAAATGCTTAGACTTTGAGTAGTAAGCACATAATTCTTATAATGACCATTCAACAGCCAAGCATTGCCGGGTCAACCGTTTAACATGCCACACACACACACACGTAAATATGTATGTGTGTATGCATGCAAAAGCGAACAGCAAACCAATGTACGAGGCGTTGCAAGCAATGCACTGCCACCACACATACATACATCGAATGCCAGTAACACTCATGCACTCGCCGGGAAAGTGCTACGTGCTGGCTAAATTGTGCCAGCGAAAATAATTTTCTTCAAGTTGTAAAATTAAATGATTAAAAGCGAGTTGGAAAATTGCGGTCGGAAAATGTGTGTTGCCAGCAACACAATTGCACAATTTTCGCTCTGGTGTGGCCACGCCCATTGTTGTTGTTGTTTTTGTTGTTGCGCGTTGCTTTTGTGCGCACTTTTCGCGCGTAATTTCAGCACTTTATCTAACTGCAACATGGCCATCAACAACAATGGCAGCTGTCAACAGAGCACAACAATAGAAATAAAGTAAGGTGTTAGATGTGCGGCAAAGAGTTATTTAGTGGCTGGTGCAGAACTGTGCGAATGCTTAATGAACTTTTAAAAGCACATGCATGCCTACATACATACATATATACTACCAGTTCGCAACATGTGTGGCATGTAGCACGGGATTTCACGGATAATTGCCTCTGTGGGGCATGCAAGTTGGCGTTATAGCAGCACGCAAGTTTCGGCAAAGGGATCGAGCCCTCAATCACCTGCCATAGCTTTACTTTAATCTCAATGAATGAAATACCTAGCGGGGGTAGGAAGAAGTTTCGGATTCAGAGTCACATGGCAAATGATATAACTTCGCTCTGTCCATCTTTATAGAAGTACATCACAATAATACCTGTGACAAAGATGAAGAGGGAGAGCTACTGCGCTTCGTGGAGACCAAGTTCAGAAAGGTCTAATGGTGTCTCCAATTTTTGTAAAGTGGGAGAAAACTTGGCGCATGAAGTGGAATCAAGTATATACTAGTACAGCCTTTTGTAATTCTTTTCACCATTATCATATTTTCAATGTTCATAAAGTCAAATCTTAGAAATATTCAAAATATTCATGAATTTTTTTTCGTTCACCAACTGTCACAACAAAATACTGAATAAGAACCATTTCTTAACAAGCTGCAGTTATATCTTTATTTCTCAAAGCTATCTTTTTCAATTATTTGATGTTTAATAAGGAAAGTTCAAAAGCACACAGTTCGAAATCACTTTCCTGAAAAGCTCATATTTTCTTTCAATTACACAAAACAAAGCAGTTTGTTGTTAACCATTTGCGAATACCTATACAATTCTATTTTATTCTTCAACTTCTTGTTGGCCAGATTCGTCTGAAGATTTGTATTTCCAATGCGTTGGTTTTTAGTTTTACTCAAATATAGTATATTATATACATATGTATGTATGAAATATATTCAGTCACATAAAGTAAATTTAAAAGTCGCTTAACAAATTTGATATTCATTCGTAGATATCCAAAATATTTCAGAACATGTGCATATGCATGTACATATATACATATCTACACATGATTTACCACATGTGTTGGAGCAATCTCCATTAAAATTTCTTCCATAAAATACTTGCAAAAGCCACTTGAGGAAACAAACGGAACTCTGAATGCACTGTGAAACGTCTTATATATCAAATGTGTATGTGTATGTACATAAAATAGCTAATTCTAGCCCTGAAGGAATAAATTGGAATGCGGCATGAAATACATATGTGAATATTATTCCGAATGTTTTTTTTTAAATGAGGGCGCTTTAGCTTTTACTAAGTGAGCGTCTTTTCTGTAAATATTCTTAAAGCTTTCAACAGTCTTCAAGTAGCCAGTGTAGTTAAAAAGCTATATACTCAGAAAACGGATAAAAACTACTGGCGCTAAGAAGATCGCATTCTGAAATTTTTGATTCTGTATTGGTCCGAGTGAATGCGGGAACTCTCTATCTGAATAATTGCTGTAACTTTTCTGGTCATACCGATTTTCGGAAAAGGAATGAAAGAAAAATTTAATTGAAATTAAACTTTGACAATTCTGTTGGACAATGTATTTACAGTTATCGGAAAGTTTCGCGAAATTACTAAATTACTTATTATTCTCAAAATTAAGTAATTTAGTAATTGAAAAGGTTTTTTTTATGGAAAGCTCAAGCGAAAGTTGTGATTAACTTAATAATTTATAAAGTCTCCGTAATTACACGCGTGGCCATGCAAACCTTACCACTCAAAATTTTCAAGTATTGCGTACATTCGAGTTTTTGCGGTTCGGTTGCACCGAAGCTAAATACCCTTCACAGGTGCATTTATGTTAGTAACTATGTGTTCAGTTTGTAAGGAAGCTATATGCTATAGTAATCCGATCTGAACAATTTCTTCTGATATTACATTGTTGCCTTAGAAAAGAATCTTTCCCAAATTTGGTGAATATGTCTTTTCAAATGTGAAAGTTTTCCATACAAGAACTTGATTCCGATCGTTCAGTTTGTATGGCAGCTATATGCTATAGTGGTCCGATATCGGCAGTTCCGACAAATGAGCAGCTTCTTGAAGAGAAAATGACGTTTGCAAAATTTTAAAATGATATCTTAAAAACTGAGGGACTAGTTTGTATATATACAGACAGACGGACAGAAGAACAGACGGACAGACAGACGGGCATGGCTAATTCAACTTAGCTCAACATACTGATCATTTATATATATACGTTATAAGGTCTCCCACTCTTCCTTCTGGGTGTTACAAACTTCGCGATAAACTTAATATACCCTGTTCAAGGTATAAATATTAAAAATTTAAAACAAAACACATTCAGCTTTACACAAATTGAGTTATAATGTCAGCAATTTTGAAAAATGTCGTTTCGAGAAAAACGCGTTTAAAGTTTCACTTAAATATGTTTGCACCTCTGAGCGGTCGCTGTTTAGAACGCTGGCATTCAAAAGCTATTTAAGATACGACCTCGCCGATTTCACAGGATATTTTTGAATATATAAACTATCGAAAAAGCCAAAAAAATAATTTGTTGAAAGTGTCACACTGGTATAGCCCCTTAACTGAGCCTTCGTTAATACTTCGGAAAAATACAGTTCGTTTTCTGACTCACATGTTGGTAGTATAAAGTTTTTCGGCCTGGCTTTGATTTCGCAGTGGGTAATTTTTATAAAACTATGCAAATTTATAGCAAGATTATAAAGCACATGAATATAAGTACATATGTATGTATTGTATATATATAAGAACATGCACGTGAATATTAAATCGAAAATTTGTTACATAGAAAATAGAAGACAGTCCATGGAATGTTTTATGTAGAGAAATCATTCATGTTTTGAGTCAAAATTGCAATCAGGAGCGAAACAAGTCGGAAATCTTATATAGCAGTTGGCGCAAAAATTAACTTCCGATATTTTTGGGAAAATGGAAAACTTTTTTAAAAAATGAAAAACTTTGATTCTGCTTGTAGATTATTTTTATTTAGTACTTTTAATTTTTTTTACATCAAGTCGAGGATGTGATATCATGTAAATGGCCGCCGACAGAGTTGATTGTCATTTGTCACACATCTTATGGCATTTTCCATCACTTTGTATCTATTGTCCAAAAACAAGCTAAGAACCTCTTTTTATTCTTATTGAATCTACTGGCGGAACAATAATATGCATATTTGCAGGAAGCCAAGAAAACGGGAAAATGTTCTACGGATCATTCTGAACAATTATTGACGGATATTGTCTTTAAGAGCTGCAACAGTCTGAGGCTTGTTGATACAAACCCGCGACTTCAAAAAGCCCCACAAAAAGAAGTTTGGAGCGGTCAAATTCGCGATCTTGCTGGTCAGTGCAAATCGCCAAAACGGGAGATTAGGCGCCCGGGAAATGCATCCTTCAGCATATCGTTTTACGTGTATTTCGCATGTGTTTACTACACAAATGTCAAAACAGTACCGACATTTGAGGTCAATAGCAAAATTTATGACATCTCCTGATCATCTTCTGACTTTTGCGCCACCCGTTACACGTTAAACACATATATGTGTATATGTATAACAACAGAAAGTACTTCTAACTTTGTGATAAACTGCTCTCAAAATGAGAACGAGGAAAGCGCATTAAATATATGGAAATATATATGAAATTGCATATAAATAGGGTGCTGTTTTGGAGGTATACTACTGCCTACATTTAAAGCTGTGAGCCTGCTCTTCCGGTGAACTCAAGTACAAGTATATTCAGTACAATTTACAGATCACGACAAGAATTAAGAAAAAGTGCTTTATTTGGAGTGAGCATACAACTGAGGAGGTTCTTCCTGCCGTCTGCTGCCGTTATTTCTGTATATTTTTTTAAAAACTAAAGATAAAGCTTGCCAGCAGATTGCAGTGCAACATTCCATACATACCGTGCGAAACCAGCGCTTTTTTGGGAAGAACTGCTGACCTAATCCTATCAACTAAAGAGTCAGTCACATTGACCTCTTAAATATTTTGGTATCGTTATACCCAGTTTTGTAGGGAGAGTAGATCAACTACACCAGAAAAAATAGCGCAACATTGAACGTACAAAATATTTTCAAAAAGGACAGTCACTGTGTTTATATTCCTGAAATTCTAGTCAAGTTTCAAACGACATAAGATATGATAAAACAAAATGTTGACCATGCAGTACATTTTTCGTGTTTAATTTGAACTAAAGTTTTAACCTTCAAAAGAGCACCCTTTTAAAACATTTGTATATGTATGTAAACAAACATCTATATACATGCTTTCAAATAAATTTAATAAGTTCTCTGAAATCAAACATGCTATAGTGTTGCTCATTTTATAAGCATATAAATATATATGTATATACACATACATATACATATGTATTTACTCATATTGCGACATGCGAAGACAAGATGGGCAAATGTCTTACTAGTATAAGAATCATTTGGCATTCATGCTTACACATTTATGTAAGTATATAAGAGTATACGAATATATGCAAATAAACAAGCAGGAAAGAAGAAGAAGTGAATGAAAGTATTGAAGATAAAATGCAGCAAGAAATCAACAAAGGCTACATTTTCGAATATATTGTTCATTATAAATATGTTTACTACAAAAAATATTAGATTCACTCAGAGCATAACGCAATTTAATATGCATTTTACGCAAGAGCACTGAATTGACTCAGAAAAAAGAAAAGCAGAAAGTTCGCAGCTTTTTTATTACGCGGCAGAGATATGAAACTGAATTTATTGCGACTCTCAAATTGAGAACATTTCAAATCTGAAAATGAACAGATCTTTAATATTTACGGTACAAAAAACAATTACCATCTGTTAATATATAAAACTGTAAATGAATATACAGCATGAGTCATTCTTTATGTTGGTTGTTACGATCTTGAGGATGCACCACGTCCTGGAAAGCCACTTGAAGCCGATGTGGATAAAAAAAGTCGATGGTCGATGCGAATCGCTGAACACTCTGACTCGACAGATTGCTGAAAGATTAAGGGTGTCTAACGCGACGTTCGGAATAAAAAATCGTGTTAAAATTTCATTTTCGTACTCACACAGATTGTGAATCACCCTGTATATAGTCGTAAATGTATGTGATTTACACTTACAACTGTGCAAGTTGCTGGACCACACTTCCCTTTCATTATGTTTATTATTGATGTTTGATAAAAAGTTTCGAAACTCTATAACCCTAACAAATAAGTTAACGCAAAATAGAATCAAAGTAAATGAAAAATTGAACTTTGGTGAAAGCTTTTACTTGTGACGAAGTGAAACTTTAAACGTGCTTTTAGCATTAAACTTTAAATTGGCGGTAATACCTTAAAAAATTTTGTCAAATGTGTAATTTTTTATCTAAACTAAAATCCGAAAAGAGAGACTTTTGCACTTCTAAAAAGTTTAGCAAAATTGTTTAAAACGCACTTAGCTTTTTAATGTATTATACAAGTTACGTGCAACACGCTTCTAAGGAAACTATAATTCCTTATTCAATGAACTATTAGTTATCCAATTTCGTTGTAGTAAAGCTAATGTATGAAATTATATATTTCGGAGTCTTACTTCCAAAAGCAAAATATTTGAGGATAGTTTTCGTAAAACACTATTTAGAAGAAGTATGTACGGCAAAAGTATGCTTGCCCAAAAGTAGAACGCAGATGATGAAGTGTAATCTCAATAGTGACTCCTAATGTTGAGTTTATTGAGTCTCCAATTGACTTGTTTTCGTGTAGAATTCCATAGAAAAACTTCCTTCCAAAAGTATTAAGAGAACACTCCTAGAATATGTGAACGACGTTCTCTCTGTTACAAACAATATCATTGAAAGGGAGGCAGTTAAATACTTTCAAACCTCGCAAGTGCCCACTCAGACCAACTAATCTAACTTTCTCTCTCTTTGTTTCGATAACTTCGAAACAACTCATTACCTTGACCTCTCGTTAAATGAGTACGATTACTTATAATTAGTGTACCGAAACACATTGTTGTCATATGTACAGGTTATCACAGCTTGTACGATAACACCTCGGACAAAGCGGTAATGAAAATGACCACAATGTTCTCAAGTGTACCTCAGCCGATCTGTTACGTCACAACTTGCTTTCTAAAGAGGAGAACTATTCGCATTTGGCCCAGTAATTGTACCGTATTTATCAGAAACATATATTATACCGAAACAGCCGATTGCTCTGTTTGTCGATGCTTGGGGTACCCATACGTCCGTTATAATTAGTGGTACATCTTTTGAGGGTCTTCAAGCTCAAAATTGGAGTTAGTTTAGATATACTGACTCCTCATCATGACATGTTAGCTCTGTTCCCTTACGAAATAGCTTTACTTGTACCCAGTGATGGTGAATAATTTTTTGGAAAATCCCCACCAAAGAAGAAAAAAATCCCCACTTTTCCCTACGCTGTTTAAAATTTTTCCCCACAAAATTCCCTACAAGTTTTACCAATCATTTCTTACAATATTAAAAGAAAACAAAAAAGTTTGACCTTAAAGTACAAAAGGTTAGACATTTGGAACATTTATTATAATATTAAATATGTACAATACATAAAAATATAATATGTGCACTATTGCCTTGTATGTGAACACATACATATATATATATATATACATATATACAAATAAAGAAAGAAAAAAATTAATTTCATTTAAATACATTTCATGTTTTAAATTAGACTAGCATAGGTACAACAAGAATGATCCAATCAAATGGATGGTTAACTAAGGCGACATTAATTTATTTGGTTAAAAAAAACTAAACACACAAAAAACACGTAAACATATACTTTAAGCATGATGTAACCACAGTGCAAAAAAAAAAATATTAGTGATGGTCGTAGAGTTCAGACGCTGTAATTTTTTTATCTATATCCCCTTCTGCATTTACGTTTCTCTTATAAAAAGTATTCAATTGGTCGTTTTGCTTATGGCTTTTACATTTTTCTGGTGTGCTTTTGTTTCTGCGTGTTTCAATAAATCAGACTTGCCGCAATTTAAAATTTTGTTGCAGGCAGCGCATTTGCATTTAAACGACTAACTGGCCAAAGCTTGTAACCAACCCTTGAATCTTTCGTCTCCTAGCCACTTATTTGTAAACTTTTGTTTACGATATTTGCGGCTCTTTGCAATACTCTCGTCCGATTCTGTTGAAGAACTCATTTCTGTAAAAATGGTTTTTGTCGATAAAACTTACTTCAGACTTACCTCACAAAAAGTCAGCAATCAAATTAAAAGCGGCAAACGAATTATATGCGACGCCAGCATGCTGCCATACAAACACTTTTTCAGAGTGCTGCCTTTGACAACGTGAAGTTGAAACCGATTTAATGCTGCCATTCGAACATATTCTTGATAAAAAGTTGCCAAATAGACTTATTTGCATTTTGACCGAAAAAAAAAAATTACGTAGAAATTTCGATTTTGCTTTGTCGAAAAATCCCTACATTTTACTTATATATAAAAATCTGTCCTTTTTTCCCCACGTCCATTTTTTTCGACTTAAATCCCTACGTGTAGGGAATTTTCCCTTCATGTACCAACACTGCTTGTACCAAACAGTGGCTGTGAAGTGTGTACAGCGTAAATAATAATATTATTTTCAGGTTATTTTAAGCTGCTCGATCCATCAGAAAATATAACATTTATATAAAGTCTAAATATTTATAGCGCTTAAAGCTTTTGAAAAAATGTGAAAGCAAATACTTTTCCTCTCACCCTCCACAACAAATAGTTTATAATCTTTATAGACACCATGAAGGTTCTATTGCGCGCAAATAACAGCACGTTGTGTAAATAAAACATATTTAGATTTACATCTTACGGAACAGATATAAAAGCGAGTGCGGAGGAGCCAAAAAATGGTACAGGTGCAGCCGCAGTTTCAGTTATTACACCGCAGCAGTTAGTTGTAAAAATTATGGATTCGCAGTAAGTCGCACGACGACCGGGAGTAAATTCTTACAGATCACATACCGGGAAACTGTAGAAAGAAATATGAAATTGTATTTAACATATTTTTTTTTTTAGAATTCTGGAGCCAATAGTGTCCACCGCAAGTGGCAAGGTGAGAGGTCAACTGCGTGAAGGCATCTACGGTGGCACCTATTACAGCTTCGATGGCATACCTTATGCGAAGCCACCACTTGGTAAATTACGCTTTAAATCACCACAGCCGGTCGAGCCTTGGCTTGGCATACGCGATTGTACCATATGTCCGCCGATGTGTATCCAATCGAATTATTATAATGGCGTGATAGACGGCGTTGAGGATTGCTTATATTTAAATGTATTTACGAAGAAGGTGAGCTTGGCAATATTTTAAAAATAAAAAAATATTGCATAATAATATTTATTGTAATGTCACATAAACCTAGCTACGTTCTGCAAAGCCCTTACCGGTGTTAGCTTATTTGCTTGGTGGACGTTATGCCAACGGAGACGCCTCGCGTAACAGTTGGGGTCCGGATTATTTAATGATGAAAGATGTAGTATATATTACAATTGGATTTCGGTTAGGTGCTTTAGGTAAGTGACGAAATATATGAAAATTCGAAACAAGCCTGGATTAACAAAGGGTCTTGAAGGAAAAAATACTTAGTACTTTATTTAGAAGAACCGAGTAAGATAACTAGTTTCTTATCTCAAACCACTTAGGCTTTCTCAGTTTTCCGGAACCCGAACTTCAAGTGCCCGGCAATGCGAGCCTCAAAGACGTCATCTTGGCATTGCAGTGGATAAAGAAAAATTGTCAGTACTTCAACGGCGATCCCGATAATATAACACTATTCGGGCACAGCTCAGGCAGCATGACAGCACAAATGCTCATGTATTTGCCGCAATGTGAAAATCTCTTCCACAAAGTCATACTAATGTCCGGCATGCAAATGCACTTACGCCGCATTCCTCAACTAGAATATCGCTTCGCCAAGCACTTGGGATATAAGGGCAAAGAGAATAACCACGATATACTTGCCTATCTCAGCGCATTGCCAGCAGAGCGCCTTTGCGATGTTAAAATTTGGACGCCAGAAGAGCTGAAGCAATGCCCTCATTTCGTATTCTCTCCTACGCTCGAAAATGAGTCCGCGTCAGATGCTATACTGACCAAGGACCTACTTGATATGTATGCCAATAAGCAATCTTGGTGTCACAGTATACCGCTGGTAATAGGTGGCAGCTCATTTGAGGGTCTTATGAATTACAATTATTTCAACAAGGAACCTGAACTATATGAAACTCTCAGAAAGCATCCTGAGTACTTGCTCCCATACGAAGTCAGAGAGAAATATGATATGATCACACAACAACAACTCGCTAAGAAGCTTATCCACTTGCATTTAGGTGCGAAGGAATTGGATATTGAGCAATCGTTTGATCTTATGGATGTAAGTAAATTCATTTCTAAATTGGGAATTTCTTTTATTGCCGCTCTATAAGGGTTAAAAAGGTTTTTGGACAAATTAGGAAATATCTGTTGAAATTTGGCAATCTTACTACCTTAATTTCGCTTCTAATTCTTTGTAAACCCCATCTTACGTATTAACAAATCAAATTGTAATATGCATTTTTATTCCTGCATACCGTTACAGTTAACGTCATATGATTTTTTGTACCATCCAATATATCGCTATCTCAAAACACGAATACCTAATGCTAAAGCACCTACCTATCTTTATCGCTTCGACTTTGACTCACCTCACTTCAACTTGTTTCGGATTAACCATTGTGGTCGTGACGTGCGTGGCGTATGCCATGTAGACGATCTTTCCTATATCTTCTTTATGCCAGACTCATTTAAGCTGCAGCGTAACACGAAGGAGTTTAAGATAATTGAGTGCATGATAGATTGGATTACAGCCTTTGCTCTCAATTCGGATCCCAATTGTGAAAAGCTAAGCAGCTTCGTTTGGAAACCACTGACTGCAGATGCCCTCTATTGTCTTAATATTAGCGATGAACTAAGCACTGTCAAATGGCCAGAGGAAGAGAAGTGCGTATTATGGGATCAATATTTTAAGGAGGCGGGTATAAGGACTTTTTAGTTGACACCAAGTTTTACAGTGTGTGCAAATTTTTGGCAGCAGTTTATTTGTTTTTTATTTTTTTTTTATATAAACAATTATTTCAGTAAACTTTTGTTAAACTTAGTTAAACATTTTATAAATAAATGAAAAATAACATGTTAAATATTTTATTTGTTTTTATCAATTTACTATTAGTTAATGGCAATTGTGAGTTGAGTATTGAATTACAGCAAGTGCTATGAGGTTTCGGTTTATAGCTAGTAACAAACGTGGAGACCAATTTTTTATAACTGATTTAGGAAAGACCTAGCAAAAGCACAGAACGAAAAATTTGATATTTCCATTTTTCATAGAGATGACTATTTCCAGGTGAGCCACAATGGACTGAATTTATTAAGGTCAATGTAACTCTATACTAGTTGACATCTTGACGGAGCTATATGGTAAATACGTGGCGTATACAATAGTTGGGGTTCGTGTTTCAATAACGTTACCCAAATAAACACTGTCCTGATAACGGATTTTATTGCGAGAAAAAGTATTACACCGCTCCCCGTCTTAATCGCATTGCTTAGCTCATATATGTAGTACACTTCAGATAACCACTGACTTAATTTGTGGATAAGTAATCAAAAAGCTCTGATAAGCATCTTGTCACGGCCCCTTTAACATTATAAGTTGGTAGACAAAGTAAACCATTTAAATTATCTGAAATGTTTTTGGCAACTTGCATAAGTTAATCGTAATTTGCCTCCTCCAGCGACCAGTTGAAAATACACAGCATGGCTGCACAGTAAGTTGCCTCTTTGCTCTCATCAAAGTTACTATAGTAACATATTTAATCTATCGACAGTTTTGACGAAAATACGAGACAACCGATAATTTCCACAACACATGGGCATGTGCGTGGGCAATTGCGTGGTACCGTTTATGGCAATCAGTATTATTGCTTCGATGGAAGTGGGAAAAACTAACAGATCCAACCACGCGTTGCTGTGGCTTAGTAAGATGTACATATATATTTTATTTTACTCAATCCAGCAACAGTTATCGTCATTTGTTAGAATCTTTTGGAGCTAACAAATAATTGTGATTGTCAAATAGAGACAAATAATTTGCAATAAAGTAATATTGCGATTATAAATTGAGAAGTAAACCAACCTATCTTTAAATCTGGATCAAATTGCACACGGTGTGCAAATCCAAATTAAAATCGGTTCAGTGGTTTAGGAGTGCATCGCGGACAAACAACGTGACACGTAATTTTTATATGTAAAGATGATAGATCTCATCTAAATCTTATAGTTGCGCACTGAAACACAATATTGTATTTACACGCTTTCTCAGCTTGCAGGATCCCACAGTTGGCATAAGGGCAATACGGGTCTGAAAGTCCATCTTCTTGGCTTACAATGGCTCGAAGAAAGCAACAGAAATTTCAACTCTTCTCGGTGAAAGCGCCGGTTCTGGGTCCACACACCTATAATGCTGTCACCGCTGGCGAAAGGACTCTTTCACAAAGCTACAAGGTGTGTTCCAAAGTATACATTTTGGAATCTACCGCCCCTGGTGGCGCCATCTTTATGCCGAATAGTGCATTAGAATCTGCTATCTTTATCGATTGACCAGTGAGAATTTCATGACATTTCATCGATTAGAAGTGAAGTTATTGCGAAAATGAGCTTCGAACAAAGAGCCAACATTAAATGTCGTTTTAAAATTGGTAAAACTTTTACCGAAACGTTTCAATTAATGAATCAAGTTTATGGCGATGATTGCCTATCCCGTAGCGGAGTGCACGAGTGGTTTCAACGTTTTCAAAGTGGTCGTGAAGACATAAATGACGATCAACATGTGGGCCAATAAAATTCGGGATCACCGGAAATTCCATCGAAACTGTGCGTGCATTGATCAAAAATCAGCCGAAGTCATCATCGAAATTCATGAAGATAGACCAGACCTAACATTTGGGCTCACGAAAGGTGTGTGCACGGTTTTTTCTGCACTAATTTTCATTCGAAGGACATCATTATGACCGATTATTTGAACAACAATCACATTTTAACCATTAATAACTCCTCATATTCACCTGATATGGCACCGTGCGACTTCTTCCTTTTGAGAAAATGCATTTGCCCATGAAAGGAAAGCGTTATGCAGACGTAGAGGCTTGCATCGGCATACTGGCGGCCATATCGGCCAACGAGTTAAAACACTCGTTCGTCATGATTTTGGACCGTGAAAAAAGCTGTATTGAAGCAGAAGGAGACTATTTTGAATGGAATAAATTGATTTTGCCGAAAAAAACCATTTGTTCTGTTTTTTTTAAGTCCTGTTTACTTTGGAAAGCTCCTTGTATACTAATGTCTGGCACCGTACTCTGCCCATAGGCGCTGTCGCCACTGAAGGCCTTACCAAAACGATTAGCACAAGCTAATGGCTACACTGGCAAAGACAATGATCACAACGTACTCGTATGCTCGTTTCTTTTGCACGAGTTAAACGAAAACCAACAACATTGCCATAATTATTATTTTAGCTCTAAACTCTCTTCATTTATTTATAGTACGTCTTGTACAAAGCAATCACCAGCTTATCGGCTATTGTGGTAAAGAAGTACGCGGCGTTTCAAAAAATATGTATTTGGACTTCGTTTGCCGCAAACTCTGATTCGAATTATGATTATCTCGGCGGTAACAAATGGATGCCGCTGCAAGGTGATGGCAAGGTGCATTGCCTAAATGTAAGTGAGGATTTAGAAGTGATCGAGTTGCCGGAAATACATAAACTGCAAGTGTGGGATAGTCTGTATGAAGTGGCGGAAGAGCAAAGACGGTGTTGGCAAAGTATTTTTTAAATTGACACGTAGATATGTAAATGGTTGAGAATATTTTTTCAAGTAACTATAATCGCAAAAAGGTTTGGCTTTAGGTTTGCTTCAAACTGTTTAAACACTGCTTGATCCCGAGTCATAATTGGAGTTTGTTCGGTTATACTGAGTGCTCATTACGCTTTTGTTGTACCAAAGAGTGACCGTGAAGTGTCCTCAGCGCTAATTTTATTTATAAGCTCTGGCTTCACGAGATCCATCAGGAAAAGATAACATTTGTATTAAGTCTAAAAATTTAAGGTGGTAAATGTTGTTCTTAAATTGTGAACGCAAGTAGTTTGCCATCTAATCTCCACAACGAGATAGCGATTTTGGCTTGCGCTATGTAGTAAATAGCTTATACTCATTATAGACACCATGAAGATTCTATTGTGAGTAGAATAAAGCACGTTGTGTAAATAAAATATATTTAACATATCAAGGAATTGATAAGGTCGATTACGGAAGAAGCAAAGAATGGCACAGGTGCAGCCGCAGTTTTAGCTACTTCACAGTAGAAGACAGTTGCCCAAATTATGGATTCGCAGTAAGTCGAACCACGACCGGGAGTAAATTCTTACGTATCAATTACCGGCAAACTGTAGAGAGAAAAGTGAACTTGCATTTACCATATTTTTCTTAGAATTCTGGAGCCAATAGTGTCTACCGAAAGTGGCAAGCTGAGAGGACAACAGCGTCAAGGCATCTACGGTGACACCTATTACAGCTTCGATGGCATACCTTATGCGAAGCCACCACTTGGTAAATTACGCTTCAAATCACCACAGCCAGTCGAGCCTTGGCTTGGCGTACGGGACTGTACCATATGCCCGCCGAAATGTGTGCATGCCAATATTTATACCGGCGTGATAGACGGCATTGAAGATTGCCTGTATTTAAATGTATTTACGAAGAAGGTGAGCATGGCAATATTCTAAATATAACAAAATATTGCATAATAATATTTATTGTAATGTCACATAAACCTAGCTACGTTCTGCCAAGCCCTTACCGGTCTTAGTTTATTTGTATGGTGGACGTTTTACAGCTGGAGATGCCACACGGAATAGTTGGGGACCGGATTACTTTATGATGAAAGATGTAATACTTATAACAATTGGATATCGCTTAGGTGCCTTAGGTAAGTGATGCAATATATGAAGATTCTAAATAAGCCCGGATTAAAAAGAGTCTTGAAGGAAAAAATACTTAATACTTTATTTAGAAGAACAGAATAAGATTACTAGTTTCCCACCTCAAACCACTTAGGTTTCCTTAGTTTTCCGGAACCCGAACTTCAAGTGCCGGGCAATGCGGGCCTCAAAGACATCGTCATGGCATTGCAGTGGATAAAGAAAAATTGTCAGTACTTCAACGGCGATTCCGATAATATAACACTATTCGGACACAGCTCGGGCAGCCAGGCATCACAGTTGCTCATGTATTTGCCGCAATGTGAAAATCTCTTTCACAAGGTAATACTAATCTCCGGCATGCAAATGCACTTACGCCGCATTCCCCAACTAGAATATCGCTTCGTAAAGCACTTGGGATATAAGGGCAAAGAGAATAACCACGATATACTTGCCTATCTCAGCGCACTGCCAGCAGAGCGCCTTTGCGATCTTAAAATGTGGACGCCAGAAGAGCTGAAGCAATGCCCTCTTTTCGTATTCTCTCTTACGCTCGAAAATGAGTCTGCGCCAGACGCTATACTAACTAAGGACCCACTTGAAATGTATGCCAATAAGCAATCTTGGTGTCACAGTATACCGATAGTGTTAGGTGGCAACTCATTTGAGTCTCTTATGCATTACAAGTATTTCACCAAGCAACCTGAACTATATGAAACTCTCAGAAAGCATCCTGAGTACTTGCTCTCACACGAAGTTAGAGAGAAATGTGGTGTGCACACACAACAACAACTCGCTAAGAAGCTTATCCACTTGCATTTAGGTTCTAAGAAATTAAATGTTGAACAATCGTTTGATGTTTTGCGTGTAAGTCAATTTATTTATGATTCTGTATAAACCCCATCTTATGTATAAAAAAATGATATAATATATATTTTCATTTCTGCGTACCGTTACAGTTATCGTCATATGATTTTATGTACCATCCAATATATCGCTATCTCAAAACACGAATAGCTAATGCTAAAGCACCTACCTATCTTTATCGCTTTGATTTTGACTCACCTTACTTCAACTTGTATCGGATAAAGCGTGTAGATGAGCTTTCCTATCTTTTCTTAATGCCGAACTCATTCAAGCTGCAGCGTAACTCGAAGGAGTTTAAGATGATTGAGTGCATGATAGATTGGATTACAGCCTTTGCTCTCAATTCGGATCCCAATTGTGAAAAGCTAAGCAGTTTAGTTTGGGAACCACTGACAGCAGATACTCGCTATTGTCTTAATATTACCGACGAACTGAGCTTTGTCAAATGGCCAGAGGAAGAGAAGTGCGTCTTATGGGATCAATATTATGAGGAGGCGGGTATAAGGACTTTTTAGTTGACACCAAGTTTTACAGTCTGTGCAAATGTTTGGCAGCAATTTATTGTTCTTTTTTTATACACGATTATTTCAATAAACTTGTTGGTGGTTATGAATATTTGCAATTTAGATAAGCATGTGAAAAATAAATGAAGAAGTGCGTTAATTTTTTTACTTAGACTCGAAAATAAGGGGTTTTCAATAGGGCACTACAAAGGTGGATCCCTAGGGACAGCAAACGACGCCATATGTTGCGCGCTTTTTTTGACATTTCTCTTCGGTAAGCTTTGTCATTTCAGCATGGAAATTTATACGATCCAACGACGAGTCGAAATCGAAGAAGTACGACCCAGTGACGCCTCCGACCCATCAACCGCCCTAAAGCGTGATTTTTTCGAGATGTAGTGGTGACTCATGGAGTACGTAGGAATGAACTTCCACAAGACTAAAAAATTTCATTGATATTCGGAACCGCTTTTGCGTTGTTAAAAAAAAAACTTTTGTAGCGCTCTTATTGTAGAACCCGCTATATGCTTACATTTCCGGAATTGCTTCGTTGCTATAACGCTTGAATGCGCCAACTGAATGCGTAATTAAAATGTTGCACCATGGGTGAAAAATGTTGCACAACAGTCTTTTTTTTTGTAAATTATCAGGCAAGTGGACGTGCCGCATAGCCAAGCGCCGGAGCGCATTAAAAGTGGTTATATAAAGTATTATATTTAACTACCTGCCCTTACACATATTCACAACAACAAATATGAACGAGTTTTGTGTATAAAAACTTCTCTTGCCCACTCACCTCACTGAACAAGGTACAAGTCGTTATCTGTGGGTAGCTAAGGGCGCCTCTTGCAACAAAATAAATAACTGCCAAATAAAGGTAAATAACAACAAGTCTATCGCATGTAATCGCTTCACTGCCAGCGAAAATGCAACAAAACGAATACAATATATCAATTAATGGAATGTAAAAAGTGGCCACCGAAATGCGCACGAACTTCATACTTACTGCAGATCCTTGCAACGCCGTATCGCGGCTGCTATGTTGCTCGCGATGCAGACGCAAGTGCTTGCCGAAGTAGCTGCTATAAATAAGTGCCGGTTCATGTATAAATTTCGTGCAAAAACACGGTGCAGTAGCCGGAGTAGGTCACATACTTCACATACCATCGAGGTTACCGAGCAAATGAAAAGTGAACTTTACTCTTATTTTGGATTCGTTAATATCTTTGCGCAGTCATGGTTTGCTTTTGTTTTCCAACTTGCTTAAAGTGCACAATTTTAACTGAAGAAACAGAAAGAGAGGAAGAGGAGAGGAGGAGGGAGTTGGAGCGTAAAGATAATATAATTTTTATGTATGTGTGTTGTCCACCTTATAGATCCGTAAAGAAGAGGAAGCTGATGGGGATAAGCGCTGTCATTGATATAATTCGCAATCAGGTTGGCAACTTTGGAAGTAGTGGTCTATATTATATTAGTTTTTTTTTTTGTTTTTTTTTTTCAATACAAAGATATGTACATATATCTACACCAATCTTGAATTTGCAGATCCTGTAGTATGTGAGTGCTGAAATCGTGATTTATCTGAAGTTTTTGTGGATAAAAGCAAAGACTGTTCCATAGATTCCGCTCTGTTTTGCTGCACCTAGAAGTTTATAATGTTAACTCAAAATAATTCTATGAACCTTCAAGCTTCATATCTCAATGAAACAGCCAGTCCACTCCGACACTATCCTCCCACATACTGAAGCAGCTTATCTATGCAATCTCTTGACCATGCTAGTATTAGACTGTTTAACGCTACGCCGGTTGATTTTACAATTCCTCAAAGCCACATTTTTCATTTTCCTACAAATTCAAAATCCAATGAACTTATGCAAATTGCCAGACAGTGTACAATAAACAAAATATCAAGAAAGTAACAAACCAACGACGTAATCGACACAATCTGCGACCAAATGGCCAAAAGTCAGCAAATAAAGAGCAAAGGCAGAGCACGAGGAAACAGAAAATTGTCAAACAACAAACAAATGCGTACTTATATTCATATTTGATGCTTTTACTCAGCGGCAGCGCATTTTTACTGCCACTGTATTAACAGACGTCTATGACTGATTTTCGTCCTTGCCATGGGTCACTGATGTGCAATGATTGTGGACAGAACAAGGGCGCATGAGAGCGCGATTGTGTATAAATTGAAATTCGTAGCAGGTTTATTATTGTGCGCTGTTTTTTTTGTTTTTGTTGACCACAAATCTTTGCTGTCTGCTGTCCGCATTAAAATTGTGGGCGTTTGTCTATTTGTGTGCCAATAAAAGGTTGATTCAACTCATCGTTAAATTTTTGATTGCATTATGGTTGGCTTACGGCGGCGGCTATTATATACTCATATATGCATGCTTTAAGTGTGTACGAATGTTGTAAGTAGAAGTTAATGCGTGTAGTGATCAGTTGGCTTTATTGCGAGCGGAGGGGGTAATGAATGAACGTTGTGGCGAGAAAGTCAGCATAATTGAGCTTGATTAAATGAAATTCAGAAATTAATTTATGAAGTTTTTAAAATGTTTAAATTCAAATGTGTTGGGAGTGACTTGCGAAATTTTTCGTTTTCCATATAGGGGTATATTAATATCGTCTTGAATGTTGCGTATACGCACTGTCGCCCATACTTGTAATGACAGTATGTAAAGAGTAAAATTTTTTTTCAGTTAATGCTTAATAAAGTCAACATTTTGAGAAAGATATGGGGGTTTGCTGGTTAGAAATAGTTAGGCCAAAGCAATCTGTGGGGTAAAACTAGAATTCAGCCGTACTGGTATCGTTCTCGCGTGAACATTTTTACTTTCAATTGGCAAAAAAATATGGTGAATATACGAAAAATAAAACCAAATATTCACTGCAATTTTTTTTATACCTAGTAAGCAAGAGTAATTTTCTTGCTTATTATGAAGCAGAATATCTGAAACCCAATCTTGCATCAATTTTTAAACTAAGGGTGGAAAATAAGTGAGTTCAGTGATGATGCAAGGTGAAATATATTATCTTATTATAGTACATACAGTATACAGTTTCATGATCTTTTACTGAGCATTATTATTAATAATTTTCCACAGATTGATGCGTCTGTATTTGCTTTTGTGGATAAATCAAGTAAACTTAGCCAGAATGACTCCCAACCCTCGTGACCTTAGTAATTGCAGTCACAATATATTCACGCTGACAAGGCTTCAGCCAAACAGTTAACAAATTTATAGCACAAGGGCAGTAGAGGGGCAATGCTAGCGCACATTTTGCTGCTAGTACTTATATATGAGCATTGAAATTGTGCAAAAAGACTTGAGAATTGTATAACCACAGCAATTAGTAAGCATGTTGCCGCTAGCGGGCATACGGCGTGGCTGAAAATATGAAGGAAATAATAAGAGCATTGCAACAACTTGCACACTACCGCATGCAATTTTGTGTGAGCCAGCATTAGGTTGGGTCATTATTTCAGAAAGAGTGCCCTTTTTAGAATTATAATAACAAACATGTCGATTGCATTACTTTAGAATAAGAAATGTTTTTTTTTCACCTGCCAACAAATAATACTACACAGTTTGCATCGAATGTTTGGAATTTTTTTTAAATCATCCCACTCTAATACTAAAAGTAAAATCAAACTTGGCGCGTATTCGCCTGAGTGTAGACAACGCTTGTATGGTTGTGTGTGTGTGTGTGTTTGTGCGACCGCAGCTGCAGCTCAACAAATTTTTGTAATTGAATTGCTTGCAGCACATAGCGTGCCACATACGCTTTCGCACACGTGCGCCACTCATACGCCATGTTTGCCGCATGTAGTCACGCACACTAGCACAGCTACGTGAAGCTACATGCTGCATATTAACTTTTTAAGTATATTAATTGCCACCATTTGAACTTTATTTAATTTACGAGCGACTGCAATAATCTTGGCCGCATGCACTGACTGCGCTTTTCACTTCACTTCCTTCCTACCGCCGCCAGTTAAGTGCAGCTTTATGTGAGATTTAGTAAAACGGACGGCCCTTCCTCTCCGCTCTCCGCTCTCATGCTCTCTCTGTGTGTTACAGCTTGCCTATGCATAGGTGTAGTGGGAGCGCCACTTGCCCATACATTCTCTCGTTTAGCTCGACTTAAGTTAAGACTTAGCCGCGCCTTTCCATGCACTGTCAATTGGTTGACTCGTTAGCTAGCTGACTGCCAGCGCGCCACATGCAACGGCAACAAAAGCTAGCACATTGCGTTGTGGCAATTTGTGTGTGGTTGGCTCTTTCTGCTTTTTTGCCGTTTTCCCCTTTGCTTGTTATCATATTATTCGCTTTTTATCCAGCTCTAGCATTGCTGTGGCGAAAGCTGTTGTTTTTGTTTTTGCTTTTTATTCATAAAACACCAATGAAGTGCAAGGCATGGTTGATATTGCACGTGAGTGTGAGCGTATATGTGTGTAGCGCACACACACATCTGTAGCCCGCTTAGTAATTGCAGCAACTGCAAGTCGCTCACATATGCACCTACACATATGTATATTGCATGTGGGGGTGTAGTTGTAATTAGAGTACACCAGCTCGCCAGAAATATGAATTGTCATTGCTCGTTGTATGGCAACCTAACGCTGCCGGTTGCTGCCTAACGACGCCTGGTTACCGGGTCACATATGCGGCTAATAAATTGTGTTAAATTAAAAGGGAGCTGTCAGAAGAACGTACTAATGCATGCCAATTTAGAGGCGTTACATATATACATACATATGCATTTGTTCTTTCCCATATATCCTACATTCTTTGAACTGCATATGTGTGTGAGAGTAGTACAGATTTTTACACTTAGGTTGAAATCAAAATAAATTCAAAGTTTTTAGATTGCCGGTGTTTCTTGAGAAGTTAGCTGCCGTTGCTTGATTGTGATAATTCGACTATTTTTGTGTCATTCCGGCAAGAGTGTAAATATTCCAATTCGATTAATGAAACACTGTTAGCTTTGTGTTCAACGATATAACTGAAATTTGCAAAATATGCGCACAAAGAAAAATAATTTCACAGTTTTAGACTAATACGTCAATGGAAAAGTCCAAGGCCTATCACAGTAAAACATATTTTTTTGCAAAATTCGCTTTTTTATTCAACATATAGCAGTTCCCATCATGGGTGAGATACTATATACAACGATCTTCCAACTTTTCGATACCATTTTTGTAGTAAGATTTGCCCTTTGCTTCAAAATATACCTCATTTTCGGCGTTCCGAGAACAGGAAATAGTCGGTGTGGGCTATGTCGAAGCCTACTTCATGAACTTTTGCCATCACTTACACTGACTTGTGACACGGTACATTGACTTGGGGATACATCACTTTCTTTTTCTTCAAATGCGGCCGTTTTTCGGAGATTTCGCCCTTGAAACTACAGTTCTTTTCAAGGTAGTCAATAAAAATTATTCCATTTGCATCCCAAAATACAGGCGTCATAACTGTTTCTGCCGACTATTGAGTTTTTCCACGCTTTGGAGCGCCGTCTAAATGCAACCTACACGGATGATTGTCGAATGAACTTTGGAGCCATGTTTTATCCATTGTTACATATTCGACGCAAAAACTCAGGTTTGTTACGCTTGACCATCTCCAAACAGTGCTCCAAATCATCAATTCCTCGATGTTTTTTGTCATAAGCTCGAGCCGCATTCACAAAAACAACATCTTTTGGGCGTCCGCTAAGTTCACCATTTTTGGTGCACATTTTACCATGTCCCCACCAATGCTTGATGGTTGGTTTTCTTGGGGCAGTGGCCAAAACCTCATCATAATGCCAAGTGTTTGCTTCAACTCTATTTTTCCTTTTCAAAAAGTACTATTTTATTAACTCGCGAAATTACTTTTTTCCCATTTTTTCGAAATAACGATTTGAGTGAAAATATGTTACCGATTATAATTCACAAACTAATGATCCGACAGCTTTCAAATTATTTACCTTCGTAAGGTTAGCGTGGCTTTTAGTCTGGTGAAATCATCGGTGCGTATTTCTTTCGAAATGAATCTGTTATTGACAGAGGAGGGCGACGATTACCAGTTTTCCTGGCCGCAATTGTCAGAAGTTGGTCCTGAAAACATCTGGTTCCAAGGAGACGGGGCTTCGTGCCACATAATCAAAATGTACAAAAACCTAATTATCGCGAGAAAAGTTCCGAGACTCGATTATTTCAAGAAATTGTGACATTGAATGGTCTCCAAGAAGTTGTAATTTAATACTATTACAGTACTTCTTACGGAGTTATTTGAAGTCATTGGTATATAGCAATAAACCAGACTCTCTTCAGTCTGTAGAAGTCAGTACTGAACGTGATATTCAAGATATACCACATGATTTAGTGGAAAAAGTAGACGAAATTGGATTCATCGAATTCGTAACTGTAAACAAGTTGTGAAGGCCGTTTGAATGTTGTTATATTCAGGACTTAATTGTATTGATTCCTCTTCGCACTGAATAAAAAACATTTGAATTTTCTTAAAAAGAACGTGCGTTTTTTTTTTAAGAAAGCATACCAAGCTTATTGGAAAACCCTGTAAAATGTTTCAAAAAATCTCCACTAGTAAACTGGAAAAAGAAACATTATTGAAGCGGTTGACAACCCTTAAGCCAATGAACCTGAACATTATATTGTAATGAAAAGCGTTTCGGAATACTATTATCATATATTAATTATATATATATGATATGATAATGTACGTAATATATTTGTTGTGGCTACACTGATAAAACCGCATAGCAACAGTTGCAATTGTTGTTATTGCTTTACTATGTCACCGCATTTCCGCCTTCGTCAACCTCATGACATACTCTCAACTAAAAACTGATTGGCACACTTTGACAATCCGTGTAAACATGTGCTTACCCCAAAAATAGGACGAAGCCGCTTATACACATTTTAATATAGAACTTTGAACTTCGCCGGCAAATATTAGCTTTGGGTGTGCTACCCGATTCCTCCTCTGATTTCCATGCCAATACAGTTGCGAAAAAGGCAGGCATTAGTGTTATTGCTTTTCCTCATACAGTATACATATGTACATGCATATGTGAACATATGTAGATGATATTTGTACTATGTCACTTTGTTGGCGAACTTGAATGTATTGGTTTGTGGTGCATATTTTTTGTCAATATTTTTTAAGGAACTTCTAGCAAAAAGAGCCTTAAAGTATGCAACGTACTTTACGTATATTGGCTTTTGTCACATATTCTACGTTATTTGGGCGTTTTCATAAGCGGCAATGTGCTAAAGAGTCGCAAAAAAATCGTAATAGAGAAAGAATGTTGTCCGCTCTGGAATGTGGCTGCCGCTTTCCGAGACAATTTTTGAATGTGAACAGAAAAAATTCAGAGCTCATAGCTTTGCCGTTCCCAGCGAGTCTACTATAACTATGCGTTCATGCGAATCAACAAAGTGGCTTAATGCCATGTGTAAGAATGATACGTTTTACTTGGCTGTGACTAGTACAGAATCACACAGGGCTGTAAGTCTGCTCAATGAGAAATTTTCGCCTATCTGAAAGGAACCTCTAAGCAGTAGTGCTACTGCCACCTTTGTGGTAACGAACAATGCCAATAAAACGTTTATTAGTTTGGAAAACTGAAATCATGATAAAGTTCTCAACAAAAAATGTTTCCACTACTCACTTTAATGAACTTTAGCCTTTCCTCAAGCGGCTTTGTTAAAATTGAGTCTTTTTGGTTTTAATATTAAAATTTGGAATGGCCACTGTTTCCAAGAATTTAAGAGAATCAAGCTGTAGGAGACAGGTAATCAACCAAGTTCCTCTTTTCTTCACTGCATGGGTTTTAAGCGGAACTTCCTAGCACATTAAGGCCAAAAATCCTACTATTTGTCAACTTAGCAAGTTGCTTTTGAGAAGTAAGCCAAAATATTTTAGACTTAAATTTACCTTGGATCTCGACATTGATTAACTTAACGGAGTTCTCATGGATACACGACAATTTGTCAAAATATGAGAGTTTTAATACATCTTTAGGAGTTTTTGGTATTAGTGATTTTTTTGCAGCTGTTTAAGTAAGATTCTCCGTCTCTGGACATAACCTAACTTAATGCTAAAACTGGACATCCTAGAGTTCACTCTTTTTGCTCTCTTTGTTTGTTGTATAAGTCCCACACAGTGTTGGAAGCGTTTTTTATATACATATACATACGTACATATGAGTTAGTGTTCGCATGCTGTTGCAGAAAAACAGCAACATCCCAGACTAGTAAGTTCAGACTCTTCACTTTATGCAACAGCATCAATTCGTGCGGGTGTTTGCCACAAAAGAACAACAACGCTGTAAGTCCAACAAAAAATGGCCACAAGTGGACAGTGTGCAGCAGACACACACTCACATATGCGAATTTTGTAGCAATAGATTGTGGCTGTAACTACGTCGATAGCAGCGACATCAGAATTTGTCGAAACCGCATATTTGGGGCTTTGTTAGCTGGCACATAAATAAACAGATTCGAGTGCACAAAGCGGGGTCAAACACACACAAGATGGCAGCGGGCATTCGATATCGCGTGCAGCGCTCCGGTGATGTGGGCAGAGTTCGTTACCTTTTGTTGGTTATTTTCCCAATGCATTAGCAATCCTTGTCGCGAGCGTGTCGCTTTTGTCTATGCACCTCTCTCGGTTCATTGGCGGTGGCTCTAATTCGCGGAGTGTAGCTTGGCTACGTGTACACAGACCGAGCACTTGCGTTGTGTCGCTAATTAATGCACGCCATGTTGGCCGATGGCCCACGCTCATTTACAAGCGAATGCGCTGAGAAATTCATGGCGAAAATTTCATAGCTCACTACTGAGCTGACTGGCTAACGTGGACAAGCCCTCACAGATTGAATGTAAGGATGGCACTCAGTGTGAAACAAGTCCAAATACCTGAAATATGGATTTTTATATTGTAGGACATATTATTCGGGTGTCAGTGTATATTATAAAAGATTGTGAAATGTCGATTTGGGTCTTTTGAATTCTATTGAATTTGTATACACAAGTCGTGAGGGTTTTGTTTCTTGATGGTCGATCATATATTATAGTGAATTAATTTTTTTGAATCAATTGGATTTCAGAAGTTGGCGAGGTTAATTATAGACTTTGAGAGTCCTTCCAAACAAATAAACCGCGGTACCTTTAGGAGTCATACAAGAATTTGAGAATCAGGCTCGATTTCTCAAAAAAAAAAAACAACGATCGCAGTGCCATCAACAAAATAAGTTGCTTTTGCGTCTATAATATGCGCAAGTATAATTTGTGGCATATATAAGAAATAGAGTTTTCTCACCCCCAGAAAATAACACCTTTTCGAGACAATTTGATTTGCAAAGCTATCATTACTTACCCACCATTCTGAAATATGTACAAATATAATTACTTATATATATTAGGAACCACCTACCCATATTTTTGGAAACAGTTCCAATCAAACTGATACGAAAAGTGCCACTATAGAACGGATGCCGGCTACCTTGCCACCTGCAGAATTCCCACACCTAAAGCCTTTAGGCTGCGAGACGTAAAAAAGCACTACGAAACTGCCGCTAGCATTGTTTGACAAGTCGATTTCCAAAACGCACCAATACTTTGGAATTGCAAACTTTGCTCACAGCAGCGCAGACGATTATTTTCTGCTTACATACATATTTACGAATGCACTTAAGTAGGCAGAAATGGCACAATTCTCGCTTCGAAACTTATAAAATATGAACGTTAATGAGAAAAGTTTTATTTAATTAAACTAATCGAAGTTCGGCGCATTTGCTTTGATAATAAGTACAATTATTTCCACAAGGTATGCACGCCGAAGCTGCTGCAGCCATCTTTTTGCCGTGAAAACTCAACTCGCTGAAATTGCCTTCCATTAGCTATACAAATTAGAGAATTCATTGTGCGAATGTGTCGGCGGCAGGAGGGGCATGAACTTGTGCTTACAATGAAATAAAACTTTACTTTGATTTTTGCAATTAATAATAGCGCAATTTCTCATTTAGGCTTACAATTGCGTAGCCGTTGAATAAAATAGGTGTATATGTCAATAAAGGGAAATTGGTGTGCGAATATTTTTGAGTAGAAGAGTTTTGTGAAGCATAATAACTTTTTAAGTACTAGCCATTGAATTAAGTAATTAATTGTACATAATGCAATGGATCATATTATAATTTTCCTATCACAAATATGTGTAATTCCTTTTCTTCTTCTGTAACACTTTATACAATAGTCACTCATACGCCCTGCTGATACATTAGCTACCACTAAAAGGTAATATTTTTTTATCCACGTTATTTTAAGTTTACAGAACAATAAGAACTTAAATGAAATTAAATAATTTCCTATTTTCCAACAATCACATTAACTAAGTATTTTTTAGAAGAAAGAAAAAATTCAAAATGCCCATATCCATTTAATGTCATATTTTAAAGTATAAAACTCACCATAAATTTATTTTCAGATTAACACATACGATAACTAAAAGTATATCACTATAATAAGGACTACCTTTAACTTGTCACAAACCGACCGGATCACTGTATTTAAAACTAAACTTTATAATTACGCAGATTATCCACATTTATAATATGTACAATTGACAGCTGAGAGTAATTAGTATCTTTCCGCTTGAAATCGTTGCTTCTAAATAACCATCCCTTGTAATATGAACCGTGCACTTAAGAGGAAAGTTTGAAAGCATGCTGTCTAAAAAAAATAACATTGAGGTAGACAAACGACCACACAGTCATGGTAGCCCCCTGAATTGCGGTCCGTTCACAGTTTTCCCGGCGCATAAAACTCGGTCCACACTTTGATCTGGTCCATGCCCGGTAAGTCAATGAATTCTATTTTTTCGCTAATATTTAGGCATTTAATATCGCCCACTTCACGTGTGACCGGCTCGAATATCAAGTCCTCCAACATATCACAATTCGGGTCACTATTCGCCGCGAAACTGGTCCATATGTCAACCATGGTGCGCGTAATTTCATGCTCTTTGGAATCCTTCGGTGGCTTATGTGAAAATAAGGCATAAAAGAGATAACAGAGATCATCACCGTGGCAAGTGCCTTGCACGTCGCGACCGCAGAGAATATTACGTATGGCATTACCATCGCGAGAGTCATAATCGAAGCGATACACATATGTGGGCGCTGTGCTGTGGCGTTGACGAGCGAGCACCGTACGATAAATGGGCACCCAGAATTCACGATGCGAATTCAGCTGTTTTGTAAAGAGTTATAATAAGAGTAAATATTCGCGGCATGAAAGAGGTAATATAAGCCATACTCACCTCCAAAAACTTCATCATTGTGGCACGCGAACATTCCTCATCGCCGAAGTAAGTGCTTTTGAGTTGGAGACCGCAAGCTTCTGCCTTCGCCGAATCACGATCGAAACCGGCATCGATTGGCACGAGGTTTTTACAGTTCTTCACTTCATCTAGTGTTGCGGGGCGGCGTGTTATTTCTGCGGATAGAAAATTTTAGATTCTTTGCTCAACCCGCAATATTTTTTACGCACCTGGATAAAAGATTAAACCCTCAAAACTAGTGCCACCAATGATGATCGGTATATCATTGCTCCACGTCCTTTTCAATAACTCATACGGGTGTTCACTCATCACACATTGTTCCGTCCAATAGGGCTCCACAGTTGGCACGAAGGCAAAAAGTGTACGGTTGTGTTTCTCTTCTTTCGTCAACACCATGCCATTACCACGCACTAGGTCAGGTCCTTTTGTATTCGATAAGTAATCGTATACGTCTGCATCGATATCCTCACCCTGATAGCCTAATGCCTTGGCCAGTCGATAGGCCCAACGTTTGTTAGGTACATTCGCCCAAGAGCAGAGTGCGCTGCCGGACATTACGATGCCTTTGTTTACCAATCCTTTAGACTGCTCGCTAAGTAGGCAAATATGTGTGGACGCGCCACCAGCGCTTTCACCAAAGACAGTAATATTGTTTGTGTCACCACCGAAAGCTGCGATATTTTCTTTTACCCAACGCAGTGCCATTATTTGATCTTTAATGCCAGCATTTCCGGGCACTTTCACATTGGGATCGTCCAGACGTAGAAACCCAAATGGTCCAAGGCGGTAAGCAATAGTCACCAGCACGATATCCTTGTGCATGAAGAAGTCTGGGCTATACATATCACGTGTGGCTTCTCCTATTTGAAAGCCACCGCCATATATCCAAACCATTACTGGTTGCGCTTTCTCTGGTTTGATCTGCAAAAAATCAATAAGAAATGCAATATAAAAGCGAGGAGGTCGGAAAGAAAGTGGAAAAGTAAGGAAATATTTGAAAAAGGAAGCAAAAATCTTCGAAACTTGGACAGAACAGAGCTTTAAATGGACGAAGTAAGACACTGGTAAGGCATTTGCTTTTCAGTAATGTATAAGTTTAATGGTCGGGTTTCACCCTTCTAGCTCAAAATTGGTTGAGCGACTGCAACTGAAGGATTCTCAATACTTACACTCTTTGTAAACACATTCAGATACAAGCAATCCTCTGATCCTTTGTATTTACGAAATATAACGTTTGTCTGTAGCGGCTTCTCGGCGGGACCAGTGCCATCTAGCACGCCTTGCCAAGGTTCAGACGGCACGGGCGCCCGAAAACGCAGCTCACCCAACGGTGGCTTCGCATAAGGTATGCGCTCAAAGCTGAAATACGAATCGCCCCAAATGGTGAGACGCTTCACGCCTTTCACCTCGCCTTTGATGGTCTTCGCCACCTCATAGATTTTTGTGGTGTGTTTACTTTGTTCATATTTGAACTCGAGGACCCTGAAACGGAAATAAAAATCGTATTTAGTGAATATTATGCAAATGGCAAACGTTGCCGAATTATTTATAGCGATTTTAAGCAAATTTCAATTTTTTATTGTGCAAGCGATGCGAAGCGGAACGTTATATATACATATATTCAGTGCGCAAAAATCTTCGCGCATGTGCAATGCCCATCGAGTGCGCGCATATTGCAACGCTAAATACTTTTAGTGAGCGTGTTTTACCGCTTTTATTGGCTTTTCGCTTAATGTAATATATTTGCTATGATTATTGTTTCTGTAAGCGATCGTACGGTGTGCCGGCACGCACAGGTAGCCGACAACTTGTCATGCCAGCGGCTTTAAGTGCAAACTTGAATAAGTACGTCTAGCGGTTTCGCTACACAATTGAAAGTAAAACAAACAATCTAAAAAATAAACAAAAGAGGCGAACGAAACGTGAGGAAAAAATACATTATATTTACGAGTAGCAAACAACGACGTCGTCGTCAACCTGACAACTTCGTAAATATCAAAATGAAACAAAAAGTGCCAAAGCGTCTTGCTTTGAGGTGTGAATCAAAGCAAAACACGTTCACTCGTCATGCTCTCCTCGCAAATCACTGCATCTTGTTGTCTTTACATGCATGAAGTATTAACTTTTTATTCACCTTCGGAATGTATTTTACGATTTTCATTGGAAAAATGCATGCGCATTAATTTCACCGTCAATAACAAATGTCCAGCTATGTGTCTTTGTATGCACTTGCGACTTAATATTATGGAATTTTGGTGACCAGGTATCATACATACATATGTTGCAGAAACACAAATTTATGTGCCCTGCTTACAAGATTTTAAGCCTGACAGATACTATTGCTCTGATTCTGAATTTTGTTTTATTTAAATCAGTTCTCACCACAATTTCTATGGTGTGTTGAGTGCTTTAAAAATGACAGTTCTTTGCCGCTGCCGACACCGAAATACGGTGTCATACAAGTAAAGTGGATAAATTAATACCTCATTAGAGAGTGGCAGTTTGGTTAGTATTTCGGGGTGCTGGCATTTATGTTAGTCGAAAAATTGGGGTAAATATATATTTTATAATATTTGGTTTAAAAATGTACGATGTGATCATTAAACATCCCTAATTTTAGCAAAATATCGCATCATGTCCCGCAGTATATCTCAGATTTGATGTTCCGTCAGCCGCACTAATAGAACAGTCATCGTATAATTTATTTCCACCGCCACATCTATAAATTAAATTACTGTTTCAAAGTTCACAACATCAAGTGAGTAATAACCGTTCCAATTATCTGTCAGCAATTTACATTTAAATAAAATAGTAGCAATTGTAGAAGTTTTTACAATGTTTCTCGCAGCTCCGTTAATATTTAATACACAAGATTTAATCACTTCATGTTACATATGGTGATAAGTACAATATACTTATATAAGGTATGGCATATAATTCGAAATTAAATTTGATACAGAGATAACCAATCGGAGTACGCATGACTGACTTCGCATGCTGTCTCTCATTTTGACCTTTAGATCAAGTATAAAAATTATTCTAAAACGGTTTATAAGCAGGCAGGTATTAACTTCGTCATCTCACGTAATTAGTTTATTTAAGAAATTGTATTTTATTTGCGGTAATTATAACCGTAAATAGCGGCTACGTACATAATACTTAGAAATTTACATACGTTTTTTATATTATTTCGTTGCGCTCTTTGTAAGCTAGCCGTTCAAAGTGCAGTCAATCTGTCATAGTCGCTTTGACGTAATTATAAATAAGGTGTGTTCTGGTTTTTTATTTACATTGAAAATGATTTATTCCCCGCAATAATGAGCTTGGTGTTTTAAGTTATAACTTTCAGAGTAATCCGATCCTAAACCGTTTATAAATTTTTTAAAGCCAAATTTGCCAAAATCTCATACTTATAATCCCAAAATGCATAAAATCGGTTCACTATTAATCACAATAGTTTTTTACATATTTCCACTTCAGCACCATTTATTTGGTTTTACAGTTTACTCGAAAACTATTTTAGTCTGCTTGTCACATTGACGCTTACGCTTGGTTTTTCTCGAAGTGCGAAACGTAATGACGTCGTGCTTAGCTCACAAGCTTAATATAAAAACTCTCAACTAAAAAATTAGAATTTATTGAACACTTTGCGACTAATTTGCAAGTAACAATCGCATTTAAGTGACTTTAATGACTAATAATTATAAACTTATGGGCATTATAAATGTTTATAAATATAAAACAGTTTTAGTAATTAAATAATAATAAGTTATTTACGATGCAGCTGTAAGTGTAAACTAGAATATTAAAAAAAATATATGTTATATATAAAAAGTACGTGTCACGTTGTTTGTCCGCGATGGACTCCTAAACTACTGAACCGGTTTTAGCAAAATTTAGCACACTGTATCCAGTTCGAACCAACTTAGAAGTACGGATAGCTAAAACAATTATAAATAAAAAGTACAGTGAAAGCTCTATTAAATGAACACTCTATTAAGCGGACATCTGCATTAACAATGCACATTGGCCGGTCCCACACGTTTTTGATTTTTATTAAGTAGGATCTACTAAGCGGACAACTCTATTAACTGGACAGAAAGACTGGTAATCACCTTGGATTCTTATACCGACAAAAACAAACTGGTATAATAGAAAATGACTGGTATACGCAAACATCACAGAATAGGAAGAGGTTATACTTTTCCTAGGATAGTACCTGCTTTCTACGCTTACAGGTTAGCAACTCGATCTTTAATTGGTATAACTCTCTTCTTCTTCTTTTCTGGTATAACTCTCACAATCTGATATAATCAAAATGAAGTAGAATAGCAAGCGATTATACGAGTTTATTTCGGGTATATTTAAACTCTAAAAACTAAACTGGAAAACCTTCCTGCTGATCTTAGATGTCAATTTTGCAAGATATGTATACTTAGCGACTCATGCTTAGCGAATAGTGAATCGAAGATGTTTGTTTACTAGTTTCCTATATTAAACAGTTATAGTTGCACTGTTATATAAACATATGGCGCTAAATAGTTATTCACTTGCTATAATAATAACTCAACAACAAAAAAATAACAATAATTAAGTTATTTAATGCAATTTCATTCGCCACATCAACTCAGCTATATAATTAGAGAAAAACAATAACAACATGTGGAACTTGATATTATATTTGCATATATTTATACTCGTACATATGTGTACAGTAGATTATTTTATTACTTCCATAAAATTACCAGCAAACACATTTATAATTCCTTTGTGCAATTGCAGGGCGACGGGCATAAAAAACTTCATAATTTAAATTACAATAATACATTTATCTAAGTTTACAGTTAAATAAGTTATTTGCTTTCAGTAAGTGATGCCCAGTGGTATCGTAGCACTTACAGTAATTGTAGGTTTATGAATACTTTATATGGCATGGTTGTCTGTATTTATGTGCTTCTTCTTGTATATAGCCATTATATAAATACAATACAACAAATGGAAATTTTCTGCGCTCGCTGACATCAAATATCGCACATTTCTCTTCGCGTGTAAAGTTGTTTACATATATTTACGACACATGTTTGTTTGTACAATAATATATGCATTGGCGTCTTTGCATGACCAAAAACGTGAGTCTCACCAAAGTGGGTAAAAGCGGTGAATCATTGAATATACAACGAGCTGACTTTTGAGTTTATGTGTACTCAGAATGCACGGTGGATGCCGTAGTCGCGTGCGTTGAGAGTGTGGCCATCATTTTTGAAGACACTGAGCTTAACCCTGGTTTAGGAGAATGTGTATGCATTCGAATAAGTTTCGGGCATGCCAAGAGCGCTCTTAATTTTTTAAATTTTACGATGAATTTTAAATCGTAAAGCCTATAAAATAGATAGCTGCATAGGTCAATCAGTAAACTCAAACGATCGATACAGAGAAGCCATTTTCAGCCAATTGATGACATTAAGCGTGAGTCGCTACTGGCATTGAAGGCTATTCCGAAAATTGACTTTAACAACTGTTTCGTGAATTGTAGAAAACAATTATATTGTGACCAAGAGGGATTACTGTGAGGAATTATGAAGTGAATGTGAAATTTCGTCACGTTTCATTGACACCTTTTTGGCATTTGAAACAATTTTCTTACCAGTTTAACGTCATTAAATTTGTCTTAAATAAATTTACGCTTGAAACATTTGATATTGGAAGGCTTAAACTAGCGATAGATCCACGTTCATTTCGATCATCACCATTATACATGTTTTTTTGTCTTCCTCTGGTATTTCTGCTTGAAGACCTTAATCTTCACGCAAATGAATATATCAAATCCATTATTTTCAAAATAAAGTTCGAAACCACACAAAACTGCTGCGTAATCAATTTCACTATCTGATTTTTATCTTATCTGACAATAAATGCATTAACAGGTGCGAAGTAAGCTTTTATATAGGTAACAAGGTAGCTTATTAAAACCAGTTAACTATTCAACAATTTAGTTGAGAGCACTATTTTCATTTACTGGATGTTCGACTGTTCTAATTCTTATGGCTAGTTAGGATTTTCTGAAATAATTGTATGATTTGTTAATGGTTTTCTAAATAACGTTGAGTTCACAATATAACAAACAAAGTGGAAAATTAAAGTGAAGTGAAGAAATAAGGTCATGCAAAAAAATTCAACGTTTTCGTTGTGGTGTAGAGGTGGTCGAAGATGCGCCACGCTCCGGAAGGCCTGTCGTCGAAAATTGCGATAAAATCGCTGAAATGGTCGAAAGAGATCGGCATAGTAGCAGCCGTAGCATCGGTCAAGAGCTGGGCATGAGTCATCAAAATATCATTTCAATTTCAATAAAAAAAAAATAAATTCAATAAAAATACCGCAAGACTTTTTTTACATATTCTTGATATACAATTCCTTTGTCAAAAATTTTATAGTTATCAGAAAATTCTCATTGATTAAATAATTTTGGACTTTGAATTGATTCCAGCATTTTTGATTAGGATTGAATTAAATTGGCTGTAAAGTTCCATCCATCCACAATAACAGCTTACACGAAGATTAGTTGTTTCTTTGTTTTGAAATATACACATAAAATTTCAAAACGATGCCGACATAGCAAAAGCTGTGTAGTTCATTGTACGTTAATCTCAACGTTTAGGTCATAAAGCTAATTGCCGCAATTTCTGTTCTAAATTTCGTTTTAATATCAATTTATTAGCGTACAGTTATCTCAGCTTGGTAGAACTTTCACGAAACTGAAGTTATGTGAACTTAATAAAGAACTTTAGCGTAAAAATAAACTGAACTATTTCGATATAAACCGGGTATCACTTTGGGCTAAATAACTGAGCACCCTAGTACCAGCTATGCATACATATAAACATAAATATTTTTTGGAAAGTTTCAACTCACTAAATTAAGCAGAAACTACACAAAAAATTTCAAAATTTTATAAACGGCACGCTACTGCATTATTACAAAATCAAAAACATTGTAGTTTGCCACCTGCCATCAGCAGCGACCGCTCCGTGTCAGCGCGCTCGCTTGCGGTCATTGTGCAAATTTTCTTGCCGCGAGCGGATGTGCGCATATACACTTACAACTCTGTACGCACACTTCCATTCAGCTCCATTAGCGTAACGGTAATATGTATATGTATACAATTAGATGCACATACATATATATGTAAGTGTTTAGTATATGTATATGTGAGGTAAATATGTGTTTGCTATTTTGTTGAACTTACTTAAAGGTCAGCTTTAACATATCCATAAATGAGAGTGAACTCATTTTGTGCGCGACTATTAAGCACTTTGACACAAACTATTGGAGAAAACTTTCAGCGATTTTTTTTTTTTGCAAAAAAGTATTTTTATATTTTTGAACTTTTCGAAACAGATGGATGTTATTTGGCTTTGCACTTTGACACTCTCCGAATGTACATACGTTATTTAGTTTTCGTTTCTAATTACACTTTGATTACTAATATTTTTGATTAATTTTTAATTATGTCTATCAACACGCACATTTAATTATACATAAATATATACGTTTTATGTATGCAAGCGAGTTTGAATATCGAAAAAATACGCTCCACACGAATTACATACGTACGCGTTATATGTTAGCAACAACAAAAAGGCACAAAATGCCGAATCACTTTATTACCAAATCGACAAAGTTACCAAGAGCGTCTAACAGCCAGCGGCTTTGTCCAAAAAGTTGGTAAGTGTGCCAGCGCTTCACAATCAAATGGAAATATACTAACAAACTGGTTGTGGTCGATAAACAAAATTGTTGTTGTGTTAATTATATTCCCACTATTAGTTGCAGCAAGTGTTATTGTTTCCGTTTGTTTTTGAAAAAATTATAAACCAAAGTATTTAAAGGAAGTGGCAACTGGAGAGCAAAGCGAAAACGCAACTTCTGCGCTACGATTGACAGGTGAAAGGAAAGCACAAAATATCACTTCAAGTAATAATTGTTACTTAAATCACTTTCGTTTAAGCAAAGCGCGAAACTAGCTGGCAACGGTAGGGCAAAATTGTGACTGAAGCAAAGTGTTCGCTAAAGCAGCGAATGAAGGCAGTGAGTCCCCGAAAGTTGCATTCAAGCGGCCACCGCATACGATGGTTAGCGAAGCGATCATGCACTTCTTGCAATGAAAGAGCGAAAATCACAGCTGAGCACTAAAATCAAACAGCTGGTGTTTCTCACTTTCTCTCTCTCTCTCTCTCTCTCACATGATTCTCGCTAGCTTATGTTATTGTTAAATTGTTGTTATATATTTTTTTGTTGTTTTATTTGGCTGATCAAGCCGGTTGGTATGTATTGTAGAAATCAAAGTAAATGAGCCAGGTGGCATCATAAATGTGGAACTTATAAAAAAGCTTCAAAAGCTTTGTTTAAGAGGCGATCACAATTCGTGCGCTACCAAACACTTAATGATAGTAGTTAACATTTATAGTAAATTAAATTTACTCTGGAATCTGAAAGGTCGTATCTGGGGTCCGCTGGGTACATTCATTCCGCTCAAATTTAATTGTGATCAAAACTAGTCGCAATAAAATTCAAAATTTTCAGCATCATCGTTTAGAACCATTATCCTTTAAAAGGCACATTCTTAACCAAGGCTTGTCCTGGCTTCTAAGTCTGTAAAATCAAAATATTAATTTTTTCTGGCAAAAGCATGTGACACCTCGTTGACCACCTTTCGAAAGTTGTTTTTCCGTCTAAGAAATTAGAAAAGGCACTAGCATAATGTAGAGAAATAAACTAGACAAACTTATAAAAGAGAACAAGTTCTAATATTCACAAATCGCTCACACCACCTTAGGTCTATTTTGTGTGATGTATTTTCTAAGCTTTAGCCAACGGAAATTACTCACACGTTTCAACGAATACCGTGCTTGTTTCATGCTTCGTTAATATCGGTCTTACAAAAGTCAGTAATCTCAAATTGCGGGAAAATTACTAATTACATAAAATAATATATACAAGTATATGATATATAGTTAGACCTAATTAAATGCTAAGCAGAATACATTTTCGCATCACATATAATATTTGAGATAATTTTTATCTAAACTTACTTACTACTATCAGCAAAAAATAGTAAGTGTTTGTTCATAATTTTTAAATTCTTAATTTATTCTTCAAAAGCTATGTCGTCCTTCTCAAAATAATCCTCATTTACCCCAATACACTTTTGCTAAAGTTTTTTCCAATCCTCGAAAGAGTTGTTAAAGTCAATTTCCGATATAGCCATTAATGCGTGTAGCGATACACGCTTTATGTCTTCAATTGCCTCAAAAGCTGCGTTACGATATTGGATGAAAATTTGACGAAAAATTCACTAAGAATCCATGCAGTATACGACAGTGCTTTATCGCGGTGTAAAATTCAAGAGTTATCGGACTATAATTTTGGCTTCTTTTTACGAATAGCTTTACACAAATTACGCATATATGTAGGTACCCCTCAAAAATTATTCCTTGTTGACAGTTTGACGGATCGAAAAGAATTCGGAGTGCACCACCTCACCACCTCAATAATAGAAGAAAGCTATCAGCCTAACCTTGATTCTTGACCTGCTTTGACGGGGTATTTTGGCTTCAGCTCATCTTTGCCTCGATTCGGTCGATTAGTCGTCTGCTTCCGGGTGGTAAGCACAGATACAAAACTCCCCGCCAGTAATAGTACGTGCTTTCACTTTTCTTACGCCCAAATGATCTTTCAAATTGTCTTCACTGATCCTTTCGATCTTCCAACGATGCCAGTAAGATCTCCAACTGTTTATAGTCGATTCTCAACCAGCAATTCCTTTATTTTATTGAAATGTTGATCATCAGTTGATGCCGATGGCCGTCCTGGGCGTGGTACGTCGTCAACGCGTTCTCCTTCTTTGAATAAGTTGTATCAAACGAAAACACTTCCTCGCGGCAAACAATTATCACCGAAGGCCTTTTCCCTTTTTTTGAGTTTTCGCGCGAAATTTAAATAAAAAAGTCGTACAACAACGCCCACAGCAGTAGTCATATCACATACAATTTATATCGCTTAATATATTGCTTATATACAACAAAAAAAAATGTAGCCTCTTCACGAATTTTGAATTCAATCGCCTTAATTAATATACAACGCGTTGTTGAATTACAAAAACAAATTTAACTAATTGCATAATGGACACAGTTTAATAATCTTTTATTAATTTAATAATTCGCTAACTTGTGTGCATGAAAAACAAAAATTATTAGCAAAAAATTGTATATGTCGGTTTTTAATAAATACCAGTAACAAAAGATAATTACTTATCTATTATTATTATTACTATTTGTTCGTTTTTTTTGGTAAATAAAAGTGGGTATTAAAATGGGTTTAATATATTTCGAATTTGAATTTCAAACATTAGCTTCACTTGAGCATGCAATATTATAATTTGTTGATTAATAATTTTTTACAACTTAGTTCGTAAAACGCTAAAAGTTCAAATTCATAACTATGTGCTCTATATATTAATTTTTTTATGGTTTGTGGTTACTCAATCACCACAAACGTCAGTTATACAAAACTTGTTAACAAAATAATGAATTATTGCGAATTGCTCGCCAATTACCGTAAAACAAACAATTTCAAACCATTCTAATAGCCTAATTTTATTAATACTAAGTTTTTATTTCAATTAAAACATAAGCAGAGCATAATAGTTTTTTTTTATGAAACAGACTATATTTAAAAGTAAATGTACTTACCATTTAACTGATGAAAATTTTTATACATTAAGTATAAATTCAATATTTTTTCTTCAATTAAATATATTTGTAGTTACGTGAGAAACTAGTTTTGTGCGTTCATATGTAGTTAATGTCGTCACGTCAGCTGTTTGTACGGTGATTTCTACAATTCAACACAGTTCATGTTCAAGGCTATGTGCGTGGAAGTTCAGTTATATGTATGTATATGTTTCTATGAACACATTTATAGAAAAAAGTAAGCATTTTCTTGTCCTATGTGATATCAGAAATAAAATTTTGAAAAATTGCTCCATTAAAAACAATATATGTATACTAGCTGTAATGTCTTCCGATCTTTGATACAAAGTATATCTGTATTTTACCAATGCTTCTGGCTCGAAAGTTGCAACGAGATGCCAGCAATTTTCAAAAATGATTTTTATGTTTAAACTCTACTACAGATCTTAAGTTTTACTTTTCCCTTATTATAATTTCGGCTGCGACCTTTAATGTTATCTACAATTTATTGATGAATGAAGGCCAAATAGCGGTGTATTTACAAGTAGATATCTCTATAGTACTGACATATAATTTCTGTAATCATTACCTTATATTTCATTATTACATTTTGTGTTTGGTTAAAAATACAACCATTTTGTAATAAAAAGAAGGTGATTCCTTCGAGCCGGATTTGAACCAGCGACCTATGGATGTCTACTTAGCGATTATCTTTCTACAGTCCACCGCTCTACCAACTGAGCTATCGAAGGCTGTATAACACCACAGATTTATGTGGTCTATGCGTCAGTCTTTATTCGTTTGTATTTGGAGTTAATTGCTCTGCGGTTTGCTTATGCGTTTCTTATCGCTGGCGCAGACTTGATAATGTCGAAATTGGTGTTTCTTCGCAAACTCTGCGCGTAGTTAAGCTTATACACACGTATACATATGTATTTAAATATTTATAAATGTTCAGTCAGCAGGTGCCGTGATTGAAAGAAACTTATTTTCGCTGCGAAAGGCAAAAGCAAATGGATTTGGTCTTAGGACTGCAATCCGAATAGAGTATACTAAGTTTCCCAGCAAGTTTGTAACAGTCAGAAGGAAACGTTGGGGATTAGCGTGATGACTTGAGTCGATATAGTCATGTCGGTCTGTTTGTAATATACATACATGCGTGAACTAGTTACTCAGCTTTTGAGATATCAATCAGAAATTTTGTAAACAATTTTTTCTCTCCAAGAAGCTGCTAATTTTTTGGAGCAGTCGATATGGAATCACTATAGCATATATCTGCCATACAGAACTGAACGATCGGAATTAATTGCTTTTTTATTTGACAATATATCCTCAAGAAATCTGAAATAGCTTATTGTCTAAGGTAACGGTACAATCTCTGAAGAAATTGTTCAGATCGGAGGACTATGGGGCATGGTTGCATTCCAAAAATCGATAAAAATAATTTTTTTATATTTTCCACTGCTGAAGTACTCTGGTGATGTAGTGACCGATGCAAAGAGCATACTTAAATTATGGAGGGAACACTTCTCCAGCCTGCTGAATGGCAGTGAACGCACAACGCCAGGAGAAGGCGAACCCGATTCCCCAATTGATGACGATGAAGCAGACGTTCCATTGCCCGACCATGAAGAAGTTCGAATAGAAATTACCTGTCTGAAGAACAACAAAGCAGTGGGGGCCGATGGATTACCGGCCGAGCTATTCAAACACGGCGGCGAAGAACTGATAAGGAGCATGCATCAGCTTCTTTGCAATATGTAGTGGGACGTAAGCATGCCCAACGATTGGAATTTAAGTGTGCTCTGCCCAATCCACAAAAAGGGAGACCCCACAATCTGCGCCAACTACCGTGGGATAAGCCTCCTTAACATCGAGTATAAGGTTCTATCGAGCGTATTGTGTGAAAGATTAAAGCTCACCAACAACAAACTGATTGGACCTTATCAGTTTGGCTTTAGACCTGGAAAATCAACAACCGACCAGATATTCACCATGCGCCAAATTTTGGAAAAGACCCGTGAAAGGAGAATCGACACACCACCTCTTCGTCGATTTCAAAGCTGCTTCCGACAGCACGAAAAGGAGCTGTCTTTATGCCGCGATGTCTGAATTTGGTATCCCCGCAAAACTAATACGGCTGTGTTAACTGACGTTGAGCAACACGAAGAGCTCCGTCAGAATCGGGAAGGACCTCTCCGAGCCGTTCGCTACCAAACGTTCTAAGTTCTGCGGAAGATTTAGGATCCGTTGCGCATTGGCCACACCAAAAACGTTCCGTGGAACGATGAGCTGTATGAGATATACGACGCCATTGGCATAGTTCAGCGAATTAAAAGACAGCGACTACGCTGGCTAGGTCATGTTGTCCGAATGGACGAGAACACTCCAGCTCTGAAAGTATACGCAGTACCCGCCGGGGGAAGCAGAGGAAGAGGAAGACCTCCACTCCGTTGGAAGGACCAGGTGGAGAAGGACCTGGATACGCTTGGAATATCCAATTGGCGTCACGTAGCGAAAAGAAGAAACGGCTGGCGCGCTGTTGTTAACTCGGCGATAATCACGTAAGCGGTGTCTACGCTAATTAAGAAGAAGAAGAAAGTACTATGGCATACTGAGCACTGGAATAATGTTTTCAAGATCCCAAGTTACTATAGGCCAAAAAACTAGAAAAAATCCAATGCATTCACGTGCCTGAACTCAGAGGGAAAATATCTATTAGTTCCGTCACAAATTTTCGTTTTATCCATTTTTAAACCGAAATATTGATAAACTACTATTTCTTCTAAGCATTTCTCACATTTTCTCATGAGCTTAGTTTGCTGAGGACGTTTTCTTTTGGAATCACTTAAGATCGGTCTCCAATTAGAGTTTCAATCTTTTTCTGGTACCAGAAAGCAGCCTTATAAGTATAATTTTGACCCAAAAGCGAAGAAGAAGCTCTTGGACTAAAGAGAAAACTCAGTTCCAATGAAAATTTAATCGCCAAACGTTAAACCTATTACTATACCTCCAACTTATTATTTTCGTAATTTGTCTCTTTAGCTTTCCAGATTTGTGGGTACTCTGCTATCCCTTCATATATATGCTGATACTTGACTGTTCTGTTCTTCGCCTGATGGCTTAGCATATGATAGGGTTTGGAAATCATTTTTCTTGTCTCGCAACCTATTAGAGTGCTTAATTCAGAAAGCAGGCATACTTACCTCAAACCTGGAAAAAATCCACAATAACTTCTTTCTTCTGAGAAATATATATTTTTATTTCTTCTTTCCAACATTTATAATATTTTAATGTATTACATTCATAGCAAAATATTTTTCAATAAATATTAGCATCACAATCTATTTAGTTAGTGGTATGCTTGTCCATAGTAATAAACTTTATAAAAATATTTCAAAATATACAAAATTACGCAGATTTCTTTTGTAGTACTTATCAAAAAATACACACTTAATATGGTTTGATTTCAAAACCATTGACACGCAAGTGCCCATATTTTTATATTTGTAACAATTGTTAATTTTATTTACTAAATTTAAATATATATTAGCATACATATCTAATGAAGGAAGTTGTTTGCACGTGGCATTTGTATGTTTGCTTGTATTCAATTGGCGCTACAAGCGACACAATCTTTTCCTGAAAAAAAGTTTTAGCCTTCTATTAGCTACGGCTCGTAAGGTCTTAGTTATAGGAGAAGCAGACTTAAGCTAGAAGACATGCTTTAGTTTGGATGACTTGTAGTAAAAACTTTAAATTAGTTGCGTTCACAGATTTCATTTGTTTTTCTTGTCCTCTGTGTCCGACTTACTGTGTTGCTGCAGGGTTGCCATGTTTTTTAGGTTAGTTCACTTGCTCTAGAAATCACATTTTGTTCATCTTAGTGTCACATTTTTATTAAAAGGTACTTTTGTCTTGATATTCATAGGTACATATATTTATTTCTGGCGACCTTCGAGTTCATATTTTGTTTTATTTTCACTATCTTTTTTTCTGGAAGTTTTTTTTCCAATACAAAATTAGATCACAATCAAATTAAAGCGTTCAAATTCTTTCTTAATAGTATCTTTGTGAAACTTTACTTAACGCCTTTTATTTATAATACAAAAGCTAGACTTTACAAACATTAAAAAATAACTAATATTTACTAATACGCAAACATTGTCCGCTTTAATCAGCTCAAACTATTGGTCATTTGTATAAATTATTACTATTAAACAACTAAATAACATTTTCGAGCTCTCTACTGTGTCTATAGAAAGCTTTGCAGCTTCCATAAGTTTTTGCGCTTTCAAAGCATTGATGAAAGCTTTGAAACTTTGTGGCTTTCATATTTGGAAGACAATAAAAATGAGTGTATTGCATTGGAGTTGTCAGAATATTAATTGTGTTTTTGAAATATGTTTGCGGTTAATTACTTTCGTGTTTAATGTAAAATTTGTACGCGCTTATAACTTCAGCTGTAAGAGCCTTAAGCTATTTTTAAAAAATTTACTAGTTTTACTCCCTCTGTTAAATTTGCGGAGAACTCTTAAACTTTTCCTTAAATCCTTTTGTTTGCAAAATTTTCAAATGTGTCGTGTCTTCGAATTAACGAACTTGAAATCAGACTCCCTAGTAATTCATGCAAAAAGCTCTGAAGTTTCGCTAAATTTCGGAAATTAAAAAAAAAACTTAGATATGCTAAAATATTTTCTTCGAGGCAATTTGTATGACCTTCTTATTTTTATAAATTATTTTTTAATATATATTGTAGTTAGAATATATCAGATTTAGTTTATATTAATTACAGTTAAAATTGGTGGTACATTTGAAGCGTAGATTTTCAAAATTTTATCATTGGGTTGTACGATAAAAATGTTTTATACCTCAAGCTTCGGCAATGATCCAAGTAGTTGGTAAAAACTGCTTTAACTTTAACATATGCATTTATGAGGACCTCCATGTTTATAAACTTTTGAATTTGACCTCCCAATTTTTTTAATCCGTAGATTTTTCATTTCTAATACATTGGTTTCAATTTTATCAAAGCTTTCTTAAAGCTTTTAATAGATAACCTTTTTATGTTCCAACTTACTGTAATGTATACAATTGGCTTAAATATTTTCAATACAAAATGTTTATTATTTTACTTGAGCTCTGTAAAAAGTTGTCTCGAGCCAAATTGCCTTTTATGCTTCGTCTTTGAAATTTAAATATTTGCTAACAGTACATACCTTTGACTTGACAATGCAAAATCCTTTAGAAATTTTAAAGTTAAAACAATTATATGATAAGTTGATTCGCCTCTCTTGGTATGGAAGTTCGTTGAATCTATAGATAAGCTCTTGTGGTTCTCAGTGTTCATATAAGCTGATCCGGACCGTAGAAGTTCTCCCAAACCAACAACTTCTTCAACTCTGGCACATCGATCTCTTTCAATTCATCGGATATATTAAGGCACTTTAATTTTCGTTTCTCCAAAGAGGCTTTCGTAACAGGCTGCCATAAATCTATGTGCTCTGGATCATAGTTGGGATCGGAGTGCGCGGCAAAGTGTGTCCACATACCCACAAGCCGTTCGATACATTTGTACTCACGTGTATGATTTTTCAGCTTACGTGCAACAGAATTATAAAATAAATAGGAGAGATCGTCGCCGTGACACGTGCCACGTACCTTCTTGCCACAGCTGAGTATACGCAGGTGATTGAAATGCTTCGAATCGAAATCGAAACGATACAAATAGGTGGGCGCGGTGGCGTGTGTCATACGCGACAATACTGTGCGATAGATGGGGAACCAGAAGTATTCATGTGAAACCATCTGTGTAAAGTATTCAAGTAGTATAAATTAAACAACTTATTCCAGAAGAGTCATTTGATATTTGTTTAATTTACCAATAGATACTCGTGTAAGGTTTCTAAGCTGGGCTCTTTGTCGCCATAATATGCTTGTCTCAATTGCATGCCGTATTCCCTGCACAATTCGCTTTCGCGATCCATGCCGAGCTCGAGCGGTACCACAAAGCGACAGTCGCCGAGTTCATTAAGTAGTTTGGGGTTAGATTTCGTTTCTGTAAAATATAAATAATACAGCACAATACAATTTTAAAATAATTGAAACATAAAACGTTGGACCTTACCCGAATACAACAGCAGCCCTTCATTCGACACGCCACCGATAATCATTGGTATATGATTACTCCAAGCACTGCGCATCATTTCTATTGGCTTTCGGGGCACCACACAATGGTCTGTCACATAGGGCTCGATCACTGGGCCAAAGGAAAAGCCAATGCGTTCGCGCTTCTCTTCGTCGGAACATAAGTCTTCATTAGCCTTAACTATATCGGCACCCCTTGCTTTGTGTAGAAAAGCAAAAACCTCCTGATCACTATCTTCTCCAGTATAACCAGCAGCCACTGCCAGACGATATGGCCAGTTATGTTGTGGCGTAACTGCCCATGGAGTTAATGCGTTTCCAGACATAGAAATCGCTTTATGAAAGAGGCCTCGCGTTTGATCGGTGATCATCATGTAATGTACTGATGCACCGCCAGCGCTATCACCAAAAATTGTTATATTGTTGCTATCGCCACCGAAACGTTCGCAATTTGCTTTGACCCAACGTAGCGCCATCACTTGATCTTTTAGTCCGGCATTACCAGGCACGTCGAAAGCGGGATCGTCCATGCACAGAAAACCTGAGAGAGAAAGAACAATAGCAGATGTAATATCTAGTATATATAATGCTAAAAAGATTTGACTGAAACAAAATCTTACCGAAGGGTCCTAGCCGATAAGTTATTGAAATAATGACGACGTCTTCGCGCAACAAATAGTCCGGACTGTAGAGTTCCCGTGAAGCTTCACCAAACTGAAAACCGCCACCATAAATCCACACCATGACCGGCCTAAGCTTATCCGGATTTATCTAAAAAAATAAACAACTTTGCATTATCCTTATATTTAATTGTTAATTAATATATTTGGTAATATACTTACATGCTTTGTATAAACATTTAGGTAAAGACAATCTTCCGAGCCATCTGTCATTTGAAATACAAAATGTTTTTGTAATGGCTTTGGACCACGCGACGTACAGCTTCTCACTTCTATCCAAGGTTCTGGCGGCTGTGGTGCTTTGTAGCGCAGCTCACCTACCGGTGGCTTGGCAAAGGGTATCTTTTCGAAGCTATAATACGAATCGCCATAGATGGACTTGCGTTTAACTCCTTTAACGGGTCCATATATGGTGCTGACAATTGTTTTTTCGTTGGTGCGAAAGCGACGCTGTTGCACTTTAAAGTCGACCATCCTACAGTGTGGAGTAGTAGGAAGAAATAAAGAGAGGGAGAATATTGGTCAGTAAAATGTTGTAAGAATGTTATTTAAGTTATTAGTAGTTGCAATGAATGAGATATAAAGCATATAATACAAGCTTAAATAAAAATAGTAAATATAGAAAAGAGCTTGACTATAAAATAATTATTTGAGTCATAATCAACACCCAAAACGGCTTGCCTCTTAGCATAAGTATTAAATATTTGGGTGTGCTCTGGGCGTAGAGTTTTCGAACACTTAATAGAATCTTTAATATACCTCAGCCAATGTCTTCGCAAATATTTTCACATCAAAATACTGGATAATAATCTTTTGTGGAACCAAAACGTTTAAATAAGAAATCGTTTTAAAGGTAGCTAACACGATACTGTGACAATATTTACTTAATTATTTAGTGAAGCATGAATTTCTGGTTAATTTCGATAGACATAATCACATCACTTGACTCTGAGTATTGGTATGTATGTATGTATTTGATTTGCTTTCATGAAAGACATCTGCTGCTAGCGGTAGTTCCCTTAAAAACATTAGTAATCGTTCGCAGAATATCATGCAAAAAGCCCTGCAAACTATGGCACAATTTTAATATCTAACCTTATTTAGAAAAAACAAACAGTTGTTCATGCTTTCACGAGTTTTATGTGAACATACCAAATGTACCAACGTCAGGGTCAACATATCTATATAATTTTTTGTTATCGCGGTGCACCCTTAACAAACACGTCAATGCTTTTCATTATCAATAAAAATCCCCCAAAAAGTACTTGTCATTGACTGACTCAGAGAAAAATTGTCATTCATCAAATTGGTATTAAGGATTAGTCATTAAAGGCTTCAAAGCATATTTATATTATAATAACGTCTAATTTTCTGTACATTCTTTTGTAGATACCACCGGAATTATATAATTTTTTTTATCAAACTCTTTGAGGCTTCAGCAAGCACGACTGACTGCATGCCAAATTAATCTCACAGCTAAATCACTGATTCCACTTCAACTGCTGTTTTGCGTTAGACAAACAAGTAAAATACCTTGCTTTGTTGTTGATAAAATAAAAGAATAAATTACGATAAATATATTTGTTATCGGAATATAATACACATTTAATAAATCTCCCCAAATTGAGTGTGGAATTGTGTGAATTTTTGCACTTGAACACAGCGTAATCGATAAGTAATTTCCGCGCCGAGTGGGTTACACTCTTATCAAGTAATTTCCATTGAAATCGGCATGCCAGCTCGTTGTGATAAAAATTCTGTCAAATAAATGCGCCAAAATGTAGACAACATGTGCTCTTTCATAGTAAATCGTAAATAACTTGCAAGAATATAAATATTTAATGTTGGGAGTCCGAAACTTGTATTTTCTTTTGGTTGGCGTGAGTGGGACTAATTTCGAAATACAGCATTTCATTTTACTGTCTTTTTTCTTTGTTTCTTTTAGGCTTTTTAAAGACACCTAAGGTTCGTGATATACATATATGTATGTATATATTAAGTAAACGGTACATCAAACTGCATAATGGCTTGTTTACAAAATTAAATGCCCTACGATTTATGTATATGATAACATGATTCATTTTGAAGTTTTCTCGTGAAAAATTTAGGTACTTATCATAAATTAGTAGAATTCATTAATTCTTTGCTTGCCTACTAAACACAATTATGTAAAATACTGACTTCGAAGAAGAAGATAACGCGATTGTATTATGCTTAAAACAGAATTCTAGCTTTGATATTTAACACTAACTTTGAAATAGTTTTACTGAAAAGTTAGTTAAATGAATTATTGCAACGAAACTGCAATGAGCAGTTCATTTAAATAACATTTTTATTCACGAATATATAACGCGTAATACAAGTATAAAAACTCGCTGATAAGCTGGTGTCTGGACAAGGCTTCTATAGCAGTACCTTTCACCTATCTTTTATAAACACACATATTATTAGACGGCATGCTAAAATTTAATAAATATAATACGTGTTTAATTTAAAGCAGCTTCAAGTAGTAAAGCACTTATCAGCGTAAGAAAGCAGATAGGTATATTATAAACAAGCTGGCAACTTTCATTGGAAATTAAATTTCATTAAAAGTTTAAATATCATTAAGTGTAATCCAACGTCTGTAATAATCCTTTTTATATTTTCATAGGGGATGCATGTGACACACCGCTACAAATATTTTTGAAAGCTTATTAATGCCACTTAATTACACCTAATTACACTTTTCGCTGTGCAAAACTAAAGTCTTATCAAATTTAGCAAAATCAGCGCAGTTTCATAAATAATCTCATTTCTTTTTTTTAAATCAAGCTTAATTGGTTGAGCTGGCATGATTTTTGTTGATTTCAAGTGTATAATTACTTATCAATATTTACTGACATAATGACACCTAAATTTATAAGTAACCCAAATCTGTTTTGTTTTCAAAATTTTGCATAGCCTCAAGCGCTCACAACGGGGGATTTCAAGTTAGGACGAATGAAATTCGATTATTGTTTATTTGCGTATTTATTTTTAGAAATACTATTTTATACGAGTATTTAAACTACTTATGTGGTTTTCTCTTGTAGATCGCTCCCAGGATGGCACGCAGAATTTGGACAAATTAACTCTTAATTATATACTACAACAATTGAGCAATTAATTTAATTATCTATTGTGTATTATGGTAAATTAGGAAGAGTCAAAAGAGTCTGCGCTAAATGATGCCGCATTAGCAAAAAAGTGGTCTTTCTGTAAACTACTTAATGCCTCTTAAATTTCTTAGATACCTTAGATTAAGATTCGTTGAAATTTAAATTTAAGTTAATTTATTTATTCTAGACGATAAGATTTACGAGAATGTTCTCTCAAAAGTGTATTAAATTCAAAAGCAATTTTGAAGTTGAAACACTTTCCTACATAACGGAAATGTGCGAAGGTTATAATGATTCCGAAACTAAACAAATGTCTTTCAATCTCCCGTCCTATTATGTAGCTTGCTGGTGACCTTTTCCGAAGTATTCGAAAGTATTTTTATGAGTACATTGTTACCAGTTTTGAATGAATACTATTTATAGAATATAATAGAACTCCAGCGCAATGTCATCGTATATTGGATTTAACTATTTGTGAATACGAAAAGAATCTGCACTCTGCGACTGTATTTAGTGATATATAACCAGCACTGTTAAAAATTAGCATCTTTTTTTTTATTAAAATCATATATGAACAACTGACACTTTTATGTTCAAACTTCCAAACTATACAGTATACAACAAGGCAGTGTTCTGTGACCTGTCCTTACAAAATATTCATTACTGATCTTGTTTCTGTTGCCAGAGATGTTTAAAAAGCTGCTTAGGCTGATGATATAGCTGTAATTGCATCTGAAGATACTGCGGCAGACGTATCTCAAGTTATTCAAAATCAAATAGTTGAAATAGAGCGATGGCTTAGGAAGTCAAAAATGAAGGTTACAGGCTATTTTAAAGCTTGTGTGGGCATGTGCTATCTAATTTTTAAGTACCGCAAGTCAATCAAATACTGAAATTCTTCAACGACCGTAGCCGTTCGACCAAATTCGTAAATATTTAAACATTCTATACGTTACATCTGAAATTCGCCGGATAAGCACTAAGTATGTTGAGATCACTATAGTCTTACTATATGATAGCGACACAGATGAACTGGACTGAATGACTGGAGATCAACTATTTCTGTAATAATATTAAAATCTGAAAATAACTTACATAATGTCTTACTGATAGATTGTGAATAAATAAGTTAACAAAAAACGTATATTACTTTTAAAGGGAATTTTTTTAGCTTCCCCGACTTAGATTGACGTCATTTACTTAAGATTTGTTCTGTTTTAGAAAATAAATCGTTATTATTAAAATGCCGCAAATATCATCCGAGAATCGAGCAAACTTTGAAAGAGAGTAGCTCAGTGTCGCAAATTAATGCGTAACTCATACAGTACTAGTACCAAGGGTTGATGAAGGAAGCATTGAGTGGAGATGGCCAAATAAAACTTAACAAAATGAAATGCACATTCACGGCACTACAAATTTTTGTGGCTTCTTTCCTCACGCTAAACATTATATGCGGTCTTCAGAAATTAAAAATTAATTCCTAAACTATTTTGGTAAAAGATATTCGTTGGAAGACCCACCGAGGACGGAGGCCTTAAGAAGTATGTATATGCAAAATTGGTTAGGAAGTTTGCGCTGCTCGAATTATTTCAAATTAGAATTTTTGGTAGCATTCAAAAAAAAAAAACAGAAACAGAAACAAATGACGGTAACAAAACAAATGAAAATCCAGATTCATAAGCATTTCTTATTGCTATATTTCAGCAGAAATTTAAATGGTTTTGTTTGCAGACGCAGTTGAGCATACATTTCGCCATCTGTGTCTTGTTTTATGAATTTAAAATTTTAATTGTTTCCTATTACCTAAATTGAAAATTTCGAATTTTTTGCTACAACGAATTATAAAGAATATTGCGAATAAAACTCAATCAACCTCAATTAATGAAAATACTGAAAGTAATATTGACATTTCAAGGTCAGCGATTGCCAATAACGCGCTGCCAAATATACCGTCAATGCAAATAAATTTCAAGAAACTGAGCGAATTGAAGAAAATTTAAAGATCTTTAAGAAATTGGCATAAATAATATAATAATAAATTAATTTTATTTCCACCTAAGGAAAACACCGCCTTACATATATATATGCTCAAATATATTCACAATGCATGAGTAAGATACCTATATGGTTGTTTCTATGTGTATGTTTGTATCATATGTGTACCAATTTTCCATAGGCGATTTGAATGAACTTGTCGCTTGAATTTTTGTCCATATTTTGCTAGCCAAGCGCAAATTCTCTATGTCATTCTATTTAAAAGTGTGAATAAGCGTACATAGAAGTTCAATATGTGTGCATTGAAGAAGAAAAATAAAGTGTGATACATTTGGAGGCTTTCTACCTTTTTAGAGAAAAAAAAAACACAAAATTTCAAATTTAATGTGGAGTGTTTATTAACATTCGAAAGAACTTCATTTGGCATTTACTGTTTGAAAATTATCTCTTTCTTGGCCCCGGTTACGTCTCTGATGGTCCATCCGTTGAGCGAAATTTTCGATGTAATTGGCAAATGACACTTGTGATGTTTTGCTGAAAGGCTTGAACCGAAGCGGAATTGTCCGCAAAGACTTTGAACTTTACAACCTCCACAGAAAAAAGCCAAACAGAGTGATATCACATGATTTTGCTGGCCAATCGACCTGCCCAAAACGTGAAATTATCTGCTTTTCGAAGTGTTGTTTCAATTGATGCATGCGAAGTGTGAGAAGTGGTGCTGTTTTGTTGAAACCAAATGTCGCCGAGATCACGAGCTTCAATTTCAGGTATCAAATAGTTGGTTATCATGGCGCGATACGTTCTCATAATTTTTGAAGAAATGTGTACCGAAGATTCCACTGACCCACAAACCACAAAAAACCGTTCTCTTTTCTGAATGAAATGGCAACTTTTAAATCTCTAGCGGTCGCTTTTCATCCGAAATGTGGAAATTTTGCTTGTTTCTTACATACCCATTGAGCTAGAAATGGGCCTCATCACTGAACAAAATCTGGCTCGAAAAGGTTGGATCTTCTTGGAACTTTTCAAGACCCTATAAAGCGAAGCGAAGTCGCTTGGCAAGGTTAGCTTCAGTTCTGTTCTTGCACAAGCTGTACGCTCTCAATTTAAGAACTCGACGTAAAATGTCCTAAATCGCTCCATGTGTCAGTCCGAGTTGCTGCGAACGGCGTCGGATCGAGTCTCCACGGTCTTCGTGTACACTCTCATCTACGACTGCGATATTTTTTTTCATTGCGTGCTGGACGTTGTCTACTCGGTCGAATAGTACGATTATGTTCACCATAAGTTGAGCGAAGTACAGAACAAAAATAACATGACAGCTTGACACAACTCGCGCCAGATCACGCGCGATCGAAAAAGGCTATTGAAAAAAGTATATCTTCTTGGATCCCCCGTAACGATGCGGCAACAATGAAGCAAATCTTTATAGAATTCAATTATTGAGCAAAACAGAAATTGTTATACAAAGTATTTGGCTGCTGTGTCAAATGGAATGAGGGATCGAAAAGACCGCATGGCAAAGCGTTTGTGTTTGATATTTTGCATATACATATGCACAATAGAATATATTTGTTTATATACACAAATATATGGCAGACATACATCTCGAACTCACATTTCGCTCTTAATGGCGTGACTAGAATTGATGTGATTGAAAAAATTAAGGCACAGTATCATAACGTTTCATTCAATAATTCATTTTAGCAATAAAATCATATTATTTAATTTGTATTTTTGCTCTTCCCATCTCCTGCAAGCATGGTGTCGATTTCATTGTGGTCGTTCAAATACCGGTCAGCTTTTAGAAGCGCAGTAATAGGGGGTACATTAGAAAGTGCTTAGAATATGTGGCTGTAAATGGTAAAACACTACAAGGGAGATTATGAGCGAATGATTTTAAGTGTTCCTGCTTTTAGAGGGTGTCACGCTACAAAGTCGTTTTTATGTATGTATTTAACGTTATACAAAATGTACTAATGTTTGCCTCAGTTGCGTCAATCTTCAATCTTTTCCATAGCTTGCAGAAAGTGCTATTTTAGGAGTACACTACACTTTCGCTTTGTACTTCACGCCAGGAGTGATCGTTTTCGTTTTATACTTACATATGTTTGCTGGCATGGCGCTAGAATTAGAATTATTAGTGGGAGAGAATAGCACCTAATCGTATATCTTTCCAAATAAATAGTGGTCCGACATATGAAACTATGTTAGCAGAGTATTCCAGTGACTGTACCCTTACTGTTTTTTGTTGGAAAAGATAACACTTCTCCACTGCCCACCTGATGGTATACAAAGTTGAAGCATCCAGGTACCTTCTATGAACTATACTTAAGAGTTCTCGTACACACAAGGAACCGGCGTTTTTAGCTGTCTAAGTAAAATCATCCATGTCTACCTATAACAGGCAAGTTCAACAAGTTAGCTTACCTAAGTTGTTAACACATTTCGAGAAACGCTGGTTCTCTGAAGATTAACAGGGTTTATGGAATTATAGCAAAACCAATTTCTGAGGGGACCATCACCAGACTAATAAGAGGTTTTAGTTTAGAATGCACATTAGACTCACTAACTTACAAGCTTTGGTGTCGGTTTATGACTCGGTACATATCAGAAAGCTATTGCTTTATACTCCGTGTTAGAGTTTTCATCTTGCTTTGGTCCTTCATAATGCCTGACAATGCCAGTACCAAAAGAAAAACTATTTCAAAATGACTGCATGAAGCACCCTTTACGCACATACGATTCAACAAGTTAGCTTACCGTCGGCACCCTTACCCTTATACCCATAATATTAACTAACCCGAACTGTGTTACTTTCGCGTGTCAGCCTACAATTATGTAATACACCGCGACAGGTGTGGTCAACTGTCTAAAAATAGGAAGGAGTGAAACAATGAAATGACCGAACCCCACGGTTTTATAACCCATTACTTTTAGAAGTCAGCATTGGCTGAGCGCAAAATTGACCTTGAGCGCAGACGGCTAATGAAATGGCAGGCAAAGCAAAAATAAATGTCATCATTCGCTGCTCAAATTCCAGTTTGTGCTTTATTACAAATTATAGTGGATTCATGTTCCGATATAAAAACTCGCATAGCTGTGAATTTGTTGCAAGTATGGGTGTGTAGCTGCACTTGTGATTACATGCACGTGGCTGAGTCAATTATAGCAAGGCATCACAGTCATCATTCTGTGCGATGTTTATTTTGACACATTTTTATGGCGATTCCACGTGTTTGTTTTTGTAATAATTTTTTATTGTTGCTTTAATGGTGCTATCAATTAAATAAAGTGGCAGAAAAGAAAAATTCGGTGGAAACGAGTAAGTGAAATTTTACGAAAGCCGATGAGGACTAAAGGAATGGAAAATATGTAGACGGTTATAAGTAAAGTAAATAAAGGCAAATGCCTTGAAATAAAAAAAAACGTTAACTTCGGCTGCACCGTAGCTAACATACCCTTCACAGGTGCATTTCTTTTAGTAACTATGTTCCAGTTTGTATGGAAGCTATATGCTATAGTAATCCGATCTGAAGAATTTTTTCGGAGATTATGTCATTTCTATGAACAATAACTCATACAAAATTTCGTGAAGATATACCGTTAAATGAGGAAGTTTCCCATGCAAGCATTTGATTCCGATCATTCAGTTTGTATGGCAGCTGCACCGATCTGCACAATTTCTTCGGAGATTACAATGTTGCCTTAGAAAATAATCTATACCAAATTTCGTGAATATATTTTGTCAAATGCAAAAGTTTTCCATACAAGAACTTGATTCCGATCGTTCAGTTTGTATGGCAGCTATATGTTATAATGGTCCGATATCGGCAGTTCCGACAAATGAGCAGCTTCTTGAAGAGAAAATGACGTTTGCAAAATTTCAAAATGATATCTTAAAAACTGAGGGACTAGTTTGTATATATACAGACAGACGGACAGACGAACAGACGGACAGACAGACGGGCATGGCTAATTCAACTTAGCTCAATATACTGATCATTTATATATACATATATACTTTATAGGGTCTCCGACGCTTCCTTCTGTGTGTTACAAATTTCGTGAGAAACTTAATATACCCTGTTCAGGGTATAATAATTGTTCAAAAATTTTTTATATTGCGTGTATGACGGAATTGCCTAACTTGTGAAAGCACCCAAGCAAATATTAACCGATTCATATTTTTAGTGATTCAAAAATTCTATTTATGCTATTGTATTCAGCATTGAAAAGAAAAATAAAATGAATACACTATATATTGAAAATATACCAACAAGCATAAAAAGAATCAACTACTTGTTGAAATCTCCCGCATATTATATCATAAGCAAACGAAGCTATGCACTAATAAAAACATATGTATGTATAGTATGTATATTGATAAATACGTACGCTGATCTGTACATATATAATGTAATATAAAGCTTGTGTGTCTGTATGTATGTAAACAAATGCCTTTTGTTTCGACGACAAGCTTGTAGCGTATTTTTTGTTTACAGAAGATAAAACAAAAATTGTCTGGCTCTTTGCCAGCAGTGACGCCAAAATTTCTGCCAGCGGAAGAAATCATAAAAACAATTATAAACGGATTTTGTAGATACGCCAGTTTCACTCAAGAGATTTTGGTTAGACTGGTAAATTACCTTTCTAATATAAAAATGGATGTTTTTTTTGTTAATTTTGAGACTAGGAGAATAAGAAGAATAATTTAGAGTAGCACATTATCGACTACCCATTCTGCAGTTTCATTACTAAACACAAATATATATCTACTTCTTTCACCTTTTTGCTCATGACTCCGTCTCTTCAAAATAAGAATCGAATTTTTCATATAGTGCACAGAGAATATTTATTCTTTGGTAGAAATTCATATAAACGTGCATAATTCGAAGTGTAATTAAACCATGGTCACGCACAAAACTAATCCAAATTACATGTATTCCAGGGAATTCGAAATAATGGTATTTTTTGTTTTGTTTTTGCCATAGTTTTCTTCCAATATTTACTTTGTAACGAGACATACCCAAATACATATACGAAACTCCCACCCTCTGTCTCATGACCTTCACCTATTGTCAGTTGTGTATGTGCGAGCATGTAATTTTGCAGTACTGACAATAAAGCTTAGTTACAACAACAATATTTGCACATCAGTATGCACCTTTATGCGCATCGCTAGAGCTTAAGTAGATACACGCACACGCCCTCCCGAGGCTATTGTCCTTTTTCCTAAACAAGACTTCTTATATATACATAAGTATTTACCACACAAACACACATACACACTTCCGCTGTTACGGCACGAGAACTTTCAGCCGTGGCACGTGCTGCTGAAACCATGAGTCTGCATATTTTCAATACAGCATGACCTCCTCGTTTCACATTTTCTGTATGTGTATGTGTGGGTGTGTGTGTGTGTTTGGTGAATGAGATGAAAAGCTCTTTGCAGCTTCGCTCGAATACATACATTTCGTGTACACGCTGCACAGAGCGCGGAGCTTTTCGACAGCAGAGGTCATTGAAAGTGGATTGTGTGAGGCTCGGGCGAAAGTGTGCAAAGATGCCAAAATAGCAAATAGTTGTTTTGAAAAGCGTTGCCAATTTGAATGTGTTTTATTCGGTGAATTCTGAGAATACTTTATTTCGTGGGATTCGATTAATGCAATCAAAATTAGAAATGTACTCTTGAGCAATGTTTGACTCAGCGCAATCACTTATAATTTTATTTAACTGATAGCATGCCAATTTTCGCTATGTTTATTCGAAATTAGGGTAATTTATTGTGTGTTTTTAATTTCGAAAACCGTTGAGAAACAGCAAATCGCAACTACGTCATCTTTGTCTAAGGGTTTAACAAGGGTTCAGAATCAGAAAAACTCTTGAGTCACAGACCTTTACTACATATAATACATAATAGTCAGTCTGGGTCCATATGGACTCTTGTGAGTCTACTAGCAACGCTTGGGTCCATGTTCGTTTCTGGCTCTAAGGGTACAAGGTTTATCTTAGAACTCAAATTTCAGCTGGATCAATTGGAGATCATAGAAGGAATCTTAAACAAACTCATACGAAATCAGTAGTCTTTTGGTATTTTACTGTTGGCTATTTGTTAAATTTAAGTTGCTTAAAACCTTTCAAATAAACAAGTAAGGAGATGCTGTGTTCCGGGTTAATCGAATTTTTCATACTTTTGCAACTTGCTTGGACCAAAGCCAAGGAAATACAAATACGTACCTTAAGGTGCAAAACTTCAACCAGAGGTCCATCCACGCAAATATATATAAGTGTATATATATACATATAACAAACACCCTGACCGGCATTTTTGTCATAAGATTGTTAGAGTAACGAAGATAATTATCTGTAGTACTGTACAGGAATTTGGGAAATTCGTAGATCGATTCCACATATTTTTGGCATAAAACTATAGTATGTCCAATATCATAGTTCAGTTAATTTAAGCAAAATTTCAAAGATCTCATATTAGGTATATAAGATATAGCTTTAATTTATCTATTTTTTGCCAATAATACAAAAAAAAGTCAGCAGGGTTTTCCGAAATCCTGTTATAGAGTGCTAAGTCAAGAGTCAAGTTCTCTCCCAATTGTATCTATTTTAGGTACAAAAATACATTGTCATCTACCATTTTCATTGAGGTAACTCACAGGTTGCCGATATATGTATGCGGCATCGTCACCTGGAGGTCTGGATATCTTTGCATTAAGTATATGGAGGCTAAGTGAAGTATTGACTCTATCCTTGAATTTTAATTATGTATCTGACACATTTAAACCTCAAAGGCAAAATACATGCAAACGTCACATACCAAATATTCCATACAAGGAACTAAATGAGCAAGAGATGTTTGCGAACTGAACTTAAGTCTTTCAAATTTTGGTTTTACTGTGAATTGAGCAAAGTTTTTATGAATAAAATCACAAGATTGGAATTAAATACAGGCTGAGCCAAACGTAATGCAATATTTAAATTTGCAGCCATTTATGTCGTAAAGTAGTGCCATAAAAAAACTAATCGATAACTGACAGTTTAGGATTAGTAAAAATGGAGCGTAACTGATAGAACAACGTGTCTTCATTATTGAACAATATTTAAAAAATTATTAAAGATTGGCGGCCGCAGTCCGAAATTTTATACAAACTATATTCGAAATAGTGTTTTAACGTTTTAGCGTTTAATTTAATTACATTGTGTTATAAACTAGTATTCCTTCAAAGTAGCCGCCGGCTCTAATTTTTTGAGTCATCAACTTTAACGATAGGCTTGCGTGCTAAATACTAGCCTATTTGCCTTTTAATTGTTGATATTTCAATAAACATACTTTTGCAAGCGTACACACCTACATTTGTATTTTTTACTTCACACGTTTGCGCTTTAGCCATTGTCGTTATTCACCGTTGCCCGGAGGCGGCATTATGTAATGCTCTTACTGACGCTTGCGCCAGTTAAAGTGAGATCATTCATAATTAGTGATTGTTGTCATTGCTATTATTCTCAAAAAAAATAGTCATTGTATATTTCATATGTTTCGTAAATATACATGTATATATGTATGTATATATGTTGCTATTAATAAAATTCGTTCAAATATTTGTTTTCTTATTTTTGCTGGCTTCTAGTTTTTCATATACTTATGTAGGTATGTACACATACATATGTAATTGAAATGACAAATAACGCGCTCACTTGGGAAATGTCTTTTTTTTGTGTGAAACTATGCAAATTTGAAAATGATAAATAAATACAAATCAGGAAGGCTAAATAAATATGTTTACCAGAGACCTTATCAATAAAGTTAATACTAAGTTTTAATGGTTGTTTGAAAGTGAATGACATAAGATCAAATAAAGGTGAACCTTTGGTTATGTCATCAAATGTCAACAGTTTTTGTGATCAAGAACATTTTTTGATGACCGAACTTTAACCAGAAGTTCACCAAATCATTTACTGCAGACAACTTTTCAGAAGAAAGGAGATTAAAAAATATATATTTCCTGCTCTGACGACATCTGTGGTTTCTGCGGAGGCAGGCTTCATGACACAATAACTCCAATTCTTTGTTTTATAAACTCCATATGGGGTTTTCGTTTGAGCAATGAGTCATTAACAGTTTTATACAAATAAGGGTCTTGAGTTATTCTATAAATAGCATCAAATGTAATTTAAGCATAAGTAAAAATTGCAACAAATAATTACATCAAAATGCTGAGCAATTGAGAACTGAATAAATAACTAAATGATCGGAATAAGAAAGTGATTCAGTAGTTTCACGCAAATAAAGTAAGCACTAGCAAACGGTTTATTTATGTATTTGGGAAAAGGCTCACAATACTGACTATAAAATGACAATCCTGTAGTAATATTTTTTTAAGTAGTTTTTATCATGTTCTTAGTTATATTTTACCATTTTCATTTTATTTCTGTAATGTAGCATATACCGCGCCTGAAAAATTATTTGATCAGTTCTAAGGTCTTCGTTGATGAATAAATTTTAGGGCTACTTAAAGTAAGTGTAAAGAGCTATAATTCAAAAAAATTAAATGCAACTGTTTCTTTATTAAAAAAACTAGCTGTACCCTGCGCTAATTGCAACGCCACTAATTAAAATAAATTTTAATGAAAAACATTACACAAAAACTCAATTCATTTTGAGACATTTTATTTATTCTGTTCCTCTGCCGGAAATTGGTTCGACTAACTAATGGACCTTCTTTGGGTCATGCACAACAATTGTGCTAATTATGATGAAATGCACAGTTCATTATTCTATTAAGGATCTTATAGACAAACATTCGTTTGTATATACTCTGTACATACTATATGAAGGTGATCGCGTGGTTTTGGCATTAACTGTCGGAGAACGTCCGACGTCAAAATTAATAGCGACGAAATATAAAAATATTATATTTCTTACTGTAAGAAACATTCTTTACATATTTTTTTTTTTATAATAATGAAAATAAAAAATATCTCAAAATCAATTGAATTTAAAAATAAAATTGAAAAATAGTTTCTACATTAACTAATTTTCAAAATATTTACTAAGCGAAAAACATATTTTCTTAAAAACAGATATTATAATTAACTGTAAAGGGTTACTTACTTAAAGCCCAGCTTAATTTGATCGATGGTTTGCACGGCTGCCATGTTGTTTACGATTAGTTGGTTCCGCTTTGATTACTTTAAACTTGTACTTAAAACGTAACTGTGTGTGGTTGCTTTGCAGGAATTACAGTAATTACACAACAAGAATGAAATGGCCAAAACAAATGTATGTAAGTATTGGGTATCACTGGCGCATGTATTAAGTTATTCGGCACTCACTGGAAATTGAAAGGACGCATTTGTTGTTGAAAACATATACAAGTATTTGATCTAATATTTGAAAGTATGCATTGATACATTCATGGCCAACCTTTCAAAATTAAAATAAAAAATTATTAACTGCAATGTAACTATGACAATATAGGGTTTCAATTAATATTACTTTTGTAAGAAAATATCGGCCAACTAAAATTTGTAAACGAATATAAATATCACCCAAGTCAGGAATACGTTTTGTGAGGCGTAGATGTACTCGTATAATTAAAGGGTTGTTTTCTCAATACTTGATTAGCAAATGTCAGTTAAGTTCTGGTTAACTTAACGAAGACTACTTTTTTCGGTAAAGAATCTTCTTTAATTAACTTAGATAAGACAACGCGGTTATAGGATATATACACGTGATATATATATATATTTTGCTTGTAGAAATACGAAATAAGGCGCTCGAATTGAACTCAAGACCTGTGCATTTACGAGCCACACTAAACTCTTCATCAACGCGATTTCTACGTGTGTAGCGCCGTGGGTGCATTTTTTGTGGTTTAGAACTCGATGCAACATTCTTAGTAAAATGAACAATAACAGCGCTAGTAAAATGAAATACATCTGTTCGGACACACATACATAACTACAATATACGTACATTTGAACCGGTTGGCAACGCTTCAAAGTTTGCAGGGATCTCTTTGGCGAAAAATGACTCCAAATTCAAGCGAGAACGCGAACGAGAGCAAATGACGATGTTAAGAAAACTAAAAACTTAAATAAAAATTTAGAAAAATAATTAATTTTATAATTGTATTAATTTTTTTTCTAATTAATTATTGAATTTTTTTGTAATTCTATTGGACTGTTTTGCGGAACTAAAATATTTACAGAATCTTTAGTCTCATTATTAGTATTAGTTTCAGCAGTAAAATATTTTATGCCAGCAGCTGTTTTTACTTTACAACGACATGTTTTGCAATCTTAAATGATTACTTCAATATGCTGCAGACACACCTATACACACACACACACACACAAATATATATACATATGTATTCTGAACACTTTTTCTTTGCATGCTGTTTTCTACGTATCTCGGCAGGATTTACCTGCTAAACTTTTTGATTCAGGAAAGCTTTCGCCAGCATATCCTTGCAAAGACGAAAAGCTCGTGCAGTGTTATCAATACTATCTACCATACACAGATACAGTTACGTGCGTGTGTTTCGCCGTTGAAAACAGTATTGTAATGTGAAATTATCTATTACTGGAAAATATATAATAATCCGTTTGTTAAGAACCGCACATACATATGTGTAGGTATGTATTTATTCGTATATTCGTATATATTGTATGTATGTATATCACAAGCTTGCTTTCGGTTGCTTAGTAAAATATTTGCAACAACTTTTTCACTAATTCATCACTTCCTTTTGTACGCAATTTAGTTCAATTTACTTTTATTAAACTCTGCAATTCCATTCTGTATTTTCAGGTAATTTCTTTGTGTGCACAAACGTTTTAAGCTTTTTTTCGGCGCACAAACACTCACACGCCACACAGCGCTGATTAGCGTATAAATTTTTCTTTTCGATATTGTTGATTTATTAGTAAACTAAATAAGTTGGTTGTTTAGTTGATTGGTCTGTTTGTTGAGGCCTCACCGCCAGCACACGTCGGAGTCGGAGTCGGCGTATCGAGCGCAACGTGAATTTGTAACACTGGCAAAGCGACCGTTTAGCGCGATGGCAACTCATCAACTAACTGGCTGTGCCAGCAGTTCTACAGCTGCCACAGTGCGAAAATGTTGTCGCTGTTGCTTCGGTTGTGTTGGTGTGTGTGTGTGTGTGCGTGAAAAGTTCTGATAACTCGTATGCTTTCTGCTTGCCGCAACAATATAATTCAATATAGTTGCTGACTGGTGTGTGTATGCGTGCGTGTATGTCAGCACTCATTACTTATGTATGAGCGAAATTCTTTCTATTTTCACACACATGCATACGTATGTATATATGCCAGAGTTAGAGAAACAGTATATAATAGGCGCCTTATGCTGCCGGGCTTGTGCTGCCGGCATGCTTCTAAGCAAATTTACACAAAATCTCTCATATACAAACATATTCATATATGCATGCATGTATTCTAACGGAAAAAATCAGCTGTTTCCGAATTTTTTGTGCACATGAGAACGCGAGTGCCACTCGAGATTATTGTGTGTTGCTCTTTTTCTTTCAGTTTATTTTGAAATTTTGCGGTTTGTTGCGGTTTCTATTTCGTGTAAATTATGCAAATACGTCAGCAATTTACAATTACAATTTATATCTTAAATAGGTGACAACGAAGCACAAAGTTGATTAAGACTTAATCAAATAAAGTAGAGTTAGATTTACTGGTCTGGCGCTTTGTTATTACTGCCCTAAGAAATTGTTGTTGCTTTATATGGTAACTGCCGTTAAAAAAGTGTATACACAAAACGAAAAGCGCTAATAAATAAAATATGAAGATTTTAACTTTGCAAAAGCAAATAATATTGGCTTATAAATTTTTAAGCTTTCGAAAAAAATGTTAAAATGTCTTCTCACAAATAAAAATTATATATAGTATACACTGAAAAAAAATATTTAGACTCTAGCCATTTTCAGTGGGTAATAAAGTATTTATCCAACAATTTTATTTAATTTTTCGAATTTTGAATAATTTTTTATTTTCAATTTGCTGTAAATAATATTGAAAATTAAGAACAAGACTGGCAAGAGTATGAATTTTGTTTTCAGAGACTTTAAACTAAATTGTTCAAATAAATAATAAAAAATTTTAGTTATATAACGCTGGAAGCGCATTTTCATCCATTATATGTATTTTGAAAAATTCAATTTCTAAAAAATAAATGAAAAAACTATTTTTCAGCACTTTTTATTCAATTTATTTGAAAAAATTAAAAAAAAAAGTTTCGAATAAAAAACACCAGAAAAATTATATAATATTTTAATATTGAAAGAAGAAGAAACTCGAAGGCCAAAAGTATTGTATTAAAGCGAAAGCCGACTCTTCGGTCAGTGTATTTATGTTGGAACACCAGGCGTATGAGCAACCTACCCAATTTGCATAGAACAATTATTTTATTTGGAAGAAAGATTGCGAAATGATTAGTAAACAAAAAGCTTCTAGTGAATAGAGTGAATTGGTATAAGCGGCGCACAATTGACAATAGCCGACAGCTGGTCAGCTAGCAAAGCTTTATGATATCATTTGGCGCGGCATAAACAAGGGACCCAAAAAAAATGAGAAGTGAGGATGCTTCACAAGGTTAGCACATACATATGTACATACATATAACAGTATAAGCTTTCGTACGTTGTGCACATTTAAATATATACTTTGTTGTTGTGCAGTGTCTGCAGCTTTTCAGAGAAGCTTGTTTCATTTATACAGAAGTTGTCGCTTATGAGCTTTATTAGAATTGTTGCAAAGCTTTCTATTGTAAAATGAAAATGCCTGTATTTGTTGCAATTGCTGTCATTTATTTACATTACCTGGTCACAGTAATTAACTGTTTTCTACGATAAATACGCCTCACTGTTGGCATGTCATGCTCATTGCCTGCAGCAGCTGTGCATTATCAATGTTTCATATATTTCTGGAAAACGAAGCACGTGCCGACGGAGTACATATGTACATATGGACACCTCGAGATGTGAGAACTTTTGCTAATCAGAAGCTAGTGGCATGGAAATTGTGTATCTGTGCTTTTCGTGGTTTCTTAAATGTCACGTAGTTATTTAGTATTGGATTAATCCAACTATATTTTAAAATTTTTTTTTACAAAAATGGTGAAAAATAACGGAGCTATGGGTTGTCTTCGGAGGTGCCAAAAAAAAGTGCCCCAACTGTTGGCATGATTCCGGCCGAATGTGTTGCTGAAACAAAAAAATTTGAAAAGTTTATTAAACTTAAAGATATTTCCTATACAGTGACCTACGAGCTTTGAAAAATGTCAATAATGAACAAAATGGCGTAATTTTGAAAAAAAAAAATCGTTTCTTTAGGTAAAAAATGGTCGTTTTTTTAATGCCAAATGGGCAATTTTCAACCAGTGAAAAAGATCGTAGGTCATTGTATAGTAAAAGTATTAAAAAATACTCAGTTTTAATTTGAAGTAGATCGGTCAATTTCTCGTTGAGTTATGACGCCAGCAATTTTTAAAAATGTCGTTTCGAGAAAAACGCGTTTAAAGTTTCACTTATATACATATGTTTGGATCTCCGAGCGGTCGCTCTTTAGAACGCTGGCATCCAAGAGCTATTCAAGATACGACCTTCCTGATTTCACAGAATATTTATGGAAATATAAGCTATCGAAAAAGCAAATAAAAATTCTTTTTTTAAAGTGTCACACTGGTGTAACCCCTTAAGAAAATTTGGCAGTATTTTTTTCACTCAAAATATATTATTTACATTTATGATTTTTCACAGTTTACCCAATTGTTGCCACTTACTTAATTGTTTGTGTGTTGAGTAATTCTGCACTGTCATTTAGTAATTGCTTGCATTGGGTATTTAAGAGCCAGCAGCACCCTTCTCGCTCGTCATCTTGCCTTTCGTTATGTAAGCAATTGGTCAATGTTGAAACTTTCAAGGCTCTTCGGCAAACTCTCCACCATTCGGCCTACATCTCTTAAGCTGCGGTTGCCTATACAATTTTGCTGCGAGAGAGGTCGGTCGGTCTATGTGTTGAGTTTTGTTGATGTAAAGATAACATTTAAGTGATTGATTGCCCAGCATATTGAGGTCATGTAGCTGTCATCCCTTTTGGCTAATATCGATTTTATTATTATTGTTTATTGTTATTACAAAGCTGCGGCATTTATTGAGTTCATTGACATTATTGTGGTAAGATGTAAATAAAAGTTGAATGCTTGTATGAATATTGTATATGAAAGGAATTGTTAAATACATTTATTTCCCAAATAAAATTATCATTTATTATATTCCCTGAACAAAAGGAAGTTGTAAAGAAATCAACTTTGTCTAAAGTATGAGTTCATTTCGTGTTAATTGAAGGAAGGGAACAAATGCTGCCAAAGATTGTCACGGAAGGGCTTCGAATATTTATTTTTGCTAGAAAGAGTAAAAGATATCTTTTCCAACAAAATAAACGCCAAGAAAATTAATAATAGTTCAAATTAATAATAAAAGCGGCCATTTTATTCCATTGAGATACCTCAATATGAGATATTGCGCCAAGTGAAGGCCAATGCTATCTTTATTTAATTTTTTTAGAACCAAGCTATATGGGAACCACAAAGCTAGACTTTTTTCCTAATTTAATTCAAATGTCTCCCATTATTATTTATATCGCATACTAACTACAAAAAATTTAAAACTCGAAAAGTAACAAATGTTCTGGAGTGGCAAAAACAGTTCCTGTTCCTTAAAATTTTATGGTCAAATCGTCGTCTATATTGTAGAAAATCTGTTTTAAAAAAAGTCTTACCCAAATAGGGTTTTCTAGTTTAGGAAGTAAATTAAGAAACATTTTGGAGTTAAGATATCGAAAAGAGTATGATAAAGACAATTCTTTCATTAAAAGTGACACACCTCAAATAACTCAAATGATTAATAAAACAATTTTTAAGATAAAAAGACACAAATTCGCAGAATACAGCAGATAATTTATGATTTATTTCAGCAAAAGCGACCTAACTACAAATAGACTATTTAGTTTATTTGGAGAAGCTCCTCGAATAAATGCTGTATACCCACGGCAAGCATCCGAAAGTTATTTAGCTTTGTTTGATTAGCAAAATCCCGCATGAGCTCTCCCCGAGGAACCGATTGGTAGGTATATACATATCTAAGGTCTGACCTTTTACCTTGGTGTTCGCTGCTCTTCAATAACACAGCATTCAAATGGGGAGTTGTGCTATGGTTGGAGTACAGAAAAGGGCTGAATCAAGATGTAATGCGATCCGTGTCGAGGATCAACTTGACTGGAAGGCCTTTAATAGTTTCGAACTGAGCTTATGAATACCTGGCGCTCTCTGCATTAAGAGAGCCTTACTTGCGTAGCGGAAGCTATGAAGCGAACCTACATTCTTCTACACTCGTGGGTATAAATCATGGACCAAATTAGCAAAACAAAAATACATAATTGGAGTAGTCCGGATTCTCCAGGAAAACCCCTAAGGTAACTAGTTCCGAAAAGTGGTATAGAGGCGATTGAATTTATCTTCCGAGACTTTTGTTTTGCCACAACCTCAAAGAAATAGCTAGAAATACTAGTTTTCTACTCAAAAATGTTCTCACATTCTCCGAACATGTTTATGTGGGCGCAGATTAACATTTATTTCTGCTCACAGTGAGTACACGCCTAAGTTCCGGCTTAGGTAAATGCATTTTTTATTCTCTATGTGCAACATAATTAATTTAAAATAACATAGCATTTTCTCGTTGCCCTTCGCTGATCATGAGCTAGTGGATACATGCTACACTAAATCCATATGTACATACCAACTAATGTCTGCTACAACCATGTACTTATAACACCTTCATCTACCCACGCAGCACAAAAGAGAGTTTTAAATTTCATACAAGTTTATTTATGAGTTTCTCCTTTTTAGTTGGTGTGCTGGCTGCTAGGCGACATGCTTATGTATGACTGTCATACATTACAAAAATATGTAATGAAATTACTATTGTTAATTACTGCTCCGCTGGCAGAAGGGCTCAACTTATGCTGGTTTTCGCGGCCAAAAGTAGACAAAATGTCCGGGCACATTATTATTAACTACATATGCATGTGTGTACATATGTGCTTTTACGCGAAGCTCGTGTAAGTTTTAATTACAATTTAAGTCGCAGTAAGTCCGACTTTTTGGCTGGAAATGTGAGTTTAAGGTTGTGTGTGTAAGCAATATTTTAATCGTATATTTTCTTTTATATTCCTTCCATGCTTCAAGTGCGGCTTCCATGCAGTCGAGAGCTACAATTGCGTGCATGTTTTCAGTAGAGCACAATGCTTATAGGGTAAATTATTACACTCGTTTGCAAAAAAAAATTAATTGTTGCACAATTTCTCATATATGCCTCCTTATTACGTTTGTTTTGAAAAAATAAAAATATTTACAACAAAATTAATATAATAAGATACAAAAAATTTAAAGTTTTTCTCATTAATATGGATTAACTTTTAATTATAACCACTTCCAGTGGTTTTGAGTGGAAGACTAAAAAATTCCCATAGACATAGGATAACACTATAAATTGTAGTTAAATGTTCTGTCTAAAATAAAAATATGATTATATGAAGTTTTACACAAAAACGTTCGAAAGTTACTCACACCACATGTACATCTGCTTTTTATGCATACTAGAGAAGTATGTAGTAGCACTCAGTAGAATAATAATTTTATCTCTAATTAAAGCTAATTAATGCACTTATATAAATTTATTTTTATAATCTTCAAGGATTACTAATTTTTTTACAATTATGTATATCATAGTTATGTTATAATAAAAGCTGGCCTAGACTTGATGCTGTTGCTTAACTACACAAACATTATTGCGAAAAGATCACGTATGCTGAAAGTAGAGAGAGAAAACGAGCAAGCGCTATTTAGGGCGAAATTTTTAAGAATTTGTTGATCAAATTTGTCGGAATCAGTCAGATCGCACAACTATAGCGCATATAACACATATAACCGATAGTTCAAATTAAATAAAAAATAAAAACCGTTGGCTCTAAACCGGTTTTAGCTAACGCACAGTGTCTTAGGCTAAGTTGGTCAGAATGATCCCTACAAATTTTTTCTCGCATACGCGATTTAAAAAAAAAAAATCGGCCCGCTCTCATTAAACTGCAAACCATTGAAAGAATGTGGCATTGAAAGCTACGCTGAGATACTTCTATTGAAATTCGTGGTATATCAAAATTTTCAACCATGAATCTATCAGAGACGCAAACACTTCTAGCGACATCTGTCAGTGAACCTTAAGCTTTTTGGATTACGAAGATCATTTGGTGAGTGTATGAACTATATAACGTATAACTAAAGGAGCTTTGAGAATATTTGTGTTTATATAGTTGGATATTTAAAAATCTTTAAGAGGAGGAAAATTGCTTAATTAATTTTTATTGACTTCGGAGAAAACGCTTCCTTTTTCTGTTGTTAACTGGATGACACAAAATTTATTTTTAGTTGATCCTTACTTTATACTAGGAACAAGTCTACCTGTACTTTCAATAGCCCCCTTTCGATTGGGTTATGAAAATAGTTTTAACACTCAACTTTTGTCAAGTTACTAAAAAATAGTAAAATTTACTAAATGCATACCCAGCAAGCCTGATAATTCGGTAACAGTTTCTATGAGTGTATAAGATCCAATTGATAATTATACTCTCGCAACAAAGTTGCTAAGGAGAGTATTATAGTTTTGTTCACATAACGGTTGTTTGTAAGTCCTAAAACTAAAAGAGTGAGATATAGGGTTATATATACCAAAGTGATCAGGGTGACGAGTAGAGTTGAAATCCGTCCGTCTGTCCGTCCGTCCGTCTGTGCAAGCTGTAACTTGAGTAAAAATTGAGATATCTTGATGAAACTTGGTACACGTATTTCTTGGCTCCATAAGAAGGTTAAGTTCGAAGATGGGCAAAATCTGCCTACTGCCACGCCCACAAAATGGCGAAAACCGAAACTAAGCCATAAAAAAAGATATTAAAGTGAAATTTGGCACAAAGGATCGCAATAGGGAGGGTCATATTTGGACGTAATTTTTTTGGAAAAGAGGGCGTGGCCCCGCCCCTACTAAGTTTTTGTACATATCTCGGAAACTACTATAGCTATGTCAACCAAACTCTATAGAGTCGTTTCTTTCAGGCATTTCCATATACACTTCAAAAAATGGAAGAAATCGGATAATAACCACGCCCACCTCCCATACAAAGGTTATGTTGAAAATCACTAAAAGTGCGCTAACCGACTAACAAAAAACGTTAGAAACACTAAATTTTACGGAAGAAATGGCAGAAAGAAGCTACACCCAGGCTTTTTTCAAAAATTGAAAATGGGCGTGACATCGCCCACTTATGGACCAAAAACCATATCTCAGGAACTACTCGACCGATTTCAATGAAATTCGGTACAACATATTATCTTAACACCCTTATAGCATGTACGAAATATGGGTGAAACCGGTTCACAACCACGCCTTCTTCCAATATAACGCTATTTTGAATTCCATCTGATGCCTTCTCTGTATAATATACTATACATTAGGAAATGAAAATACAATTCAATACTCAAAGTACACAAATTGATCTAATCTAATTAATTTTACAGCAAAATAAAAAAATATGTAAATTATTATCACTTTATCATGCGAGGGTATAAGATGTTCGGTGACACCCGAACTTAGCCCTTCCTTACTTGTTTTAACTGAAATTCTTTTTTACGTTGTTCTCTTTCTTACGCAAAGGCTTTATGAGTTGCAGGGTGTGTATGTGCTAGTTTCCGCGCTAATTCTTTCTATGCATTGGCGTTTCGGTAGCCGCGACTTGCTCAACAGTTAATAAATGTCTCACTTATTATACCCTAAACAGGGCATATTATGTTTGCCACAAAGTTTATAACACCCAGAAGGAAACGTCGGTGACTTTATCAAATACATACATATGTGAATTATCAGCATGGCGAACTAAGTTGATTTAGCCATGTTCATTTGTCTGTCCGCCTGTATATACACACAACAGGAGCTTGTCGCTCAATTTTTGAGATGCCGATCTGACATTTTTCACAACTTCTTTTTTCTCTAAGATCATTTGCTGGAACCGCCGGTATCGGACAACCATGGCATGTAGCTGGTATACAAACAGAATGATCGAAAACGTTCACTTCTATGGAAAAAATTCTGCAACTAAATTTGAAGCGCTTATTTTATAGCTGTCAAACTTTAGTTGCTCAAGCTAAATTGAGTAAGTGAGAAGCACAAATATAATGAGTTAGTTAATCATGCTAATTGCCTCTAATTGGGCCACATAAAAGCAATAAATGTCAAAAAAATAAAACACAACTTTGCATGTTATATACAAAATAAATATATATATATTTATTTAAATAGTGTTTATATACAAATATGCTAATATATGAAACTGTTATATAAATAAATAAAGTTCGAACTGCTTAGCAGTACAGAAATAACTAACACTGATCATACAGAGTTTAGGTATATTTTTCCACTTAATATCACATACGAAGGATGTATTCTGAAACACCTTCAAAGGCTTCCTATGAAACACACACATTTAAATACGCCATGCCTACAGTTACATCACGTGCGGCCAACCCATTACAAGCAATCTCTCGACTGTCAAACGAAGTGGCTAAGCAACAAACCAAACCACACAGCAAACGGGAAAGCGTAATTACGTGCCCGAAATAAGCACGAACTCAATAGAGTAGGGTTTTATCTGTGTACATTTCGTCCCACAAACGCAACTTTTCTGCCTCGGGCAAATCTATCACCTCCAATTCATCGGAGATATTCAAGCATTTGAATATGTGCGAGTCGCGTGATACCGGCAACCATGTCTCTTGTGGTGGCGTTTCATTTTTCGTCAATGCCGCCTTCACTTCCAGCGCCAGCTCGATACCGTCACTGACGCTATCATCAAAACTGCCGTCCGTACTGAGCTCTCGGCTATGGTGTTCGTGCCCATCACCATTTGCCTTGTGTTGCACATTTTGAAGCGCATTGCTACTGCCATTTTGATTAGTGGCCTGAACTGGTTGCGCGTGGTGTGCCGGCTGCCGATGGTGATGGTGATAATGGTAGCTGTGGTCGTGCCCTTCATTCATCGGTATATTTGGATTGCCGCATTCGGCGAAACGTACTAGCATTGTGGTCAATCGGCGAATGGTGCGAAATTCGGCACTGCGTTGTTTCAGCTTCTTGGCACCCGCATTGTAGAATAAGTAAGAGAGATCGTCAGCATGACAGGTGCCGCGCACGTTGCGGCCACAGGTGATGATGCGCATGAAATTGAAGTGCTTCGAATCGAAATCGAAACGATAGAGGTAAGTAGGCGAATTGGCGTGATGAAGCCTTGAAAGTAACGTACGATGGATGCCATGCCAGAAGTATTTGTAAGAGAAGATCTGAAATGAAATGAAAGTACATTTCAGAATTTAGAGATGAAATAGCATCTAAGTACCGGAAATAAGCAGCAGTTTGATAAATGCATGATTATGTGGTGGTTTATGCTTGGCTTTAGAATGGTCAACCTTACAGGTAAAGTAATTGCAGAAAAAATATATATCTGTGGTGGAGCCTATATCACTAACAGTTGCGATTCATCTTCAAAACCAAATGAACATACAAATATAGTTAGATTTATATTCAAATTGGGTGTATGATTCGTTGGGCTTATAAATTTTGTTCTCTGGATGGAACATGCATTTGTAAGTATATTTCAAAAAAAAAAACCTGGTTTTCAAAACTAATATGAGCGCTTATGAAATTTTAAATATATCCAGTTCAGGTACGATAGAAAAGGTCCACCATAGTATTTAACCATAATTTATATACTCACATCGGCATACTGCAATACTGTTTCCCAACGAGGTTCATTGTCACCGAAATGTAGACGCAACAACTTCTCACCGTAATCCTTTCGCTGGTCCACATTCACATTCGCGTCGTCCGGCACCAAATATGTGGCATCTTTACTCAATTTGTGCATTAGTTCCGGATATTTGCGAGCCTCGGTGAACATTAGCAGACCCTCTGAACTATTGCCACCAATTAGCAAGGGTATTTCATTGCCCCAAGCGCTACGCATCATTTCCAAAGGCGGTCGCGGTATAACACAATGTTTGCTCTCGTATGGCTCTACTGTTGGTCCAAAACTGAACATCATCCTCTGATGACGCTCATCACTGGTGAGCAGATCTTCGCACACCTTCACCATGCTGCTCGCTTTGCAGTGCTGCAAGTGTTCGAATACTTGCCGATCTTCATTTTCGCCACGGTAGCCAGTGGCTTTTGCCAATCGATAAGCCCAATTGTATTGAGGTATGTTGGCCCATGGTGCCAGTGCGGTACCAGACATTAAGACACACTTGTGAAATAGATCACGAGTTTGTTCGGTGAGCATCATGTAGTGTGTTGAGGCAGCACCAGCGCTTTCGCCAAACACAGTGATGTTTTCAGGATCACCTCCAAAGAATTGGCAATTGCGCTTAACCCATCGTAAAGCCATCACTTGGTCTTTGAGACCGGCATTGCCAGGCACATCCAACTCGGGGTCCTCCAGCACGAGGAAGCCTAATGGGAATAGTAAATAAATAACAAGAATAATTAGTCATGTCTCATGTCTTATCAGACTGCAGTAAAAGACCACTTCAACTATCCCCAGAATTGCTGGATAATATCGGCCCAACTGAAATGACTGCGTTAAGCCTTTGACAGACCACACTTTATTAAATAGAGGCATAAATTCGGTAGCATTGTAACCTACTTACCCAATGGACCCAAACGGTATGTGATAGTAACGACTACAACATTCTCCATCATGAAGTAATCAGGACTGTACATATCACGCGAGGCTTCGCCCATTTGAAAACCCCCACCGTAGATCCAAACCAAAACCGGCATCGGCTTCTGAGGATGCAGCTGTAAAACGAATTTCATTAAGAAACATGCAATTAAAGATATGCATGAATAAAATTGGTGTAATGGGTGTTAAGGAAAATGCTGTTTGAGCGCTCACCGTTTTTGTGAACACATTCAAATAGAGGCAGTCCTCACGGCCTTGCACTTGCTTCAGTATAATATTGTATTGGCATGGCTTAAGATGCTCGCGCGTACAGCGTCGTACATCCGACCACGGCTCGGGTTCTTCGGGCGCTCTAAAGCGCAAACGTCCAATCGGTGGCTTGGCAAAGGGTATACCCTCAAAGCTATAATAAGAACCACCGTAAACCGAATGCCATTTGACGCCCTTCACTTTGCCATAAATTGTGTCGGTCACAACTTTTTCATTTGTGCGCATGCGCCTCTGATTAGTTTTGAATTTTACATAGCTGAAAGTAAGGTTAGATAAAATAAATATTTATGGTCGAATAATAAAAAGTTATTATCGAGGCTCAAATTGTGTTGAGTGTACAAATAACGCTTTGAATAATCTGAAAATATATGCCAATGTCTCATCATAAATTTTACACGAACCCGGAGTGAACTTATGCTAGCCGCTGATAAGAAGCAAGCTGCCGGCTGGCTTATCGCTGCAAGAGTCGCACATATAAGACACTTTGAGCCGTTGAACATGAAACAAATTTAAATGCCATAATTTTCCATAATTAGGGGGTCTTGTTCCGCTTAGGCTTCTTTAAGGAACAACAAAACAAACAAGCACTGCTCCACAGGCACACATGCTGTTGCTATATTTCAGATTGTGGTTTATTCTTGCCATACTATTTTATATTTATTTACGTCAATCAACAAATATGCAGAAGATCTGAGGTACATATGCACTCATATACGTATAAATAAATATATATTTATAAAAATATATACGTAGTAAGTATTCAATAGAAAGTCCAAATCCACGGATCCGGCTTGAGTAGACGCTGTGGTAAATACTTTATCGCCGTTCGTATATATATATTGCGCACTTCAGTGCAATTACGAATTCTTTCTTAGGACGTCACTATGTGGGCTCGTAGATTGTGCGAATTAAAATTAGATTTTCTAGTATACAAATAATACGTGTGTATATGACTATTTTAATGAAATAATTGCACTTGAAAGATGCTGCTGTCGTAAGACGCTTCAAATACTTATAAAGTGTAAATTGAACTTAAATATAACAAGAAGCATTCACAAATGTGTTCGTGAGTTGATGCGACTTGAATTTCTCGTTGTAATTTAATTGTATTAACATCTGTTTGAATTACATTGATTGGCATCCCGTAAGGTCATAGCGATAAGAGTTGGCTTGAAAGATCTTTAATTCAATCAACAACTCATAATTAATGGAATTTTTATAATCACTGGCATTGCACAACAACAACACAGAGCTTCCATACATAACACCTTCAAAATGTGTTATTTCAGTGGTCTACAAATGACAAAACAATAAACAGATATTTCATAAATTAAATTTTTTTTTTTTTAAATTGAATTAAATGAATGTAGACAACATTTTGCGATGTGAAGTGCAGGTTTCATGCGCTTCATGAACTGTTGCTTATGGAATCTTCTAACCGTTAACCAGGGCCACTAAAAAGGCCGAAATATGCCGCAAATAGCCAGCGGATTATCTTATTCCATTTTGAAATTATTAAGGCAATCACATGTTTCTAAAGTTCCTGAATTACGGAAGCGATTTACAGATAATTTGTTGAAATATAAAGCTTCGACCTAAATTTTGGCAAGCTTTATAGTGTCATGCTAATTTGAAGAATCAACTATTTCAACTATTTTTCTCGCTACTGCGCAAATTATACTTTATGAATATGTTACTTTGTCGGTATAGAAGGCGAGTTCAGTCAACATGGTTTGGGAACCAGTTGTGGAGAAGTCAATTTGAACTAAATTTTATAGAAAAAATTGAAAGAAAAGAAATGTTTATGCTGTTCCCTTATTCTATTTCTACGAAAGTCCAACAAAAATGTCTAAAATGTTACTGGTTTCGGGAAATTTGAGCACTTTTGTCATACTGTCAATAAAATTTTTTAGTTCTAACAAAAATTCCCTAGATGTCTGATTCAAAAATAGAAACTCAAACATTCAAAAGATTGTCACGTGAATGAAAACTAGTTATTAGTTATAAAAAATTTCTGCATTTTAGATTATTTGCATTTATGTATATATTATTATTGATACGATATCTTCGATTATAATTTATTATTAGCTTATTACTCATAAAAGTACTGTTTCATCACAAAACGATAAAAAATTTGAATTGAAACTTAGCACTTTAAGTACTAATTTATAGAGCATAATTTGTCTAGCTCATATTTGCCATATAAAGCTTAGACAGCTGGCGGAGAGCAGAAACAAAAAGCAAAACGATTATTGAATTTTTTGACGACTCACTCACTTATCAATCCTAAAGCAAATGCTTCGAGTCGAAAGTACAATAAATTAAAGTAGTTTTTTGCAAATAATTATAATGCGTAATTTATTGCTATCACGTTCAACTTTATTGCTTTATTGCTTGCAAACAAGTAATTCCTCAGAATTACCACAAAAATTGTAATGTTTTATTTATACGAGGGCTGCTATATATATTCTGGCCTAGTGCAACACTAAGTGTTGCCAGGTGCAATCTGACATTTCCGTTGTGCCAGAAAACATCGGTGCCGTACGTGAACTGATAATGCAAGACCGTCATGTAACATACCTTCAGATAGAGGCATGCCTATGCATTTCTCCCATCAGCATACATTCGATATTGCATGAACACCTGGCCGTAGAAAATGTTTGTTCTCGTTGGATCCCGCACAATTTGACAATCGCTCAAAAAAAGGCTCGTGTGGATTGGTGTAAAGAAATGTTGGAAAAATACGATCGCGGTGCTTCAAAAGACGTTTATAAGATCGTCACAAGTGACGAAACATGGATCTATGCGAATGAGCCCGAAACAAAACAGCAATCGACAAAAAAAAACCATTTTCGTTGATAAATATGCCTATTTACATTATTAGGCCAGAAATATATATAGCAAACTACGTATGTTTTTTTTTTTTTTAAATGCATGCATGTGTGTGGGTTTCAATCATGCACTCAGCGAATTTGTTTTGAAATTTCGCTATTCTTAAGATAAGATCTGGACATTTATAGAAGTTTTATTTGATTGCTATTGTAAATTTGCTGTCCAAAATCATTGCCACTATATAATCTTACAGTTATTTTTAGCAATAGAACAGCAAATCTATCAACATAAAATGCTTTGATAAGACGGGGTTTAGTGTACTGGCAATATTTTTACAGATTTTATTTTTGTAGTTTTAAAAGAGAAATGCTTTGATAAGAGAAAGCCTATATTAGATGGTTTTTCATGTCATGTAGCAGTCATCATGTGAAAGTACAAAAATCGCAGATGTTGATAGGAAATTTGCGTCGAATTCAAGTCGTATGAGATCTATGTGTTCCTCTAAGCACTTCACTACATCAGCTACCAGCAGCTAAACACTTGTAGAACCCTATAGTTAAAGAGAGGTGAAGATATGCGAAGGCAGAAAAAGTAATTCGTTGGTTAGCAATTTGCAAGAGATATCTAGTCTTGTTTTGGGTATAAATTTTTTGGACTTAGCGAAAAAGTATCTTGAAGTGATGCCAACTTTATATCTGAATGTCTCAAGTTACGTGTTTGTTGAATGTGTTGCAGACAGCTTTAAATCGGAAAATTATACCAGATCTTACTTACATCGCAAATTCAGGGTTCACTCTTTCCTATAATGGTTGTGTTACAAAACCTGAGGTGTTTCTGTAGTATTAAATATGTTTGTATAGTAGCCTTTGAAGGAGCCATTAGTTCACCAGCAGCTTACAGTGGCGTAGTTGTTGTGTTTAATTATAAATATACCCTGTTCAACTTGTGTTAGTTTATTTTTGTTGTTAAAGTGAGCGAGTGCGGTTACTGTCAATGCTGCATGGAAGGAGAACCGGAACGAGTATTCGAATGCCACATACCCCGTCGGCAATTACATACATATATATATATAGGTGGTCTCCGATTTGGCGAATTCATCTCCAAATGCCGGCATAAACTACATAGCCACACAGCTCTATAAGCTTGCTTTGTATATGTAAAAGCTTGCTAACTAATCCGTACGGTCTTGTTGTATTCAGCCGACCACAACAGTGCAATTAATGCATTGTAAAATGATTGTCTGATGCAAATTTGTTGTCTGCCTGTCAACGCTTATCGAATTGGATTCAAATGAATTAATATGTATGTGTGTATGTCTGTCTGTCTATGAGTGACTGTTCAAGTTGGAGGCTTGCTTGTTGATCGACTAGTTTTGCGACATGCACATGTATAAAGGTGGATGTATATTTTTCTTCAACAAAATTTAAAAAGAATTTGTTCTCATAGAAGGAAATTAATAATCTGAAAACCAAGGTTGTGCCAGTTCACATTATTTTTGAGCTCGAAATTATTACCCTTGGACTACAATAGATTGTTCTAAATAAACTCCATTTATGTACCATATATTATTTCAATATATGTGTGCACCGTCTTCACATTTGTTGCGCAAGCGCATGCAAATTTCCAATGCCGAAACAATATTTAAAATATTCTTGCATTTTTTCCGGTTATGGCGTTCTCTAGAAATTTGTAGAGAGATTTGGTTGAGCAAAATATTTGTATGCTTTTATAAGAATGGCTTCAAAAGTACAGTAAATATTATGCAAGCATTCACAACTCTAGAGCGTTCGCAACAACAGTAAATATCTGTGCGATTGCTTTATTATACTCTTCACCTTGTTATCTCTAAGTATGAGATGAGCTTTAATTTATAATGAGAGTTAAAATAATGCTGTATTTACAAGTATAGATAAATTGAATTAGAAGGCAAGCTTGAGGAATGAGAAAAGATTAAAGACACAGTAGTAAGTCCCTTAAAATTTATTGAGTTCTATAATCTATATGGCTTCGCGACGAAGATACAATAGCAATAGTATAATATATCAAGTTCAATGTCAACAAAGTTCTTTTATAAAATTAGGAAAAATTAATCTTTGTCAACTATATATGTATGTAACTACTTGGATAATCTCCTTATCTATCTGTCAAACTAAAAAAGACGATTTGATAGCTAATTCATAGAATTTAATTAGAATTTGTAAAGTTCCTGCACGAAGATCCATTATTTTCGCTCTCTAAATATTTTCCTATTTTGTGGCTGATTGTGATGATTTCACACCAATTCAAAGCAGTGAAGCATCGTCATCTTTGAAAGGGCTTATGAAAATCTCAAATCAATCAACGAAATGGTCACATGGCTTTTCGATATGCGAATCAGGGCTTATCAAGCAATTACTATCAAAATACTATAGCCCCACAACACATGTGCATTATTATGATTGATTAGTTGAAGATTACCATAGCTTAGCCCTACCGCTTGCAAACAGTGGCACACACACACATGTGTGCAGATAAATAGACGGCGAGTGTGCACTATTTGTCGCTACGAGGTCAAAGTTCAAATTGCTCGCCGCCGCAGGACACCTAGTAATTGGCTCTTGCCAATGTATGCACTTAAAACAAATGGAATACTAAAGCATACACACCTTCGTACAACTATGAAATTATGTATGCTTGTTTATGACTGGGCATATAAATTAACAAATTAGAAGGTGCCCAGTTATCTCATTTGCACAATTGTGTGCCGCAGCGCCAACACCTGTTTAATAATAAATGCGCTGAAATATTCGTCGTGGCGCTGGAAGCCACCGAACTACTTGTATATGTATACACACACCTACCGTACATAAGTACATGCATGCATACGCATATTCGATCGCCTCCACAAACTACTGCATATATGTATGTAATTATGTAAGTATGTATTAGATATTATGGCGGGGAATATTTGTTAGACATGAAACTACGAAATACTAATTATATTGCCATATTTTCGCTTTGAAGGCATTGTGCGGAAGAATAATTGGGGCGCAAGGCACGTGGCGGCTGTGGAATGAGGTGCAAAGTGCAAGCCAAATTTCTTTTGTGCGCTGGATTTGGGTGCTAATTGAAATATTTTAGCAATATGGATATCAAAAATGGAAATAACCAAATTCAGAAGAAAAATTTAATTTTTTCGCAATTTTCTAAAACGAATAAATATTTAAGACAAAATTACTTCCAATTAAGGTGTAGTAAAAATCTGTAATAAATAATAATTAAAAACTGCATACCGGCTAAATTTCTTTCGTATAAGATCTTATTAGGTGTGCATTAACAAAAAAGATATTGAGGATCACTGCCCTCATGACACCTCTATGTATTCTACAAAAAACTGATATTTTTTGGATATTGCGCTCAACAGTTGAAGACGTGTAAATATGGAGTTCACTAACGCCGAAATTCGCGCTATTTTAAAGTTTTCCTTCGTTAAAGGCAAATCCGCTAGAGAAAAGTTCCGAGAGATTAATGGTGTTTTGGGGGGATAGTACTCTATCACTTCGAACTCCGGAGGAATGCTTTCGACGATTTAGAGCGGGTGAAAACGACACCATGGATGAGCCAGCCGGCGGAAGACCTATGACAACGAATACCGATCAAATCGTGAAAACATCAACTTAGACCGGCATGTGACATCAAGTGACGTCGCTCCAAAGATGGGAGTTAGTCACCAAACCATTTTAAACTATCTGCAGAAGGCTGGATACAGAAAAAAGCTTGATGTTTGGGTGCCGCAGGATTTGACGCAAAAACACCTTCTGGACCGAATCAACGCCTGCGATATGCTGCTGAAACGGAACGAACTTTTAAAGCGGATGGTGACTAGCGACGAAAAATGTATCGCATAGGACAATATCAAGCGAAAACGGTTGTGGTCGAAGGCCGTTGAATCGTCTCAAACAGTGGCCAAGCCGGGATTGACGGCCAGGATGGTTTTGCTGTGTGTTTGGTGGGATTGGAAGGGAATCATCCACTATGAGTTGCTGCCATATGGCCAGACGCTTGATTCTACCATCTACTGCGAACAACTGGACCGCTTGAAGCAGGCGATAGACCAGAAGCGTCCAGAATTGGCCGACAGAAGGGTGTAGTGTTCCATCAGGACAACGCCAGACCACACACTTCGTTGATGACTCGTCAGAAGCTGCGGGAGCTCGGATGGTAGGTTTTATCGCATCCATAATGGCAATTTGTAGGCGTGGAGAGACCCCATTACGATTTTTTTTTACTTAGGAACGCTCGTAACAAGTTTCATCAAGAAAGCTCAATTTTTACTCAAATAACAGTTACCTATACCTAAAACTTGCCAACATTTGGTTTCACTATTACTTTATCTGCCTTACTTTTGAAAATTTTCTTCTCCAGCTTACTTTTTGCTGACTCTCAGCACACAACACACACACTCTAAATTGGAACATGAGAAGACATCAAGAATTCATAGAATTCACTAAATTGGCCTTAATAAATAAATGTCCAGTCAGCAAGATTGAAATAAATTTGCAATGTATGCAAAGTCGCTTTGTGTATAGTTGGAAGTTTAAAGCAATATAATTTATGCATTCATATGGGCGCTGACATGTCTTATCATATCTTTTTATGCACGGCTATTGTCCAACAGCGATTTGTTTAGCGCGTTGTTGCTGGCCGCTGAAGGATAGGATAAAGGAGGCAGGATAAGCAATAAAACTATTTCAATAATTTACTCCGTGATGAAGAATTAATATTTCGTGTGAGTGGCTTTAGCTTGCTTATATTAGAAAGGAAAAGTAAAGTAAATTTACCTTAATGCAATACGCATCTGATCGCCGAACGGTATATCGAAAGACATGCTGGCGCTGTTTTGTGTTTTAGTTGTTGTTAATTAGAACTTCGAAATTCGAAGATGACAAAAACTTATTTATATTTCTAATTTTTTATTTTATGCACGCAGTCTTTACTGTAAACTTTAATCTTAATTTAATCTAAAAAAAATAACGCCCGAGCAATCTATTTCTCGCTCACTTGAATTTTAGTTAATTTTCTTCACTTCAATGAATTTCAATTTAACGCGCATTAACGATGCTTATTGCCTGTGTGTATGTATGTATCAATGTATGAACTGACTGAAAAATCGACCGCAGGATAACGGTGTGTATGCGCATGTGTGTCGCTGGCGTTTTAGCGCGCAATTTCGCCGCACTTGTTGCTGTCGTTCACTTTGCTCGCACTTATTGCAGCACCTGCGTTCACGGCAAATGTCCTGCAGGCCTGTTTGCTATTGACTTTCTCACCGTGAATTTATTAAATCTTAATTCATTGATTTTTTTTATTGAATCCACTTTTTTAATTTATTATTCATGCGTCTATATTGCTCGGTGCCGGCAACCGTGTCGTCTGTCCGTTTTGCACAAGGGTTGTTCGCCAACTGAGAATTGCGAAGCGCGAGCAAGGCGGCACGGGCCAACGCGTGGCTATGCACACATACAGGCGCAGCCACTGACTAAATGAATGGGCATAAAAATTTTGGTATGTGTATGTGCAAATGTATCTGTGAATAAGTGGCTGGTAAGCCACAACCAAACAGTCAGAACAATAATGAGGCGAGCGGATGTGTGACTATATGATGAGAGCTCAATTGGGAACTGGTTATGGAGTAGTTCGAGAAAATCAACTTGTTGCTGGTTGGAACAGAACTGGATACAGAGCATTAAATAAACATCTTCGTTTAGATTAGATGTGCAAAATAGAGCGACTAAGTGGTGGGCTGTGCCGTCAGAGCATAGTCAACATTTGTAGTAGTGGCAGTTCAAATGTTCAAAATAAACTCTAGGCATTATACACTCGAAATGAACTTTACCACCCAATGTTTGTAACGCAGCAAAGTAATTTGTAAGTAATATATATTATTATTAAAAATCCGTTTTTTTTCTCAAGAATTATAAACTTTTTTTAAGCTGTTGTTCAAAATATTAAAAAAACAAATATTCTATAGCTGATCACATGAACTAGTAACAATCTGGCTTAACCACAAATACTTACCATCAAACTCTAAAAAATGCCAATTAACTAACTAACATAACAACTAAAATTTTTAAGCTGCTACAACAGCCGCTCATACTACATATGCAAACATTCTTATAAGAATACATGCATGAGTATGTGTGTATTGTGTGTAAAATGAGAGCCTAACAGCTATTGCTTCCGTGACGGAGCGCCGCTAATATGCCAACACCGATTCCGTGTGTGTCGATATTGGGCGAGCGTAATTGATACACTATCGCTCATACGCCTTATCTCGTTGGCATTGCCGCCGTTGTTCATTGTGCCGCTCACATATTTAATTATATACGCGCATGCACATTAATATTGATATGCAGTGAATTTGTAAATATGCATGCTATCGCTACCGGCTCTCCTTTGACGGCTGGTCTTCTTGTGCCCTTATTGCCCTTAACGCCCCATCAAAGCGGGGGGCGATCGATGTATACGTGGCAATAAACTTCAAACAAATTATACACTAATTTGCAGCACAGGTGGCTATTTTCGGGTGGGTGGAGTACGACCACACAAAAATTCATATGTTAGTCTGTTTATAAATATTAAAATATATTATGTCGGTCTCAACCTCGCTAAAATATTTTATATGTGGTTGACGACCGATTAGCGGTAAAATCAATAATTTTTTTTAGCACATTGAATAAAAAATAACTTTTTTTCTGTGTCTACATATATGAATGCTCATAAATGGAAATGAAAATCATTGCTAGTTAGTTTTCTGTAAACTTTGTTGCTTAGTGTTTTGTTGATATGGAGAGTTCGGCAGAATTTTTGCAACTCCTCCGCACCATTTAGTTTTTTGTTAAACATTTTATAGTCTGCTTGATGATTTACGTAAGTTACCGTGAATATTTATTTTGTAAAGTTTTAACATATAATTGTCATAATTGATAAGCATTAGGCTTCTTAGTCACTCCACAAGACCTCACCCTACACCAAAGTGGCAAGGTGTAGCACATTTGCTTAATTGTGCATGCTCATTATATCCGGAATAAGATATAATGTCACAAAACTGGTGAATAGTCAAAGTCAAAAGGAAAAGTCGATGATATAAAGTATATTTGCAGATGATCGGTGTGACGAACTTAGTCGATTTAGCTTTGTCCGTCTATCTGTCTGTATATAAGCGAACTTTTAGCACAGGTCTTTTGCTGCCCAAGAAGTTGGTCATTTGTTGGGAACACTGATACAAAATCCCTATAGCATATAGCTGCCATAAAAACTGACCGATTAAACTCACGTCCTTGTATGAAAAACTTTTTTATTGGACGAGATATCTTCACGAACTTTGGCATAGTTTGTTATTTAAAAATATTCTATATTATTCGAAGAAAGTTTCCAGACTGGACCACTAGCATATAGAGCCCATTCCAACTGGCCGATCAAAATCAAGATAAAGATCTTTTTATTTCTTTTTATTCTATAAGAAATGCACCTGTGACAGATATCCGGGTATCAGTGCAGCCGATATTAAAGCTTTTTTCTGTTTTCCTGTTTCATTTGCGATCTGGTTGGTTGTAGTATAATATCGGACAAAAATGTCTGGGATGGAAATTATTGAAATCAGATCAATTTGAGAGTATTCCGCATAACACTATACACAATTTTTAAACTTAAGTCATTACCAAGCAACACCACTTCAAAGAAGATGAAAATTTAAAGTATACTAAAGAAATATTCTACTGAAAATCTGACTAAAGTCTTTCCCAGAAAAAATATGCACTTTATATTTTATATAAATATTTTCACATATCTTCTTAAACTATAATTATTTAATGCCCACACCTTTTTTGCTTGATAGGCCCTTGATAGGCACTCATTACAAAATAAATATCAATAGACTGTACTTATTCTGTCACGCATATTATTACTATGTTGCCCTGAAGTTAATATTTTCGGTCATTCCGTGCAACAATTGATAGTATTAGACGCCACTACGTATACTTAACATGAATTCTAATATTAGTACATTTCACTCAAAGTCACCGCAGTATTTGGTATATTTGAAACGCTCACTTTAGATATACATACATATATTTGTAATTCATATTTGCGGAATAAAATTATAGGTTTGTTTTAACAAAAATAAGTTATTCACTGCAAACCGCTTGCATGCAAATAGTAATTATCTGATATGTGCTTAATTGAGTAAACTGGGATGTACAGTACTTTTGTAAGCGAAAAACTGCATACTATAAAGTAATATATTCGAAGTTGCAAGGTTTTGAAATTTTTGGAAATCTATAAATGGTTCCGCTAGTAAAGTTTTGTTCTGTTTGAGTAAAAGTTCAAAATTAATGAAATAAATTGATTTTCTCTGTCAAAGCCAAAAAACAAAATATTCTTTACGATCGTGAATATATATTTTTTACATATAGGCTCTCGAACATAGATTAAACTATGACCTTGAAATAAAAGTTTTATTAACAAATTTCTTTCCATCTGTTCCAAGTATAACTAAAACTAAAAAATAATTATTTTTTTATTACTCGCCTTGGCAGTAATTTTCAACAGAGTCATCTAATCAGCTACAATGACTACAACTTTTTTCTTAATTAACAATCTATAAGAAAGGTAACAGTTTGATGAATTGTTCATGTGCAGCCTCGAACCAACAAAGATTTTGTACCACAATTAGTGCCTCAAAATCAAGGGAAGTTTCGTTGAAAACATATATGTTAAAAATAACTTATAATAATGTATAAGGGTACCAGATTCTTTTCTGGAATCGAATTGCCATAGCTGCGTACCATACTCCACGAAAGTAGGCGCCTAAACCTGGTTCTTCTCTACAGTATATTCCTTCAGTGCATACTCCTAATCGTGGGCAGTTAAAAGTTAGGTCTGCATGAATAAGAAATCAGTACTTCAAACTGAATCTTCAAAAGCTTCCGAGGAGTTATAAAGCTACTCCTCCTACTGTTTGTCCTCATGTGTGTTGTCACTGTAAAAGGTATGCTTCACCGTTTATAAAAATTGGAATAAACCAATAATTATGGGTACCGATACAATGCAATTTTTAACTGTCCCAAATAGTACCTATCCTCGCCAACTGCAAAGTATGTAAGGCGACCGAAATGAAATTCTCAACTATGGATGTGTAGTTATCGTAACATACTGAGTTTTTAAAAAATGTCATAAGTCAACCTGACGTAAATTAATGGTATTAGATAACGTATACGCTATGTTGAGCCTCAAAGAGACGGAAATTCATTTCAGATACTTTCTTTGACCTTTAAGTTGTTCCTGCAACTCCCGATTGACTTCTAAAATTGATTTATTAAAAAAAATAATTAATTACATAATACAAAGAGAGTCCGTCAAAAATTTAAACGATTGTTTCTTTCGTTTTTTTTCATTGCAAGTGTATTTATTAAATTTACATAAATTGTACAAGTTTTACCAATATTTAAAGCTTCATTGTATGGATTTTCATTGCTAAAATTATACTTTTAACACAAATATTATATACATTTATACACAGCGGTCAATCTGATTAATTTTCGTTCAATCAAAATAAACTTATTTACAAACAACAGTTTCATAAACAACAAAATATATAATTGTACTATATAATTTTTATAAAAATATATATGTTTAAATGTTTCATATAAATATTTCATTACAAACAAGTGACTATTTTGCATTCAAACCGACGTCTGAACTGCTTTTTACCAAATACTTCCTGGCTACTACCTTTCGCGTCAACACAGCAACTCTGTGTGCTTGTCGTAAGCGCTCGCCCATACTTTCGCGTTCGGTAACTCTGGCCATTCTATGAACTTCAAATCATCGCTTATATTTAAGCAATTTAATTTTGGTTCACTTCTTTTCAATGGTTCCCAAGTCAACGTTGCCATACCAGGTATATCCTCGTCATTCGGGTTGCCAGTGCGCGCAAATTGTGTCCAAAAGCTGATCATACGGTTAATAGTCTTATATTCACGACTCTCTTTTGGCAAGCGTTGCGAAAAAAGATTCGAAAAAATATACGAAAGCTCATCTCCGTGTGCCACGCCTTTCAAACCACGCCCCATACGCAATATACGATAAGGATGCGGCAACTCTTCGGAGTCAAAGTCGAAGCGATATAGGTAAAGTGGCGCACCGGCCGCATGCGATAAGCGTGAAAGTATGAGCCGATAGAGCGAAAAGTGCAGGCACGAGTAGGCTATGATCTGAAATATTATAAATAAAAAGGAAATGTTGTATTCATGTTTTTTATAGGGGCGTGTTTAAAGAATAAACTTACATTTTTATATTCATCGATAGTAGGTGTCTTACCACTCACATGCACTGTTCTCAATTTTTGCTCGAATATCTCACTCTCTTCATTGTCGGCTACTTCAAAGGGCACAAAGGGTTTAAGAGAATAACATTTCTGCCTTTGGGCAGCACTGGCTAAGGCCTTGGCTCCTGAATTATATGTGGTGTTGAAATAAAGAATAAAATTTAATATATTTGCAGCATAAATTATCAAGTAGGCATTTAAGATGATTTAAAACGTGGGATAGAGCCTGAAATCATCAACTTATCGCAACATATACTCTTCTATGTTTTACCGACTTGTAGCATGAAATCATACCGAATAGAATACCTTCTTCAAAAAAATAAAAGTCACCTTGCATGAAGATCAGCCCTTCGTCTGACGTATGGCCGACCAGCAGCGGTATCGCATTGCCCCACGCAGTCTTCATCATTTCCCTTATTGGCTTCGGTATCACACATTCCGGCGTCGCGTATGGCTCCACGCAGTAGACGAAAGGCGTCGATATATTGTGCGCACGATCTTCTGGCGTCAGCGTACGACCTTCAAGTGCCATCAGATCTTTCGCTTTACACTTTCTTAAAAATTCAAGCACACTTTTATCATTATCAACACCCTTATAGCCAGCTAATTTTGCAAGACTGAAAGCACGATATTTTTGACCTTCTGTCTCCCATAGAGGAAGGGCAGTTCCCGACATTAAAATCACACGGTGAAAGAGTCCTTGTGTCTGTGCGGTCAGCATCATGCAGTGAGCGGCGGTAGCGCCAGCGCTTTCACCAAAAACCGTTATGCAGTCGGGATTGCCACCGAAGCTCGCACAGTTATTTTTAACCCATTTTATAGCCAGAACTTGATCTTTAAGGGCAGCGTTGCCAGGTACATTGCATTCGGGTGTGCTGAGCGATAAAAAACCTGGAGTAGAGAGAAAATGCAAAGGAGATATTCATATGTCTTATTTTGCCAAATCTATACACTCACCCAATACACCCAGCCGGTATTGTATTGTCACTAGCACAATATCTTTTTGCATAAAATAATCTGGTCCATACCATTCACGTGTAGCCTCACCGGTGCAGAGTCCACCGCCGTGTATCCAAATCATGACTGGCCGCGGTTTATCGGGCTGTGGCTGTGTGTATATAATTTGTTCTTGAAAATGATAATTTAAAATTTTCGGTAAAAGCACATACATTATTCGTATACACATTGAGGTAGAGACAGTCTTCAGATCCCTCCATTGCGCCGGTTATGACGTGTGCCTGCACAGCCATTTCTTTGGTACTTTTGCAATCTCTCACACCCTCCCATGGTATGGGTCGTTGTGGTGCTCTAAAGCGCAGCTCGCCCACAGGTGGTTGTGCATAGGGTATACCCTCGAAGCTGTAGTATGGCACGTCGTAAGTAGTTAGCCGCTTAACGCCTTCTACTTTTCCATACTCAGTTTCCACGATCGACGTTTCGCCGGTTGTGTGTCGATTTTGTTGGTATTTGTGTTCGTAGACTCTAAAGATTGGGTGCAAAAACGTGAAAGTTGTTTTTTGAGAGCTAATTAAGTTTAGATATGATTAGGATAGATATTAGGGTGCTGCAAATTTTTTTTTTTAAATTTTTTTTACAACTCTTACCCCCTCAAATGTTAGTAATTGACAAACAAAAAATCCTCCCTCAAGCTGGGCGCTGTAGCTTAACTCTAAGGGATCGCTATTTTTTTTTAGGTTCCCATACGTTTAACATAGGAATTTTCGTTTTTCCATTCAAACTAAAATTTCACCAACTAATTTTCGTTCCTCAAAAAATCCATCACATATTCAGAAAGTTCACTTTTCAATCTTTAAAAATTTCTCTTTTCTATATTGTTTGTCAATCACTAACATTTGAGGTGGTAGAGTTGAAAAAAAAAAATAAAAATATACATATATATAAATATAGTTATACCAATGTAAAAATTAGAGTTATAGTTTTGATATATAATTACTTTGCCACTTATTATGAGAGTTTGCTGCGGTCTTCTTAAAATGAATTGAAATTGAATTCATATATTAATATAGAGATTGAAAGTTATATAATGTAAGGGATCAAAACTTCAACTAAAACATAAGTATCTGTTGGGAAACTTCTTAAAATTGAACAAACAGCTGTCTAATAACCTTTCTTCGCATTTCCGATCTATCAAGTACCTCACGCCACATAATGGAAAGAACTACAAGTATTAAGTCGACCAATAATGGTTAATGGCCTTTTTGAGTTTTAGCTCTTATAAAAATTCGAACTTTTCTAGAAAATATTTTAACTTATTTGTTGGAAAAGCCATATAACCCAAGTCCTGGAAGTGTTAGTCCGTACTTTAGATATTAACAGTAGTTATACAATCAGTATAACTAGTTTTATCCTTAGCGATAAAGTCACGATTATGGTAATAAGACGGGCAGTGGGGCAGATGTCCGCTTTATATGCGACGTGTTTAACTTGTTTATGTCTTTATATCTCTCTAAGTGGTATGATTCCATTCACTTAGATTAAATATTTTTTATAAACGCGACATATTTGTGTAATCTTGTTGAAAGTTTCAGGTTCAGCTTGTCTACTCCCACATAATTGTTGTGATTGTAGTGAAATAACACTTGTTAAATATACTATATATTTACACATCACTTACTTTATAAAAGCGAAAAATTACTTAAGTATATTCCAAAAAGAGATTGTGAATATCAAAGAGCACTACAGTTCGTATTCGAACAAAACTACCGATTACACTGTTGGTTGTTATCTACAAATCAGTCGAAATCACGTATGCCGCTATAATATCACAACCCTAACTATTATTATATTTTTTGCCGATGGTATTATATGCCTTCACTATACTTGTATACCTAAAGACGGTAGATTCGCTGGCGAATTATGTTTTTCCAGCAATATGTGAAAAGCAGCCGGAATCGCCTCTTGGTTTGCCCCTCATTGCTCGCATATTAACATTAAAACTTTAGTATGTTTCCCTTAGTAGAAAGTATAAACACCGAAAAGAATGCTAGTCTTCATCAGCAGTGTTGGATCGGTCATGCTCATAAGTGCAGATTTTGAATAATTTTGATCTTTATAACAGTTATTCGCATATACAGGGTCTACCAACAAGAAAGGCGTGTCAAAATGGGTTTTGCTATATTTTGTTATGTAGATAATTTTATGCCATTTATGACTTCAACAAAATGTCTGCTAAATGGCCAACACGGCATCCCTTTAGGCCAACTTTCAATGACCTGGTCTTTCATTTCGGCTATAGTACACTGAATGGTGTCTTCGGACTTCTCGAGCGTTGGTGGTTGATTGACGTAAACCTTTGATTTAACTTATCCTCTGCGAAAATAATCAAAAGTCTTTGTGTCCATGTTTAGACGTGACGTCTTGTGGGAAAAAGAGCCAAGCAAGATCGTGTTATACACTGCTATTGATGGAGGCAGCATATTCGGCCACATTTCGAAAGAAAGAAGATCCGATGATGCCGCTAACCACAATCTCCACCCAGCGGTCAAAGGAGATGAAGTTGCCTCTCCTTAACCACACGATGATTTGACTTACCCAGTAGTGACTGTTCTGTTTGTTGGCGAAGTCATTCAGCCAGAAATATACTACATCTATATCCCGTATCCCAGAAGAGTGGATTATCATGATATTCCGTAAGGAATGTAACACAGTCTTCGAGAGAATAAATGTCATATCAAAGATAATGGAAATATAGTTGTTACGCTATTAAGGGAAGCTACCGAATTGATAAAGTTTCTTTAGTGAAAGCAGTAGATGAAAGAGATTTCTTTTGCCTTTGAAATACGAAGGGTAGAAGCTTGGGTATTCATTTGATGTTTCTAAAAAGTGCATACTGGGGAAGCAACGGTTTGGTATTCATTATGGACGCACTCAGTGGCGCAGTATTCGGAGGCGTGGCTGTGGTCTGCAACAAGTTTTTGCAGATGTTTTTCCTCAAAATTTTTTCCGATCCACATCAATGTTTCTGCTGGATGATGATAAAACACCACTATCAAGTTATCATATATGTATTGGAGTAAATACCATTTATCATGAACAAAAATATACGTATGGATGGAAACATCTAGAATGCCCAGCTACTTACAAACGCATTATACATTTTTCTCCCCGATCAATTTTAGTCACCAAATCAAGTAAATGCATTTCTCTAAAATCCGTAAATTGTCGGCAGGTATCAAAACCATTGTGAAACGGTATTTTTTAAACAAACCGTTAGCTTTGTTAGCGAACTGAGTAAAGGTACAGTAATGAATGAAATTAACTGTGAACAGGTAGCTCTCTAAAAATAAACATTGATGCGCCTTGCTATGTACATATAACTTAGTATTTATGTATGTAATATATGAGTTGTTTTGCTACCTGAATTTCTTACTTCAATATTTATGGGCAAACGAAAGTGAAATTTCATTGATATGCCAAACATGGCGGCATCAAAAGGTTGGCAATTTCATGGAAAAAAATTTAGAAATACCTACATACGTAGAATATGTAAACACTAGATATAACATTTGCTTTTGAGATACTACTCATATTACTCATCGTAAAATACCACAAAATGATTTCTGTCATTGCATGATACATAATTATATGAGCAATTTTCATAATTTTTAATAAAGACTAAAATACTAGAAATCGATTAATTTTCACAATATGCGCAAAATTGTAAATAAACTTTTGTTTACTTTTTTATTACACGCGTACATATGTATGTAGATGTGTAAATAAGTATATGAGTGTGCTTTAACAAAACCAGTCATTTATTAGTCATCTCAGCTGATTCGGCCAACTAGTTGGCCGTTTTTTAGGAATGCATAACATAAATACAAATACAACAAAAACTTGTGTAAGTGTGTATACATAGTATGTACATTCATAAATGTAAGACTGGTTTTCGGTAAACAAAATGTCAAGCCACGCGGTCGAGTTGCGAAATTGCTAAATGTCAAACCATTAATATCTATTATTCAATGAGATGTGAACATTTTTGATAAAGAGCATAACTCAATTTAAGTTTTCGTACACTTAGCACTTTCAAATATAAATAATATTAATTTTTAAAGACAAATAATGAGTTTTTAATATATAATATAACAAATAAACAAAAAAAATTAAAAAAATATTGAAAATGAAATTCGATATAGATTACTGATTTTTTTATAATACTCATTTTTTATATTTATATATTTATTACTCTTAAATTTTTAAATTTCAACAGGCACTGCACTCACTTCAATCGCCATCGACATTTCTCTATAAATCCAACATTTGAAAACATGTTAGCAGAGCGCAAGTTGCTTTTCCTCCAGCCTTTAAAATTTATAATCCAGAAAATGCGTTGAATTGCTTCAAATTACTAGTTAAGCTTGTAGATTAGTTACAAACTGCCACAAAACATACATATATATGTATGTATGTACGTAAGTGCCCACTCAGCGCTCTATACAAATATGAATATACATTTGATTCGGTAGATCACTATTAAAATATCACACACGAAATTATCGTAAACCAATTATTTGATTTTTCGATTTATATCTGCTCCAGCAGCGAAGCACCGACAACCGCATGGAACAACGCGAACAACCGTACTGAAAAAAGTTCATACTAGCGTAGAAATCAAAAGCGTAAACAATTGCAGCTTCAGCGTAATATCTATATAAATATGTATGCGTTTAGATAAAGAAATGGAGAAATAGCGCACAGGAAAAGGCAGACAAAAATATAAAAATATATTACTCATATCAGTAAAGTGGATGATACCGAGTACCTAAAGAAAAAGAAAACCATAACAAAGCGCATTTTAAGTTAAAAAAGTCGAAAAATCAACGACACTTGCCGCGCACTTGAAGCAAACAACGATCATTGAGCGAAGTTGGTGAGTGGTGAGCGAGAGCGCCATTAAAAAACGCTAGCCGATATTGCGCTCTCAGTTGTCACTTTCGACTACGGTGTTGTTGTAGATGCTTTGTTTTCGAATTTTCATTCAACATGCACGTCCGGCATAAACAAGCTACTTAGTTGCTGGTGATACACGCCTGCCAGCAATATCAATTGATACGGAGGCGAAGGAAAAAGCAGCACAAAAAACAGATGTTTTGACGTTTTGCACAAATACAATGAGTGTGTCAATATGTATCAAACAAATATTTGCACATCTCCCAGTAAACTTGTGTGAAAATGTGATGAAAGTTGGATATATTCTTTAGAATTTCTCGTAAATATTTAAAGAAACTGCGCTTTCTACAAGAACTTAGGAAATAATGCGTTTTTGGTAGTTTTCAAGAGTCTGACTAATGAAAGCAACCTCTTTTAGTTTTTTTCCAGAACATTTTAAGTCAGACACGCCGAGGATTATTCTTCATACATCACTGAGTAATGGCTGGATACTTACCGTCTTACCGCAAGCAGCTATGGTGACCTAAATAGCAAACTTTTGAACCATATCTAATGTGTGAGAGTCTCCAAAGCTTGGTTTTGACTTATCTCTGAACTTTCTTAGTTACGAAATTTCCTTACTTGGTTGCAAAGGCGCCAGTAGCTTATATATTTATAGTATGTACCTGTATTCATATTTATGTTAAGGTGGTAATTAAATGACCAAAAGCGCAAGCTTCCGGGAACTTAGTTGAGTTGTTAATAATGTAGGTCTACGGAATCAAGCTCCAGCTCATCTGTAGTAAAGTCGAAATATGTACATATATATCGACAACTATATTATTATCGATTTGTTTCTAAGTTTCAGTTTACTTGTTAAATTTTGCACCATAGACGAGATGACTTCTCCGCCAACTCCGAACGGTTTCGAAATTCATACAGGATATCCGAGAAGAAAGTAATCTAAAGTATAGATTTGTTTCTGAAATAAAGCACCACCCTAAAATTTAAGCTTAAACTCTCTAAACAGACATAAAGTTGCGATTGAAAAAATAGCACCACACGTTATACTGAAATGTTAGAACATATTTTACCTTTTTTCTGATTTGGCAGCAATCACTGTGGCGTGCTCTCTTACTCAGTATGAACAGTTCGTTACAAACTTAAGCGGTCCTTTTAGTTTGATTAAATTTTGTATTATGTGCCTACTTTGGCGCAGATAAAAGGAAAACATAAACTGAAATCATGAAATTTCTAAGTTGTTCCAAAAAAAAAAAAATATATTCGAAACGCTTTATATTGGGCAGTCGGAAAAGTTGTATTTCTAATCAAACTTCAACTTCTCTTCGCCGGCGAGAAAAACGTGTAGCACAGCGCATGCAGTTTCCAAAAATCCACTTAGAAATCCTCGCTGAGATGTGGCAAAACATTCTTTGGAATAACGAGAGCAAATTCGTTTTTTTCGGTGGCCGAGGATCTCGATCTTAAGTTGGAAAACCTATTAATTCAAAATATAGTCCGAGATATACCAAAAGGTTATAAAACATGTTTGTCAAACATTTATTACCGGCAAGGTGCTATTATTTTGACCACAGCTGTTCGATACGGCGTACGTAATTAATGTAGGCATTGGCATTGGCATTGGCTGAAATGAAATATGTCGATAAAAAGGCAACATTTGATATTCAATATAAGGAATAATGGAAACAACAAAGCAATTAACCGTGTTTTGCTTATTATATATTAATTATATACATATGTATATTATAACTAAGTATATACTTATATACAAGTGCATTTTTCGTGTCGGCCGATCACATGTGAATTTCATTTTTAATTTCCATCGTACAATTTGCGTTAGCAAAAATTTTTTTTGTAAATGGAACTTACTCTCAATGCGAGTTTTTAATTATACAATAAAAGAATTGCTGAATCAGCCTCTTATAAATTCCGTCATCTAATACATTTTTAAAGCGCTCATGTGCGTACAAGCGCATAGATATAATCTTCTATTATTTAAGGAAGCACATGACATCCCCTTAGTCATCCGAAAAATATTCTAATATCGAGCGAGTCTTACATGTAGTACATATTTAATGTGGCAAGAGGGGAGATGTAGATGAAAAATATGTCAACAATTAGTTTAAATTAGTTTTGCAATGCACAAATCCAACCCTGAACTAATCAACTTTTAAGGTTATATCATTTATAGAATTATAAAATAAATTATAAGAAAGCTCTCTAAATTAAGGTTTAAATATGAGCAATATGTTACAATGATTTGCTATATTTTTGTTTATAATTTTAGCAAAATCTTTTTCTAAATACATTTTTTCGTTACAGTAAAAAATCACTTATTAACTATTGAAATTTGTCAGTATCCACAGCCGTTCATACTTCGTCTAAGTAAGTACTGTGGTACCTTTTCCAGACCCTGCCTCAGTATCGGAGGCAGACCCATAAAGCAAAGGTTTGTCATATAAAGAATCCCAAGCTTTCATTTTCGGCGCTTCGGGTATTTGGATAACTTGCAGCGTCTGACTAATATTCAGCCCAAAGTCAGGATTTGTTTTTTCAATTGGTAGCCATACATTTGGCGCAATCTCGGGGCAATTCGGATTTCCCCATTTAGCGAAGCTGGTCCATATGCCGATCATGCGTTGTATGGTAGCATATTCAGGCGTATTCTCCTCCAGTTTTTTGGATTCCTTCAAATAGAATAGATAGGAGAGATCATCGCCATGCGCAGCGCCCTTCACACATTCATCGCCGCAGAAACGTAAGCGATGATGATTAAATGTAGGCGAATCGAAGTCGAATCGGTAGAGGTAAGTATTGGCTGTAGCATACTTCGTACGCGCAAGCGCGATGCGATGCACACCGTGCCAGAACATTTTATGCGAACAAAGCTGAAAGCAAAATGTGAATGTTTAATTTTGTATTATTTGACTTTGCAGCATTACTCACATGTAAAAAATCAAAGGTGGGATCTGGTTTATCCTGTTTGGAAACTACTTCGTCTTTTTCCTTACCAAAGTAGAGATTTAGAATGCGTGTGCTCAATTCTTGAATCCGACTGCTCTCGTAAATATCTTTTAACTCTGCTAATACCAATAATTCCGGCTCTTTTTTCACTAGATCTACAATTTTTGGAAACTTTTTCACATGCTGATACATTATTAAACCTTCAAATGATGTGCCCCCCATGAGGAATGGTATGCCATTTCCCCAAGCCGACTTCAGCAGATTAATTGGCTCGGTTGGCAATACGCAATGTTCTGACTCATAGGGTTCAACTGTCGGTGTAAATGTTAGCCAGTGGAACGATCGATTTTCCTCCTCGCTATGCAGCGAATGATCGACCAATTTGCCTGCATCCAAATTTTGCAAAAACTCCAATACTGGCTTGTCTTTGGCCTCGCCTTTATAACCATGATACGCAGCTAGTCGATAGCCCATATTTTGTGGCATGCTAGCCCAGTAGCTCAGTGCTGAACCGGACATTATGACCGCTTGTTGAAATAGGCCACGCGCCTGATCACTCAAGGACAAAATGTGTGCACATGTGGCGCCGGCGCTCTCGCCAAAAACGGTAATATTATTACAATTACCATTAAAATAGTAAATGTTTTTCTTTATCCACTTGAGCGCCAGCAGTTGATCCTTGATAGCAGCATTGCCAGGAACATCAAGACTGCGGTCATTCAAGCTAAGGAAACCTAGAAGAAATGAAGAAATGTTTGAAAATTATTTCTCTGTGATACAAGAAAGAAAAAGACTTTTCATCAATATTGCAAAAGGTTTCATCACAGAAATCTTGCACAAAGGAGCTATTTCCACATACGGTGAGTAATCATCTTTGCAGAAGTCACATACTTCAAATCGTCACACGTGACCGTTACTATCGTTGTTATTTAAGACAATATTGTTGTAACTGAAATTGATGTTTGTAACAGAACACCAGCAAAAAAGCAGGGTAATCTATTACTCTTTGATCTCTCTGAAACTTTTTAGGTGCGATTTGATGCCAAAGTCCAGGAAACTAAGGCGAAGCTAAACTTTTAGCCCCTATTGCATCTAAAGTTTTTGCTGAGAGCTTGTGAACCATACAATTACTGAATTGTCAAGCTAACAATATATTCAATAAACAAAACTTACCCAGCGAACAGAGACGATAATTTAATGAAACAAATAAAACATCTTCACGCATCAGATAATCGGGTCCGTGATGCTCGCGCGCTGCACGACCGGTCTGAAAGCCACCACCATATAACCAAACCATGACCGGCATCTGCTTGGTAGCATCTATCTGCAGTTTCAAAAGTGTACATTGTCAATTTCGTTCCAAAGCGCAACTATTGTCAATACTCACATGCTTGGTGAAGACATTCAGATAAAGGCAATCTTCGCTGCCTTCTATTTCGCCGGTTTTCTGGTTCTTTTGTACCGGTTTGGGTGGACTCTGCGTGGCGTCTAATATATCGGACCAATTTCCAAATGGTTGCGGTGCACGAAAACGTAATTCGCCGACCGGCGGCTTGGCATACGGTATACCCTCAAAGCTATAGTAGGTTTCACCGTAGACTGCCTGGCGCTTGGCGCCGCGTATGCGTCCTTGCGGTAACTGCAGTTCCACAGTTTCTAAAATGCCAGAGCTTTGCGGTGCATAAAGGGAAATAAAAAAATATATATATTTTTTTTTTCAATCTAATTTTGTGCCTATCTTTTTTGAAACTTACTTAGTTGCCATTTTCCGAATGTATGTTCGAAGAATTGTAACCGAAATTCTTTGGGTGCCCCGCTGAAATCGAGATAACATATTTCTTATTAGTAATATTTAAATTTTTTTTGAATTTATTCGGTTTATTTGTGTAAATAATTTCGAATTGTTTTTGAATATTAAAAAATATAACAAATCTAAGTGTGCAGTTACATGTCAAGTGTACGCCGAGCGAGAATATAGTGTCGTTATAGCAACTGCAGTGTATCTTAAATACTAAACACTCAAGCGTACGCATCGCATAAGAATATCTAATCAATACTTCTTGTTTTTGCATTATCAACCAGCTGATAGAGAGCAGTTCGAAATGTAAATAAATATGTTTGCACGCACTGTTGTTCGTATGATATATGTATGTACATATTAACAAATGCTATGCTAGTCTGTCTTGCACTGTTATCATTTATACAGAGTGTCACACACAACTGCTTCTGCAGTGAATTGTTTTATTTTAGCTGAGAAGAATTATGATGAGTCAAATTCATATTTACCTTTGCTCTTTTTCATTGGAAATTTTTACAGTTTTCAGAACGCCCTGATTTTTCTCTTAGAATAAGTAAGTATAACAAATCCCATAAACTAGATCTTAGTGATCTAGAATTATATATTTGATAGCCTTCTTAAACTTAAAAACTAGCACTTAAAAAATATACCACACGCTGAATTTGAGACTAACACCGAAAATGGCTTAGCAAATCACTTGTAACATTCGCGTACCTCAGCTAAACATGCGAAAAAATGTGCTCAATATGTGTGTAATGTATTATGTATTTATTACCGTTTGCAGTTTAAGAAAAGGGAGCCGCATATGATAACCCAAAAATTGTTAAGTGTCTGCAAATGACTAAATTCAAATGTTATTGAAAACTCACTAGTTCCAAAGTTTACAACAAACAATTTCTATATACATATGCATGCATATACATATACTCAAAAGCTTGCAAAAGCTCTTGTTGAATGTTTACCAGTAAAATGTGCTCACAAAAGCTGCCCATTCAATTTGTGAAAATCACAAATAAATCAATAACTAACTTAAAAGAGGGCAAACAGCATATTCTTATTTTCTTTAATGCAATATATCATCTCTATATGTTACAGTGGTGGCAAGTGAATAAGTATAGCGAAAAAATATATTAAAATATTTAAAGGACGCTGTTGATATTTATGACGGCTGTTACTAGATTTTTACCATTTTATAATGAATGGACTTACTCCATCCTTTTGGATCTGATTTATTTCTTTTAAAATTTTAATCCTGCCATTTCTTACTATTTTTTTCATTAAATTAATTGAATGGTTAAATTAATTAATTATGATAATCTGCTCATTATAATAAAGTGCCTTGTTTCTTAGGTCTGCTTGTCTTATGTTTTCTTCCATTTCCTTCACCTAACTGGTTAGCTCTTTCGGATGTATAATATGTAAAATTGTATTCACTTCGTTAACGATCTCTACTTCGTCGAGTTGGATCATGGTGTATCCTGCTTCTTCAACTATTGGTGATACTTGTTGGAATGCTATAGGCATTCTCATGGCGATCATCAGAAACGCTAAAATCCACATGGTCTGAAAATGTTTTGACTCATGGAGTAACACTTTCACATACATCGCCATTATGTACTATTGTGATTAACCTATCATCTTCCTCTTCCATACCTACTCTATCTAATTTAAGTGTCCTTTTTATGTTTGCTACATAATGATGTGTCTTAATCTTTTATAATAATTTCATATTTTTTATTGACTCAGTCTTCTCAGTTCTTCGTAGTTGTCTCTGTAGCTATTTCTTTCGTGTATTATGAGTTGTTTCTTCCGGTCTATTGTGTTTTTGAAAATGGTTGGATTTATACAATTGTTTGCATTATTGGGTGTGCAATAGTTACCTATATCTTCAATTCCTGTTAGTTTTTCCAACAATGTTGAGTGCAGTCTCTCAATGGCTGCATTACCTGTATGGAAATTTGGCTTTGTTAAGTGTATTTCGACTCCTTTAAGAACTGACTCAACTGTTCGGCCCTGAATTCGTTTTCCATGATGATGTTTTTTGTTTCCCAAATTTTGTGAAATGTTCAATTATGATGACCTTCTTTCCTCTCCAATTTCTGTCAGTTATATTGTATGCTACTGCAAATTTTGTTAGTTTATCAATTACTGTGACAAATTACTGCTTTTGAAAACGAAAAATGTCCACATGTGTTATTTTATTTTTATCTGCAGGTGTCTTTGCTAGTCTAAACTGCTGCTTTATCGGTTTCCCGTCATATTTAATTTGCTTACATTTTTCGCAATTACCTATAATCAGCTATAGATTTTCGCTTAATTTTGGATAACATATTTTATCCTTAAGTATATTGTAAGTCTCGTTCATTCCGCTATGCATTGGCTCATTACTATGGTAAAGTGAAATTTGTTTATACTGGTCTTCTTCTTGTAGAATTTCTGTTGCTCTTTTTGTACATTTTATGAATTGTAACTGCTTAGAAGTAATAGTTAAATTTTGTGATAATCGGCCTTTTCCACTTCAGAAAAAATACCCACTTTGCCTCTGTCAATAAGTCTTTGGAAAGTATTTTTAAATATGTTCTCCGTGTAGATAGGGTTAATCTCGATTACTTTCCTACCATGTATTCTTTGGACTTCAGTTTGAGGACATATGATTTGGGTCTTACATTTGTTGACAATTTCTCCTTTTATGAAGAAATGTTTTAACAGTTCCTCTTCTGCGGAATGTATTGTGCCTGACATTTCTAAATGAAATTCTTTATCACTGCTTTCGTAGATTTTTGGCAAGTTTAAATTATTTTGCCCTTTCTCATATTCAATTTCATAATTGGACTTTTGCAATATCCTTTTTTTCAATAAAATTTGATGGCAACCTTTGGCTAGATCAAGAGTGCTAAAGTACTTCGCTTTCCCCAACTTGTCAAGATTCCATCAATGTTTGGCAATGGATATTTATCATCGATAGTTATTTGATTTAGTCTACGACAATCGAGTACTAACCGAAATTATTTTTCGTCTTGAAATTATTGAATATAACATCGTTTTATAGTAGAAGATCGTACGGTTTTTCAAAGTCTTTTTTAAACCATCTCATCCTAGGGTTGTGAGGGTATTTATATTCTAGTGGGCATGGTGACAAAAACTACATATATGTAGATATGTATATGTGACCTGGTCTACGAAAAGGAAGGTAACGTGCGAAAACTAGTTTTCTGGGAAAAGCTTTTAAAAATAATCGTCAGTTTCTCGTTATCTCATTAATTGTTCTCCTTTTTTTGACACCTAAGCCCCCTTTCCGTAGACCAGGTCACATATATGTATTTAATTCGAACAATATTCGAACAGCAGAGTAGAGTTGTAGAGACTTGACAAGTTAAACAAATTTAATTATATTTAAATACTTTTTTATATATGTACATAGATGATTGAACATTACAAATTGAACTGAAGTAAGATTATTTTATGTAAGAGTTTTAAATTAATAAATATAATTAATAAACACTGAAAAGGGGACTCAACCGAGATGTCAGCGTATGTGAGCAGTACCTGTTGTTGTCTTTTTTTACCTTCGGCTGCGCCAGTTACAGTTTATACTCTGATCCGGATTTCTAGTTCAATGTTCCCATATAGATTCAAATGGCAATCACCGATCCATACGATTCGCTAATTCGTTCGAACATATATACACAAACACATACATATGTATATGTACATATGTATGTAGGAATATTCACTGAGGCAAATAGGCACAAGTAATTGCTTTGGAATCAAGAATCAGACTGACTCTGCTATCAGATCAGCAACTCAAGTCTGCTCCAATGTGTGTGTGTATGGCACATTCCAACAAACTCAAAATATGCCGAGTCTGCGGTTTTGGTCACGTACTGGTGGATCATGCGATATGGTGCACAACTGCATGCCGTCATTTGATGTAACCTGTTTAACAATTGTAGTTGTGCTCGTTCACTTTATGTAAGATTTGTCAGAAGGATTCCCATAACCCTTACATAACCCAGTTTGTGCAAAAATTGAAACAGAACGACCATCAAGGACGATGTGTTAATGCCATACAGCCAACGAAAAAATCAATTTAATGATGGAAATTTTTGGTGAGCGTCGAAGTCTTGGGGCGTGGCCTCCAAGATGGGGCGATTTCATACAGCTGGACATAAATTGTTTAACATATAGGATATTCGGGTAAAATTTTCACTGTGGTTTTGCGAACACTCTAATATATTTATCATTTTTTAAGCGTTATGCTTTGCTCAATAATTCCATGGACGAATTTAACGTGTAAATCTTAAATATACCTTGGTAGACAAACATTTGCATCACCGATAGCAACTATGTCAGAAGTCAGATAATGAAACCACATGCAAAACTGTCGGAATTGAATTAGTTACATACCAAACTACAGAAATTTTGAGGAAATTGTAACGATTTAGACATATCGTTTGACAAAAAAAATATACCTCATTCGTTAGCAGCACTCCAGTGTTTTCATAACTACACTCAAAACCACATCTCATCGGTCAAGATTTTCCGTTTTCAAATCGTATCTGAATGAGTGTATTATTTAAAAGTGTCAGTATGTCCACCTTACTATTCGTTATTAATCGAACCTTACCTCACATAGAGGAAAATTTTGGTTTTGAAAAACAAAGAATACTTGTATATCGGCTTTATGAAGCTGTGCATGATACTGAAGAGATTAATAATTGTGTATGTAGCAAAATTACTAAAAATAAGTTACTATAACTAAAATTATATGCCAAACCTTAAAACACGGTGAAAAACGAATTTATTGAACTTTTCAGATTTAATTAAGATTAATTAGTAATAATGATAACACAGGGGGCCATACGTATTATAGTATAAATTCATTTTCGAACTGAGTATTCAATATAGTTGCTCTCTGTAAGTGAATAACTCATCTAGTGCGTGTAATTTAACAGTCTCCGGTAGCTCCATCATTTTCAAATCATAGCTAATATTCAAAGCCATATTCGGCTCAGAATCTTTTAGTGGTGTCCAACAAACTGGTTTGATTTCATCGCAATTAGGATCAGAGTTAGCGGCAAAAGCAGTTAGCATAGCAATTAGTCTTCGAATAGTCTTATATTCTGCCGAATCCAAGCCAACTTTCCAAGAGTCATTGGAGAAAAATGTGTACGATAAATCATCAGCATGAGACACACCACGCACCGGATCATTGCCACAATATTTAGCGCGATATAGATTAAAATCGGGCGAGTCAAAATCGAAACGATAAACATACGTGGGTTGGCTAGCATATGCCGAGCGTGCCAAAACAGTACGATGGATATCGTGTAAGAATATTTTGTAGCCATAAATCTGAAAAGTTGTTGACAAACAAGAAAGTATTAGAAATGCGATAAATTTGTGGGTAAAGGTCGTTTTGCTAAACTTACATCCAGAAATTTGAATACTGAACGATCACTTGGCGTTTTGGCGCCAAAAAACAATTTTAATAATTTTTCACCCATTGCTTGCAGCTCTTCCGGTGTATGCGCAGCCTTAGCATCCTCCGGCAAAATACGCTCTGGATCATTAATAAGTGTACGCATTATATGCGGAAACATTTTGAGACGCTGATACATATAGAGTCCTTCGAAGGAATTTGCACCAATAATCATCGGTATACGATTACTCCATGTATTTTTCAGCAGCTCAAATGGCCGTTGCGACAATATACAATTCTCACTAACATACGGTTCAATAACTGGTCCAAAAGCAAACATGTATAATTTTCTGCGTTCCTCTTCGTGGAGCAAAGAATGTTTCACCAATTTGTCCGGCTCTAATTGCTGCAGAAAGCTCAAAACTTCTGCATCATTATTGTCACCATTAAAGCCGTGAAATTTCGCCAATCTGTAGGCCATATCAGTTTGTGGCATATTTACCCAGTAACATAGCGCACTTCCCGACATAAGTATGACGCGTTGAAAGATATCTTTTGACTGTGCACTAAGCGTAATCGCATGAGCGCTGGCAGCGCCGGCACTTTCACCAAAAAGCGTTATATTATCGGGATCACCATTGAAGTGACAAATGTACTGTTTCACCCATTTGAGTGCAAGCAGTTGGTCTTTCAGCGCAGCATTTCCCGGCACTTGTAGCGCTGGATCGGCGAGACTAAGAAAACCTTTGCCAAAACATTAAATTTCTTCTTCTTATTTATTGGATGGCAAGTTTGCGGCAACTCACCCAAAGAACAGAGTCGATAATTGAACGTAACCAATACCACTTGCTCACTCATAAAATAGTCCGGACTGTAAACATTCGTTGTGGCTTCCCCTGTATAGAATGCGCCGCCGTAAATAAATACCAACACCGGCAGAGGTTGTTCTGATTGCAGCTACATATTGCAGAATGCATTAGAAATTAAATAATGCACATTTTTATTGCACCATTTAAACTGTAAGTATGCGCTAATTGGCGAACCCACCTCTTTTGTATAAACATTTAAATATAGGCAATCCTCCGAGCCCTCCACACCGCCTGTGCGCGAATTCTTTTGCAACGGCTTGCTAGCGCATTGCGTACAATCCTTGACTCCGCTCCAAGGCTCGATCGGCTGCGGCGCCTTGAAGCGCAACTCTCCTAAGGGCGGCTTCGCATAGGGTATACCCTCAAAACTGTAGTAATCATGCGCGTAAACGGTCTGGCAGTGTTTTCCTTGGATCACACCCAGTGGCAGTGCGATTTGTGGAATTTCGCTAATAAAAAATTTTGTGTGCAATTAATTTTCCTCTTCATTTAATGAAAATTATTTAGCCTTGTGCATACATATATTCTTCTTAATCTGTCACACGCGTTTGTAAACTTACGTTGAACTCATCAGCTTTTGCTTTTAGTCTGGGGCTATGTAAACAATTATATTTATTAGTACGTATTCAGTTACTTGGCGGATCACTGCCCTCCCAACATGTAGAACCGACTGACTTCGCCGCTTGCTCAAAAACAACTGAAAATATATTCCGATATTAAGTCAGTTGTGCGATTAGATTGCGTAGGTTGTTGCATAATTTTAAATAAATAGCAAATAGTTCGTAGTGACGGGAAAATGACGAATATCGTCGGTTTCGGTCGAAGAGAAATTTATGCGGTGCTTGACTCTATTTTGTTAAAGCCTCACAGTCTACGACCTCAAACTTTCTTTACATAAGGCAGATGCGATCAAAATGGTTACCCAAACGGATTTAATTTTAGACAAATTATTCATAAGTAAAGAATGCAGCAATTTATATGAAGGTTTATACTAAATATTTAAAACTGACAGCTGCAGGAAACATTGTCCAGTCTATGCATAAACACATATATAGACTATTTATTCATAAGCCCTTGTCCGACTTTATTTAATCAGAATCGGAAGTAATTTCAATGTGAAATGTGGAGGTTATTTCTCCGACATAAAGCAGTATATTTTGGTAAGGAATAAACCTAGTAAGTTTGTACGGTTAGACCACAGTGGACTGGGTGTGTTGAAGTTGCGAAGCTGTACTGTTTCAGTTCTTGGTGCAATAAAACATTGATTTCTTTTAACACCGTCAATTTTAGTTTTAAAAGAGTATTAGACAATATTGTTTTCGGTGCAGACCCATCCAAACGATTTTCAACACCTTAGGTATTTTGTATATGTATAATGGTTTTCTTATCGGCCGTTGTACGTGCCTTATTCGAAATATATACTAGCATTCATCATGGAGCATTCCATTGACCGCCTTGAGTGCTCACAATTGAACATTATTGATAACCTTTGTACTAAGTGTTGAGAGTTTACAGTTATTTCAAAGTAATTAATTAGTAATGCAAAGGTCATCACTTTTAATATTCAGGAAAAAAATAATTAGCTGCTAATTGACTTTGTAAGTCACTAAAAGAGGTGAGAAAATGTTTTTATTTGAAGTGCACATTACTACAAAAAAAATTACTTCGTTGTGCATTTATAAATGCATACAAGGAGGAAATGTTTAGTCATATGCATATCAAGAGGAACACCCGGTTTACATGTAATTTGAGAAATATATTTAAAGTCGGGTAAAAAAGAAAATATTTTGTACATTACCTCTCCCAACCACTAAAATGGTATATAGGTACATATGTACTATGAACCAAATAGAAGTGGTTTGGGGACGTTTTGTGTCCAACTATACTGTTATGTAATTTAAATGAACTGAAGAGACAAATAAGGCCTAAATTGAACCGCCTTGAACGACGGTCCACTGTGACACCTAAAGCTCCTAAACATTGATCATAGAGACGCTCTTGTGTAAGTCCATATAGCGCTTTGAGCTTGTCACAAATTTGTTGAGGCGGCTAATATCTGTTTCGGCTATTTCTACTGGTTCGCCAAAATATGACTGCCGAGATGTTTCTACCTCGTCTTACTCCATACAACTTTGACAATTTACCTTTGACAAAAGTTTTAGTTTTAACGCATGTAAAAAGGTATACATCGTCGAAAAACTCAAACTCGATTCGGTATCAGTTTTGTCAAGTTTTTCAGTGAGGAATATAAAAACTAATTGAAAATCACTCGGCTTCAGATACTATTTATGAAAGTTAACGACTTTTGGGACTTTTATAATTATATATCCTTTTGAGTATGAGTGTTGCATTAGTTAAGGGTAAAATATTCAAACTATTGGCCCATTGCAACTGCAAACGTAGTCTAAAATAATGAAACATTGCATTACAGTAATGAGTACAGCAATCGTATTTAAAGTCATGGAATTTTAAAATTTCTCTTTTATACAATATATTTGGCTATTTTCGTCTGTATACAAATAATGACCCGAAGGTGAGTAGAAGTTTGCGAGCACAACAACATGTGCATAGTAAAATGAATTTTAAGCTGTATTTTAAAAAGGAATTTGCATTTCGTTTGGAAATTGTTTAAATACTTTTCGATTAAGAATTTGACATAAAATTATTTTGTGTTGGTTCACGTTTTAATTTCCCTAATGAAGTCGTTATCTTATCGGTCAGTGTTCCAAAATACAGTAGATGCCTTCTACAATTGCAGCACTTTCATATCACACATATAAAGTTAAATATTTACATGAGATACACACCTAAGTTCTACCAATGGTGAAAGCGACCTTGAGTGGAATTTCACAAATCACTTTCCTAAATTACTGAATTGTTATAATAATGGCGTGTGATAAAGAAATGTGAGCATTATTGCGATGGAATAGTTAAAATTATCTTTATCAGTCTATGGTATGAAAAATTCGGGCTTACTCGTATTTAGAGAAATTTGCCGCATATAATGCGTATGCGGACGGATTTGGTTAAAGAAATGTTGCAACGGGTAACGCCTCACATCCATTGTTTTCTGATACAAAGTGCCAAAATGCCTTGCGAACAGTCGTTGAAACAGGAAATACTCTCAGGCGGCGTCTCTAAGCAGAGTTTGAGGAACAGGAAATAGATATATTTCAGATCCATGAAACACAACTGTATAAGTAAAAAGTAATCGAAGGAGTCCATATTTGCGACAATATTACAAAAATTTCGTAGATTTGCGATGTTGGAAAGAGGTGACATGGTGATCAATCCACCCAAATCTCCAGATATTCTCACTTATATTCTTACTGACTTTCTTTAGTGGCGTGTCATGTAATGAGCAAAATACAGACAGCTAATTCGGTTGATTAATGTTATGTTCAATAATAGTTCAGAAAATATATAATTAATTGTCTTAATTGTCCATCCTAAAAAGTACCTGTGCTTTTTTGACAGTTTGTTAAGCAATTGTATCGGTATGTAAGTAATTTATGATACGCTACCTTCAATTAACATTTTTAAATAATATTTCACTGAGATATAAAATAAGTTTTAATATTCTAAGACATTTTCGGGCAGATATGAAGATCCATAAAAATGAAAGCATTTACTACTGGCTCAGGATAGAGCTATCAACCTGTCCTCCAGTATGTGTATGTATGTATAACATTTTCACTAGATTGTAGGTAATGGATCGCCCCAATTATAATCTTCTACTTTGTGGGCGCCACACAATTGCTCTGGGCTCTTATATAACTTCGCCCACGCTTCCAACTTGTCTACTTCTGGAATCGTTTTGAATTCCAAGTGTTGACCAATATTAACTCCCCGCAGATTGTAATACTTCGTTACGGCGTCCCAAATAATCGGATCCGTTGTTTGCGAATCGGGATCACCAGTAGTGGCATATGTCGTCCACATACTTATCATACGCTTTATGGTTTTATATTCGGCCGAGTTTGGATACAACTTTCGTGCATCGCGTGCATGGAATAAATAGCACAGGTCATCGCCATGGGATGCACCGCGAACCTTTTCATCTGAGTATCGCCTGCGATTTGGATTGAAATCTGGTGAGTCGAAGCCAAAACGATACAGAAAAGTGGGGGCCAGCGCAAAGCTTAAGCGCGCCAAAATAGTACGATGGAAGTCGTGCCAAAAGATTTTATAGCTATAAATCTGAAACAATTATAAATTAATAATTCATAGACGTGAGCTATGAAATCAGCCTGCACTTACATCTAAATAATGAAGTAGCGAGTGATCATTCGGCTCTTTCTCGCCGAAATGCAATTTCAATAGTTGTTCGCCCATTCGCTTATTTTCTTTTGTAGTATTTGAGTTGTAAACGTCTTCTGGCAGTATTAATGCCGGTTCGTTGTATAGAAGTTTCATAATATCAGGATTCCTCTTGAGTGTACTGTACATAAAGAGACCTTCAAATGAGGTGCCACCGATCATCATTGAGATTTTATTGCTCCATGCATTCTTCAGCATATTAAATGGGCGCTCCGGTATAATGCAACCCTCTTCTATATATGGTTCAACAATCGGACCGAATGGAAACATGTAGGATTTACGCTGTTCGTCTTTGTTCAATAAAGAGTGCACAACCAGTTTTGCAGGGTCTAGCTTATTTAGAAATTGCAAAACGCTGGCATCGATATTGTCGCCATTATATCCATGGAATTTCGCCAAACGGTAGGCCATATTTGTTTGCGGCATATTAACCCAATAATTTAGAGCACAACCAGACATGGCAATAGCACGTTTGAAGAGATCACGGGCTTGCTCAGAGAGCATCAGCAAGTGGGTTGAAGCAGCACCGGCGCTTGAGCCAAAAACCGTAACATTCTTAGGATCGCCATTGAAATGCGATATGTACTGCTTAACCCACTTGAGTGCCAATACTTGGTCCTTGAGACCAGCATTTCCAGGTATACTCAGTGAGGGATCGGCGAGACTGAGAAAGCCTGTTAATTAATTAGACTAAAGGAGAATGATTGCAGAAAAAATATAAGCACGTACCTAAAGCACATAGTCGATAATTAAAGGTAACAAGCACCACATCTTCATTCATAAAGTAGTCGGGACCCAAAGTTTCTCTTCTGGCGCCGCCTGCACGAAAAGACCCGCCGGGTATAAATACCAGAACAGGCAGTGGTTTTTCCGAATTTAGCTGTTTCAAAATATTTAAAAATTATTTGCTTTAAGCTCAAGCATTAATTAACTTACGCGTTTTGCATAGACATTTAGGTAAAGACAATCTTCGGACCCTTCTATGCTCTCATTGACTGGATTTAACTGTAACGGCTTGCTAGCGCATTTCGTACAGTCCTTAACGCCTTTCCATGGTTCGACCTGCGCTGGCGCACGGAAACGCAACTCGCCTAATGGTGGTTGCGCATAAGGTATACCCTCGAAACTAAAAAATTTCTGATCGTAGATAGTTTTGGATTCTCGCCCCTTAATTCCGCCCAATGGTAAGGAGATAATGCATTCTCCATCCTTCTGTGCACTGCAAATAAGTTCCAGCTGTATTAAAATATTTTCCATTGTTGACATTGTCTTTGTTGTTTACTTACTTTTGACTCATTACGCTTTCGGCTTATATTCGTTCTATGTTTTTTAGCTTATCACCAAATTTGTCTCGTTTCCTCTCTGGCATTAGAGTTCCGTCACGGCACAACTGATTTTTATTGCTCAGTAAATTACTTGTATAACTCAAAATTTATTAATCTATACACATTCTATTATAGAAAATCATTAATATTATGCCTTTATTTGCAATTTCTAAAATTATCTTAAATAGTGTCTGTCAAAACAAAATGTATGCAAACAAAACCAAAAAATTTCTTTGTTGTAATGGCAACTGTCACCCAAAGTACTGAATGACTTAAAAAAGACTAGCTGCTGTGCGAGAAATGAGAAAAGAAAACAGTGGGGAAACAAAATAACATACACGCACATATCCATATGCTTAATAGATATAGAGACTGCTTAGCGCTAGTGAGAAAATCACTATCTAAGCTTTTCATTGATCGTGAGCACGTTGACCCTCAGCTATCTGTGCACTACTATACTTGTTCATTTCATTGAGAGCATAGATACTTTATAATGTGCTATGTGCTCACAGTGAGTGTAATTACTCACACTGCGCAAGAGACTCAGAGGCCCAAAGGTGGGCGAATGAAGCAAGTGTAAAAATGGCTCTCCGACAATAAGCAAGAAACACAACCAAGCTGAATGAATACATACAAGTATGTACATATGTAAGTAATAAGACTACTCATTTCCGTCGATCTCGAGATATCTCGAAAATTTCGGGATTATATGACTTTAAACTCTTGAACAAGCAAAGTTGGTTTAAGCTCCGATAGATTCAGAGAAGTCAAAAAGCGCTGGATTCCAAATTTAAGCAGGCTTTCTAAACACAACTGATTAAATGGTAAGACGATACTCTGGATCTACACCAGCCACAAAAATTATCAAAAATGTCATTACGGAAGAAAACAACATTCGCTTAACTTTAATTATATATAATAATTTTCAGATTTTATTACAGTTATATAATTTTCTTTATTGTAATAATGGCTAATTAAATTGTATCTACTTGATCTCTTTTGGACCCAACATTAACATTCAAAATAGCTTCACACCCGCCTCTTTGTAGTATTCATCATAAATCTTACATATTTCCGATTCGGGCCAATCCACAAAACTAATTTCGTTGGAGATATTCAAACATTTGTGTTCGCCAAATGCCGCCAGCGGTTCCCAAACAGTTGGCTTAATGGAGCCTACATTAGGGTCGGAAGTGCCGGCGAATGTTGTAAATAAATCCAACATATATTCTATGGTACGGAACTCAGCAGAGTCACGTGCCAACTTAAACGATTCTGGCATGTAAAATATATAGGAGAGATCATCGACGTGCGCTACGCCTCGCACATTTCGACCACACTTTTTAATGCGATACAAATTGAAATCCGGCGAGTCAAAGTCGAAGCGATAGAGATACGTTGGTGCTATCGCACGCTGAAGACGGGCACACATATAGCGGTGCATGGGATGGTAATAAGAGCCATACGATGCTAACTGCGTGATGAAATATATGATAAATGGACTTATCTCGAACAATGCGCAAATATGTTGGTACTTACTTTTATCAGGCTTAGCGCATTCTCTTTATTCATTACTTCATTGCCTATATGCAATTTGATTAACTTCTTTGCTAGCGCTTTTTGCGTTAGCAAATCGCATTTTCGAATTATTTCGCTGGAGAGCACGTATTCTGGATGCAAATTAAGCATATCGTAGAGCTCCGGAGTAGTTGTGTAGAACTTGTAACTCAAGAGTGATTCCAAAGAGGTGCCACCCAACATTAACGGCATTCTATGGGACCAAGCCGTTATTTCAGCAAACGCCTCGAATGGATCTTTAGTAATTATTGCATCCACTGTGTTGGCATTTTCTATTGTCGGAAAGAATAGATAGGTTAAATTTCGATCTTTTTCTTCTTTAGTTAGGAAATCAACGTTGGTTAATTTCTTCGCTTCAAGTCCATGCAGATACTTTAATATGCTTTCGTTGTCTTCGGAACCTTCATAACCAACATGTTTGGCGAAACGGAGCTGTAAATTGGGTATTTCGCGAATGTGTATAACTGTGCCGGACATGAGTATGGCTTTGTGAAATAGCCTCTCGCATTGCGGTGCCATCATAAGTATATGAGTGGCGGCACCACCCGCGCTGTGTCCAAAGAGCGTAATATTGTCTGGATCGCCATTGAAATTGTGATAATTTATTTTAAGCCATTTTAATGCTGCTACAATATCTTTGAGTCCGGCATTTCCGGAAACCTGCAGTTCAAGTTCTGGGAAACTGAGGAAACCTGAGCAAAAGTAAAAGCGAACATAGTTTTTATACACAAACTGATATATGAACTGAAAAAGTAAATTCTTAGACATTCGGGAATTTGTTCGTTGGTATTCAAAAATTTTGCTCAACATACCCAGCGCTCCCACACGATGTCCAATTGTTACGAATATCACATCTCTCATCATGAAGTAGTCTGGTCCCCAGTTAAGACGAGACGCACTGCCAGTTGTGAAACCACCACCATGTATATAAACCATAACAGGCAGTGGTTTTTCCGACTTAAGCTAAAATTTTGCAAATGTGAATAAACACGATTGCATATTACAAACTTATACTTCTGGCACGTAGAATATATAGGAAAGATCATCAACGAGCTCTACGCCTCCTACATTCCGATCTTCTGCTTACCTTCTTGGCATAAATATTCAGATATAGACAATCTTCGGAACCCTCAATGGTATCGGTATAACGATTATATTGTATGCATTAAGTGCGATTTCAGTGCAATCGCGCACACACTCCCAATGATCAACTGACTGTGGTGACTTGAAACGGAGTTCTCCCAACGGCGGCTTGGCGTAGGGTATACCATCGAAACAATAATACTGATCGCCATAAACGGTATCACGCAATTGCCCACGCACTTGTCCATGTGTTGTGGAAATTATCGGTTGTTTCGTATTTTCGTCAAAACTGTCGATAGATCAAATATGTTGAAATAGTAACTTTGATGAGAGCAAAGAGGCAACTTACTGTGCAGCCATGCTGTGTATTTTCAACTGGTCGCTGCAGGAGGCAAATTACGATTAACTTATGCAAGTTGCCAAATACATTTCAGATAATTTAAATGGTTTACTTTGTCTACCAACTTACAAGGTTAAAGGGGCCGTGACAAGATGCTTATCAGAGCTTTTTGATTACTTATTCACAAATTAAGTCAGTGGTTATCTGAAGTGTACTACATATATGAGCTAAGCGAAGCGGTTAAGACGGGGAGCGGTGTAATACTTTTTCTCGCAATAAAATCCGTTATCAGAACAGTCTTCATTTGGGTAACGTTATTGAAACACGAACCCCAACTATTGTATACGCCACGTATTTACCATATAGCACCATCAAGATGTCAACTAGGTATACATTGACCTTAAAAAATTCAGTCGATTGTGGCTCACCCGGAAATGTTCATCTCTATGAAAGATTGAAAGATCAAATTTTTCGTTGTCTGTGCTTTTGCTAGCTCTTTCCCAAATCAAACATCAAATATTGGTTTCCACGTTTGTTACTAGCTATAAACCGAAACCTCATAGCACTTGCTGTAACTTAATACTCAACTTACAATTATTAATTAATATTAAATGGATAAAAAGAAATATTTATTTATTATATTTTCAAGTTCACACATTTATATTTCAAAGTTTAATTAGAACAAATTTTTAACATGTCAGGTTCATAATAACCAAAAGTTTCTTAAAATATTTATTTATGTAAAAAAAAAAAACAAAAAAACTGATAAATTGCTGCCAAACATGTGCACACACAGTAAAACTTGGTGTCAACTAAAAAATTTTTATACCCGCCTCCTTATAATATTGATCCCTCAAAACGCACTTCTCTTCTTCTGGCCATTTGATAAAGCTCATTTTATCGCTAATATTAAGACAATAACGAGTATCTGCTGTCAGTGGTTCCCAAACTAAACTCCTTAGCTTTTCACAATTCGGATCCGAATAGAGAGCAAAGGCTGTAATCCAATCTATCATGCATTCAATCATCTTAAACTCCTTCGTATCACGCTGCAGCTTGAATGAGTCTGGCATAAAGAAAATATAGGAAAGCTCATCTACATGGCCTACGCCACGCACTTCACGACCGCAATGCTTTATCCGATACAAGTTGAACTGAGGTGAGTCAAAGTCGAAGCGATAAAGATAGGTAGGTGCTTTAGCATTAGGTATTCGTGTTTTGAGATAGCGATGCATTGGATGGTACATCAAATCATAAGACGATAACTGTAACGGAAAATATAAAAATATATATTAAACAAGTAAAGAAGGAGAAGAGAAATACTTTAAGGCGTGAAACCAATTATATAGAGAAAAGTCAGCTGGAATTTCGAAAATCCAGATATTAGTTACAAGGGGCTAGGCCAAGTTTTCGCTCAAATTGATCTGTTTTCAAAGATATATAGTACTGTTATGAATAAATCACGCTCTTTTATTTTCATTGCGCTAACTCACATATTGGTCGATATATGCAGTACAAAGCCACTCGGAAGTTAGACAATTTTTTTATTAGGTATATGGTGGCTAAGCGAAGTATGGGTCCGATTTAACCAATTTTTGACATCCAGACATACCATTATAAAGGAAGGATTATCCCTTAATTTCAGTGATATAAATCATGGATTGACCGAAATTTTCGGTCAAAAGTCAACTATAGGTACTGGGGTCTAAATATTCGGTTCACACTGTGGTATCAAAATGTAAAGAGAATGCCATGTCCTAAATTTTGTCGAAATCGTTTGGTCGGGTCCCGAGATATGGGATTTTACCAAAAAGTGGGCGGTGCCACGCCCAGCGTCCAAATTTTCACACCACTTCCCATAAAACTTTCTCATATCATCTCGGTGGTGAAATTTAATGCCTCTGGCATATTTAGCTATTGATTAATTGCGCTTTTGTAGTTTTTGACAGTACCGTTATATGTGGAGTGTGTGGGGTTATCTTCTGATTTCATCTGTTTTCACAATGTAGATAGAAGTTCTTGTACAATTAATATTGAGCAAATTTAGTTATTGTGGCTTAAGTGTTTATGTTTTCGGTTAATGGCGATTTGTAGGCGTGGCAGTGATCCGATTACGCCCATCTACGAACCTTAACTTTTCTTTACCAAGGAATCTACGTACCAAGTTTCATCAATATATCTCAATTTTTACTCAACACGGACGGACGAACGGACGGACAGACGAACAGTCAACCGGATTTCAACTTTGATCGTCATACTGATCATTTATATATACCTAGTCCTATACCTATATCGCTTAGTTTTAGTGATACGCATAACCGTTATGTGAACAAAACTATATTACTCTGTAGCAACTGGTTGCAAGGGTATAATAAATATAATTTGTTTATACATAAGATGGAGTTTACAAAGAATTATAAGCGAAATTAAAGTAGTGCGATTGCCAAATTGCAACAAATATTTCTTAATTTTGCCCAAAAAACATTTTCAACCCTTACAAAGCGATAATATGAGAAATTTCCAATTTAGAAATTAATTTACTTACATGCATAAGATCAAACGAGTGCTCAATATCCAATTCCTTCGCACCTAAATGCATGTGTATAAGCTTCTTAGCGAGTTGTTGTTGTGTGTGCCCATCACATTTCTCTCTGGCTTCATATGGGAGCAAGTACTCAGGATGCTTTCTGAGAGTTTCATATAGTTCAGGTTTCTTGGTGAAATAGTTGTAATGCAAAAGACCCTCAAATGAGTTGCCACCTAACACCAGCGGCATACTGTGACACCAAGATTGCTTATTGGCATACATATCAAGTAGGTCCTTGGTCAGTATAGCATCTGACGCGGACTCATTTTCGAGCGTATGAGAGAATACGAAAGGAGGGCATTGCTTCAGTTCTTCTGGTGTCCAAATTTGAAGATTGCAAAGGCGCTCTGCTGGCAATGCGCTGAGATAGGCAAGTATATCGTGGTTATTCTCTTTGCCCTTATATCCCAAGTGTTTGGCGAAGCGATATTCTAGTTGGGGAATGCGGCGTAAGTGCATTTGCATGCCGGACATTAGTATGACTTTGTGGAAGAGATTTTCACATTGCGGCACATACATGAGCTTTTGTGCTGCATAGCTGCCCGAGCTATGTCCGATCAGTGTTATATTATCGGGATCGCCGTTGAAGTACTGACAATTTTTCTTTATCCACTGCAATGCCATGACGATGTCTTTGAGGCCGGCATTACCGGGCACTTGAAGTTCGGGTTCCGGGAAACTGAGGAAGCCTAAGTGGTTTGAGGTGGAAAACTCGTTATCTTATTCTGTTCTTCTGAATTTGTTATTAAGTACTTTTTCCTTCAAGGCTTTTCTTTAATCCAGACTTTTTTGAATTTTCATATATTTCGTCACTTACCTAAGGCACCTAAGCGATATCCAATACTTATAAGTATTACATCTTTCATCATAAAGTAATCGGGACCCCAGCTATTTCGCGAGGCATCTCCGGTTGTGAAAGCTCCACCAATCAAATAAACTAAGACCGGTAAGGGCTTTGTAGAACGTAGCTAGATTTAAGTGACATTCAAATGAATATTATTTTATTATATTTGAAATATTGCCAAGATCACCTTCTTCGTAAATATATTTAAATACAAGCAATCCTCACTGCCCTCAATCGCGCCATTGGAACGATTGCTTTGCATACATTTGGGCGAACATATGGTACAGTCCCGTACGCCAAGCCAAGGCTCGACAGGCTGTGGTGATTTGAAGCGTAATTTACCAAGTGGTGGCTTCGCATAAGGTATGCCATCGAAACTGTAATAGGTGTCACCGTAGATGCCTTCACGCAGTTGACCTCTTAACTTGCCACTTGCGGTGGACACTATTGGCTCCAGAATTCTAAAAAGTTAATTTAATTAATTGCCGATATGTGATCTGTAAGAATTTACTCCCGGCTGTCGTGCGACTTACTGCGAATCCATAATTTGGGCAACTGTCTTCTGCGGTGTAACAACTGCAGCTGCACCTGTGCCATTCCGTAGAAACGGTACTTGATTTTTGTATATGTTTTGTGATATGGCAATTTAAGTATATTTTATTTACATAACATGCCCTTGTTTGAGCACAATAAGATCTCCACGTGGTTTATAAAGATAATAATAAACTGTTGACTAAAGTACTTGCTTTCTCAATTTAATAAAAACATTTATCACCATAAATTTGTAGACGTAATACAAATGTTATCTGTGGTACAACAAAAGCTATTTCTGAAGTGGACAGAGCTAAGTTATCGTGATGAGGACTTAGTATAACCAATTATGACTCGAGATCAAGGTGTGATTTAACACTTTGAAAACAAACCTAAAGCCAAACCTTTTTGCGGTTATGTTTAGTTGAAAAAATATTCTCAACCATTTACATATCTACGTGTTTTATATTTGCAAATTCTACATGTTAAAATTTAAATACTTTTGATGTGCAATTTAAAAAATACTTTGTCAGCACCGTCTTTACTCTTCCGCCACTTCATACAGACTATCCCACACTTGTAGTTTATGTATTTCCGGCAACTCGATCACTTCTAAATCCTCACTTACATTTAGGCAATGCAGCTTGCCATCAGCTTGCAGCGGCATCCATTTGTTACCGCCGAGATTATCACAATTCGGATCAGAGTTTGCGGCAAACGAAGTCCAAATATCTATTTTCCGTTGGATTGTACGAAATTCAGCCGTGTCTTTGTCCAGCTTCCAAGCAAAATCGCCAAAGAACAAGTACGAGTGATCATCGACATGTGAAACGCCGCGTACTTCTTTACCACAATAGCGGATGCGCTGGTGATTAAAGTCGGGAGAGTCGAAATCGAAGCGGTAAAGGTAGGTGGGAGCGCGTGCATGTCGCAACCGCGCCTTGACGGTGCGCAATATGGGATGCCAGAATACTTTATACGAGGCGTACTATAAATAAATGGAGAGAGTTTCGAGCTAAAATAGTAATTATATACCGCTACTCAGAGTAGTCACCTCGCAGTAGTTGAGTATATGTTCCATCTGCAATTCCCTCTCGGCAAAATGTGTTTCGCGCAATTTCGCTGCCAATTCTCTTTGCGTTTGTATGTCATGCTTTTGTTTCAACTCCAATGGCAACATATGTTGTTGGTTTTCGTTTAACTCGTGCAAAAGGAACGGTGCCATATGGACGCGCGCAAACATGAGAAGACCCTCAAAAGATGTACCACTAATTATAACGGGTATATCATTGCCCCAAGCATCGGCAAACAGAGCAATCGGTTGCTTCGGTATAATACATGTCTCTGTTAAATACGGTTCAATTACTGGGCCAAATGCGAAAAAGCAATCATCCAACTTCTCCTCTTTGGTAAGCAAGTTGTGACGTAACAGATCGGCAGCGGGTAATTGTTGCAGGTATTCGAGTACATCGTGATCATTGTCATCGCCAGTGTAGCCATTAGCTTGTGCTAAACGTTTTGGTAAGGCCTTCAGCGGCGACAGCGCCCATGGGCAGAGTACGGTGCCAGACATAAGTATAGCTTTTTGAAAGAGTCCTTTCGCCAGCGGTGACAGCATCATAAAGTGTGTGGACGCAGAGCCGGCGCTCTCACCGAAAAGAGTTATGTTATTCGAATCGCCATTGAAATTTTTGATGTTTGCTTTAACCCACTGTAAGCCAAGAAGTTGGTCTTTCAGACCCGCATTGCCCGGGGTGCCAACTATGGGATCGTGCAAGCTAAGAAAACCTGTAAATATGACAATAAAGTGTTTCAAAACTCCATTATAAGGTTTAAGGAGGATAAATAACTATTTGATAAAACAGAAGACGAGATCACAAAATTTCAAATGTGTATGGATATCATTTATGCGAACAATCAGAAAAAACTGAAGAAGCAATAAAATTAATTGACATGTTCAATTGCTTTTTCCGCTGTAACTAGATATTTCAAACAAAAGCTCACTGAATTAAGTATAGTACATATGTATCTTTATATGTGCACACGCCTTTTTAATTACAACTTACCTAATGGGCCCAGCCGGTAGGCAATTGTGACTAGAATGACATCCTTCATCATCAAATAATCGGGGCCATGCAGATCACGTGTCGGATCGCCTATTTCAAAGCCACCACCGTAAAGAAAGACCATGACAGGCAGCGAATTTTCTGATTTTAGCTGTTTAAATATAAAAAAATATTGCGTTTTCAGAAAAGCTCTTGGATGGCTAGTATTGTTCTTGAGCTTTTTCTAAGCATACAAATTGTAAAATTGCAAAAGTTATTTTCGAAGTACTAGTTCATAAGCTTAAGAAATGGTTACGGGAAAGAAATTAGGCGAGAATGAAAGGGTAGTCCAAGAGACTGAAGCGCATTTTAAAGCGGATAATCGATCTTACTGCAAATACGGTACTAGAAAGTAGGAGAATCGCTAGGGTTCTGAAGCCGATGCGTATATCGTAAATCCAAGCATTTGAAAATAATTTTGAAAGGTAAATTAAATCTGGCTTGTGTCTTAAAATAAATCATGAAGCAAACTCTGCACCACAATCGAGCTTTATCACACAAGTCCAGTAATATCAGTCCAGTTGTGTCAGTCTCTTGACAACCATAGTGAAACAGCTAGTCGACATATGAAATATTTTGGTGGATAGTCGTTGTTTTGCGGATAATGCTTCAACGTTTCGTAACCCTAAACCATAAGTAGAAGATATATAACGGGGCATTATTTAAAGCCTGTATATGTCCTTCTTTTTTATTATGTTGTTTTGTTGATGAAAATCATCGCATATAATAATTTAAAGATCGTTATATTGTTATTATTGTTTTTTGTTTGAAATTAAGTGGAGTCACAAGTTTGTTAGTTTGAAATTGCACAATCTTAAGCTTCAATAACACTCCAACCAACTACCTTATCAACCACTTACCTGCTTCGCATATATATTCAGATACAAACAGTCCTCGTCACCTTCGATTTCGTTTGTGCGAGCATTTTTCTGCAACGGTTTTTCGGCTTTTTGCGTACAATCCAACACACCTTGCCACGGTGTCGCGGCTAGAGGCGCCTTAAAGCGTAATGCACCCAGTGGGGGCTGCGCAAAGGGTATGCGCTCAAAGCTGTAGTAGTTGTCATCGTAAACGGACGTATTGCGTTTACCTTTGACGGTGCCAAGCGTTGTTTCCGCCAGCACTTCTGCATTTGCTGAGCTAAATTTGATATACGAAACATACATATGTATATACAAATATTATGATATTACATTTCTCCAACAAAAATAAAACGCTTTGCCACTTCACATACTTGCCCGTCATAGCTGCACCGAGAATAAACGAAAATTCCCCTTTGTCGAAGTAAACTTTTTTAATTGATTACGTTTTGATATATTTAGTACTACACGTAATTATTATCTACTACGCTTATATATACATATGTATATATATATATATATATAGTATATATATATATATAGTATATAATACTATTCAAACGCTCTACAACGTTTTGTTTTGTTTATCACTTTTATTATTGTTATCTAATTACAGTGTTGTTGCAGGCGACCAATTGACTTGACTAATGTGAAACCGCACGCTATCGGGCACAAGTAGCAACTGTCGGTCTGTAGAATTCAAACACCCATTGCTACTAGATTTTGAGTGTAGTCGGGTAAGCAAGTGCATATGTGCATACACACAGCTGAAATATTTGAGCATGTTTATTAGAATTTTATTTTTGTTTTGCTCTCTCTTTCAGCTATAGAAACTGTTGCACTGATGTTAGGAGAGTTGCGTGCTCTTGAATATATGTATGTATGTATATATTTGAAAAAGGCATTAGGACATTTTTTTATAATTTTTCAATATTTTATTTTCATTCCTCTAAATCATACCGCAAACTTCTATATTAAATGCTTAGATATTTAAAATCATCAAAGCAATAGCCACTTTGTTAACGTAAACAAACGCACGATCAGTAGGTGAGAGATAAGATGACGAGAGAGCGAAAACGTGTTAGAGAGTAAAATAGCATAGGATGGAAGGTGAGTTGAGATTATGAGCATTTTTCTTTAGTTTACTCTTTCGTTGCATTTTTGTAAGATAGGCGAGTGAGTGAGAGAGAGAGTCAGGTGAATGCATGCAAACAGGTATTCTGAAGAGTTCACTTAACCTGTTACACTTTTCAATATTTGCTTTTATTTACTCCTTCGTTGCACTCACTTTGAAACGTGCTCTCAATAGCGGTTCGTAAGGTGTGCTCAGCGTTTACTTACTTGTTCTTCGAGATGCACAAAATTTATCTTTAGCAGGTCAATGAACTTCGCTTTGTCAATTGATCTTGCCACGTTGTGAGAAAGAAATGTTTATTCGGGATCTGCCTCAAATAATGCCGCATTGCCACATCCAATATCACAACCAAATTTGATAGCAAATATCTTTACCAAAGCCAGTTTGAGATTCATTTGGGGTAAAGGCTTTATAGTTTATAGTAGAAAAGTGTTTGTTTAGTATTGATTCAAATAAAAATATTACAATTATTTTAAGAACGTTCCAACGATGTAGAAAATTAGTGTTATTAAATATCTATAATTAAAATATGATGTGTTGTTGTTTAAGAAATTGTATACCAGTTTTCTCCCCAAAACCATTTAGTTGAGAATTTTGATTTATAAAAATTTGCTGATTGAAATGAATTGGTGTTCTTTATTTCGAAACATTGAATTTCGTTATTATTTCTACCATAATATTACACTATCTAATCTAGTTCCTAAAAGGTTTTAACATTTTGTTGTTACCTTGTCTAAATATTGTAAAGGTCTGCTTAAGCAGGTATCGGAATTCGATTTTATTTTATGTCTCAAAGTATAATATTTCAAAACCAACTAATGTTAAATGTAAACAGAAACTATAAAAAAACTGTCAGACCATAAAGGTCTTAACCACAAAAACACGATTAACGTTGAAACAATAACTATTCATAAAAAATTAAAATGTTCAAGAATCAAAAGCTTAATATCTTTAATGTTATACAACATCTACAACTAAAACAAATTCTCGTTTGTGAAAAGACTAATCCAGGTTTTCAGATGTTTGTGCGGTAAATATTTGATTTCAAGCTCTTCGTCTATATTAAGGCATTTCGGCTGCGCATTTTCCACATCTTTCGCTTCGACTGGTTGCCATTGAATCGGCTCGATTTCGGTACAATTCGGATTGCCTGTTGCCGCGAATGCCGTCCACATACCAATCATGCGTTGAATTGTTTTGAATTCACCGCTTGTGGGTGGTAATTTGTCGGCGCTCGCATTGTAGAACATATAAGAGAGCTCATCGGCATGACATACTCCGCGAGCGGAGCGTCCGCAGTGCAGAGTGCGAGAGTGATTGTAATGCGGTGAATCGAATGCAAAACGATAAAGATAAGTAGGCACATTAGACGCGTAGGCAGCACGTGCTGAGAGAGTACGTTGTATGTCAACGAGAAAGTGTCTGTAAGTCAAGAGCTGTAAGCAATAGAAACATAATACTATATAATTGAAATGTTAAATAAATTGCTGTTTCATATAGTACCTCCAAGTATTGATACAGATGTTTACTACAATGCGGCTCCGCTTTACCAAAATGCGCTTCCCTCAGGCGTAGACCCAATTCTTTGCAGTTCTGCATATCACACTCTTTTTTCACAATTTTCGGTAAAACTGCCACACAATCTCCGAGCTCATTAATTAAATGCGGATTTTTTACAGTCTCATTATAATGCAACATGCCTTCGTCGGCTGTGAAACCCAACAGTATTGGGATTTCATTGCTCCAAGACGTTATGAGTAGATCTTTAAATGGTTTTGTCAACAAACCGTTCTCGCTTTCGTACGGTTCCACCACTGGTGTGAAAGAGAAAAATGCACGTTCATCATTCTCATGTGGCTGCCTGAACTCTTTATAAAATTGTATTAGTTTTGAACCGCTAACATTTGAGAGATAAGAGAATACATCTTTATCTATATTTTCACCACAGTAGCCTAATTCTACGGCCAGCCAATAGGCGCGATTTTTGGGTTCCTGTTCTGTCCATGGGCAAAGTGCTGTACCTGATTGCAATATCGCCTTATGGAAGAGGCCCTGCGTTTTCGGCGTAAGCATAAGCAGATGTGTAGCAGCGGCACCAGCACTTTCGCCGAATATTGTCACATTGTTGGGATCACCATTGAAGCTGGCGATGTTCTCATGAATCCAACGTAAAACGAATAATTGATCCTTCAGGCCTGCATTACCAGGCACTTGTACATCAGGATCCGGTAGCGAGAGGAAACCTAAAATAAGTTGATTTATAAATTTGTTGAAAATGATAGGGAGGCAAATACATACTAACCTAAAGCACCCAGCCTATAGTTAAAAGTCACTAAGACGATTTCTCTCTCCATGAAATAATCGGGTGCATAAACATCACGTGTAGCTTCACCAAAACGAAAGCCACCGCCATAGATCCAAACCATTACAGGTAGTGGCTTAGTAGATTTTAGCTGCAACGATTTAATAGCGCAATATACATATAAATGACATTGATCGAACTTAATAAATATACGTATATGCTCAAATGTTTTATAATGATCGATGGCTCTCTCACCTTCTTAGCGTATACATTTAAATATAAACAGTCCTCAGAGCCTTGAGTGATGCCCAGGACGAAGTGTTTTTGCAATGGTACATTTCCCAACTTGGTGCAATTACGCACTCCCGTCCAAGGTTCTGGTGGTTGCGGCGTCCGAAAGCGTAATTCACCAAGTGGCGGTTTAGCGTATGGTATGCCTTCAAAGGCATAAAAGTGGTGGTTGTAGACGCTTTTACGTTTAACACCTTTAACTTGTCCGTACTTAGTGGGTATGATAGTCGTTTCACTGGTTGTTGCCTGATATTGTTGTATGCGATGGGCCATCAGTCTGGGAAATTTATTATCAATAAATATTATGAAATTTAGTTAAGTTTTATTTTGATCATATTTAATTTGAGGAAATATTTCAAATTTGACTTGTTGTTGTTTACCAAAAGAAGAACAGAATAGGTACATTGCGACAAAAGGGCAAATTGTCATTAGGTTCCCGGATAAATGATATTTAAAACAAGTAAGGAAGGGCTAAGTTCGGGTGTCACCGAACATTTTATACTCTCGCATGGTAAAGTTATAATCAAGATTTCATAATACGTCATTTACATATTTTTCAAATACCGTATTTTTGTAAAGTTTTATTCCGCTATCATCATTGGTTCCTAATGTATATGTTATACAGAGAAGGCATCAGATGGAATTCAAAATAGCGTTATATTGGAAGAAGGCGTGGTTGTAAACCGATTTCACCCATATTTTGTACATGTCATCACGGTGTTAAGAAAATATTATATACCGAATTTCATTGAAATCGGTATAGTAGTTCCCGAGATATGGTTTTTGGTCCATAAGTGGGCGAGGCCACGCCCATTTTCAATTTTAAAAAAAGGCCTGGGTGCAGCTTCCTTCTGCCACTTCTTCCGTAAAATTTAGTGTTTCAGACGTTTTTTGTTAGTCGGTTAACGCACTTTTAGTGATTTTGAACATAACCTTTCTATGGGAGGTGGGCGTGGTTATTATCCGATTTCTTCCACTTTTGAACTGTATATGGAAATGCCTGAAGAAAACGACTTTGTAGACTTTGGTTGACATAGCTATAGTAGTTTCGAGATATGTAGAAAAACTTAGTAGGGGGCGGGGCCACGCCCACTTTTCCAAAAACAATTGCGTCCAAATATGCCCCTCCCTAATGCGATCCTTTGTGCCAAATTTCACTTTAATATCTTTATTTATGGCTTAGTTATGACACTTTATAGGTTTTCGGTTTCCGCCATTTTGTGGGCGTGGCAGTTGGCCGATTTTGGCCATCTTCGAACTTAACCTTCTTATGGAGCCAAGGAATACGTGTACCAAGTTTCATCATGATATCTCAATTTTTACTCAAGTTACAGCTTGCACGGACGGACGGACAGACGGACGGACAGACGGACGGACGGACAGACAGACATCCGGATTTCGACTCTACTCGTCGCCCTGATCACTTTGGTATATATAACCCTATATCTGACTCTTTTAGTTTTAGGACTTACAAACAACCGTTATGTGAACAAAACTATAATACTCTCGTTAGCAACATTGTTGCGAGAGTATAAAAAAAAATTATTTTGCTAAGTTGGTAGGACTGTCCTTAGCTACCACCTATTAGAGCGATATGTCAACCAGTTTATTTACAATTTTTACAATGGATAAAAATATCAAACAAAGAATTTGTTTCAAATTTTGTATTTATAACTAAATTTCGAGTGCGGAATCGTTTCAAATGTTAGAAAAAGCTTACGGTAATTCAATGAGAGAGATACAAAGTCTTCAAAGACGATCGAGCGAGGCCTCTTTCAATTGATAAAATTAAAAAAAGTGAAGGATATGGTGCTCGAACACCGTGAGATAAGTGTTAAAGAGATGGCAAGAGAGCTCGACATCTCGCGCGAGTCCGCTCGAATGATTTTGGAAACGCGTTCTTGTTCGACTTGCCCGATAAGGCTGAATTTTTTTCATCGTAAACGAGTCTCTTTCAACATTCATGGAAAGCATTATAACTGCCGATTAGACATGGATTTATGAGTTTGACGTGCAAGCAAGTCAAGAATCGTTGAAATGGAAGGAAAAAAAACGAGGCGAACCAAAAAAAAAAAAAAAACTCGCCAAAGCCGCTCAAAAATCCAGGTGATGCTCATCGTTTTTTTCCATATTAGAGGTTTGGTGCATCATGAATTTGTTCCGTTGGGAAAGACGTTGATCGTTTTTAAGAAGTTATATTTGACCGTACTGCGGCATTTGCCTGAGAACATCCGTCGAGAACGGCGGGAATTGTATAAGAACAACTCATGGAATTTACACGATTATAATGCACCATCGTATAGAGCCAGAATCCAATGAATACCATCGATCAACCACCGTATTCACCATATTTGGCTTCTTGTGATTTTTTCTTGTTCACGAAACTGAAATTCCCGCTCCAGGGAACCCGTTTTCAGGCGATCGTAGAGACAAAACAAAATTTGCTGATGATGATTTGGGATGAGTATATTACATATGATGGAGATTACTTTGAAGGCGACCAAATCAATATTGATGAATAATTAAACATATTGTGTTTTATTTGCAATTTCTGGGTACTTTTTCATCACAATGTATAAGAAAAGCTTCGTTCATACTTTTAAAGCAAAGAAATTGTACTGCTCTTGATAGTTAGCTTAGATTTGCTGCACATATTGAATAAAGACTAACTACTTGTATAATCCTCTCAAATACTTTTGGAATGAAACATTGTTTTCAAAAATGCTGCGAAGAGGGACAGAATAACGAAATTGCACGGCTCTAAGTTACTTCGAAGCTCACTTAGTACTTAATACTCAGTACATGTAAGTCTCTTCGGGGTAGTAAACAATTTTATTAATCTATCAATACGTTGTTAATCTCAGCATTTGCTGACTACAGTTTTTCCCGTTTCATCATTAGTTTGCTCTGGAATTTCTGGTAAAAAAGGTCTGCAATAGTAAAAAAAATGTTTGATTCAACAAACAGTAGTTCCCTTTAGCGGTAAAATACGGATTGTTGCGACCCTCCATCTTTTCGATACCATTTCTGTAGTAAGGTTCAAGATCAATAACGCTATGTATGGTAATAGGCGCTGCCAGCCGATTGTTGTGTTACAAAAATTGCTTCAATCAATATATTATAAACTATAATTCACAAATTACTGATCCGACAGCTATCAAATTTTGTACACGCGCCTTTTGAAGTTTAGGGCTAACTAAAAGTCATATGGATTTAAGTCTGGTAACGCATATATGTGTCAGGGGACTTTTGACTGAACCCTATTATGTGGAAGCAACAACTAAGTTCTCCTGCACAAGGGAATGTATGTGTATCTTTACTAAATTGCGTCATTCCATTTGATTTATACCAGTTGCATTTTCATTTCGCCACTGAAATTGTTGAATAATTTCGAAATTACAGTTTATATATAAACTACCAGCTTTCAGTACGGTATATGTATGTTTTCCATATTTTTTCGAAAAAGAACAATACAAACAAATACGTCTAGTCAGAAAGCGAAAGCAACAAGTTGTTTTCGTTGAAAGTGAAATCGATTGGACATTGTAATTTACGTCAATATTTATATTTTGATTACGCGCTGCAGATTATACATTTTTATGAGCAGTTTGCTTCTTTATACGAGCTTAATATGTTGAACTAAGTCGTTCACCTAACTGCTGTAGGAAATGCTACAGAAATGGGAGAATGTTTTCAAGTACGTTAATTGAGTAGAACAAATAGTTTTGCAATTCTTTGGAAATTTTGTATTTTGTTTATATATTTCAGCAACAAGTTGCTATTTCAAAAAATTCTTTTTACATTTTTGTGCTTTATTTGTCACTTTATAATATATTTGATTTTGTAAGTTATTCTAGAATTCTCTTTTGGCTCTTTACTGAATCATAAATTATACAAGTTTGTTTAGAATAATATTTACTTATCACATACTTCACGGCCATCTGCAACAAATTGATAAGAGGCACGTTGATATCGACCATTTTCACGGTAAAGATAAATATAGATCAGTTATCAAAACGCACGTGTCAAATGGAAGAAAATCGAACTTTACTTTATATTTAGTTCGACGCAAAGTATTATAGAGAAAAATTGTTCATGATTAGTGAAACGTCGAGCGCGAACTGACTTAGTATTCTAGTATATGAAAGTTGTCGCTTAGCTGCGTTCTTATCGGCATATAAATACATACATAAGTATATTTGTGAAAATTATTGTATTATATACATACATATGTATGTGTTTATGGGCACTTGGATTAACGGGCAGTAGCTTTGTTTATCAAGTGTAATTGCTCTATGAACTTAGATGTGTGCGTGTGCATATTAATGTGTGCATTTTAACTCACTGAATTCTTCTATCAGCTTGTTTATTTTATACCCTATATATGAATTCGCTATTGTCTATCTTACTCAAATATACATAATGCAAATAAGTATATGACACTAAAAGTGAAATTAATTAAGTTTGCAGTGAAGCTTTTATTCAAAGTCTGTATATTTTGCTGCGACTAATATTAACTTATACTTTAAGGCTTTTTTAAATCAACAATTGCTTATTTATATAGCCGGTTTTTTAGAAAGGTTCAAGAGATATTACTAGGTATAATCAAAATGCTGGGTAAGAAAAGCTGTATTGCGGCTCTCAGAACAATAAACTTTTTGTCTGGGAAGTATCGACAGTTAACAGCAATTGCAATTGCTGTACGCTAGCTTTAGGAGATCACCAACGCCCGATTATTTTTTTTCTCCTAGACATAGTTCAGCGAATTAAAAGACAGCGGCTACGCTGGCTAGGTCATGTTATCCGGATGGATGGAAACACTCCAGCTCTGAAAGTATTCGACGCAGTACCCGCCGGGGGAAGCAGAGGAAGACCTCCACTCCGTTGGAAGGACCAAGTGGAGAAGGACCTGGCTTCGCTTGGAATATCCAATTGGCGCCACGTAGCGAAAAGAAGAAACGACTGGCGCTGTTGTTAACTCGGCTATAATCGCTTAAGCGGTGTCTACGCCAATAAAGAAGAAAAAGAAAACTATTTATATACGAAAGTAAGACTTTCAATTGTAAAGCAATTTAAAAACGTTTCAATGAAAAATTGAAACAAGTATTGATCGACACAACAGGTTTATTAATATATGCGTTATTAATTATGATACCCTGAACAGGGTATATTAAGTTTGTCATGAAGTTTGTAACACCCAGAAGAAGGCGTCGAAGACCCTATAAAGTATATATATAAATGATCAGTATGTTGAGGTGAGTCGATTTAGCCATGTCCGTCTATCTGTCTGTCTGTTCGTTTGTCCGTCTGTCTGCCTGTATATATACGAACTAGTCCCTCAGTTTTTAAGATATCATTTTGAAATTTTGCCAACGTCATTTTCTTGTCAAGAAGCTGCGCATTTGTCGGAACTGCCGATATCGGACTACTATAACATATAGCTGCGATACAAACTGAATGATCGCAATCGAATGCTTGCATGGGAAACTTCCTCATTGGATAATATATCTTCACGAAATTTGGTATGATTTATGGTTCATAGAAGTAATGTAATATCGGAAGAAATTGTTCAGATCAGCTCACTAAATCATATAGCTGCCAAAAAATCGAACGATCGGAATCAAGGGCTTGTAGGGAAAACTTCCGAATTTGACATGGTATCTTCACGAAATTTGGCATGGATTACTGCTTAATGCAATAATATAATCTCCGAAAAAATTGGTCAGATCGGATTACTATAGCGTATAGCTTCCATACAAACTGAACACATAGTTACTAAAAGAAATGCACCTGTGAAGGGTATATTAGCTGCAGTGCAGCCGAAGTTAACGTTTTTTCTTGTTATTTTTTATTAACCGTAACAAGTTTGCTTTTTAATTGAAGGCAGCGAGAGAACAAATAGTTTTAATGCAATTTCGCAGTGATGCAACGCTGAGAGAGCTTTCGTCTTTCTACCCACTAATTTTTTTATCAATAGCTTTTGTGGTATTTGAAAATTGTCAGCTTCTTCGTTGCGAATTACTCGTACTGTTATTTGCGGCGTAAAGGTGTTAAAATCTCATCTTACGGAACAGAAGTTATACAGGGTCCGGCACTTGAAGCCTATTAAAAAAGCTATTTTACAACTATTTTTATTTATTTCAAAGTACAAAATGTGTGAAATAATCATAAATTCAGGACCAATTTTTGCTTGTGCTCGATATGACCACCTTTGTTTTAACTATGGCCTTGAGACGGTCAAAAAACGAATCGAAAGCTGCCCGAATGTGACTTTGCCGGTATTTTGGCCCACTCACGGACAATGGCTTTCTTCAGCATCTCAAGACTGGTGTATTTTTTACCTCGGACCTTGCTCTCCAAAATAACCCAGAGAGAATAATCCATTGGATTCGCATTTGGTGAATTCGAGAGCCATTGTTTGGTCGTAATGAAGTTCGGAACGTTGTTTTTCAGCCATTCTTGGTTCACACGCGCTTTGTGAGACGGTGCTGAGTCTTCTTGACACGTCCATGGTTTGCGACCGAAATGTTTGTTTGCCCACGTCTTCAAAGCAGCCTCAAGAACACTTTTCCGATAATATGTCGCATTTACTTTGACGACAGGCTCGGTGAAAGCAATTGGAGAGCGCCCATCTGCGGTGACAGCGGCCCAAACCAATATTTGTGGCGGGTGCTGCCTCATGGTGGCCAACCGATGACTTGGATTCTCGTGTGAACGGTCGATCAAGTACACCCCATCGTTTTGAGAGTTTATGAGTTGCTCAATTGGAAAATTTTTTTTTTTTTTAGAAAACACAATGTTCGGAATTTGATCGCTTTCGGCCAAGCTAAGCAACTGCTTCGCTCTCTCAAATCGTACTTGTTGCTGTTTCGGTGTGAGATCATGAGCCTTTTGGAACTTGTAAGGCTCTTCAAGCTTCTTCACTTTCCGAACCATCTCACGTGACGTTGCGGTCTTTTGATGAACACCTCCATGCCGTTTTGCGATGCCACCAGTATCATTGTAACGAGTGAAAGTGCGATAAACAAAAACTCTATTCACATTAAGGTGTTTGAGCTCACGAACAATTGCTGGCTGTGATTTTCCAGCTCTTCACTTTTTTTTGCGTTCACTTTTGGCAAAACGCTTTTGTAACAGCTGATTCCAGAGCGACAGCTGCGCGAACGGTCTGAAGTTGGTTACACTTCGAGTGACGGACCCTGTAAGCATAAATTCCACCAATAACCTAAGCCTGGTGATCAAGTGAAGAATAACTCTTGCCAACTGGTGGTACTTTCGGCGAAAACAAAACTCGAACAAAAAATATGCTCTAAAGATCTCTCATTATTCTTGTTTCATTATACGGCACACAAACATGGACGGTGGCGACCCTTGACAAGAAACTATTAAGAGCATTCCGGAGAACTGTTCTTGGCAAGATCTTAGGAGCCGTCCGCGTGAGGAATGAGTATCGAGGTAGATGAAACCACGAACTGTATGAACTAGACTGCGAACTAGTTAAGCAGATAAAAATTCGAAAAATGCGTTGCTTAGACTATGTCATTCTCAAAACTTCTTCGACTCGAGACCCGTTGATGGACAACGGAAGCAAGGGCACCCACGACTCCAATGGAAAGACCAAATGCATAGCGACTTGTCTTCAATTGGTATACACAACAGGCGCGAACTCACAAAGGATAGAGGAAACTGGCAAATTTTCGTATTGTCGGCCCTGACCGACCCAGGACCGCAATATCATTATTTAATTTGCCATTAAATGCTCCTATATAACATGGAACAGGATATTCAAAAAAAAAAAAAAAAATGCATCAAAACGCTGAAACGTTGCCAAATTGCACGTCTGAGTTAACCACAGGGTGCACAGTGTGTGGTGAGATGCCACCCAAGCCCATGTGAACACAAAAGAAATGCTAAAGTATTACTGAAAGCATGCATAATATTTTTGAACTGTTTTGTTATAAATCGTTTACTTTACTGCTCATCGATGCATTTGACACGTATACCGCAACTGTTTTTACCACTTTTACACGCACACACATACATATGTATATACGAGTTTATCGAAAAGATTTCAGTTGCAGCACAAATATTATGGCGAAGAACAGGGTTCTGTAAAGAGTAGTGAAGCCAAAGTGCAGGCTAATAGTGCCCATACACGAGCACACAAGTGCGTTCGATCGGCATGAATTCGTTTGCCCATACACGACACACAAATCCATTTGGCGTTCGTTCTTCACAGAGTTAACATGTGCGACAGGCAAGCGGAACATTTCTTGGAATTTATTTCTAATGTAGCACTTTTATCTATTTCTTTGTATTTCGTGAATAAGTTATTCCAACTTTTATTTTTCTCAATTTTATTTTTATATTTATCACTTTTCATTTGCCAAATTGAAAATTCATTTTTTATAAGATCAATAAATTCTGATATGAAATCTTTATTAAGGGGGGAGCCTGCTTTAGAAGCTTCAAACAATTGGTTTTTTTTTTTGCTTAAATTTCCTTAAAAATTATCATAGAATATGTCCCAAAGTTATAGATAGGAATTCGAAATATTATCGAAGCTAGAAGGGAAGTGACCGAGCGTCTAGCAGATATACATATGTATAAGCGGTTGGGCAAAAAGCGAAAACTTTGAAGCATGATTTCTCGGTTTTTCATTTTTACGATTATTCTTAATTGGCGGGCAGGATAGAAAAAAACTAAACGTCGTAGGAAGATGGAATTAGGGCAAAGTTTATTAACTTTGGCATTAAATTATCTTATATTTAAACTAAAAAAAATATTAAGAAAAGTCAAATTTTAACATATTTTTAAACAGCATAAAGTAAAATTTTTTTGATCAAAAGCCACTAATTATTCAATTTTTAATAAAATTTTAAATTTTACACTTTTTTTTGGAATTTTCTTAGTTTAACTAGAAGATAAATTAATAAAAAATATGAATCTCTTTGAATTTTTTGTTTCCGATAGAAATTGCGACCTGCATCCTGCCCGCCGTCCGAAAAATGCACATGCGAGATGCATCGGGCAATTGCTTCCCAAAGGCAGAATATCAAAGATTTCGTATCCAAAAAATTTGTGAAAGATGTTCAAATATATAACTATAAAGCCTAGAAATTTCGATTGAATCAATTATTTCTTTCCCTCCCAAAAAAATTCTCAAAAAAATCGATTTTTTGAAGCCTCGAAAGCAGGCTCTTAACACTTGCCATTGTCCGCGATCTTCACTGTTCGGCGACACGAGAGAAATGAGATTTTGTGCGCCGACAACGCCATACACGATAAACATGTTCGCGCACCGATCGTAAAAAATCAAACATTTTCGCGAACATGGATCGGTACGTGAACAAGCCCATACACGATAAACCGCAAACGCACACATACCGATCGAACGCACTTGTGTGCTCGTGTATGGGCGCTTTAAAGCATAACCCAAAAGGTTAACAGACGCCTTTGCTTCCAACTTCCGCGCTTTCCCTTTGGTATTGCCATATTTTCTTCGTAATTGCTGTTGCCGAAATTTTCTATTTTCCAAAGTGCCAGCTTTTACTATTCAGCGTGCCAATTTTCTAACGCTCACCACATTTCACGCCAGTTTCCAGTGTGTGAAAAACGGTTAAAGCTAGTAGCTGGAGTCGCTGCCATTTGGAATTGATTTTAATCAATATTCCAGCATTTCACCCATATTTGCATAGCACAATTTATGATAAAGCGATTATCGGAGAGTTTTTTATTTTGTATTGATTAATTGTATATTTAATTTTTCAAAAATATTTTTCGTTATAAAATTGGTTTTATTACTTTCATTGAAACCACAAAGTATATTTTTTATTTGAAAAATGCAGGAATTTTTAGCTTTTTCTGGCATCAATATTTAGTCTTGAAATAAGTGGCACCAAAAATGGTGTTATTCGTCCAGCAGACAGCGGCGGCTGGCCGCGCATTTACAGCGTTTGAACGCGTTTGTTCTTCATTATAATTTAATAAGCTCCCTGGTGGCGAAAGATTTTGTTTGCCATGCAGTTGCCGTTGGGAATGAGATGTTGGAGATTTTGGTTTTCATATTGGAGCTTTCGGCCGTTTGCGGTCCACCACTCAACTCACGAAAGTGTTGAATTACACCAGCGGGAAGTGCGCTCCGCTTGTCTACGATGTCGCCGAGAATATAAGTTCGCCAATGCCAGCGCCGTCTTTAGGGGTTGAACTGCCTGATACACAGATATATTTATATTAGGGATAAGCTAAGTATTTGCGCGGGCTGAGGAAATGCGCCACATGCTGACTCAAATATCTAGCATTGGCGTGATAAAATAAACGCTTGTTTAATTTCTCATTTGCTTGAATTTTTGTAGCATTTTACTTTGATTTGGTCCCATTCATTTTTTATGTTGGGCAAATACGCTTGAAATAAAATGGTCAACAAGTGTAATTAATGCTCGGCTTATTTGACTTTTGCAAACGCTTAAATCACACTTTTAGATTACTTTTTGCTTAGCGTCGCTTGGCGCTTGCCCCGTGAGTGCTTTCGGTTTATTCCAGCGGCGAAATTTAATTTACTTTTGCACTCATTCTCATTACTTTTATGTTGAAATTTAAAGTACGAAGTTGCATTTTGCTTATACAATGCGAACTTTCGCCGATTGAATAAGACCGTAACATACTTTGATCTGTTCAAAAGTGAATTTTTACTTTCTCATAATTGGGGAATAATTTAATTTCGGCAGCTTTGCTTCAGCAAAATTCCTGCCAACTGTTGGCACAATAATTGCCGAAATCGACAATCGATTGCAGTGCCATTAAATTGAAAAGTTGTTTTCCCATATGAAATAGCAAACATAAATATGGAATTACAACAAAAGTAACTGAAAAGTTAATAAAAGTTGGAGAATTTCGCACAATTTGGCACCGACATGTAATCAGGAATTTGAGCAATATGAATTTTGTGCATACGAATATGCATATAAATATACATTCTTTCTGGTATATATGCATACAAATGTGCATGCACGTCGTTTTAATCCTGTGGGAAAGCTTAAACAATTTAAATAAGTTTTTAGTAGCAGCAGTATTCCTGAAAATACAAAAATACAGGGCAACTGGTGTTTGTTGGTTTCTATTCATTTTGCTACGACCAAATAGTGGGTTTTAGAATTCACACATTTAAGACTTGGTTTTACATGAACAGTTGTTCCATAAATTTATGTAAAAGTATGATAGAGTTGCAGAGGCTTCTTTCCGGCTGCAAATCTCAACCATGACTGTGTCTAATCTTTTAGAAAATCGCCCATCTGACACAAAGTCTTTCTATTCTGAAGCTTGAGTGAGTTTATTCCTCTTAATTTTATTTAGAAAATCTGTTTTTTCGCAAACTTCAGTATTTTTCATTTTAGTTTTCTTTATATTTATGTTATGGCTTCTACAACTCAATTTTCAAATTTGCCTCCTGTTGACCGCTGGTCATTCAATAAAACTAGGCTGGTAACGGTAGACCTTCGTGAAACCTTAAGCCGAATATACAAAATTAAATTGACTAAGTCTAGACAAAAAGATCTGCGTGGTTTTCTAATTTTCTTTTTTCCTAATTCTCAGGCAGGATTAGCAGTGTGATTGTAAAGTTCCGTATATGTATATTGTAAGCTACAGTTTCCAACAAAGCCAACTCCTCATCCCTAATTGTTTTTCATATGTACTTAAAAAACCCGCTCTTATATTATATTATGAAAATCGATGATGAAATTCAAAAGGTTTTAACCTCAAAAAATTTTCGTCTCTACTCATCATTAGTGACGTCCTCGTGTTCTAACCAGCTTTGCTATTTAACCTGTAATAAAATATCAAACGAAAGTCTACGTTTTCGAAAGAAATCTAAATTGTAATCTGTTTCCTAGAAATGACTTATTACTCATGGAAGTCAAATTAATTTCACTGTAATTAAAATTCTTACTATAATAATAATAATAGCAAATCTTACTAAATTAACTTAAAACTACAAATATATTTTCTAGAACTAATACGCTTTAGTAATTACCGAAAGCAGAGTATAAATCCCTCGGCCAAGAGAGTCTAATGCACTACAAACGCCGGAGTATGTTAATTTATGTACTCCCGTTACACATACATATGTAAACATGCACATCGCTACAAGTGCGTAGCAGTAAATAAGTGCGATAATTTAAAAGGGCACGCACAAAATTTAAGACTTTATTATAATCAGTTACTCTTTTATTGGTGCAGAACTTTCTTTTGAGCATTGTCGATTCCTTTTTCACAGGCTATAAAATCATGTAAACATTTCTTCTGTGCGATGTTGATTTCTTCTTCCCTTTCGTGCTGCTTTATTGCTTTTTACGGTAAAGTGCTTTAGTTGAAAAGTAAGTCAATTTGTAAAGGACAGCAAAGAATCGAAAGTGGCATGCAACGAACAAAAAAATGTTACTAAACAGACGAGACTGTGTTGCAAACGGCAAAAGGCCGGCAAAAATAAAGTGGCTTATTTGGATTTTTGGTGTGAGTTGTTGCCCAAGCAGTAAAAAGTTGAGTAAATACCTTAAGTATTTATTGTTGTTGTGCCTATATTTTGGCTGCCCTTTATGCTTAAACGCATGACCCTGTGACAGACTGGCTATTCATAAATAACTGTGTGTATGTTGATGGTTTACATGTAATAATGCGTTCCCTATATTGTGTGCGTAATTGATAGAATTTCTCCGAAAAGTAAGGTGCGTATATTCTATGATAACCGATTTGTATCACACGCTATATACAGCACATTAGAAACCCCAGGAGGTAATATCTAGAGGTGGCGTTTCAGTTTGAGTTATGACGGGTTGATTCTTTATTAAAGATAGGCATAAAATGCATCAATGAACACTAGAAACGACTTTTGCATATCGATGGTATTCTTGGTAAATTGTGATGCCCATTATGACATAAATCATTTTACTTTTATGCTTCAGTCGAAAAAATTTGCTCGTAAATTAACTATTTGACGCCGTTAGCCTCCCACAATAGTTTTCCTAGGACAGATCAAAATATTCTATGCTGAAAAACTACTAAGGATCAAAATCTGAAAAGGCTGCTGGCACTTGTGTAAATTTGATATAGGTCAGTCTTCATTAGACCCAGCTGCTGTGCCCATATGATCGCAGTACTATTCAAAATCTAACTGCGGTAAAATTGTTGACCAATAAAGCAAAAATTTTGGTCACATTAACAAATTTTTGATATTTCTAAAAGAATAAGTCTTATTTAAATACCTACTGGGTTTTCATTGTACATATAAAGTTAAGTTTGTACATACATACACACATATAAGGCGTTATTTCATTATATTTCATTTGAATTTTTTTTTTTGGCATATTTCTTAACATAACATGACTGTTTCAATATTTTCAGCTATTCTAATGCGCATATAATGACATTTTTAATGCTACTGGCCTTAAGTAGCTGCCTAAGCATATCAGCCTATTTAGTTGCCATAAAATTTTGTGTGTCTCGGTGTCTGTTTTGCATGCTTATTTAACATTTTACTTAGGCTTACATTCTAGCGTCTCTTAAGGCTTCCACAAAAAGAATGTGGCGCATAGCGAAATGCCAGACAAGTATATAAAGCTTCCAACAAAAAAAAATATAATTACATATAACTTTGTTGCAAGCATCATTTCGACTGAGGATGCCTTTGTTGCGGGCCTTTCACTTTGCGCCTATAAAAATTTATGTATGCTCGCTGCGATGTTGTAAGAGCAACTTGCACGCTAAATGAAATTTTAAAGTTTCCTTTGTTATAATCGCTTTTCACTTTTTCGCAGACGCTGTAATGGGTTTGGCTTCATTGTGCAGCTTTGCTGTTGTTAAGCGATTTCATTACTACCTCGCGTTCGCGTAGGCGTATGAGTAACTTCAGTTGTTCCTTTAATTAGCTGGTTATAGCGTAATGGTTGCGTCTCGGCCGAAAACTTTGGCTGCACGCAAAGTAGAGTTTTTAAGCACCACTGAAAACTGCCAATAATTTCGGGAGAAAAGTGTAAAAAGTAAGATACTTCAAGCAGTTACTACCGCAAAGGTGGTGCAAGAAGCCATTACGCCACGGCTTATCACTTTGGACTGAGTTGTTCTGAGTATTTGGGTTTCGTATAAGTAGATTAATAGACTGCTTGGATTCGCATATATTTTGATCTAACTGTAAGTGCACACTTTGTTGCTTGAAAATGCTCTCACTTCTATAAATGTTTAAGTGTTAAAGTGATTTCGAATACAAATAATGATTCAACTGCTTAATTTATAAATCAGCGGAAATAACTTAGAATATTTGCTAGTTATTATGTAACAATGAAACGTAAGCTTTATAGTACCGCTAAACTCGGGTCCCCCAGAGCTTTCAACCTACTTTACGTTGAGATGTGTTTGGAGTAGTTCACTGCAGCAGCGCGGATATAGCAACAAAGTTATATGCTATGACATTGAGCTGAAATGGATGAAACTTTACGAGTGTGGCTTAACTTATATGTGACATCTTGCTTGAATGCATTCTATGAACATAGCTCAGTACACTTTATAATCGGCAAAATCAAATAGAGTTTAAATTATAATCAGGTATACAGTATTCAGATCTTATGAGAATGTTATGAACTTAACAAGGAAAGGCGCAATAAAATTACAGAGATATACAATATTGTGGCGAGGAGTAAATCGGCGCTCAGTTAGACATTTGATTCACTCGTTGGCAGAAGCTTTTCCGACTCCTATCGATACGTCATCATATTATACGATAAATAAATACTGGAGGTCCCTAACTTTCTGAAGAAATACTACAGTTTTTTCTACACTTTACTTTCTACACTTTACAATGGAGGTGGCTAACATATTTAACACTTCGTAACTATATTTCTACTAAATTAACAACAAAGCAATGTTTGACAAAGCAAAGAGAAGGTGAAAGTAGAAATAGCTGGCAGCAGTGAATAAATGGCGATTATCCGCAATGTTGTTCTTAAAAATTATCTGTTTGTTGCATAAGATGTGTTTCGAAGCTAAACGAAGCCAAGTGAATTGTGGTGTGAGCTACCCGGATTTAGAACTCAAATATAACATTAATAAGAAATATTTAATCTGCACAATCCAATGAGGATTTAAAAAGGGCCAAGTGCTGACTTCAGTCTTTTATTGACACCTAATTCTGTAACTTGATACAGATATATTTTGAACTGATTGCGTGCCAGAAATTCAGCCCGTTGGAAAACACAGTCTTTGTTAACGCCATCCACCCTCAATCACAAAGAGATGAGTTTATCATTCCCGTTAGATGTCAATTATTAAGAAACTGCCTAGATTTTTCTGTCTTTTCAATTCGGCCCCCATGGAATTCAGCGTCCATAATTCAGTTTAATATTATCAATAATAATATTAAATTTAATGGAAATAGTTTCTTATTCTTTGGAATCTCTCAATCTTTCTTAATATAATAAGTCTTCATACCACATTTATTCAGACTATCAAAATGCATCGCTTAATATTCTCACGAATGCTAAATAAAACGCGGTGTATTTTTGGAGACTTGCGGAACAACCCTCGTGAGCACAAATGGATCGCATTGATAAGCGTAGTCTTAGTGACACGTAGGGTTCAGATATCAGCTAGCTGCAGTCATAATCAGAATAGAATATCAAATGATTATGCATGCAACAAGCAGCTTAAATTTTCTTATTGATAAAGACATTTCCTTATCTGCAGAGACGCTGCTTCCATGGCGAAGCAAGCTGTGTTCGCTGTCACTTGCGTCTGTATTCCAAATTAATACATTGCAACGTTGACATGTGTCTGTATGTATACATATTCAGCAGTTTACTGTTTGAAACGTATATGCTTGCTGTTACTTATACTTGACTAAATTTAACATTTCCACTGAGTTTGCTTGCGACATTGTGTCTCAGCTGTGAGCGGGTCGTGCCTTTTCACTTTCTTCGCAAGTGAATGTAGCTCATAATGAAAGCTGTTGAGAGTTGAAGTTTCGCTAAGCAAACTGTGTTGGGATAGCGCACAAAATTAGAATTTCAAATTTCAACACTTCTATTGACTCTGGGGTGAAGTCCATGCTTTTCTTGTTAAACGAATTTTGCTTACGAATTGCTCAAAAATTTGTTGTTGCTTAACTTTATATTGAACAAATGTTTATTGTCTATTGACTATACATACATTGAAATATTTTTGATTCTAACTGTAATAAAATAAATAAATATTATTTCAATATTATTTTCTATATTTTCCCTGTTCATAGTACAACGCTGTCATATTGCTTGTTTCATGTACATATAAACGCGATCCCCGATTTCAAGCAGATTGAATCGGTTGATCAAGCCAATCATAACAAACCTATTGATTCCTAAATTCTGATTTTACAAAGGGACGTCTTCTTCATCTACATTCAGTTCATAGAGCATTTACGATTTGCTAGTCGCAAGCAAAGGATTCAAAATATTGCTTCCTTTTCCCTTGACTGCTGCAGTTGTTCCAAGTTCAAAACTCCAGAAAAGATATTCTAGATACGATGGTGCCTTATCCTTGTCAAGAAATGCGGTACTGCTGTATCTCTTTTCTGGAGTTTTTGTGAATTCTAACGCACACCAAATTTAGATCGCTTGCTATAACAACATGCCACTGATTTGCTTCCGAAGCAATATTAATTTTTTTTTTTTATGTTTGTTTGATGATTCTTGAAATATTTTGTCAAGACCAGAAGATTCTCACTTTCGAAATCACACAGAATTCCAAAAAGTTCATTTATTTGGGTTTCAATAACTCGTGCTAAGTATCACTAAAGCCAGTATTCAAGCAATGCACTAAATAAAATGTGCATTCCCTTTTACTATTATGGCAACAATCTGCAAAGCATTGCGCAATAAGATTGGGTAAAAAACTTGTGTAGCACTGAATGAATTTAGACCATAGTTTCCAAGCAATAAAATCCGTAGCGATGCAGGGGGTCACATGCCAGCAGTGTTGGCTGCAGCCCAAAAAACAAAACAGCTTCCATACATATTGCAAATCAGCAGCACATCAGCATGGAGAAACACATTATACGCACGCTCTGCGTGGTGCCACGCTTTCCGCAACGTTTAACTTCTGAGCAGTACGCTTACCACGCATGTCTACCGAAATTCTACTCCAATGCAAAATAGCACACTATCTTGCCATATCTGTTTCATTACACTCCTTTCAGCCTACTTTCAGGCGCTACATAGCACCCATTTGCCACTCTGGCATTCCGCACCCGTTAGTGCTCTAGCTGTGGCTATATGGAAATTCTTCGCAGTTTCCTTTCGTCCCGCCAAATTTGTTTACGTGCATTACCACTAACGCTACCACAGTCGGTTGCCGGTACGCCCACCTAGCACTTACAGTAGCTAACCTTAACTAGCAGGCATGGGCAGCAATTCATTTTTCTGCCTTAATAGCTGCACCATTTACTGCTGCTGCTGCTGCAGCGCAACATTTTCGTTGCAGTCAGGCAAATGCAATATATTTCGCTGCTTTTTTGGTTTTCATCTCGGGCGCAGCAGCTTGAGCGGCATGTGTGTTTGCATGCAGTCTTTAACCTTTAGCCTGTACTACGGCACTGCTGTTGTTGTCACATTTAACCCACTTTGTTGCAGCGACATCACGCGTTTGCCTCGCTTTCCCTCGACGCGAGCTGGCGAAGTTGCGGCAGAGCAGCAAAATGACAACGAAACAGGCATAGTTTGGTAAAGTATTTGGCGTCAATAAATTTAAATTAGCGCCACAAAAGGACGGAAAGCCACAAACACACACTATTTAAACGTTGATACACATACATATATGTGAATGTATTGTCTTTTGCACACCCAGCAAGAAATAAAGTTAGCTTATCATCCAAATGTGTGCTGTGCTGGACTTTAAAACCTGCAGAGAAATCTTAAACGGAACTGTTTAAAACTTTAATATGTGGTTTACCATGCATCAAACCATGTAGATGTTTCTGATATAACCGAAAGTACGTTACCCATAGTCCATTGTTTTAAACTTTTAGCGGATTTTGAAAGTCTTGAAAATTGCTGGTATTTTTCTCTGATATTATTATTAAGCGAGGTTCCAGCAATGTTTCCAACCCAACCCAATATTGGAACCATAATTTGTTTTCAATATTCCTACAATATGTAATTATTATTCACGGTATAAGTTCTTTAGGGAGTTCTAATCCAGCTATGTCACAAATTATATTCAATGGAGCAATTAGCTTTATAACGGAGACGATAGATGAGCAAACTTATTCCCCGCAGTTGATTGGATATATAACTTGGAACTGTTCAACGCATGTTTTTGTCTGAAACATAAAGAGAGAACAAAGTCACTGAACTTATTGAACTTTGTACCTTCTTAATGCTCTTATTTTCAGCGAAATTTTGGGTTGCTAGGTGCCTTTTCAATGGTATTTTCTTCCTTATTTATTCTCTCTCTATTGTTTCGCCTATTGAATTAAAAAGTGGAAGGACATGGAAAATCTGGATATTTACGTTTTCTAGAAAAAACGATGTTTTAAGGTTCTTAATTAAAGCTTTCTTAACTAGAGTCTGTGGTTTCAGTGCGAGCGCAGATGAAAGTGTTCTTTCGAAAAAGTTTGGTTGTGATATTCTCACCACTATCGTAGGATTAGAAGCTAGCATCCTCTAGTAAGTATTTTTTGGGTTGCGTTACTATCTGAAATTACTATTTACTTTGTGTTTCTTGCTGGAATAAAAGGAACATACTTTATATATACATATATAAGATCTTAAGTTAATAATATATTTTTAGGATTTACAAAGTATGCCACACGGCCTTAAATTTTGAACTGTCTCTACATTAGATTCTGCCTGGTCTTATTTTCATAGATATATATGTACATATGTATAGTAGACGAACGCCTTTCCTCCACTGGCTGCTGCTAGTCAACGAAACCGCTTTTGTGTGGGTAAGCTTCATCATTATTGCAACAACTATTCAATGGTGTACAACAACAAAACTACTTCAAATACATCACATATATTTTGTTTATGGCCAACAACGATCGTCATACAATAACAAAAGGCAAAGTCGTACACATAATGGCAGGGAGTAATAAACACTTGATGCAGAAGCTAACAAAAGACCGTTAAGGCGGTAGTTAGGCTACGAATGCAAGATACTACACAGCAGCCACTACCTTTTGTTGTGTCTCATCTTGAACTATTTATTACCAGCGCACACAAGCGCACACAAGCGCACACACGTGCACAGGCTGCATTGCCGCTGTTGTTGATGAAACACATCGCTATACATATTTACGCATATGTTTGTGTGTAGTATTGTGGCGTAAGAGCCTCAACTAATTAGTTGTGTAGTATGTCGTCGAGCCCGGCCAAATGATGATATATGAGGGTACAAGCTTCATCAGATGAAGATACAATGATTTCTGCTGCCGTCGACATTAGAATTTCTGGAGGATGGATAATAGGCAGGCAGTAAGCAGAGCTCAATATCCTTTGACATACGGCCGTTCTAGAATGCAAACTACAATTTTAATGAGCACGTCGAATTCTAAGAAATTCCGTTTCAGTGCAAATTTGACCTTTATAAGCATATGAATAGTCAAAGTTTCACGCACCTCTATGTAGAAACATATAAGTTGGCTTTTATGACATTTGGGTGAAATATTATGTCGTCACTAGTGGCCAATAAAGTAGGATTTCACTCAATTAGGCACCAGTTGGAAATAGCTCATTACATTTAATTGCCCCACTTTCTAGGATTTCAGATAGAAGATTCAGCTAAAACCCATTTAAAAAATATTACAAATCGGTAGAGCTAATATTGTGGGCTATTTATGAGAGTGCTTTTTAAGAAAAAAATTTAAAAAAACTAATAATAATAGAATATCACGCTGGGTAAGTAGCATTCGTTAAAAAATGTTTTTTTGTTTTCTATCTCAAAGTTTCAATGAATACGAGTACGTGAATGATGCCTCATCCCTGGGTATATTTTTGCAACAATTTATTGTATTAATTTTTTTACGCCAATCACCAGTTTTATATTTCACTTTAATTATATATTTTTACCTTGCATAAGTGTTTTACTGCTGTACAAATGCAGTTGATATCATCGAATCAATGAGATATTGCATTAACAGTATATGATATTGTTTACAGCAACGTAAGCAGTGAACTTGAATGGCAGGGAAGGCAAAAGATCTAACAAAACTTATATTGTTCGTTTCATTCGTTTTGTTGCTTGAAAGGCAATGCAATGTTAAACATTGTCTTTATTGGGTAGCTAATGCACAACGAGTGCATCATGCACTTACTGTTAAAGGCACAGCATGCGCATGTATGGAAAATAGGACAAGAAATGTGTTCACACCCTCGTTGAGAATAAAACATTGCAGTGTTATGTTAAGCGAACGAACGACTTTAAATACGCTGTAAGTGAACTTCTGCAGCTGTTTAATACGTATCCTCAATATCTAATTGTTTATTATTAAAAATTTGTTGCAACTCATTTATGACGCAAATAGCGCACAGAAAACAAAAGGCTTAACTAAAATGGAATGCTCGAAATTTTCCAAGAGAAATTCCCAGGATAACTCAAGATTTGTGTGCCAAGCATACTGTCCAAATATTTTCAGTTAGTTATTCTTAGCTAACAATGCGGTTGTTTGAACATACACCTAAGCGGTCTACAACACCAAAAAAAAAAAAAATAAGCAAAAAATAACTGCGAATCATTTGTTCAGGCGTTCGTGTGTTGCAATTTTTCATGCTCACTACCCAATGAAAAAATGAAAAGAAAATTGTGGTTGCGGTAAGTTAGTGCACATATATCTGTATATAATAAAAGTCTATATGTATGTATATGTGAATTTGGGCATGACTGTGTATGTATATATGGACTTGCGAGGCGCACTGGTCGTCCTTTATACTGTCGCGGTGTAGGTGCGGCGGGTATTTTGTCATTGGCGCACGGCTAAGGAGCGTGACAGCTGTCATCATTGTTGTCAGCGGGCTTTGTGAAAAGGCAAAGAAATGAGGATGTCGCAACCTGCTATGGCGGATTAAATGGAATATGCACACGTGTTTATACATAAATATTTATGCAAACATGTTCGGATGAAATACAAATATTATAATATGCAAATTGTATATTAATCGATAATACCAACGCACATCTTTCGAACCGAATATGAATTTTGTTGCTCATTCGTTTCAATGACTTTAATCAACTTAATTGTTCGCAGCTGGCAATTTCTCGGTATTTACTATAAAGTGTGCACGAGGAAGCTGGATATAAGTAAATGAACGATAATATATGAATTTATACATATATGCGTTTATGTGCAGTTACTGTATTACAGCTCAGAAAATGAAAGAAGAAGAGGATGTTCATAGTATAACCATTGGAACTGAACACCACAGTGTTAGTGTGAAAAATATTGTACTGTGTTATGCTATGTTACCATCACCATCATCTATCCATGTACCAATAAAGTGTATATATTTTCCTTCTTTATTTTATTAATTTTGTTTGCTTTATTTATTTTATTTTATTAATTAAGTTTTGTTTTATTTTGTTATTTGTTTTTTTAATGAAATATATATACATATATATATATATATATAAATCTGAAACCACTGAATCCATGCTTTTTGGATTTGTATAATGTTCAGTTTCGACAAAAGAATAGAATTATGTTATCCAAATTTTTAGAAATTCACAAGCCATTTCTTATACGCACATAACATTCGACTGTCTCAACTGGGTCTTCCTTGTTTGTTTACTACATACTTATGATTTTACTGAGAGCTTTCATTTAATTTATTAACCAACATTTAAAAATATAATTTAATTACATTTGGTGTTTGCACTAACAATTATGCCATCTACTCAACGTAATTAAATAAAATATTTGTTAATCGATTCATATTATTGTTTACTTTCACTTTGCGGTAAATATATTTTTGTGTACTTTTTTGAAATGAAGCTCCTTTAATTGGTTGTCTATTAGGGAACTGATAAATGTATGCACGCTTTGAAAAATTTTGCAACGTATTGGATTTGTTTCGGATATATCTTTATTTTTTTCGCTTGGTTATATAATGTGAAGAATATATTTTGGTTTCAGTGACATATTCATTATATTATGAACTTGGAAGTAAGCTTAGGTATAAAAACAGCAGACCAAAATGGTATCCAATATTCCATAAAAATTTGCGCACAGATTTGGGTTTTGAGATCTAGAAGTCGTCAACGATCGAATTTTTGGTTTAGCTTTTGCTTGTGATAAGCTAGAAAGCGTCGCCTTAAAATCGACCCTCGTCAATATCTCTCCCAAGAGAGAGAATACAATATACAAATCTAGATACCCAGTAAGTATTTGTTATCTACAGAGTTTCCTAGCGTAAATTCGTGCGCCTAGGCCTCACTCGCCTTATTCTTATTGAACAACTTGTATACAAAACAAAATAGAGACGACAATCTCTAAGTTGACTCCTACGTATTTAAAAGTGCAGCAACACATACATTTTGGTTTGGCAAATGCTATCATGCATATATATTAAATACTTATATAAGCATATATATATGTGCATACATAAATCCATTTCAATACAACGAATTTTTATTTGCATATATTTTTTATACACAAATGAGTTTGCCTAACAAAATTTTAAATTATATTCATATTGTTAGCTTGCCTTTACCATCTTGAACGCCTACACAAGGTGGTTGTCCACATTTTCCAAACCTCTCTTTAAATTTCCGCCTTTCTCCGCACTGCCTTGTTTGCATGCGTGTGCAACTGTGCAAATTGTAGAGATTAAATTGCTTTGATAAGTTGAAGCAATTAGTGTGTTTTGTTAGACCAACTGCCATGCATTGCGCACCCATATTTGCAATGAGATATTTTTGTGCAATTTTCACACGTGGATTTGCTAAAGCAATCAGTATGGGAACGTTATAGTCATGATGTTTTAAATTTTGTTAGCTGGAAATTATGTGTTCTATTAAGGATAATTTGGAGTCTTAAATTCCGTTTCTCGTAGCTATATTTGTTTATACTGTCCAACCTGGCAACAATATTCTCAAAGCAGAAAGTTTCGCAAAGCTTAAGAACGCTCTTGCACTTCAAAGCCTTAGAAAACCCCAAAGAGTTAGAAAGAGACACACATTTTTCACGAAAATCAAATCAAAGAGTAAAGTTATATCATACATACTCATATGTATTGCAAATTTGCATGCTTGCGCATCATCGAATCATGTACGTGTGTATGTCCAGTTTGGGTGAACGCATGCAAAGTTACCCAGTTTCGCAATGGAAAGTTACAGTTGTTCACTTCGGCGTCGCACGAACTGGCAATAGTCGGAGTTCAAAGTGACCAATTCTCGATAAACTGAAAAGTTTTTCAACTTTCTTGCAACTTGTTTTAACACAACTTTGTAGACTATGCAACAGATGCCATATTGCGAATTGTATGGCAATACAATTATTTAACGCTGAAAATTTAGCATGACATGGAAAAAATATCAATTGTAGTAACTTGATTAGCAAATTTTCGTAATCGAGTTATAACAATTTATTAAAGCAATTAATGACAGTGTGTATATTCTTGCAACATGTTGCTACAGAGTATAATACTTTTGAGCATCTAGAACTAATCGAGGTAGATATAGGGTTATACTATGTTAGATGAGTTGAAATTGTTGTATGTATGTGTGCAAAATATATTTTTGAAACTAATTAAGCCTATAATCTAAATTGTTATTTTAGAAAACACCAATTACAAATTGAAAGAGTGTTTCGGTTAGTAGTTATTTAAGTTTGATGTTTTCTGGTAGATATAGGGTTGTCGAACAAGTCGTTTCGTATTTCTAATCAAACTTCTACTTATTTTTTATATTTATAATGAACTTTAACGAACCAAATATATACCATTTTGGTCGACCGGCGAAAAACTGCAACAAGTAATTCTCACAGGTTTCTCTTGAAACCAACTTCACTCCACTATGGGAGTTCTGCATTGACCGAAACAAATGAAAGTCCGATGGTGCAAGGTCAGGGCAATACCTCGGATGCATCAAAACTTCCCAGCCAATATCTCCCAGTGTTTACCGAGTCATCCAAGATGTGTGTGGTCTAGCGTTGTCCTGGTGGAAGACGAAGCCCTTTCTGTTGATCAATTCTGGTTTTTTTTCGATTGATTGCTTCACACTCATCATTTGTTGACAGTAAAAAGTATAATCAATCGTTCGACCAGACTGGAGCAGCTCATAGTGGATGATTCCTTTCCAACACTCAGCATAAGCTTTCGATCCTGGCTTTGCGACCATTTGCTGAGCTTCATCACAGTTGAACCATGATCATTTTCGCACATTATTTAGAAAACGTCGAAAGAACCCAAAGAGGGTTGTGATATCAGTTATAGCAAAACTCTGGTTCCTGCAAGTGTCATAAGGAGTAATAACCATTTTTCTTTCCAATGCTAGTAAGGTAATTTGACACCAGCCGACAATAGTTACCGTTTATTTGCGGCCTTCAGACAGCTTAACTTTCGGTAGAAAATATATACACACCAGTGTGTCTGTTGACTTGCAAATTTTGTGTGCTCCTGAAGCTTCTCATATGCACGTGTGTATACCACGAATATGGTATTAACATTTAATTGACAAGCTTGAGCATTGTCCGTACGCATATACGAATATACCAGTTATACATGTTTGCTTGCCGGCACCAAGGCCTGCGTACGTGATATTGCACGATGTCTGGTTTGCAGTGCAGCAAAACTTCAGCAACATTTCGTTTTCGGGAAATTTCAGACATGCTTGCTTCTGTGTCATCTCAGTTTGGGTAAAAGCGAAGAAAACGTCAGTGTCGACATGTGCAACCTGAACGAGATTTCACTTTTGCAACAACTTTGGCATTTACGCCTTTTCACACACTTCACATCATCACTATTCTTGCTTTCACAAATCAGCACTCTCACAATAGTTTGGCATGTGGATGCTTCAATTTGTAGACAGTTGAAATCTTTTGCCAATTTAAATAGATTCAAACGGAGTCAGGTGACAAACTGATGTGCATGTGAATTCGAGAATTCGGAAAAAGTGCCATCATTGCAATTTAGAGCAATACTTGAAAAAGGCAGTTACGTTAACAGATTGCATGTCTCCTGCAATATAAATTTTATTGCTTGTTATTTTGCATTTATATAAAATAACTATGTAGTTTGCTGCATTAACCAATTAAAGTCGTCATACAGCACGCGTTGACTATAAATTTGTTTCATAATTTTAGTGCATAAATGTTCCTTCCTCTCTCTGATTGCATTAGCTTCAGCCTTTACTAACAACCCTCATGTGCATTATACAACATTTTACCATACTGAAATAGTAAAGTAAGTAAGTAAGTAATTAGTAAAGCTTTTTTTATGCATACTATACCTACCTACTTTCCTAATTTTATATATACCAAAAACACTACTTTGCCAGTGAAAGTTAATATACTAGCAAATGCTCGTAAAAAGCTTATAGTTTTTTTGTTACAGAAATATTTAGAGTTGATATATTATGTATAAGCACAACTAAAATTTTAACAACATTTCTATGTTGCCCTACATTTAAAAGGTAAAGGCTTAAACTCTGCAGATAATATTAACGTGTTGTCGGAATTTGGCTGTGATATGTGTCATCAGCAATTGTCAACAGCAGATTTCAGCTGGCCTAAACCTGAACATTTTTCCATTAGATAAAGTTTCACTGCAATGAAAGCAACGCAAACACATCAAGTGTATGTTTGTTAGCCGCAAAACTTTTAAGCTGTGCTTTTCTATGCTGCGACGTGCAGTTTCTGCCAATGAACAAGTAGCGATAATCCCATTTTTTCATAGCAGACCACATGCGCTCAGATAATGCCAAATAATTAGAGTTGGTTTGCGGTTTTTAATTGAGCAGAGCACTAAACTTTTCGACGTTGCAGTTGACGAACTTTTCGAAACCTTTAGTTTTGTGTTTTTTGTTGTTTTTTTCTCATCTGTTTTTTACTTATTTATTTATTCGTACTTTAATACGCGGCTTAGCATTTTTTCAATTATTCCTTCTTTCATTTGCGATGAGAAGCATTTGATGGCAAATTGTTTAATCTATTATTCGGTTTCCGTTTTATTTCAAAGTTTCAACTCAACTCATTGGCTCCGTTACGAACTAGAGTTGCATTGGCATGTCATTCGATTTCTCTAAATCGAAAAAAGTTTGCCTCCTTCACTATCGAATCTCCAGAAAATTGTCACTATTTTGTCGCTTCTAAGCTACACCAAATGTAGAGAAACAAATTTGTATGGGTTTGTTTTCAATTTTAGTTCTTTCTTTCTGTGATATGTAAAAAAAATCTTACATCGTTCGAAAATGATTGTGGCTGCTCTCTACCACAATTCATTAGTTTTAACAGCAGCAGCTAAGTTGTAAATGATGAATTTCTCGAGCAAAGTTGACCACATATGTTATGTGACCATACACCATGTATACAGTGCATTCTAAAGAACGTGAGTTAAACAAAGCTGCATATATGTGTTGGTGTCCGCCAGCAATTTTCTGTCAATTTAAAAGTTGTTGAAACACTTTGTGTGTCTGTGGAAAAAATTCCTCTTAACTTATTTTTGTTTTATCATTTATGTGCAAATCAAATTCCATATACACATCTTGACAACTAATTGAATCATCATATATGTATTTACTTCGTTATCGTTATTAGTTTAACATAAATGCTAGTATCAATGGAGCTTGGAAGTATTACTTAGTGAGGTAGCGCATAGATTATGTGTATCGAATATTTGGTATTCATACAATTTATCTAGACCAAGAATATCGGAAATATGGCAACTCCATTTGTTTTCGTCAATTTAAACATAAATTATAGTGCAGCTAGCTTTTATAGCTTGATCGGCAGAACTGAGCTACTTAGCATATAAGTCGAAAGTTCGCAGTGGCGTATGAGTAATATAATAATTAAGCTATGATAAGTGCTGATATGGGCACATATTTCTATTTGCCGACTTTTCTCAAATAATTATTAAGGAAAACTTTAAAAAACGTGATTTATATTTCTTATTAATTATTTAAGAGTATATTAAAATTCGGGTCAAGCGCTGGCATTATAAAGAATGACTTCTCTTGGACCTAGGATCAGAACTCCATTTGGTATCGCAAAGTTTAATAACAGTTTAACTTAAAATAACCTAAGTGATTAGTTTTTATATAATGAATAAAAGAAACTTACAGATAGAAGTTTTATAGATTCCATTACAAGGAGAATGTACAGAAAACATGTTAAATAAGAATTAATTTGATTTGAAGTACGAATTTATAGAAAATTTTAATTACAGTATAATTACTATAGGTAAATGAACTAGGTCTGTTATACCATTTAACATGTTTTTCATCAGACTCTGATATAAATTTTTAATTTCGTTTATATTGTATCAGAAATTTTCAATTATGGTGTACAAGTTACACCGTTTTCTGGTAGAAATTTAAAATAGCCGAAATATGCTTATTCCAAGTGGCATATCGTTTTGCGTTTGAATCTAAGAATGTTTACGATTTTAAAGGATTTCAAGACTTAAAGGGAATCTGCAAACTAAACTCTGTCACTATTTGTCTTTCTGCACATATGCACATACTAACACCATTTGCTACACACATGCCACCTATATATGTGGTATATATACACATTGTGTGTTTTTAAATCCTTTTTACTTACACAGTTTTCCAAACGTATATGCTGTTCTACATATTCTGCGCTGGTTGGCCATAATAGCATAGCGACTTAAACAAAAAAAACATTTGAATAAGCAGTTTGGTGGGAGGGCGGATTGCAATTCACTTATGCTTTCGATATTTGCATAATAAATCTATTTTCAATGGATTTTTATTTCGCTCCCCACACTGACGACACACAAAGCAGACACTCACACATACGCTACTAGCAGCGCTGCTAATGCTTTTCGAATTTTGTATATCACAAATACACACTCACACATATGTGTACATGCACTTGACTAGTTTGGTGAAAGAAATGTGTTTTTTCGAAAATTGTGTTGTTTTTGTCATTGCCGCAGCCATTACTAGCTCTGCTTCCGCTATGCTAAATACAAGAGTACAAACACGCATATATGTGTATGTATAAATATGAACACATATATGTATGTGCGCGTCGGTGATTGTTTGGTGTGAATTTCTATATGTATTGCTGCTTCCAAAATTTAAAAGCAATAAAATTACAACACACACGTCGATGGAGACATGCACATTCGCAGTTATTCTCACTTCCATACGAAGTATATCCCTTTACACACACATGTGTATAACGGAAGTCCACATTTGCGGTAAGGGAGATATTTGAAGACCGCAAATCATTTCTCCTCTTTTTTTACACGTTATCTCTGTACTGGATATACACACATACAAACGCACATGCTTGGTATTGGGAAGGAATGTTCGATTTACCAGAACAACTTTTTCATTTGACTTTTTTGTTTTATCACGTAATTTTAATGCAAATTGCTTAACTTTTTAACACTTTCGGCTGATTTCATTTTTGCGGGCGGCTCTAATTTAAGTTGGTGCGGTAATGTACGAATCGATGTGCGAACTTACATCTCAAAGAGAATGTTAGCATATAAGCTGATGGTTTTTAAAATGAAAAGTTTATCTGGGCCATTACCACCACTAAGACGATTTTTATACTCATCAACCAAATTTTCGGAGTTAAAAGTTAACTCACATAGCAATTGGGGTCTATTGCTCGGTCGACAGCACTAAACAAATTTTTTTAAGCAATTTTTTAGAGAAACATTTTTCCAGGAAAGTCGATAGTATAACGACAAACAATAACAAGAGAAAATACTCCTTAGAGAGCGATAATGAACTATCGATACAAAGGGTTGAAATGTTAGGAAAGCTTCTCGTAAAACCGTGGCAGATCTCTTGGTGTCTCAAACAATTGATATCTGCATTGCCGTTAGAAGAGTAATAATAACATAGCTTTCTAAGCCTGCCTTGAGGCTTTATCTTCTATCTGGACACTATGTAAAATATATGTATATATATATGTACATCTAAGCGATAGTTCAATAAATATATGTTAAATTAAGCTATTAGTTGTTATACTAAGTTTGCCACGATGTTTATAATACCTAAAAAAAAAACGTCGTCTGTTTGTATTTGAGATACGGGTCGTTTTTAAGGCTCTAAAAGTGAGTTCTTCGATTTTTACTACATCTGAATTTATTGAACAAAGAATTGCGATAATGAACCATCTCATACTGCATTGGTTATTCGTGATCATTTCGCCACATTTTCATTTAATATCGTGCCGCAACCACCACATTCGCCAGATTTACCCTCGTGTCACTTCTGGCTATTCAACAAATTCACATGACCACTCCGACTCTATTGAGGGTCTAAAAGCTGAATCGAAGAAGATTCTGATGGCCATCAGGAAGGAGAATTTTTCCATGTGCTATGGTGCCTGGAAAATTCGTTGGCATAAGTTTCTTGCCGCTAGAGGGGTTTACTTTGAAGCAGATGAAATGGTCAAAATTCAGCTTTCAATTTTATGACAGTAACTAGTCCTTGAGTTTTTCAGACATCGATCTGAGTTTCTGAAAACCTTCTTTTCACCTCAAGAAGCTACCATCGAACCACTATGGCATATAGCTGCCATACAAACTGAACAATCAAGATCAAGTTCTTGTAAGGAATCTTAGGTATTTGTGAAGCGTACAATCGGTTTTTAACATTTTTTCTTGTTTCTTCTTCTTTCAGCTCCTAAGCTAAATAGGTATTTTCATTTGCATTCAATTATTTTCTGCTTTATAATGAGTATATGTATGTTGTTATGAATATTCTCACTGTGTTCACTACAATAATGGAAAAAGTTTTGAGTTAATTTCATTACCGTGCGACTGAAGAGCCAACAGTGTGGCTAATCATCCACGATGTATACAAACAAGAGGCAAGTGAAAAAAATACTTACATTTAGTCTTTTTAACCCAGCAACTGTTGTAGTGGTTTATTACATTTTTTTTTTTTGTCAAAAACCAATTCTAATTTTTGTAACGAAAAACGACGCTCGGCCCAGAAAACTTTTCTAGCAATTTTTGGCAACAATTTTTCTTCCGTTCTCTATTTCTCTGCAAGGTATAGCTTTCGGCGTTATATACAAGTATATGATAATACCTTCAAGTAGGCCAATTCAAACTGGTTTGTAATTAAAAAGGCAGGTGTTAGAGTAAGTTTTTACTCTCTTTTCACCGAATAGTGCCACTGGAGTCTTGACATATAATAATAAAAAATTAAGTTGTAGAAGAAGTACTTCAAGCCGAGCAAATACGTATATAAATCTGACTTGACAGACGCATTTCCATTTTCATACTAAATATTTCTGCATTCAAACGCTTTTTTCTAATAGGAGTAACCCAACATTTACCCTTTTATTGCAATATCTGCTCTGGGTTTACCTCTATACTTGTAGGAACACCCTATATATGTACATACATATGTATAAAATTATACGTATGAAATTGCCTTTGTCATTTTTATGTTGAAATGGCGTATAATTGAATTTTTATTGTAAACTTTGCAAGTGTGCGTTGCTTGTTTGGAAACTTCTGTCTGTTAAGTAAGCGCTGAGGCATACATGAATGAGGCGCAGAGGAGAAGATTTTTAAGTGGAATTGAAAAAGTTTTATGAGTTTTACTTCCAAAATGAGCAAGAAATTACTCAGATACAAATATATGCATATTATTTTACCTACATACTTACATATATACAAGCGCTATCATTTTTAGATTACAGTAGTGTCTTAACAGATGTATACGGAAATCGCAGGTATATCCAACCCTAGACTGTAATAATTCACAATTAAACATTTTAGTTATGAGAAATTGTGAATAATAATAAATGTAAATAAGTTGTTCATGTAGAGATAGAAGTATACTCGTGGATAAAAATAAAGATAGGAATAGAGAGATATACAACCATATATTCTGTTAGATATAATAAAGATAATGATATGGACAAACATAAAGAATAACATAAATATTAAGATAGAAAAAAAATATAGTTAAATATTATTTGCTTGTGACTATGTGACTATCTTCTGTTTCCAAAACACTAATACCCCAATAATGATCACAGTACGACTTGGCCAATGACACATGCTGTCACACAATGACTTAGAAGTAGCGTATTTCGTTAAAATTTTAATTTTTCTATTTTATGTGATTAGTCACGAAGTCTGCACAGCAACCTGCATTTATTCACTGCTAATAAAAACAGGTAATCAATTTTAGGTAGCTCGACTGAAAGCAAAAAGTTGCTCATACGCCACCACCACATCCACGTATAGCAACTTCGTTAAATTAATTCAGAATTTCGATTAAAATGCAGGAGAAAAACATTAGTTTAATTATGCCAACATGCAGCTGTTGTCACAGCCCGCCCAAAAAGAGCATCGATTAATAAAATATTTATGAGCACTTTAATTAGTTTGCAGAAGCTAATTTCCATTTTGAAATGTGAAGCGTAGCTTCTACGCCACAATATTTCTCTAATACATAAATGGGAGTTAGCGTTGGAAACACTTAATTAGCCCTGCGAAGCTGTTTCAGAGGCAGTATTATCCTTAGGAGAAACTCCTATTGGAATTAGTTTACAGTTTTCAGTCAAAAAGATGTTGAGCTCGTGATTAATATTTGCTACGGCCGCTAATAAGTGAAGCAAACAAAATCATTTATAACTTAATTAATTATTATTAATCTTCGTCATTTCGCACAAGAATATTTAAGTGTTCTTGTGTTGACTATATTTTAGTGTGTGATGGTTATTGTTAAAGCCAGGTTTTGAAAGTTGTGTTGTTAATAAATTATTGAAATTAATAATTTACTCTCAGTGTGCTTGTAAAAGCGAGAAATTAATGGTGAAATTAAGGGCGAAATTTTCAAAATTGTGTGTTGTGAAAATATTGCTTAATTTCGGCACAATAATAATGAACTAATAACATAGTCAAGGTTGTTCCGTCGCAAATGAACAGATTGTTTTGGTATCTTGCTGAAGAAGAAACTTTCTGAGCTGGACAATTTGTTAAAAACAGGGTCAAACTCTATTGGTTAAAAAAACATGTGGTAGAACAGAGATTTCCTATCATAAACTCATCAATTATTGCTGATTGCAGGCATTTAATTGTTTTCCGAATAACTTTCATTAACATTTGTGAAAAGTGCGTAAAAACATCAGTTCTTTCTAGTGTTCTGAACCCGTTATAATATTATAAATTTAAAAGCATTACGGATATTGGTGTAAATCGAAATTCCACAAATAATGTTGGGAAGAGCAACTGAAGAAAAATGAACTCAATCGGTCTTAGTTCTGTAGAACTGAGACTTTATTTGAAGCTTATAATAGAACCTAGTTTTTTTATTATCAGTGTTTACAGTAATGTAATATATTTACAGTTGGATTTTTCTCTGTCATTTAAGTCGAATACCCACGACAAAAAGTTGACACACCAAACAAACTCATTTGTGGCCAAAGAATGTTCGCATTACAATATGATCTGCGCTTAGCGTGAAAAAAAAACACTCAATATTCAGCATGTGGAATGAATAACTATTAAAAAACGCTTGAAAACTCACCATGTTGCACTTTCGAGAATAAAGTAGACCATTCGTTTATAATATTAATTCTGCCTTTTATTATCCATTATTAATCCCTTACTTTTTACGCATTTTAAATTTCGTACGCTCACCATCATACAATTATAACATACTTATATTACCACAATTTTTCCATGCTTAACTAGTTTTCTATATATATTGCACAGGTTGTCATTTTATAGCTTTTAAACACGGTTGCCAGCGTTGTTGCTGGTGTTGACAAGTAATTACTGCTTTAACTGCAGCACTAAAAATACAATTGTGTCACAGATTTTTATAGGTTAAGTACTTATTGCGTACTTTTATGCTACACATTCTTATACGCACTAATACTTAAAAATAGTTAGTAAATATTCAAATTATTTATTTCCTACTTATCGCTTCACTTACAATGTAGTCTTGTTGTTGCTTGCTTGTTTACTTCTTACAACTAAATTATATATATTTATATATATATTTTTAATTTTTATACACGTTATGATTTAGTTACCCTAGGTAGTTATTTGCTATGGTTGTTTATACTATATATATAGTGTCTATATATTTCTTTTTAATCTTCGATTTTCAGTAAGCTGCTTACAAAGTTTTTGTAGATTACACATTTGCTTACTTACGCCAAACTTACTCAAAACTGAACTAACTATTCCTGTAAGTTAATAACTTTACATATCCTGCACACGCACACAAACATACTTAACATATCAGAAGGTTTAAAGAATCTTTATGTTTTCTAAATAATAAGCGGAAACTTAAGTTCTAATAGTTTCATAGTTTAATATCTTCTTGAATCTAAAAAGGTGAATAAGATTAGTCATAAGTGATTTTGGTTGATTGTAAGAAATAGAAACTCTAAAAAGTAAAAAAAAAATAGAGTTTAATGAAAATATATTTTCATTATTGGTTGTCGAAAATTTTAGTAATTTTTTAGAGTTTATATCTCTTACAAAAGAAACAAAAGCGAATAACTAATTTTATTCACCTTTTTTAGGTTCACGAAGATAGTAAACTATTAAACTACTGGAACTTAGGTTTCAAAACAAAATCTATCTCCGATCGTCTCCGCATTGCAATAAGAAAAATTCTGCATTCAGTTCATTAGTCTACATTTGGTTTGTGTGAAAATTTTCTAACAACGTTCATTTTGTTTTAGTACTACGGCTACCTTTGCTTATTTACATGCATTTAAAATATCTACTTCACACTTATTAGTTCATACAAACCTACTTATGCGCACATATACACACTAATTTTGTATTAGATGCACACTAACGGTAATTATTATATACACACTTAATCAGTCTTTGGAAGAATAATTTACACAAATACGGAAAGCTACTTTAAATTTGTTATATCAGTGTCTAGTAGGGAACCAAAGTGTTATTTACTTATAAGACTTAAAGAATTTATAATAAATAAATAAATGCTTAACATAATTCGTGTTAGCAGCAGGCTGGTAGAGTAAACCAGGAATGCAAGGGCGCCTAAGTTGAGGGCATTAAATGCTGTCATATTCACACTTTCAGATCCCTCGATATTGTTAAAGCAAGAACTGATTTTCAAAAATCAATAATGGATACTTTTTTCATACAAAATATCTTTATTTATTAACGCCACTCCTTCGCAGGTGTGCTCACGACTGTGACTACACAGAAAAATGAAATTTGAATAAAAAGGGTAATATTAATTAATCTTCAGACAAAATATCCACAATAAATATAATTTGTTTAGTGTTTAGAAGATTTAAAGACTTTGGTAGCCAAAGCTTGTGTGTTCATATGAATTGCTGTCTCATTCCTTGCGGCTACATTGCTAAGGATAATATCACTCATTACTGGAAGTAATCACGGTTGTATTAATGTCTAAAATTGCTGAATTCTCGTTATGTACATAGAATTTCAGGTCAGATGGTGTTCCGATACTTAAAGGGTGACATTTGACATCCAATATAAATGAACATCGGACATGCTTTGCCTAAGCAATTAGGAGTACATATTAAGAGAAGATGGAAGAAGGAAGTTTCCACACATATTTTTATAAGGTTTTCCCCGCTTTTGTGGAAGATAGCAATCAGTTTGTTATTTGTACAGGCAGGACTCAACTGAAGATACTACGGTATATCAGATATTTTTGCAGTATAAAGCTATTGCCAATTGTAGCAGAGCCTTTTTGTTAAATATGTTGGAACTTTAAATGTTTCATTTTATCAAGTTGGATAAAGTTAGAATATAAGGTGATTGCAATTTTTACTTTGAATACAAAACCCCAGCAATGTTGTATTTCCCGAACTTAGAGATACTTTGGAAAAGTGCTGATATGAGTAGGTAGACTTCTTCAGTAAGAATCTTATATCAAATTGAAAGATTTAAGGAAAAATTTATAAAAAGTAGGGGTACTCACATATTCCATGCTGCAAAGTGAATATATTTACCGATTTATAACAGTAAGCAACTTATATTGCAGCCAATAAGGAGGTCCTGTAGGAATTACTTTTCTATCGTTTAGCTGGTAATAAGTGTGCCGCCGATTACAGTTTCCAAATCGCAGAGTTTGATGAGCCCGAGAAAATTTTTCTTCTCTCAAATGTTTCTTCTGCATCATTTTTCATAGATATTAATGCCTTGAACCTCACAAAAACTAAAAATATCTATAAACTATTGAAGACTTCCGGTGATAACGAAAATGCAACGAGTGCGTGGAGTCTATAACCATACGATGAACAATTAGATGGATGCTCGAGTGACAAGTTGTATTTAAACAGCACCTAAACACAGAAGAATTTTACGAAACCATCGTTCAAGGCAGAAATAAAATCCTAAATATGAAATAGCTTGCATTTTTCTCAATGACTATAAAGTGTTTGGGACTATAAAGTTTAAGACCAGAAAGTTTTCAAACTAGGGGCCAAAATATTAACTTGATAGCTTCTAGAGATATAGTATACGAGTACATGAGAATAGATGTTTTTTAAGTGGCTCTTTAGTGACATCTGGATACGTTGGCAGCTCAGCACTGTGGGTTATTTGCTTACTTTTAGCTTCAAAGTCATTACTTCAGTAATTTGGAAAATTTTAAAATTTATGTACAACAGAATTCATATCAAAACGAAATATTATTATTAAATGTAACAAAATCATATACGATTCTAAAAAGGTTGGAAAACCAGCTTCATAACTATAATTCTGGCTAATAATGCATCAGTTTACACCCTTTCGAGTTTTATAACTTTAGTTTCACTATGTACAAAATATTTGATTGTTGAACTTCAATTTTTTATGACAATCGAAATTTCAGTTTTAAAATTGCCTACTAATTATGGCTACAGTTAGAACATGTTTTGAAATAATATTTGGGTTTTGTGCCTAGCACCACGACTTAATATAACTGTTTCCTCGTGCTTAGTATATATGTATACCTTCAAGAATGGTTCTATATCTAATACTAATACTACTAAATATATAATTAACAAAATGCGCCTACGTCATGTAATCCCGTTTTGGTTTGCTACTAAATGCAATGGCGTACAGACGCCCACAGAGAGAATAGGTAATGGGCGTTATCACCAAGGACGCCGCACACGATTAAACTCACGCATATCCACTACACGCTCAAAATCACACATCCACACACTCATAAATACACAAAGCGGCACACACACACTTTAATCGAGCTATGTGGCATTGTGTGGCGCCCGTTTCCACTTCATTTCACATCACAATCATTTAATCACCGCTAGAGATCACATTTGAAACGCACTGTTAATTAATGTCACACTCGCAACTCATCCATTAGTGGATGCTGTTGGATTTGTTGTAGTTGTGCTTGCTGATGATGTTGTTGCTGCTGCTGTTGCTGTTGTTGCACATTTGCGTGCGTGTGCGCTTGTGCGCTGGACACCGAAGGTGGCGGAGGACCAACAGCGCCACCGCCGCCACCCATTAAAGCCGTCGTCATGCTTTGATTATGATGATTCTGCAAATGCTGCTGATGTGTAACAACTAGCTGTTGCTGTTGTTGCTGCTGTTGTGTTTGTTTCATGCAACTCTTTTTAGTAAGCGTGCCACATTGATTGCCCATGACTTGCAATGCGTGCGGTGGTGGCATTAGACCCATCATGCTGCCACCGCCTCCGCTGCCACTGGGTGCACTACTACCTTGCCCGCCGGCGCTACCCAGACCCCCAACACCAGCAGCATTGCCGCCGCTGCCGCTGCTGCCCATGGCACCGCCTACCATGCCACCACCGCTTGCCGCGCTGCCCGGCGCACTGAGCGCGCCACCCATATTTATGTTGCCGCTCGCATCTTGGAGCGTTTTTAAATGTTTTGGTGGCGGCGGCGCACGATGTGGTATGTCTGCGAATTCGGGAGGTGGCAGCTGGTGCTGGTGTTGCAATGCGTGGTGATGCGAAAGTATCGTCGCCGGGTCGTTTTTCGTGTGTATCGTTAAGGTTTCGAGATCGCCGCATATGTTATTCGGCATTTGACCGTTTTCTTGTCGCTTCAGTTTCGTTTGCGCGCGCGGCTCACTCAGGCGCGTCTTGTCACGTTGATAGTAAACGCCAGCAAAGATAAGCACGTTCAGGATGAGCAGTGAGCAGCCAATTGCAATTGTGACGCTCAGTGCGGTGGAGTAGGCAGCAAAACCGTCTTGGCCATCCGGTGGCGAACCACTACCGGCGGCATGCGCTTCCCCATTGTCGTCAGCGCCATACATTTTGCCGCCATAACGTGAGCCATTACGCGCCGATGAGGGTGACGACAGATTCAGCAGTGAGAATACTTGATTAGTAAATAATGTGAAATTGCCAAGCGCCGCGCTGCCGGCATGCGGCGAATAGGGTGGGTTGAGTGGCTTAACGGAACCGTCACTGGCGATATTATTGTCGACATCATCATCGGTATCATCCAGCAGTTGGTGATGTGCGGCGGGCACATTGTCACCGCCTGGCTTGTGGAGATCGGGAATGAGATTCAACCAGAAGGATAAGCGATGAGCGCGATAGTGATTCTTGAGTTTTGGTTTTGTGTCTGGAAAGATGTAGATTGATATGGTTTGAGCTAAGTAAAAGTGCTTATATAAATATTGAGTAATATTATAAATGGCGTTAATAAATGATCTTACTATTTGTATATATGTATAGCTTGGCTGGAACCACTTACCGAAATTGAGATACTTTTTATGCACACTCTCGTAAGCGGTCCATTCAATCGTTTTGTATCGACTTCGCTCCTGTCGACTACCGGGATGTTCGCCTTCCATTTGTTCATTCGGATTTCTGCGAAGAAAGGAAATTAAAACATTTTGTTTATACATACGATTTCTGGATGACCCAAGGATGAAAATTAGGTGAATTGCAATAGAAAGTTTTCTAGGTTATCTTTTCCTATCAATGTATGTGTTGATAAGGTCAAGGTCATGCGTTGGGGTTTAATAACCTCTTCATTTTATGGTTTTATTACTCACCCAGTACGCACGAAGTTCGACCAGTACAGCATTACAACTTCCGACAGATTGATTTCAGTTTTGGTGTAATTTCGTGTGAAATGACTGAAACCACCCACTAAAGGTGCGCCGAAGAGGTAGGGTAAGTCCTCGCCATGAATGCAGCCTTGGCGCTGAAAACAAAAGAAGAATAAAGACAATCGATAGACATACATCGAAGTTTCTAGAAATAATAGGTACATTTAACAAAATGTGCTTTCGTTATATATGTAAATATATCTTTTTCAAATTTATCTTCTTAAATGTTTTATTTGTTTATTGAAGCGGTGGTTATAAGCTACCTATTGAGTGAGCGCCTTACCGAGACTGCTGAAGTTGGGTTATTGTTAAAGTTTGTTCTGTAGCTGAGAAGTTTTGGATCTCGATCCTTAACAACTCTCGTGCCTTTCATGACTCGGCTAATTTCGTACGTATCTGAAATGCGCCCACACGCCAGTTGAGCGATAGGAGGCTAATCGTTGAGTGATTATTATTTAAAAACGACAATAAAGCAATTCAGTTAAAATCCAAAACTCATCTTTCCCACAAAACTCAGCGAAGCCTTATTAAGGCTTGCTATTCTATCTTAAATTTATTACGCGAGTGAAATTCTGTAAAACACATTACATAATAAGAACTATTTCATGTATCGCCCTTGAAATCATACACTATGCACTTATGCCGAAATATTTTCCTAGAACAGTAGCACAGGTATTGAAAGCTTTCAAAGAGTTTTCATCAACGCTTAGCACTCTTCAGCGCATTCGATTGCTTTGGAAAGTAAGTAGGAGTGTGTACATATACATATATGTATGTGTTGTAGGCAAATGCTCTCGCTTTAGATCACTTGATGTCTCTTAGTGGGTTTGGCGTAGGAAAAGCTCGCATTACCTCACTTCAACTCTAACTTATGTTGGGCGTTGTAGAGCAGCAGTTGTGTATGGGCATAAGGCGTAGTGCACTTGGCTTGCCTTGAGCCGCTTCCGAAGCACTTAGTATTGCAGATAATTGCCTACATAAGTTGTTTGAACGTTTGCTGCATTGACTGGTCTGCATGCTCGCACTACTTGCATATGCGCATATGCGCATGTGTGCATTGAAGTAGCGTCGCAGTTCAAATGCTTGCATAGCATAAATCCATATAAATTCATATGTACATTGGTATATGGGTTAAAGGAACATATATAAACTGCAATCTGCAATCAGTTGAATGTAAACAAATCTTAGCAATGCGGCAGTTATGAATTTCTGTAGCAGATACCTAACGAAAGGAACGATTGTAATTCCCAGAATTAGCTGGTTATGTCATCCTTCGTATACTGTTATGTTATCGTAACTAAAATTGCTTTTCAATCAGCAAAGTGACAAAATGCGGACAGATTTGCGGTTGAAACTGAGAATTTTAAAATGTTTTCATGAATGCAAGGCTTAACACAAAAATTTCGATCGAGAAAAAGCTTCATATTCGACTTTATTTATTTGCAACGGTATTGAATAGTTATTAATAGTTACATGCTTGTACGCATGTAGTCACTAAAAGTTCACTCGAGAGGCACACATCGCACGTTGTTCTCAAATTTGCTTTTCAAGTTGTTCAAATACACAATTCTCTTTTGATGGTCTGGTGATTGAATATTATTGCTGCCGGAAGAACTTGCTGCTTAAATCATATTTTTTGCTAGCAGTCTGTAATAGTGTGCTAGTAATTTTTTTTCTTAAACTTACTTGGAGAGGTGAAGAATGCTATACTTCACATAGTCTACAAATGACCGTTATGCAAATAAAGTTATAATTTTCATTTGTTTTCATTTTCATAATTTCAGATATATGCAAAAATATATATCGGAAATCTTAAAATTTTGCAAAAGATGTAATTGAAGCAACAAACCAATCTATCGTACATAAGGGCTTCTAATTGGCACGGCAATCCAATCTAATTATCTCAAAACTAGTGTATCAACTGAGTTCCTTATTTGAATGTAGTTGCAGTCTACATATATATAGCTAGTTAATACCGAAATTATTTACACACGCTTTTAAATATAGGAAATATTTTTATGGGTCCAAAATTAAACCTTTGAGAGAACTTCACGAGCCGTTCAAAATAATGAGCGAATTTTACCTAAATACTTGCACACATTTCATTATATATAGATATGTGTGCTATGCTTAAGAGCCGTGACCATGATTGGAGCATCAAACTTACCTGAGGATAATCCCCATATCTCGTCTGATAGTCAAAGACGTACAAGTACGAATTGCGATGATCCGCCGAGTGTAGGTCGACGGTTTGAGCAGCGGGTGCCACAATTTGTGCATCGCTAAGCGCTTCAAGTGTTTCATCACTGCAAATGTGAAAATAGAAGAACAGATATGATATTTTTCAACAATCAAGAGCGTATCTTACATAAAAAATGCATAGCTTACGAGTACAATACTTTATTTTAAGTGCAGTTGTTGCTAAGCAATAAGAAAACAGGAAAAATTTGTTAACTTCGTTTACGGCGAAGCTGTAATACCCTTCACCAACGTAACATAAAAGGATCTTTTCTCGATTTTGATCGGTCAGATTGTATGATAGCTATATGTCAAAGTGGTCTGTTCAGAAAAGTTTTTACGGAGACTGTGGCTCTGCCTTCGAAAGTAATCTGTGCCAGATTTTGTCAAATAAATGAGTTGTCAATACAAAGATTCCATTTTGATCGATCAGTTTTTATGTCAGCTATAGCGTTTGGATATCGTCGATTTTGACCAATTCGTCACACTGCTCATTTTATATACATTTTATAGGGTCGCCTACAAACTTCGTGACAAACTTAATATACTACACCCTGTTCAGGGTATAAATATATTAATACCTATATACTTGTATGCGTTACTGAGTACGAATTGAAGTACTGAAGTACGAGTACGAGCGTAGATAGGTATGAGTGAGGCGATTACAATTATGCATTCTGGAATTGAGTATGTTTTGCTTTGTATGCTTCCTGCAGTTATATAGTATATAGTATGCAGCAATGGCTGTACGTAATAATACGTAACCATGGATTTTAAATCGGTTGAGTTGCGCTTAGCTTTAAGCTATCTCCCAATATAATTGAAATTGCTCGTATATTTGTGCATAGCTTCTGATAGTACAAAATACTAACTTTACACCTACATACATACATACATACTATATATTCTTCATGTACTCAAGCGAATTTGGTGCATCACTTATTTTGAGTGGTTTGAGGATTCCGTCAGAGCAAATTTATGAATTTTTTTTCTAATAGAAATCTTGCCTGGTTAATAGTGTTAAATATCTGAATAATTTTCTGCTATTGAAAAACCTAATTACCTAAACCTAAAACTTTACTATTGGCTTACCAGGGTATAACCCCTTTTTATTCATATTAAAGCTACACCATGTTGTGGTTACAAAATATTATATAATATTTATTTCATTAAAATATTATATATACTGAAAAATATGTATGTATACATACGTCATAAAGTGAACTGAAAAACCGAAAATCGCTATATTGAGAGGACTTCACCTCATGGCCTTTAGGGAATTATTTGTGGGGGCTTTATTTTCATACCTTTACTTGTGTTTAATTCATTTCCTCTAAAGTTAAGAAACTAGATGGAAATTGTATCGTAATTAGACTAGCTGTTAGTATTTTTCAACATGGCCTTTATATTTATATTTCACCTATTTTGCACTGTATGAGGAGGAGTTAGAGGAAAATGTTACCAGAAAATTTTTAGCATGTGAGAACTGTATATAAAACTTTTAGGGGATCGGTCACGCACACTTTTATAAAATTTTTGAATCACAGAGGGCTCTCACACTGTGACACTCTGTACTAAATTTCAATTTATTCTTCCCGGTTACAGGGTGGCGCACGAGTCATACTGGAAAAAGAAACCGTAAATTGTATCTGTTTGCGTAATCGACATACTTTTTTATTATGCAGGTTATTATTTAAATTTTTAAAAAATGAATGCTTGGTGGATAGTGCAGCGGTACCATTAATTGTACTCTATCATTTCCGTCCAGAGGAAAATCAGAGGGATTTTGGCGGCACGCCCCCGAGTAGATGGAACTTTATGGTTTTGGTAAACATTTTGGCTGAAACTGGAAGTATCACAAAAAGACCTTAACATCGAGAGTACCAAGAGTTTCGATAAGAAACTTATTAGAGCAACTTGGAGTTAGTTAGTTTTATCTAAAGATGTCAAACTGGCCCAAAGACGTATCCATTTAATAGCGTTTGATTCCAGTAAGATGGTTTTTGCGGAGTTCTAACGAAAATTTAAAAAAAATTACATATAATCAAGCAACACCGTTTTTCGCTGGCCGACAAGATCACCTGACCTGATTACACCAGGCTTTTTATAGGATTTTGTCAAGCAAGAGGTGTGTAAGGTAAAATCCGGAAATCTGACAGAATTGAGGCGCCCCCTAAATCGATAATTGAGGTAATACCGACATCACCGCAAATCAGGCAATGATTCAGGCAATGAATAACTTTCTAATCAGTTGTCGCACATGCTTGACTGAGCATGAAGATCATTTACGGTCCATCATTTTTAAAAATAATTAATAACATAAAATAAAATAAAACTTGCTATAAAAAAAAATAAGTCTAATGCACTGATGCAAAAAAGTAATTACAGTTTGTTTTGTTTCACATTTAGGCGTTGTGATAAAAAAAATTAAAATTTTATTAACAAATATTAAATACTTAATGATGAATGAATTTATTTATCAAAATATTATACACGAAATTAATTGAATGAAATTTAATCTTTCACATTAGTTATTACAATCAACAACATCAACAACAGCAGAAGTGTTGAGAGAGTGATTTCGAATAAATAAAGTCATTTTTATTTCATTTATCCATTTGCGCAATTCGTGCTGCAGTAATAAACCGAATTATTTTGCAACACTTCAGCTAAATATTCGATTAGGTTTTAAATATTTTATGTAAATAACATGATTCGATGTAAATAAAGTTTAACTTAATATTTTGAATGCTTCAATTTGTATATATGTATCAAAACACGCGTATGAAACACTTTCCCATGTAGTCAGAATTAAATAAACTTTAAAGTTTGCTTATATAAAAGCAATTAAAAAGGTGCTGAAAATGCGTTATCAGTTAATTGTGGCTTGTATTATGTTATTGTTAAAATTGTTTCTTGGTTTCATGCAGTTACATATGTATATGTCGAGTGTGGGGTGTGAACCGATTTCAGGCAGCTTTGTTGCCAATTCGAAGTTTTTTAAGTGAGTTGTCCAATCCAAAAAGAAACCTGAAAGACGAAATTATTTGCTTGTAGGTCACTCAAGTAAAGCACTCAGTGATTTTACCGACTTTTACTGCCAAGTCTAAATGTGCAAATTGTAATAAATTTATGGCATGAGAAGATTTGGTTGATTTTCTTCCAATGCTTAATACAAGTAATTATTTGGCCATTAAATTAGGCTTTAAAGAATGTAAAATGTGAGGATTGTGCTCCAAAAAATCCGGATTTATGAACCTTCTGGTGTTTTATGCTCTATTAAGCATTACATAACTCAACATATTGCGTCTATATACTAAATACATTATGTACAATACATCAACATTATCTCGTATCTGATGAGAGTGTTTGTGTTACCATGTTTGCTTTTGTGTCTGTGTTTGCTTAAAATGCTTACCGTATATTAATTGGATGCTGTACGGGTCGCTCCCAATCCGTGTACTCATTAACAATCGTCGCGAATATTTCGTTCAGATGATACGTGTACGTATTGCGTACGTAGGCCTTTAGTATTTTCGAGCGACGATCCGCTTCGATGCCATACTGTACGTCGCCGGAATTGAAGGAGAAAAACGCCTCGGCACGTGTCACGCCAGCCAACAGGTCATATCTGCGTATTTATTCGTTTGTTTGTCATGCAAGGAAATGGAAAATAAAAGCAAACGAAATAAATTAAAACTGATTGTGGCAAGAGCAGGCAGAAAATGATACACACACAAGCACGCACATACTCACACTTCATGCAAATCTACAATTTTATATAAATGTGCGCTCACACATATAAGCAGCTTGGTTTCAGATACGCGTTAAATGCATTTTTACATGTAAATTGGATTTAAGCCGAAACGCCGAGCAGGGAGAGCAAAGAAAGTTAAGACGAGAGCGATTTAAATGCAGTGTATGTAAGAGTCCGCTCAAATATATGTATGTATATGTGTCCATATGCAAAGGAAAGCTTACACACACTCGCAAATGTCGTTGATCATATCGGTTGCATGGTTGATTAAAGGGTATGCAATATGTGGTATGTGACCTGTCTGCAGTAAAAAAGATTATTATTCTATCTGTGTACTCTTCAAAATTACAGGAAGGGGCAGCACTGTTTGCTACGTAAGCAAAATGTGAAAGCCAGGAAATGGAAGACAAATGAAATCAGTTAAATTACCGTTATTGTGCACTGATGAAAATCGAGGTGCATTACAGAATATGAACTCTTAAAAACATGTACATAAGACCATATATAAAACACAGGTGAAGAGACTATCCGTGTAGAGACATATAGATATATAGACAAATAAGTTGCATGTCATTTCTTTTGTACAGTAAATGTAAATGTATGTAAAGTATATAGAATTGAAACTAATTATTTGCTATCCCGTTAGTCCCTCATTAACCAGAACTTTAAGAGAAGCGTGCCGAGCAAACGGTAAGATTATTGTAGCTCCTTTCTAAAACGGCTTTATTGTCTGAACAATCATTTAATGTTAAAATATTACTAAACTCAAAATCCAGCTTTTGAGTAAAAATCTGTTGCAAAGCTTAAATAGATTTCGCATGATTCTATCATAGCCTTTCATGGTTTGAGAGCGATGAGCAAAAAACTAACTAAACAGTGAAACTTTAACCAATTTTCCTTTTTTCGTTTTCAAAATTTTACAAAACAACTAATATTTATATCTATATATACTTCAATTAGACATTTCGAATTTAATTTTGCTTTGTGTCTGTTTCAGTGTTTTCTTTTCATTTCCATTCTAAAAACAATATAATGCCCTTTGGCTGCAAAATTGTACAATGCCGTAGACTAGTGAGCTACATGCAGCATACTAGTAGTAGTTGTGTAGCTGGCCTTGTGAATACGCCAGCTTCTGCACTGCTAACCTACCCATCTTCGTGTGTAAGCATCTTGATGTCGACTGCTACTATTTCCATTTCTTTAGGTCAATGCCAACTTAACAATGCTGCGCTGTTCTTTACATTTATAAATATAAATACTGGTTCTTGAAGTTACCTTTAATGGAATCTCCTTTGTTGCCTAGTTAGAAAGAGATTTCAAAACTGTCTGTAGATATGATTTGTTTCTGCACTACTAGCATCTAGTATGTTATAACAGAGGTATGAAAAGTTAATAATTTATCACCTATTAGAAACCAACCACGAAGTGATTTGGTTTTGCTTGAAGTGGGGTGTGTGTAACCTCAAATTTTTCATAAAACGATTACCAAATTCAGAATATATATTAATTATACATACTATACTACAGGCAAGTTTGATTATCATATTAATTATCATATATCATATCATATCATATTTAAGTAACTATAACCAAATACGTTTGGAATGCTATTTAATATTACAAATACCAATTCATTGTAGGAAAACATTTATGACGAACTAAATATCATACAGAGGTAAAATTGAAGAAGGATATACTATTTAAAAAGGCAAAGTGTCTTCATTTGTGACGAGATTTGTTCTTCTTGACACTTGCGTCTATGAATCCTAACAAGTCGCCCTCGTGTACTTGAGCTCATCTGATATTAAGTAAATCCATTTCCAGTAGATAGGTGTAGGAAATACGGAATTAATTAAGAGTTTATGAAAAGATTCACGGTAAGAAGCTGCTGTTAACGGTTCAAGCACAAACGCGTGTGGTGTTGTCAAAGTGATGAAGTAGCTGTTGCAAAATAGTTGAGTTAAAGATAGAGACACGTTTATAAGTGTGAATACATTCACTAATTCTGTAAATATGTACAATTATAACATTCATATCATCTAAAGCATATGCGTTAATGTACCGCTAGTTCTGCATACTATAATTTACGGAATGGATGTAATTCAATTAGTCATAAGCAAAGAGGAAAATTTGATAGCAATGAAGGATACACAATTTTAAGTTAAAAAGCTAAAGAGTACTAGTAAGTAGAGCTACATTTTTGCTAAAACGATCTTCTTCTTAGTGCTTAATCACTTTATATCTTTGCTTATGTCCGCTATATGTTATGTGACGCCGAAGTAGAATTTGAAGCAAAGCCGACTGATAAGACAAAACTGTCAACGCCATATATCTGCATGTATGCGTATATGTAGTATGCGAGTAGTGCTGTTTCATGTTTCCTTGGAATTATGTCACCATTTATGCATTATTTAACACTAATTAATGCAAGATTTGCGCTAATGATGTACTAATATCGATGTATTACCCACATTATTGCCAAGCGCAAATTTATGTTAATTACTAATTGCCTGCACACATCCGTAATGGGTGGCACATATAAACCTTGTAGTTGAAGCTCCAAGTTTAGGGAAATACTAGTTTACAAGAGAGTGTCTCTGACTGAAATCGTACTAGTCGGAAAAGTGTGAGTATTATGCCAATCTTTTGGAAAATCGACACCGGAAAACAGTACTATTACGTTAAGAAAACAATTAAAAAAAAGAAGACTTGGATGAAATATATTTTATTTCTTTGCAAAAGCCAAAGCAGATTATTGAAGGGACCAAGCTGCTTGCTGCAAGAGTGCCTTACAAATCGTATGTATTTCCATCACAGTAAAAAATAATAAGTTTAATCTTTGCAAAGACGCTATAAGCAATTGAGCAGTGATATATTTAAACAGTAAGTAAATAAACACAATCATTCACAGATTTCAATCTTTCAACGAGCACTTCTCCGAAATTAAAATCACTCACTCTTTGCATTAAAACTGTGTAAACATAAATCATTCACAGGTTATAGGTTTTACGTACCTTGACAGCTTGTTAATGGCTGTTTTCCTCATTAATACTGTATTAAAATGAGAGCAAATTGAAGCCGTCGCCATTGGAGTTTAAGATGACATTAAAAGCGCATCCGTGCGTTAAGCAGCCACCACAGCAATTGGAGAAAGCGGATAAAGGAAAGTCGATAATGTGTTGTAATCCCGTTGAAATACAGCGCGCATTACAATCAACGATGCCATGAAGAGGAGGAAGCAATATGCCCACAACGGAAGCACAGCAAATAGTGCGCGAAATAAGTTCAGGTTGCAAATTGAAAGTGGTCATGTAAATGAAATTAATTATTCATTGTGTCATTATTTCACTCAACAAGAACTTTTTAATATTACTTTTCCATGATATTTATGATACACTTAGCGCCTACAATAATTACCGATATTTTCCAACTGTCCCGGCGTACCCCAACCACCCGCTGCCGCGATGCCTGCTCCCCCGCCGAGGCCGCTGCCGGCAGCAGTCGATGCTTGGGCTTGTGCAGCAGCTGAACCGGGCGCTGGCGGTACATAGTCACCACCATCGATGACCACACCGTCTATGCTGGGGCCAAACGCGAAACCGAACTCGGGCTGACGTATGGGTACGCTCAGCAGCTGCTCCAGTGTCTTGTCGCGCAGACACTTCATAAGATGCGCATGTGACAGGTCGGGCGCACAGTTCACGTGATGCGCAACGATGGCCGCATATTTGGCAGGGTTGCTCACCAGCGACCAGGGTGCCAAACCAGAGCCGGACATCAGTATGGCGCGGTTAAACAGGAGACCTACAAAGAAATTTAATAATTGCCTGTTTTATATATTGTATTTGTTGGTAATTATCTCTTTTATACCTTCTGGCACCGCCAGTGAGGAGATGAGAAAATGCACACACGCTGCTCCGGTGCCATGACCCGCTAGGGTTATACTCTGTGGATCGCCACCAAATGCAGCAATATTCTCCTTTAGCCAGTGTAACGCAGCAATGATGTCCATTAGGCCATAGTTGGCTGGCAGTTTCGAGTAGCGATCTGTATTGGCATTTAAGAAACCTGGATAAGGAATGGAGAATTAGATTTTATGTTAAAGGATACGAAATATTTTTTTTTAACAGAAAATTTCAAATAACTTCCTATATTCTTTTATGAGCTGAGTTCTTGTGGTTATGCGCTGACCTTGGAAGTCGGTACATAAAATTAAACCTATAGAGAAGGAACTCGAGAAGCTTAAGTTTTCACCTTTCGATGGCGAACTCCGTTTATGTTTTCAGATCAAAAATTTCGGTCTCATAATTAAACTCAATTACTCAGGTAGGGATGTGCGTTGACTCATCGGCGTCTGCAGACAGAGATAAGTTGTGAAGCTTTATTTCATTATGATTGTTGGAAATCATCTGAGAATCTCCTGAACAAATTCAGAAATATAGTTCCCGCCAACCAAACAGGAATTACCATTTTCAAGTAAAGTACCTCCTTCAGTTAAATTATCGGAATTTGTTAACCCAAGGATAAAAAAGGTAAACTGTAGAGGGAATTGATTTGTTTCACTATTGATAAGGTTATTCCATGGAACTCGCTTTTAGTTTTATGGCCTCAAATGAATCGAAAATTCGATGTATTCTATTTTTCAGCATACCATGCATGAGGAGAAAAAAACTCAACCAAGCTGTTGAACGATGATTGCAGGGAGGCAAACTCAATATTTATCCCACCCTGCGTCGTAACTTCTGATTAGGACACAGCACTTAAAGTATGTCACATTCTTTAGCGTTGAGTTTACCTACGCCATCTGCTGACAAAATTCCATTACATTCGGGTTTTTCAATCGCAGCAACATTTTAAGCAAAATATTTGTGCATGACTTGCGCTGTCTGGCAACGAGTTTGAACAGTCACTTGGCGCATCCCCCGCATACGCAGATATATATATATGTATTAATGTGTAAGTGTTTACATTTAGGTCAACATTGCGCTGACTCTGTGCGGATGCGTTCACTCATGTTTATTTCACTTTGGTCTGTTCAAATGCACTAAAGCCTAAACTCGCTACACACACACACGCGCATACCTCTGTGTCCATATAAGCGGAACGTGTTGGAGTTTACGCTGAACGTTGCGGATTTCGCATGCTCAATCCGTGGCAAGCATAGCGCCGCATACCTGGGAGCATATGCAATACATATATTATGTACTCGAGTGCATGAGAGCTACACGGATATGACAAATTCACACATGCAATTTAATGTAAGCGCAAAATTTTTTGTCACCGTTATATCTTTGAAAACATGCTGCAATTCAGGTAAACAAGTGCATATTTACCTTTGTCGCTGCCGCTTGCCACATGCCACGTGCAAACTTAGTTTCTAGTAAATCTGTGTTAGGTCGAAAAAATACCTGTTCGTTGTGTAACGGGTGGTACGGTTCGGTTGTAAAAATATTGCAATTAATGATATTAATTTGTTGGGGGTTTTGTGGAGGAATATGTAACTATCTGTGTGGCTTTAGCGCTTGATTTTTTTGATAGACGAAACATTACTAAGATAGATTTTATGAATATGCGATCAATTAACTTCCTTGTTGTATTATAATATTTCGGTCATCAACTATTGAGACACTTATAATTATGGTATAAAATAAATCCATAGCAATCATCTCCAATTGGCCAATTTCCAAGAATTACTCCAAGAAATTTATCTCGTTGACACAAATACATGAAAATATAGGCACACCTCTTTAAAGTGAACTAACCGTTTACTGTTCCACATTCGTTTAGTTATGTTTGGCCATGTTACCACTTGCTTCTTCGATCCAAAGATCTCTAAGGTCCGGCGAATATAAGCTAATATCTATATATATTATTAATAAATAGTTTACTTTATATGCATATATCAGAAATTTCAGACAAAAAAAAATATATTTCTTAAAAACAAAAAATGGCAAAAAACTGGCGTTTTGAAATATACTCAGAAAATCACCCTTGCTATATGGTAGTATAAAATTGGTGCAGTTAAAAACCATTGTGAGTGAGTTCTTTCGGGATATTCCGGACAACGAAAATCGAAATTGTTGCTCTTCAGAAGTTGACAAAGCGAAGTCTTTTCATCTACCTTTTCGAGGACTTTGGCGTTATTTTGGTATTGCAGCTCTCATTAAGCATTGTTTTCAGTTTCATTTAAAATAAAAAGAAATAATGCAATATTTTCTGTTAGATAAGCTTTTAATTTTGGTCTTACAGCATCCAAATATACCAAATCTGGTGATTACTATTGCTATTAATGTACTCAGAAATTCGATTTTCATCACAAAACTACACACACCCGTTATGCGATGACATTTTTCTCGCACTTGTTTGCAACGCGTAGTCGCGTGTCGGTATTTGAGTTCGAGTTCATGCAGCTGCATTTAGTAGTAACCGCGCTTAGTTCTGTATGTGTTTTCGTTGCGTCAAATGCGCTAGCGGGCAACCGGTGTGCAGCATGCCATCGCCAGCACGCCTTTTTGCCGCCACCAACATTGAAGCCGCTATCAACCTTCTAAACTCGAAATCCAGTTGAATTTTGAATGAAAAATTTCATTTAATTTTATAGCCAACATTCGCATTTGCGCGCATAGTGGGCGGCAACAATTTGAATTGCTGTGCTGTGCAAACGAATCATCGCATTTGGTTGCTTGCTTGACTGTCGCTATGTGTGCGCGTGTGTGTGTGTGCGCGGGTGGCTCATGAAAAATTCATAAAAGCAAAAGTTGCATTTATAAATTCCAAAGCAGCTAAACACTAACAGCAGCCACAACTGCGGCATTGCAACACAACCAACTCCAACACCGCCACCAAGTAACCCACGCACCGCCGCAAAATTACACACGCCTCCACACACAGTCAAATGCACTTGAAAGCGATTGGAGCGCGGAAAGCGGTTTTTTCAGTTCGGAGGGTTACTGGAAAGCAAATTTCATATGCAAATTGAGAAACAAATGAATATCACGTAAAGCTACGTTCTATGCTAAATAGTAGTAAAAGTTTATTTTCAAGCGTGTCCTAAAGTGCAGTGTATGTGTGTGTGTGTGTTTGTGCATGTGTATGTCTGTGTAGTTACATTAACACCGCTCCACTGTGTCATTGCAATCTGGGCGCTAATTGTGCTTTTTAATAAAGTGCACGTTGCATATATATTTGCATAAAATTTTAAGTGCCACACAGAGCAGGCGCGCTTAAAATACACATTAGCATGCATATGTAGCAGGCGAAAATGTATTATTGGTGGTCTCTGCTGAAATTGTGAAAGTCCATTTATTTTAGTCTTATGGCCCTTTGTTTCCGAAAACTGCTGCAAATTAATATTATATGCGCAGGGAGTGGGGCGAGCTGCACCAGTTTTGCATTGAGTTTCTACATTTAAAAAAGGCTAAGTAAATTAAGAGTGAACGCTCAAATGCACGCTGTTCTACTTTGCTTTAATTAAGCATTTGTGTTTTGATATTTTTTCTATTTGAAATTCGTATTCAATATCAAATAATGTGCCAGTTGGATTTGCATAAAGCATTTATAACATATTGAGTTATATTTATGCTGATAAAGGCGGTCATGATGCAAGCAGCCGCACTTCAGCGAATTTGAAAAGTCCCTACTAAGAGCACTACTCAACAGCCAGCTGAATTTAATCTCTTCTCTGCGCAATTTCCTTTCATTGGGACCCTTAAAAGTATCGAACGGTAATGCTGTAATGCTTCAGAAGCACTTTTGACTCACATTGAATTATATTGAATTACCAATTCGTTATCTCTTTGCTAAAAGTGTAAGTGTAAGCCCAAACTAAGTATTTATTCTTACAATTGAGTAACTTAATCGCCGTTAAATGTTGAAGTATTGGAAGAAGTGAGCAAAACTTACTCTATTAACACTCCATATTCAACCTGTCGGAAGTCGTTTCAAGCAAAAAAATCATTGTTCCTAATACTTACCTAGTATGCCCAGTCGATAATTTATTGTGACGACAAGTATCTGTCCAAAGCTCGCCAACACCGAGCCATCATACGGATTCCCGCTATTCCATTCATAGGATTCTCCATGTACAAACACTACAACCGGATATCTAGTTTGGCCGCCTCCACCACCATTACTACCGCCCGCATTGTTGCTTGATCCACTGCTGCTGCTGCCACTGCCAGAGGCGTCACGCGAAGCGACTGCAAGAGAAGATATTGCATTTGTTGAAAAACCATACACAATCTAAATACACATATATTTTTAAAACAGACCAAATTTTTATAAAAAAATATACAGGTTGCTTGGGACATACGGTAAGTTTACACCAAAACTCGGTTATTTGAATTGTTCACATAAATTTTGAGGTTATGTTAAAAAATTCTATATACAAAAGTTATAGATCGTTTCATTACCTACAACTTTGTGACATAACTGTTTCCAATAAGACTCGTAGACTTGCCGGAAATCGAGATAAAGCGTTTTTAAGCCTTAAAAGTTCAAACACGTGCCAAAATTCTTTTTCCAACCTCAGATCGCTCGGAAATTATTTTTCCTTTAACATTTGTTATTTTATCTTTTGTTTCCAATCGGTTTTAACTTCTTTGAAGTTCTTTGTTTTTACCATTCTCAGCGGCTTCTGGTTGAGTCTAAAAAGTGTTCAGGTTCGGTGGATTGTTCCACAAACTGCTAGCGTCAGATGTTTTCAAAAAAGGTTGGACGATTAATATGTTTCTGCTGTGAGAAAGGGGATGTAGTGATTACATATGTTAGTTAGTGAGGAGATTTGGTTACCACATTTCAGGTGGTGATCAGCACGGACAATTGTCGTTTCATTTGTATTCTCAACCAATGCTTGGTTCTCCGAAGATGTAGGTTCTGTAGTTACTGCAAAGTGCATTGCAAGTTTCTTATTAGACCTAGTTGATTAGAAGTTGATGTTTAGCCTTGTGTTGTGAGTCAAAGTTGAGAGTTCATAGATTTATCGATGTTGGCTCTCTTTTTCATACTACATCGGCTTGGTTGAAGCCAGGCTTGGAGTTTATTACCACCCTGCTATGATCTATTACATTAATTATTTATTATTTCTGACTCTGCCACCACCAAGCTACCTTAGCTTGTGCTAGCAGCTTCACAAAAAAATCTTCTTCGTTTTATATATTAATAATTATCTTTCTTTTCGCTCTTCGCTTTTATTGCAACTACAGCATCGCTAACTAAACTTGCAACTTGAAGTCAGTCATACTTGAGAGATGCAAATTTGCTCGGTCTATAAACTATGAATGAAACTCCGTTTTAACAAGTTTTAATTCTATAATACTTTCTTACTTGCTTTAACACACTGAACGGTTGATAGTCCTCAAATGGAAGTATTTTTCGCCCACGAGTTAAGTTTTTTTTTAAATTTTTTGCTTTGAAGTTTTTCTAAAAACTCTAATTCACAGCGTTATTAAAAACCACATATGCATAATGAAAATACAAGTGTACTACGCGTGGTATGAGTAACTAAAAATTCATGTTCACAGGCTTGCATGTATGTGCGCGTGTAAATGGTAAATGCAATTAGCGCTTTGGTGGCAAGAGTTAGCATTTACATAGAATTAATAACGAAACTTCCTGCGACTCTAACAAAATCATGTATGCGTATGTGTGTGTACATTTGCACTTGCAGATATTAATTCGCATTGGCGTGATATACAATTAGCGTCATTATTACATAGTTAGCCATTAATCACCGGCTTAAGCTCACCGGTTGAAGCTCCTGACAGGAATAGCAATCGCACTAAACTTAAAACCCAATAGCGTTTCGCTACAGTAAACAGGTTTTATAGTGAAACAGCGCCAGCATGTGAAAAACAATGCAGCGTAAAATTAATGATGCTTTGCATTGCACTGTTGCCTGCAAGGCATGGTGTGTGTTGCAAACTGGGCAAGGCAAATAACACACCGATGGATTGATTGTGCGCTGAATAAAATTAGTGAATGGGCCAAAAGTAGTTAACGGACATTTAGTGTGAGCGCTGAAAAGGGTGAATTAAAGCTTTTAATATAGCCTGAAGGACAGGTGCGAACAATTCAATTAGGTAGTTAATCAGCTTTGCGCTAAATAGAACAAACTCCAACTGGTAGTTTGTTAGTTTTGTGCAGTGTAGTAGTAACTGCGATGACTACATACCGGGGTTCCATTTAGTAAAGAATAAATTATATAAAAATACTTAAAATGAAAAAAGTAAGTCAGTAAAATTGCAAACTTGAATGGCTTGATACCGGAAATACACGTTCAAATCAATATCGGTGGATGTGGATTCATTCTATCGGGTAATCGAAAAAGTCTTTTCGTATTTTGTCAGTAGATGTCGTTGCAGTCGTATATCTCCAGTGCTACAAATCACATTGTGTCATACCATATAGTGTTGGAAAGGTGAGATTTTAGCTTCATTCAGACAAAAATATTTGCCTGTAAATGCATGGAAAAGGTCTACACGCTTAAAGGCTTCAGGAACTTTTGCACCATGTGACACTATGAGACAAACTGTTTGTTTTCTGTGATACATGAATCAGCTCATCAGCTGATTTCAAAAAGAGTAAAAAACAACTGGCTATCCAAAATTTCCAAATTTTTACATCCTCACTCTATTTCTGTATGGTTATTTGACTAGCAAAGCTGGCATCAGCCTACCTTGGAGCATCATCTCATTGATTGTTGTTACCAGAAAAATTATTTAAGTAATATTCGTAAAATTTTGCAAAGTCTTTAGCTAATTACAAAACTTTTGCCATGATTTTAAAAAAATGTTTATTTTAATCTCCTCTATATTATATACTGAGCAAAACGCAACTTTATTGCAAAAATTTCAACCTACCACTGCCTAAAAGTCTTATTCGCATTGTATTTATTCACATGCTTAGCTGCAATTTTCCTACAGGGCACTCAGTTGCCTACAAACGGATGCATCTGCAATTGAGTGCATCTTTGAATAATTGCTTCAATTAGCACGCTGCTGTACAAATCTACAACCACAGTTGATTATTGATGAATGGCGCAGTGATTGACACAAATACTTACACACTTAAACTAAGTAGAAATTAGACGTAGATACATACTAATGGAGTAACGAAGTGTTGGTGGATATACTCTACTGCATAGTTGATGGATTAATTTCAATTAGTGTTGCATTTCCATTAAAAGTGAACTTTCGAACCTAATTGCGGCAATGGCTACAGATATTTTTCTTCACAGCAATAAAATGTTTGCAGATAATAGTACGCTCATTGTATATCTGAACGATTTTGCCATTTTCTAGTACTTGATGATTGATTATAAGCTTTAATTGTATGCGAAGGTGCTAAGAGAAATTAGTTCCCATATAAGGGAGGAAGAAACTGTTGTGTAGCTAAAGGTTAGGTTAGGTCATGCTGGGTAATCAGCCTAAAAATAGTGAAATAAGGCTTGGGTTCGTTCACACAAATTCCAAGCGATGTTGAAGCATTCTAAAACTCAATTAATACCTCATTTATGGACAAGAGTTAAGTTTCTATATAGCAAATTCATCTGTTTCAGAAGCATTTCTGTACGCATGATATCCAAAGTATTTTAATCTTCGTATTGCAAAACGGTATTTTCGGACAGGAAATATCAATTGGTTTCTCTTCACCTTAGTGGTTGGTTTCCACTAAGATTTTTAGTCGGACCGCATGGATGCCGCTGAATTGAGATCGCTCAAGCACGATGGAAAACCTTTTTTATTCCAATTAATTATATAAGTTTAGAAAAAACTATTTTGTTAATTTAACAACCCTTTACATCGATTTTTGTAAATCGTTATAAATAATAAGACCATCGTATATTTTAAGCAATGTCAATGAAATAATATTATAATCTCCTGTTTAAACGGTTTATTATACTCTCTCAATGAAAATGTCAATATTTCAGGTTTTACTTTAAATAATTTTATATTTTTAAATAAAAACTTTAAAGATTTTCCCTTAAAGCTGCCAGTTTTATTAACGATTGCTCTTCACTTTTTCTTCTTTGCACGGCATTCGCTCTCACATGACAAAGTTGCTACAGTGCAATTTAACTCGATCCTTATCGATTGATGTGGCATCTCGTACCATTTCTTAATCTTACATTTCTTCGATTACGAAATAAGAAATATATTTCTGTTTTTATATTTCTTCTGCTCAGAATTTTTATTGCTAAAATAAATGGAATTGCACAACTTGAAACATTTTCCAATCTGTCTTGCATGGAAGTGTGCAAAAAGTCGAGTTAACCCTTTCTTGAAGTTGTCAAAGTGAATGAGGCAACTATTCGAACAAGTTGTGTGAACTACAACTTTGATTGTAGTTACAAAATAAAATACTTAAAAATACTTCGATTTTAAGTTTTGTACCAGAGTTGCCTTGTTATGAGTGCTTGTTAATTAAAGTTTTTTTTTTACTGGTGCGGGGATTACATGCATATATTAATATATTTACATAAAGCGAAACCTATTTTTTATAAAATTAGAGATATATTGGTTTAGTTTTCCAAGCAAAGATCGTTCGATGTCTCTATTCTGAAGTGAGTTCAAGAAGAAATATTAATTCATTTCTGTTTTAGCATCCATTTCATTATAGTTGGCTAGCTCGCTCAGTCCTAACCGTCCTTGGATATCTATAACCTTATTCATCAAATTTTAAACAAAGCTTAAATGAGCTCATGACTTTATTTCAGTGCTTTTGTATTGGATTGTATTATCAACTGTGAGGCAGAATACTACAAGAAAATACAAATTGAGTTCTTAAATATTTTTATGTAAATAACCTAAGGCATTTTTGTCGCTTTGTATTGTGTTTCATTTATGTGAAAGCAATAATAATATAATTTATAAAAATAAAATTTTAAATGCGAATGCGCTGTTCATTGCTGAACCTTTATAGCATCTCTTAAGTAGTTGTTGTATACTTGGCTAATCCACCAGCATTCGACTGGCCGCGCACCATTTATGCGAACTTATAACCAACCACTTCCTACAATTAGGTACTAAATTTTTGGCTTGCTCACAAAACCATTATTTTATTTGATGCTTTCTTTCATTTGAGTGCTGCATAAAAATGTGGTTCTGTTATTTAGCCGCATGCAATGCTTTGCACAGTTAGTTGGCTTTCTCCTGCTCGTACCCACTGACTTTTTCGAATGTTATTCGATCGCACGCCAAGCGCAGCTGCAGTCCGCTACAGCTTTCTAAGCTCAAAAATGTGTTTGCTTCCTGCGCTTTAATGTCTTTTTAAGGCCGCGTTGCCAAAACTTTGCTCATTGACTTCAAGTGCAGGGCGACTCTACTCTATTGTTTGCTACCTACACTAGTTCACTGGATTCCAACTACCATTACTCCACTGTTTTATAACCGAACGACCGGCTTGATTTCTTTTTCTTTACAGTTTCTCAGTTCCTTTCAATTTTTCTTCGCTATTTCTATGTATTTTTTGTCATTATTTTTTTTTGGTGGCACATTTTTATTTCGCTTGACTACAGGTCGGTTGGTAGGTCGATTGGATTGGTTGCTTGGCCAGTTGCTAAGTACATATCGGCATTCAATATTTTAGTGGCTTTTTATTTCGTTGCGGCTACTCAGCGCAGAATAGACACGAAGCCCTTCAGCAGAAAAGTAAAGAAAATAAAGTAAAAGTTTGCAGTGATGAAAAAAAAGTGCCTTCCTGCACTGTCGGAAAGTGGAGCAGCAAGAAAGTTGTTGGAAATATACTTTAGCAAGTGCAATTTTTTATTGCCCTTTTTATGGCATCGCAATGTGGCATGCCACACAGCGGTCGCCGGCTACGATGACTCAAATTTCTTTTATCTTCTCGCGCAACTTTTCATTTCATTTTCATTTTATGTATTCTGCTAGTTTTTTCCCCTCACTTTCTCAACTTGAAGCAGCCGCAGCTAACTGTGAAAGACGTGCCACAGTTGAGATAGAAGTTGCCGCATTAAACATACTTATTATGCCCTGCAATCGCGTTTGCATTATAAATTTTCAATTTGGTGTGAAATACAATATGTCAGTGTGTATGTATAGGTGCGTGCAGCGGTGTAATATATCTTTCATTTGGTCTGCGCAGCTGTTGAAAAATTAGGTATTGCGGTATTACTTCAGAGCCGCAGGCAACAAATGATTTATTCACTCAACCCCAACAACAACTCAGCGAGTTTTATTAGCACATCAGTGCATTAAAAGTTGACTTTCATACATTAATTTGAAATCAGGAATAATTTAAACGCTCACACATACTCTCTTCGCAGTCTATTAATTTCATTGCCTACGCCAGTTAATGTTGGCAGCAACCAAATTGATAGAAGACGCGATAAATAAAAGTGAGCGCATGAATTGCAGAAAGGCAAAGCTTAAAGTAGAGATGCAGATCATTCATTTCAGCAGCTGCTCATAAATTTCAATGCCACGCTTCGTAATAATACGCAAATATTTCATGAGCCATCAGGGCGTATGAGTGATGCAAAATATTTGTGCAGCTTTACTTGAGGTATAACGGTATTTTGAAAGCATTGCAAATTGTAAAAATGAGCTTGAATGTTTTGTAAAAAATATCATTTTTATGTAACTATTATTTATGGTTTTAATTTAATAATTCATTTCATTAGAAAGACTTTAGAATCACAGAATATGGCTGTAATCGGATATGGATCCTATAAAAAGTAACCACATTCATAGAACTCTTAGTGAAATTTTAGAGTTACATTGTTAATATATTAGAAATATATATGTGACCTTAAGGCTCCAAATATTGTATATAGTAGTGCATATATGCTGCTTGTTCTACATTTGTACTACTTTCACCGATTCTCAGAACACAACCGATGTTAGTCGATCATTTATTTCTAGAATATATAAACGGTAAATGAAATACGTTTAATTCAGTCTGCCAGAACTTTCCGTTTATGTCAGCTATTCACAAGATTATGCATTGAAAACTCTTTTTTTCTTAAAAATTTTTAAGAAAATTTTTTAAATAATGTACCCGTACGAAAAAGAAGAATCTGATCTAACGCAAACTCGGTTATTTTCCTAAGTTCTTAAAGCATTTCAATTCGAATGTAGTTCAAATATTTCAAAGCTATAAATCTGCACGTTTTAAATTTTACAATTTTGCCATCCAACATTTTTATGTGGACTCCCTCGTATTTCCATGGCACTCCTTTATACTTTATAGGCATGTCGTGACAAGTTTTCTGAATGCAACGCATAAAGGCAATAAAAATTCCATTTCTGTGGTCTATAAAGCGTGAGTAAATGCGGGAGCATTTCAAAAATGCTGTCGGTTGCGAGCAGGAGCCAACGAACTTTTGCGAGTAAATGGGAAAATAGGTTAGCGATTTTGTGTTGAAGGCGCTGAAATATGGCTCACGAATTTTAATAACAACAAAAATATCGTTGATTTATTGGCATTTAAATGTCTGCTGAAACCCGTCATACCCATACATATATACATATATCTTTTGTCGCAGCCATTGTGCCGCATAGATACCGTTTTGCACACAAATATCAACCCATGAGTGCGGTTGTTTATTTAAGCGTGTTTGTGAGTGTGTGTGTGTGTGCGCCTTTGAATATGCAACGCAAGCTTAATGTGTAAGACTGCTTTCCCCACCTTGTCGGTGAGCTTTTGGTCTTTTGATTGCGTTTACGTGCGGACGCATGAAATATGCAAGCACTTAGTTCTTTGATTTTATTGTGGTTCTTGATAATTTCATTTCACTTCTCCCAGCGCTTTTGGTGAAGATGCCTTGTTGGTAGTGGTTACTTTTAAGGTAATTTAAGTTGTAAAGCATCAGCTAAGGAAGTTTATCAAAAGCGTAATGGTTATAAGTTGATTCATTGTCATGCTCGAAAGTGTAATGATGTGGCGTGGGTTCATTAGGCGGAATCAAGGAGGTAGCAAATGTAATCAATTTTTCAGCATTTTATACATTTGCTGATATATTTATTGCTAAATAGATACATATATATTCAATGTTTAAGTTCAATTATGAAACGTGTCGAACGCCAAAGAAAAACAATCTTTCAGAAATAATGTTTCAGCCTTGGAAACAATCCACCATTGAGCTTAATTTTTAGTAAAACTTATGTTAAGCGGTTACATGGATATATGCATTTCAAAAAACCGATCGGTTTTTTATGACTAGAAGATTCTAGAATATTTTTTATCAATTTTTAAGTTGATCCAAGTAATAGTTTCGGAGATACAGCCTTGAGAACTTGTGCGCTCTAGGCTAGCTAGGTCAAGTGCGCCGTCTTTAAACGCGTTTTTCTCGAAACTGTGTTTTGAAGTCGTTTGGCAAGAGAGAGAGGGAAAACTACTCTGCCGATATTCATGAAATTTTACACAGTCCTTGGAGATACAATTTTTAAAGATTTGATGAAGGAGACTTTTTTCGACTACAATCCTTTTGAAAGATATATCGAAATGTTCACTGAAATTTAAATTTTTGTTAAAATGTCTGTCAAAAATATAATTTTCAGATTTTTTTTATCCTCGTTCATGTTCTAAGTTAATGTTTTAACTAAAACACGTATTATTTCACTTAAATGATTTTGTAATGAATTATCCTGCCAACGTGGGTGCATCTTTTTTCAAGAGGTCACCGGAAATAGCGTCGCAATGGCCGAGTTTAAAATATTTTTTTTTTTCAAAATTTCAGAATTTCTTTGCTAATAGTGAGTGTTTGTAACAATAAAAAATTTTAATAAAATATTTAATTTTTTTGTGAGAAAAAAGTTGTTGAAAAAGACTGTTTTTTCCCAAGCAAACATATGTAACCCCTTAAGCACAAACACGCCGTCGAGTTTAAGATAATGGTTGGTAATATTCCAATAGTTTATCGATGCCAAGTGATTCGAGCTTTACATTTTCGAACCCCCTGATACAAATACGTGGACATTAGTGCTTCATGGCACACTTCTTCCCGAAAATTTCGATTACTATGAAATACATTAACGAATTACAGCGAATGTAAGAATTTTCAAAGTTACAGTTGACTTTATAACATATGTTATTTGTCGGTTAACCCTTGTGATACCTTTAAGGTTTATATGTATATACTTCAGTTGAAAACGTGGACAATTTTTTATTATATTTTCTCAAAGTATATATTCCCAAGGTATATTTAAAAAATTTTAAAATAAAAATTTTTTTTTCAGAAATTTGCATGTACCTTTAATGAAATTTAGATAGAATTTGTTCATGATAGCGATGTGTTGCAATGCCAATACTTATTTAAGCCAGTTCTCTATTTGTCTTTATTAGACTCGAATCCAAAAGCGGAACTATTTACTCGTTGGTTAATTACACGCCCATAAGTGAAATGTGAATTTAAACTCAAATATGCAAATGTATTGGTGTGTGAGTGTATGTGCGCGCCGCCTGCATCTCTTGCAGTTCATTTATGCCGCATTTACGTATGTATGTACGTACTTATCAACTTTCATGGACGTTATTCAATTAAGTCATTGACCTGATTTTACGGCTGCTGCAATCGAGGTTTGCGGAGCAAAGCCAGCAGCGGCAGCAATGAAATATAAAATGGCATAACATAATTGGAAATTATGCGCAGCAGACAATAATGCCAATATAAGCAGGCAATTACCAACACACACGTCAACAAGCACGCAACAACATGTGTGTAGCTGAGTGCGTGTGTGTAAGTTTAGAGATGTGTGCATAAATAGAAAATGGGGAAAATATGTAAACAATTTTGCAAGGGAAATTGGAAATTTTTGCTTGTCAAATAAGCAAATAGATGAGGGTTTAAATAAGCGAATTTGCGCAAATATTTGTACAAATATGTTTTCGTTTGCCAACGGATTGGTTGTTGCAAAATACACGCTTGAATTGCAATTCCAAAACACACACATATGCACAGCGTGTACGCATTTCGCATTTTACAAGCGTCATGTCTGCAACACAGTCTGATTGTTTGTAGAAAAAAGGATGGTAAAAGCGACGTCTGTCGGGTACACACAATACGTGTAGACGCGTGTAATAATTATACCCTCGTGTAGCGAGTTACACACCTAACCATTTTGTGTGTAGGAATATAAAGCGGCGAGGGAGATGTCGACAAGTAGACGCGACACGCACAAAATGATCTGAGTAAAGTGCAGGGATTGTTTGTGGCATGAAGTATAAGCTTAAAATCGGTTTTGCAGTTGTTTTTGTACTTATATTTTTCAACACCATCTTGCCAATGAACGCTCACCTGAACCATAGAAGGTCTTGCTTCATTTACAAAATAGAGGAAAAGGTATTATAAGAGCTGGGAAGTCTATGGTCCAGACAGAGACACAACATTTGTTTAATATCTTTATGTTTTAATTATACCTAGACACTTTGTTATACATATTTTCCTAAGAAAATAGCTTAAACTGCAAATTACTGCCGAAAATGAATATACCAAAAATTAACTTTAAAAACTTAAAAGTATTCGAAATCAATCGGTTCCTAAAAAGTTAGTAGTTAGCTAAGCGTTAAGAAATATTCCTCTCCTTAACGTGCAAATGAAGCATAATGCGCATGCGAGAGAGAACAGTCGTCTTGTACAGCTACTGTAGTATCTTCGATTCGCTTCTGTCTAACGCTTGGTGAATCGATCATAGCATACTTGATATAAACTGTTATTATTAAGGGTTAATGAAAGGATTGATTTCTATATTATTATTTTCATTTTTTAATTACTACCACTAAAACCGAACACTCTGCTTAAATAGAAATCACCAGCCTGTCAAATTCAGTATAAAAATTCTTTAAAGATTTATTAAATTCTCATTACTTCGCACCTTACCTTTAATATCGCATTACATCATTTGCCACTTCCGCGTTCATTCATGCTAACAAACTTCTTTGTAGGTATACACAAGCCTGTATTAACATGAATTGAAACTTATAAATAAACCTGCGCTATCATCATATCAATGGCAGCTGATACTGCCAGGCACCTCACTTCAGCGCTTCTAAACCATGTCGCACCAATACCACGGCACATCACAACGCTTCACTTCACAATCATTTGCTGCATCACTTTGTCGCTCACTCTCTCTCTATGACATGTGTATTTGTTGTTGGTGTGGATGTGTGCATGTAGTTGCTGCTGTTGGTAGTACTCATTTCTGCTGCCGTTTTTTGTTTTTGTAAATGTTCAATAAAACCATTTTGTCGATATTTCCACAGACAAGAGAGCGGAAAGCAGAGTGTGAAAAGTATGAAATGAGGACATAAAATGCCTCGGTCGCTTCCTACTGACAGTTCGTTTTGCTTACTCAGTACATTGCCGTTTAACTGGGGTACAATGTATGACACTCTTTGGTAAGAGTATTCGGAAATAGCACTAACGCTGCACACTCGTAGCAACAATAACATGTAGCCGCTATTCTAAGTTACTCAAGCAGAAGACATAACGAAATTTTAATTTTACCACAATTGCCGCTTAATAGGGCGTGAATGTGCATAAATATAGCTATAATAGAGATATGCATGTGTAGCTAACTAAAATGTACCATGTAACGGTGTATGACCAAAAACTCTGGAGATAAATATTTATCAGCAATTTATACTTTTTCTGATAGCTGAATTGCGAAAAAGGGCATCATATATTGATCGTGTCAAAATTGCTGGGTATCTGTGTGCTCCAAGTAATATGAGTTTAGTATATGCGAACTATGCGGGATGGATTCAACACAAAAGCAACAGATGAGAAGATTGGTCACAAAAGTTGTTGAATTAATACTGGTCGCTATTTGGAAATGATATAACAAATACTAATGAAAAACTTTATATTCAAATTAGAAGACTGCTTTTGAGTTAAATAAAGCAAAATCAAAAAAGATAACTATCTCGAATTGATTACTCGATCTCGAGCGGTTTTGTACCCTCATCAGGGTAAGCAAAGTTTGCTGCTGCCAAAAGCTCCATCGGCATCGGGAAGGACCTCTCTGACCCATTCGATACCAAACGAGATTTTAGATAAGGCGACTACCTATTATAAGACTTCTTCAAACTTGTCTGGAGAAAATAATTCGAACTTCAGATATGAATTGAGAAGATCAATGTTCTACAAGAGTGTACGCCAATGACAGCGATATCATTGGCTATAAGAACCGTGCTGCTAGTTCTGCTTTCTCCCGACTGGATAAGAAAGCGAAGCAAATGGATCTGGTATTAAAAGAGGGCGAAATATCCCTGTCATCAAAGAACGAGTCGTTGCTCCCACGACTTGGTGCCCACGTCACGGTTGACAGTTGTAACTTCCAAGTCGTAAATTTCGTCTTTTTTGGAACCAGCATTAACAACAACAACAATGTCAACATCGAAATCCAATTCCGGCTAAGTAGACAATTGAGAAGTAAAGTCCTCTCTCGATGAACAAAAACCAAACTCTATGAGTCACTCATTATTCCCGTCCTGCTATATGGTGCAGAGGTATGGACGATGACAACATCTGACGGGTCGATTTATGTTCTTTTGCGCTTTGGTAACGGCGAATATCGCATTCGACGGAACCAGGTTCGCTTGGAATCTCCAACTGGCGCCACATAGCGAAAAGAAGAAACGACTGCGTAAGCGGTTTCATGAGTTTTGAATGTGAATTAGACAAAAGTGGCGAATATGGTAC